>NC_052057.2:97458318-98754124 GCF_903992535.2 Arvicola amphibius
GTGTCTGGAATGCATGGGACTATCATCATACCTGGTTCACCTGATGGCATGACTTCACTGTCTTGTCTGCCCACCCACGAGTACCCAACACATCACCTTCTCGTGGTGGGACCAGTCATCTTCCCTTCCATCTTAGCCCACCGAGGGTCGCTACTCCAGAATATCTGAAACCATGTAATTTATGAAGAACAGGTGTTTATACTATCTTGGATAGAAGGTGAACATCAAAGCCTGGTGGGCTGGCTGCACGCTCACATTGCAGGGTGGGGGAGGGGGAGCAGAGAGAGATCCAATAGAGAGGCCGAGAAGAAAAGAGGGGCCCCATCGAGGGGCAGGGTACAGAGAGAGGCCCCATAGAGGGTGGGGAGGGAGGGCGGAGAGAGGCCCAATCAAGGGGTGGCAGGCCGAGAGAGGTCCTTCCTGAGGTACTGCTCATAATGGTATTCATTCATTCCCCAGAGCAGAGTCGCCACACCCTGAACTCCTCCTGTTACGCTCCACAACCCACTGCTGCTTCGGGGATACATTTTTTTCCTGCATGAATTTGGGGAGGAGGGTGGTACATTCAAACCACAGTCACATAGCTAATAACGGCCACGGCTGCTCAGGCCTAAAGCCAGGAATCTGGTTAACTTAGGTTCATCTCCCACCTTTAGGTCCTTTAACTAACCTCTCCTTTCTATCGGTTATGCCGTCTTAGTATGCCTACAAGCCATTTTCCTCTTTCCATTCTTTCTGCTGTGGTTTCTGCTGAGTCTGCCCACCAGCCAACCTTCTGTATTATCCCTGCTGGCGCGTTTCCCACCCTGGAATCCACATGATATTTCTAAATACAATTTTTTTGTGATGTCAGTGTTGTATATAAAATATGTCAGAGATGGCAAGACAGCTCAGCAGGGAATGGCCTTTACTGATCAGCCTAATGGGTTAGATCCCTGGGACCCTCATGGTGGCAGGAGAAACCAAGTCCTGAAATAATTGTCCTTTAACCTCCTTACACACACACACACACACACACACACACACACAGAGAGAGAGAGAGAGAGAGAGAGAGAGAGAGAGAGAGAGAGAGAGAGAGAGAGAGAGAGAAACAATTAAATGTTATAAAAATTAGAAAAAAAACAAAATCATACCCTCTGTGTAAGATTCATAATTTCATAATAGAGGAAACCGAGTTGAGGGTATACAGTATTCTCTGCCCTACTTCCATGGCTTTGTCATACACCTCAGACCATTCTAAGTTTTTTTTTTAATTAATTTATTTATTATATAATACAACATTCTGCCTTGATGTACGCCCGCACGCCAGAGGAGGGCGCCAGATCTCAGTACAGATGGTTGTGAGCCACCATGAGGTTGCTGGGAATTGAACTCAGGACCTCTGGAAGAGCAGCCAGTGCTCTTAACCTCTGAGCCATCTCCCCAGCCCCCCATTCTAAGTTTTATAAAAGCCTGGCATGGTGGCACACTCCTTTGATTGCAGTAGTTGGAAGGCAGAAGCAGGTATGGTTTCTATGAGTTCAAGGACATCCAGGGACACACAGTGAGACCTTTAAAAGTCTTTAAAAATATCTTTAAAAGGAGAAGCACAAGAAATAGAAGCAAGAAGCAGAGGTGATAAGGGGGGGGGGAGGAAGAGGAAAAGGAGGGAGAAAGGGAGGAAGAAAGGAAGAATCTGACCTTCCCATATGCCTATCTGTGATGGTTTCTGCATGTCTGTGAGACTTATGCCTAATTCTGTCACCATATCAAAGCATCCACCATAATGCCTTCTCATTCTTGTGCCCCCAAAGCCAGGACAGTGCTTAGCAAATGATAAGCGCCCAGTGTCTCCTAAGTAAATGTTTGCTGTTGTATACAATGATGGAGGGGGCAGTCCCAAAGTTAACTGGAAATTATAGGAGGGGAAGAACTGAGAAGCCTCCGAGATCTTAACAACCTGTAGGCACTGCCTGTGGGACAGCCTGACCGGCTCGTCAGACACAGTGACTGGCAGACTAGAAAATCTCTCGCAACCCTATACAGTGTTTACACTTCCACGCTCGTTCCGAGGGAAAGAGCCCCAGGTCAACTGGGATTGTTCAGTCCTGGTGAGCCTGGCGGGCTGCCGGCACATCCCAGGAGGGTGTGGACTGCGTATGTGTCAAGTGTCTGAAAGCCGACGAGGGCGGAGAGCAGAAAAACGGGTTGGGAGAAGAATGACACACGAGGCCGTGAACCTCCAGTTGGGCAATTCTATCCTCAGTCCTTGAATCAATGAGGTGCGTGACCTTGGCTAAGTATCTGCCTCCTGTGGGTTCCAGTGTCAGTGTCTGTAAGATGAAAGGTTGGATTGGGCAGTCTCCGAAGTTCCTTCCGGGATCTATGCTTGGCGATCCCCGTGAAGTCTGCGGACAGCTGTGGGAGCAAGCAAGTAAGTGCATCTTGAGAGCCTGCGGCACCTGGACCATTGGCTCCAGGTTGACTGACTTCGTCAGTAAAAAGAAGCCATGCTAGGCATTCTGGAAGTGGGGCTTTGGGGAAAGACTAGAGTCTACTGGAAGAAGTCCTTCTAGGGACGGGAGAGGGCAGATTGTGGCACGTCATATGACGTCCATGTTTGGGGAAAGTTTTTATGTGTATCGGCTGATAGTTTTAAGCATTGACCTTGAATGCTGAAATTATCCAGCATACTGAAGTTGCTGCAGTGTCCCGCCTAGAACGCGGCTGGGTGTTCTTCGGTTAAGCTGTTGAAATCCTTAACTGTGGCTAGTTGTAGCTTGAGGGTCTGAATAACCAAGTTATAGAAATTTAGAATTCTAAAAAATTTAGAATTTTTTTAAAACAATCAATTGTTTTGAAGTTTGCCTGTTCATTGATTATGAGTATCTTAAAATGCATCTTATTTTTTATAATAATAATAATTTTATTTGTGTGTACTGATGGTGCAAAATAATGAGTTTTATTTTTATTTTGTACACTATTTTGATCATGTCCACCCCCATTACTCTCTAGTGCTGTCTCCTGCCTCCTGCTGATTTTCTTCCTTTTGCTAATGTCCGTCTGTCTTCTCCTTCCATGTGTTTTCTTTTTTTAGTCTAAGGAGAGGAAATGTGAGGTATTTGTCTTCCCGAGGATGGTTTGCTTCACTTAACACCATGCTTCTCATTTCTGACCATTTTTTCCCCAAAGACAATTTTATTCTTTTTCATGGTTACCTAAAACTCCAATTTGTGTGTGTGTGTGTGTGTGTGTGTGTATGTATATATATAACTAACTTGCATATATATAAATAAATATATATATATAAATAGCTTGTGTATATATTTATTTATATATATGCAAGTTAGTTATATATATACATATATATATAAGTACACTCACATACATATGTACATATTGCACTTGTTTAGCCCATTGCCTGGTAGATGGGATGATTCCTTAGCTTGACTGTGGTTGGTAATGCCGTGATAAACACAAATGTGCATGTATCTCTGTTGTGTATTGACTTTCACATCTTTGGACCCAGGACTGGAACAGCTTCAGCCTGTAGCAGTTCTAAGTTTTTTTCAGGGTGGTGGTAATGGCTTTGACAAGGACATTAAAGGTTTCTTGGGAAGTACAAGGAAAAGTAAACGTTTAGCTCAGCGTAGTCACACAAGACTATAATCTCAGTATTTGATAGGCTAAGTCAGGAAAATTGTGAGCTTGAGGCCAAATTGAACTATACAGGTCAGGCTGGGCTACACAATGATCTCTGCCATACAAAGAAAAGAAATGAGAGAGCTGTCCAACTGTGTGCCTGTGTCATAACCAGCTAGGTAAGACCTCTGAGATAACACAGATAAGTCATCATGGACAGTATCATGGTCTAACAATTCTGGGAAGAGTCTGTTCCCCGGCATCAGAATTTCCATGTCTTTGAAAGAACTGGAAGCACAAAGGTCTAAGGTTTCCTCAGGAATATAGGCTTAGGGCGACTCCTTTCAGGTCTGGTGTTCCTTAGAAAAATCGTTACACAATGATTCATATGAGTCACTGGCCTACTCTCTTGAAGGTTTTGAATCTGAATTCGAGTAGAAAAGGCACCGGCCAAATAATAGGGTGGCCGTGTGTCCTTCTTAGAGCATCAACAGTGACGCGGACCAGAAGCAAAATCAAAAGTCCTGGGGCAGGGGAGGGGAGGGGAGGAAACAGCTAGAACCGAGAGTGAAAGAAAATGGAGTAAGCTTGAGGCCCCAGAAAAAGGAGCCAAGACACGCAAATGGTAATAGTCAACACGACTGAGAACTCTGTGTCAGGCGTGGTTCGAAATCATTGACTATAGTGATCACATGGGCACTCTGGAAGTACTCACAAGTGGGAAACTCAGGGATAGAAAGGTTAAGTGTTCACCTGAAGACAATCAGGGGTAACTTGTAGAGCTCGGGTACAGACTAGGTGGTTCAATGGAGAGGTGTCCTGACTGATCACTATACCTCGAGGCAGTCGTGATCTTTCAAGGTTGCCCACGACTCAAATTCTGTGCCTCCAGCACACAGCCTGAGGTTGAAGAGGTCTTGTTGAATGTTTCCAAGGCGAACAGAACCCAGCAAATTTAGCCTGGGCCCTGACCTAGCACCTGGAGTTAGGGTAGGCACTGTTAGGCTCAGCAATACACTAGGAGATAAAGATTGGTAGCCAATCCCTCAGGGCTGGCAGCGGAAACCCAGTCTAACATGCCAATGGGGAATGTGTGTCATGGGCAGGGTTTCCCTTCAGGCCACTGGAAGAAGGAGGAAGACCATGGGCAAGGGAAGTGAGGAAGCAACCTGCTCATTACACAGCCCACTCTAGGAGCTTACTCCACACCAGCCCATGCACTGGGTGGGGCCCGCGTACAGAATTAGAGAGTGCCTGTTCTGTATCCTGCTCCCCACTCTGAGGGGACAAGGGCCACCTAGCTATAGGACTCTGGATATGTCCTTAGGACCTCTCTCCTGGTTTGTGTGGGCAGGACAAGACTGATTCTAGGTCACGTTATTGCCTTCAGTGGGGTTTTAAATGTTTATCTCACTGACCACTAATTGAAAGCTAGAGATGGCTCGGATAATCTTCAGGTCCATTGGATGAACATTCTGGAACAAAGACACTTGTAATACTATATATAAACTACAACGAAAACACCTGTCTTCTCCTGGCAGGCCTGCGTTCAACGCTTATAAATAAAGAGGTGCTGGAGTCTGAGTGGTTCCTGCTAGCTTCCTCCACTGTCTCCACCACACCTGCACACAAATGGAACCCTTTCTTTCCTACCTCAGCATGTGTGGAAACAGAAAACCAAAACCTTCTTAAAATCAATTAAGCAGAAATAAGGGACAAATTCATTGTTTCTGTCATCAGCTTTATTGGCGCATTTTAGGATGCTCAGCTCTTGGATCTTTTAGTCCTCCTCAGTCTGGAGTTGTGGGACACACAGTCAGAGAGAAGCTGGAATTGGGTTATGTAGGGTCCTTGGGGGGGGGGAGCCCTAAATTCTCTCATATTCTGCTGGCTCTGTTGCCCATAAGTGTTACTTCTTGGAGTGTCTCCTCTGCCTCCTGAGAAAAGGCTGAAAGGCTTTTTTCACAGGAAGCCGCCACCAAAAGCTCAGCAGCAAATGTAGAACTCATTAGACACAAGAATCAGGGAGAAGGAATGAGCCTGGTGCCCGTGATTTCAGTTGAGCAGAGGTCTCCTCGTTAGCAGCAATCAGCTCCATTTAAGCAGCATCCTTTAAAGTGGAAGATAACGGGGATTCTGAGAAGGACTCCTTTTCCTTTTCCGATTTACTGTCACTCTGTCTCATCACTAGCAGCCTGTCCATGTCTGTACCGTGGGCTGATTCAGCGATCAGGGCCTGTGATTTTTTTTTTCTTTTTTCTTTTTTTGTTTTTTTCGAGACAGGGTTTCTCTGCAGCTTTTTTAGAGCCTGTCCTGGAACTAGCTCTTGTAGACCAGGCTGGCCTCGAACTCAGAGAGATCCGCCTGCCTCTGCCTCCCGAGTGCTGGGATTAAAGGTGTGTGCCACCACCGCCCGGCAGGGCCTGTGATTTTAAGAGACACTGTCATCCGTTTGTTACAGGAGCATTCTGCATTGTTTGAACCGTTTCAGCCTCATTTCCCTTCGGCTATAAGGCAGACAGCAGGATTATTAGTAGATGAGTATTTAGTACCAGGCCTGCCATAGATATAGAAGAGAATTGCACTCTCGTGGACTTATAGTTAGAATTCAAAGAGATGTAAAAATAGTGTGTTTTAGGCTGTGATGTTAAAACACTTGCTGGCTTCAAAGATCTTAAATTGCATAATAAAATAACCTCAGCCTTTGTCGACCTTCCCAACATGAAACAGCAGAAAGCAGTGAAGAAATTACGAGAGAGCAAGGGCAATGCCTCTTCCAGGCGAGTTCCTCCGAGAAGCTTGCCGTCTCAGGATAACCCAGGTCATGGCTTTTGTGAATCAGCTGTAAAAGGAGCCAGATGAATTTGTGGCCTGCGATAACATCTCTGGTGACGGAAGTCTAGACGGGATAGTAGGTTCTCAGGCTTTATTCCTCTTCACCCTGCGTCACAAAGGCCACAGGAGCACGCGGGGAATATCTTCCCCCAGGGTCCTTGCTGGTATTCAGTTTTCCCTTAATGAACGGTCTCATTTCCCATCTCCACCCCTCTCCAAAGTGTGGGATGATTTCTGGGTGGACGCAGTTACACACTGGTTGTTTAGGAAGCTTGGCGTAACTTCCCTGTGAGGACGGCAGCTGCATGCCAACCCTTCTACACTTTATTGTGCCAGGAAACCAGTTCTGCAGGTGCTGGGATGACCCCCACACTCTTGCTTTCTCTTACAAATCGTTCTCTGTTCTCTGGAACTGACAGCAGGAAAACAAAAATAGTCTTGCATGTCGTTCCTTACCTCTATAGTAATGACAGAAATTTGGAGAGTATTTGAATTCTAATAAAAACAGCTAAAATGCACTTAGGCATCTTCGTATTCCAGGCCTTGCCTGCCCGGAGAGCTTTCTAGGTATTCTCTGTCTAATTCTCCCATAATTCTATAGCATGGGGATTACGTATTATTATCTCAGTTTTATAGGTGGGTATTATTACACCTCAACCTTACACCAGAATTTCTGGCCAAACACCTAATTGTCCACATAATGTCTCATTTATACATTCATTTGGATGTTACAAGCTTGAAGTGTCCCACATGAGGGTTGTCAGTGAGATTACTCAGCAGATAAAGGCACTTGCTGCCAGGTTGATGATGACCTGAGTTCAATCCCCAGGACCCACATAGTAGAAGGAGAGAGCATATGACTGCTGGTTGTCCTCTGAGATCTGTGTGAGTGCCCTGGCCTGTGGGCTCGCTTGTACACACACACACACACACACACACACACACACACACACACACACACGTGTGCACAAATACACTAAATGTAAAAACTTGCTATTTCCTTTCTCATTTTCCTGCCTCCAACGGCCCTACAGCCCTTCAGACTTCCTCATGCCAGGTCATGGCAATTCTTGCTTTCAAGCTGCTGACGTTTTTGACTCAGCATTTTCCCTTATGCCCCACTTCCAGTTTGATCAGCGAATCTTGTGACACTATATCCAGACTCTGACAGCCCCTCTTCCCCCACTCCTTCCCTGACTCAAACCATCCCCTTTCTTACCTGGATGACACAGTCCCTTCCTTCAACCTCACACCCTCCAAATCTATCCCCATCTTGGTAGCTGGAAATTTTGTTAAAATAGGAAAGTCACAATTTTCTTGGACCACATCAACTCACTCTGACTCGCTCATTGGCTCCAGCAACTCTGGCTTGACTTTTCCCTGTTCCAGAACTGTCCCCTCTGCTTTCCTTCTGTCACTCTGCCTGGATCTCTCTGTCTACACCATAGCCATAGGGTTTGAACTAGTCCGTGCCCACCCCCACACACACACCTCCAGGTCTTAATTCCAATGTCACTTTCCTAGAGCGGCCCTCCCAGATACCTGATTTGGTTTCCAGGTTTCCAGTTTCTGGTTCCCCAATGCTTACGACCACCAGAAAAAAACAAATATTTTTCGTATTTATTGTCTGCTTCCCTCCAGTAGAATTGGTGAGTTGCGTGGACAGGGATTTCTGATTTCTTACCATGGTATCCTCAGTGGCAGAAGTAGCATCTAGTGACAGCAGTGAGCATAGAAGAGCACTCACCTTGTTGAGTGACCGAATAAAAGGAAGAAGTGAGACTCACTCGACTTTACACAAATACCAAATAGCAACCCTTGAAGCGTCAACTGAAGAACTTAGATTGAACATATGTAGCCAGTATTGTTCTAGAATTAACCTGCCCTCCCAGCAAGAAATCATGCTGCGTACTTACAGATGAATAAAGGGAAAAAAATTCCTTAATATGACCTGTGTCATGAATCTGAGAAGGAATGGAGAAGGAAGAAGGAGTTGGAGGGAGGAGGAGGGGTAGAAATGATGTAAATACTCATGTATAAAGTTCTAAAAACAAAACCAAACAAACAAAAACACCAAACCAGCTTGAGGAATCCACATTCTCTAGCAGGCTCTACCATTTGCACCCCACTAGTAAAGTCACCCTATTGTTTTGACTGCCCCTCTCACTTTTTAATTCATTGTATATTTTAGATGTTATGTCACAACAATATATGTGTAACCGTTTTAACAAAGTTTATTTTTATTTTATGAGCATGACTGTTTTGACTGCATGCGTGTCTGTGTGCCATGTGCATGCCTGGTGCCGTCAGGGGTCAGAAGAGGGCATCAGATTCCCTGCAGCTGCTGGGAATTGCCCCTGGGTCTCTAAAAGAGCAGCAATGCTTATCCATTGCTCTAGTCTCCACTTTTTCATTTTTTTTTAAAAAAGATTCATTGGAGCTGGAGAGATGATGGCTCCTTGGTTAAGGATTAGTAGTGCTCTTGCAGAGGACATAAGTTCAACTCCCAGCACCTACATCAGGAGATTCCCATTGCTTATAATTCTAGGACTAGGTGACTGACACTCCTGACCTCCAAGGGCGTGTGCGCATACACACACACACACACACACACACATACACACACACACACACACACAAAACTTCATTTTAAAAAAGAATGATTCATTGTATTCAGGCTGTGGGTATACTAACATTTACTTGACTAATTCTCTATGGAAAGGAGTAAGTTTGTCTCCTGACTTTTTCTATAATAAATAATGTTTCAACAGCTGGCAAACCTATTTGCCAATGTGAATAAATATATATTTGCAGGATAATGTTCTAAAAGTGGAGGTACTGTGTCAAAGGGTGTGTGTACTTGTGGTGTGGAGAGACAATGCCAGCTTTCCTCTGTAGCCCTGTTCCCATCTTCATTCCCATCAGCAGCATATGTGAGAAGTCAGATGCTCTTAGCTTTAGGTACACAGACCCTGAAATTGCGTGCCATCTTTTGCTCATCTATGAGTTTGTTTTCTTTTAAAATTCATGTGTGTGGAGGTCAGAGGACAACTTGTTGGAGTTGATTCTCTCCTTCCGTTGTGTGGATTTCTGGTAAAAAAAAAAAAATCCAGGTTGTTAGGTCTTGTGGTAAGCACCACTACCCACTGGGGTCCTCTGGCTTGACTCTGGGTTTTCTTCTGGGAGAAGCCCATATGTGAATGTCCCCAGATTATCCAGTGACTAGAACCCCTGCTTGGCCAGGCCTAGTGGCTCACAGTTATAATCCTAGCACTGGGGAGGCTGAGATAGACAAAAACCTGATGATGCCAGCTTGGGCTATGTAACAAATGGTGGGCTAGCCTGAGCTACATAAACACTGTCTCAAGTGTACAC
Source organism: Arvicola amphibius (assembly GCF_903992535.2). NCBI lineage: Eukaryota > Metazoa > Chordata > Mammalia > Rodentia > Cricetidae > Arvicola > Arvicola amphibius. The sequence goes on from NC_052057.2 coordinate 97,468,150, forward strand.
ACCCACACCCTCAGAGAAGAGGGGGGAGGGGAAGGGGGGAGAAAGAACACAGACCAAAGTCAATGCTTGGAGAAAGTCTTACACTTGAAAATCCAATGGAAAAAAAAGTTGTACAAGAAAAATCAACAGAAGTGTCTTGTGAATTTACAATAAAAGCAAAACCCATAAGAGAAAATCCATGCACTTACTTTAGTAGACTCTTTATGAGTCAAGCATACTCGTTCTAAGAAGACTGGGGCAAATTCCACCGCAGTAAAATCTATGTGTAGCAGAAAGTTAGCTTCAGATTACACTGGTTTCTTTTGGGGAACTTTTTTGAACGAGTTCAGAACCCAGGGCTTAGTACAGAGTTGGTACCTCACTGTTGGTACACCCTCACTGTCTGAGCTGCATGCACTCCTCCCATGACCTCCTGCCCTCGAACATGCAGCATTTCATGCTTCTGGTTATGAGGTTGGACCCAAAGTGACTCACTCAGTCAAGCAGGGCCAGAGGTGGCTACAGATGTGCCAGCCTGGGTCTTGGCTCTCGAGGTACTGAGACCTCATCTCTCTCCTCCTCCTCTCAGCTTGGGTCGCGGCATCTGTGAAAGGCATACATAGACCCGTCAGATCTTCTCTCTGATTCCTTGGACCATTTATGGGCCAGGAAACCCTCACCTCCATCCCGGTTGTGTTACGTGAATCTACAGGCGTAATTAACTGTGAAGTAAACAGTAATTATTGTTATCACTGTCAGTTCCAGCCTGGGTTCCTGACTGAGAGAAAGAACCTGCTTGCACAGTGACTCCCAGAGGGAGTTTATAATACCTGACGAAGTTCTACAGGGTGTGTCCTCTGTAGAAATACGTGAGGAGTACTTTATTCCAAAATGCTCGAGTCCCCACTGGCATGCTGTTTAGTGCATCAGTGGCTCCAGGGAACCTCGTCACTGTGACCAGTGTCAGAAGGGCTGGCATGGGGCAGAGGATGTGGAGTATCTGTCACAGGTTCAGAGGGAGAAACCAGGAGCAGAGGGGAGGCAGTTGTCAGCCCCAGAACAGGGAGGAGGCTGGCAGATAAAGCAACCCACTGGCACTGACTCATTATTTACTATGTGTAGAGCATCATCCTAACTGACAGAGGAATGTAAAAATGTGAGCTAGGCAAGCTCCGTGCTTTAGAGTGCTTCTGTGTGAGATGGTAGCATCCATCCATCCATTCTACATTCATCCATCCTACACCAATTCATCCTACATCCATCCAGGGAGTGTACACTAAGCATCTACTATGTGGCCTCCTGATAGTACCGGGGATACAGCAATTAACAAGACAAAGATTTTTGTGTCTCACAGATGGTAGATAAGAATTCCTAAAACATGCTATTCAAGTTCTCTTGTTCTCTTTGAGAATGACATTAGGACATTAGCTTGAAACAATAGGCTATGTGGTCTAATAGGAATATAACTATGGCTATGAGAGCCGAAAGACAGCAAACATTTTGAGAACTGTTAGTGTATGTGGAGTGGTCTACCTGGACTAGAAAACAGAGGAAGAGATTTGTAAATTGTTCCCGGTATTTATCTGAAGACAGGACAGGAGGTACTAAGTGAGCTCAGTGACCCAAGCCATGGGAAGCACTCAGCTCACACTCTTTCCCGGACTCCCCGCCCTCTCTGGGCTCGCTCCTCTGTATTTATTTCGGTCCTGGGAAAGCCTCTCCTGTCATCTCACAGGGCGACAGCCACTGTGTGTAATGACACTCTCACAGCTGGAGTTTACGATGTCTTTGCTGACTGACTTCCCTACTAGGCTGCCTGAAGGAAGACGAGGCTCTGGCGATCTTTTCTGCTGTTGAGTCTCGTGTCCTGGCACATACAAGCATTCAGGAAAGACCTGTTAAGTGTCTGAATAAGTAAATGAAAGAAAGAATGGATGAATCTGACTCTCCAGGAAGATTTTTCTATAAAAGAAGAATGTTCGGACAGAACAGAGATTCATATTTTTGAGATTCTTGGGGACTATGCCCTCACAGCAGCACGTAAACATAGATTAAAAAAAAATTCCAAGTGCCATTTGTTTGTTTGGTTTTAATTAACTTGACACAAGTTAGACTCATCTGGAAGTATAGAACCTCAACTGAGAAAATGTTTCCATCAGATTGACCTGTAGGCAAGTCTGGGGCATTTTCTTGACGGTTAACTGATGGAGGAGGACCTATCACATTGCGGGAGGTAACATCATCTCTACAGCCTCTGCATCAGCTCTTGCCTCCAGGCTCCTGCGTTGAGCTTCTGCCCTGGCTTCCCCCAGTGAGGGACGGTAGATCATAAGCTGAAATAAACCCTTTCCTCCCCAACATGCTTTTGGCCATGGTGTTTGCCACAGCAAACTATGACAGGAGGTTGACAGAAGGTGAGGGGCTTCTGAGATGGAACAGCCATTGTGGAAATGGATCTGTGGCCACTCATCCTAAGCCTTGAGTTGAACATGACGTTTGGTGTGCAAGGCTAGGGAGGAAGTTGTTCTAGGCATAGACGAACAGCACAGCAAAGAAGCCAAGTTCAGAACTCAGAGTGCATGTGGAGGAGAACGGGAAGGCCATGTTGGGGAAGGCATGCTGAGATTCCTGCTTCACTTTAGAGGGAATCCCTGAATTGTACGATGGAGGAACAGTTCGTTTCTTCTGCTGTGTACCCCAAAGAATAGCGTGGATGATGACAAGGACTCAATGACCCCAGGATAAGGTCAGTTGCAATGACTTCCCCAAAGGCGTCACAGTGGATATTAATTACTTCAATGACCTCGCCTCCATGACCTCACAGGATCCAGATTCTGGCTTTTGGCCCAGGAGGCTCAGAAATGTGATTCATCAGCACCCAGTGGTCTAAGTTTCCACTGTCACTGTCTACGACCTGGAGACCAACTTCCTAAAGGAAAAGAAAATTTGGATTGCCAAAGATATCAAATGCTCCAGTCGTAGGACGAGGCATTCTAGCCCTGTAGGCAGGCAGCATGAACACTCCTTTAATCGCTAGTCAGCTTGCCAAGTCACAGTAAGACATCAGCAGGGGAAGGACACCTACATCACTGGCTCATGTATGCATGTCCTGTAGGTGGATCTAAAGCCATAGTTTGAAAATTAGGACTATAATTAGGTTGCTTGGTAAGTTTGACTTTAAGCAGGGGAAACATTGAAAGAATGTTTTGAGGCATCTGGCTTCCATCTCTGTAATAGGAAGATACTCATCTCTGAATTACGTCAGCTACCATCTTTACCTCCTTTGGAACTTGTTGTAGGGAGCCCACTTGTTTGTTCCCGGCTGCTCAGCCCCAAAATAACCACACAGAAACTGTATTAATTAAATCACCGCTTGACCAATCACTTAATCTTATTGCTAACTAGCTCTTACATCTAGAATTAACCCATTTCTATTATTTTATATTTTATGATGAGGTTTGTGGCCTACTGGCAAGGTTCCAGCTCATCTGTTACCAGTGGTGGCCACATGGCATCTCCCCAACTCCGCCTACTCTCTGTATATATCTTTTCCAGCCTGGCTATATTCTGTTAAGCCATTGGCCAAAAGCAGCTTCTTTATTCATTAACCAATAAAAGCAACACATATACAGAAGGAATTCCATACCATTTCCCCCTTTCTGTTTAAATAAAAAGGAAGGTTTTAACTTTAACATAGTAAAATTACATATAACAAAACAGGTATCAAGCAAGAATTACAGTTACAATATTTATAACTACTTTATCTTTTTTCATAACTAAAGAACTATATTTATTCTTCAACTCCATCAAAGACCCCAGAAGGATATAACAGTACCTAAGTAAACAGGAAGTGCATTGTAAGCAACTTCCAAAACTCTAGAATTGACAGAGACATCTTACTGCCTGGACAGTCACCCAAAGTTCTTCTGTATCTTTGGGGCATCCATCTTCAGCCCACAGGCCCATAGACTCCGGCAGACTTTTCCATGAGCAGGAAATTTGAAGATCTGTTCTGCCTTGTAATGGCAAAGTCCATAAGTTGCTTTTGTCTGTGTCCTGCAGAATGTCTAGCAGACTCTTTTCTGAAGCAGGAACCCCGAAGACTGTCTCACCTTCTTTAAGCAACTTCAGCAATCTTTTTTCCTGTGAGTTTTGCATGTCCAGTTCATACAGCATAACATCAAGCAGTCCAGGCAAGAGCAGTTTCTTGCCCAAATGGCTAACAAACTCCATGAGGAGCCATTTCGATGCCCATCTTCCTCTCAAAGTAACTGGTGCTGTCAGGAGCAGATGTGTCCTATTGTTCTAAAAAGTCTTAAGTTCTTAAAACATTTTAAGTGTCATATTCTGAAGGTCTCTGAGAGGTTTGAAGAATACCTAACTGAAATACATCTCTATATATCTAGAAAACATGGCTAAGATGACTATAAACTTGACTATTACAGATGACTATCTATTAACCTGTATTTCTTAATTATACAATATATTTTTAAATGATCTGCACAAACATAATACCTTCAACAAGAGTGGAATATGAATATGATTGATCAGAAATTTGTATCAATAGACCAAGATCCATACAAGTGCAAATTATTGATCTCTATATCATATCCCCCTTTACATGTAAACAAACATTTATAAACAATCATTTAGGGAATTTGGGCATAGTTCTCTCAAAACTGCTTCCTGGTTTTTGTTGGGTGAAGTAATTTTTGGCATGTTCATGGAGACCTTTCGGGTCTTGGTCCATCAAATCACATTAGTCTGGAAGGAATCCATAGTTTCTCATCCTCTTTGGAAACAAAAGAAGAACCTCTTTCCAAAGCAACATATCCTTAGCCCAAATTTTGAAGACTAGATACCTTTAAAGTATATATGTTGGTTTAGTTTAGCAGCCCATACAATGTAATGTCTCTCTGTACTTAGCACCTTCACAGTCAAAAATTTAAAGAAAACACAATAATACACACAATCCAGACCGTCTGTGTATATTCCATCTTTACACAGCTTATTTTTCTTACTCTATTACTTTTTCTACAAGTTTAATATTTATTTTATTATCTTTACTCCTTTAATCTATGACTATCTGTACTCTTTTTTTTGTTTTTTGTTTGTTTGTTTGTTTGTTTTTCGAGACAGAGTTTCTCTGTGGCTTTGGAGCCTGTCCTGGAACTAGCTCTTGTAGACCAGGCTGGCCTCGAACTCACAGAGATCCGTCTGCCTCTGCCTCCCGAGTACTGGGATTAAAGGCGTGTGCCACTACCACCCGTCTTGTACTCTTTTATATTACATTTACTGTCTCTTTACTCTTTTTCTTCTCTCTCCCAAGCCTACATGCATTTTTTAAACACACTGTGTCTCATTTAGAGGTCTTTTATATCTGAATCTGTCCTATTATGTATCTGAAATCCTTTTCTGTCCAGGAGCACTTCTCGGTGGTGTTCCTAGGACTAAGGTTGCTTTTCCTTTTGACTTCACCCAGTTCACATGGCAGAGGTCTGTTCACTGCCTCTTCGAGCCTTGCACACTACCCCAGCTCCAGGTATACAGTGGGTCTATGTAGCGCCATTAAACAGATTGTAACATGCTACTCACAAACACAATGCAATTAAGTGATTGGCCAAGCAGTGATTTAATTAATACAGTTTCTGTGTGGTTATTTCGGGGCTGAGCAGCTGGAAACAAACAAGTGGCCTCCTACAACAGGAACTCAGTAGCTCTGCCATGGGACCTGCTGAACCCCGGCTTCTCTGACCACCTCAGGCTCCCATGGCTAGTCAGCCTCCTTCCGATTTCATCACATTTTCCCAGTCTGAGAGCTACAGCTTCTTTAAGGAGACTGAGCTGATCTCTGCTCTAATCCACTACGTGCTGATGTCCTAGTTTAAAGCTCAGAGGACAATCTCGTTTCTAATTCTTTCAGAGTCGCTCACTGATGCTAACTGCTAACGCTTTACAGCCTGGAGATTCTGGGGCCCTCTGAGCCCCAAGTGGCTTAGGAAATCTTACTTAACACTGTCAGAATTTTATAAACTTCGCTGATCACATCCCATTCCATTCACCTGTTTCTTTGTAAGTAAAACACTCGTGTGAGTTGTTTTATTCTCAGGCTCGCAGAGATCCGCCTGCCTATGCCTTCCAGGTGCTGGGATTAAAAGTAGGTGCCATCGCATCTGGCTAGTTATTAGCTTTTGAGGCAGGGTCTTACTGTGTAGTATAGACTAGCCTCAAACTCCTCAAGATCTACTTCAGAATCCTGAGTGCTGGTATTGCTGACATATGCTGATACACAGCTAATGGGGTCTGTCGTCTGTCTGTCTGTCTGTCTGTTTTGTTCATTCCCCTAATTGAAAGCATGACACCCATGAATTTGGCCACAGGGAGGACAAGCACAGGCGTAAAGTGTTGAAACTTGGCATGGACACGGTGACAGAGACTGGGGCTTGGCTAACAGGGTGCAGTCCTAGCCCTGTTTCCAAAAAATAGATTCTGAGGGCAGCAGGACCAGACACAGTAGGAACAGGAGCCAAATCCTAGACAGGCACATCTGTTCCATCTATGAGACCACAGCTGGGGTGGGTGGGGGGCCACGTGACCAAGTGAGGGGGTACTTGATATACTAGCAGCACACAGGGAGGTAGAAAGATCATGAGTTTAAGGCCAGCCTGGGCTACATAAAGAGACCCTGTTTGAGAGAGAGAGCGAGTGAGAGAGAGGGGGGGAGGGGGGAGGGGGAAAGAGGGAGAGGGAGAGAGAGAGGGAGAGGGAGAGGGAGAGGGAGAGGGAGAGGGAGAGGGAGAGGGAGAGGGAGAGGGAGAGGGAGGGTGTTTTATTGTCCTGAAGTATGTTGCAGGGAAGCCAAGACTGAGTGGCTCTCAGACCCAGCGGTCTCACCCACTACTCACTTCTGGATAAATTAGGGGATCTTCTGTTGCTTTCCTCAGATAGCACAGATGTGGCTCATTACTGAACACCCACACCGCACCAGATGCAGGACTACGAACCTCATTTTGCCTGCAACAAGGTTAGGAATTGCTTACCTTTAAGTGAAACCCGTAGAGGCTCAGTAGCATAGCGTGGTCACAGATATGTGATGGGACTGAGTTTCCAGGGTGGCTCTGTTTTGAGAAAAATCTCAAGATACTGCCACTGTGCTGTGCTGACCCTCAATTACTCCATGTTTACAGAAAAAAAAAGATGCCATAATTTGAGCGTTTCCCCCTTTTATTTGAATTTTATGTTATGCTAGATTTGTTCTGGTGCCATTTTTCCACCTACAGTTTCCCTTGGGATGTGGTTTGCTTCAATGTAGCCTCCTCTTTAGGGACAGTTTGTTTCCAGTGAGGTCATCTCAGGGAGGCAGGAGAGCTCACCTGTAGCTTAACCTGACCATGAGTCTTAAGTTTAGCAACGCATCTTGGATGCGTGGCTCGACTGGAGATGCTCAGTGACTGGAGAATTGGCACCACCCTCTGCATTTTTAAGCACGAACAGAAAGATCAGGCATCTCTGTGGTCTGTCCCACCGTTTGGCTGGGTTGTTCCTACTAACTCCACCGTCAGACCTCAAGAATGGACTTTTAAAGTGACAGTGTTCAGATACTTAGCGGCTTTTTCAGATATGCATAGCCTTAATGGCCTGGACAGTTTTACAAATGTTCTTACGATGAATGGGAAGATGTGAACGTCTCCATTTGCAAGTCTTTATGACTTTATAGGGTTTTTTTTGGGGGGGGGTCTGGAGAGGAGTGAACCATTTTCACAGGCTGTCCCTGGACATGTATACGAAGAACTCAAACTGCCCAGTCCTGGTGGTCAGTGTGAGGAGAGCGAGCACGAGACACTCTGAACTTGGAAGGTAGGAGAGGGCTGCCTGGGTTCAAATTCAGACACCACCACCTGCCAACCGTGAGGTGTGGGGAAGACTTACCTGTCACATGACGCCCTCACAGGGCTACTGTGAGGCTTAGACCTGCTAACCGATATAAGGGCAGTGCTTAGGAAACATGCTAACCAGGGTGGGCGCAGAGTGGCATGCACATGGGAAACGCTCAGAAAGATTAGCTGTTATTGGTAAACTGAAGTCGTGTTTTCAGTTCAGCCTAAGCACTTGGTCGGATTCAGAAGCCATGGCATCTTCATTAACTCCATCATTTTAAGCTCCTTTTCTGAGGTGGTTCACTTAGCAAATACATCATCTTGACCATTTCTCAAATGTTTATTTTATTATTATTGCCTGTGTAGGTGGGTATGTAAGACGTCTGTGTGAGTGCTGCATGTGTGCACCACAGTGTGTGTGTACGTGTGTGTACGTGTGTGTACATGTGTGTATGTGTGTGTACATGTATATATGTGTGTGTACGTGTGTGCGCGCGTGTGTGCATGTGTGTGCGTGTGTGTACGTGTGTGTATGTGTGTGTGTTGTAAGGGTAACTTTGGGGAGTTGGCTCTCTCCTTCCATTCTGGGTTCTTCCATTCTTGGGTCACAGAGGTAAGGGTTGCATACCAAGCCCTTTTACACACTGAGTCATCTTGCCAGCTCCACCTTAACTAAAAGATCCTACCCTGGCCAGCAAGACAGTTCAGCAGGTAAAGGCTCCTGCTGCCAGCCTACCTGAGTTCAATTCTTGGAAGAAGAGAACCAACTCCCCAAAGTTGTTCTCTCTCTCTCTCTCCCTCCCTCCCTCCCTCCTTCCCTCCCTCCCTCCCTCTCTCTCACACACACATACACCTGTGTTTGGTAGAGACTTTTCATTCATTCCTGGCCTCCCAGACCAGAAATAATCACTCAGAAACTATATTAATTAAATCATTGCTTGGCCAACCACTGAAGTGCATTGCTAGCTATCTCTTATATCTTAAATAAACCCATTTCTATTATTTTTATATTTTACCACAATATTGTGGCCTACTGACAAGGTTCCAGCTAGCAGCTCATATCTTTCTTCTCTGTTGGCTACGTGGCTTATCCCTGACGCCACCTAGCTCCATTCTGCCCTATCACAGGCCAAAGCTGCTTCTTTATTCATTAAGCAATAAAAGCAACACATATGCAGAAGGACTTCTCACATCGCCCCTGGTATAAACACCAGACCTTACCCAGAACTCTTGGTCATACTTAGGCAGTCGCTATAGTTTGTGCTTTCCTCAGCCCTTCCTAGAAGTGCTTGCCTGGAGGTACCATGAGTTCACTGAACAGTTGCCCTGTCGTGGGTTCCTGAAGACCTCTGTTTTTAGAACTTCCCAGGAGCGCCCATTCTTCGCATTCCTCCAAGCTCAGCGTGCCTGTGGTGATGCTCCGGATGACTGAGCTAGCAGGACAGGGTGGGACAGTCCTAGCCGACTCCAGGAAGGAAACCAAGTTTGCCAGTACAGACAGCTGCAGACCAATTAAAATGGCACATGAGGCAATTGACGACTGTTCTAAGGAGCCACATAATGCCCGATAATGACAGCCTTGGGCAGGGACGTCTTGTGACTTGAACTTGGATGACTTAGGTGACAAAGGTCAAGCAGCAAGAATAAAACACCTGCAAAGCGTAAATCCATCCTTTGAAAGTGATTCTTTAACGTGGTTTTAGTGTATGAGACCCGGGCAGGAAACAGCACTGGATGTTACAGGACCCAGAAAGAAACAACTCTCGGTCCCTACTGCTGCTTCTCGCAGCCGGGGTGGGGGTGGGGCAGGGACTTCCACCCGGACAGCTGAGATGGCCCCTTACTACTCTCCCTGTTGGGTTTCCCAGGCATAATCCATGCAGGATAGAGTAGGCACATACCCCTCCCACTTGCTGCTACCACGGCCCACACAGTAAATGTCGATCACAAAAACCCCAACATCGAAAGCCCCTTTATCCACCCACATGGGTCTACGCAGGATTTCCTCAGGTTCTGTCATACTGAGGGCCACATACACCAGCCTTGATGCTTTGACAGCTCCCTCGCTCTGTCCCTGTCTTCTCACCTCTCAAATCTACTCGGAAGCCGGAGGAGGTCCCGTTTAGTCTCTGACCACAGGAACCTCGCCCGGAGCCCATCTGGAATCTTGCCCGGAGCCCATCTGGAATGCCATTCTTCCTCTGAGCATCCCACATGGTCGTGTCTGCATCTAGAGCATCCTCTGTACCATTTGGCCATCCTTCCTGTAGCACAGCTTTCTTTCCGGTTCTGGGTCAGCTTTGTCTTTTTCCTCTCACACAGCTCAGCCAAGCACAATACTTACGTACAGAATGGAATGGGGGATAAACCTAGCCCACGGCGACCAACACAAGCTACAATGCCACCAGGGTTCTATGGCAGAGATTCAAAGTGGATTATGATCCAGGTTGGAGTGGGGATAAAATTGATTTCTAACATCAAAGACCAGGAAAGGTTTCATTTTTCTCAGGCAAATGTTCCCTGCTTCCTCATCCTCTGTCACTTGTATATCCCTTTGCACTCATCTCTACTATGCTATTCAAAACCCAGCACTGCTGTCAAAGGCTTATGCATGCAAGCATGGCTGTATGTATTTATAAATGAGGTATTAATATGTTGTCCAGATCGGCCTTGAACTCCTGGGATCAACTGATTCTCCTGCCTTAGCCAGAACTCCAGGGAGAAGCTAATTGCGTGTTCATTTTTTCATCTACCAGACTGAGGACCCTTGAGGGCAGGACCAAGCCTTTGTCCTTGTCGTATCCCTGAGCCTGGTGCACAGGACACAACAGGTGCTCAACAAATGTTTATGGGGGGAGGAAAGAGAAAGGGAAGAGAGACGTGTTCCCGCAGGGATGGAGGAGCACAAACTGGAACCAAGCAGGTGCACTCACACGCGGGGCCCTGCCATACTGTACCAGTGAATTAGCTAGGGAGGCTGAAGGGGTTTGCTCGCTATGTAGTAAGGGGGGGGGGAAGCCTTGTACTCCTGGACCCGCTTGTCACTCTCATCCCCCACATCTAGAACTGGTGCTGCGACACATTCCCCAGGAAGGGGAGGACTAGGAGACAGCTGGCAGCTCAAACAGGGGCCCATTGTGATTGTGGGAGGTTTAAGACCAGGCAAATGGCCCCAAAGGCTTCAGACGAGGCTGCAATCCTCTCCCCTCCACTTCTGCAGAAAGTGGCAGGATGGCAGTGGGACCGTCACCCTGTGCGTCCAGGTCAGAGCATGCAGCCTGGGAAAGCAGCAGCAGCTCTGGCATCCCCAAGAGCCAAGCATGCTGTCGTTTGTGCCAGCTCCCAGGCACACAGGTGACGGCAGGGGTGACATCAGGGGGGCGCGTCTCTCTCTTGTGTGAAAGGGGAACAGACAGTACATTCTTCATGGGTACCGTGGGGAGAGTTAAATAACACATTCCATAAATACCCCAATCCAATGCCGGACATAAAGGAAACCCTACGTCATTGACAGCTGTTGGTTATCACGATGATTACAAATGGAAAGAAGACTACCTGAGGTAGTTATTTAAGGGTTCTGTAAGTGAACAGCTGATACAGGATACTTGAGGAAGTCTGTTAGGTGTTCTGGTGTCTGGTGGAGCTGTCACAGACCACTTGGGACTCCTTTCAATCACTCATTTTATTGCCTCCTTTCCAAATCGTTGAATTTAAATGCTGCAGAAAATCCAGAAATGAGAGTGTATATCTGTAACCACAGCAAGTAGGAAGCTGAGGCAGGAGGGTTGCTGTGAGTACCAGGCCAGCCAGGGCGACAAAGTGAGATTGTCTCAAAAATGGAAAAAAGGACAAGGGACATGGCTCAGTGGGTAAGATCACGGGCTTGTGCTGTGCAAGCTTGAGGGCCTGAGTTTGACTCCCCAGCACTCATGTAAAAGGCCAGCCGTGGCTGCACAGGCCTGGGAGCCCAGCATTGTAGGGCAGAGGCAGGCAGATCTGAGAACTCACTGGCTAGCCTTGCTGAGACTGTGAGATTCTCTTTCTGCGAGGGGAGGGGCTGTGCCTTAAAGCAATTTGTCTTACCACACCACTGTTGTGAATTCTTGAAATGTAAGACAACAACAAAAAAGTCACTTAGTAGCCATAAGCTATTTTATTTGATGTCAAAAATTCCTTGTTTTGAAAACGATCATTTGCGTTCACACAGGAAATGCATGTCGAGAAATCTGTATTCTAGGTTAGTTGTGATGTACCCGTAACCGCTGGTTATTACCTTTGCTCTCAAAGAAATTTAGTTGATTTTAAAGTCTTCAGGTCACATGCTTTATGGCTAACACGAGGACATGGAGCCCTGCATTGATTGCGCTTGCCGTTTCCGTCGAGGCGATGCTTTGCAGCTTCGTTTTTATTTGCAATTAATTCACTCAAACTAAGTAGATACTTTTCAAAATAGAAAGAATGAACACTACCCAACACTGTGGCATAGGAACACTGTGCTTGCAGCAGTAACGAAACCAGCTGCCGGCCCCGGCTTCTCCTCCACTTCTTTTCTACTCTAGGCCTGTGTGCCGGAAGGCCTGGAGTACTTCTCCCTTTACGATTTCAGAGTGTGTTTGCCACAGCGCTTTAAAGAAACCGTTTCTCCAAGGGCTTGCTTCCATGCTTAAATGGAGAAAACAAACAAAATCTCTATGCTTTTAAGATGAACTCACACCCAACCTTTTCATTATTTATTATCAATTTAGATTTTTTTCCTTTTCAGTTTGCTTATTATCTATTTTAGTAATTTTTTTTTTAATGCAAGCCCTTTCTTACATGAGTCTAAAATGATAGGCAGAAATTTGCGCAGAGGGAAAATGGTAAGAGAGGAAACAAGCGATTCTTTCTGTGTAAGGTCTGGCATGAGGAAGGTGAAGGAGAGCGGCAGGGAACAGATAAAACCTGAGGGAGGTCGGATTGTCACCAGTTGTTCACCAGGTAAGGAGTGACGCGTGACAGGGTGTTAGGTTGAAATCCACTTTTAGTAAGTGTGTGTCCGTGTCTGTGTGTGTGTGTCCATGTCTGCGTGTGTGCCTGTATCCATCCATGTTTGTCTGTGTGTGTGTCTGTGTCCATCTGTGTCCATCCATGTGTGTGTTCATTCATCCGTGTGTGTGTGTGTCTGTGTGTACCTGCATCTTTCTACGTCCATCTCTGTGTGTGTGTGTCCGTGTCCATCTATGTCCATCCATGTATGTGTCTGTCTATCCGCGTGTGTGTTTGTGTTTGCATGCCTGTGTCTAGCTGTGTCCATCCGTGTGTATGTCCGTTCATCTGTCCATCCGTCCATCTGTATGTGTGTCTGTGTGTGCATGCCTGTGTCTAGCTGTGTCCATCCATATGTCCATTCGATCATCTGTCTGTCTGTCCATCCATCCGTGCATGTGTGTGTGTGTGTGTGTGTGTGTCCAGGCACACAGGAGCACACATGCCACTACTACTGGAGGTCAGAGAACCACTTTGTGAATTTAATTGTTTCTTTCACTTATATGTAGGTTCTAGGGATTGGATGCAGGTCACCACACTCGCCAAGCAAGTGCCTTTCCCCACTGAGCCCTCTCGCCAGCCCAAATTAGGATTCTCTATAGAGAAGCGGCATACGACAGCTATGAGATATTCAAAATAACAGACAGGACCTTTGAGCAAGATTTAGTCAAAAGTGGTTACATGATTCTCATGTATCTTGGTTATGCCAAAGGTCAAAAGAGGATTTCTTGGGGGCAGCAGCTAGCGTGGCAAGGACCACTCCTGGTCCCAGCATGTAAGGGACATACTAAGCCCACATCATGTTAGCAGGACCACTGGGAGTCTGCGCTGTGTGGCCTGTAGCTGAGGCCCAGGAGACTGGTCTGACTCTTGCTCTGGAAACTTACCAGCAAAGACTGGCTAACGTTGCTGCCAACCAGTCAGTGAGGGGATGGACTGACACTCCCAGAATCCGGAGCAGTTTGGGGCTCCTGCAAGAAGCGGAAGGCAGCACCTTCAGGCTGTAAAATACAGAAAGACACACCCTTGCAGAGAAGCTGGGTGTGTGCTGTAGGGATCTCTTGAGCCTGGGAGGAAACTCCTGCCCACACGGCTGGCCTGGATTGTTTCGGAAGGGACCTGCTCAGCTCCTTAGCAACCATACTTGGTTTGACCATGTTAGTTGAGTCGCTGGGACAGGGTGTCGCAGCCCTGGCAATTGATAAGGAAAACAAATTTCTCTTACAGTTCTGGAAGCTGAGAAATCCAAACTTGAGGGCTTTCCTCTGGTGAGGGCTATTGTGCTACTGCGTCATCGTGAGAGGCAACACAGTGGCAGCAGGGAGTGGGCAGGAACGTGTGAAAGAGGAAGCTCACGGGGAATCCGCGTTCATAACAGTTGGCTGTGCGCTCCAGAAAACTCACAATAAGGACATTCATCCGTTCCCGGGGGCTCCCAACACGCTGACGCTGGAGATTAAGTTCCTAACACGGAGGCAAACCATAGCAGGCTGTGGGCTCTGGGCATGTGGGTGGCGCTTAATTATCTTGAGATGGAATGCGTGGAAGTTTGCGGTTAGCCAGAAGGTGCCATGTGAATGTTGCCCACGTTGTTCTTAAATGGCTGCAAACAATGACAACAGCCTTGGGAACTCATCAAAAGGTTAATGGCCTGCCCAAATGCTTCCAACGGCCTTATCAAGCTAGTGCATAATTAGATTATCTCAATCATGCCCGGCAGTGGCAAACCCTCGCACGCCACGGAGCACTCTGGACATCCAAGTTTAGCCCTTCATGGAACTTCCACCAGTTGCCAGTTCAGAAGCATTTGTTTCCTTGTTCCTGTCTTGACCGGTCTCCCGGGTCTTACCCAGGCTGGCCTACAGCTCACTGTGTAGCTGAGGCTGACCTTGACTCCTGATCCCCCTACATCTACTTCCCAAGAGCCAGGGTTTCGGGTGAGCACCTCCACACCCAGTTTTGCTTCCGAACCTGTCCGTTCTCTCCTGCACCTGAGGCAGGAACGCCAGCCTGGCCTGAGCGTTTTCTATGAGGGATGATAAGAAACAGCTGTCTTCAGATTCATGGCATCATCTCTGCGATGATTCAGCCATTCAGCTTGCAGTAGCAATTGCGTGGTAGATGAATGTCTTTCTAAATTCAATCACTCAAAAATAAATACTTTGCAGTGGCCTCATTAAACAAAATTGGATGCGAGGAGAGGATGGGACTGACTGATAGGAAATAAGAAGGGAAAAGCAGGATATTTCAAAGCTTCACACATTTACCTGCCCTTCAGAAACCTCTTCCGGGCCCTTATTCAGCTTCGGCATATTTAGTTAAAAAATGTGTATGTATGTGGTACTATTTTCCCCCAAAGAGATCTTTTTTTCAATGGCAGATGATAAAATTATACATATATTTATATGTACATATACATATATAATGTCAAATCGGCAAATACACAGATCCTGTGTAGTCCATTGGATTCCTTATCTTGTTTATTCAGTTGATCCTTAGATGTTTCAAAGCCTGACCACATGGTAGGTACAGCAGCAGTGCTGAGAGGCTCTTGAATTAAACGGATTCATGCATGTGTTCATCTGGGACACACAAGCTGAGACTGACTCTGCACTGTGCTGTGTATGTGGATCAGTGGAGGTTCTGCTATCAACCAGACGGGGGAAAGATGCTTAGAATGGGTGTGGGACAGGATGGGCACAGAACACTGTACTGTGAAGTTCAACTTAGTAGGTACAATAGAAAGGGACAACCAGGGCTAGCAACAGTGAAGAAGAGTGGATAGTTTGGTAAGAAAATAGAAACATCCTGGGCTGGAGAGATGGTTCAGTGGTTAAGAGCACTGGCTGTTCTTTTAGGGGACCCGAATTCAGCTCCCAGCACCCACATGGCAGCTCACAACTGTCTGTAACTTCAGTTCCACGGGATCTGGTATCCTCACACAAACATGCGACCAGGCAAAACACCAAATTAAAAAAAAAAAAAAGAAACATCCAAACCATCCAAACCCTTGGAGATGGCTCAATCAGCAAAGTGGCTGCCATGCATGAGGGATACATGAGCAGTTCAGGTCTCCAGCACCCATGTAAAAGTGGGGTGTGGCAACCCAGTGCTGGGGGAGTGGTGGTGTTGGACCCTAGAGTCCATTCACTGAGGAGGAGTTGCCTCTCCTCTACCCCCTTCAATCCTCCCCAAGGTCCCCATGCTCCCAATTTACTCAGGAGATCTTGTCTTTTTATACTTTCTACTCCCCATGTAGATTAGATCTATGTAAGTTTCTCTTAGGGTCCTCATTATTGTCTAGGTTCTCTGGGATTGTGATTGTAGGCTGGTTTTTCTTTGCTTTATGTTTAAAAACCACTTAGGAGTGAGTACATGTGATAACTGTTTTTCTGGGTCTGGGTTACCTCACTCAAAATGATGTTTTCTAGCTCCATCCATTTGCCTGCAAATTTCAAAATGTTGTTATTTTTTCTGCTGTGTAGTACTCCATTGTGTAAATGTACCACATTTTCCTTATCCATTCTTCAGTCAAGGGGCATTTAGGTTGTTTCCAGGTTCTGGCTATGACAAACAATGATGCTATGAACATAGTTGAGCACATGTCCTTGTAGCACGATTGAGCATCCTTTGGATATATACCCAAAAGTGGTATTACTGGGTCTTGAGAAAGGTTGTTTTCTAATTTTCTGAGAAATTGTCATACTGATATCCAAAGGGGCTATACTAGCTTGCACTCCCACCAGCAATGCAGGAGTGTTCCCTTTACCCCACATCCTCTCCAGCATAAGTTGTTATCAGTGTTTTTGATCTTGGCCATTCTTACAGATGTAAGATGGAATCTCAGAGTTGTTTTGATTTGCATTTCTCTGATAACTAAGGATGTTGAACATTTTCTTACGTGTCTTTCAGCCATTTTAGATTCCTCTATTGAGAGTTCTCTGTTTAGGTCTGTACTCCATTTTTTTATTGGATTATGTGTTCTTTTGATGACCATCTTCTTGAGTTCTTTGTATATTTTGGAGATCAGACCTCTATCTGATGTGGGATTGGTAAAGATCTTTTCCCATTCTGTAGGCTGTCATTTTGTCTTGTTGACTGTGTCCTTTGTTTTACAGAAGCTTTTCAGTTTCAGGAGGTCTAATTTATTAATTGTTTCTCTCAGTGTCTGTGCTGCTGGGGTTATATTTAGGAAATGGTCTCCCGTGCTAATGCGTTCAAATGTACTTCCCATTTTCTCTTCTATGAGGTTCAGTGTGGCTGGCTTTATGTTGAGGTCTTTGATCCATTTGGATTTGAGTTTTGTGCATGGTGATAGATATGGGTCTATTTTCATTCTTCTACATGTTGATATCCAGTTATGCCAGCATCATTTGTTAAATATGCTTTCTTTTTTTCCATTTGATATTTTTTTGCTTCTTTGTCAAAAATCAGGTGTTCATAGGTGTATGAATTAATATCTGGGTCTTCAACTCAGTTCCAGGGCTGGAGAGATGGCTCAGTGGTTAAGAGCATTGCCTGCTCTTCCAAAGGTTCTGAGTTCAATTCCTAGCAACCACATGGTGGCTCACTACCATCTGTAATGAGGTCTGGTGCCCTCTTCTGGCCTGCGGGCATACACACAGACAGAATATTCTATACATAATAAATAAATAAATATTTGGCCGGGCGGTGGTGGCGCACGCCTTTAATCCCAGCCCTCGGGAGGCAGAGGCAGGCGGATCTCTGAGTTCGAGGCCAGCCTGGTCTACAAGAGCTAGTTCCAGGACAGGCTCTAGAAACTACAGGGAAACCCTGTCTCGAAAAAACAAAACAAAAAAAAAAAAACTCAGTTCCATTGGTCCTGCTGTCTGTTTTAATGCCAGTAAGTCATGGTGTCTCTTCACAGCAATAGAGAGACTCCGACTAAGACAGCAAGAGTGGGAACAGCATTCCTGGTTTCCAGGAAGAGCTGGGTCCTACAGGAGGGTCACCCCGCGGGTGCTGAGGTGGGGGGAGGGTAAAGAGGGAATAAGCAATACTGTATCTCTTAGGTTTTGTCCTTTTCTCTCCCACGGGCTCTTTTTACTGGCCACACTCACTTGGCAGGGTGACCTGGCAGTGTAGTTATAGAGGTGTCATGGTGCAGAACAAGAGAAACAAAATATATAAGGGATCCCCCACAAAATAGCAAAACTCAAACTAATATATATATATATATATATATATATATATATATTATAGGGTTCTGTATAGGAGTCTACAGACAGATGGGCGCATCCGTGTTCATGGCTGCTCCATCCACAGTAGCAAGGAAATGGGTCAGCCGAGATGTCCATCAACAGATAATAATGAATAATGATAATAACAGATGGATAATGAAAATATGGAGCATATGCACAACGGAAGTCTATTCAGCCACAAAAACGAAATAATGAAACTTGCAGGAATGGATGAACCCTTAACTTGAGTGAGGGTTTAACCCAGAGCCAGAAAAGCAACCCTCCATGTTCTCTCTCGTGCGTAAATCCAAAAAGTTAACATTTATATATGTGCATTTGTGGGTATGCACCTGGGCATAGGTCATGAAACTAGGAAAGGGTTCATGAGAGGGAGGGAAAACCAATGAGGAAGGATGAGGAGGGTAAGAGAACACAGGGAACATGAAAGCAAAGAAAGACCATTGGGGGTGAAAGGTAGAAGAGGGAATGGAGGGGGAAGGGAGGGTCAATAAAATAAGTTATATTTGAAAATGTCATGGTGACACTTAATACTTTGTATGCTAATTAAAAATACAAGTATCAAAAATACAAGTATTAAAAATACAAGAATCAATATTGAAGGCTTCTAATTGTACATGAGAATACACACACATATATATATGTATGTGCAGGAAGGAAGGCGACACAAGCACAAACTAATCAGAACACCTGATGATGTCATAATGTATACACTGAGATCTTGGAGCTTCTTGACTCCCGAGGATTTCAGACAGATTGCACTGTGGTCGTGATCACACATTTGATGATCAAAAGCCAATAATAAAATCTAAAGAATGAAAGGTGAGGCCTGAGCTTGGGAGTATAATTTAACTGTTGAGTTTTACTTTATTTGTACGATGATGCCATTAGTTCAGTCTGTTCTCCAAGGTCACCCTGAAAAGAAGAAGGGTGCAATATAGGGGCTGTATTATACAGGTCCATATTTCTACATTGTATGGCAGTCAAAATTCTGAGGTACAATTTGCACCTGCCACACAAAAGGTGGTCTCCTAGCCCTTTGACAGTGAGACAAACTGATGCCATCCAAAGCAAGTGGTTAGGATGTGCTAATGTTGTTCTACTCCTTCTTTGTAATTTGGGAGGTCGCCTGGGAAAGAGGTGTTGATTCAGTCTACATGACAGAGCAGGCATAAAGAGCAGGCAGACAGAGCAGGCAGACAGAGCAGGCATGCAGAGCAGGCATGCAGAGCAGGCATGCAGAGCAGGCATGCAGAGCAGGCATGCAGAGCAGGCATACAGAGCAGGCATGCAGAGCAGGCAGACAGAGCAGGCAGACAGAGCAGGCAGACAGAGCAGGCATGCAGAGCAGGCAGACACAGCAGGCATGCAGAGCAGGCAGACACAGCAGGCAGACACAGCAGGCAGACACAGCAGGCAGACAGACAGGAAGACGGGACAAAACGGACACAGATGAGGTGTGGCCGTGACCACAGTCATTCTCCCTGCTACCTACGAAACAAAACGCTAATGAATTTCAGTTTATGTTTTGGTATAAAAGCTGTTTGGAGAATAAACATGGGAGATTTTCAGGATGTGAACTCAGGATTTTCATGAGGGATCCCTGAAAACTCCCTCCAGATAAAGTCATGCAAGTTGTGCCTCAGTTATTCCCACACCTCCACTCTGGTTCAAGAAATAATTTATGGGGGCTGGAGAGATGGCTCAGAGGTTAAGAGCATTGCCTGCTCTTCCAAAAGTTCCTCTAGGTCCATGCACGCACTCTCTCACTCACATTGCCACGTTGTTTTTGTTTGTTTGCTTTTGTCATTGTTGTTGGTTGGTTGGTTGGTTTTTCCGAGACTCGATTTCTCTGTGTAACAGCGCTGGCTGTCCTGAAACTTGCTCTGTAGCCCAGGCTGGCCTCGAACTCACAGAGATCCTCCTGCCACAATCTCCGCAGTACTGGGATTAGAGGTGTACACTACCCCTACCACTTTGAATGGGTTACATGTTTAAACACTCTATCCTTCAACAATACAGTCCTCCGGATCAAAATGAGGGGAGGGGCTTTTAATAGGACTCATTGAAGGACTCCACGTTCTAGTGTGACCTGGTTAGTAACTTTGACAAATACCCCAGGTCTGAACTTCACATTCCTTGCCTGGAAACATCCTGGTTTCCTTCCAGAACCTAGAACACCGACACCCTGACCGGAAGGAGATGAGAAGCCCTTCACTGCAGTTTGAAGTCTCTAAACCCCATGCGAGGAATGACTCAGCTCTTGACTGGGATTGCTTTCCTTGGTTTGATCCTCAGGGAGAATCCTCAGACAGACTGGTTCCATCTCCAATACCAGTGATTTGCTTCTCTGATGTGGAGATGTTTGTTGGGGGGGGGGGGGGGGGTTGCAGGCAGAGAACTCTCCTGGGAGGTCACATGAGAAAGTCCTGTCTCTCGCTCGCTTTGAGCCATGGAGAGAATCTCAGGCATTTTCCTATTTTCTCAGTCTTAGACATCAACAAAACTAAAGGAAGTCAGCTCATGGCTTACCACTCCTGAGCCGTAGGCAGTTTCTAAATCAGTGTTTCTCAAACTGTGGGTCAGGGATCAAACAACCCTTTCACAGGGTCACCCAAGATCATCGGAAAGCACAGATATTTACGTTACTACTCAAAGCAGGAGCAAAATTACAGGTATGAAGTAGCAATAAAAATAATTCTATGGTTTGGTGTCACCACAACACGGGGAACTGTATTAAAGGGTTGAAGCATTGGGAAGGCTGAGAAGCACTGCTCTAGGAGATTGTGGAGGAAGCTACTGGAACATCCTGGCAAGAGATCACGTCCGCCTTAGGATCGGGAGACGTTGTGTAAGGAACTGAGGACACTGAAGGAGCAAGACAAAGCAAACTGACGTGTGTGGTGTCCATTTCCCCTATAGCCACCTCAGGGAGTGGGGTGGGGGCGATTCCTCCAAACAGGGGACTCCCTTGATTGGGAGTACTAGGTGGGCTCTGGTTGCTCCTCAAATTGCCTTACAAGGACAGGTGCTGAACATGCACATTATGGGCCCTGCTACTTCAGTCTCCAGGGCCTGGGCTCTGGAATCAGATTCCCGTGCAGACCGAGTTTGGGACGCATTGGTTCAGAGAGCAAGTCCCTGGATTGGCCTTGATTCTCTTTCACGTCACAGAGCCGTGCTTGATTAGACTGCTGTGCTTATTGCCGGGCCTTCTACCTCCCAGGCCACCTTTTCTGTGCTTACCCAGCATGACTTGTTCCAACTTGCAGAGTGCCACAGGAGACTCTTGCCTTCTGTCCTAACCCCTGGCCCAACCCCCTAAACTGCAGAATGCTTCTTGCCTTCTGCTTTCTTGGTCCAGGACACCTCCTTGCTTCCTTTTCTTCCTCTGTCTCCACCTTCTTCAGATTCTGAAATAGCTCTCCCGGCAAAATTATAATTTTTGTTCTTTTTTTTTAATCTCTGACCCTATCTCATATCATTGTGGAAGTGAGCCTTAAGAATTAGCTGGGCATGGGGGCACCTATAGGCACAGCACTAAGGAGCTGAGGCAGGAGGATTGCTCCTAATCACTTTCATGTGGGGATGCTGTATGGCTAAGGATGCAGCCTGATCCCTGATGCTTTGATGAAGTTGCCAGGCTTTGCCTGGGAATATCTACAGCCTATGCTGGCCACAGAGTAATGGCAAGACGTGAGGCCCTGATGGTTACTGGCGATCCAAGTGGCCCTAAGCTCAGCTCAGCTCAACTAGACTAACATTAACGGGATGCCTAAGCAAGGGATAGGATGAGAACTGTGGCTTGCAAGAGAATAAAGATCAGACCAAAACACACATCACACACACACACACACACACACACACACACACACACACACACACACAAAACAAACAAACAACAAAAAACAAGACACCACCAACAAGAAGGAGGATGGGCAGTTCCTAACGAGGCTCCTAAGAGATTGAGTGGCCTTCGCTTGCTGGCGCACCCTACCACCCACTGCTGTGAACTGTGATTCCACAGAGAGTTGATGGAGCTTTGGTGCCGGGTGGTGCGCAGGGGGCCATCCAAGCCTCATCCTCTTCCTCTGCTTCTGTGGTAATGGATGGGGCAGCAGCCACGGGGTGTTTTACCGGAAAATGTGAAGACGCTTGGACTCGGGACAAAAGAGAACTTGTAAACATATCTTAGTCTTTGGGGAAATCTTCGTGCAAATTGCTCCGAAGGATGTGGACACAGAGAAGAAGGGGGAGGAAGGGGAAATGAAAACTTTAAAGCAAACAACAATAGGTTTAGATTAGAGCGTTTGTTTCATTAATTGGCCCCGTGGTCTAACAATCCTCTTTTGATCATTAGTGACTAGGTTTAAACAGAACAGACTGGGCAGGTACAGAGCGCTTATCAGAACCTTGTTGCTTCTGCTGGGAGGTGATTTGAGTGGAAGACGTTGGCTCCAGCGGCTTCTTTTTAATCTTAGTGTAGGTCTTTGTCAGGTCTCTTCCCCTTTTAGCGCTCAAGGTTTTATTCCATGACACAAAGTTTAAACCAGATTCCAGAGTGAATGCGTGGTCCCTGAGCCATCATCAGTCAGCACCCTGTAGCGACTTAATAGATGTCGACCGCACACCATTGGAAGCTCTGGGGTGGGGCCCGCAATCTGCCTTTTAGACAGCCCCTCCCCACCAGGTAACTCTAAAACTCATCCGGGGTTTGAGACACATGCGACTGGCTCGTCAGTCTGTGTTTCTGTAAATCAAATAGTTGAAGCATCATCTACACGGCAGATGTAAGAACGGAGGCAGAGACGCTGAACCACTAATTCTCAGCTCCTGGGATAGGGCGGAACTGGGGCTGCTTCACAGGGAGAGGGTGGGGTCCTGCTCTCAGGAGACACCCTACATGCGTGCTTGGGAGTTTCTTCAGAAAACAGTTGATGCTGGATGCTTTTCCAAAGACAATAAAGCCTCGCAGGACAAGGCAGAACTTTATATTTAGCTTCTAGTTTGGTGCTTTAAAAATAACAGCAATAAAACCCAACGTCTTACTATGTAGACCAGGCTGCCTCAAACTGGTGATTCTCCTGCCTCAGCCTCTTGAATGCCACTGTCCTCTGCTAAGCTTAGCACTTCTTTTTCTGTAATGCGGACCAGTCTTATTCCTCTGCATAAATAAACCTAGAGATAATTCAAGATTTTCGTTTATTTTTTTATAGTTCTTTCATCAAGCATTTAGATACCTCATTGCCCTTGTAAGCTGGTTAATAATTATTATTGTTATTTTATTACTGTTATTACTACTACTACTACGAGACAGTTTTACTGTAGTGAGAATTTAATTAGTCTTAATAATTAAAACCTGGAGTCAGATACAGGGATAAATGTTGGAAGATCAGAGGAGCAGAGCAGCAGCCAGCCACTAGTTCTTCCCTCTACTGAATCCTCGGACTAAATGGGGTATCCTGTTTCTACAAGTCCTCAAACTGAATGCCTTAAACTCCTGTCTTCTCCCGTCTTATAGTCCTCTCTTTGCCCAGCCATCTCCCTTTCTGTCTCCATCTCCTTAGTGCTGGGATTAAAGGTGTGAGCCACCACTGCTTGACAATCTAGTGTAGCCAGGGTAGCCTTGAACTCACAGAGATCCCTCTGTCTCTGTCTCCTGTGTGTTGGGATTAAAGGTGTGCACCACCACCGCCAGGCCTCTGTGGCTAACTAGTGGCTCGCTCCACACTCTCATCCTCAGGAAAGCTTTATTTGCTAGAGCACAAACAAAATGGCTCCACATTTCACTATGTAGCTCTGGCTGGCCTGGAACTCACTATGAAGATCAGGTTGTCCTAACTCTTAGAGCCCCATCTGCCTCTGCCTCAAAGGTGCTGGGACTGAATGTGTGTGTGTGTGTGTGTGTGTGCTGCCACACCCAGCTGCAAATTAGCTCTGAACTGACGCTAGCTTCTTACAAACACCTCAGTTCTTTATGTGTATGAAATGTGAGTTCATTAAAAAAAAACTATAAGCAAAAAGCCAAAACTGAAATGAAACGCATCACACAAAAATAAGCATTAGGAGCTGGGTGGTGATCACACACACCTTGAGTCCCAGCACTTAGGAGGCAGATTCAGGTGGAGCTCTGAGTTTGAGGCCCAGCCTGATCTACAAAGCGAGTTCCAGGACAGGCAGAGCTACACAGAGAAAACCTGTCTCGGGGGGGGGGGGAAGCTTTAAGTTTTTGAGATTACATACCTGTCCCCTCACAATTAAGATTCTTCCCCCTATGTACACATGAGCTCCTTTCTACTTTGCGCGTTTTACTCTATGATACGGACTGGGTATATTTTTTTGCATAATGCACGGAACTTTCAGGCTAAAAAATAACTTGGAAAAGGCTCAGACTCCAGTGAGACGCTGGTGCCAATGAAACTATCTAAAATGAAATATCGCTAGGAAATGAAACAAAGGAGAAACGTAGATCAGGAAATGTTTCTAGAAAGAAAGCAGCGCCAGACTTCCATATCAGAGAGGTTTCGAGGCTGAAGCACAGAGTTCAGGCACAGTTTCGGGGATGGCTTTGCTTCCAGTACACCAGCACAAACCTATTTCTTTCTCTTCTTATCTCTCTTCCAAGCCTTTCCAACTCATTTGCTCCTCCTGTGGTTTCTTCAGGGTGCTGGGAGCCAAATTTCGATTCTCTAGAAGAACAGGGAGTGCTCTCCTAACTGCTGAGCCATCTCTCTAGCCCCAGATATATCTTTTATGATTTTTTAAAGTTGTATGTATGTATGTATGTATATATGTATGTATTTGTGATGGTTTGAATGAAAATGGCCCCATAGGCTCATAGGGAATAGTACTATTAGAAGCTGTGGCACTATTAGAAGTGTGTCACTGGGGTAGACTTTGAGGTTTCATATGCTCAAGCCAGGCCCTGTGTCACTCTCTCTTCCTGCTGCCTGCTGATCTAGATGTAGCAAGCACTCTAGCTGCCTCTCCAGCACCATGTATACCTGCGTGCTGCCATGCTTCCCGCCATGATAATAATGGACTAAACCTCTGAACTGTAAGCCAGCCTCGATTAAATGTTTCCTTTATAAGAGTTGCTATGGTCATGGTGTCTATTCACGGGATAAAACCCTAACTAATACAGTATTTGTGTGTGTGTGTGTGTGTGTGTGTGTGTGTGTGTGTAACTGCTAGAGAACAGTATCAGAGTCTCTGCAGCTAGAGTTAATTTGTGGTTGTGAGCCACCCACCATGGGTGCCGGGAACTGAACTGGGGGCTTCTGGAAGAGCAGCAAGAACTCTTAACTTTGAGCCGTCTCTGCGACCACTGGAGTCTCTTTAGATACCTGAGGATTTTTTTCCTTCTGCAGCCTGTGGTCTGTCCTCCAAGGATAGCCTATATCTGCCTTTTGTGTGTTCTGTGGCTTTGCTTCATTTCCTTCACAAGAGTCCCTCACAGTCCAGATGATCTGCTGAGCTCAATCAGGAAGTAACTAGTTGGCCCTTTACGGAGAGGCCCTGGTGCTACTCACTGCAGACAGGAGCAGCTTCCCCTCGGTAGCTTTACTGCTGAACAGTGACTCATATTCTGGAAGACAGTGTAGGGGTTGAAAACTCTTCAGACTCGTATCCCGTATCCCGACCCCATGGTGGTCATTGTAGCAGACATAACACAAATACCAACAATTACAATGTAACATGCCAAGGGCTCTAACAGAGGCCAGTAGTAATTCTAAGAAGGGTTAAGCTAAGTCTATCTGGGTTTAATAGGTGTGGCTTCATGGAGGAGGTGACCTGGCCTAGCTCTTTAGAAAGAAGAGGAGGCTGCTGGGCGTGGTGATGCTTGCTTTTAATCCCAGCTCCTTAGAGGCAGAGGCAGGTGGATCTCTGTGAGTTTAAGGCCACCAGTGTTTATATATCGCACTCCAGACCAGCCAGGAATACATAATGAGGTAAAAAGAAGAGGAGGAGAACAAGGGAGGTGGTGAGGAAGACAAAAAAAACGAAGGGCGGAGGGAGGAAGGAAGGGGAGAGGGAGAGAGGGAGGGAGGAAGGGAGGGAAGAAGGAAAGGAGGGAGGGAGGGAGAAAAAAGAGGCAGAAGAGATCACTGAGTAGAGAATGAGGGAAGTACATTGCAAAAGCATGCATGGGGATGCTGGGATGGGGTGCAGCTGAAAGCATGCTTGCATGAAGCCCTAGGGACCTGAACTTGGTATAGTACTGTGTGCCAGAAGGCACTTGGGAGGCAGGAAGTGCAGGAGTTCAAGGGTCATCCTTTGCTGCATAGTGAGTCTGAGGCCAGCCTAGGATCCATGAGAGCCTGGTTTTTGTTTTATTGTTTGTTTTTGTTTAAAGCATTTAGGATAAGTTTGTGATAAGTAAACTATACTTCAGTAAAAGCTGATTTTTAAAAAAAAATTAAAGAAAAGAGGTCAGGCATTTAAAATATTTAAAATGCAAAATACATTGGGAAATGGCATGAGAATCTTTGCCAATCACATGTGTGTGTGTGTGTGTGTGTGTGTGTGTGTGTGTGAGTGGTGAGGACCACAGAGAGGTTTGGTTGTAATCAGACAGTGTGGCTTTGGATGTCATAGAGAATTTAACTGGGAGGGCATTCCGGAGACGGGAAAGCCACAAATAGTGTGAAGGAGGGGTGTGAAGGAGGGGTGGACCATGAAGCCGAGAAGCTTGTTACCGGTAGAAAGAGTTACTGTCACCTACCACTGAAAGCAAATCATATTTTATTGACAGCTGAGGTGAAAAGAGATGCATGGTGAGCTAAGATAGCTGGGTTAACAGAGAAAGAGAAGCTTGTCAGTCTGTCAGAGGAGACAGTAAATGCCTTCATAGCAGTAAACTCAGAAGTGTTTCCAGGCCCGTGAGATGGTGCAGAAGCGAAGCCACCAAGCCTGGCAACCCGGGTTCATCCCAGAACCCATGTGCTGGCTCGCTCTTCCTTCCTTCCTTCCTTCCTTCCTTCCTTCCTTCCTTCCTTCCTTCCTTCCTTCACTCCCTCCCTCCCTCCCTCCCTCCTTCCCTCCCTCCCTTCTCTTTCCTTCCTTCCTCCTTCGTTCCTTCCTTCTTTCCTTCCTTTCTTCCTTTTTTCCTTTCTTCTATTTTTTCTTGTCAACTTGACACAAACCTAGAAACATTTGGGAAAGATGACTACATCAGACTGGCCTGTTGGCAAGTCCATGGGCATTTTCTTGATTAACGATGCATGTGGGAGGGCCCAGGCCACTGAGGGTAGTGCCATCCCCAGACAGGTATGGGGTATAAGAAAGCAAACTAAGCAAATCAGTAAAGAACGTTCATCCATGGTCTCTGCTCTGGTTCTGTCTCAGGGTTTCTGCCCTGACTTCCTCAATGATGGGCTGTTAGTTGTAAGATGTAATAAACCTTTTCCTCCTCAGGTTGCTCTTGGCCATGGTGTTTTTTTTAGACAGCCGTGATAGTGCCCACATAGTGCCACAACCATCTGTCATCCAGTCCCAGGTGATCTGATGCCCTTTTTTGACCTCTGAGGGTATCAAATACACGCGTGGTGCAATACATACGTGAAGGCGAACATATATGTAAAATAAAGTAAAATAAATCTAAAAAAGAAGAATAAGATAAAATAAAGTTGTTGGTCACACTGGTATTGTTCATACACACAGAGAAGATTTTTGTGATTCTGAAAGCAGCGTTATAAACTACGTCTGTTAGGATCAACTTCTGTTTTGTTTTGTTGGAACAGGATCTTGCTATAGAACTTATGTGGGGTTGGAATTTGCTATGTAGATCAGGATGGCCTTGAAACCGTGGCAATGCTCCTGCCTCTGCTTCTGAGTGCTGGGATTATAGACTTACACCACCACACGCAGCTTTTACTTACAATATTTTAAGACCATTTTACACAGCATTGTTCGATAATAGTGTCTATTGTACCATCTGATGGTGGCACGATAACTTAGCAATGCCCTATTGCTAAACCAGCATTCACTTTTCTAGTATTATGTATGTGTTGATGGTTATCCCTGCAAATAAGCTACGTCATTATTCATGGGGGTTTTGGCCAGGGACGGGGATGGGGGGCATAATGCCAGAAACTGGAGTCAGGCATTTAAAAGCTTTATCTATTTATTTATTTTATATGTATCAAGGTTTTGCCTTTTTGGATATATGTGCACCAGAGACCAGGGGTTCAGAGTCCCTGAAACTGGAATTATAGTTGTTAGCCACTATGTTGGTGCTAGGAATTGAAATTGGGTACTTGGGGAGAATGGCTGAGCCATCTTTCCAGCCTTTTTTTTTTTTTAAATAGCACCAGAAGTAGTTCAGGGAAACACTGAGTGTCCCTACCTGTGACTATGCCCATCCCTGAGCCAGTCATGATGGCAGGACTAAGCACTGGAGTTGGTACGCTGAGATCGAGTTCTGGGCCCATCAGGTGGATGGCTCAGCTGCCCCAACATCATTCAGATAAATAAGATTACTATTGGATAAGGGAGGAGTGAGTCCTCAAAGGAAAGGATATTGGTCAGACTCAAATCAAATTTCCTCAACTCAGATTTCTACAACAGGGCTATTTCAGCCAAAGGAAATACTTCCTGGCTCATCCACACTGTGGTTTTCTGGATATTCTGTCACTTCTGGTCCCGTCACTGTCTGCTTCCCTTAACTCAGTGCTGTCTGAGCTCTTCTGTTTTCTTTCTTTTTCTTCTTCTTTTTTGTTTTTTGAGACAGGGTTTCTCTTTGTAGCTTAGGAGCCTGTCCTGGAACTCACTCTCTAGACCAGGCTGGCCTTGAACTCACAGAGATCCGCCTGCTTCTGCCTTCCAAGTGCTGGGTTTTCAGAGGGAGTTCCAGGACAGTCAGAGATGTTACACAGAGAAACCCTGTCCTGAGAAATCAAAAACACACAAAACAAAACAAAAATTGTGAATTCTTCTGTTTTCTGAATTTTACCTTTTTTCTTCTTGGTTTATGTTATTTTCATCCTGTTTTATTTTTCACACAAGTGGTGAGTATGTGTGTGTGCACGCGTGCACGTGTGTTCACAGGTGTGTGCACACATGCATACAGAGGTGTGAGGTGGAGGTGCCTGTCTTCCTCCACAGCTCTCTACCTTATATATCAAAGCAGTCTTTGGTAAACCCAGAGCTCAGAGTTGCTTGGGGGCTCACGACCTCTGCCTCACCTGTGCTGGAACCATGGGCAGGGTACCACCACCCCACCCACTCAGTTTCTAAAGCAGGCCTGGGGAATTTACTAAACCATTTCGCTAACCTCATTCATTCATTCATTCATTCATTCATTTAAAGAGACACCCTTCCAATTGTTTCCTAAGGCAAGCTGTGTGGAAGATAAATTTTGTTAAAATTTCGTTTGTTGGTGGTGTGGAGGAGGGGGTGGAGTGTGAGGGAGGGGCCATGGTCTGTGCAGGGAGATCAGGAATATCTCTGTTGAGTCTTTTCTCTTCATCCGCTTTTACACCGTTCCTGGGGATAGAACTCACATCCCAAGGCTTGCAAGGCAAATGCCTTTGTCCACTGGGTTCTCTCACTGGTCCCAATCTGAAACGTTTTAGAATATGGAAATATCTCCATTCTCTCTTCCATGTGACTGGTTGTTCGGTTGTAAGACATTGAATGGAAAGCATTTCCCCAGAGCTGTGGAAACCCCGTCTGTCATTGTGGGCACATCCTCTCTCTTCAAGTGCTGCCGGAACTGCCAGTGTGACCACGGGCAAACGACAGCTCATCTTAATCTGCATTTTAAATGAGCTGTATGATCCAAATTCTGGCTGTCCCCTCTGGGCAGCCTCTGCTTGATTCTATCCCTAACTTTGAAGAAAGCACTCAAGATTTCTTTACCTGTCTCCTGTAAAGAGAAACCAAATTGTAAATTTTTAATGTTCAATGTGGAAATGCGTGTTGTTGTCTAAGGGAGACAGAGGTGAAGGGTCACATTGTCCTGTATTGGGCATAAAACTTATTTCCTCACTAGACATTTCTATTCTCTCACAAACTTTTTTTTTGATTGGTTGGTCAATATTTTTTTTTATTTTTAAAAATAAAGGTAAAATTACATATAAAATTTGCTCATAACTGGGCACGACAGGCCTATAATCCTCAGCCCTTGAAAGCCAAGGCTTGGGAACTTTAAGCCCACAATGAAGTCTTGTCTTAAAACAACAACACAGAATCACAGTGGGTGTGTGTGTGTGTGTGTGTGTGTGTGTGTGTATGCGCATGTGTGAGTACATGCAGCATGTGTAAAGGTTAAAGGACAGCTTTCTGAAGTGGATATTCTCCTTCTATCACTGGTTTTATACTAACTCTGTAAGTCAGGTAATATGAGTCCTCCAACTTTTTTGTTGTTGTTACTTGTTTGGGGGACGGAGCTCATGTAATGCAGGCTGTCCGTGATCTATCTCACTATGTAGCCAAGAATAGCCTTGAATTCTTGATCTTCTTGCCTCCACCTGACAAGACCTGGCATTATAGCAGTGCACCACTGTGGTGATTTGAGAGAAAATGGCACCCAAAGGGAGTGCCACAATTAGGAATTGTGGCTCTGTTGGAGTAGGTATTGCATTGTTGGAGGAGGTATTGTGTCCCTGTGGGGGAGTTAGGCTTTGAGGTCTCATAAGTCCCGTTAGATGGCGCACTCCCAGAGACCTAAGCCTGCTGGCTCCCCTCACCCATCACTCAAGCTTTCCAACACCTGCTACCAGTGCCAAGCTGGGGACCTAACCTTTAACAACATGGCCTTTGGGGACATTTCCAATCCAAACTGTGCCAGATGTTAAATTTATCAAATTCCCTTTCTGTGTCGAGATGAACATTTGTTTTTCTTTCTTTTTTAGCTTTCTAATATGTTGTATTATTGATTTTTTCCCCCAAATGTTGTGCCAGACTTGTATGCCCAAATAAAACTTGATGGAATCATGAGTTATTATATATTACAATCATAAAATTTCAAAATTATTTTGTGTAAGAGTGTTTGCCTGCATCATGTATACGATGTATGGGCAAGGTGTCCTGGCAACTGTGGAGGCCAGAAAAGGGTGTCAGATCCCTGGAACTGGAGCTACAGATGATTTTTGAGTGTCATGTGGGTACTGGGAATCGAGCCTGGATCCTTTGGAAGAACAGCCAGTGCTCTTAGGAGCTGAGCCATCTCTCTAGACCCTAACCATTTTTTTTTAAAGTTTTATTTTATTTTTAGTTATGTGTCTGTCTGTGAGGGGGGGCATTTGAACATGACTGTAAGTGTTTTCAGAGGCCCGCAAAGGGCATCACATTGCCTAGAACTGGAGTTACGGGTGCACCTAAGCATGGGTACTGGCAGCCAGCTCAGGTCCTCTGCAAGAGTATATGCTCTTAACTCTGAGCTAACTCCAACCTCTATCATCTTTTTCCCCCTTAGAACATCTTGCTATATAATCCAGGCTAGCCTTGAACTCACTATCCTGTCATCATCGCTCTAGAATGCTGGGATTGCCACACCACGCTTAACTTGAATTAGCGTTTCATATAATTACACCCCTGACCAGCCTCCCTCTTCCTCTCCCCCTGTACAATACTTACTTTGCTCTCTCTGGATTTCTATGCTTTGGGATCCTCTCCAGTTTCTCTCATCTCCATGTGAGAAATTTAGCTTCCTTCTGGCTCCTTGAAGCAGAAATGTTGGTATCTATCCCACCCCTCACCAGCTAAAGGACCCCAACCGGAATGGGCCTGCTAAGAAAGGAGATGGCAGGAGGGGAGTACAGGCTTTTTATTCATTTAGGAGTCTTATTGTGAATTATATTATCCATTTTATTGGATAGTTATCTGGTTCTTATTTATTTATAAGAGCTCTTTATTAAATCAAATTTCTACGAAATTATTTCTATGGAGCAGCAAGATGCTGTCTCTTTCTTGCAGGCCAGCACTGATGCAGAGGCGAAGCTTAGAGAATTTGAGGATGAGTGAGTTCTGGCAGTTTTACCTTTTGTAAGTAAAGCTGTCATTCTCAAAGGCACACTGACCTTCATGGTTTCTTGGTGGAGACAGACGCTTGCTCTGTTTCTTTAAATGTTCATTATTATCATGTGTGTGGTGCCCACATGCCCACACATGGTTGTCAGACCTGGCAGTAAGCCTTTACCTGCTAAGCCCT
Organism: Arvicola amphibius; assembly: GCF_903992535.2. NCBI lineage: Eukaryota > Metazoa > Chordata > Mammalia > Rodentia > Cricetidae > Arvicola > Arvicola amphibius. The sequence goes on from NC_052057.2 coordinate 97,500,405, forward strand.
CTTCCAGGCCCTGGCAGTACTGGGTTTGAAGAGAGACTGAACTGGGTGGCTTTAGCTGTTCACAGCCCTGTAAGATCCAGGAGTGGAGTGCTTTGGGGGACATCTAAGGCAGTGCAAATATCACAAGGGTGAACTGAGCCAGCCCCCAAGGTCTGAGGAGATGGAGCTATAAACTCCAGGCTGGAAATTGCTGGATCAGAGAAACAGCTCAGAGGCCAGGAGGGACTGAGAGCCGAAGAAGCCAGAGGACCAGAGCAGACAAAACCATGGAGGCTCAGAACGCCATGGGAGGCACCATCTGAAGCTTGAGGACAGACAAGCGTGTGTCTGTCCTTGATGTCTCTGGTGAGGGAGGCTCACCCTGCTGACGTTTCTGCTGTTGCTAAGGAAATATACTTCATCGCCATCTAGAACTCTGACACTGGGTTCTGTGTCCAGGACATGGCAACTATGGAACTCAGCTCGATAACCCCACAAGCTCAGCTCAGTGTATGCTGATAGGAGACAAGAATGACTTTGAGACGGGGGCTCGGTACCCTTTGCTTCCCGGAGAAGAGGTTGGTCCAACTCCCAGCGATAGGCATCTGCGCGCCATGCAGGACCGTGGGTCAGGCCCACAGGCAGTTAATCAGGAACCTTGGGTTCAGCTGGGCTATGTATGATCCAGAACCAGCCATGAAGACATCACATCTCAGTGCTTTAATTTTTCCTCTACTGGGTTCACTCGATGAATTCATCGTGAGACCAGCGGTGTGGTAAGAAGTCAGCTAAGCTGAACACTCTTTGCCTCCTTCCAGTTCCGTGACCTACTTAAGTGTAGGCTAATGTCTTTCCCTGAAGAAGATGCAGCTTTGCCTGGTTTTGAATTTTCTTAAATGAAGTAACTGTATGTATCGTGTATCATTCCTGGTTAGTGTCTGTCAAAAAAACGTGAGTCCTTGGGAATAAGGAACCTCATCGAAGAGTTGTCTCCATCAGATTAGATTGGCCTGTGGGTGTTGTCTTGGTTGCTTATTGATGGGGAAGGTCCCAGCTCACTCTGTGGTGCTACCTACCCCCGAGATGGTGGTCTTGGGTTCTATAAGAAAGCAGGCTGAGCAAGCCAGGGGGGCAAACCAAAAAGCAGCTCTCCTCCATGCCTCTCGTCAGCTCCTGCCTCCAACTTCTGCTTAGCGTTCCACCCGGCTTCCCTTCATGATGGATTGTAACGTGTAAGCAACCCTTCTCCTCCAGTCACGGGGTCTGTCACAGTGACAGACAGCAGAGAAGGACACACACCCTTGTATTGTTTATCATACTTTGATGAATGTAGCTAAAGGGTACAGCGTGCTAATTAGATGTGTGTATACGTGTGTAATGAGAATCAGGGTGTGGTTACTTCCCTATTCTTCCTCCCTCCCCCCATATGGTTTTTCTCATGTGTAGCCCTGGCTATCTGGAACTTGCTTTGTAGACCAGGGTGGCCTTGAACTCAGAGATCCTGCCTGCCTCTGCCTCCTAAATGCTGGGATTAAGGGCGTGTGCCACCACCAATCCAGCCCATTTATTTTCTTGTCTTTTCTTTCTTTTTTTCTTTCTTCTAATATATATATATGTATATGTGTATGTATATATTGTGTGTGTGTGTGTGTGTGTGTTTGGTGTACACTGTGTGTCTGGTGTCCTTGGAGACCACAAGACGACATCAGCTCCCTAGAACTGGAGTTACCAGTTTGAGTCACCACGTGGTTTTCTAGGAGTTGAACCGTGCGTCTTCTGGAAAGAGCAGTCTGTTCTTAATCACTGCCATCTATCTCCCTAACACTACAACCTCAACTCTTTGAAGTATTCTCCTGAGTTTTTTTCTTTGTGAGGTTTTTATTTTTTCATCAGGTTCTTATCTGTAGTCAGAACAGCCTGGAATCACGATATACCCCCATTTTGTCTTGAATTCATGCAATCTCTTTGCCTCAGTCTCTGAATTGTGGGGTTCTGGGCACAAACCACTGTTGACTGGCTCCCTTATTTTAGAGATCATATATAATATAGGAACCAATAATATTAAAGAAGAGGTGAGGTTTGAAAGGGGATATGGCGTGGGGGGGCACAGGAGAAACTAGAGGGGAGAGGGAAGGATGGAAAGGGCATAAATACAATATCCATGTTCGAGATTTCCCCCAAATTTATAAACTCGATTATGTCATTCTAATTCTTTTTTAAAGAGACCAGCTTCTCCTTGTTCCTTTCCTCTAAGGATTTATGTGTCTTTCTGTGAGTTCCTGCAGAGGTCAGAAGAGGTCTCCCAGAGCTGGAGTTTCAGGCAGTTAATTACAAGTTGCTTAGTGGGGTGGGTGCTGTGAGCCAAACCTGGGTCCTCTGGGAGAGCAGCAGGGCTTTTAGCCCCTGGATCAGCCCTCTATCCCCTCCATTCCTTTCTCTTCCTCTCTGCCTATCTGTTGGGAGACCTGAACCATTGGAACTGTGGCTTCCAACCTCCTGGCTTTGCTGGTTTCACTCTCATGATCCGGTTCACACCACCACCACCACCACCACCACCACCACCACCACCACCACCACCACCACCCCCCCACCTCTGTTTTTCCCACAAAACTGGCAGCTGGATCCAGGGACTTCACTAGACTTGGGTTCATTCTGGTAGCATTGTCCTAAGTGCAGTGACATCCTTGCGGTGGAAGGCAGATAACATCAGGCTGTGTCTCCCTGTGTGACGTCGGCAGCTGCTAGTCCTTAATATCAAGGTCCTTAACTCATTGTCGACTGCAAATGGTGATGCCCTAGTTGACACCTCCTTTTCACGTACCAGTTGGAACACTTGAATAGCGAGATGTTTCTATGGGATGCTGGGATTGCGTTCTTCCAGCTGATCAGAGCTGAAATGTGTTCACCTTGAGGTCGCACTGGGAAGCTCCTCTCCCATCCAGGGGAGGACCAGCTCTTGGGGGCATGCCAGGGCAAGAGCTCTGCCACTAGGTTATATCACCGGTCCTCACACTCGTAGCTTGACATTGGCCTCGGTAGTTGTGTTTACACCGTAGAAATGGGCAAATGACACAACCCAGCCGCTTCCTCAAGAAAGCCAGTTGTTACACGCTCAACAGCACTTGACAAGGTCTAGGTCATGTGGGCTCAGCAGGATAAACACTCATTCCTTTCTTCTTAAAACCCTCTCAAGATGATGGAGCTACTCCTTCGGGTCCTGCAAGGTGATGGCATAGGAACTTCCTTATGTCCTTGCGATTTTACGTGCCTACACATATCAGGACCCTGTCACTCCAGGTCCCTCATTGTCTGTATTTCGGAGCTCACAGTCTCTGGTCTCACATTCTCTTGGCCAGTGTGTGGATCTGGTATCTACAGCCCAAGACACTTCTCTGGGTTTGTGATTAATTTAAGTTTATAACACTGCCTTACTATTGTCTTTAATTTTTTTCCTACCTGAGTTTTTCTTTTCCTTCTGCATGCGTGTTACATAAGTGTGTATGTGTTCATGTGTGTGTGTGTGTGTGTTTGTGCATGCCAGTAGAGGCCATAGGTTGATGATGTCTTCCTTTCTCACAGACTGGGTCTTCCTCTGAACCTGGATGCACTGACTGAGCAAAATTAGCTTTCCAGTGAACTCCAGGGATCCTCCTGTCTCTGCCTCCCCAGCACTGGGGCTCCAGGTTTATACCACTGTTCCTGGCTTTTTTCGTAGGTTCTGGGGATCCAAGTTCAGGTCCGCATGCTTATACATCAGGCACTTTACCAACTGAGCCAACTCCCCAGCCCCATGTCACACCTGTTTTAAAATCTTCTTGTCTTATTTTGGCTCAGTCAATTATTTTTCATTCTTTTGGACTTTTAAAAGAAATTTTATGATTATTGTTGTTGTTCCCACGTGTGAGAGTGTTTGTGACACCATGAACAGGAGGAGGTTAGAGGACAAGCTTGGGTGTTGGTCCTTGCCTTCTACCTTGCCTTTATTATAGACGCAACTGTAAGCAAATTCTTGATGGCTCCATCGGGGAGAGATGGGGTGACAGGTGGGGAAAGCAGCCAGGAGTTGTTCTCTTCAGCCAGGCGTGAAGTGAGGACCAGCATCAGGGTATGGGGGTGTGATGGACTGACCACAAATCAGAGCTCAGTGATATCGCTGATAATACTTGGTGACTGCCTGTGTCAGGTGAGGAAATGGGGTAATCAGGGATTCCTGGGCACCCGGATGTGAGGAGAGCTGTATACAATACCATTGGATGGGGACTAGTCTTCTTGTCAATGGTTCAAAGTCAGGCACCACCACTGTTGCTAGGCAACTTGGCTGAGCCCCTTTCTGATTTCTGCTTGTCCAGGAGAGGAGCCCCTTGGCCAGCCCCTGCCCAGGGAGCCTTGGTGTTAGGTGTCTGAGCTTTAACGCCTAGGTGGAAAGTGAAGACCTTCTGTATGTGCCCCATCCAAAGCATCCTCACTTGAAAACACCGAAGCCTGTCTGAATGCCTACTGGTCTCCTGTCCATAACTCCAGATCTGTTTCCTGACCACTCTCCTCCTTCTCTTCACACCCCATCTCCCCAGACATGTACTGATGCAGCGTTGCCTCAGAAAGTACAGCTCTAACCCTATTCCCCTCCTGTGAAAAACCTTCAAGGAACTTGTTCATCCATTCATTCCAGATTTTATTCATTCAAAAAGAAAACACACCTGATTGCCAGCTAAGTGTTCTATCACTTGGACTATAATAAAAATGATTAATGATAAAGAGAGTAGATATTTCTCTCATTTCGTGACATGCACAGTCTGTCTTGTATTCATGAGCCTCCCCCAAAATAACATACCCATCACCCTCAGTTTCTCCCCCGTGTCTTCTCCACAGAACAATCCTAAAGGGCCTTATATCACACAGGCTTCCAGAGAGCTGAGAACAACCATCACCTCCCTCTTGGTCCGATTGATCCCCTCTGTCTGAAGCAAGGCCTTCAGCAGAGGCAAACATCCCATCACGCAGTGAGACAATGGCTGCTGGGATGTCCCCAAGCCCACCCCCCACTCCCGCCCTGGGTTACCCGAGCAGGATCTCTCATGAATGACCTCAGGGATGACCACGTGGATCTCCTTGGATAGGGTCACGCTTAGAACCCTTGTTATTTGGCTACTGTCTACTCTAAGTGGCCATTGCAGACTAATAGCCATAACTTGCCCCTCCTCCCAAGAGTCGTTTCCCTTGGAGACAGAAACATTAACTGTAGCTAAGGGCCTCTGCCCCAAGAATCTCAGTGGCCTCTTCTGTAAAGTGAAGGAGATGTCCTTGAGACATTTGAGCCTGCTTCAAATTCCAGAGCAATTGAGTCTGGAGCCGGAGACTGGACAAACAACAGTATGCAGGCATTCCAACTCCAGTCCAGAACTAAGTGAATGCCTCTTGGATCAGTAACTGCTTGTGCCTCTATCTAACCTCAGTATCTGATGTTGGCAGGTTACTGTGTAAAAACCCAAACGAAGACGGTCCTGCAGCTACTGTGCCACTACAGGACCGGTTCGCGAGCCGGGAACTGGCCTGGGGACTTAAAAACACACGCACACACAGACAGGGACACGGGTCATTCTTGACACAAGAGTGCCAAATGCCCCCTTTAGTGTGCTCAGGGGCAGCTTATATAGGGATCCTTAGCCACGCCCAGCTCTCGGGATCTTTCAGCTGTAGGTCTCCTTGGCCTGCAATCAGAGTCTTGGGCTTAGAGCAGCTGCAGGCAGAGAAAGTCAGGGGGCGTCCAGGGATCTGCAGCTTCCAACACACGGGGGTGAAGATTCACTGTGGTTCAGTTTCAGAAGATTTAGTCGTGGACTTTCTGCACCAATGAATTTAGCTTCACGGTGGCAGAGCATGTACTGGAGGCAGAGCTGGTCGATTCCCTGCCAACCAGAGAGCTGAAACAAGGAACAGCCAGGATAATAGTGGTCTGCCTGTCCCCAGTCATCCTGATTCCTCCAGCCAGGGCCTCCCCGGTGGGAGTTTCTGTAACTTAAAAAATGGCGGCTACCAGCTGGGGACCAAGCTCTGAGATGGTGAGCCAGTGGGGGAGGAGGGCATTTCATATTCAAACCATAGCGTTCCTGGCCTCTCCACCTGGTCTCACCCAGAATGAGAGGGAAAGCATCTCCAGGCCTTTGCAAATGGTCCAATTTTCTCACTTCTAGAGAGCATTTGATATTAAACACAACTTAATATTAAATCCATCTTCTGTAATAACTTCATCTCGGGATCCTTGCCAGCTCCGTTCACCTCCTGAAGGAGCGTGGAAAGTACTAGAACCTGCAGATCCTAACAGGCAGGCAACTTTAGACACCTGTGAGCTTGGAGGACATAACCACACGAGGTCCCTATAAACAACCTTGATGACAGTCGTGAGAATATTTCCCGCGTTTTGACAGTGGTAATATTAGGCGGCCACTATGAACGGATTGTGGTGGTTGGAATGAGCATTGTTCCCCAAAGTCCAGGTTATTCGAACCCTTGGTTTGCAGCTGGAGGTGCTGTTTGGGAGGTGTGTCTTAGTGGAGGAAGTCTGTCTCTGGAGGTGGGTTTGGAGAGTTAAAGACTGGCACCATTTTGAGTTTGCTCTCTCTGCTTCCTGCTTGTGGTTCAGGATGTGAGCCCTCAGCTTCCAGCTCCATTCCCCACACTTGCTTCAGGCCACACTTCCCTGCCAGACTCTTACCCTCTGGAGCCATAAACCAAATAAACCTCCCTCCTGTAAGTCACCTTGGTCATGGCGTTTATCACGGCTATAGAAAAGCAACTAACACACAGCTTTCTGAAACCTACCTAACATTTAGCTATCTGTAAAAATTACTATCATTATCCCTGACGGCTTCTTGCCCTGTTCTCTGCTTCCTGGTTAGACTACAGACTTACACAGATAATTCATATGAGAATATCTGCTAGTGGGCTGACAGGATGACCCAGGAGGTAAAAGTACTACCTGTTTCAGCCTCAATACCTGCATTTGAGCCCCCCTGATCCCACTGTGGAGAGGACCAGCTCCTAAAAGTAATCTTCTGACCCCTCCCCCGCACATGTACATGCACACACACACAACATAAAAAATAAATGAAATAAAATTTAAAAATAATTTCAAATATCAATAAATACATGAAAACACATGCTACTTTACTGGTAACTAAATATGTATAGATAAAAAGTTAATGTATGAGTTTGTCATGTGTAACTATTTAATTAGCAACACTTTTTAAACGATAATCTCTGTCTGTAGAAGATGAGATGAAGTGAGAATCCATATATACACAATAAATTAATATATCCCTACTGGAACACATTTTAGCTTTGAGACAGGGTTTCTCTATGTAGCCCTGGCTGTCCTGGAACTCACTCTGTAGACCAGGCTGGCCTTGAACTCAGAGATCTACCTGCCTTTGCCTTTGCCTCCTGGGTGCTGGGATTAAAGGTGTGCACCACCACCACCCAACTAACAGGTCCTTTGACTCAGGAATTTTGCCTTTAGAGTTTACTGAAAAATAATCAGGAAAGCAGACACTGACATGGTCATCAAAGTGGTGTTTAGGGAAAAGTAGAAAATAAAATATCAAAAAATAGTTGAATGGTTGAATATATATATATATATATATATATATATATATATATATATATCTTTATGAAAGGCCATTCTGAAATAGTACAATAATCTGTTTGAAAAAACATTAACACAAAGAAATATTAGGCTATGATATTCTGCTGGAAGGTCTAAATATAAAATTATGTCAGTCACTCAATATTGTGAGAAAATAAAATAGAAAGAATGATGACTTGTGGTAAGATTGAATATTCTTTTCTAAAGTTTTCTGTATTTTCGAAATTGTGTCCTATAATATTGTTTTCTCTGGGATCACATCAAGTTGCACTCCCAGCAACAAAATACACCGGAGTTCGTGTGTGTCTGCGGATCCTCGACATTACAGTGTGGTTTGGATATGTTTGCTCTTTGTTGTTATAACTGATAACACATGACAGCTCAAAGTCTCTTTGACTTGAAGGAAATGTTAATTTACTTAATTTTTTTTCTTTTTTTTCTTTTTTTGGTTTTTCGAGACAGGGTTTCTCTGCAGCTTTTTTAGAGCCTGTCCTGGAACTAGCTCTTGTAGACCAGGCTGGCCTCGAACTTACAGAGATCCGCCTGCCTCTGCCTCCCGAGTGCTGGGATTAAAGGCGTGCGCCACCACCGCCCAGCTTAATTTACTTAATTTGTGGGAATGTTTTGCCTGCAGGTTTGTCTGTGTACCACCTGCTTGCAATGGCTGTGAGCCCAAAAGGGAATGTTTGACCCCTGGGGACTAGTTACAGACAGTTATGAGCCACCAAGTGGATTTGAGCCTGCCTCCTCTGGGAGAGCAGCCAGTGCTCTTACCCACTGAGCCATCTCTCCAGCCCTGACCTGAAACTTTTTGTGAATGAGGTGGGCGCATCTACAGTTACCTAGAGCCCCTCTTAATTGCTTCACTGTAAAACTATTTCCTGTTGTTTGCCCATTTCCCTTTTCTTCTTTTCACGTTTTAGTCTGTGTGTGTGTTCAAGGACAACTTGTGCACAGACAGTTTGTGGGATTGGAGTCAGTTTTCTCTTTCCACCATGTGGATTCTGGGGGAACGCAGGCCAGGCTCAATGGCAGGCACCTGTACTGGTGGAGCGATTTGCCAGCCCTGATCGGGGTTGTTGATCTTTTCATTTGGGTTATTGCAAACTGGTCGGTTTAAGAGTAACTTCTCCAAGCCACTCTGAACTCCTGTCCCATAGAGCAGAGGGCATCTGGCACGTTCTCTGGCCCTTGACTCAGCAGCATTCCACTGCCTAGACTCCCACTAAACAACCGTCCTGGGAGCCAATAATTGGGACAGAGTACATGGGGGCGACTTGACTCCGTTATGTGTCATTCTGGTCCTCACCTGGGAAGACATGGGCTGGTGTTGATATCTGGAACCCCTACTCAGATATGTGGAAAACTGGCTCTCACTGCGCTGGGGAGAGCCAGTGTGCACTCTACCCTACATTCCTCTTGGTGGCAACTTTAAGTCTTGAAACCAAGCCAGTTCTATACAGTATGAAACCAGCAAAGACTCTTTCAAAGCCAGTGGCTATAATGACGGAGAAAGCGTGCTCACTCACACGCTGACGGAGTGGAAGGGTGGCCTCTCTCAGAATGTCTCTGGGGAGGGCTGGCCTGCCACCTCACAGCACTGAAGAGGCTCCTAGTGTGAAGAGCCTCCGGACGCCAGTCAGAAGCGGGATTGTCTTCCCCGACTTGGTCATGGAAGTTACATAGCATCATTCTTAGGGAGCCGTGAGGCTGCTCAGATTTGTGGGGCAGAGGTGGACCTCGTCTCGTCTGTTCATAAAGAATGTCAAGTCACGTTAGCAGTCTGTGGGGTGGGAAAATTTGCCCTAAAAACTCTTATGACTCTTCATACTTCTGTAAACCTGCTAATTTTCTAGGCACCGCGGGAAACAAAGTATTCGAGACCTCCATGTATTCGCTTCTGCGCTTGTTCCCTAGTGCGTCTTTTTGTCTTTGTTACTTTCCTATTGCTCTGAAGAGACACCGTGACCAAGGCAACGTATGAAAAGGCGTTTAATGGGGGCTTGCTTACAGTTTCAGAGAGCGAGTTCATGGTCATCAAGGTGGAGAGCATGCCTGAAGGCATGGTACTGAAGCAAGGCTAAGAGCGCACATCTGATCTGGAAATTAGAGGCAGAGGGGAGAACTGCCTGGCATGGGCTTTTTTTTTTTTGTTGTTTTTTTGTTTTTTGTTTGTTTTGTTTTCGAGACAGGGTTTCTCTGTGGCTTTGGAGCCTGTCCTGGAACTAGCTCTTGTAGACCAGGCTGGTCTCGAACTCACAGAAGATCCGCCTGCCTCTGCCTCCCGAGTGCTGGGATTAAAGGCGTGCGCCACCGCCGCCCGGCTGGCATGGGCTTTTGAAACCTCAAATCCCTCCTTAGTGACCGCCCCCAGTAAGCCACACCTCTTAAATCTTTCCCAAGACAGTTCACCAACTAGGGACCAAACATCTAATATATGAGCCTATGGGGACCTTCTCACTCAGACTGCCATGTCCTTTAGTGGGTTATACCAGCTGGTGCCACCGTTAGGTGCACTGGTTAGGTGCCTCATGGCTTTGACCAATCCCTGATGAAATCAGCTTAAGGGATGAAGGATTTATTTGGGCTCATGGTTCAGGGGATACCATGCCCGTCACGGGGGAGGGGGGGAGACATGGGTCACTGGCACCTCATCTGTAACAGTGGGAGCATGAGGTTGTTACCCAGAACCCTGAGCTGGGGTCAGGAGTGGAGTTGACACATAACCTGTCCGAAGGCTGCACCCAGCAGGTGTCCAAATGTTCAAACACGGGAGCCTGTGGGGCACACTTCCGCATCCAAACTGTAGTAGTGAGGAGCATGCCTGTGTATTGAGGAGACACTCCTTCTCTTCCCTGCCCACCCTTTTCTGCTTTGTTAGTGTGGCATTTCATAAAGTGTTCAGTAACTGGCAGAGGCAGTGGGAAAATTTCCAGAAGTCAGTCTCTCCAGGTCTCACTTTGCTCATCTGTGAAATGGGAGCTACATCAGCCCACTCCTCTGCTTTCCAGATTTCTCATGAGAACGGAAAGATACACCGGTAGTTTAGTTTTAAAGAATTTTTATTTGTGTGTGCTTTCCTGGTGCCTGTGAAGTCAGGAGACTCTCAGCTCCTTCAGATACAGTTGTGAGCTGCTCCGTGTGCTGGGACACAGTTGTGACCCGCTCGGCCGTGCTGGGCACCAAACATCAAACATCTGTAAGAACAAGTTCTCATAACCACAGAGCCATCCCGCCAGCTGCACATCTGTGTTGTTTTGTCATTTGTTCGAGACAGGACTTCTCTGTGTAGCCCTGGCTGTCCTGGAACTCACTCTTTTAGACCAGGCTGACCTCGAACTCACAGAGATCCACCTGCCTCTGCCTCCAGAGTGCTGGGATTAAAGGTGTGTGCTAGCACCACCCAGCCTTGTCTATGTTTTTTAATGAAAGGAGCTCACACATCCAGGCAGCCTTGCCTGTGTGGCCAAGTAAAAATGAATAATAGTAGTTTCATATATGATGCAGTTAGACCCAAACTGTACTGCTACAGTTTTGTAGTATTAGTTATTTAAGTCCTAGTAGCTCTTAGAGAAAACAGTGCAATCCGTTGAAAACGTTTTATCTCATTTTTTAACTTAAAAAAGTATGCAATATGTGGTGTGGGTGGGCGGTGTGTGCCCATGAGTGCAAGGGTCTTTCAGGGCTGGAGTAACAGGTTTGTTGGAATGGAGCCAGGGACCCCTGCCACCTGCTCCTAAGTGCTGAGCCCATCTCTCCAGCCTGTTTTATTCCCATTTTAAAGTCATCATTTACTAATGGGATTGCGTGTCTGTTGGAGCGTCGTACCGTCTCAAGCCCCAGAGTTTGACTGGCTGTTGCTTTGATTTCCTGTTCCATTCTGTCAAGCCAATCAACAAGAATCCAGCTTTTAACAGCGACAACAATGGCCCAGGAAGACGGGCATGACCAGTGTTGAATGGGGAAGTTCCTGAGCTATTAGTTCGCACAGGTCCAGTAGATTGTGAGAATTGACGTGTTGGCCTTTGAAAACTGAAAACGTCCTCTAGTAACTGGGTAATCAGCTCCCCCCATTCTGGGAGCCACAACTGCGGTTTGGCCACAGTGCCACTGCTCCACCCATGACAATGACTGTATTCTGCTCCTGTGGCAGCTACCTGAAAACACATTGTGTTTCTCATCACAGCCTTTGAAAGGTCAGGTGGCCATGTCTAATTGGTCTCTGTGTCCTCTGCAGCACCTCTCAGTAACAGTAGCTAGCATTTAGTGACCTTTACCAGCGGCAGGACATACAGGCCACATGAATACAAACCCCATTCTCTTCCCAGGACACGGCTTGCTCTACCTGGAGAGCTAGCATAGTACCTTGCTCATAGCATCTAGTCAATTTTACTTAAATAAAGGAACCTGTGTGTGCTTGGGGTAATGTGTTGTTTGTGCGCTAACAAATAAAGCTTGCTTGAAGATCAGAGGTTGGAGCTAACCACTAGTTAACCACAGAGGCCAGGCAGTGTGGGCACACACCTTTAATCCCGGCACTTGGGAGGGTAGAAACAGGAAGAATCAGTTTAAGGCCACACTGGGCTACGTGAGATTTAACCAGTCTAAAAGAGAAAACAGCTCACACAATTGATCCTAGCACTTGGGATTTCAGCACTAGGAGGTGGAGACAGGAAGTGATATGGCTGGGTAGGGAGAGGATCTAAGGTGGGAGGAGACAGGAGCTCCCCCCTCTTGGGTCTCAGGATTTAGGTAGAGGTAAGATGTCTCTCTAGTGGCTGACTCCTTTACTTCTCTGATCTTTCAGCATTTACCCCAATATCTGACTCCAATTAGCACTCGTTCTACATGTGCTTACTTTGGTCTACACCTCAGTTCCTTCCAACACAGCAGAGCGATTCATAGGCCCAGTCAGGAGAGTTGATGCCTCTACACAATCAAGCGTGAGGTGGGGCTCAGCATGCTGGACCGTGGCTCCTCCCTCGCTTCTGCATTCGAGTGAGCATTTCCACCACCGTCCCTCATCTAGGAAGTGTGGTGACAGTACGGAGCACTGTAAAGCTGAAGGCGAGGCTGCCTGCCCAAGGGCTTTGAAGGACATCCAAGTGGTGTGCCTTAAGGATTACAGCTCAGCTGTGCACCAACAATCACGGACACACCCCTACCCTTCTCTTCCTGATTGGATTGATGGAGGAGGGGAAGACTAAACGGAAGGGACTCGTGGGGGCGGGGGGGGGGCAGGCCTATAAGTAGCTATTTCTGATTCCCAAGTGGCCATGCTTTAGGCTTAGGCTGAAATTCCCTGTGAGCTGCACTAATGGGGAAATAGTATCAGTTGACAGAGAAGCATATGCTCTGAAATGTTCCTCCCATTAAGCTTCATGAGAAATGGCAGGAATTCCTGGTCCATTATAGGAAATCTGCCGTAATACTAGCCTCTGGGAAAGATGCCCTGATGTCCTAGGATCTGGAAAGTCAGCTGGGAACTCCAACTTCTGGAGGATGCACAAAGCTTTGCTATTTTAATTGGATATTGTATTATTTCTTTGCAGTTCCATACATCGTATTTTGATTATATTCACCCTCTCTCCCCAACTCCTCCAGATCTATCCCTCTAACCCGAGTGCACCTCCTCTTTGTCATTCTTGTAAGAGTCCAACAAGTCCAGTTTGTGCTGCCCAAATGCTCTTGAGTCCCCTGGTCACCCTACCAGGCGTCATACCCTTAAAGAAAACTGGCTCAACCCTCTCACCAAAGCTGTCAATTGCCTGCAGTTCCTTCCTCATGGTTGGACTTTCACACCATGCTGGGATTTTGTACAGCTCGAGCTCGGGCAGGTCTTATGCATGCTGTCAACGGGGGTGAGTCCACATGTGTGACTACCCAATGGGTGTCTGGAAAATACGGCTCCACTGGAAATCCACCGCTGCCTCTGGATTTGACGATCTTTTCCCGTTTCCCTGCCTCTGGGGGAATCCTGAGTGCTGGAGGGAGGGGGTGTGCTCTAGAGGTCCTAGTTAAGGCTGAACCCCTCTGCGGTTTCTTATTGCCTGTATTGTGGACCTGTTGTGGGTCCCTGATGAGGGGTTGAGTGATTCACTAAACCATGGGTATAATGATAAGTCATTGGGAATTAATTTACTACTATACCCATTTAACAGAATAATGTTATTAGTAAGTTTGTCTCTAGCACCTATGACCTGGCAGCTACAGCTTCCTCAAGGCTCAAAGTCGGGGAAAGAAAAGTCGTCTTTGCGCTTTGCGTATCAACACAAAACTTGCTAAGAGCAACCCTTATTTTTTGGAGGAAAAAAAATACTGTTTTAGTGGAACTGAACACTCCAAAGCAAATGTTATTCGGACAGCTTTGTGAACACTGCTATTGTTTCCAAGCTAGTTGGCATGCGTGATAATGATTGGCCAGTCCTGGACATTTTACAAAATACTCTTTCACTGTCATGGTAAGTGTGTGCTCTTCCATGGACCAACAGGTCTATCATGGAAACATTAGTACTGATTTGCAAAAGGGTTCATCTCTTTTGATACTGGTAAGGATGTGTAAACAAAGAGGAAAGAAGGGAAGGACCCAAGCTGTACAGGCTGCAAGGCAGACAAGTCCTTGAGGACCCAGGAGCCTGAAAAAACAAAATAATAGCTTGCTGTTTAGGGAAAGCCCCACGGCACCCCCCAGCTCCACAAGGGGGCCGCTCACCCTCCTGAGCCCTCGCGGCTTCCTCGAGGCCAGCATCATCTCTCTGTTAGGATGAAAAACCGAGTCCGCAAGGACACGACGCTTGAAAGGGCTTGAGTTAAGATTCAAGCCATGTCTGACCCAGCCAGCCCATATCCTTTCTAGAACATTCCTCTGATTCAAAGAGCAGGCTGAAACACAGTGTCACAGTACCTCGTGGTAACACACAACAAAGCCTTGTTTTTTAGAAATCTAGGTCACCCTTCTTTCTTCTGTCCTACATAGAATATAGGAGAAAACAACGAGAAAATGGTCCCGTACTGGGGGTTTCTCTGGCCTAGCTCTCAGAACTTAGGGAGAGACACCCAGCCCACAGCCCCATTCCCATAGTTGAGACTGGCCCAATTTGTACTGTCTTTGTCACCAAGGGGTGGGGCCCAGCTCTCAAAATGTAGGGTTAAGGAGAGTACCAGCTCATATGCCCTTTTTTCTCCATTCAGGTCTGTAGTTGTCCCCTCCTTACCAAGTTAGAGAGATATTGGCGGCATCCCGGTTCTCTTTGATAATGGAGAGACACTCCAGACTTGGGTAGGCTGGGCTAATACACCCAGAGAGCAAGATAGGGCCTTTTCTCTCTAAGGGTTTTCTCTTCCTCTTCCTTCCTTCCCTTCCTTCCTTCCTTCCTTCCTTCCTTTCCTTCCTTCCTTCCTTCTTTCCTTCCTTCCCTTCCCTTCCCTTCCCTTCCCTTTTCTTGTTTTCCTCTTTCTTTCCTTTTTTAAAGACATATTTTATTTATGTGGTTACATGTGTGGTCTGTGTACAGATGTCTGTACACAGGTGTCTGTGTCTGTGTGCACCTGCATGCTGGTGCCAGTGGAGCTCAGAAGAGGGTGTCAGAGCCCCTGGAGCTAGAGTTACAGGTGCCCGTGAGCCCTCTGACATGGGTGCCGAGAACGAACCTCTGATGTTCTAGAAGAGCAGTACATGCTTGTTTGCTTAGGGCTCCTTTGTGTAACAGCCCTGGATGTCAGGGAACTCACTCTGTAGACCAGGCTTGGCCTCGAACTCACAGAGATCTGCCTGCCTCCGCCGTGCTGGGATTAAGGGTGTGCGCCACCACACCTAGCGTAATGTGTGCTCTTAACCACTGAGCAGTTTCTCCAGCCCCTTCTTTGAGGTCTCACTTTCTGGGTCATTATAGAGCAACTCACATGACAATCCTGTGGGATGTACCCCAAGACCATTCTACCTGTGATTTACCAGGGTGCCATGTGAGAACCAACTTTAAATTGTGACTCCATTGCCTGCTGCTGGGTGGTCTTGCTTAACTTTGTCATGAGTCTCTTCACCCACAAGCTAGACACCGTAAGCCTGCTTGTTGGAGTTTGTGAAAGTTAATAGCGGATTGAAAACATACCACACAGGTGAGGTTTCTTTCTGTCCTCAGAGCCTCCAATAGGCTCTTGTTTCTCTGCCTAGAAGGCGTATCTCTTCTCTCTCTTCAGGTGGTTAAGTTAGCTGCACTCTTTAGTGTCCTTCGGTAGATAGCCAGATGGTGCTCCTCTACTGACTAGTACCCCGCATAGGCTGGCTTTGGTTTTATCGTCCCCTAAGATGGAGAGAGGGCTCAGTAAGGCACCGGCTGGACCCAGTGTTAGGACCAGGGGGTTTGAATTCCCAGACCCACGTGAAACTGTCAGTTTGTGGTGGCAATCTGTAACCTCAGATTGGGAGGGGTGAGGGGAAGGAGTTGGAGACGATTTCTAGAGCTCATTGCTCACTGAGCCTTACCGAATCACTGAGCTCCAGGTTAGGTCAGAAGATCCGCCTCAAAAAGTACGGTGGATGGAATGGGCGTGGTGGCAGCTGCTTTGCTTGTTTTGTTTTGACTTTTGTTTTCCAAGACAGGGTTTCTCTGTGTAATAGTCCTAGCTGTCCTGGAACTCACACTGTAGACCAGGCTGGTCTTGAACTCACAGAGATCCTCCTGCCTCTGCCTCCTGAGTGCTGGTATTAAAGGCAGGCACCTACAAGCAAGTTTTTTTCCTAATTATTTTATTTTTAATTGTTTGTAAGGGGGCAGTTAGTGCACAAAACGTAGGTGCCGGCAGAGGCTGGAGGTTGCTGGACTCCCTGAGCTGGAGTTATAGGCCATTGTGCCTCTGGCATGGGTGCTGGGAGACACACTCCAGTTTCCTGGCAGAACAGAAGGAACTCTTGGCCTTCTCTGCAGCCTGCCCATGGATTCATCATTTCTATCAGCAAAGTTTCCAGTCCTAGAACATCTGCTTGGATGTCCACAGCTATTTTTTTCAGAGAAGTCCTAAACGTATGTGGAGCATTTTCAAGATGGCCCCAACACCTAGCAAATGTGCATCTCGGCATCTGCTGTCTGTCTTTTCTTATTCAAACTGAAAATGTTCTTGTTTTTGTTATTGGGGGGTGATTTTTTTTTAAAAGCTAGATCTTGGACATTTAAGTTTTATCCTGAGATCTGAATCTTATCTCAGCCTCGATTATAGCAGGTGATGATTGACTGTCAGGGGAAGGAGAACATCACCACAATGTCACCAGGTGGGAAGAGTGGTTGGCTGCCCCATCAGGTCACCCTGGTGCGGTGTGCAAAGCAGAACCAATCGTAATGAAGGAAGGGGAAACTCCCACTGACCAGGGCAGAGGAGTAGCAGGGGAAGGGTGTGGGCACTTTTCCCGTGGTATTAGACTGGAATTGGGGTATTAACACCAACCTTTCTGTCTTCTTAGGCTTCTTTTCCTATCACATTGGCTACAGAGAGCAAGGCTTGTCTCTCTGTCTTTCTGTCTCTCTGTGTGTGTCTCTCTCACACACACCCTGCCATATTTCCTGCTTGTTGGTTTCTTTAACGCTCTGTCCAGTATTTGTAGGAAAGAATTTATCACCCTGAGTCCGCAAGTTCTCTGCTCTTTTGCCTTCTCTCTGCTGTGTTCAGTGTCTCCATGTGCTGTTTATATATTATGCTGAGAGGTTTTAGCTGTATCTAGAGAGGAAAAAAGGGGGTCTCTCTCATTTTCTCTGGGACTAGCCATCCTGTGGTTGTGATTGTTGA
This sequence comes from Arvicola amphibius, assembly GCF_903992535.2. NCBI lineage: Eukaryota > Metazoa > Chordata > Mammalia > Rodentia > Cricetidae > Arvicola > Arvicola amphibius. The sequence continues at coordinate 97,517,803 of NC_052057.2, forward strand.
TTATACAGTGAACTTTTATTTGGTCACTCGAGTTTCTTAAAACCCTCCCGTTTTTTTCCTCCTGAGTGATGCGACTCCTGCGTCCTTGTTAGCTTTTGCTCTGGTTTAGATTCCTGTATCTGGCGGTCTCTGGCTGCAGCGCATCTGTCGATGTCTACGCTGACAGTTGCTTGGTTTTGTACCTTGTTTGCACTGTGGGATGCTTTTCTTCCTTTCCTCCTTTCAGATCCCCAGAGTTAGTCTTCGGTGGTGTCTACTCAGACTTTCACTTCCACATTTGAGTAGTGAGTTTTTATTTTTATATTTTGATGGCTCAAGTTGAACTTCAGCTCACAATCCTACTACCTTGGTCTTCTGAGTATTTGAATTATAGTTGCATGTTGCCATAGTGGCTGAGATGTTTACATTTAGGAATTACCTCGTGGGGGCTGGAGAGATAGCTTAGCAGTTATAAGCTCTTACTGGTTTTGTTTGTTGTTTTAATGTATCCTTTGCCAGGTGTAGTGGCGCAGGCCTATGATCCCAGCACTTGGGAGACAGAAGCAGGAAAACGACACAAATTCAGAGTCAACCTTGGCTATAGAGCAGATTCCAGGTTAGTCTGGGCTGTGTGGGACCCTGTCTTAAGAACAAAACCAAACCAAACTGCTCTTTCTTTACGGGACAGGCTATCAATCCCCACCTGGTCCTAGTTACCGCCTCTCCCTTAGACACCAGCTTGGTGTTATCCCTTCAAGGACTTGACTCCCCTCAGTGTTACTGCCCTGCCTGGCCTGTTCTCATCGGTTCCTGTGTAGGCCAGCCTGTTGTGGCCTCTTGGTAGCAGCAGTTCAGAATCAAGAAAGGGAAGAAAGACACTACTTCTTCAGTGGTTTAGTGGGGAGCAAGGTGTTTTATGGACCCACTAGGCTAAGAAGCAGTAGGAGAGATGTCTTCTAGGGTCTCCAGGCAGTGCCCGGAAGAGTGGGCAGAGGCTGGTGGTGTGTGCCACCGTGCTGTCTGCTTCACAAGGGCACCTGGCCGAGGGGATCAGCAGGAGCTACAGCCAACTTGCTAAACTGGGTACCCTGGGGTGGAGCTACATTGTCCTAAAGGAAGGGAGCGTTATCAGCTCATTCGCCCAAAGGCATCTAAGGGTGAATATTTTTCCTTTTCATTTATGTGTGTATGTGTGTCCGCATGTGTGTATACAATGAGTGTTGGGGTGGTGGTGCATGTGGAGGCTTATGGAGGCCAGAAGAAGGGGTTGGATCCCCTGGAATTGGAAATACAAGTGATTGTGAGCTACCCAATGTGGGTGCCAGAAACAAACTCAGCTCCTCTGGAAGAGCAGCAAGAGCTCTTAACTGCGAAGCCAGCTCTCTGGCCCCTGGATACCCTTTTCTAATCTGCATAAAGATGGCAGTGACTCTGGGAAAGGCGGTTTTGCCCCCTGGTAGCACTTCCCTCTTGGGAGGCAGGTTGCAGTAGAGTCATGCTGTTTGCTCACAAGATGACAGGGCCGTATCTTCTTGTTAATAGTCCATCTCGGTTGGAATAGGTTGGGCCCCTTGGACTGCTCTAAGATTGACAGCTTTCACTGCCAACATACGAGTGAGGTAGGGCACTGTCTAGTTACTCTTCTAGTGCTGTAATAAAACACCATGACCAAGGCAACTTCTAAAAGAAAGCATTTAATTTGGGCCTACTGCTATAAAGGGTTAGAGCCTGTGACCATCATGGCAGGGAGCATGGCATTAAGCAGGCAGACCTGGTGCTGGAGCAATAGCTGAGAGCTTACATCTGATCCACAAGTTTGATCAGAGACGGCTAACTGGGAATGACATGGGCTTCTGAAACCTCAAAGCCTGCCTCTAGTGACACACACTTCCTCCAACAAGGCCACACCTCCTAATCCTTCCCAAATAATTCCAACTAGGGACCAAGCATTCAAATATATAAGCCTGTGAGGGCCAATTTTATTTACACCACACAGTCATCTCCTAGGGTGTTGGATCTTGATTCACCTTGAAATTTCATACAGTGTGGTGTAGCAGCACATTCATAGGCCCTACAGTGACTTTCTTCCTGGGCGCACCCCCCCTCCATGTCCTGTAGTCCCCACCCACAGGCCCCAGTGTCCCGTGTCCTCTTGTCACTTTAGCAGTGAGCTCAGCTGTGGGGAGCATGCGCCCATCTGAAGAGAATGTCCCTGGATAGTCACCCTAAGATGACTTAAGGAATGTCTCCATAATGTGATTGGTTGCAGCCACCTTTTTCACGCACAAGATAGATCCCTGCTACTCAGATAAACCCAGACTTGAATCGCTGACACTCACTATTCTGCTCAGCCCCTGGAAGAGTCCTGTGGGTCTGTCTCTGCCCCCTCCCCTCCCTTCTTTCTGCCAGAGGCAGGCGAGAATTTGCCACTGTAGAAAGAGGACTATGGATAGTGGGAAAAACCACATAGAAACACAAGAGAGTAACCACAACCTCTAGGGTGTGGCATTCCTGGGAGCTGATCTCCTAAACACCAAAGTTTAGAGAGTAAAGGGAAATTTTACCAAGAAATAAAAAGGACAGCATAGGAAACACTGGATCCATTCCTCTGAGTTCAACACTGTACCCCCAAATCTATTAACAGAGGAATGAGATCAAAGTGCACCTGTGAAGGTCATTGAGACCTAGAATATTTTTTTAATTTGTGGGAATCATTCTCAACTCTATGCAAATGTCCCGATTTCTCCCTCTGTTTCCGAGTCATTAAGTCCACTGCAATTAGCAAAATGATTAGAATTCCAGTGTTATCAAGGAGCATCAAGAAAAGAAGTGTACGCAGACAGGTTTATGTGAGAGCTAAGAAAGCCAACCCAGAAAGGAAATGTGTACTCCAGACCCAAAAAGAAAGGGCAAGGAGAGCTAGGTGGTGGGTGGTTGTGCACACCTGTAATCCCAGCACTTGGGAGGCAGAGGCTGGAGGATCTCTGTGAGTTCGAGGCCAGCTTGGTCTACAGAAAAACTCTGTCTCAAGAAACCAAAAAAGAAAAAGAAAGGAAAAAGAAAATGCAAGGAGGTCCCATTAATGGGCGACTGTAGTAACTAGGAAGGTTTGGATAGTATAGAAGACTGAGGAGTCTACTAAGAAAGACCTAATGCCAGGAATGGTGGTACACGCCTTTCATTCCAGCACTTGGAGTCAGAGGCAGGTGGATCTCTGAATTTGAAGTGAGATTGGTCTATAGATCTAGTTCCAGGACAGCCAACGCTATGCAGAGAAAAACCTATCTTGAAAAACATAAGAGATATTGGACTGATTAATTTCCTATCACTGTGACCAAAATGGTCAACAGAATCAACGTAAAGAAGGAATGCTAATTTTAACTCATGGTTTCCAAAGGTTTCAGACCACGGTTGCCTGGTCTCACGTGCTTAGCAGAACAACATGGTTGCAGCAGTGTGGACGGGGGACAGCTGTTCATGTCTCAGTGGAAGAGAAAGCGGAGAGCATGCTGGAATCCGAGGCCAGCTACAGCAGTTCCCTGTAAACAGTACCGTCAGCTGGGAAATCAAGCACCTGAAAACACGAGTCTGCAGGGGGCATTTCCCAGTCACACTATAACAGGGATTTCTAGTCCAACTCTGTTCCTAGGACGTTATGACTGGATGACTCATTCTTAAGAACCGAACAGGGGATGTCTGTATCTTCATTCTCGCGTCTGGGGGAGTTAAGAAACTGCTGCTTATAATGCCAACACTACTTGTCCCTGCAGAGCAATAATTCCTTCTCAGGCCTTCATGCAGTCCTCTTGATGGTGGCCTGGTTGGTTTCTGCCTACAGAGCACAGTGGCACCTCTTGTTGTGACTAGATAATGTTAACTCTGAATTCCTTAATCTCGGAGAGCAATTGGACAAAGGGCTCCCAGGGTCTTGACTGTCATCAGATACCATTCCTTTCTTATTGTTTATTTATTTATTGTAGGGGAGAAGCTGTAGCCAGAGCAGGGACTTGTCACATGGCAAGGGAGAACCAGAGTCCAAGAACTCTGGCATAGATGTCATATTGGGATGTTTCTTTGGTTATTGTGACCTTGGGCTCCTTATCCCTCATTCTTGTGAGTACACGGCACAGCTGTGCTCCACCACGCCAGCATGGGACAAGGCTTATTTCAACCTGCAACATTCTTAAACAGTTTTGTGGGTCTTAGTTCACCAGAGGTCCGTTATTGGACTTTTTTTTAACTCTCTTGGCTCTTTGTGGGGGCACCATCCAGCTCCCAAATAAAACACATGGAGACTTATTATACTTATAAATGCCAGCCTTAGCTTGACTTGTTTCTAGTCAGCTTTCTTAATCTGTCTATCTTTTGCTTCTGGGCTTTTACCTTTCTCTATATATCTTTTTCTTTCCTTCTTACTCTGTGTCTGGCTGTGTGGCTGGCCTTTTTTTTTCTTGCTCCTCAATACCCTCTTCCCAGAGTTCTCCTATTTGATTCTTCGTTTTGCCTACCAGCCCTGTCTAACTTTTTTCCTGCCTGTTATTGGCCATTTAGCTCTTTATTAAACCAGTCAGATGTTTTAGACGGGCAACAGTAACACAGCTTAAACAAACGCAACATAAAAGAATGCAGCGCATCTTTGCATCATTAAACAAATGTTCCACAGCATAAACAAATGTAACATTTTTAATATTCCACAACAAGAGGGCCTGATGCTGCAACTACCTTTATTATAGTTCATTAAAAAGAATGTGAATATTAGCCAAACTATTGCATTCTTTTAATCCAGTATGGATCTATATTAAAATCAACCCCGCTTTAAAGGGCTTAGGCCCATGATGGGCACTCAGCAAGGCCGAAGGAGTAATTTAGAGTGGAGAGCCTGAAGCTCACTGAACCCTACTTCTCCTTTCTACTGGGTCCCCCAGCATGAGGGGATTTATGAAAGCAGAACTCTATGCCACCCCTCCTGTTCTACTTCAAACCACTGATGTCGTGTTGCCCATCCTGCTTCCCCAGTGTTTTGATATGCAGGTATTAAAATTGTCAGTATGCTTGCATTCTGGTACAACAAATGAAACATTTTTAATGTCCATAGGAATTGATCATTATGAAGAATACTCCATGTCCTAAATTCACTGTAGACAGTAAAAACTGAAATCTGAAGCAGTAAACTATTCTATTTTGGGAACAATAGATGTGCAGTCAGGAGGAGCTGGGCCTTCTAAGAAGGAAATTGTATATAAGAGCTCACTCCTAAGTCAGCTCTTAGGAGTATTTGAATGCAAAGAAGGTTAATACAGATAAAGGGAAGGTATAGGCACTTAGCAGATGACAAATGGCACCCTCACTGCCACCGAGAGAGCAAACATTCAGCTGAAATGGTACTTATGGGAAATAAATTAAAAACCTCAGATGTTTTAGTCAGGAAGTCTCATTAGGATGCAACATAGAGCCTCATTATGGGTTATTATATGGTGTCACTAAAAAAGGGAGAGACATCTGAGAGGGACAAGGCACAACCAAATAGCAGTCTTGCTATGTCTGGTTCTGTGTTGATACAGCAACATTTGACGCTGCCCTCTAATCAAAAGTAACAGTTCTGGACGACAGAGGAGAGGACTGAGTGATTTATATTGAGATCACATCTGTTAGGGCAAACCTCTTTTGAGTACCTTACATATATTTTATTTGCTGATGTATTCATTCACTCAGAAGTATTTATGGCATGCCATGGAAGACAAACACCATAAGGTAGTATCTTTTTCAAGGAGGTCCCAAGAATAAGAGACGTGCCAGCAAACCCTGTAAGGAGTGTGGGGGGTGGGGAGCTTTATCTGACAGATGTCAGGATGCATCAGAGGGAGACTGGGAGGGCTTGAAGAAGCAGAAAAATAGTTAAAGGGTGATTTTTCCTACCAGGGCAAGGCAGAGGTGGGTAACTGAGGAAGCCTTCCAGTGGGCGTGAGCACTTAGGCCAAGTCCTTTAGCTGGGAGAATTCTGAATCCCATGTGATCTCAGGGGCAGCTGCTTTTAATTATTGGTAGGATATTTACTCTTTGGAGGCTCAGCGTCTTTCTCTGTGGAGTGAGCAGAGCGAGCTACCTGTTACAGGCAGTTCAAGGTTATGGCTATAAGCATCACTCACTGGCGCTGGCTCCAAAAGCTGGATTTAGATCACTGCCAGGGTGCTGATTTTCCTGCAATGCTCCCTTTCCGGAGGAAGGAACCCAGAACCAAGGTTCTAGAACATTCCCTATAATTACACAAGGTAAAAATGTGTGACTGAACCCAGGTGCTCTGGCTCTAGTCTGAATTTTAGCACAAAGCTCATGTCTTTTTTTTTAATGGAATGCTTCATAGAATTTTTTGTGTCATCCTTGTTCAGGGACCATGCGAATCTTCTCTGTATCCTTCCATTTTTTTTATTATATGTGAAGCCGAAGCAAATATAGCTCATGTCTTTTTTTAAATATTTATTATTATGTATACAATATTCTGTCTCTCTGTGTGTCCTGTGTAGGCCAGAAGATAGCACCAAACCTCATTACAGGTTGGTTGTGAGCCACCATGTGGTTGCTGGAAATTGAACTCATGACCTTTAGAAGAACAGGCAATGCTCTTAACCACTGAGCCATCTCTCCAGCCCAGCTCGTGTCTTTTCTTTCATGATGTAGCCTGGGTGTGTGTTTGGTGGGCAGTAGGCATCGAGTGCCGATAGGCCTGCAGCTGTAGTAGGGGTGCATTAAGACTTAATTACCAGCATGGTGGCACACACCTTTCATCTCAGTACTTGGAAAGCAGAGGCAGGCAGATCTCTGGGAGTTCCAGGTCAGCCTGTCCTACATAGTGAGCTCCAGGCCAGCCAGGGCTATATAGAGAGACCATGTCTAAAAAAGGGGGGGTAAGGGGTGGAATAGCAAAAGAATCTTCAGGAGAGGGACATGTCCGATTGCGTTAGAGAACGTGGCAGCACAAGAAGGATGAAGGAGAAACTGGTGAGATAGGTATTACCACAGTTTCTGGGCAGACAGCTCAGTGAAGAGTGTGTACTGCGTACTGCGCCTGCAGAAGGCCTGAGTTCATTTCCCAGGAGCCAGGTCAGGTGACACAAAACAGCCTGTTATTTCCACCTCCAGGGATCCAATGCTCCTGGCCCTCCATGGGTATCTACATGTTCATATGTATGCTCATGCACATGCACGTATGTGTACGTGCACGCGCACACACTCACACACACACACACATATCATTGCAATTAATCTTCTTTGTAACCGCCAGGCCCCAAAGTACAAGACTTATCTGAAGTCTTGGCTGGAAGGTCTATAGCTGAACCACCTCGGATAGTTTGCTCTGGATGCAGAATTCTGAGGAAACTGTACAGGGCTGTATCACCTGGGCTACTTGTCGTCACTGGTGCCTGGCCCTTTTTTTCTTTCTGAACACACACAAACTTTTAAAGGTAACATATATAGCTGTACTAACACAGAATGGAATGTTGGTATGTACAATTCAGCTAAAGTTTTTTTTTTTTATGTTTGAGCAGGTAAAGGGTGTCTGTCACTCCATAAGTCTGAACTGCATAACAAAGCTATAATATAAATTTCCATCCATGCCATATGGAAGGATGGCATGCATAATAAGTCATGAGGACTCTGTAGCCAATGAGATTTCTCGTGTCCTCATCCAGCCTCAGAGCTGTCCCATGTCAAGGGATCAGTATTTATGTCACCTGTCCTGAAGTCTTTCTTGGTTTATTTCTTTATGTCTGTAGTCAAGATTTTCAGGGCTCTCCCCTGATCAAATCTGGTAATCTATTAAATTTTGAAGGAATCCACAGCTTTTCATTTCCTGTGGAAACAAAAGCACAACCTCCTCCCCAGCACATTTTCCATCCTGAACTTCCATTCTGAAGACAAGACATCCCTAAAGTTGCTGGTTTAATTCAGCAACTCTTTCCACAATCCAATGTCCTCTCACAGATGTCATATTTATCTATTAGCATTTAAAAAATTCAGTGCTGACAAAGCATTATGCAGGATCCAGACAGCTTGTGTAATCTCCCGTTAGTTATGTGGCATTTCAAAATATTACTTTACCCTCTTTTTAAAGACTTCACTTATTATTTTTAATCTATTTTATGACTGTCTATAACCATTTTCTTTCTCAGCACCTAAGCCCATTTGAAGCATACTATATCTGCTTAGAGGTTTTCTCAGTCTAGACCTGACTTTTTGTTGTGGTCTGCAGTGGTTTTCTGACCATGAGACAAATCTTAAACTGCTAAGTGGCCACTGCCTGGCTCTGGCAGCTGGTCATGCCCTCTTGGTTCCCTGAGGGCCTAGCCTCATGTCAGAGGATACTGGGTGGGAGCTGCATTTGGCCACCCCAGCACAGGGGAATTTGTTGAGTCCCGAGTGGGCAGACATTTTTACCTAGTGCACCAGCTGCTTCCGATGCTCTGCTGTGCCACAGAGACTCTTAAAATGAGCCATGCATCTGTATGCTGCGAGAAGTGGGCTCTTTGTTTGTGCCCCACATTGGGCACCAACTGTAATGAGTCCTTTTCTCTAGCCCCAGCCCCCAAATAACAACAGGCAGACTTCCTATTAATTGTGAAAGCTCAGTCTTAGCTTAGGCTTGCTCCACTAGCTCTCATAACGTAAAGTAACCCACTTATATGACTCTACATTTGCCTCACTTCTTTTTACCTTTCTTACATTCTATATGTCTGACTCCCCCCATGTCTCTGTGCTTGATTACCTCCTCCTACTTCCTGTCTGTGCCCAGAAGTCCTGCCTATACTTCCTGTCTAGCTATTGGCCATCCAGCTTTTATGACAATCGCTCACACTAATACATTTTCACACAGTGCACAAACATCCCACAACTCATAATCCTTAAAACACAAACCAAGAAGTACACTGAGGTAAGGGCAAGGGGATGAAGAGAAGGACAGTGTGTCAAAGGTGGTAAGGAGACAGGGCGGGGTGGACCTAGTGCCCACTAGGGATGAGGTTCAGGGAGAGTAGGATCTTCCTTTGGTTTCTGGCCTGCACAAGTAGAGCTAGAGAAACATAATTTAGGGGAAAGAATGTGAGATTGGTCCTGGCTCTGTCGAGCTGGAACCACAGAGGGGCATTTGGAAGGTGTTCAGGAGCAGTCACTTGTGTGTCTGGGTTTGGAACACCAAAGAGTAAGGTGGACCTGAGTCACCAGGCCATAGACATCAATGCAGAAAAGACAATGTTTTCTCTTAGATGGAATTTAGACTTAGATGTATATATAGACTTGGAAATGGGAGGCTGTCTGGGAAGAGAAGAAGAACGGCCTAGAAGGGAGAGGACAACGAATGGGGTGGAGAAATATGGTCATGTGGTGCTTGACTGGAAATGGCCTAATGAAGCCCATCACTTAGTGCAATAAATACGTTCTAATAAAATTCAGAAAGCTGGGCAGTGGAGGCACACGCCTTTAATCCCAGCACTCGGGAGGCAGAGGCAGGCAGATCTCTGTGAGTTCGAAGCCAGCCTGGTCTACATAGTGAGTTCCAAGGACAGCCAGGACTGTTTCACAAAGAAACCCTGTCTCAAAGAAAAAAAAATTAAAATAAATAAGTAAATAAAACTAAGAAAAAGAATTGCTTCCACAAGAGCGAAAAGAGAAAGAAGTCAAACAGGCAAAGAATGGCTGGAACCGTGGGCTCTTCCAGGGAGAAACGACCAAGAATGCTGTTGGGATGGGGACCCACACAGGGTGGGGGCTCTGCAGTCAAAGGGAGGCCTGTTTGAAGGACACTTCTGATCGGGGGCAGCTAGGACATTTGCGAAGGACAGGATCAGAACATAATGGGAAAATTTTGTTCTTGGTGGACAAATTTGTTCTTGGCTGGGCTCTTGTTTCCCTGTCTGACATGCCCTGTTTGGTGTTTAATCTGTCCTGTGGTCATAATTTAGTTATTGATCTTCATCTGTGGCAGTCATTCAATTAAACTTTATTATAAATTGTAGGTTCGTAGGCGATTGTGAAATGTATTTAATTTTCTTAAAGTCTACTTTAAACCCACCATGGCTTTCTGAATCTTCCATTTCTACCCACTTCCCTGAGTGTTGCTTACCCTGGGGTATAACTTTGTACACCTGTCTAGAACAGAAACAGGAAGAAAGCACCACACCCGTTGAAATGGGACTTCCAAAAAACGGAGCCACTCATGAGAGAGTGGCCCGGGGTTTGGGACTGGAGGCTAGGGAGCTGGTGGGTACTGGGGTGTCCAGGCCCAGTTGATTTCCAAAAGCCAAGGGCTGACCTGTTGTTTCCCTGACCCGACCCTGAATTAAGGATCCCGTTTGTTGTGCTCCATTCAAATTCCCAGAATGGGTCAAACTTGACAATCTGGTGGCGCCCCTTCCATCCTTAAAACTCCTCCTATGAACTGGAGCCATTAATAACACAATATTACATACAGCTTTTGATCAGGAATAGCCTCCTCTGACTGTTTCGATTCAGCTCCTTCCCCCTGTTTTTGTGAAATCTGCAACATCCTGGGGTCTTCGTACTGGTCCTGGAATGCCCTGCCTTCCACACTCTATTGACCAACTCCACTTGGTGTTCCAGTTTGTTGTTCAGAGGGGCATCCCCTCCAGCAAGCCTTCAGCGGGGGGGGGGGGGGGGAGGTGGAAGGGGGATGATGCTATGGGTAGCAGATCTGTGTTTTACTAAGTCGGCTAGGCTGTGTGGTCTAGGAAACAAGGACCATGTTTCCTGAGGCCTCTCCTCCAGCGTCTAGCACAACGTAAGACTGGAAGTGTAGCCTCCTGCATCTTAGAGACTTTTCATGGGGAGAGAGAGGTGGTAGGGTTGTAATACAGGAGCTGGGTGACTCGGCTGGGGGAACCCAAAGAGGCAATGAGTGCAGAGGCCTGGGGCACCCCAGCAGTTTATGGTTTCTAGGGCTTTCCGAAGCCTCCCAGAAGAACAGAAAGATTGGGGCGTATGGCAGAGGCAGGGGTAGTGGTCAACAGTACCTAAAGTGGGCCCACTCCCTTCTACTTTCCTCAGCAGGAGAGACTAGGGACCAAGGGTGGGAAGACGTGGGAAGAATGAAAGTCCTCTGTGTTCTCCAGGGTCTCCTACCTCGAGGTAAGAGAGCTGGGAAGGCAGAGGTTTGGAAAAGGATCATTCTGGATTCCAGCTCTGGCCGCGGGTCTGGGTGACCTTGGGGGTGTCCCTTTCCCCACCCGGCCTCAGTGTCCCGCAGGGGGGGGGGGTGAGCAGGGGAAAACCCAGAAGAGGCAGGGCCCCGGTTGGGAGCAGGAACCGCCCACTGCGGCGGGCCAAGACCTCCAGAGCCCTCACGGGCGGCGCGCGGGGCTCCTCCCCCGGGGCGGGGGTCGTGGCGCCGGCAGCTGGTGGGCCTCGCAGCTGCAGCCTCAGCACCTGCCGCCGCCCAGACGGCGCGGAGCGCAGCCGTGCCGGCGTCTCCCCCTCCTCCGGCTGCAGCGGCGGCGCGGGAGGCGGAGCCCGATCCGAGCCCGAGCCGAGCCGCTGCCCGAGCCCGGCCCGCTACAGTGGCCGCCGCTGGGCGGGGCGCCCCTGCCACTGCTCCCGAGCCCGGCCTCCGCGTGCGCGCGGGCGGCGCCTCCTCTGCAGGTAAGGGCGAGGCCCCGCGCCGCTTGCAAAGTTTTGGGAAGGTCCTGAGTCCCCACAATCCCAGGCCTGCGCCTCCGGGAGCTGCTCCTCGGCTTCTTCCGCGCCGCCCTCCACGCTGTGCTCCCGGGTGACCCGCGCTGCTCCTCGTGTCCTCACTCTCATCGCCCATGGCTTGGCCGCTGGCTTGCTTGGGACCTGCAACGGTTAACTTTGTATCTGGGATCTGTGTGCCTTAAGTTTCCGAGGTCTGCACGGTGTAGTTAGTGGGAGGAGCGGCCAGCCGGGAGGCAGACCTGGGTTCAGGGTGCGGGTCGCCGCAGCCAGTGCCAACTTTCTGAGTGACCTCAGATGAGCCCTTCCTGTCCGGTCTCGAAGGCCACACCTGGATCAAGAGTGGGTTGAGCTGTTCGCCAGGGCGAATCAGCTGAAGCGTCATGTCCTGTCCATGTTGCTCTTTTTGAGTGGAGGGCACCCAGAGAGTGTTTCCCGCTCCAGGGCTCATAGGGACATGGAGAGAAGGTTGGAGACACTCAGAAGTCAGTATTGGGGGAAGGGGGTCATGTCACTAACCCGCAGCAGCCTTGACTGAGCTTAGGGTGGGTGTGTGACAGCCTCTGGAAATGGAGGTGCTCCAAGGGCTAGGTGTCCCGGAACCATCCAGGCTGTGTGACCTTGGGCGAGTCCACCGAGTTTGGGCCGGTTTTGGGCGCCTTTCTAACATAGGGTGGAAGTAGTGACCGTTGAGTGTACCTTGAGATAGATTAGCTATAAGTTCTACAGAGGGGGATTCCTTTGAGCTCTGCCATGGAGGGTCAGTTTGGGTGGAGCCATTAATTCATCAAGAATCTATCCAGCACTTACAAATTGGTTGTTTGAAAGAAAAAGGAAGCATTGGAGTTGCTCCAGGAGTCGCAAAATAGACATGGCAAGGATTGGTGAAAGCGCCGCCTTGCCTCCTCCGGTGCATTGCCCATCATAAATATTCAAAGGCATAATGATTTGTTTTTAAAGTGGCTTATAGATCAGGAAATGTTCTGTTTGTGAGGCGGTTATTTTTTGCAAAACCTCACAAATTGAGGGAGGAAGATAATGCACTCTTTTAGGGCCCTGAAGGTTGCTTAGGGAGGTTTATTTTCCAGCCTAAGTTGAGGTTGAGATGCTTTATAATGCAGGACGTGGAGACTCAGTCTAAACCAGGAGCCCACTGGTGGGTGTGGCCTGCCCAGGAGGCTGAAGAGATCCACAGTTCAGAAAGAACAGGTCCTGACTTCCAATGGTGAATTCCTGGTGCAGCCAGAGCAAAGTTGAGAATGAGATACGGGACCCTGTGTGGAGGAAGGCGAGCTTTGTCTCTTTGCCCAGTATCTTGTACTGCAATTAGTGTCTCCCCCAGTGAGAGGCATCTCATGTAAGCACTTTTACTTGATTTCGTCCCTAGACATCCTGGTTTTGGGTTCAAGCTTGAGGAAGTCAGAAGGCTGGGTTGTGCCTGGGTGGGGTTGTGATACCTAAGTTTTGCCTTTCCCCGAGTGATATTCTTGAGTTTGAGACTAATTAGAGCCCTTTTATCCCCTCAGAGGCATTCAGATTCCTCTTTCTTCATCCTCTAGTGCTTGGGACTCAGGTACTTTCTCACCAGTCCTTGGGAAGAAATGAGGAGAATTCCTGACGGGTTCCCTCACCACAACCAGCTGAGGTTCTTGGGAGGCGTGCAGAAATTCCACCACAGGGCTTCTGGCCTCCTTCAGTTGGGGCTTGTGAAAATGGACTATGAATTCCAGCTGGAGGATTAGGGGAGGCCCGATTGCAGGAAGTGGAGGGAGGTGAAGGATCGCAACAGGTGGCTAAGGGAGGCCATTTTTAAGGCAAGGACTGGGACGATCACAGACGAGCAAGGGTCAGGTCATGGAAGAGCAGGCAGCCGGGTGAAAGCAGGCTGAGCCCTCTGAAAGCAGAGGAACAGTGGGAAGTGTGCCGGTCTCCCCCGGCCGTGGGATTTGGGTCCTCTGAGTCTTGATTTTTCTCCTTTGTCAAAGGAGAATAAAGACGATCACCAAATGCACGAGATAGATCATATGTAAAAGCTACAAGCATGGTGTTTGTATGTAATAGGTGTTTGGTCAGAGTCGGTACCCTTTTTAGCATGTTCACGGCAGCAGGTCCAGTGTGTTGCTATGTTCTGGTGGGATATAAAAATGGCGTCTTTGTTTGAGCTCGTGCATTGGTGTAGAACCTTTCTCCCAGGTAAGAGCTCCTGTGACAGTGTGTTCCTTCTCAGGGAACCTCCTGATCCCAGAGACAGGCGCTTGTTATCTGGAGGGGCCTCAGATCTGAATAGGGACGTCAACAGCTTCCAGTGTCCTGCAAATACTGAAGGTGGTGGAGCTACAGAAGAGATGGATTAATCAGAAGCCTCAATCCCTGCCCTCCCACAAGCTTATCACTGTGTGCTCAAGGACCCAGGCAGGAGGATTTGACAGTCGGTTATAAATATGGCAGCTTTGTCCCTAAATGCTGGGAGCTGGGCCCTGGCTCCTTCGGCTTTTGTGTAGGATGCTGAAACATTTACAGTGATCAGAGAGGAACAGAACAAGAGGGGTGAAGACCAGCACTCAGTACACACAGCACAGCATAGCGTCCACCACAGTCTCTCCCTTAGTCATTCAGCACTTATTCGTAGGCTGGCTGCTGTGAACCAAAGAACTTATCTAGGATAAACAAAAGGCAAGGTCTCCTCTGCCTGTACTGAAGACTATGTTCTGGTTAGAGAAACGAAAAAACATCAGCTATATACTCAATTAAGGCAAATGCAGGTTGTGCCGGGAAGGAGACCTCAGGGCAGTGTGAGAGAAAGTGATAGGCACAAAGCATGGGGACTTTAGGGCCACTTGTCTGGGTCTCTCAATACTACAGCAAAGGAGCTAGAAGGGACTGGGCTAAAGCTCTTGGAAGAGAATACAGATTTGGGCCACACTACCTGGATTCGTATTCTTGTTCTGCATGTATTCTCCTTTAGGTTATTTAGTATTCAAAAATTGATTTGTGTGTGTGTGTGGTGTGTGTGTGTGTATGCACAAGTGCGTGCCACAGTGCATGTATGGAGGCCAGAGGATGAGACAAGTTCTGGAAGTTGGCTCTCTTCTTCACGGGGGTCCTGGGAATTGTCAGGCGTGTTGGCTGAAGCTGTTTCACCACCCCCAGGTTATTTGAGCTTTTGAGATTCTATTTCCTAATTTGCATACTAGAGAGAGTGTTTGTACCTACTTGATCAGGCTGTTGGGAGACTTAATGTGTTAATACCTGGAAGGTACTTAGAAAAGGGGGCTCTCCAGGTAAAAGCCCATGCTACCAAGCCTGTTCCCAGGGCCCACATGGTCAAAAGAGAGAACCAGCTCCCAAAAGTTGTCTCTGACATGCCATGCACATGCCTTGATGTATTTATATATGTGTGCGCACACACAAATAAATCATGTGTCTTATGTGTAATATATATAGGTATGATTTATTTATGTATAGAGTATTTTGTGTTGATGTATCTATGTCTGTGTAGCATGTCTGCCTGGTGCCCCCAGAGGTCAGAAGAGGGCATTGGGTCCCCTGGAACTGGAATTGTGGAAGATTGCGAGCCACCATGTGGATGCTGGGAATTGAAACCCCGATTATCTTCAAGGGTATCAAGTGGGGCTGGAGAGATGGCTCAGCGGTTAAGAGCATTGCCTGCTCTTCCAAAGGTCCTGAGTTCAATTCCCAGCAACCACATGGTGGCTCACAACCATCTGTAATGAGGCCTGCAGGAAGAATACTGTATACATAATAAAAAAAATAAATAAATATTTAAAAAAGAGTATCAAGTGGCTCTTAACTGCTGAGCCATCATATCTCTAGCCCCTAATTAAAAGAAAAAAAAAAGCACTCAGAAGAGTGGCATGTATATGATCCAGGTAGAGGGACCATCCAGTTCCAAAGCCTGGCGGTCTCAGCGTGTTCAGGGATGAGACAGGCTGTCTGCACAGCTGATGTTCCCACAGTTACTGAGCACATTCTGGACCTGCAGTGGAGGGCCATTCAGGACTTCAGGAGAGGGCGTCACCAGGTCGCAGCAGCTGCTGCTGTGCTTGGGAATGGCGTGGTCAGTTGACATTCTTCAGGCTCTCCCGTCCTCTTCCCTTCCGTTGTCCTCCTCTCTTGCCCTTCTTCCTTTTCTCTTAATGCCCTCCCTATCTTTCCCTTTCTCTCCTCCCTATTTCTCTTCTGATCTCACCACAAGCCCTCAGAGTAGTGCCCTTTAGTTTGCTTACTGATGAATGAAGGGAAGGCTTGGGTTGGGGTTTGCTTGCCTGGCAATACCAACCCTGATACCAGATCGCTGACCCTGCCCTCTGGCCATAGGATGCCCATTACTTTCCTCTTCCTCCCAGGCTGGAGACTCCCAGCAGGAGAGTAGGTCAGCTGTTGCTTTGAAGATAATCATCTACGACCTTATCTCTTGATTGTTTCCCTCTTTATTGTGGTCACCAGTCACCAAGCCCTTCCAAAACTTCCAACTCTCAAACTTCCCATATTTCCAGTCTCTCTCTCTCCTCTCTCTCTCTCTCTCTCTCTCTCTCTCTCTGAATATCAGGCTTCTGTCATTCTGGCCTAAAGTGTGCTTTCTTTTTTCATAGACTTCTTTGGATCTTGTGTGTGTTGGTGTGTTGGAAGTTCAAAGTCCCCAGCCTTGTAGACATGATGTATACCCTCCCCCTTCACCCTGTCCACCACTCTTAGTCCCTAATCCCTTGTCTCTAGGCCTTTTCCATGCTTATCTGGTGTCTGCCAAGCACCCTTAGGGGGCGTGACTTGTCCTACCCCTCAGGGAGCCTCCTTTTTTAACCACCTTATCTGAGGTGTTCCTCAACCGCTGACTTCCCACTGCCCTTGGTAGTGCTCACAGCAAAAACAGTTGCTTGAAGATTTTGTGTGGTGGTCACCTCTGCTTGCAGAGAGAGCCCATAGGAAGCCCCCAGAATGGCAGCTGCAGTGTCCCACTTCCTCCCCACCCCACCCTGCTGTGGCTCTAGTGCTTGCTCTCTGTCACACTCGTGCTGTTCAAGATTGACTAAAGCCTGCGATTTTCCTGAGATCAGAGGTGGACTTGAATGGAGCCAGAAGCATGCTGCTGCTGCTCCTGCTGCTGCAAGGGTTGCATGTGGTCCTCTGCTGAATTCACTCTTGAAGTTTTCCCATCTCTAAATTAGGGGCCTTATTGGGTAGAGAGTTGATGCAGCTTCAAAATTGAGGCATTTTGAATTTAGCTTTTCAATGTGACCTACGCCCAAATAAACATGCCGTGCATGTTTGAGCCTTCACTCCTTGAACAATAATATTATGAAAAGTGTTCTTTTCAAAATTATTCATTATTGGGGGGGGTGGGGTAGCCAAATTAACCGAGCTTTCCCAGCTCACCCCACTGAGCCATTTTGTCAGCCCATAAAAAGCATTTTTTACTATACCAAAAAAAAAAAAAAAAAATCTGAGCCAGTCATCTTTCAGTATCATCCACGCCCATGTGCTCAGTGCCATCCAACCCACAGTTTTGATGCCATGCGTGCATGCTGCTGTAGTTTTCCTAGAGTCTAATGCAGACAGCGAGTAGATGCTCAGAAGCAGCAGCAGTAGCAGCTTGTGTTTGTTTGGGTGAGTATAGATCCCCTTTTTGTAGCTCTGCAAACAGGATGGTTTGTTTTGCTTTGTTTCTAGATTAAACTCTCTGCCTGAGGGACAGCGAGAAGCCTGGTGTGGCGCTCTGCCAGTGGCTGGGAAGCAGTAGCTATTATTTCACTGACATGACATGATGTTTTCAGGGACTCATCTGATATTTGTGGTGGTTAAAAAGGGTTCAGGCTGCCAACCAGTTAGTGGGCCAGCTGATGAGTGAGGGGGGGTGGCCTCAGTGAGGGTTCTTCGGGGGAGAGAACACCCCTTCCCATCCCTCTCTCTCGTCTCTCTATCTCTCTCTCTCTCTCTCTCTCTCTCTCTCTCTCTCCTCTGTCTCTCCTCTCTGTCTCTCTCTCACACACACACACTCACATACACATTCACACACTCACACACACTCACACACATACACACACTCTCTTACACACACACAACACACACACACACATACACACAGAGGCTTGAAAGAGGTGGCAGTAAAGATGAAAGTGTATTCTTTTAACCTCTCTTGAGGAATGATCCAAGAACCCAGCAGTTTCTGTAAAGGGCAACATGGCAAAATCTTTAAAAATCCTGAACTAAGCGAAAGAGCTTCAGAGGAATTCATCCGGATGTAACAGCACTCCTTTTTCTGAGATTTTGACTTAAGAGAAGACAGATGTGCAGGCAGATGAAAAATGCTCTACTTCCCCTCCACAGCATCTAGGATACAGACCGGGTGTAAGCCACAGCCTCTTAACCTTTCCTAACAACCCACCTCCCACCCAAACACCCACCCCAAGTCTAAGTTAGACATCGATATGTTAAGGTGGTGAGTTGCTTCTTTGCTGTGTTCTTAGTTGCAAATACAGAGTTCAGAATGATAGTCTACAGCCACACTACCCTGAATGCACATGAACTCTTCTTAGAAGCTAAGGAGGGTCAGGCCTGGTTAGTACTTGGATAATAGAATTCAGAAGGATGCGAAAGAAAAAGCAATTATCGAAGATGGATGTTCTTTATTTCCTCTTAAGATAACCGAGCTGTTACCTGGAGTCTGTGCTCTCTCTGGTTTTCCTGGGAAAAGAACATCAAACTCGGCTGCGCAAGGCTCCCAGGCACCTGCTCAAGTGCCGTTTGCTGCCTGCTGGTCAGGTTGGAAGCCATGTCTGTCTGCAGCTCATGCCTTCTTTCTGCCTTCTTCCTCTCTGGGGGTCAGGGAACTTTTTTTTTTTTTTTTTTTTTTTTGGTATATGGGGCAGGAAGAATTGAGTATTTATTTCTGGGGACTTTCTCTGTTTAATTTTTTACAAAAGCCATGTAATAATAAAAGTGAGAATATACCTTATGCCAAAACCCTAAATTTACACATGGTTAAATGATATTTTAGCTATCGGTCACAGATGCCAAGGACTGCCAGCTGGTCAAGTCCACCCTTTGCCTGGTGCAGGAACTGGCCTAGCACACCCAGCGATCTGCTTGGGAGTGCTTCCTCCAGTCACTCTGAGCTCACCCTTAGTTGACTCTGATTATTAGGAAGTTTTTTGTTAATGCTGAGCCAAAAACCATCCTTGGGCAATGGCCGCCCAATTGCCTTGATTCTGCTCTTTGAGCCCCCTCACCCCAACTCCCACATCTATTTCTTCGTTCCTACAATAGCTGTGTAGGACATTAGACATGCAAAGTCTGGGATCAGGTCCCCAAGTCTTCATTTCTCCAGGCAAAGTATATTAGCTTCTCCGGTGTCCCGGAAGGACTAAGCCAGGGCACAGCTGTGCAGGGGGTCTGCTCAGCCCAGGTGCAGGGTTACTGTCACCTTACTTCAGGGTTTGTATTTGTGTTCTTATAGTTGGAATTAGAGTCAGAGCCTGGCCTCCAGCAACCCCAGCAAGCAAGGCTCGGCCCACCTGTCCTGAGACTCTCATTACAGAGATGAGGGACTGGGAAAAGCAGAGAAATTTATTCGATATAAATTGGTCCAGTTACCCTTTTTCCCATGACCATCACTGGAACACTGACATGGGCTTTTGGCTTAAATAGAGGAAGAACTGGGGCAAAGGGCAAGAGGTCTGTGTAGTTAAGTAAGCCTGGTTTAGATATGGTTTCAGTGGTCATAGCTTTGGTCTTGCAAGGATGTCCAAAGAACTTCATATTGATTGAGAGGACAGGTTGTGTGCTTCAGGGTGTGGCCCCCGCCCTCGTGAATCTTGTCCTCAGTTGGGAGGTAGACTGTCCCTTGACGTTCTCTTAATCCAATTTAACTCAAAAGGAAAAAGGTCAATGATTTACCTCCAACTTTTCACCCCCCTAAAGGGGGACATTCCTTGAGTGATTTACACACAGACACCGCCCCCCCGCGCTAAGCAGGTGACCCACAGTAAAGGAGACACAGACCCAAAATGAAGGCCTTTATCCTGCTTTTAGTATCTTGTGGGCTCGAGAGGAGCCCATGTGGCTGACCTCTGGACTCAGGCTTCTCTGACTGCTTCTGAGGAGCTGTATTAGTTACCTGTGGATGCTGTAATTCCACCACACTGTGGCTTTTAAAGCTGTGGAGATCCACAGAAGATCCCAATGCAAAAATCAAGGTGTTGGCATTGCTGTCTTCTGTGTGGAGGAGGCAGGGGCAGAAGTGGGGGTGGAGCAGGGAGGAGCAACCTTCCTTGCTTTTTCAACTTATGGAGGCTGTTGTGTTTCTTCTTGGGGCAATTTTATTGTTTTTGCTTTGTTTTCTTGAGACAATGCTTCTCTGTGTAACCCTGGCTGTACGGGAACTCACCCTGTAAACCAGGCCGGCCTTGA
The DNA here is from genome assembly GCF_903992535.2 of Arvicola amphibius. Classification (NCBI taxonomy): domain Eukaryota; kingdom Metazoa; phylum Chordata; class Mammalia; order Rodentia; family Cricetidae; genus Arvicola; species Arvicola amphibius. The sequence goes on from NC_052057.2 coordinate 97,537,906, forward strand.
ACTCACAGAGATCGCCTGCCTCTGCCTCCTAGTGCTGGGATTAAAGGTGTGCACCACCGCCCGGCTGTTGTATTTCTTGACTTGGCTCCGGTTTCTGCCTTCTCGACATCGCTTCTGCTTTCTGTGTCAGATCTCTCTGCTTTGCTCTTAGAAGGACATTCATGATGCATCTACCTGGATCATCCATGTAAACTGTTCAACTAAAGCCCAGTAACAGAATTCTTTGTCGAAAAAAGACCTTTTGTTCCCAAATAAGAGAATATTACAGATTCCTTATTTTCAGATTTGCATAGATATTTCTTCTAGGGGATACAGATTTTACTCAACTCTTGGCTTACAGTCTTTTGTTTGTTTAGGAAATTTTAAAATATTATTTATTTATTTATTTATACAGTATCCTGCTTGTAGGCCAGAAAAGGACACTAGATCTCATTATAGGTGGTTGTGAGCCACCACGTGGTTGCTGGGAATTGAACCCAGGTCCGCTGGAAGAGCTGCCATTGCTCTTAATCACAGAGTCATCTCTCCAGCCCCCTGGTGTGTCTCTCTCTCTCTCTCTCTCTCTCTGTTTCTGTGTGTGTGTGTATGTGTGTGTATATATATATATATATATATATATATATATATACACATACAGCTATGTAAACCAGGCTAGCCTCAAAGTTTTTGTCTCCTGTCCTGACTCAGCCTCCTGATGCTGAGATTATAGGAATGTCCCAACACACAAACCCTGTCCTTTCTGTTCCAGTCCCCACGTTTTCATTCTCTCCTTTGGTTCAGCAGCCTGGCTGCTGTTCTGATATCCAACTCCCTGTTTTGGGGGTTGGGGGTGGGGCCTCTGAGGATGAGGCTGCCCGGAGAAGTGCAGGTCTTTCTGGTCGGTGCCCTCATTTCACCAGCGTGCTTGAGCTTGTCGGTGGAGTTTTATCAATGGGAAGAGGCTGCTGCTGTTCAAATATTCATCAGGAGTTCTTAGACTCATGGGGACGTCCCCCAGTGAGCACGCTCTGATGGAAGAGACAGGTGTGTGTGTGTGGGGGGGGAATCTATGTCCTTGTATTCCCCCCTCCCAATTTAGTCCTTATTGAACTTGAAGAAGATCATTTGTTTTCTCGGGGCCCATATACATATCTATTTCTATAAAACAAAGCAAAACAAAAAAGCAAAACCAGGAAGTGTTTGTTGGCAGCCCCGAAAAGAGTGTTGTTGTGTGAGAACTCCTTCCCCCTTCAACACACTTCACACAAAGCCCTATGGTCTTTAAATGTGATTCACAGTCTGCTGCTGGCTTCTGTCTAGAGCACCCAAAAGCCTTGGGGCAAGCAGGAGAGGTGGGTTTTCTATGCAGTTAGCAGAGCTGGGGGGAGAGGATGGTGGCCTCACAGGGGCTATAATCTGAACAGCTCCAGATTCTGCTCAGGCTGTCCCCTTTGCTCCCAAGGTTGCAGCCTCACCCCTGCCCAAAGCACCCTCTGAGGCTGCTACTCCATTCTCAGTTCACCAGGCAGGAAGCAGGGGAGGGGGAGGGAGGAGGCAGATGAATCATTGACTGCCGCACCTGAAGCGACAGTCATTTGGCTCTGGGCAAGGTGCTTGCTATACAGAGACCCTTGGGCCTGCGCTGGAGGAAGATTTCAAAAGGCTTCCAGAAGGGACTGGCATTTAAACCAAGCCTCCATGGGTGAGTAAGACAGAGACAGAGAGAGAAGCAAAGCAGAACTGCTAGATCCTCACCAGGGACCCAGCCTGATGCCCAGAGGCCACGGGTAGATGTCCAGGGGCCAGGGTAATGTGCAGAAGCCAGGATTATGGGCCATAGCTGGGTTGTAAGAATCTCAGGTTTGAAGGAGGCCTTTGGCTCACATGGTAAGAAACCTCTTCACGGGGAGCTGTTTGGAGCCCAAAGGGCTGGACGGGAGCAGGACAGAGATCTCTTCTGGTTTTGCTTGATGGGTCTAGAGGATGACGACTTTCCATCTTGACAAGGCTTGTCTGTTGTAGCTGCTCCGAGACGGCTTCATTTTACCTGTGTCTGGGATGGGTTGCCTTTACAGGGTGGAGGGAGCCTCCTCTTCTGCCCCACCCCCTTCCCAATTCAAGATGACACTCCCAGAATTGCTTGTCACGGGGGATTTCTATAAACCCTGTACCATTTGAGGGGACCTCAGGTAGACACTGAGCCCTCCTCGCTCATTCTGGAGGTTAGAAGGTGAGCCCTGCAGGACACAGGCTCACGAGCTGTGTTCATTGAAGAAATGAATGAATGAATGAATGACGGTGGCTATGACTGCTGGCCCAGCTGCATCTGCCTGGCTTCTTGCCATTCCATGGCTCATTTTATGGTCACCAGGTATGTGGGCCTCTGGGGTTTTGTGAGGTATACCTGCTCCTGGAGTCAGTTTGCCCTGTCAAGCAAGTGCTGGCAAGAACTCAGGTGGTACTTAACTGCTCCAGCCTCTCAGAGATGGAGAAACCTCAGCCTGGCTTCCAGCTTTCTGAACCATGCCTTGTTGTCCCTGTCATGGCCATGTGGTCCAGCTGGCTCTTCTTAGGACCCCTTCGTCTTCCCACTGGAGTCTGGAGGTCTGTGTGGTCCAGGGAAAAGTATATATGTGGACTTTTGACTCCATCAGGCCAGGTTTTTCAGGCTTGATGCACCAGGACCTGCTGTTTAGTTTCTTCTTCATCTGATTATCAGGGCATGTTAGAACTATAATAAAGAGGAGTCAGTAAATTCTCATCTCCCTCTTCTATTATCTGAAGAGCTGTCATGGAGAAGAGAGACAAGACTTGTTTGGTTGGCAGGGCACGGTGGCACATGCCCAGGCTCCTGATTTTTCAAGCCCAAAGCATTGGTGATATTTTTGGGTTTTATTCTTGTGCTTGTTTTGTGTTTTTTCTGAGGTAGTCGCCCTGTTCATCATTCATTCCATGGTCATCATTGTTCATCCACTGCTTCAGTCAACACAGTTCGCTGAGCTTGTGCCCTGGGGGGCTCAGCTTCTAGCTCCCAGAATGACCTAGAAGGAGGGTTTGGCGCCTACCTGGGAGAAGGTCCCAGGAAAAAAACGGGACAGGTGATAGAGAAATTCCCTTGTGACCAAGCAATTCTGGGAATGTCCTGCAGTTTAGTTTTCTACACAGCCCTGACTGTCCTGGAACGCACTCTGTAGACCAGGCTGGCCTTGAACTCATAGACCCTCCCAGATGCTTGGGTCTTATTCTTTTACCAGTGGGCTGTCACCAACTTCTGTGAATCTGGAGGATACTTCCGTGTCTGGGCCCAGGTGACTTCCAGTCCTTGCAGCATTTGAGGCTGTATTTAATGCCTCAACACAGGATGCTATTCCACTGCCCGGAGAGTTCTTCTACGCTTGAGAAACTGTGGGGTTGGGGCCATTCTCGGGTTTGTAGAGGAAACCCAGCCAACTTAGCCTGAGGGTCTCTATAGTAGAGATGAATTCCTAGCCCAGGGAACCTGATGAACTTGGAGAATGCTCAGCATTTTGGCCCTTGGGGAAGAATTGTCTAGACCTGTTTGCTGCCTTCAGGAAAGCACAGATGGGAAAGGATTGACTTTTTGCCCTGAATTGGAACTGTCAGTGTGGAAAATCCCAGCGGAGATGGCTTGTGTTATGGGCTTTTCTTCTTCTGACTTTCTGCAAAGGGAAAAAAAAAAAATCCAAATCTCTAGAATTGATTGACCTTTGTGCACAGGGGCTCTTGGGATGTGCAGCTCAGTTGGACAAGTGCAGCCGTGTGCCTGAGAACCGGCTGTGTAGATGCAAAATTCACACCCGAGGAAAATTACTCCACCCTTTAATATGATTGTGTTCAGAAACTAATTTTCAAAGACAGTTTCAATTTCCCCAGCTGTCTGGGCAACAGACCCATACAGTCTGTGTCCAGGCATCCCCTCTCTTGTATTTATTCTGCTCAGCTTAATGTGGTTAGATTCCCTGCACATTATAGATTGCCTCTGATGTAAGCTCAGGCGGGTGTTGAGAGCTTCAGGGTATGGGAGAATATCTCACCAGCCGGCAGTCTTCTTCTCTAGTCAGGCTCCCAAGACTTGTGCCTGAGAGTTGTGGAATAGACCCTCTGTTCACTGGAGATTGCTGCGTAGATTGGTATGCCAGCCAGAATTCCTGCCCCAAGCACTGAGGTCTGGACGGATGGATGCTGAGGAGGGTTCTGTGGGGAGGGCTCTTAGATGGATCTGCAGCTGAGATGGGCCAGGCTGGGAGCACAAGTCTAAGATGCTGGGGAAGAGAGTGGAGCACAGGTGAGGTGCTCAGTGTGTTTGGTCCGTGGCTGGTGCTCTAGCAAGCTTCTGGACTTTGCTCTTGTGACACCCCACCACCCCCCTTACTTAGCCCTGTTTTCCTTCCCAAGCTCATTACTGACCCTGGCCTGGCTTCTCACAGCACTTTGGCTAATTCTCTCTTAGCACGGTGCTGGTGGCGTCACAAACACCCCGCCTCCCTCCCAAGAGAGATAGCAGCGGGATAAAGAAAGGCTAAATAAAGTGACTGAAGCGTACACGTCTGGCTCACCTGCTGAAACTGAAATATTTGCCAAGGGAGGCGTGGAGGTGAAAATGGTGTTCTGGTCCAGAGCAGGGAGACCACTGAGGTGTCCTCGGAGGCAGGAGAGGAGCAGATTGCCAACTTCCTGAGGATAGGAAGCAATTGTAAAAATACTCCGAGGAGTGTGGTAGACACTTGGTGTTTTGGGGACATCTCCGATAATTAGAGAGCCTGCAAATAAAAGCACGGACACTCCTGTATTTTTTTCTTTCTTTTTAATTTTTTTTAATTTTTTGAGACAGGGTTTCTCTGTGTAACTTTGGAGCCCGTCCTGAAACTCACTCTGTAGACCAGGCTGGCTTCGAACTCACAGTGATCCACCTTCCCCTGCCTCCCGAGTGCTAAGATTAAAGACGAGCACCACCTCCACCCGGCTTTATTTTCTTATTTTTGAATGTCTCATGTAGCCCAGGCTGGCCTCAAACTGTCTCTGTATCTAAGGATGACCTTGACTCTCTAATCCTTCTGCCTCCACTTCTCCAGTGTTGGGATTACAGACGTGTGCTGGCATACCTGGTTATACTCAGTGCTTGGGATCAAACCCCGGACCGCGATCATGGTGGACAAGGACCAACTGGGCTACACCCCCAACTACAATGATCCCTTTATACATCTGTCAAATTAAAGGACAGTGAGCATTTGGAGGAAGTGGCTCTCTCACAGATGAAGGGAGTTTGAGACAACCCCTCTGCCGGGCATTTTGGCTCTGTCAGCTTTCAAAACTCAGCTGGGTTTGGTGTACTCTGTAATACAAGTACTCAGAGGATGTGTGTGCATGTCTCTGAGGGTCAGGATTTAATACCATCCTTGACTACATAGCAAATTCAAAGCCAGCTTGGGCTACAAACTGTCTCCCCAAACAAAACCCAACAAGAAAGCTTTCTGCTCTAGTGTGCAGTCTTTCACCTGGTAGGTTAGTCTTAAGACTAACCAGAGGTGTATCCGGCAAAGATGTCTATATCAGCATTGTCTGTAAGATATCAGAAAAGTACCAGGAGTTCAGCAATAGGCCACTGCTCCCTACAGGATGCTTCTACCCATAGGACATTTTAAACTGTTGCAGAACAGCCAAGGCACAGGGGAAGCCAGGTCGTAACGTATCTAAAAGATAAGTTCTCAAGTTATGTTGAAAAATGTGTTTTCAGACAAAAAGGAAGGATAATTAGTACCTTGGAGATTTTAGAGAATATTTTCTTACTTCTAAAGAGATAAAATTTTTTTCTACCAAGAGGGAAAATGATGTTATTTAAGTAAGAAGAGTAGAGACACTTTGGGGAGCATGGTTTGAGCCCAGGTGCCTTGAAAGCCAGCCCAGCACAGCGTCTGTCTTGCAGATTTCCAGACAGGTAGCGTTTTCGAAGGCAGCGTGGTCCCGGGTCCATTTGTGTGTGTATTTATAGAAGTGAAAGCCTGGGGTGGGAGGAAATAGATTGATTTTTTTCCCCTTGAACTTTTGAAATTATTTTCTCCACTCCATTTGTAATTGAACCCGCATAGCTATTCTTATTTCTTCCTTCTTGAGCCCTACCCTAGGCCTAAAAATATTAACTGGCTTAGGATGTGGGTTTTGCTAAAATAATTCCCCTTGAAGTCTTCATGGGTCCTCTCATGCTTCAAAATGGGACCCCAAGGAAGACTACCCTCTGACATGTATTTTGCCCGTCTACTTGATGTATTTTGACCTTCATTGTCTAGCAACCTTAGACTCTCATGAAGGAAACCAGTCCTGGATGTTAGGGATAATGGGCCCCATCAACCATAGAAGGAAGGGACCCAGGGAATGCATAGCAGGGTTGGGCACTGTGTGCTGGGCAGGTTGATGTGGGGGCCAATCTGGCATCACCTTATCCGTAGAGGTAACATTAGTCTGCAGAAAAAGAGATCAGAGGCGGGGAGTGTCTCGTTAAATATTAATTATAGTGATGCCTTTTGCCACGCATCTTCAGAGAGCGCCAGGCATTTCACAGACATTACCTCATCATTCTTGGGAGAAGTGTTCTTGGGTGAGAAGTTGATGGCAAGGGTTATGATCCTCTGTGGGGGCAAAGCATAGCAAATATTTTATTGTATTACTTTATTTATATACAAGGTGCTAATTACCCTTCCAGACTTTTTATGTATATGTCTATTTTTTCCCCGTTTTACTAGTGTGTGCATGTGTATGTGTGTAGGCATGTGCACCCCATGTGGAGGTCAAAGGGCAACTTTCAGGAATTGTTTCTCTCCTCCCATCTTGGGATCTAGGGATCAAACTTGGGTCAGCATATATGCCTGGCAAGCACTTTCACCTGCTGAGCCATCTCCGTGGCCCAGTTTATTTTGAAACAGGGTGTCCCTTCACCTGGGTAGGCCTTGAACTCACTGTGTATCCAAGACAATGACTTTGAACTTCCGGTCCATTTGCCTCCACCACCAAAGTGTTGGGATTCTAGGAGTACCCCACCACCCACAGTTTATGCTGTGCTAGGGATCAAGAACGCTAGGCAAGCGCTCTTCTGACTGAACTGCATCTCTAGCCCCCTGCTCCCTCTCTCTGAGATAGAGTCTTACTCTGTAGCCTTGGGTGTCCAGGAACTCAAAGTCCCCCAGCCTCAGCCTCCCAAGAAGGTCACCACATCTGGCCTCCCAAACAAATCTTTTGAACTATTAAACTTGGGAGTGGTCAGGACTAGGTAACAATTGATAAAACAAAGCAGAAGTGTTTTTTGTTTGGTTTGATATGCCCTCCTTCCTCAGGGTCGGCCTGCATTCCTCATGGATAAAATGGCCTCCCTGCTCTGCTCTTCCCCCGACTAACATAGACTCCTGGGGTGACTCTGGGTGTAGAATTTAACCTCCTTATTCCACACTTAGGACATATGTGGATTTGGCCTCTCTGTCACCCCTCCCCTCATGCTTCAACTCCACTTACACGCCCTTGTTTCTCTCGCTTGTTTTTTTTTTGTTTGTTTGTTTGTCTTTTTGTTTTGTTGAGACAGGGTTTCTCTGTGCAGCCCTGGCTGTCCTAGAACTCACTCTGTAGGCCAGGCTGGCCTCGAACTCACAGAGATTCACCTGCCTCTGCCTCCTGAGTGCTGGGATTAAAGACGTGCGCCACCACCGCCCACTACCCTTTGTTCCTTACCACCCTGACCTTTGGGTCTTGAGGATAGCCCAGTGCCTTACCCTAAGTACCTTCTCTTTGCAGTGTCTTTCTGCCCAGTTCTGCAGGACTGTCTCCTATGCTGCAGAGATGGTCTCTTCCTGCACAGGGTCTCCCTGGTATCTAACTCTACTGTGAGTCCGCGTATACTCCTGGGCTTCCTACCAGCTCTAGGCCTTGCTGCCTTTCACTTTGTGCATTGGTGTCTCGTGTGTGCTCCTTGATGACATTCTCCAGCTGGCTCTTACTGCAGAGGCAGGTTGATTATGTCTCTCTTAGCACCTTGCATACACTCCATATGTAAGTGCTTACTGAGTACACGTGAAATGGCCACAGTTTTATGTTGACAGAGGTTTCTGTCCCGCCTGGTCCTGCAGTCGTTAAGTCCCAAAGAATCACATAGAGGTCCACATTAATTATAAACTGGATGGCCTATTAGCTCAGGCTTTTTATTAACTCTTTTAACTTATATTAGCCCATAATTCTTGTCTTTGTTAGCCATGTGTCTTGGTACCTTCTTCAGCGATGCAGTCACGTCTTGTTTTCTCTGTGACTGGGTCAAAACAGCAGACTGAAACTTCCCTCTTCCCATAATTCTCATTGCCGCGCCTCTCCTTCCTGCCTGGTTGCCATTGCCCCACCTTTACTTCCTGCCTGGCTACTGTCCAATCTGCATTTTATTAAAAATAATACAAGTGACAGGATAAAAGACCATTGTCCCACAGCAGTTTTAGACTAGAGGTTTGTGGATTGTGCTAAGTCCCAAGGGTTGTGAAGGACAGAGGTCACTGATAGACTCCCCCTTGGCCTGACACTCCTCCTGCCATCCATTCACGGAAGCCCTTGCCCGCGACATGCATGCTCACATCATCATTAGTCTTTATTGTGTTGTCTGTCTTCGCTCATGGTGTTTTAGCACAGGTAAACAGACAATGAGAGCAACTCTGCGGTTACCTCATGTTCTTATTTTTCTGTTCTTTTCCCACCTCTTGTGCTAGGCGTCCATAGTGCACAGGATCCTAGAATTCTAAAGAGCTTTACCTGGATCCTGCTCTGTTCCTGAGAGCTAGCACGAGGACTCCGGTGGTTCCGTGCCCCACCTGGGACAGGCTGCCTGTGGCTGGGCAGGTCATTTAATCTTCCTGTGTCGTCATTTCCCCATCTGTTAAGGGAGGATAATGTGCTTGGGGGTGACCTGCCCCTCAGCGCTCCCGTGAGGCTTAGTGAACTAATGCTCCGGTGATTAACGTCAGCCGAAGGTGACTGGGCAGAAGCAGCCAGGGACCAGGTGTTGGGTCCCCGGAACAGGTGTTATCGTCTGACACAGGCCAGAGGAAGCCAGTGTGCCAGTCAGGAGCCTCTAAGGTTTCCTCCTCTGGCTGGCTCAAGTGGCTGAGGTCTTGGGGATGACAATGGCATCCAGAGGACTTCCAGGCTTGATGCACTGAAAGGAGAGAAGCCAAGCTTGTACTGAGAGCCCTGCTGCAGCCCAGCAGCAGCTAGGAGGACCCGTCCTGGGAACAGTGGCGCCTGGGCCGGAGACCGTCACACTGTGCCCACATGGCCTCACTGTTCTCTCCACTCCTTATTGATGAGCTTTGGACGCAGCATTGGGTACTCACACGCCTCTGGTTGCAATCCTGGGAATGGTGGCCATTTTTCTTTAAGACCAGCCTGGGAGCAGTGTCCTGGGATGAAGGGGAGGTGTCCTTGTGGAGAGGAGCTGAGGGATTCATGCCTTGGAGGAGCCCCTTCAGCTCAGACTGGTGAGTGGTCATTTCTCACTCGGAAACAAGTCCTGTTTTCCCTAGACTGCTCTCAGAAAGGGAACCACTTTGTCTATTCTGTAAGATTATAAGATCTATTCTGTACATGTGTTTAAATATATGTGTATTTAAATAAATATCCATTTCAATAGCATGTTTATTCTCAAACATTCCTTAAAATTCTGTCTGAGTAAAGGCCCCTTTTTAGTCTTAATGTCATTATAATTATCAAAGTTTCTTCTCAAATATATCTGGTAAATATCTCATGTCTGTGTGGCAAACACTTGTATCATTAATCATTTGTATGTAGATGGCATAATGATTAAATACTTGTGGCACTAAATTCCTCACCGGTTTTCAAAATTATGGGATTGTAGGATATAAACGCCAAGAAAGATTTCCAGGTTCTCTCTAGGGTTCCTTTGTTTGTGTGTTTGTTGTGGGAGTGGGCATGGGTGCCATGGGACAGTTGTGAGGGTCAGAGGACAACTTTCTGGGAGTTGGTTTTCTCCTAACGTGGTATGGGTTCCAGGAATCAAACTCAGGTTGTCAGGCAGCAAGCACCTTTACCCACTGAACTGTCTTGCCTGCCCCCTGAACCGCTCGCTTTCAAGTTCAGATCCCCCACTCTCTTGTCTACACCTCTTTAGACATTGTAGACGTCAGCCTCTGAGTTACACATAAGATGGGGGAACATTCAAGGTTTTATTGAACTTTTCTCTATGCCTTGATCTAATTACAGTGAAAGTTCTAGTCTTAGGTGACCCTGCCTTACCATAGCTAGTGCTGGTTCCCTTGACCTCGAGTCCCTGGTTGACCTGACAGTCTGCTGGGTGTATTTTGGAAGTGGAGCTCCCTTCAGGGTCACACGCCTGTGGTTCAAGTGCTTGGGATCTGGAAGCAGGAGGGGTAGGAGTTCAAGATGCAATTATTGGTTGCATAGTGATCTCAAAGTCAGCCTAGGCTACTTAGAAAAAACAAGCAAACAAAAACCAAAAATAAAACAGAGGGGCAGAGAGGTGGGGAGGAGTGAGGGAGGGAGATTGGGGAGGAATTCATTAAGTAAACCAGGCTAGGCTCAAAATCACAGAGATCTCCCTGCGTCTGCCTCCCAAGTGCTGGAATCAAAAGGCGTGCGCACCATGCCTAGGTAGACAGTAGAGTTTTGCCGTGGAAGATTTGGGGCAAAGTCAGTACATTCTAGGCAGAGGGAGAACAGAGGGAGCACAGGTAAAGGCACGGCAGGAATGCGTGGGTAGCTTTGATGGAGGTTATTTGAAGGTGATAGGAAGAAAGAGAGGCTGGGGAAGTAGGCCAGTACCCAAAGCAGGAGGCTCTTGTAGCCACCTAGGAGTCGTTCTTCATCCTGGAGGCAGTAGGGAGCCGTTGATCGGTCCTCATAAATGAGGCCTGAGCAGAACTGTGTTTCCAGAGGGCTTAGCAGGCAGTGTGGGGCAGGGGAGTATGAGCGGAGCCTCTTGTTTGTCTTGCTCTGTAACTTTTGCCTCAGCGTGTTGATGGACTGGAAATTGTCTTAATGTTTAATTGGAAGGTAATTGCTTTTCTTATGATGGCCACTGGACTTGGAGAGGGCATAGATTATTGTCTGGGGGAGGCAGCTCTAATTTTATAATTGGGCATTGCGCAGGGAAATACAGACTGTTTCGCAGAGTGACTTTGTGGGAAATGTCTGTATAACAAACTGCTTCCTTTCTTCTCTTTTTCCTTTTTAATATCTTCTTTTATGTATTTGTGCTTGCTTCACCCAGTAATGATCTGGGGATGCCAGACCCCATAAAATCTGCCAGTAGTGAACACCTAAAACATGGGTTTGTTCTCCTTTTCCAACTCTGTTCGTCTTCCCTCTCACTCAAGACTGATTGTTCGAGCGCCTGAATGAGGCTCGTCTTGCAAGGCTCGGACACATGGTGGTGGTGGCTATAATAGGATTGGCTCAGGAGAGAATGTCATGTGTGCCATTGTGGGTCATATATGCAGTGGAGATGTTACTGTTGGGCATTGGTCAGTTTGCACCATTGGTGCTAGACACTCAGCCAGTATTTATTGAACATCTATCTGGCCCTGAGGAGTCATGTGACCCAGAGAACTTTGCTATAAGGTCTATTGTCAGGCATGTAATAGTTCTGAGGGAAGGGAGGTGCTGGGTACTACAGGAGCACCTTGCTCAGAGTCGAAGGTCTGAAATCATTTGGGGCAGATTAGCAATTGCCGAGAGTTGGGGATATGGGGTCATGGGAGCACCTAATTATATGAGTCTGAGGCTTGAGTGGGGAACCATGAATTGCCCTGAAGTTGATTGTGATGGCAGATGCTCAACCCCATGGCTATGCTGAAAGCAGTGACTTGTGTAATCATGGCTCAAATAAAGCCGTCTTGGAAAAAAAAAAAAATGACTCAGGGACTGTGGATGTAGCTCAGGAGTAGAGTGTCCGCCTAATGTGTAAGCCCCAGCTCTACGAAACAAACAGACACACAGAACACTAGCAACAATGGTGAAATCTAGAGGGAGGACTATTCCCAGCTTTGAAAGGTCCCACTCTGGGAGCAGAGCAGGAGGGGCCTAAGCAGGGCTGGAACTCTCTGGAATGTGAGCAGCGTGTTAAGGGAAGAAAATGGGAGGCTGAAGAGAGACACAAGGGGCCTGAACAGTCAGGGCCTTGACGGCCTAGAAACAATTACAGCAGCTACTGCTTGTAGCTTCTCTGCCAGGCACGGCGTGTTCTGAGCCCTTACACGCATTCCTTCCTGCAAGCTCACAACAGCCGCTGAGGCAGGTGCTGCTGTTATCAGCACTTTATCAGCAGGGAGTTAATCTGCCCAGAGTCGTCCCTCTAGGAAGTAGCAGGACTGAGACAGAGCCCAGGTCTGACTGCAGGGCTCACAGTGAGAAACTAATAAATCACCCGCAAAGTTTTCGGGCGCCAGCAATTTTATGCAGGAGAGGGACAGTGTTCGTCTTAGATGTTCATTTCATGATATGTGGTGTAGATGACAGAAACTCCCAGGCCAGGGACCAAATACTGCAGTGGTCCACCTCCTAGGCCATGCCAGCTCCTCCATGCACAGTGGTCCACTTCCTAGGCCATGCCAGCTCCACCATGCGCAGGTGGGAAGAGGTGGAACCCTGAGAAAGCACATTCACAGGAGCCGAAGAGCGGCTGGATTTTGCTGATGTTCTGCTTTCTGTTGTTTGTTTGTTTTGGCAAGTCTGGAGGAGCTCAGACCCAGGGCCTCATGCATGGTGAGCCTGCACTAACCGCCAAGTTATATCCACAACCCCCAAACTCTGATGGATGCCCCCAAGCCTGGGTTCTGGGCTCAGAAAGTAGAGTGGGGAGGTTGCTGTTGGTACAGGTGCCAGGGTCCTGTCCCTGTGTGAGCTTGCTAGCGGCTGCTTATGACAGAAATAGATTCAACTTCTGACTTCTCTGCCCATCAGATTCTTAATGGAGGTACAGGGCTTCCGGATGTGTCTAGACTTTAGGGCGGAGATGAGGGTAGAGGAAGAAGGGGCTTTCTGAAGCTCCTGGGGGGGGGGCAGAATTGGAGTAACCTGAGGTGTGTACCCGCTGCTTCTCAGATGAGCGTGGCTTCGCTTGGCACATTCACACTCTCCGGGGAACCTTTGCTCCATCCCTTCCCAGAGACCTCTCTGGTCCTTAGAAGAGAGTTTCCAGCCGGGCGGTGGTGGCGCGCGCCTTTAATCCCAGCACTCGGGAGGCAGAGGCAGGCGGATCTCTGTGAGTTCGAGACCAGCCTGGTCTACAAGAGCTAGTTCCAGGACAGGCTCCAAAGCCACAGAGAAACCCTGTCTCGAAAAACCAAAAAAAAAAAAAAAAAAAAAAAAAAAAAAAAAAAAAAAAAAGAAGAGAGTTTCCTTGCGGCACAAACAATAAGAATAGCCATTATAAAGTACACATTCTTGAAATTTACTGCTGAAACCAGAAACTCTACGTGCTAGATCAAATCTGTGTTTTCCACTTGCCTCGGTCCAGTGTGACGTAGGGTTTGGTTTCTCCAGAAGAAAATGACCTCACAGAATGTGGTACTATAGGTATATCGTCTATGGTTTACAGCCTGCGTTAATTCAAAGTGTTTGACTTGACAGCCATTTCTGGAAAGCTCTGTGGGTTCTGGTTGGTAGTATTTAAGAATTCAAGAAAGAGGGTGTGCAGTGGCGTGGTCAGTCACCGTTTCCTTCCTGCGTACCTCAGCAGGCATTTAGCTACATTCCCCTTTCCTTCTCCCCATGGGCAGAACTGGGCGCTGCCGAGGCTAGAGACAGCTTCACAAGGGCTGGCTTTCTACACTTCCGGGCCCTGTGGTGTGGGGGCTCTGTGAATCCCGCTAACACCCATTCATAGCCATCGGCGCCACTCCTAATGGCTGCCATCCCCCAATAGCTGACCCGATTCCCTGAATCGTTGGCTGTGAACTGTGCAGTTCTACGAGAGGGAGAAGGGTTCCGGGCAGAATACTTAATTAGGGCTTAATTAAGACAGCCAGAGTAACCCTGTGGCCTGAACCTTGTGCGGGGTCCTGATTGGCAGATGGCACCTGGCAGTCTTGGCTGTCTGACAGCAATCAGGCCTCATGCAGAGATGCACAGACCCATGCTGCCCTGAGGAGTTTGCTCCTTAGCCTCTACAGGATGTTAGGCTTGCTTTTTCCTGAGGATCCCACACTCCGACTTACATTTGGCTAAGAATCATCTGTGTAGTTTTGTTATTAGTTTGGTTTGGTTTGGTTTGGTTTGGTTTGGTTTTTCGAGACAGGGTCTCTCTGTGTAACTTTGGAGCCTGTCCTGGAACTCACACTGTAGACCAGGCTGGTCCCAAACTCAACAGAGATCCAGCTGCCTCTGCTTCGAGTGCTGGGATTAAAGGTGTGCGCCACCACCCGGCCTGGGTGTTGTATATTCTCTAGAACATAAGGAACTCTTCAAGCGCAGGGGCCATGACTGGGTAACCTGGGTCCCTGCTATGATGCCCAGCACAGGTCCCAGTGAAAGAGGGGATTGATGTGGTGGAATGAGTCATTCTGTCACAATAAGGTCCCCTTTTTAAACCTGAGATGGATGAAAACTCTTCAAACTAGAGACTAAAGCCCAGGTTATAGACTTGAACTATGCAAATTAAGACCAAGGCCAGTACCTCATCTGTGGGAAGGGCACAGACTTCAGACAAGGGATCGCAGGGGAGAGAAAAGCATTGGTGTGACCTGCCCTGGATCACAGCCCTGTGAAGCACACCTTGGGCCAGCTCTGGAAGCCATTGTTGCTCTACTGTGCTGCGGTTGTGCTTGGTTTTGATCAGATAGGACTAGAAGGCCACCTTACTTCTTTGACAGACGTAGAGTCATAGTGGGGTCTGCTGGAGTGGTGAGCCGTGGCTCCAGGACCCTTGGGTTTAAAGTTCCCAAGCAATGCTGCTGCAGATTTTGGTTTTGGTGCTTATGGTATCAATATGCCCAGAGGGTTTTGAAAATTTTCTGGTGCCTGGTAACATCTGATCAGTCATTTCATAGGAAAAACACAGATTGAGATTTTAGTCCTCACTGCACAGTTTGGTTGAATTATCCCCAGATGGTCATCAATACTTCTATCACTAATGAGGATGGAGATATTTGTAATAACCAATGTGTCTGTGGAGAAGGAAGAGACTCTTACTCAGTGCCTGGGGGAGACCGGATACCACCGGCTCTAAAGACCACTGTGCTGGGAAGGCCCCTGCTAGGGGAGGTCCTGACTGCTGGGTCTATGCTTCCTTACAGGATGGCTTTTGTTGGCTCCTTTGTATACATTTGACCTGGCCAGTTACATACTTTTTGAAATAGTAAAATGCATGACAGAAATTTATCTTTTATTCTTTCTCTCATTTCTTTCTCATTCTGTGTCTCTGTGTTTGTGTGCATGCGTGTGTGTACGTGTGTGCACGCATGTGTACATACACAAATGCATGTGGAGGACAGAGAACAGTTTTTGGGAGTCAGGTCTTCAGGTTTGGTGGCAGGCACCTTTATGCGCTATCTCCAGCCCTAGCCATTTTAATGTATACAGTTTGGTGGCATTTAGATGTCTGCACAGAGTTGCATAATCATTACTGCTATCTAGTTTAAAGTTTTTATCATCCCCCAGTAAATCCTGTACCCATGAAGCAGCATTTTCAGTCCCTCCTTCCCGCCAGGCCTTGGCAGCCACCAGTCTACTTTCTGTCTCTCTATAGACTTGATAACTCTGGACATTAAATATAAATGGGAACATACAAAACTTTATCCTTTGCATCTGGCTTCTTTCAGTCCTCGTGTTTTCAAGACGTATCCATGTCATAACACGTAGTGGTACTTCGTTCTGAAAAGGTGACTGAAACACATTGCATTGTATGAATATGTCATGACATCTTTATCCATTTATTCGTTGATGCAGTTTTGGGTTGATTCTGCCATTCGGCTATTATAAATATCGCTCCATGAACATTAGTGTACAGGTTTCCATTTGATTATTTGTTTTCAGTTCTTTGGGGTGGGGACGCGCTGGTCAGCATCATTCTAAGTTTAACTGAGAACGCTGTAAACGGTTGACATAATCCCTTTGAACCTTCTCCTCGGGCTGCTCTAGGCTTCTGTGGTTATCAGGCTCCCTGGCTATCTCTTCTCACTCCCTTTCATAGTGTCAATGCTTCTTCAGCACCTGAAATGACCCCGCACCCCTTCCTCCCTCAGCTCCATTCAATCTACCCTAGGGGTGCTCAGTGCTAGCTGTGCATTGCAGTGCCCAGGGTTCCTTTAACAACACAAGCCCACCATTGTGTATGTTATCTAATTTACTGTCGGGTGGGAGAAATGTCCCATTTCTCTGGTGACAGGCTCTGGGTAGCTTACGGTAATTTCCCAGCTACATGGTTAGTGAGAGTTGGGGTCCAAAGCAGGATGTCTGCTCTTGGCGTGAGGGTCACCGGGGAAGACCTCTGAGCCCAAACGGAAGGGGACTTGTCATGATATGACACCAGATGAGAGCATCCATGCCCATGAAGCTGCTTGGAAGCTAGAGGTCTCCAGCAGGTGGTCCTTCTGTCCTGCTCAGAACTAGGTGGCATGTTTCTCTGGCTCCTCCAGGATTGTGATTGCACGGTCTCTGTCTTGCATGCTTCTGTTGCTCAGTGTCAAAGGAAGATGTAGAAATTAGAGCCGGGTGTGGGAGGAGGAAAGCGAAGCGGTGGTGTTTGTTGAGGCGTGTCACGGCTGAGTACCCAAGTACAGACTGACCCAGAGAATTAGAAGAATGGGCAGATGTACCCAGGAGGAGCCGCAGTGAGATCTCAGAGTCCTGGCATGCGGTGTGAAGGCGCTGAGCCTGATTCCACCTCTGTTCCCCTAGCATTCTGTTTTCTAGCATTTCTAGATTCCTTCACTATGCTTCGTGTAATTGGAGCCCCCACCAGATGTACGAGGGGTTAGGGCTTTGTTCCCAGTGTGTCCCAAGCCCTAGAACAATACTTAGTGCAAAGAAGATTCTGTATTCTGGATTTTCATAGGAAAACTGTAAGCCGGGCTGGGCGACGGCTCAGTAAGTTAAGAATGCTTGTGGTGCAAGCATGAAGACCTGGGTTCAAATCCACAGCCCTCACATAGAAAGCCTGCATGGCTGAGTGTGTCTCTGGCTGCAGCACTAGGGGATGAAGACACCCACTCCTGTAATAAAGTCATGTTTTCAGAATTCATTCACACAAACCCTTCACTGTACAGATAGGAACACTGAGATTTGAGGGTGAAGGGGTGTGACTTGGGTCCTGTGTCTTGCTGGTAACAGCACCGGAGGCCTGATTACAGATCTCGTGTCTCCCTATGGGGAGTGCCCTGTCCCTCACCCAGTAAAGACAAGGAGCTTTTCAGCTGCATGTAATTCAACAGTGACATTTGCCTTGATCTCTGAGGGTTGCTTCAGGGGCCCTAGGACAGCCGAGGTGAGGTGCAGGCCACACTGGTGTTCAAGTCAGCTCTTTCCCACATCCTTTGCAGGGCTCACTGTCCATCTGATAAGGAAGATGAATGTGTGGAGCAATTTCCCATCATCCCCTTGGTGTGGCCTGAGCCCCATGCCCCCAAATCACTGTCAAAAAAAAAAAAAAAAAAAAAAAAGACACAGCCTGAGTTCCCATCAATCCTGGTGGCTGCCTTCCTGAAGCTCCCAGAGGGCCATGCAGAGGCCATCTGCAGTGTGTTAGATAAGAAGCTCAGCTCTCTCTGAGATGCCCAATCTTGTCAGGCAGATGTGGAATCTGAGGACATGTGATCCCAGGATACCCTGGACCGTCATTTCCAAGAACACTTGTGTGTTTACCCTGTGCAGCACTGAGGATGATTTGAGGTGATGATATGAATAAATCATAGTTTCTGTTAAAATTGTTGCATGTGTATTTTTATGTGACTAGGGGAAAAGTCAGGCCTGACCAGAGCTGTGGTTTGGTGACTATTAGTGTTTAGGGTGCCATGAACTGAGGAGGCGTCCCACCATAGTGTCCTCTCCACATATACCGTGTGCTATCAGGACGGTGCTCTGGCAGTTTGCTGACATGGAAAGGCAGTTTGAGTTCATCTGTTGTTTGGGACTGCTGCCACGGATTGTGGTGACTCTGGGTGCTTTCTCGAGAGCCCTCTCCTGTGTCTCGTTTGCACCTGGTTCAGTGTGAGATGCCCAAGGATGCTGGCGACCAGGGCCCAGTACACTCCACGTGTAAGGTGGGAAGTTAATCACGCAGCTTATCATAGCATCAGATGGAAAGTGAGCCCTGGAAAGGATGCAGAAGGGCTGTGCCTAGCACTCATCTAGCTAAGCAGCTGGGAGACACTGGCTTTTCTTTGGTTCATGGTAAAACTCATGTTAGGCACTCTGTAGTGTGGAGCTGTGGGCCGCCCGGCTCCCGACCACCGGCTAGCTTATGCCCCGAAATAACAACACACAAACTGTATTCTTTTATACACTGCCTGGCCTATTAGTTTCAGCCTCTTACTCACATCTTGACTAACCCATATCTAATAATCTATGTAATACCACGAGTGGTGTCTTACTGGGAAAGATTCAGCATGTCTGACCTGGTGGCTGGCTTCATGGCGACTGTCTCCCTGAGGAGAGGCATGGTGATTTATCTTACTTAGGAGAGGCGTGGCATCTGACTGAGCCATCTACCTCACTTCCTTCTTCCTGTTCTGTCTACTCCACCCACCTAAGGGCTGGCCAAGGCAGTTTGTTTATTAGCCAATGAGAATCCTCCATCAGCACTCGAAGCCCTTTTCTGTAAAACAAAATGTGTTGAGCAAGATAGCTCTTGAAAAGACAAGCTGAGGAAAGGAAGATGGAGAAGCCACAGGCACAGAAGAAATGAAATAATTCCATGTAGCTTTTCCTGGACTGTTTTTATGGCCCAGGTGAAATGACTTGTGAAGAGATTCTGTATCAGACCCGAGTTGACTGGGATCCTTCAAGGGAGGAAACATGAAATTCCTTCATGGGGTCCTGGTGGCCGCTGTACTAGAGCAATGTCACGTGGTCTAGGAGAAATGTCCCTTCTTTGCTCAGAATAATATTTTCCTGATAAGTGGCATGTCAATTTGAATTCCTTGTAAGAAAGTCAGGCAAATGTGAGACACCAGCTCATTATTCTTCCCCAAGCCTTTGTCACTGCAATGAGCCAGAGCAACATTGTGTTGGAGATGTGTACACAAACTGGGTCCTGGGGTGCACACCTCGCCGCCCATATTTGATCCCTGGAACCCAGACGGTAGAAAGAGAGAACCTGACCCTTGAAAGTTGCTCTCTGACACACACACATACAATGTAGTTAAAAAGACAAAGTATAAAGTTAATATGAACTTCCCTAAAATAGCTACTAATAGCTTTTTCTTTGGGTTTAGAAGTTTAAATAATTGAATTATTTTTATTCTGATCTTACCACTGCATTTTAGGTTTCCATGTCCTTGTTATTATTCATTCAGCAAACACTGCACACTGCTCAAAAAACTCTGCTAGGCTCTGCCTGGGTCATGCTCTCCTCCTCCCTTCAGGGAACTCACAGTTGAGGGTGCAGAAAACAAGACCCAAATCCTCATGAAGTTAGAAAGCACGGGCAAGAGTGGAGAGGAGCTGGGCCCAGCTGGATGGAAGGGCAAGACACTTGACAGTGGCGCTCTGATTGGGGACCCTGTAAAACCGTCCTGAGTGTGGTGAGCCTCAAGCCATGTGCCGAGGTCAAATCTAATTAGACTTGGTTCTAGAGAAATGGGAGGTCATGAAGAGAGGCACAGTGAAGGGCCACAGAGGGAGAAAGAAGCAGGGGATAGAGGATTAGTGACAGAAGTGGAAGGCCTTAGCATCCCCCCAGCTGCTTGCAGTTCTTCATCCTGGCCAAGCCTCAGTTTGTCTTCAAATTAGCGCACAAATCTGTGGGTAAAAATGTTAGTTTCTCCTCATTCAGCTTTGAGCACTGTGTCCTCTAAAAGGCTTGTGTATTGAAGCCTTCATCGCCAGGGGTGGGATTTTGTCGAGTGATTGGGTCGGCAGGCTCCGACCTAATCAATGAGTTAGTCCATTGATGGAATCATATATTGGCGTTATTAGAAGGTGGAACCTCTTTGGGCTAAGTAGTCACTAGAGGAGTACTTCAGAAAGACATCCTGTGTTCTC
Organism: Arvicola amphibius; assembly: GCF_903992535.2. Taxonomy (NCBI): domain Eukaryota; kingdom Metazoa; phylum Chordata; class Mammalia; order Rodentia; family Cricetidae; genus Arvicola; species Arvicola amphibius. Next base: position 97,558,102 of record NC_052057.2, read on the forward strand.
AGTGAGGTGAACAGCTGCCGTGTCTACTAACTGTGACGTTCAGTCTTATCCCAGGCCCATAGCAATGGAGCCAGCCATCATGTACTGGAGACTCTGAACCCAAACAAACCCTTCTTTACAGCCAATCGTGGATTGGAAACTGAGCTCAAACCAACCCTCTCTCTCTTAAGCTGTATTCTTAGGTATTCATCAGTCATGAGAAACTAACACACCCCTTCTCCCCAAATTTGTTATGAGAGCAATCTTTTGGTAGATGATAGAGTTATAAACATGCAAAAAGCTTAGAATTTAGGGATAAGGAGCCCTATAGGAATAAAAGGATGGTAGCATTTCAGGTCTGTGGGAAAATTGCTGGTGAGATTTAGCAGAGATAAGCCCGAGGCCTTGTGACTTTGGCACAGAGAGCAAGTCAGCGGCTCATGTCTGAGCTCAGTGCCCTCTTCGGGAGACCCCAAGTTTTATCTAAGAACCACGATAAAATGAGCATTCTCAGACCCCACCTGACACCTTTTAGTCAATTCTTCCTGGGCTGTGGTTCTCTTGTTTCCTCTTTTCTAAAATGACTTTAAATTTCTTTATGTGTGTGGGTGTTTTGACTGCCTGCATGTCTGTGCATCATGTGTGCCTGGTGCACGTGGAGGGGGCTGGACTTAGAGATGGTTGTGGACTGCGTGTGGATTCTGGGAACCGAACCGGGTTCTCTGGAAGAACAGGAAGTGCTACCAACCTCTGAGCCATCTCTCCAGCCACCTTCTCATCTCTTGTTCATGCTCATTTACTCCCTAGCAACTCCATTCCAGCGAATACTGTTTTATTTTCTCCTTTAAGCAAAATATTTCTACTCTTGTTTTTAAAATGGCGTAGAATCATATGGTGTTTCTAATGTTGTTTAACAGGAGAAAATTGGGTTAATGTAACAAATGACCTATAGCTTACAGTGTATAGTATTATATGCATTTATATTATTTTCATTTCTTTTTATAAGATAAAATATATTAATAGTTTTCCTTAAGTTGAAGCTTTATTTCTTAGGATAATACTCAATTGTGATATATAATCCCTATAATGTACTGCTATTGGAGTTTGTTAGCAATTTTTAAATTTTAAAACATTTATTAAGAATAATTTTATAAAGGAGAGGAATGGGTGCAAAGAACATGATAAACGTGCATGAAAGTGGCTTTGGGGAGCCATGTGTAATAAAATGTAAAGATTAAAATCTGTATTAATTAAAAAATAATAATTTAAATGTACACAAAAACAGAGAGTAATAAAGTGAACCTTATGTATCTATTTCTCAACTTTCTCTTACTTGGTTCCTATCTCAGAATTGTGTGAGTGATTCATGAATAAAAATTGATTTCTATATCCTTCCTTTAGGATAATCTTGATATGACTTTAAACTTATGGTTATCCTTGCACCATTAAGATAGCCTGGTTATGTGTTCTCCTTTTCTCTGTTGAAGAATATTTTCTATTAATTCTGAGGACAGAATTTGATTTCCTTATAGTTATCATTTTGTTGTTATTTCTACTTCTTTCCATGGGGGAACAAGGGCATTGAACTCCTCAGTTTCAGTAGATCAGGCTGAAGCTGATCGGTCCTCATGGAGTCGATTAAAGACGTTAGTGCAAACCAGAAAAGAAATGAGCCAAGACGTTGACTGCCTTGCCAGGCCCCCTGGCCACTTGCGGTTTGAGAGCTGTCGTCTCCTGATTTAGGAGCTCTTATCTTACTTTCTCCTCTCGTTCTGGGTGACCTACTTGGAGTGGTTTTTACACATACTATTTTATTTCTGTGTATGTGTGTATGCATAGACATTGTATGTGCAAGTACCATGGAGGCCAGAGGATCAGAGGCCCAGGAACCAAAGTTATAGGTGGTTGTGAGCCACCTGCTGTGGGCTCTGAGAACCGAACCAGGTCCTCTGCAAGAGCAGAAAGCGCTCTTAGCTGCTGAACCCTCTCTCAGGTCCCAGTGTGTTCATGTGTGTTTCCCCACCCCTGCCAGTGAATGTGTTCTCACTGAAGTGGGTCTATGCTAAAGGCAGAATGCTGAGTACATCCAGAGAAGACCAGAATAAACCTCTCAGGCCCTTCATCCCCTCCCTTTCTTATTTCTCCCTGAAGACCCCTCATGGAATGTGTCTTCCGTAATCTAGGGAACTCTTACCAGAATTCATTCACATGCCAGGGGTTGATAGTGAGGTCTTAGAAGATGTCATTTCACGAAGCTGACACTGGTACCCAGGAACAAGCAGTTGCTGGAATTCAGGGTCTCACTAGGTAGCTAACAGGAAGCCACTACTGCAGCTAACTTAGTGTGGTATCCATCATTGCTCGTCTTGCTAAGAATCACTTTTAATACAGGTTTGTGGATTTTTGTTCATCTCACACAGAACCTTATCAACTTGGTCTCAAGTGGTATTTTATTTTAATTGTCTATCTTCTTCTGCTTTTATTTTAATTTTGTTCACTTAGGAATAACTCATTCACTCATTCAACCAACATTTATTATGGTGACATGTTCGGAGAGAAAACAGAAATGCCATGATTCTTGTGTTCAAATCGCTCATAGTTTGATACAAAGATGTAAAAATGGTGGGGGGGAAAAAACCAGGCCAATATAAGATCATCACTAGGAGGTTGGAAAACCACAGAGGGAAGAAGGGAGCTGGAGAGATGCTTCTCGTTGGTTAAGAGCACTGCCTGCTCTTCCTGAGGATTCAGGTTCAATTCCCAGCACCACATGCAGCTCACAACTGGTTGTTAAGTTCCAGGGGATCCAGTGCCCTGAGGCCAGAAGCATATGTGGCGCGCAGACATACATGTAGGCAAAACACTCGTACACACATACACTAAATTAAAAAATTAAGACTAATCACAGAATAACATGAATGAAAGTCTTAAGTATCATTTGTAAAAGTTTTATATTCTCTAAAGAGAAGAATAATGAGTTCCTATCTCTATAATATGTTGTAAACATACACACCTAGGGGCTGGAGAGATGACCCATCACGTAAAGGTGCTTGGTATGCGGCCCTGGTCACCTGAGTTGGATCCTGTAACCCACATGGAAGAAGAGAACTGACTCCATACAGCTGTCCCCTGACCTCCGCAGGAGCACCGTGGCATGCACGCACTCCCTCACTCACACATCGTGCACACACGTGAGCACGCGCGCGCACACACACACACACACGTAATTAAAAAAAATGAAAACGCAAGCCTAATCTCTTTTAAAGGTGATCATTTTCTTTTTGTTTATTTAAAATAAGTTTTAAGGGTAATCTCTCTCTCTCTCTCTCTCTCTCTCTCTTCTCTGTCTCTTTGCAACTCAAAAACATAGGGTGCGAGGAGCCTTTCTTGAAGTGCACCCGAGAATTGCTTCTTATGTCCTTTATATTTGAAACATACTTTTCAGCTCAAGACATTTCATTATGGTGTTTGCATTTCTTTGCTGTGTTTTCGTCTCCTGAGCCCCCTGTTGAAAGCTGACCACCCTCTGCCTAGTTCTTGTTGAAAGCTGACCACCCTCTGCCTAGTTCTTGTCCACTTGGACTGCCATCCAGCTTTCAAGTTTATCGCATGAGTAACCTTTGCCCTTCACTCTAGCCTTTCCTTTGCCCCTGTCGTTAATTTCTCCATAGCCTGTGCCAGCTTTTAGTACCACCCCTCAGCTCCCGTCTGGGTGTCTACACCCTCGATTTAAAGCCTAATTGCTTTTAAGATGACTTTCCTCTTGTAATACTCTCTTCATACTCAGTCCACCTGTCCATTTGCAAGATGCTTGGAAAGAGTTTGCCTTTTCATACTCAGCTCAATCCACACAGCCAGGAACGGGTTCTGCTTGAAAATGTGGGCGTTTTAAAGGGGTCGGTGCTAAGATGGTACGTAGCCAGGGAGGTCTGGTCTAAAGCAACCCTGGACTGCGAAGAGCTGTAGAATTGGGGCAGAGGAGACCGAAAGGCAGGACCCAGAGGCTGAAGCGGGTGTGCCACAGCAGCTCAGCCGCAGGAGAACCGGACGATAGAGAGGTGGGAGTCAGCTGCAGGCACGGGCACTGTGGTGCAAGGAGATGCTGCCAGCAGCGACGGACAGAGCCATCAGAGGCCAGATGATTCTTGGCATTGCGATTGCAGCAGAGATCCCAAATGGTTGGGGGATTATCTCCATCTTGCTTTTTTCCATTAGCCCAGCAGCGCAGGCGAATATTAAAGCCATTAGCAGGTCGTTCTCTTGACTTTAAATGGTCCGGCTTGGACCTTGCTGAGTCAGGGAGCAGTTTTAATGGCTTCATTGATGTAGCCATCTGTCTGGTCTTTGGAGATTCCTAGATGAAGGCCCGGGCTTACCCACAGTCCAGATATATAATGCAAATTAATTATTTTAATTAGAGTCATATACGTTTATAGAAATCAGTTAGCTGAACTGTATTTGGCAGCAGTTTAACAATCTCTGTAAGTAAATGCTGCAGTTGGATGACCTTCAGCGGGAAGGGAAAGCTGGTCTTCAGTTCTTGTGGGTATGCGTGAGATCTCAGAAAATCCTGCGGTCCTTCAGAGAGACACCTCTGTGATCTGTGGTTACTTCAGAACTTCCAGATATGCACTGTAGGATTTTAAACCAAAAGCAGAGGTCAGCAAGTATCCGTTCTCCTGGCTCCTACATCTGTCTAGTGGAGACTCCAATCGCGTGGCTGAAGGAACTATAGAAGCTGCCTGGGTCTGACTCCTTGCGAGTTTCTCTCTCATATCCCTTTTGCAGTCATGTAATCTTTCAACTTCTGCTTGAGTCCCTTCGTGGACCAGAATCTTAATTCTTAAGAAAACTCACTCCATCCTTGGGTCTCTGTAAAGGTCTTGACTGAGCGTGAACTGAAGCCCCTCCCTCTGTTGCGGTTCTCAGTCAATCCCGGTTCTCCGTCCCGGAGTCATGGGGGTGTGCACTGTCTGTAGCAGCCTTTTGGCTGTTTGTGAGCCTTGATGATGCAGGCTACCTCCAGCTTTAGTCCAATAAGCATTTTCAGATTGCTTTCCTCCCCCCTTTCCATGCTGGGAATGGAATCCAGGGTCTCGCCCATATTAGGCATTTGCCCCTCATCCCTAGCCTGGCGTTCTCTGATTCTCAGGAAGTTGTCACATGGCTTGATTTTAAGCTCCCTTACCACCCTAGTTCCTTGAAAGTATATTGCACACACACACACACACACACACACACACACAAAGACCATTAATATTCGATTCCTATGACTTGCCGGCTGACTTGATTCCCTAGATGGACTCGTGGAGGCAGTTACCCTTGGGATCAATATCCCGGGGACTTTACTACACATTGATTTTCCTGTCTCTGTATTGTTGGAATCTAAGACCTACATTCTTTTCCTTCTATTGTATCACAGAAACCCACTGTGAGTTTTGTGCCTGTGGCAAGGGAACATTAAATAACCTTTATTATAAGAGTATTTATTCTAAGTAAGGAGGGTAGACATTCCAGTAGGAAGCCAGGGAAAGCCATCTGGAACAAAGGCATGAAGAGTAAATATGAACAAGCAGGGCCTAGGGGAAGCGTTTAGATGAACCAGTCACCAAGTAACTTAAATCTCACGGTACCGAGCCCTTGTGATGGAAAATGAACACAATGTTTGTACAGCATAGAAGTGCAGAGTTTTGGGGAGCAGAAACAGGTAGATCTCTGTAACTCTGAGGCCAGCTAAGGCTGCATAGTGAGACCGTGTCATTAAAAAAAAGGGGGAGTTTTTGGAAAGCATACTTTAATATGTAAAATATGGGTTTCTGTAAACTTAGGTGGGAGTTTACATATTGTTAAGAGATGTTGATCATGTGACCTCTGAGATGCTTGAAATGGCATGGGTATTTTGGATTATTTTAATGTGATAGGGTGATGTTTTCTGTATTTTTTCAAAGTATGTTTGAACCAATAGCCGACGTAACTTTCTCCATCCTATTAGAACATATTCTTAAGGGATAAGTTTCGTGTTTATGAGAGTATGAATATTTAATTTTTACTTTCTGTATTACTCAAAATTTAAATACTTAAAAATTGTTTCAGTTATTTATTTTATTTTCTGTGTCTGGGTGTGTTTCACCCACATACATGTCTGTGTGCCACAAGTGTATGCTGCCCGCAGAGGCCAGAAAAGGGGGTCAGATCCCCTGGAACTGGAGTTATAGACCCTTGTAAGTTGTCATGTGGGTATGGGAAACCACACCTGATCCTCTGGAGAAGCAGCCCGTGCCCTTAACAACTGAGCCCTCTGTATGGCCCCCGGGAATATAAGTGTTTGGGTCAAGACTTTGGCACTGTTTTCATCATGTTGATAACTAAAAAAAATAATTAATGTTTATAAGTTCCTTTCTCACAGGAGTGTGAATTGGTGCTTTCTTAGAAGCAACATAGACTTCGGATTTTTAAGTGATGGTATGCCAGCAGGGCAGTGGTGGAGCACGCCTTTAATCCCAGCCCTTGGGAGGCAGAGGCAGTGGATCTCTGTTAGTTATAGACCAGCACTGTATACATAGTTCCAGAACAGCCAAGGCTACATAGAAAGACCCTTTCTCAAACAACAACAAACACACACAAAGAGTATGTGCTTAAAGAATTTCACTACTAGATACTTATCTCAAGAAAATATCTGATAAGTGGCCATTTGCCATAAATAGGATTTTCATTTTGCAAAGCTCTGTGTGTGCATATGTGTATGTGTGTGCATATGTGTGTGCACATATGTACACATATATGTATATGATGGCTGAGGTCAATGTTGAGTGTTATTCTCTGTCTTTTTCCACATTAGTTCTTGAGACTAGGTCTCTCACTGAACCTGGAGACCTGGAGCTCACCATTATGCTAGACTGGCCAGCCAGTGAGTCCTAGGAATTCTCTCTCTCTGCCTGCCTGTACAATCCACCCCGTACACGGGTGCTCAGCTCCTCATGGTTTTGTGGCAAGCACTTTACCAAGAGACTCACCTCCACAGTTTTGTAAAAGTGAAAATTAAAAACAACACAAATGTTTGATGATATATTTATTGAATAATCTGTAATCAGAGAAAAGACTACTATAACGCCATTTGAGATGATGGCATAAATACTCATATTTGATCTAGAATGGTGTCCATGAGACTATAAGAGGGTGAAGATGGAAGTTACAAAATAATCCCACACTAACTCAGGACTGCGTATAGTAGAGGGTTGTTTATCTAGGGGTAGAGTCACACATCACAGTCTCTGCACAAATGGGGAACAGGAACGAAATCCAGAAGCTGAGGGAGAGCGCAAGCACGTGCTTTTACATTGGCATGTATAGGATAAGAGGCCATGCCCAAGTGGGCTGGTATCTTAAAGTCTACTGGTTGAAGGACTTCCTACAGCCCCTCCCCCTTTTGTTTAAATAAAAGAGTTCTAAGCCTAATACAAAACTATATATAATAAGAATATCAAGTATAAAAATTAGAATTACAACCAGTATAAACAATATTAAGCAAGGAACATATGCTAAATGTTTCAATAATCATTCTATCCTAAGGAGTCTAAGTCTTGTATTAGAAATGGCATGGCTAAATCAAGGAAAGTAACTAGTCAACCCCACTGAAGGCCTGAGAAGGGAGATATATTACTTGAGTAGGCAGGAAGTGCAATCAAGCAATTTCCAAAAGGTGCAAGAAATGACAGAGACAACTGGCTGTCTGGGCAATCACCCAAAGTCTCATTTGCAACACTGAAGCAACCAACTTTGGCTAAGGCCTAGAGTAACTGACAGACCATTTTCAGAGGCAAGAGAATTTTCAGAATCATCTTACCCTGTCTTGGCAAGGTTTGACAGTCTTTTTTCTTATATCCTGCTTATCCTGTCTGGACACTGTGCATTTTGTCAGTGGTCAAGGCATGGACAGTTCCTTGCCCAACGGCCAGTTTTGCCAAGAAGAAAATAAGCTCTAAGTGCTTCTGTGCTCAACATTCTCTCGGGAATAGATCGGCACTGCCAGGAGCAATTGTATCTCATGTCAACAGAACTCTAATTTATTTAATTGCCATATTCTATAGTTCTTCGAAGTGCTTGAAGATTACCTATCTATGCAAAATACAATCTCTGTATCTAAAGAGCCTGATTAGTCTAACCATTATATGACAAACATATATTGACCTATAATTTTTAATACCTATATAGCTTAAAGACTATATAGCTTAAAGACTAAGACTTCATATTAGAATATCAAACAGTCTTTAAACAGCTGGGCAGCAAATGAGGACAATGACCTCAAAATGTAAACAATGTATAAGTATCTTGATCAGAAGTAGAAATGTGTAGTGCAATATGATAACTATATCCTAAAATTGTATCAATATACAAAATGTTTTTTTTAATATTTATTTATTATGTATACAATATTCTGTCTGTGTATGTCTGCAGGCCAGAAGAGGGCACCAGACCTCATCTCAGATGGTTGTAAGCCACCATGTGGTTGCTGGGAATTGAACTCAGGACCTTTGGAAGAGCAGGCAATGCTCTTAACCACTGAGCCATATCTCCAGCCCCTATACAAAATGTTTTAAGCAGAGTTAGAAGCATGCATGCATACAATATGACAAAAGTAACTTTGCATAGGTACACAAATAGCATATTAAATATAATTTGAATTTGATCAATATACAAGAATTTATATTAATGTAAATTATCTATAAATAATAGCCTACAAGTATTCACTTTATTACTCACTATTATTATTAGTGTGCATAAGCTCACACTAATCTACCTATTATCCCATCCAATTTCCTTTTTTTAAAGAGATCCCTGAGCCTACATAATTTTCACCCCAACCCTATAGCAGTTATAATCAACCCTAATTGATGTCCCTAACCCTGAGGACAAACTTTGTTGGGAGAGGGGACATCATCTTCTAGAATTACTTCCAGCTATCATGGAGGCGATGTTCTTTCTATGGGATCCAGTAAAAGTAAAATGATGGTTAAGTTTCATGATTTCTGTATAATTGCAGATATTCTCTGAGTATTTGGTAGGGTTTTTCTGAAGTTCTTATTTGGAGTTCTGTCTAGAACGTTGTAAGAAGTTGCATCATTTTGGCTAACCAAGTTGGAACCATCTTGAGCAGCTGGTACCCAAAATCAGTCTTAAAGTAGCACTATCAGCATCACGACATCATATCAACCAGGTGGAATCGTTGTGGGGCCCCATCTTCTTCCTGGATCCTTCAAAGATTACTGCAGGAAAATTCATTGTTCATTGTGGAAAACTCAAACATTATTCATGTAGACATATATTCAATGAAAGATACGATATAGACAAAATAGGTATGGAAAAAAGTAAAATTTTCCTAAGATCTTTCTTCTTTCTGTCCCATATCAGATGGCTCCTGGCATGAGGTAGGAACTGAATTTTTCTTTTAACAACATGCTTGGATTTAGAGAAGGACAGCCATTGTCCAACTCCAACCCAGCTTTGATTTTTAAGTGAGTTTATATTACTACTGGAATATATATATTACATGTGAAATTTTACCTTGCAAATGACCTGTCCTCATATTCCTCTTTGTTCGGTGATTCTTTCTGGACAGTTATCGTTTCCTCTTTAGGCATTCAAACATCTAGGTTTTCTTGACTTTGAAGATGAGTATTTTTCTGCAAAGACAAGAACAGAACCCTGCCCAACCCCTATGAGGTTTCCTTACCACCTGTATGCTTGTCACCTCTGTGGATGAGCTGTCATTTCTCTGTCTCAAGAGGTTTCTCCTTTTCAAATTGAATCTTTATTAATTTTGATGGTATCCATAGCTTTTCTTCTCCTGTGGAATAAGAGCAAAACCCCTTCCCCAACGTAGCACGTTTCCTGGTTTCCATTCTGAGGTCAACACATCCTTGAAATACACTGACTGACTTAATTCAGAAGACTTTTCTTTTATCCAATGTCTCTCTGCTGCCATTGTTCATTTCTCATTAGTATTAAGAAAATTCAAGGTTAATAAAGCATTATGCAATTTATTTCTGGGGTATTTTCCATCCCTTTCTGTTTATTTAACATGTCCTTTATAGTTTGATCTTTCTATAACTGTCTGACCTGTAGGATTGTTTGGTATACCTGTAATAATGTTTTATAGTATAATAACCAAAAAACTGTTTCATTGTCTTAGGCATGCACCACCACCACCTGGCTCATTTATAAATTAAAATGAGATTTATACTTTCCCCTCTGCTGAAGGAATTCCTTTAGCCAGTAGCTTCTGAGATACTGAACCACTTGGGCGTGGCCTCTTTTACTATAAATGCACCTTTTCATTGAGTCATAGACTCTCAGTTGAAGCTGGAGACCGCTAGTATAACTAGTCTAACTAGCAAGCTTACACCAAGGGTTCCCTGTCTCTGCCTTCTGAGGCTGGAATTACAAGCAGGCTGCCACACCTGCCAGGCATTGATGTAGGGTTTGGAGAGATGAACTCCTGTCCTTGTTTGGCAAGCACTTTACCCACTGAGGTCAATGAAGGAGTCATTGATGGCAATAATGTGCAGGTTGCCAGAGTTGGGGCAGCTGTGGTGGCAGGGTGGCCAATACCGCCAAATCTGTTCACCTCCGATCCTTCACTATCATGTCTGAGTGAGCATGCCACAAAGAGATGTGGCTGTCTCTGAACGTGGAGGATCACGGAGCCTAGAATGTATGTTTCATTGTAGCCTGTCTATGTTCACCTTTTGTTCATAGCTTGTTGCTTGCTTCCATTTATTGAAAAGCACGTGCCTCCAGGTTTTCAAGGCGTTCGGTTTGGGGGTATCCTATGCTTGTTTGATGTGCCTTGGTAATGCTTTCACCCTGAACCCCTGGGAGATGCCCGCTGTCACTCTGTGAGTTGCCTCTGGATTCTATTTGATGATGATGATTCAGTTTTCACGACAGGGTTTCTCTGTGTAGCCCTGGCTGTCCTGCAACTCGCTCTGTAGACCAGGCTGGCCTGACCTCGAACTCAGAGATCTGCCTGCTTCTGCTGGGATCAAAGGCGTGCGCCCCCACCACCCGGCCCTTGATCATTATTTTCCAGATCACTGACTTTTCACTAATCATAGGGAAGGCTACACTTTCGCCTCACTGTGCCATTCTGTCAGAACTGGTGTTTGTATCACGCTGGCCCTACCAACTGGAAACTTTCCTATGCAAAATAGCATAGGGGAAAAGCAAATGGCTAAATGCAAATAGTATCCTGCATTGGGTCCTGAATAGGAAAGGGAGCACTGGGGAAACTGGTGAGATTTTAATATTGCCTGCAGTTTGCTTAATAGTATTATGCTGATGCTAATGTTTCAATTTTGCAAAATGATATTAAAGATTATGTAAGATGTTATTTTCCAGAAAGCTGAGTACAGGCAGATGACGAGTCTGTGTTATCTTTGCAACTTGTTATACATCTCAAATTATTTCTAAATAAAATGTGAAGTTCTGTTTGGGATGTGTGTGTATGCATTTTGAGACAGGGTATCATATAGCCCTGTTTGGCCTTACGCTTACTGTGTAGGCGAGGGTGATTTTTACACTTGGACTTCCGATTCTAGGCGTGTGCCAGCCACCATACCTGGTTTCTGTGGGATTGATCTCTCAAGGTTCTGTGCGTGCTAGGCAAGCATTCTGCTGATTGGGCTATATCCCCAGATCTCAAAAATAAAATTTATATAAAATAAAACCTCGTCTTACATATTTGTAAAACTCACCTGTGAGCCTGTCCTTGCTGTCAGGGAAGGGAAAGAAAGTAAAGCTCTTTAACAAATCTATGTGGGAACTGGCGTTTTAGATTTCCTGCCCTTCCTGGGGCCATTTAGATGGCTTGTTTTTCTTAATAATTCTCCTTGTCAGCCAGATGGTGGCTGCGCATGCCTTTAATCCCAGCACTTGGGAGGCAGAGGCACTGAGTTTGAGGCCAGCCCTGGTCTACAGAGTGAGTTCCAGGACAGTCAAGACAACACAAAGAAACCTTGTCTCAAAAAAAAAAGAAAAAAATTCTCCTTGTCTCCAAGGTTTCTTGAGCAATTGTATGGTGTTTAACACCATAATCACTTATAATTTGTTTTTATTTGCTTTGTATCCAATTTTATTTTCCAATGTTGTATTTTTATTTTCTGTGGTTATTTATTGGGTTATGATGAAATTACTTTGGTGAATTGAGACTAGTGTTTTTAAAAAGTGAAATGGATTAGACAATAGAAATATCAATACATATTGATTTATGAAACATCAATCTTGAAGTATATCTCTTTTCTTGGTGACCTGACAGCATCTATCAAAGCACAGATGCATGCAGCTTTTGATCTATCACTAGGGCATCTATCCAATATGCAATTGTATACATGCAGAATGATGTATATACTATATAACTCACTGAGTATTGCTTATAATAGCAGAAGACTGGCAATACCCAAATGTCTATCAACAGAAGTCTACTTTTAGATTACAGTACAGTCCATACAATGGAATAATCAGTTGGCAAAAAAAAAAAAATGTGCTGATGTAGGAAGATATCAAGGGTGTATATTCCGAAGAGAGGGAAAAAGCCTGGTGTAGAGCAACACTCGTGGTGTGCTCCCTTTGCAACGAAAAGAAGAAAATCTTTGTATTTACTTGTACAGGTATAAAGACACTCAGAAGGAGAGAGAACAGTACGGGCTTAGGAGCCAGGTGGAAGTGGGCACTTACTGTATAGATATTTGTTTTTATTATGGTAAGAAGACTTAAGGGTTACCTTAACAAATTTTTTTCTAAGACAGGGTCTGATGTAGCCCATGTTGGCCTGAAACTTGCCATATAGTTGAAGAAAACCTTTTACTCTGATCCCCCTACCTCCCTCTCCTGAGTCCCCAGGGTTAGAGGATTGCACCATCATGCCCAGTTCATGACATCCTGGAAATTAAACCCAGGGCTCTTTGAATGCCAAGCAAGCACTCTGCCCACTGAGCTACAATACAAAGCCTGCATGTCTTTATTATAAGCTGGTATGGAATTAGATGAATTAACTATTTAAAAATTATGTATGAAACATTGAGCAAAAATAACAGAAGAATATGCCAGTCACGTGATAAAGAACGCTGCTGTGGGCTACAGAAAGCATCTCAGGGAAGAGCACTGGTTGCTCTTGAGTTTGATTCCTAACACCCACATGGCTGCTCACAGCTATCTGTAACTTTAGTTCAAGTGAATTCAACAGTCCTTTCGGCCCTCTGTGGGCATAAGACATGCATATATTGTGTGTTAACAGGGAGCAAAACACTCCTACAGATATGATGAACAAATCTTTTAAAAAAAAAAAAGAAAAGAAATTCTGTCGTGTCAGGTGTGATGGTGCATACCTGTAAATCCAGCACTTGGATGGCTGAGACAGGAGGTTTCACAGGTTCAAGACCAGCCTAGGCACATAGCAAGACACTATCTCAAAGTAATAAAAATAAGCAACAAATCTGGAAAAAATGTTGCCACGTGCTGCAGGTCCTGATGGCAACTCAACAGTGGAAACCTTAGCTTTTCTTCTTAATAATCTTTATGTGGGAGAGGGAGACACAAAGCATTCTGTCTACTATAAGCCTGGATTCTTCTGACTAGATGCTGAGATGTTCACTCTGTATGGACTGTGAAGATCTGAGCTAGAAGGGGACTGTTTTATTGCTCCGTGGTCTTCAGACGGGCGGGCCTAGGAGGCATCCCATGGATGTAGCAGAGAGAGCCTGTACCAGGCTTGGGTTCATGTCCTAGAACGTTTTTCTCTCATCATACATTTAGGTAAATGGAAGAGCTGGAGGGCAGTTTTATCCCAGACTCGGAAAGCACACAGAATAGGCAAATGGTGGCAAGATGCTTCGGCGATCCCGGGACAGCTCAGCCCGGTAAGGCCCCGGGCTGCTAGAGGAACGTGCTACAGAGGTTTGATGCCCCTCTGGTGCAGTGCCTGTTCAGAAAGGACTTTGGGCTTGGTGTCTCTGGTTTGGCTTTGATCGTCTGCCATATGCAGAGAGATGGGACCGAAACTAGCCCAACAGTTTGAATGGAATGTCTTTCCTTATGCTCCTGCCCCAACATGCACTCATATATAGTCACACTCATCCCAAACACACACACACACACACACCACACACACACACATCATCATCACATCATCATCATACGTATACTTATACACATGGTGCGTACAACACTTTCTGGGCACTTGCGGTAAAAGTTTATATTCTTTCCTCGTCCTCATTCCTGGGAGCTGTTCTCTCCCATGGTCCCTGTTTCTTTCTAAAACAAAGTAAGATGATATCAAATACAGATCTGAAATGGCTGCCATGAGAAACTTTAGAATAAAATTCAAAGCCTTCATTTCTTCTGGGATTTCCCCATCTGGTCCTGCCACAGTACTGAAGTGACATTGTCAGGTGTTACGGAGACCCAGCCCTCTGAAGGAGCTCGGACAGCTGCTTCGCTGCTGATGACACACTTACTACAGATTGTGCGGCTGGAGCCCAGGTTATCTGAGCCTCATTATGGCCATGTGATAAGGCCAGTAGAATTAGCTTCCCTCTAACAGCTCAGTCTCAGAAGAGAGGCTTCCGAGGCCATTACATAAGACCACTCTCAAACCCACTCAAAGACCCTTGATGACCTCCACTTTATAATGTGTGGGTGTTTTGCCTGCATGTATGTCTGTACCGTGTGCATGCAGTGCCCACAGAGGCCAGAAAGGGGCCTGGCCCTTGGACTGGAATCACAGATGGTTGTCAGCCACGATGTGGGTGCTAGGAATGAAACAAACCCAAGTCCTCTGGAAGAGCAGCTGGTGCTCTTAACCGCTAAGCATCTCTCCAGCCCCTACCTGATAGCTTTTCAAAAAATGTTTTTATATTTATAGTAAAGAAAAAGCTAAGTGTAGTGTCACATGCTTTTAATGCCAGTACTTGGGAGGCAGAAGCAGGCAGATCTCTATGAGTTTGAGGCTATCTTTGTTTACATAATGAGTTCCAGGCCAGCTAGGGCTACATAGTGAGATTATATATAAAATAGAAGTTTTATCAATTTATATTTACTATACATAACAATGAGTTTCATTATGTGTTTTCATATATGCACGTAATGTATTCAATCATATTCCCACACACTTTTCTTCTCTTGCTCCTCCCACTTCCATTGATCCCCATCCTCTTTCCAGATACTCAAATCTACATGCTGCTTTTTAAGGTTCATTTTTATTTATGCATGTGCGCATGTGTGTGTGTCCCATTGAATTTCCTTAGGGTTGTTTGCAGGAATGTGGATAGCTCATTTTACAGGAAGATAGGCTCTTACCACTGGCTACACGACTGAAGAAAACATTTCTCTCGCCCCATCAAACTAACTGCATGGACAGCCTTCAGGGAGAGTCCCTCTTGTCCCTCCTACTGCTGAGACAGGGGTAGCTCCCATTTCAGGTTGGGCTTGATGCCTTCCTCACAGGACAGAATTCATGCCTAATACCATGAATCTGGTCAAAAACTTCTGGCTGGGCGGGCATAGGTCTGATGTTGGTGGTTTTTGGTAAAACAGACATGATATGCCTGTCAAATTGCCTGGTTTTTATATTGTTTTTTGATATTATTGTTGTTAGAGAGAGAGAGAGAAGAGAGAGAGAGAGAGAGAGAGAGAGAGAGAGAGAAGAGAGAGAGAGAGAGAGAGAGAGAGGAGAAGATAGATTAGATCCTGGGCATCCAAGTTGGGGTCCTTTAGACTACTCAGCCATCTCACCTACCTTCTTTCCTATCCTTTCCTTTCCTTTCCTTTCATTTCCTTTCCTTTCCTTTCCTTTCCTTTCCTTTCCTTTCCTTTCCTTTCCTTTCCTTTCCTGAGCCATCTCTCCTGCTCAAATATTTTATTTTTTAGTTTTAGTTTTACTTTACACGTGTGAGTGTTTTACCTGCACCCGTGTTGTACAGCATGTGCGTGTCTGGTGCCTGCAGAGACCAAGAGAGGGCACTGAACCCTTCACACCTGGGGCTACAGATGCTTGTGGACTGCCACATGGGTGCCGGGAGCTGAACCTGAGCTCTATGGAAGAGCAGACAGCGCTTTTAACCAATAAGCCATAGATTATTTTTTTTTTTTAATTTCCCTATCTCCTTCCAAGAGGACTTCTGGATGGCTTACAGTTTAAAATGCTAAAGAAATTGAAATAAGGAATAGGGATGTTAAAAAAATACATTACAAATAAAGCCTAGGACTTAGCGCATGTGAACACTCACATTAGCTCTGGGTGTCCTGGTGGCCCTCGCCAGCAGTGAGAAGAATTCCCTGAAGTATGTATTGTGGTCCAGCAAGCAGCTTACCCGCAGTCACCTCCATTTAAAGTACATAGTCTCTGGTTTGGTTTTTTTTTGTTTGTTTGTTTGTTTGTTGTTTTGTTTTGGTTTTTTTTTTTTTTTTTTTAGATTTTCAAAGACCGAATAATTCCACTCTTGTCCTTCACGCCATTTTCCACATAATAGTTAGACCCTAGGCTTGGCTCCAACTGTATTACTAGGAGTGAATTGGCTAAACCTATGAAATAACGGGTACTTTAATCACTGGCATGATGTTACCTGCTTACATAATGGGTGTTTTTCTGCAGGGAGTGTCAGCTCTCAAAGCTACTCAGGTTTTCTGGGTTTGAAATGGATTCTCTCCAGGTGTTACTGCTACCGTCTTTAGTCAAATTCAGCTGTAGTATTTAGATTCGGTGAGGGAAGCCTGGGGTGGTTGTAATTCCGGGAAGTGCGTTGAAGCTGGCTCCCTGGTGACCGCTTGACTTTATATTCCTTTGTGACAGTGTGCTCGGTATGAGTGTTCTTTTAGAAGAGCTAACCCGTAGGGCTGGAGCGATGACTTGGGTTAAGAGATTGTATGGCTCTTGCAGAGGACAGTTCCCAGCCCCCACAGTACGTCATCCACATCCTCCTGTAGCTCCAGCTCCAGGAGGTCAGGGCCTTTTCTGGGCTCTGCAGGTACCTGCACTCAGGTACCCACACATATGCGCACCATTTTAAAATCATAAAAATCAGTCTTTTTTTTTTTTGAAATAGCTAATCCTTCAATGGCCCCTTGATGTGATTTTATATTGGTTGCTTTTTTTTTTTTATCCTGACATTGGGATAGAATCAGTTGAGAAGAGAGAAGCTCAGTTGAAAAAAATGCCCACACTAGATTGGCCTGTGTGTAAGCCTCTTGGGCATTTCCTTGATTAATAATTGATGTGGGAAGGGCCCACCCTGCTGTGGATGGTGCCACCCTTGGCAGGTGGTCTTGGGTGGTATAACAAAGCAAACTGAAGAGATGACTCAGCAGTTAATGGCATTGGCTGCTCTTCCAGAGGACTCAGGTTCAATTCCCAGCAACCACATAGCAGCTCACATGTCTGTAACTCCTGCTCCAGGGCATCAGCGACCTTCACACAGACATACGTGCAGGCAAAACACCAATGACATGAATAAGAATAAATTATATATTTTAAAAAAGCAAGCAAGCAAGCAATTGAGCCATAAGGAATAAACCAGTAAGCAAAGTTCCACCATGGTCTCTGCATCACTTCCTGCCTATAAGTTCCTGCCTTTAGTTCCCACACTGACTTCTTGGATGGTGGGCTGTAACGTGAAACTAAGCTGAAATATAAACCCTTTCCTCCCCAGGTTGCTTTGGTCATGGTAGTTTATCATGGCAATAGAAACCCTACTAAGACAAGTTTGAATTTATTTGTTTATTTAAGACAAGGCTCTCCACTGTGCAGCTTTAGCTGGTCTAGAACTCAGTATGTAGAGCAAACTGGCTTTGAACTCACAGCGATCCGCCTGTTTCTGCCTCCTGTGCTGGCAGTAAGGCGTTGTGCCACCATGCCCGGCAAAATTCATTCTTCTATCTTTTAGGACTGTAGAAGTATCTATGTCTTAGTGTTGTTCCACTTTGCCTTTTTTCCAACAAAAGTTAGTATTTATATACTCCAGTTGCACTTCTTTTCCTTGGAGTTTCTTTATTGCTTCTGAATTTAAAATAATCTTGACCTGGGCCAGCAGGATGGCTTAGTCGTAAGTGCCTGCCGCGCAGCGCAAGAGACCACACAGTGCAGGTCCCCAGCACCCATGTGGAAAACTGGGATGTGTCTTGTAACTCCAGCAAGGGTGGGTCCCTAGAGCTCATTGGCAGCCAGTTCACCCAATCAGTGATGAGATACCATTTCAAAAGAAATAAATTTTAAAAAGACTGTCTCAAAAAGGAAACACAGGGATTTTGAATATTCTTGTGGAAAAGAAAGACACATTACCCCTAGATTTGTACATCACATGATGTATCATAGGGGTATTGGTAACCGCTCATCAACTTGGTATAGTATGTGTCATATATAGGCAAAAGTGTATTAGTTCAAAAGGAAGAAAAATAGGTGGAATATGATCCAGACGAAGATACCCCACCTCAACCTCTGCCTCCACACTCATAACACGTACAAAGAAATTCTTTTCAAAATCTTGACCTAATGAAAGCTTAATTTTTAATTCAGTATAGCTTAAGATAGTCTATTCTATTAATTTTTCAATGTGGAATTTATTTAATATAATCTAGGAAATAAAGATATAGCTTGATCCCCCTACCCCCAGGATAGTAAGCCAGTTGAGGCACCATCACTGTGTCTGTCCCGACTTCCCTGCTGGCCTGTTGGTTGCATCCTGACATGGGAGATGGGATCCGTTTCTGGGATGCTGCTCTTACTGTTTTATATACTGTGTTAAAATTACTTATATTAATTATATCATACATCTCATTTCCTGCTAAACCAGGCTTTTCCTAAGCTTCGTTTATCAGAGCTTCCATGCTCAATTGCCATTCTACTGTACAGAATAATTTCACTTGGCTATTAAAACAAGCATGAAATTGAATTTTCTAATCTTTTGGAGATGAGAGCTCTACACAGCAAAATTAGTTTTATCTTTAAGCTCAAAAAAAGTTTCTTTCAACCTAGCTTGACTCTAGAACTGAATGCGTCACCATATATGTTCACATACATAAACACACATGACATCTCAGTAGTCACAAGCCCTTCCTACTGGTTCCATCCGCTTCCCAGATTTACTGTTTTACCCCTTTGATAAGTAGTCTACTTACCATAAAAATAGAGGCAGTTTTGTTTGTCCTTTCTAATATTCCAAATGAGTTGTCTTTCAGGTATCTTCCAGGATTTTCTGTTGCTTCATGACCTGTGAGCAAAAAGCTGAAACATTTGAAACAGTCTGGAAGGCTCCTGGACTTAAATCTACAAACGCATTTTTATCTACACTGTTTGCAAAATCTCTGCTTGAATTTTTGTGACACGTCCTCAGGCTGGCTGTGAACTCATTGTGTTGTTCAGGGTTGGCTGGAAACTTGGGTTCTTCTGCCCCAGCGTCCCAAGTGTTGGGACTGCAAGCTTGTACCACCATGTCTACCTCTGAATCGTGTTTAAAGTAATAACAGGCCTGGGGAGATGTAATAGAGTAATATAGTACTAAATCACTTTCCCAGTGTGTGTAAGGCCCTGGATTCCATCCCTCACACCACAAAAATAATAAATAGTAACGATGGAAGTTCTCCCCTCAACTGTAGGAGTGCTATTCGCACAATATCTACATTGACTGACCCCCTAGATCCTGTCATAGCACGGGAATATCCCTCCCTCCGACTATGATAACATGCTAACTCCCTTCCTGATACAGACTTGCCTCTCTTTCCGCTTTTTCTGAATACATTTCAAATTAGAAAATCTGGTTTAGACCAGATTCAGATTTTAAAACCACTCCAGCTACACATACTAAGGTGTTTAAACATAGATTTAAGCTGCTTCTCTGAAAGCTGCAGGAACGTCAGAATCATTCCGCGTAGAGGTAAAATCCGGTTTCAGAGGACAGAGAAGGCCGGAGAATATCTGAAGTGTGATCTATTTCCACCTGACATTTTCTCTTTTCAGTGTTATTGATCGGCTCAGCATGAACTTACGACCTATGAGATTTAGCATTTGCCTCTACAAACTGTTCATGATAAATTGAATGTGTTTTTTCTGTTCCTACCTTAGAGGTAAATCCAGTTATTGGATGGGAATTTCATTAGTATAACGCATCTTCTGCTCTTTGGGTGTAAGCTCACAGAAATGACCTCAGATTTATGACTGGCTCGTACCAGGCATTACCACAGTGGTAGAGAGATATTTTTGGATCCCCACTTAACTTTTAAACAGTTTTCTGTTTAAAAGATGTCTCAGAAGAGTACATTTTGTTATAGACGCCATTTCTTTCAGCCACTGTCAAATATTAAATGTTCCCTGAGAGAGAGAGGCCAGTTTGGTCGTGTACTTAGATAATCCCTTTCCAAGCAAAAGCTAGACGTGGCCTTTGGGGAAAATGTCAACTCCAGACTTTGAGCCAAAGTCGCTGACGCCATCCAGGGAGAAATGAACACAGCGGGCCCTTGTTTGTCTACCATTGTTAGAGAGTGCGCCCTCTACAGGGAAAGGGTCAAATAGTAACTGAAGCCCACTTGTTTGGAAAGCATCAAGTGGATTCTGTTGAAACCCTGTGGTAAGAGTGTGTGTTCTTTCTTTTATTCTCCAGCTACTGACACTCCCACTGGCTCTGAGTTCCTCACGTGGATTAAGAGAGGCTCAGCTCTTGCAGTGCACACTACAGCCTAGAGAGGACTACAGCTTGCCTTGACCATCATACATATGAGGGCTGTCTGATTAAGAATAGTGTCTGGGTGTGATTCAGGCCTGTAATCCCAGCTCTTAGGAGGTAGAGGCAGGACGACCATGAGTTCAAGCCCATCTTCAGTCACACAGGGAGTCCGAAGCCAATCTGAGTTCAAATGTCATAAGACATGTCCAGAAAAACAAAGAGAGATGTCAGGGAAATGGCACTATGGGTAAAGGTGCCTGCCACACAAGCCTGACAACCTGAGCTCAATCCCTGGGAACTCTAAAGAAGCCAATGCAGTGGCACAAGCCGGTCAGCCCAGAACATCTATGGTGAAATGGGAGGCAGGAGAAGTGATTGGAAGCTTGGGGGCCCGCTGTCCTGAAGCGTGTAGCTGGTGACAGAAACAAGAGAGAACCCGATTATCCTGTGACCTGCGTACACACACACTATTAAAAATAAGGGGAGGGAGAGGAAGACTTCTGGTTCTTTGGCACATTCAGCAGCTGGAGCTGGAGATGTTACTACCCAAATCATAAGACTGAATAGGAGTTGGAGAGAGAGCGAGCACATGTGGGATATAATGGGATATATTGAGAAAGAGAGCAGTGTGTGTGTGTGTGTGTGTGTGTGTGTGTGTGTGTAGAACTCAAAAGAGACCAGTTCAGATGGAAACAGAATAACAGAGAGTGGATGACTTGGTCTTGGAGGCTGGAGTGATGGGCAAGGGGCTATCTTGAGCCATATTTACAAGTCTGAATTAGGTCAGTCAGGGGAGACATAGGAGCAAGACAGAAAGGCTGAAAAGTGGGGCGACTGGTAAAGAGCCTGTTGGCAGAAGTCCACCGCAGGACTGAAATAGAATAGTTCGCCGTGGAGATGGGGAAGACACGCACTCTTTAGAGATCTTTTGGTACTGAGGGTGAGAGCAAGGGAATATGAGACAGGACCTCTGGGAATCAGGTCTGAGAAATTACTGTCACCCCAAGGATACCACTGACTGAGCTCTGGGACATGGCACAGATGAGTCCTGGCTAGAACAGTGGTCGTAGAGCTGAGCGACACCCCAAGTCAAGCAAACGTAAAGGAAAATGAAACAGCGATGAGTTTATCCAACATTTCATATCGCTAGTTACTAATGATTTCATATACATTTACACGTCTTGCTAGTTTCGTCGGCTTTATCGGACCCTTACCTTAAGGAGTGTCACGCACTAACTAACGAGCACTATCACGCTATTTATCTATAGTATTTTACTCATTTGCTCACCCAGTGGCCCTGCACTTACATACTAGAGAAGCCTCGGTGTCTTCTGTGCGCTGACATCTTCACCAGGTGCTGTGAGAAGTTACACAAGCTGGCTTCGCGCTTCCGTGGCGTTGTGTCTACTTCAAGTAATGATATCTGGCTTAAACAGCTTTCAAAGGTCCAGGTGCTCTGTGGTCCTGAGGGCAGACTCTGACGAGAAGACATTGTCAGTTGGACTTGGCTTTCCCTGATGACTCCATGCAGTGATTAACTGGAAGAGTTGAGACCTAAAGGTTAAAGCTAGTGTAGGTGGGATGATCAGGGCTAGAGTGAAGGGCTGGGAGGGGACGTAGGCCCGTGGATCTGGGCCAGCACTTGAAGACTGGGGATGGGGAGGCACAGGGCAAGGCTTACTATGTTCTGTGAGTGGTTGGGAGATATGGCGTGTGTGTTTGTGTGTGTGTGTGTGGTGTGGTGTGTGTGTGTGTTAAAACACAGGGCAAAACTTATGTTCTGTGAGTAGTTGGGAGATATGGCGTGTGTGTGTGTGTGTGTGGTGTGTGTGTGTGTGTGTGTGTGTTTGTATGCAAAACAACCACTGGCTCACCCTTAGGAAGGGAGTTCCAGTCATAGCTTAGAGATTGTTCAGTCTCCTTATAAAAGCAAAAATACCTCATGTGTTTATTATGAGGGCTAAATGAATGTTACATATAGAACTATATTCCAAGCAACTCCTTCACTGATGGCTATGCCCCTGCTGTTACTACTACTGCTGCTATTATTGCTCCATTAGCTAATACATTTTGTTTTCTTCTCTTTTTGATGTTCAAGTAGAGTCTCAGGTAGCCCAAGCCAACCTCAAATTCACTGTGTAGCTGAGGATGACCTTGAACTCTTGATCTATCTTCCTCTACCTCCCAGTGTTGGAATTACAGGCATGTGCCACCATGCCTGGATATAATCTTCTAAATTTATTTTTTTAATCTGAGAGGATTTCTAATCCATATGACCTTAAGTCTATGTTTTAACTGAGTGCTTTTGTTTTCCTATACTTCATCCAACCTCCACTCCAGGAACCTAGTTTAACCTGTACCAGATTTGTCTTCCTTTATGGCTTCAATGACAGTTTCATCATTCCCCTTAACTAAATCTCCCTGACCCTGAGTTAATGAATACCACTGACGTTGTTAGCTGAATCCTCTGGTGCTGTTTTCTAATTGCCTAGCATTAGTTCATTAAAAATGTCTGGCAACCAAATACACCTTCAAAACTAATCTGTTTTTAATGAGTTGTTGGAGTCGTTCTGTGGCTTTTTGTTTTATCCTCCAACTCCATTGGTTTCTTTTGTAACCTTGGAAAAAGCTGGGGGTCCAGAGAGAGATGGCTCAGTGCCTAAAAGCGTTTGCCATGCAAGCCTTCCAGCTTGGGTTCAGTTCGCAGAATTAGGAAAAGATGGAGAAGAAGAGGATCAACCCCAAAAAGCTGGCTTCTGACCTCCATGTGTATGCAGTGAATGAACACACGTGCGTGCACGTGCACACACACACACATAAATGAAAAATGGAGAAAGGTTGATTAAATGTTAAACTTTCTTTTGTAACATTAAATAGGCATAATCTCTCTCTCTCTCTCGCTCCCGCCCTCTCTTCTCTATCTCAGTCTCTCTCTATCTCGTCACTCTCTCGCTCTGCTCTCGCTCGCTCCTCCTCTCTCTCTCTCGTCTCTCATCGGTTTTTTGAGACAAAAAAAAAAAGGGTTTGCCTCTATAAGCTTTGGAGCCGTCCTTGGAACTCACGTTGTAGACCAAACTGGCCTCGCTTGAACTCACAGAGATTCACCTGCCTCCACCTCCTGAGTGCTGGGATAAAGGTGTGCACTATTGCCACCGGCCCAGCCTATCCTTTGCTTTTTTTTTTTTTTTTTGAAAGCCCAGATGATTGTTATTTATGTGTATAATGTTTTGCCTGCATGGATGTATATATGTTCACCTGTGTATGACTAGGGTCAGCCGAGGCCAGCGACAATGGACATAGAGTCACAGACAGTTGTGAGTTGCCATGTGGATGTTAGGATCTGAAACTCGGTCCTCTGCAAAAGTAGCCCGTGGCTCTTACCTGCTGAGCCATCTCTCTAGTTCCAAATGTTGAGAGCCTTTTCTGCGTGCGTGCGTGTGTGTGTGTGTGTGTGTGTGTGTGGTGTGTTTCGTGCACATGTGTGTTTGAATGGGTGCGTCTGGAATCAGAGGTTGACATCTGGTATCGTTTTCCATTATTCATCTATTTTTTTGATACAGTGTCTCACTGCTCCTTGGCTAGACTGACTGGCTTAGCGAGTCCCAGGATATCTGCTTATCTCCACCTCCAGCTCTTGGGTTTTTGAAGGGTTTATAGGCGTTTATGCTGCCTGGATTATGTGTTCTTGGGACCTGAACTTGGGCGCCCATACTTTTCCCCCAGACATCACAGCCCTCAGATACTGAATTTTACTTTCAGTGTAAAGTATATTACTTATATGTAGAAGACCTTTTATGGTCTGGATAGTTGTGTGGCGGGGTGTGTGTGTGGTGTGTGTTCCTGGTGTTACTCAGGCTGGCCATGAACTCCTAGGCTCCACTGTCGTCCTGGTGTCAGCCTCCCGCAGAGGGACAACAGTTGTGTTCTACAACCACTTTATAGCTTTAAAGCCTGGAGAAACTGCCTCAGTGGTTAAGAGCAGTTGCGTGCTCTTGCAGTAGACTGGAGTTTGGGATCTCAGCACCCACCTTTGGGTGGCTCACAGCTACCTGCAAATCTAACTCCAGGGGATTCAGCTCCCTCTTTGATCCCAAGGGTACTTGAAGATGTGTGTACACAGATATGCATACACAGATACATACAATTAGAATTTTTATATGGTTTTTTTGTGCTGTTTTTTTCTGAGCAGTCTCAGGTAGCCCACTAGGCCACTGTGGCCTGGAACTCCTGATCCTCCTGCCTCTACTCAGATGCTGCCATTGCAGGTATGGGCTGTTACACCTGGTGTTATTTGTTTTGTTTTGAAGTAGGTAGTCTTATTTAACTCAGACTCGAGCCCCCCTCCCATAGGTATACTCAGTATGCTTGACTTAAAGTTTAGGTTTTTAAAGTCTGGACTAGATTAAGCCATGTACATTTTCGTGATTTCTTGCTTATATGGTCTTTCTTGTGTTTAGGGTCCTCGTCTGCTGGTCCTTCCTCATGGTAACACATTCACTTCCTGGAGGAAGGGCCCTGCTTCTAAGCAGTGGGGGCTTGGGTCCTCGCTCCAGTC
Organism: Arvicola amphibius; assembly: GCF_903992535.2. Lineage (NCBI taxonomy): Eukaryota > Metazoa > Chordata > Mammalia > Rodentia > Cricetidae > Arvicola > Arvicola amphibius. The sequence goes on from NC_052057.2 coordinate 97,583,341, forward strand.
TTGCTAGGCTCCTACATCAGTGGGTTCCTGGACAAATAATGGATGGGGTCTGGAAAACTGACTCTGGAGGCAGTGTTTAATACTTCCTGATTCTTGGTGGGACTTTGAGTCATTAAATGACAGAGAGTCCAATAGGAAAGGTCCTGTTGCATCAGGGCGGAGTTCCTTACAGGGTTAGTAAACAGATGAGAATCAATTATAGACCTCACTGCAGAGGCCTGAGGGAGCTGTTACTTCTCCACAGTCCTCTTGTTTGTAGTAATGATAAAACACCATCTGCTCATTGCTCTTTGCCCGTCCTCAGAATGAACTGCTGAATGTTACGGCGAAAAAAAAAATCATTTGCTGCAGACAGATGAAAAATAGTTTTGGGGGATTTGCTTTGTGGTTTTAAGGGATAGAAAATAACCTCTTTCAACTTGCCTGCTTTAGATTAGTGATGGTAGATATGGTTTAGAGATTAGTACTGAGGCAGTCCTGGCTGGCATTCATGTAGAAATCCTCACAGTTACAAAGCTTAGCAGAACAAAAGTGCATTCTAAAGCTAAGTAGGTAAACCACCTAAGGAACATCCGTTTATAAGATAAGCTGTCATCAAACATCTAAGCAGAAGTAGACAGCTCAGATGTTAAAGAACTGGCTGCTCTTGCGGAGAAACCGAGAATTCAGTTCCCAGTACCCATGTTGTATGGCTCACAACCTCCTGTAAGTCCAGCTCCAGGGACTCCCAGTGCCCTCCATCTGGCTTCCATGAGTCCCCACACGTGTTCACATACACACATAGGCACACACAGACACATTTTAAAAAATCAAAATGAAACCTTTAAACAGAGTGGCTCTCGCTCCTGTACTTCCTGTGTGTTCCCTCCTCTGCTCCAGCAGTACTCTCTACTGGGATGCCCGTCATTGGTCTCCTCTGTAGTCCAGAACCTGGGCTGCGGTTCTCTAGGTGCAACCCAAACCCTCCCTTGTCCAGGCAGGATTCCTGTCCCCATCCCTGCAAAGTGGGAACTGCTCTTCCACCTTCTGAGTGCCCACGGCATCTCATGACCTCAACTCCCGAGTGCGGTGCTGAGTCCTGTTTGGTACTGTCACCAGCATCGTGTCTCATCTCTCTCAGCACTTGGAAGCAGAAGGAGAAAGGTGTTCAAGATTGGAGGCCACCTAACTGTATAACCGTACCTTATATCCCAAACCAAGTGCTGAAGATTTAGCTTGGTGGCCGAGCTCTTGCCTACTACGGGCAAAGCCCTGGTTCTGAGCCTGAAAGAGAAGGTCTGGTGTCTACTTAGCCTCAGCTTTCTCTGCACCACCCCGGAGCTGTTGGGTATCTACTTCTGGAATTCTGTTGCTTTGTTTTGTTTTTTTTCAGCCTACTCCTTCTCTTCTAGGGCTAGAGTTGCTGCAGCTGATGGGCCACCCGGGAGCCCAAGCGCAGTGCTTCTCACGACAGTGAGGCCACACCGTAACACTCGGACAAAGATGCCCTCCCTCCAGAAACTATGGATTTCATATTTCGGAGACACTGCCTCTCACAGTGGTGGCTGTCACAGCAGGTAGGGGCTGATGGGGGAAACAGAAAAGGATCTAGGCCCTCTTAGGGAAGTAGCTTCTCTCCCCCTACCCCAATCCCCGGCCTGTAAGAAAGACAGAAAATGCTACCTGGGAAACTGGAAATTCTGACCTCATTCTGTCTTGGACTTTTCACATGATTTTTGTGCCAAAATTGAAGTGGCCCTGGGATCACTCGCTGCCCTGAGCCATAGCCTCCCCTGGCCTTGGCCCCGGGCTCAGCACTCCTGTGGCTTTCAGATCAATGTCGGACAGGGAAGGTATTTGGCTAATCTGGCCCTATTTGAATCCTGCAGGTCCAGGCTGTGAAGCTTCTGAAGGGAGGGAGGAAGGAAGGAAGAGAGAGAGAGAGAGGGAGGGAGGGAGGGAGGGAGGGAGAGGAGGGAGGGAGGGAGGGAGGAGGGAGGAAGAGAGAGAGAGACTATTGATTTGTTTTCTCTTGAGTCTCTGTGAAATGTAGGTTGTGCCGGAAGTAGAGACGCAGGCTGGCGCACCCAGTGCCTGTTTGCATGCTTCAGCTATGTGTTGGTGTTAGATTTGAGGCTGGTTAGAATATATTAATTTCCATTTATTTCCGTAGGGATATACACACACTCAGTTCCTTGGAGGGGAGAAGAACAATCCCTTGGCCCGCTGTGATGGTTTGGATGGTTTCTGTTCCCTTTCTTCCTGTGGACAGGCTCCCCCATCTCTTGAAACTAAGGAGAATGTAGTGGCTTATGAGGAGACCGGTCTTGAAACAGTGGCTTATAATGAGGAAAATGATGCTGCATACGAGCCAGTGCCCAAGGGACCTAGACTGGGGTACACTGTGACTTGTGGGGTCTCAGCCTTTCTAGCCTGAGCAGTTACCGATTTTCTACCCAACAGGCGGCTCTGCTCATGGCAAGCTTTTCCCCGGGGATCAGATTCTTCAACTGAACAATGAGCCAGCTGAAGACCTTTCCTGTGAACGAGCCGTTGATATTCTCAGGTATTCACCTGTCTTCCAGCGACCAGAGCCACACAGGGGATGGAAGAGCAAAGCTAATCCTTAGGAGTGCTGTGGCTCACCCAGCGTTTAGGCAGGCCCTGTCCCCTTCAAAGCACCAGGACTAGTGTTTGGGCCGTGGCCGTAGTATGGTCTGCTGGCTTCCACCTGCCTACGGATCTTCAATTGGCACAGGATGCTTACTTATCAAACCATCACTGTGCCCAAGACTCCATGCTAAGCACTGTGGGGAGTTTCCTGGTGGATACTCCATTGGCCCTATCCTCTAAGGATTGACGGTAGCATGTGCCAAAGCTTGAACTAAATAGACGCCAGTAGGTTTGCTTGTCTTTAACCCTGTCGCTGTCTCCTGGAGTGTCTTCCTGTGGCAGCCTGACTGGCGTATGTGCGATTTCATTGCTGTGACACCCACATCTCTCTCTCTCTCTGTGTCATCGCGATTTGCACGACTGCTTTCCTGTCTGCCTGAACCTTCCCACGAGCAAGACAGGTGTGCAGGGGACGCCTAGGAAGATGAAGAGACTGTGTGGGCACTGGGAGGTTGGCCCCTGGGTTATTAAGTTAGACAAGTAGGAGTGACGACGGGTGGAGAGGAGACTGAAGAGACGGCGTCAGGACGTGCAAGGCTCTGGCTTCTCATTTGTCTAATCAGCGCTGACTCTGTGACTTTATATTTAATGGAAACGAGAAGCCAGAGTTAGGGGAGGCTAGTGTGTTGCCTTGTGAACTGGCCTGGCCTGGCTTTGCGGGATGCTCTTTCTCTGAGCAAGATCCCAGTGAGGCAGAAACCCACACAGCCAGAGAAGGAGGGACTGAAGGTGCAGAACCCCCACGTCCGCCCCTCAAGAAGCACATTTTACCGTGGAGACAGACAGACAGACAGACAGAGTTCAAGTTAAGATTCACGAAGAATTTATGAAACCAAGCCCAGTATTGCTTCAGGAATGCCAGGTCCTTAACTGAGTCTGTGAAGCAGGCAAGGAAGGATTCGGCAATTTTAAGTAAATATAGAACTTCAGAGTTTGCTTTCTAAGTCATTGGGCTGTTTTCCCCAAAGAGGACCGCTTCCAACAGATTTTTTCAGTGGCGCTAACTCTTCTGTCATTCAGTTTTAAACTCCAAGGAATCCACGAATGTATTTATAACTTTAAGTCACAGTCTAGAACTGGGTGTTTAGGGTACAGTTGGCCCCTCTCTGCTCACTTGAGCATCTAGTCTGGGCAAGGAACAACCCTCGAAGGCAGAGGCAATCTTCTCGCAGCCACTTAGAAGCCTGTGCTGGTCCATGTGTGTACACCTTTCTGGGATGAGGGTGAGCAGGCATGAGAAGCAAGGCTACAGACACAAGAGACTCCAACTTAGGAAGAAGCCGCAATTTGATGAAGCAGAGAAGAGTCCAGAAATACTTCAGCTATACCTTTTTAACTTTATTTATCTCTTTATTTGAGAGCAAGTCTCACGTAGTTTCAGCTGGCGGCAAACTCACATGGCCTTGGAACTTATATCTTCCTGCCCCCACCTCCTGCAGTGCTAGGAGACAGGTGTGTGTTTACCACATCGGGTTTATGGGATGCTGAGGAGCGAATCCAGGGCTTTGTGCCTGCAAGGCAGGCACTGGGCCAGCCTCTTTCGCAGCAGACCTTTTCTTGCTGGGTAGAACTTGGGTGATGTTCTGGGCAAATATAAGCTGAGGCAATGGATGGGGAGCAGAGGAATGCTGAGGCTCTGCAGATTATAGAAGGTCCTGGGTGTCAGGTCAGCAAGATCCAGTGTCATTTTCCCAGAAGAGCCACCACGGTGACCTTCTGACTACTGGCATGTGTTGTCACCCTGCTCCCTGTGCAGTGGGACTCCCAGCAGGAGGGATTGCTGTTATAGCTTGGCGTCCTGTGTCTAAAAGCAGGTGAGTGTTTTACTCATTTCCCATTGAAAAGGGCAAACAAACAAAACTGCTGGGCGGCGGTGGCGACGCCTTTAATCCCAGCACTCAGGAGACAGAGGTGGTGGGATCTCTGTAAATTCAGGGCCAGCCTGGTCTACAGCGTGAGTTCCAGGACTGGCTCCATAGCTACTGGGAAACCCTATCTCAGAAAAACAAAAGAAGAAAAAAAAAACCCTAATCTGACAGTAACAGCAACAAAGTCTTTCTAATTTCTCCAAAAATCTTTTAAACCCAAAATATCCTTAATAGAGCAGCCACCAGGACCTCCGGGACCTTGCATTTGTGTGATTTACCCCCGAAAAGGGCTGCGCTCACATGAACTGGAGCAGAGGCAACCCCCAGACAGTGGAGATCCTCAGGTTGAGTTTAACCATCAAGGGAATGATGTACCCACCTCTCCACGGGCCTACATGTTTTGTATTGCAGGAAGTCAAATGAAAGTTTATAAAGTGCTTCTTCTTGTGGGTAGGCATGGCAAAGTGGGGTGGAGATCTTGCCCTAGCTCCTGCTTCTTTGTTAAGGAAAGTGGGGGTGTGACAGGTACCTGTTTGATCGCTTTGAAATCTCCAAGATAACTTGAGATAAAAATGTCTATTCCGTGTCTTGATTACATGCTTTGGGCTCATTGCAGAGACCTGTGTGTGCCCAAACGCCACCAAGAGTTAGCTTTTAGCTGATAGATTGTTATCGACAGAGGAATGTTTAGCCTATGTGTTTTGAAACAATTAAATTACCTGTGTTATTACTGTACTTTTAGAAATAACATTATCTTTGGACATAAAATTAGCCGGTATACAACTGTATGAGCTCCCTACAACATGAGAGTAAAGGAGGAGCCTTAAGGTTGGTTGGCCGTGGAGTGTCCACATGGCAGAGGCGGGCATCCAGGCAGAAGGAGCACTCCCAGGTCCTCCTTAGCTTGCTGAGCCCGAGAAGCCTTTCTAGAGATGCAGCTTTATCACAATGTACCAGACAGAAACACAACACACACACACATACACCATACCCACATACACACCACACACACATACCACATACACACACACCCCCATGCATACCACACATCCTACATACCACACACACCATACGCACAGACGCCATATACAACACACCACACGCACACCACATACACATGCACACTACACAAACACACCATACACACACCACACACATACACATACACATGAATGACTGTTTTTCTTTTATCCTCTTCTGTTTTTCAGGGAAACTGAAGATGCTCTTTCGATGACTGTTGTTCGCTGCACATCGGTAAATCTCTCTCTCTTTTGTCTTATATGTTAATTTCACTCTCCTTGACCCCAAGATTCTTTCGCTCCTTGAGGAGATCCCTTGTGAAGGAGGGCAGAGGGCAGAGGGTGGCAGCTGCCCGGCAGGGGATGGCTAGTCAGCCAACATGACCTGGAGACCTCCTAACCACAGGAGCTATGGAGGAAGCAGATATGGTCTGGACTTTGGGGACCTGTCGTTCAGGGAGGAGACCGTGTGTAATGCAGGGTAGGCTCATGGAGGGGCAGCACCGGGAGCTGCAAGGCAGGCTTAGGGGGGATGACTTTGGACAAGTCCCTCCTTCTAGTTGTCACTGGGTAAAAATAATGGGTGACAGCAAATGCCTTGCCTGTGTAATAGGTCATCCAAAGCACCAAATGAAGTGTCACCTGTGACAGTTTTATCAGCTGAGGCCCACCGCTAGGTAGGGCACAGTCAGAAAATGGCACTCCTGGACCACCAAAGGGGCCCTTGGTACAGGTCCAGGGGAACTCCTGGGATCAAGTTGTGAGAGGAAACTGACCAGGGAGGATACATAGACAAAAAAATTCACATTTGAAGAATTTGGCTACACATAGATCAAAAAAGGAAGAGGGAGCAGCATAGGGAATTTTAATTGTATTTAATAACCTAACCTAATTGACTATATATTAGATTAACAAGAATATGCAGTAACACCCCCCGGTTGTGAATATTAGTTGAAGATGTGTTACATTTGTTTATGCTGTAGAACATTTAATGATACAAAGATGTGTTCCATTCTTTTATGTTGCATTTGTTTGACTCTGTGAAGCTGTGTTACTTTGCCTACCTAAAGCACCTGATTGGTTTAATAAAGAGCTGAACGGCCAGTAACTTGGGCAGGAGAAAGGATAGGTGGGGGCTGGTGGTAGAGAGAATAAATAGAGAGACGGAATCCTGGGAAGAGAAGATTGGGATAAGAAAAGGAGAGAGGACCCCGGGACCAGCCACCCAGCCTCACAATAGTAAGCCACAGAGTAAGAAGTAAGGAAAGGTATACTAATAGAGAAGATAAAGCCCAGAGCAAAAGGTAGATTAGGATAATTTAAGAAAAGCTGTCTAGAAATAAGCCAAGCTAAAGGCATTCATAAAAAAGAATAAGCCTTCTGTGATTTAGGTGGGGCAGGTCCCCAAAGAACCAAAAGAGTAAAAAAAGAAAGAAAAACAAACAAAAAACTGTACTCTCCCTCCATTAAAATTAACAAGTACGAAACGCATGTAGGTATGGATGTGGAGGCTTACACTTAACCCCAGCGTCTCAGGAGACTGAGGCAGGAGGATCAAATGTTTGGGGGGCCAACCTGGGCTTCAGAGCAAGGTCCAGGCTATCTTAGGTTATATATGAGACCCTATTAAAAATGCATAAAAACAAAAATTCCTTTTCTGGAATATAATTTAAAATAAAACCTAAGATGAGTGTGGGGGCACACACATTATTAACCCCAGTTACTCCCTCCAGAGGAGAGGAAGGAAGAAGGAGGTCTGTGGGTTCGAGGCCAGCCTGGTTTCCATAGTGAGTTCTAGGACAGCTAGGACTACATGGAAGAGACCATATCTCCAAACAACAACAAAATTGTTGTGTTGAAGCTATGATCAGGGTAAAATTCATAGCCTTAACTGTTTTATTATTTAAAGGAAATATATTAATTATAAAAAAGGAAATATATCAGTTAAGTATTTTGGTGAAAAGAAGTTGGAGAAAAAAATAAAAACTAATAAGATAGCCAAGTGTGGTGCATGAAATGGTCAGGCAGAGGCAGATGGGTCAGAAGTTCAAAACCCGCCTTGGCTGCATACCCAGATGGAGGCCAAGCTGGGCTAGATGAGATCCTGCCTCTGTAAACCAAACAATCAACTGAAATGATTAATTAATTAAATTAATAAAAATCAAAATCTACATCTTATAGTGGATCCTCCTTCCGAGTGCTGGTATTATAGGTGTGTATAACTACCCTTAATGTTTTTAAGTAGTTGGGATGAAGGCAACTTTATCACATACCATATGGTGTTCGAGAATATATATAGTTGTCATTCCTGATGACCTGAATTCAATGTCTGGGACCCAGACAGTGAAAGAACTGATTCCTCCAAGTTGTTTTCTGACCTCCATGTGGACACTGTGGCATGTGGTTGTCACCACACATACACACACATGCACACATGTGTGTACACACAATAAATAAATGTAATTTTGAATAAATAAAAATAAGATGTAAACAATATGGCTGATTGGCTGTCAGACCATTGGCTTTTGAAGGATTTCCTGTGCATATGGGGCTAGGAAAAAGGCATTGTGGGAGAAATGGCCCTTCAGTTGTGTGAAAATGTAACATTTCTGTGGTCTGAACGTTCGTTCATAAACGAAAACCTCGTCTCTTCTCCCTGTTCAACAAGTGCTTTCTTTTTATTTCTTTGAAAACGATGGAGGGAAGGAGAGTCACCCAATTAGGATTAAAATGTTTGCTATAAATATGAGAAGCTGGATGTTCCATGCACACTAAATGGAGACTTTTCTATGCTAACCAGAGTTTGCCTATGAAATAATGTGAACCCAATATGAAAGTGGGAATAGCTACTCAGCATCAATAACAGTGCAGGTGTAAGTCATTCTTTTTATTTAGCTTATTATCATCTCAATGGGAAGCATCTTAATCTTAATTAGGCAAGGGTTTCCCACAGCAGTTCCACGAACTGGACAAAATAGAACACTTGATCTGTGAGGCAGAGAACAGTGTGTATTTTATTCCTTAAAAACTGAAACGTAGGGAAGGAAAAAAGTCTGTGTTCCAATACCCAGCTTTCCGGGTAGAATGTGAGTACTGCACTCAGGAGAATCTGCAGAAACCCCATTTCTGGCCAGCAGGATCCCTGAGAAATGCCCTGACCTTAGGCTGACCTCCCAGGCCACCATCAGAAGTGTTCCAAAACATTTTACAGACAGTGCAACATGAGCAGACATGACTAGCTTCAACAGGGAGGCTTGGCATTGCTGTGGTCATGGTAGATTCTTGGAATCCTCAAGTAATTTAAACAGATTGGGAATTATAAAATCCAAAACTAGAGCATTGATGACTACTTTTCATAGCTAGGACACAGATTTTTTTGGAAAAATATATTCTAGCTTAAAATTTGCATTTTAAAAAGTTAAGAGCCAGGCAGTAGTGGTGCGCACCTTTAATCCCAGCACTCAAGGAAGCAGAGGCAGGAAGATCTCTTAGTTTGAGGCCAGCCTGGTCTACAGAGTGAGTTCCAGGACAGCCAAAGATACACAGAGAAACCCTGTCTCAGGGGGGAAAATAATCATTGTTATTTTTCTTAAATTATGTGCTTGGGTATGTGTTTGTGGGGGGTTGTATACGTGAATGCAGTGCCCGAGGGAGCTGTAATTACAGGCAATTATGAACCATCTGGTGTGGATACTAGGAATTGAACTCAGGTCTTCTGGAAGGAGCAGCCAGTGCTCTTAACCCCACTCAGCCATCTCTCCAGCCTCAAAATGAATGATTTTTATTAGAGTTTAAAAGAAAAGTCCTGGGGCAAGCATGCTGTGAGCCTCAGCGGCTGCCTAGAAGAAAAACACGGAGGAGAGAAGGGAAAAGCCACACATTGAAGCTGGCATGGCAGTCAGACACATGGCAGGCTAGCAGCTACGTGGCAGAGGCAGGAGGCTTAGAGAAATAGAACCCTAAACATTGGTGGGGGAGCCCAAAGGGTTAAAGAAAGCATGCTGAGAAAAGAGAAAAGGAAAAGGACACAATGCTCTTCCTAAGGGCAGATCTATACCACTTGACTTCAGTGAGCTCCTGCACTAGGAGCAGGGCTTCTGGGAAGGGAAGAGAACAGTATCTCATTAGAGAGCTAGGTATACTACCTTGTTAGTATAGCTTAAGGTGAGCCTCCCTCCCGTAGGTGGTCCCTTAGCCAGAGTGACTGAACCAGCCCAACTGGAATTTAAGTCTACTCAGGCCAGAGAGTCCATTCTCTTGACCAGCATTTTTTTTCTTTTTCTTTTTCTTTCAAGACAGGGTTTCTCTGTGTAGCCTTGGCTGTCCTGGAACTCACTCTGTAGATCAGGCCAGCCTAGAACTCACAGAGATCCACCTGCCCCTGTCTCCCAAGTGCTGGGATTAAAGGAATCTGCCACCACACCTGGCTGATAGTTTTTTCTTTTTTTTTTTTAATATTTATTTATTTATTATGTATACAATATTCTGTCTGTGTGTATGCCTGCTGGCCAGAAGAGGGCGCCAGACCTCATTATAGATGATTGTGAGCCACCATGTGGTTGCTGGGAATTGAACTCAGGACCTTTGGAAGAGCAGGCAATGCTCTTAACCTCTGAGCCATCTCTCCAGCCCCTGATAGTTTTTTCTACTCTTAACACTTTGAAGCATTAACTGCAACAAAAACACATTTTATCAGTGAGCCCAGGAAGAGTTCAGAAATCCTAGGATAAATGGTAGTTCATATCATCCGAATTTTTCCTTTAAAATATCAATGTATTTACATAATATGACTGATGCCTGATGCCTGGTTTGCAATGCTGGCATGCAGATGTGAGAACACAGGAGCCACTGTGTGGACCCTGTGTTGGGCTTTTCCAATGGATCCATTCTTTCTCAAAGTAGCTAGTTTCACAGTTCCAGGAATGACAGGCCCCAATTTCTTGTAACTCCCACTGACGATCCTAGATCAAAATAGTCTACCTTGTCTGAGATAGCTCTTCTGAGATTTGACAATATGGCTTTCATGTCTTCAAGCTGAACAGTTACTTCTCATCAGTGTGTTTTGTGAGTTCTCACTCTGCGGATGATGTTCTTGGTGGATTACAATCTTGTAGTGATTCTTGCTGTGGTAGATCGGATGTAATTGGCTCCATAATCACATAGGGAGTGGCACTATTTGGAGGTTTGGCTTTGTTGGAGTAGCTGTGGCCTTGTTGGAGGAAGTGTGTCACTGTGGGGGTGGGCTTTGAGGAGGAAGTGTATTCCTGTGGGGGCAGGATTTGAGGTCTCCTTTGCTCAAGCTTCTCTCAGTGTGGCACTCAGTTCACTTCCTATTGCCTGCAAGATGTAGGACCAACAGTCCTTCTCCAGCACCATGTCTGCCTGCATTCCACCATGTTGCACCATGATGATAGTGGACTAAACCTCTGAAAACATAAGCCACCCCAATTAAACATTTTCCTTTATGAGAATTGCCATGATCATGGTGTCTCTTCACAGCAATAGAAACCCTAAAATACTTGCAAATGGTGCCATCCAGAAAAGTCCAGTATTCCACCAACAGCCAAAGAGTACTCCTGGGAATGAAGGGTCACTTCTGATGTGCACCAAACATGCTAGTGGAGCTCAGAAATGGATTAACACTTGGCAAGGCCAATCACATTGTTGGCATGGGTGCGATTTGTGGTCAGCAAAATAGTGAGCGGGCTTTCAAATAAATAGCTTCTAAGCTGAGCCCTCCATCCCTTGCTTGTCCAATTGATTTCCCCCCCTCAGAGTCACTCTTCCTATTAATCTCTGTCAGGTTATGTTGCCTTGGCGGGTGTTTTGGCTGTGCTTTTATGGTCCTGAGACTAAAAGGCTAATTTGTAGAGTTGCCAACTGTAATCATCGTCCTTTCTTGTCAAGGAGCCTCCTCTTCTCCGGTGTCCTCCACTTCCAGTCTCAGGCAGCTAATTTTCTTTAACACGTTCCAGGTCTAGCCCTAACTTTTAGGAGGTTGCCCTCCCTAGCGTGAGAAGCTGTGATTGCCTCTTGTAGATCCCTGCTCTCCCTCCCTCTGCCTCTCTTCTCCTCTGTCCCTGGTTGCTCCATCTTCTGAGTCTTCAGTGTTGCTGCTTCCCTGATGCTTTGAACACTCACTGTTGATAGCCCTGTTCCTCTATGCCCTCTAACATCTGCTCTTGGGTTTTTCTGGTCTTTGACTCAGCTTCTCCTGATTCTCATGGATCTCGTTCAGTTTCTGTTGCTTGAGATCTGATAACCTCCTACAGTTCTGCATTCATAAGTTCTTCCTCTGTCTCCATCCAAGGCATAGCTACACATCAATAAGGAGGGTTAAGCCAAAGGAAGCCTGAGTTACTTAGATAGAAATCAGGACTTAGAGCTCAGTGGTAGATCTCTTGTCTAACAGGAGCAAGGCCCTGGGTTTAATCCCCAGCACAGATAATGAAGGGAAGGGGAAAAAGGAAGCAGGGCTCTTAGAGCCCAGATAAACCATTGCTGAACCCACCTGATGGCTCTGCATCTAGCTGGTGTTCTCCACAGCGGAGTTGTGGGGGAGACTATTAAATGCTTTGCAAGAATGAAGGAATTCTGCCGTATCCACAGGACCCTAGCCAGTCAATCTGGAATGTTCTCTTCTAAAGAGAAATGAACTCGGTTGGCTCTGACTTGTCCTTGGTAACTCCTTAGTCATTAGTGATAGCCTTCTGCATGGCTCCTAGTTTTGTTTTGTTTTGTTTTGTTTTTTTTTACCAAGAATTAACAACAGTCTTCCCAGTATGTGCTTTTCTGAATCTTAATGTTCATTGTGGAGAACTTGATAGTGGCCATCTGTAGGCTTTAAGTATGTCTTCATTTCTCTGATCTTGGGCAGTGCCAACTGTGGCATCTTCTGGTTCCATGAGCACCTAGAGTCACCTGGATCAGAATCTTAAATTTACTCAGGTAGTCTGGTCTCATCACTAGCTTTGGATTTCAACTTTTTCTTTTCCTGTTTCATTTATTTTTTCGAACTGGAAAACCAAGAATTTCTACATGTGTTTCTTCCTGGGAGCAGAGCTATGCTTCCCTCTCAGGCTCGAGTTTCTGTTAGTATTGTGATTTGAAAAACAGCTAAGTCTCCGAGGTGTGCTGAGTCACGGGTTGTATGTCCTGCCACACCAAGTAACATCACTTGTTAAAGTTTCGGGGTCACTTGTTCTCTTCATGCATTGGTGTGTGATGTCTAAGTTCAGTACTTTGCTTCCAGCACGTTCCCCATTGCTGTTACATATCTCTTCCCCTGGCTACAGAGTGGCATCTTTGGACCCTTATATACTACAGACATCCTAAAGGTTGGCCTAAAAGGCCTGCTAGAGTGTTGAAGGGAATGTGGGATGCAGCTGGGAATACTCCATTGAGCAGTCAGAGCACGTCCTGTTGGTCTGAGTCATAACACTGCTCAAGTGTCACAGGTGTGACCTGATAAGATCTGTATAAGGGTTGCCATTTAACTTACCTACTAATGTGAGTCTTGTACGTCTGGAGAAGAGAATGCCAGTCACACTGGCCACAGAGGCCAGAGCATGAGGGAGCTCTGTCTAGCTCTCGTATGTGTGCCATGAAGAGACTGAAATTCAGAGAAAGCTGAAGACAGCCAAAGTCATCTGGTTATTTTTAAGGTTTATTTTCTTATGTGCATGTGTCTGCCTGTCTGGTGTGTGTGCATGTGTGTGCACATGGAGACCAGAAAGGCTTGGGATCCAGCTTTGTTACCCAGAAACTAGGACCTGAACTCAGTCCTGATGATTTCATGACTGCACAGCAAGACTTTTAATCACGGGGCACACACACACACACACATGCTTCCATTCATAGTTATTTGTGTGATGTTTTCACAGCTCCTGAGGTAGCACTTGGGTTAAACTTCAGGTCTTTCCCTTCTAGTCCTGTTTGTCTTCCTTGTGTCACAATAGTGTGCTGCCATTTGGAGTTTCCAATGTCCAGACACACAAGAACATTGTCTAGGCTGGATTTCTTATATCCTAGGAAAAGAAATCTTTAAATGGGGTACCCTCCTTTCATGTGGGCTTAAATGAATCTACATTAGCCATGAGGCTGGGTTTTTTATGTTTTTTTTTTAAGAATGACAAGATGTAAATGGTTTTATGAATGTGCTGCTCCAGAGTGTGGCCCTGTTAATATATTTCAGGGAGTCCCCAAGTCATCTTTCTTGACTGAAGAGAAGATGGGCCCGGCTGAAGACCAACCCTGTGAAGGTGCACTTTGCTGAGGAAGTGTTGGTCAGTGGGCACAGCCAGGTACATCACTGGTCAGGGATGGGAGTGCTGGTCAGTGGGCACAGCCAGGTACATCACTGGTCAGGGATGGGAGTGCTGGTCAGTGGGCACAGCCTGGTGTCACTGGTCAGGGATGGAGAGCTGGTCAGTGGGCACAGCCTGGTGTCACTGGTCAGGGAATGGAGAGCTGGTCAGTGGGCACAGCCTGGTGTCACTGGTCAGGGATGGAGAAGCTGGTCAGTGGGCCACAGCCTGGTGTCACTGGTCAGGAATGGGAGAGCTGGTCAGTGGGCACAGCCTGGCGTCACTGCAAACCTGTCTGTGCCTCATCCTTAGGCATCGCTGTGTCCTGCAAAGGAGGAATTGTAACAAAAGAAGAAACAGAGACTTAGATTAAGAGAATTAACTGCTGAATCACACAGTAAGAAGAAAACAGGAACGTGGGTCTCTGTGACTTCATTTTTTTTTCTAGACATACTCTCTTGTCCTTTTTGATAGAGAGATCCAAGGTTGATGGAAGAAGGCTGGAAGTATGTGGTGTCAGAAGATATTTGTTAAGGGAAATTTGGCCCTTCAGAGTGATGGTTTTAATTTTTATTTATGTGTATGTACCTTTGTCTGTATAGTGTGTGTGTGTGTGTGTGTGTGTGTGTGTGTGTGTGTGTGTGTGTGTGCGCGCGCGCGCGCGCGCGTGTGCGCACCAGAAAAGGGCACTGGATCCCTGAAGCTGGAGTTAAAATTGTGAGCACCCTGTGGGTACGAGAGCTGAGTACTCAGGTCCTCTGCAAAGAGCAACAGTCTCAACCACAGAGCCATTTCCCAACCTGCGGTTGATGGGTTTTTGTTTGTTTGTTTGATTGATTGATTTTCGAGACAGGGTTTCTCTGGGCTTTAGAGCCTGTCCTGGAACTAGCTCTTGTAGACCATGCTGGCCTCGAACTCACAGAGATCCGCCTGCCTCTGCCTCCCAAGTGCTGGGATTAAAGGCATGCGCTACCACCGCCTAGGCGAGGTTGATATTTTTAATATGGATTTATCAATTAAAAACACGTTTACTCATAATTTATAAAATTCCTGGTAACTATTGCCATTCTGAATTCAACAATCAGTATTAGATTTTAAAACTTTCAAGTCAAAATTTCTTGTCATCCAGAGAAATTGAAGGAATGGGGCCCATGGCCATTTAAACAAAGGACCCAGGTGACCTGGTCCACATATTTTCTCTTTATTTTCTCTCTGCCCTGCAATATAACAGACACCTTCAGTTAGACCTGAGAGAAAGATGCAGTTGTTCGGGAAGGGGCCAGCGGAGGCCTAAAGCATCGATCAGTAACCTGGGTTGCTGCCTGTCAGCAACGGTTTGAATCTCGGTGTCAACGCTTGTGAAAATGGGTTGAGCCTCTCTGAAGATTACATTTAGAGTCAGCACGTGCGTTCACTTAATCTTAGTCAAAAGGCTGATAAGCGATGGACTTGCGAATTGCAGAGCAGCGAACACAATGAGTAGAGGGATAAGAAACAGCCCAGGGCAGGGGAGTGATGGCACCACAGGTGTGGACCAGCTAGCCTGGACTGTCACTTTAAAATGGCCATCATCCCTCATCCCCTGGTGTCTGTTCTGAAAACACGAGACAGGGACAAGTTCTGAGACCCAGACAGGCTACTGAACTGGATAAGGATTTTGGTGGGGATGGGCAGTTTTAGAGGACCAGTGTTCCCCACAAGTGTCTCTGGGAAGCGTGCAGGTGGGACCCCAACAGCCATTTATAGGCATCTACCCCAGCCATCCATGGGAGAGGCTATAGGCCAGTGGGCGCTCATCACTACGACCTGCCTCCCCTTCCTCACGAGTGTTTTAGAAGCTGGTAACACTGGTCCAGCTTCCCTTGGAAAATGAGAAGACAGCTCTAAGGGCGCACATCATTCTAGAGCAGCGGTGCTTAGCCTTTCTAACGCCGAGACCCTTTAACTATATTGTTGGTGACAATATAGTTGGTGACCCCCCAGCTATAAATTATTTCATTGCTACATCATAACTGTAATTTTACTACAATTATGAAACATAATGTAAATATCTGCTATGCAGGACATCTGATATTTGACTTCTGTGAAAGGGCCATTCGACCCTGCAAGGGATTACAACCCATAGGTTGAGAAACACCGCTCCAGATTGTTCTAAAGTAGTAAAACCAAGTCTTGGAAATGGGTCTGGCTTGGCTCATGGTTAAAGAGAGAGACACAAAGGGAATTGTTAGGAAGTGATGAAGCTGGTGAGCTCCCAGCTCGTTAGTAAATGAGAACAAATGAGGAAAAAAAAATGTCAGCCTGGATGCTGAGAAAAGAGTTACAATCATGCACCCACTGGGGGCTTTGTGAAATAGTTTATAAACTTACGGGGGAGGTGGAAAGAGACACAGCTCAGTGTCTGCCATGAAATATGGCCAAGACATCTCACTTCTATAAATTTAGAATATAAGGAAATTCAAATGCAAGAAATGCATATACAAAAAGATAGCTGTAGTATCAGTATTATAAATAGCCAAAACCAGAAAGATGCTGTGTGCCTCGAGGAGAGATGGTTATGTCAGTTCTGATATATCAGTTTCTTAGAATATATTAAAGCTTTTGGCAATAATAAATAGAAAACCTACATAAAATTATGTATGAAACGTTGAATAAGAATAAAAGAATGTAGAGTTGTGTGTAGTCTTTTCTCAGCTCTCTAAAATTTTTGTACAGAGTTAGATAAAAATGGAAAGAAGCTTATAGAGACAAATGGTAGGAGCTATGTGACATCAGGACCTGAATTTTTTTTTTTTTTGTAAGCCTTGTAAATCAGAAATACAACGTACAAAGGAGGAAAGCCCCCAAGTGGGAAATCCAAAATGAGATTTCTACATCCAGAGCCAGAAATGTGAGGTGACAGGAGAGGGGGCTGCTTGAAATCCCACACCTCAGCTGAGTGTGATTTGGTATTGGAGCGCGTCTTAGCTAGGGTTTCTGTTGCTGTGTTTTAACACCATGACCGAAAGCAACTTGGAGAGGAAAGGGTTTACTTCATCTTACAACTCCATCACTGAGGAAAGTCAGGGCAGAAACCCAGGGCAGGAACCTGGAGACAGGAGCTGAAGCAGGAAATATGACGTCAGGACTGTAATTTTTTTTTTGTAAGCCTTGTAAATCACAAATTATAACATAGTTTATATGGACTTAGTTTGGAGAACACTGTTTACTGTCAAGTTCCTTCCTCTGGCTTGCTGAGCCTGGTTTGTTATACACCTCAGGACCACCCACCCAGGGAGACACAGGCTGGGTCTTCCCACAAGCATTAATCAAGAAAATGTACTAAGTACTCTAAGGAAGCTTTCCACCTCCACTCCCACCCCCATTCCACGTCATCCCACATGCGAGGGTCTGAGAGTCTCAGAAAGCCCCCTGTGAAGAGCGCAGAAGATGGCACATCAGTCATCAGTGAACGGTTGTGAGCCCCTGACCGTTCCTGCCGTGCTCTGACAGGGCAAGACTCACCCCTGCTTTCCTAGCCCATCCACTCAGCAGCCCTCATGCTTGTTCTTGGACAAAGCAAATCTATCCTCCCTGGAGAGATCCCCAAATGCCAATGAGCGGCGATCTGCGCTCCAAAAATGGCAGAGCCAGGCAGCTGGGGATTGGCACGCCAGGGCCCAGAAGGACGTGTCAGCGACATAACTCCGCTCTTGTGTTTTCCAGGGGAACTCTCTGCTCTGTATGCCCAATGTGCTCAAGGTGTACCTGGAGAATGGACAGACCAAAGCTTTCAAGTTCGAGGCAAACACAACTGTGAAGGTATTGAGAGTAAACCTGGACCTTTCTTCCTTAGAGAACTTGCTAGCTTAATGCACGGCCGGACAGCTGGCCCTCTGTTGGCCTCAGCGCTCTGCCCACTGCAGTCTGAGAGCCCATGAAAAGATATGTTCTGTACTGTCTCATTTGGTTCCACAGCCACCCAGTAAGATGGTGTTTCTGTCACTTCCTGCAGGGGAAGGACCGGGGATTCCTAGAGTTAAAGAGGCTTGTTCAAGGTCGTATTCTATCCCCTGTGCCTTCACCCTTAACCACCAGGCTTCCCTGCTTCTTGTCTCTACCTCCACCTGCTACCCAATTAGCTAAACACCAAGGCAAGATGTGAAAACAAGCCCAGGCCTTTGCGTGTCTTATACATAACTGATTCCCATTTGAGGTTCTCCGAGAGCAGTTATCCAGTCTGGTCAAGGACTGCAGGAGCCGTCAGTCAAGTTTAGAGAGGGTGTGCATCTCAGAAACTTCAGTTGTCCAGAACAGGGTAAAGTTGTCCAGAGATGGGATAAGAAAGTTGTGCAGGTGTCACCTAGGACACATCCTTCTCGTGCCAGCACCACGTTACTCGGGCAGTGTTTGAGCAAGATTTCCCACAACGGCAGACAGAGGATGAGGTGCACACCCGGAAAATGGGCATTATCAATGAAGAATCCAGCGGGAGCACAGGCTGTTCTCTTAGGGAAGGGAGGGGGAGTAGCCATGGCTCCAATGCCAGACAGCACTGTCCAAAGACAGGAGAAATGGCTCTAGGTGTTCTTGAACATGGAAGGAAGAGTCAGAGAGAGGCTGCAGAGAGGAAGCAAACTAATTGAGTTGTTTTTCAAAACGCTAAAAGGCACAAGAACTGAGTGTGATGACGCAGGCCTTTAATCCCAGCACTCAGAAAGCAGAGGCAGGCGCATCTCTGTGAGTTCAAGGCCAACCTGGTCTATATGGTGAATTCCAGGAAATCTTACACAAACAAATAAAAGACCGTAACACACACACACACACACATACACACACACACCCACAAAAGTGGACGATTCCATAAGGAGCCTACGCCT
Source organism: Arvicola amphibius (assembly GCF_903992535.2). NCBI lineage: Eukaryota > Metazoa > Chordata > Mammalia > Rodentia > Cricetidae > Arvicola > Arvicola amphibius. The sequence goes on from NC_052057.2 coordinate 97,602,045, forward strand.
TTAGGGGCTGAAGAGCAGGTAGAGGTGGGATGATGTGGTTGTAGGTTATAGATGGCAACCAAGACACATGCACTTGTACAAGAACACACGCACACACATACGTACACACACGCACGCACCTAGGAACATACCTAATAGTTCGCTCTGGTACGTTCCTTTCGCAAATTCTCACCTGTTTCTTCCTTAGTGTCTACTTAGAAGGTAGAGAAAGCCCTTTGCCACCCAGGAAGCTCCAGGCCACTGGAGGAACGAGAGGGAGAAATGGATGTGTTTCATTCATGCCAGCCGCTCTGCTGAGCTCTTCCTCATGTACTATCTAATGTAACATCTGGCTAATCTTGGGAGATGACCAGCACTGTCCCCACTTTGTAGGTATAGGTCCCCAGCTTGTCACGATCCTCTGCCTTATTAAGATCAAGCTTGTTCTGCTGCTGAGCCCTGGGCTGGGCTCGCTTCGCCCCATTATTTTGCTTCAGAAGGGAAGTTTTGTGAATGAATTAAGCAGGGTTCTACTTCTGTCGTCTTCGATCAAAGTAGTGTGGATGAAGGGCAAGCGAGCCTTCCGTGACAGCCAGACATACCTTGAGGGGATTTACAATAAAAGTTCACAGCAGAGGAATTAGGAAGATGGAGTTATGACAGAGAGCAAAGGCTAAACCAGTATAATCCTGGCTAATCTTACCTTCAGCAGCCAAATTTTATAAAGCAAGTCTTTTAGTGGTGGGTATAGACAAATCCAACCAGCGAAAAAAGGAAAACCCACATGAGGTCATTGGGATTTCTCCTGCCCGCTCCTTTACCAAAGCAAGCAAGAAAATCCTTTATTCTCCCTGTCTTTCTCTCTTTTTAGTTTTTTTTTAAGACAGGGATTCTCTGTGTAGCAGCTCTGGCTGTCCTGGAACTCTCTTTGTAGACCACTCTGGCCTTGAACTCACTGAGATCTGCCTGCCTCTGTCTCCCGAGTGCTGGGAGTAAAGGTGTGCGCCACCACACCCAGCGTGGGGGATGGGGGATGGAAAGTCCTTTTCTGGAACCAAAGATGTAGCTCAGTTGGTAGAATTTTTGCCTAACTGACATGAATCCCTGGGATCAGCCGCTAGAGCACTGGTTCTCAACCTGTGGGCCACAGCCCCTTAGGGGGTTGAATGACCCTTTCACACGGGTCAGATATCAGATATCATGCATGTCAGGTATTTATATTATGATCCTTAACAGGAGCAAGATTACATTGATGAAGTGACAACAAAGGTAATTTTATGGTTGGGGGTCACCACAACATGAGGAACTATATTAAGGGGTCACAGTGTTAGGCAGATTGAGAACCACTGCCTAGATCCACATGATAAAAGACCAGACAATAAATGTTTTAGGGCCATCAGGTTACTTACTCAGCTTCTCTATCATAGTGACCGGCATGACTTTGTTTTCATGAATTTAGTGACAGAATCAGCAGTGATCTGGGTTTGTTCCACGGCTGGCGTTCGACATCTCTCTGGATGGCAGGCTACTGGGTGGCAGGAGGGTCCATTGGACAGCACGTTACCAAGATAGGAAATGCGTATGTGCTTTCAAGGCAAGGGAAAGATGGGAAAAGGACCGACAGAGTTAAGCGGTAGGCTTACCAACCAATCAGAAAGCAATAATATGGACCAGTGAAGTGCCTCAGCCAGTGAAAGCATTTCCCACCTAACCTGACAGCCTAAGTTTGAGCCTCAGAGCCCACCACGGTGGAAGGAGAGAACAGATCTCTCCGCAAATTGACCTCTGACCTCCACAGGCTACAACTGTGCACAGAAAATGAGTGAATGAAATGTAACAAAATAAAATTTTTTTTCATAAATCAAGCAGTCAGTCTGCAATGCCAAAAGTGTATATTTCATAATTGTAGAGTTAAGAGAGTGACGGGGCTTTCTTTCATGGCACGCACAAGGCCTGGCACCCAGCAGGTGCTGAGTTAATGCTGTGGAATCGCAGAAGCAGTTGCCCTCTTCAGGACTCAGTCACTGGTTTAGTTGTGGAAAGTGATGGAACCAATAATGAAAGGACTGGGAGTCAGGGGTTACAGGGAGCAGGCAGCACTTTCTGCTTTGGGGCTTACTAAGTCTGAGGTTCTGACAGGAGCTCTATAGGGCGTCCACGGTCACTCATCAGGGGGCGCTATGCTGAGCATCTCCTAGGTCCCAACACTGGCATAGAACAGACCCCCAACTGTGCTGGCTAGTTCTCTGTCAGCCTGTCACAAGACAGAGTCGTCTGAAAGGAGGGAACCTCAATTGAGAAAATGCCTCCATAAGAGCCAACTGCAGGGCATTTTGTTAATTAGTCATTGGTAGGGGAGGGCCCAGCCCATTGTGGGTGGTGCCATCCCTGGGCTGGTGGTCCTGGGTGCTGTAAGAAAGCAGGCTGAGCAGCTACTGAGAGCAAGCCAGTAAGCAGCTCCCCTCCATGGCCTCTGCATCAGCTCCTGCCTCTAGGTTCCTGCTCTGTGTGAGTTCCCATCCTGACTTCCTTTGATGATGAGCGGTGATGTGGAAGACTTAGCCAAATAAACCCTTTCCTCCCCAGCTTGCTTTTGATCATGGTGTTTATCACAGCAACAGAAACCCTGACTAAGACTCCAGCATAGGTGAGGTTTACACTGGCAGCGAGTTGCTGTCTGTTAGGGAAAAGGTAATGAGCAAGAAAAGAAATGGTAGAAGTGAGCATATGTAGAACACTGAGAACCAGGGAGTGTCCTACGTGCCTTCTATTGGGGAAATGAATACACAGTGGTCCGGTTGCTGGGTGTTGATGCTCTACCAATACTTCCCGGTGCTGAGAGAACAAGCAGTGTGTCCTGAACACACAGGGAAGTACGGATGAGCAGTCTCACTCCAGAGCCCTTTTGTAACCTGCTATACTGTCTTCTATGAAAAGAGCATAATTTATTAAAGAAACGGACATTAAATAATGATGGGGGTTACTAAACATGCCCCAGGAGCTGGGGACCTAGGTCAGAAGGAGAGCTCTTGCCAAGTATGTGTGAGGCCATAGGTTCAATCCCCAGAAGGGAAAGCAAACAAAGATGACCCTGGAACTGAGAATAATAGACAGAGCGTTATTTAGACACAGTAGCCACACAGTGCCTCTCTGAAGAGCTGACATGTGAGCTAAAACTTGTAGGGAGAGAAACAAGCGCTGTGAGGAATGAGGGAAAGTTTGTGTAAGTCAGAGGGAACAGCATGTGTGAGTTCCCGAGGCATTCGCCATGACGGGGCCCATTGGACAGAAGAGTGAGGGCAGCCTGGCCCGCCACCAAACCTTTGCACAGCATTATCGGCCATGCCATCTTGACAGCCTCCCTGGTAGTCGGTAGGCATTGTTTCCTCCCTTTCAGAAGAAGAAACTGAAGCCAGTTTCTCTCAGTCATATGAGGTAGCTGGTAGGATTCTGTCCAGAAAGCAGTTGATCTGAGGCAAGAGACTGGAATCTCCCCCTGTTGCTGCACCCGCTGAAGAAAAGCTAGGCTGGTGACGTGGGAGCTGGGTCCCTGCCTGTGTTAGGAGGGGACGCCGCAGCGTCGGCTTCTCCCTCCCAGATGTCGTGGGGGAGCTGTAAGGCTTGGGGAGTCTGCCCACTCATCAGGTGACCCCGTTCCCCTCTGCTGCCAGGACATCATCCTCACAGTCAAGGAGAAGCTGTCTATCCGAAGTATCGAGTACTTTGCACTGGCCCTGGAGGAGCAGTACAGCGTCTCCCGCCTGCACCTACTGCATGAGGAGGAGCTCATCCAGCAGGTAGAGGACCCACCCTGCTCTGGGGTGCCCAAGCTCCTCAGCCACATTAGGGCTGGGGTCTTCTGCACTCACTCAGCCTGGGGATAGCAGGGCAAGACTCGGGCGTGGTTTGCATCCAGAGTCCAGGACACCCATCTAACAGATGTGGAGGCAGAGGCTTAGCTGGGTAAGGTGGCTGTTCCCCATCACCTCTCTGATAAAGTCTTTTGCTTCTGGCTCTGATGATCTTTCCTGGCACCGGCTGTCTCAGAATGTCTGTTAGGGGACATTGGCTGTTATGTCCAGGACCGCTTTTGTGGCTCTTGCCCCACTGAGCTGCACCCCCGTGATAGGACAGGCCAAACAGCCAATCCATCTGTGCTACCCAATCGTTTGACCATGCAGTAAAATGGTTGTTCTGACTCTTTCAAGTCAAACACAGGTCAGTTCAACAAACCATTGTAGGGTGTCTGCTATGAAAAGAGCGGTAGATGTTACGGTTGGGAAAGAGAAGGGTTTCTTCAGCAGGGGAATAGAATGGGAAGCCTTGACCTTGGAAGTCATTTAGCCTTCCTCATTACAAGTGAGTTATGACCCAGCCACCGCTCACCAACTGCTGCAAACCTTTTTTAAATTAGCATATATTCTAAATTTTTATATATATATAAAATATATATATATATATAAATATATATATATTCTTGCATTTGCTTTGGGAAGAAAAATCGTACTAAATCCCCAACTTAGTTTATGTGGGGGAGGGGAGAGTAAGGTGTAGAATTGTACAAACTCCTTTTTGTTTTGTTTTTCGAGACAGGGTTTCTCTGTAGCTTTGGAACCTGTCCCGGAACTAGCTCTTGGAGACTAGGCTGGCCTTGAACTCACAGAGATCTGCCTCCCGAGCGCTGGGATTAAAGACGTGCGCCACCACTGCCCAACTGCAAACTTCATCTTTACTTGTGGACATTGACACTCATATGCATTCCTTTTCTCCTGGCTGTGATAAAAATCCCTGGTAGAAGCGACTTAGGCAGACAGAGAGGATTATTATCCCAGAGTTTAGTAGCTGCAGCCCGTTATCACTGGGGAAGACATGGCGACAGGAGCATTTCTCCATGGTGGTGGGAGCTTGTGGTAGCTGGTCACATTGTGGTTGGCCGATAGGAAGCAGAGAGACCGCAGGCAGAAGCAGACCTGAGATATACTCCCAGGGTTTACACCCCTGTCTCAGAAACCCACTCTCCAACCAGGCCCCACACACTAAAAGCTCCACTGTCTCCCAAAATAGCCCTGCCAACTGAATTGCCCAAATGTTTAAACTTGTGCTAGACAGTGGGGAGTTCACATTCAAACCACAAAGTGAGGAGTCCTCGGCTGTCCCTGGGAGGGTATTGAGATGGACAGGCGTTCCTCTGACAGAAGAAATATCACCCTTTTGAGTCTTACACATTTTATACCATGGGAAAGAAATCATGCAGAGAGAGAAGTCTGGGGAAAGACGGAAATAGACCAGGGCCGCCCTTGCTCTCTTTTCCCTTGTAAGCTGCTTTATAGAGAGCCCGAGATCACAGTATCTTCTTTCCCCTGGGCAGGTGGTGGAAAGGGAAGAATCACAGGACTCCCGCTGCCTCTTCAGGGTGTGCTTTGTCCCCAAGGACCCCCTGGACCTGCTGAAAGAAGACCCGGTGGCTTTTGAGTATCTCTACCTACAGGTGACTGGGCTGGGCTACCTGGGATGACAGTGTCCTCAAAGATGCAGGCTGGGTTATTCTGGGTTGGTGGCCACTAAACAACTCTCCCAGAGGAATTGTATTTTTCTGGGGACAGTGAGTCCCATTATCCCTTCCAGGGTTCCTGCTCCGAGTTGCTGTAATGGGAGATTTGCAGTAGACTAATCAAATTGAGGCTTGGTCGTCAATGTAGATAATACATTTTTTTCTAATACTATTAAGCATTGTTATCATTTCCATTTTTATTGCAGAATGGGGCTTTAGTGCTTCGGAAACTCATGTTAGAGATAATGTAACTGGGTCTTAGAAGGAGCATGCATCTGAGGTCCCCACATAGTAGTTGAGCCATACCTAATTGCTTCCTTTTGTTCTTTCCTTTTTTTCTTTTTCTTTTTTCTCTTTGTTTTTTGTTTTTTATTTGTATTATTTGTTCTTTCCTTCCTTCCTTCTTTTCTTCTCCTTCTCCTCCTTCTTCCTCTTGCTCTTCTTTCCTTTTAGTTTGTTTGTTTGTTTTTATTTTTAGGGGCAATATTTCTTCTTTGTAGCCCTGGCTGTTCTAGAACTAGCTCTGTAGACCAGGCTGGCCTCAAACTCAGAGATCCACCTGTCTCTGCCTCCTGAGTGCTGATATTAAAGGCACGAGTCACCATGCCTGGCCAGAAACCTGGTTATTTGACTACCAGCATGGTCCTGCCCTCTATTACCTGGACTGAGATTAATTTTGTTTTAATTTGGATGGGAAGAGTCATGTGGGAGGTGTTACCAGTTCACAGAAGAAGCAATTCGGTGTGGTAGGTTGACTGGCCCAGTTCTTAAAATAAATGGTACCAGGAAATAACAGTAGCAGCCTCATTACCACCAATGCGTTATATCTTCATTTTTATAATATTGTGTGCTTTATGCTGGCATTCCTGCATATTGTCTTTTCTATTCAATATACATTGGTGTGAGAGTGTCAGATCCCCTGGAACTGGAATTACAGACAGTTGTGAGCTTCTGTGTAGGTGCTGGGAATTGAACCCCAGTTCTCAGGAAGAACAGTCAGTGCTCTTAACAACTGAGCCATTTCTCCAGCCCATATTGTCTTTTCTAAACCCCACAGAAATCAAGAAACGTAGATCCGATAGTTAGTATACACTTAACAATGGAAGGCCCCGTGCTCGGAGATTCTTAAATGTAACTGAGGTCACACAGCCATGACCTGTCAGAGCCAGACCGAAAAGCCGACTGCTGGCCCTGCTGTCTTTGGCCCAAGAGACCAGGGGGCACGCTGTGCATTCTTTTGTCGCCCAGCCATGCCGTGCAATCTCTTGCAGAGCTGCAGTGATGTGCTGCAGGAGCGCTTTGCTGTGGAGATGAAGTGCAACTCTGCTCTCCGGCTTGCAGCCCTGCACATCCAGGAGCGGATTTATGCCTGTGCCCAGCCGCAGAAGATCTCATTGAAGTACATAGAGTGAGTGGCAGGGGCGACAGCTGTGCCACATTTGTGACTGCTGACTCCTAGACGCCACAGAAAGCTGATATTCACCCGTCTGCCTTTGTCTCTCCGTCCATTTCCCTTCACCCAGCCTGGCTCCCCCATCCAAGTAGAAGACACTTCCACAGGCAATAACACAGGGTCCCTTTGGAAATTTCTAATCCCTAGAAGGAATCTGAGGCAGTCAGTTGACAACTTCTAAGGGCAGGGATGTCTTCCAACAGGTGTGAGCAAGCTGCTACTACATTACACCCCCTCCCCAAATGGGGAGGTTTCAAGTCCTAAGATTCATTCACCTCTTGATTCTTAGTTCTGAGTGCTAACATCCTGTTATACTAAGCCCCTCCCCAGGCCTCAGCTCTAGCTTGTCTACATATTCAAATCACATAGAGAAATAAAATTTTAAAAATAGATCAGATCCTCGTTTCTACCCCTGGTATAGGAGCAATTTTAGGGGGCTTCTGAGGCTTCTAGGCTAATAATATTCCAAAGCTTAGCTTTGGGGATGGACAGGTGCTCTCTGTTGCAAGGGTGTTTGGGCAGCAAATACAGCTAGTAGTAGAGAGCTTGCCTGGCATAGGCAAGATGCTGTGTTTGTCCCCTAGCAGAGGGTGGGAAAGTTGTTCTTATATAGGCATGATCATGCCACATATCTTGTTATTAAAAGGACTGAGAACACACCTGTGGGCTGGCTGAGCGGTAGAGGCGCCTGCTGCAAGCCTGACGACCTGAGTTCAATCCCCAGGACCCACTTGGTGGAAGGAGAGAACTGATTCCCACAAGTTGCCCTCAGATCACTTGATCCATGAATACACTTGCTAAAATGCACCATCTCAGAATCTCCTTAGAAGTTTGACTTAGTATAGGCACACAATAAAAAAAATAAAAAAGATTGAGAACTTCTGCTTTGATTCATGAACTATCATACAACATTTGCTCTTCATTAGAACCATGTGCACTGTAAACATGGGCCCCTTTGTCTCCTTTGTCTCACGCAGGAAAGACTGGGGAATAGAGAATTTTATATCTCCAACTTTACTCCGAAATATGAAAGGCAAAGACATCAAAAAAGCCATTAGTTTTCACATGAAGAGGAACCAGAATTTGCTAGAACCCCGACAGAAGGTAAGGTGACCATAACTTCTGCTGACCCGCCCAGTAATTTGTTGTGAAGCTTTGGGGGAAATTTTCAACATTGCCTGGGTTTTTATGCAAGTTATGAATAACTCTGGTTTCAACACTTTTTTTTGTCTAATAAAGCAACTTATTTCTGCTGCTCAGCTACGCTTAAATTATCTTCAGATCCTTGGGGAACTCAAGACATATGGCGGGAAAGTGTTTAACGCTACTCTGATGGTATGTACCAGATCACCGTGGACTCCTGCTTGCTCGGGATCTTGACTGTTTACAGATTGGCGGATATTTATCAGGCCCTGGCTTTGTGTATGGAAAATGGTAGGGGGAGGCAGAGCTGAATTAGTTACGATTTCTGCCATCAAAGATAAAATAAGCTGTGCCATAAGACAAGGTCGTGAGGCAGGGTATGGCCCCTGTTGTGGGGTGGGAAGATAGATGCTGCCGTTGCTAATCATCTGGATCCGAGGAAGAGAAGGCTTTCAGATGGTTGGATGGGGCCTGACTCAGAATGGGAGAAAAGCACCGGGGTGAGGTCTGTTGTAAGCAGCACCCGTGCGAGTTTGGATGCATAAGGACAGCAGCGAGAATGGGGCGTGATGGATGAGAATGTGGGCCGGCTGCCAGGCTGGGCCCCGATAGTGCAGAAAAACTAACCGAGGCAACCAGCCTCTGCCTGAGCCCTCCCTCCTGCTTCCTCTCTGGAGACGTCGGTGCTCATGGTGTGGCTTAAGGGACTCTGCTCCATTATGCCACCAGCCCCAAATGGCCAGTCGTGTTTTTTTTTTTTTTTTTTTTTCAAGAATAGTAAGGAGAGAATTCAGAGGTTTTAAGTATTTTCTTATTTTCAGTGATGGGACAATCCAGTCAGACTGCTGACCTCGCAGCACAGACAGAAGGGAAGTGGGTAGTTGGAGGAATGGAAAAATGGGCAGAGTCTGTGTGTAAGGACAAGGCCCCGACGGTGGGAAAGACACTAGATTTCAGAACAGAGGGCTTTGAAGGGACTGGGAAAGCTTCTAGTGTTCTCGCAGGCTCCAACCCTCCTAACCTAAGCCTGCCTTGACTGTTCCTGTCCCAGGAAAGGGCAGCCAGTTAGACAGGACTGGCTTGAGTGCAAATACAGGCTAATACAGACTCTATCATCAAAGAACTCAACGTGTAATATGAAATCTGAGTATAAGTAATTGAAATCAGTTAAGATGCGCCCAGTGTTCTCAGAGGCATACAAAAGTGGTGTAGGCTCTGCGCAGAGGAGAGAGGCTGTCCAGGCTGAGGAGGCTGAGGCTTCCCTAGGCATAAGATGCTGTTGTTTGTTTATTTTGATCTGTTGAGTAGGGTCTCACGTATCCCATGCTGACCTCAAACTTGCTGTATACCGGAGGACGACCTGGAACTCATCCTCCTGCCTCTGTCTTCTTGGTGCTGAGATTAATGCTGGGTGGCTGTGGGGTTTGGTGGGAGTGTTTAAGGAAGGGTCAGGACTTCTACGAGTAATGTTGAGAGTGAGATCCCAAGAGAGGGATGCAGTCTGAATTCAGACACATGGGTGACAAGTTAAGGTGACGGTTTTGGGAGAGGTGACAGTACTCTGTTAAAAAAGACTTAGAAAGGGCTCTGAAGGAATGGCTCATGGGTTAAGAGCATGCACTCAGTTCCCAGCACCCATATCAGGCTGCTCACAATTGCCTGCAACTTTAGTTCCAGGGAATTCAACGCCCTCTTCTGGCCGCCATGTGTACTGGACTCATGTACACAGAGACCCACATATACACATAATTTTAAAATTGTATAAAGTCAACTAGAGAATTTATAGGAGATGAATTTATTTTTTAATTCAGCTGTAGGTGGGCCCCATGCTGAGGTGTTGTCTTGGGGGATGCTGGTGAGGGGCTAACACAGGAAACAAACAGAGAAGCCAGGCATGGCACACACTGTAATCCCAGCACCCAGGAGACTGTAGCAGGAGGACCATAAATTTGAAGCCAGCCCGTGCTACACAGCAAAACCATTTCCAAAACTGCCAAAGAAGAATTTGTCGAAAGGAGACCACATGCAGAATGCTTTCACAAGCTTGCGAATAGACGCTAATTGCCTTCTCTCTTCTGCAGTTGCAGGATAGAGAATCCTACATTGCCCTGCTAGTTGGAGCCAAGTATGGCATCAGTCAGATTATCAATAGCAAACTCAACATCATGTCCACCCTGGCCGAGTTTGCCCACATCAGCCGCGTGGAGCTGGCAGAAGAGTCTGAGAAAGTGAGCATGGTCAAGGTGTATCTTCAGGATGTTAAGGTAACAGAGGAAGAGATTCTGAGTTTGACCTCTTGTATTTGGTGTGAAATTATTCTAGGGTAGTTAATATGGGCTTTGGGTGATAATAAAACCCACTGTTTATATAACTGGCAAAGCGGAGCTGTCTCAAGTGGAGCGTGGCAAACGGGATGCCTTGTCCTGTGAGGCTCCTGGAAAGGTTTTGTTCTATTTGTTGGGCTATGTGTTTTATTGGTGAAAAATTCTGGACTCAGAGTTTGTTGGGTGGAAGTTAAAATGGATAAATAGTTCAGGGTACCTCCAGAGCCTTTCTGGAAGGTTCTGCATTTACTATTCCCTCCTTTGATTCCATCCAGTGTGCTCAAGGGTGTCCCTCTGTCTTTACCACTCTTTCTTTATTCTCTACTCATTCCTCCTTTTCCTGTGACAGCTCGGGTCACTAAGGCACTAGTTGTCTGAAGGAGTAGGGTGGGTGGGGCAGCTAGGGATAGTGGCATCAAGGAGAGAAAGAAAGGGGACCATTTTTAGATTAGGGATGAGGAACCCACAGTGTGTCAGAGTCCACATGTGTGTTTATGTACACGCTTGATCATTTAGATTTAGCTCCTCCATGTGAAAATATTGGCTGCTTAGGGCCAGACTGTGTACCATGGTTGAGTATACTTATTATCTCTCTTGGGCCCCGTCGGCCTTGTTGTATCTTGACCATCCAGAAACAGAAAGGTTCTGTTTGCCTTCGCAGGTTCTGACTCTGTTGCTGGAATCCAACAGCGCAAAAGACCTGGCATGCTTGATTGCTGGATACTACCGGCTGTTTGTGGACCCGGCTAACTCAGTTTTCCTCTGGTCTGGAAACAGACAGCAGATTCACCGAGTGTCTGCTGAAGAAGGTGAGGCGCTGAGTCTCTCCCTAGAAAGGACAGGACCATTTATTTCCAACCACACATTTGATCTTTGTTGGATATTAGACACTTCGGTAGTCTCCTAAATGCCAAGGAATGCTAGAAGGTCTCTGATTCCTGCTGAGTTTCCCAAAGTCATCTCTAAGGTCCATTGTATCTTATTTCCCAGCAAAAGGAGGTGTCCCTTTCTCAGAAGGAGAATGGCTTGGTCTCACCCGTGCCTCTGCAGTCTTTCTCATTCTCTTGTTTGTGATAGAAAGTCTCAGCCTTACATAGTTAGAGGAAAGGGGCACCTGGGGACAAAAGAGACTTAAAATTATGCCATGTAAAGATTGTAAGGGGGGCTGTTAAAGGGCAGGGAAGAAAAACAGGTTCCCAGGTGGCTTCCACGTCAGCTGTTCTATTGATGTAGTTTTTCCGGGGGCGTCCTGATAAATGTTTAATAGCTGCCGCTGCAGGGGGAAACCCCTGAGCTGAGACAGTTGTCTAACTCTCCTCCCGTCACCCCATTTCAGACTGGGAACGTGCTAGACAGAGGTAGGCAGAGTACCTTACCCTTATATGGTGTTTCCTCCACACGGGCAGAGTAGGCAGAGATCACCCCAGGAGAACAGATGGTTGGAAAGTGAACAGTAGCCGTCCATGGCACCTGTGGTGGCCACAAGAGATCAATCCCTACAACCTTGGAGCTTACTGAAATTCACACATGTTCAGTCCTTACTATGAAATGGTATATAATTTATAACCTGCACACGGCCTTGCATATATGCATTACGTAAAGCGCTAAGTTACCCACTGTGAATGTCATGTATGTGTTTCATACAGAGAATGGTCCACGAGAGCCGTGCTTTCGGTTTTGAATGAATGAGTTTATTAGTTTATAACAAGCAAAAGTAAAAGAGCAAGATAGCAAGCAATAAATATATAGTAGGACATCAGATTTGGCGCTTACATCATCCAACAAGGATGACTGAAGAAGCCCTGTAAAAGTAGCCATCTGGGGCCAGGTGTGGGGCGCACACCTTTAATGCCGGCACTTGGGAGGCAGAGGCAGACAGACCTCTGTGAGGACAGCCAGGGCGGTCACATGGAGAAACCTTGTCTTGAAAAAACAAGCAAACAAAGTCTTCTGAGGACCCTGATGGATAAAGAGTGTGCCAGGCTGCGTCTTCATGGAGGAGCTTCTTGTTTCTCGCTCCCACTATCCATGTTTTTATGCCATGGGAAAAACAATAGTAATCTTGGTTTGGAACAATCTGCCTTCTAGATGTCCTCAAGGACACATTTTTTCTAAGACCCTTGGTGGTTTGCTCTTCTCCTTTCTCCCTGTGACTGAGCTTAGGGCCAGCCTGACCCAGAGAAAGTAGTTTTGGGGGAAATTCAAAATAAACATGTTTGAGTGGGGCCATCTCTTGTTTCCTGAGTCAGCACTCAACACAAATGCACATAAGCACATGGCAATTTATTGATATAATTTATATTACAGTCAAATGTTCTGCCACTAATCTATACCCCCATAGTTTATATTGTAGTGTGCCATTATTATCCTGTGTTTTTGAAGAAAGGCTTATACATGTTCAATACAGATGCATTTTACTCTAAATATTTTGAGACTATGATTGGATGCATCCACATGTAGAAACCTGCAGATTTGGAGGGCCAACCGTAGTAAGGAAGTGATGCACTTTGCTTATGTTGCCTGTAGCAAGTCTGTCTCACCAGCTAGCTCTCAAATAAACACAGGGAGACTTCTTATTAATTATGAAAGCTTGACTGATAGCTTAGGCTTGTTTCTAACTGGCCCTTGTAACTTAAATCAACCCACACTTTTATTAATCTACATTCTACCACGTGGTTTTTACCTCTATTCCTTTTTGTCTGGTGTCTCATTCTTTCTGTGTCTATTAGGCTTCTCCGCCCTTCTTCTTCTTCCCAGCTTTCTCCCTGCCCTGAAAATCCTGCCTAGCTCTTGGCCATTTAGCTTTTTATTAAACCAATCATAGTGACATATCTTCACACAATGTAAAGGAATATTTCACAGCAGTTTCCTTTGCTTTTGCCACGCATCTGTGAGCGCTGACCAGCTCGGAGGCTGGTCAGGAGAACACGGTGGGAATGCTGCTGTTTTGGGGGGTGATGGCAGGAGGAGCCGCCACCATGGTCAGAGACGGTGCTGTAGAACACCTTAGAGCTGAGCACATAAAAAAGGAAAGATCATTTGAAAAGAGGGAGCATGGAGGCACGGCATGAGAAGTTTGGAGAAGGCTGCAGAGGGCAAACAGTCTGCTGAGGTACGAACTGGCTTCAGTCTGCTGGGATCAGGACCGGCCATACTGTGAGGGCTGTGACAAAAGGGGTCAGAGCCGCAGTGTGAGGACACACTGTGAGAGGGATCAGGGCTTTTCTGTGGTAGGAGCAACAAGACCACACTCTGAGACTCTCTGCCCCTCAGGAGGGAGCTGTGATTATTCCCTATAGGGAGGGGAAGCCAGCAAAAGGTGTGGGGGGAGGGAGTCAAGTGGTGTACAGAGATGTTTTTAGGGAATTATTCCAGAGGCTAGTTGGAGAAAAGTAGGAAACCTAGCCGAATGTTGCTTCTCTCGATCGTTTCAGTCTTCCCAGGTACCCACCACTAGATACCTCTCCGCTCTTCTAACTGGTCCACTGCAGCAAAGGGTCTCTGAAGCCCCTAGCAGCCTCAGGCCCCACTCCCTTGCTGCCTCACTCGATATTAAGGGTAGGTCAAGGATCTATTTTGCATTTTACATTTGGTTCCCTGTGTAATTTTGATGTTCAGACAGGACAAGGGAGATGTTTGAGGAAAAGCTGAGCACACAAGGGAGATCCAGGTGACTATTCACCAACAGGCAGATAGGTCTCCTTGGAAGAAGAGATGGACTCATCCTGTGTCCTTAAGTGGCTCAGACAGATGGGGAACAGGTAACCCAATGGTGTGGCATCTTTGGATCTTGTATCAGTCAATCTGCTGTGATTTGGGTTAATTACTTTCTGTCTTTTCCCTCCAGCAGGGTGACAGGAAACAGGACACAGAGCTGTCTGTCAGACTTAGATGTCAGTTTGTAACTCTGTGTCCCATTTGTCCTAGGCTACGAGTCTAGGGCCTGCAGTGACTCGGAGGAGTCCTCTGAGGTGGATTGCTTACTGGAGCCCCTGTCGGACCGACGCCTGGTGAAGCTGAGCCTCTGCAGACCATTCGTTAGAGAGGAGCAGCCCCCTGGAGACAGTCCCACCCCCGAGGTGACCAGGAACGGCCTGAGCACATGCGGGGCCAGCAGCATGACTGACAGCGCTGAATCCGAGGCGTCTGACTCAGCCAACACCGAGAGCCGAGGCTGCAGGACCAGTGGCTCCAGCGAGTCGGTGGATGCCCTGGAGGAGGATGACTTGGACGCCTGCTCCTCCAGCGGGACAGGCTTCTTCCACTTTGGCCCACCAGGCTTCTCCAAGGGTCTTGATACCATCAGCCAAGAGGAGAAAAACAGGATCGAGACCAGTGGTTTTCTGTGTTTACTGGACCTGGCCCAGAACGCCAACCCTCAGTGCCCGAAGACAGAGTGTCCCCAGGGCCTAACTTCGGGGACCTGCAGCTGGGGACCAGAACTGAACGTGGGCAGGCTAGACCCCAGGCTGTATGAGGGCAGCCGGACTGACTACTATAGCCTGTGTTCCAGCATCTCCCCAGGCAGCCACCTGAGCGACAGCTCGGAGAGTACAGCTTCCCGGCAGGGCACTGCACTATCACCATGGTGCCAGCAGGGCTGGATGGAGGCTCAGCCTGGCTCCATGCTGGAAGCTCTGGCCCTGCACCCACTGGCAGCACGGGCCTTTGAGGATGGCAGCTCAGAGGAGGAGTTCTATGATGCCGCTGACAAACTCACACCCCCAGACACACTCTCAGGTGAGCCCCTCACCCTCCCACCCCCACCCCCACCCCTGTCCCAGCTTCCGAGGGCCCAGCACCAGCCTGGGTTCCGTGGGCCAAATTACAAACATCATGGCCTTGAGTCAAGGCTGCAAGGGAAGTTTAAAGAACTGTGGGCAACGGTTGATGAGAGGAATTCATCCCACTGTGGAAACCAGGGAAGGCTTCCCAGAAGAGGTGTCAAGTGGGCTGGGCCTTATCATTTGGACGCAAAAAAGGATTGGAGCGCCCAATAGAAAGAGTAGCTGTGCTACTGCAGATCCTAGGAGCAACAAGACAGGCCATCAGTGGATCCTAGGAGCAACAAGACATGCCGTCGGTGGTGTTTGACGGCCTTTGGGGAGTCTGCGGGCCCCTAATATCAGAAGGGTGGGGATCTGTTGTCTGGGTTCCTCATATAGCTTCCAAAAAAGATTGTGAAAAATTTAACTTACGATCCATGATATACCATCTCACACAAACAAAACACCAATACGAAGTCTTTCCACACTGATATACTTGCCCAGCTCACCGGAAAATCTTGCAAGACACACATGTGTACCCATGTTCACACATACCCTTACTACTCTGTCTCCCTGCTCAGCCCAGCCCTCTCCCGTGCCTCTCTGATACTGCCCTCTAGTGGTTGCTCTTGACAGAAATGCCAGCTCAGCTCCTGAAGGCAGCACCGGTGAGGCTCTCGGTGGTGGCCTCTGCCTGCCCGCTCCCGCGCCCCCACCCCCGCATCTCTGCAGGCCTTTGTATCTGTTATTATCTGATCCTCAGCTGCTACTGCCCATCAACGGTCTAGTCTCAGCTAAGGGTTCCGTTCTGCAGGGAGCATTTTCCAGGTTTACCCCAGCAGAGCCAGGTGCCCATCTCAGTCCCAGGTTCTTCCCACAGCTGTGGCTCTGCTTGCAGTTATGCACTCACTTGCACAGCTGTGTAAAGGCTCCTTGCGTGCACACGGCACCTGGGCATCGTCGCTGAGTGAGTGACCTCACCACCCTCTTGTGTTGACTTGATTTCTTTTTGTTTGTATGTTTGTATGCATGTATGTATGTATGTAATCTTGCTGTCCCAGAACTCACTATGTAGACCATGGGAACTGAACAGCAATGGGTTTGCTGCACTACAGCCCACAAGAACCTGGCTAACGTCCTGCTGGGCTCTCCCTGACCCCAACTCTGCCCTGTTGAGCTAGTCCTTATACTAGGAGCAGGATGAGGGGTGTGGCTGGGACTTGCAGATGGGACTCTTTTATGGTGACCTAGTTCAAACTTAGGTCCATGTGAGGAGTCAGTGTGCAAGCACAGAGCCTAGTACTGGGACTCTTGTACCTAGGTTTCAGTCCAGCTCCTGACACACTGTGAGCTCCATTAAAGGGTATTGGTAGCCAAGACAGCTCCTCCCAAACATAGCAGCAAATCAGAACCACCCGAGGAACCTTGTTTGAAGTCTGTCAGTTCCTCTGCGTTAACCTCAGCAGTTCTGACTTTGGAGGTCTGAGGGGTGACCTAGAATTTGGTAAGATTTTTCAGTATCATGCAAGCAGGTTGGGAATGTTTGATCTGAGTGTCTAACATGCTTCCGAGTCCCCGCTGACATGTGATCCTGATTCCTTCTGCCCAAATCCCAAGACCCTTTCACACACTGCTTCTTCTGAGAAAGAGCATCCAGCGTATGCAAACCCCTCGTGACTGACTGAGGGTCAGGGTTCCTGTTTGTCCAAAGAAAGCAGCCCCCCCCCCAACCTCACAGGCAAGATAAAAGTAGCGACAGAAGCAGCAGTAGCTATGGGCTGGAGTTAACGTCATTCAGAGAAACTTGAAGAGCAAAAAACCTTGAGATTTCCAGCAAGCCTGAAGAACTGGGTTCAGATATGGCTGGTAGCCAGGCCAGGAGTCTGCGCAGCAGAATTGCTCAGCTGTGCTGTTGTCAGGGTCCTGTGGCTGCATAATGACTTCTCATTGCTATTATTAACAGTTGTTGAGTTACAGTCTTGATATTAATGTAGCCCGGGCTGGCCTTAAACTTGTCAGGCCTCCTGAGTGATAAGATTATAGACATGTACCATCACACATGGTTTTATATTTTTCTTAATTTTTCAATGAGTTTTATGTGTATGGGTGTTTTCCCTGCATATATGTTGTATACTGTGTGTGTGCATTGCCCACGGGGTCCAGAAAAGGGTATCAGATCCTTTGAAACTGGAGTTACAGATGATTGTGTGTAGACATGGAAGTGCTGGGAATTGAATCCAGGTCCTCTGGAGGGGCAGCCAATGCTCTTACCTGCTGAGCCATTTTCTAACACCCTTTTAAAATGTGTGTGTGTGTGTGTGTGTGTGTGTGTGTGTGTGTGTGTGTGTGTTGTGTGTTTGAAATTCCGGAGACTTTGTAGCTAACTGCCTGGGCTATGAATCTCATCACTTCATCCTATGGATTGAGAGCATGAGTGTCGGGGTGCTTGCCCAGCATGCATAGGGTTTGAGCTCTAGCACCGCCAGTCTTCATCAGACTGTACGAGGAGATGTTGTCTCCTGGAAAGAAGCTTATGCTACTATGACTAAAGGTTGTAAATAGGTCTTGGACAAGCTACATAACAAATGTCTGCTGCAATCATTATTCCCATCTTTCAGATGAGGAGACTGTAGGGCTTGAGTTCAGGCAAGTCTACATGCTGCCCAAGCACGGGCAAGCCTCTCTGCTTCTAGGTACTTAATGTGATTTCTCTTATCTTGACTTGCAGGGCCCAGAGCTGCCAATCTTAGTGCCGAGAGATTGCAGGATCAGTCTAGAACCCATAGCTCAGAGGAAAGCCTGCATCTGGGACCAGAGGGAGGAGAACCAAGCAGACGGGGAGGGGTGAAGAAGTATGCCAAGACTCTGAGGAAAAGAAGATCCTTCCTACAGACAGACCACACCTCCCAGGTCTCCTTCCCCCTGGAGCCATCAGCCTCCCAAGAGAACATGGATGACGTTTGCTACTATGACAGAGAGCCCTACCTGACCCTCACTGTTCCCTCCCCAACTGTGTCCTCCCTGCAGGACATGCAAGGTGAGCCAGGCCTCCTGGAGACCAAGGCCTTGGGGTTGCTGGCTTCGCTGAGGGAGACAAAGAGCAAAAATCCAGCCTCCAGGATCATGGAGATGGAGCCAGAGACCATGGAAACCAAGTCAGTCATCGACTCCCGAGTGTCTTCTATTTCTGCCATTCGCCTCCGAATTGACCCCAGCAATGCAGAGAATCTTGAGGCTCCCCCCGTGGCCATCACTGTTGACAATGCCTCAGCAAGCAGCCCTCACAGCCTTCGCTGTTCCGACCCAAGTTCTTCCAACCCACAGGCTGCTCAGGTCAGGCCTTTCCAAATCTTATCTCCCTTTCAAGACCTAGATGGTACCACCCCCAAAGAACTCCCCCCAGAGCCTGAGGGCAGCACCTCCCCTCCCTCTAGCGCTAACCCTAATCCAGGCAGCCCAGGGACACATCATGTCCCTCAAAAAAACACATCAGAGCAGGAAGGGGGCCAATCAGAAATGGAATTGGGGTCTTTTTTAATAAAGCATATACACGAAGTTACCCCCAGATTCAGAGGGTCCTTGTCTCCTGGAGATGGGACAAGGCATGGTAAATGTGGCGTGGATTCAGAAGGGACTGCCTCTGCTTCCGAAGAGGGAGAACGAGGACAGCTGTCTTTGGGAAGTGACAGTGAAGTCACCTACACAAATGGACCCACCCTACTTCAGGAAGAATTTGGGATGGACTCAGATAATGTTCCACGGGCTCTTGATGTTCGTACTCCAGCTGGCGAAATAGCCGGCTCCCTCTCCTCAGAGACTCCTGGAACATGGACAGAACAGACCCCGTCCTGTTCCCTCAAAGACTCCCCAGGGAAGCAGAGAGAAGCCATAGACCAGGCCTGTCCGAAACAGGAACTATTGGCAGAATTGGACTTGGGCCCTGATTTCTTAGTTAGGGAGCAGACCATCCCATCAGCCTTCCCTCCAGAGAGGGTCAAGGCAGAGCAACTTAACCCTGTCATAGGGGAAGACACAACCCCTATGGACACTCCTCAGCAAATCTGTGTCCAGACAGTACCTTCCCTGCCAAAACTTTCACCATGTCAAGAGGAACCCCGCTCAGCAGATTCCGGCCATGGCTCACCAGCAGACAGCAAAGGTGACAGTCCTATCATTTGCCTTCCACCTGAGAGGTCTTTCCTGTGCTTTGCCCCAGAGAGCCACCCTGAAGGCTCCACCGGTCTCAGCAAGGCCACCTCCTTGGGTTTTGCTGGCATGGACGAAGTGGTGCCTGCCGGGATTGGCATAGAGCATTGCAGATGCCAGTTCTCCTATGCCACGTGCTTTCGAGGCCTGCAGCCTGAGACAGAGGAAGAAGATGGAGACCCAAAGACACATCCTGTTGCCCCCCTTACCTCACCACCCTCTGCAGGAAGCCAGGTGACTCTGCCTTGGAGGTCAGCCCGTGCCTACAGCTGTACCACACCCCTGCCCAGGAAAAACCACGTCTGGCCAGAGTACTGCTCCAGGGCTCTGAGACAGCTGAAAACTGCCCCTGCAAGTGCTCCCGAGGGCTTTGTCCAACTCACAGAGAGCCTGCTGGAGCTACAGGACATTCTAGAAGCTTCCTGGGGTGTTGGGAACAAACACCCCATTGACAAGTGCACCTGGCATTTTTCAGAAAGCCGGAGCCGCCTGTGCATGGGCTCCCAGAAGCTCCTATCCAGCTGTCAGCATGTGATCAGAATGGACCAGTCCCCTGAAGAAATGCAGGGTGCTGTGCGTGTCACCTTCCAGCACCTGGTCCAGCTGGCTGGTCTCTGCTTCCAGTTCACAGACTGTAGCCGCTGCTCCACCCGGCACAAGGAAGTGGCCGGGAACCTGAGGGACGTGGTTTATACCTACCACCAGTTTGTGGAGGCTGCAAAACTGACCTGTGAGAGAGGCTACCATGACCTCAGTGTGAAACTCTTGGCTCGCCAATGCACAGCCCTCACAGCTGCTGTCTTCTGTTTGACCCAGAAGTTCCGGGCATCCACTGCTCTGTGAACAAGTCACCTACCCCAGGCCCCTTTACCCTGCCTGGAAAGTCCTCCAAGAAGCCTCTTCTAGTTCTCCACCCACCCCCTTCAAATGTTTACTATGTAGAGTATTCGAATAAACTGCTGCTTAATCTTAGCCTGTCGTGTTCTGAGTGGTGATAAATTTGGATTAAAAATGTTTATTCAAGCCAGGCAGTCGTGATGCACGCCCCTAAGCCCAGCACTCAGGAGGTAGAGACTGGTGGATCTCTGTGAGTTTGAGACCCAGCCTGCTCTACAGAGTGAGTTCCAGGACAGCTAGAGATATTCACAGAGAAACCCTGTCTCAAAACCAAACAGAAAATGTTCACTCATATCCATTCAACAGACATTCCCTTCCTTTGCACCGGGCCTGTACTAGGAACCTGAGAAACAGCAGGCTGAATGACACAAGGCTTTTCCTCAGAATGTGCAGGCATATAGGAGAGTAGATGGTCATCCAACCAGCAGGCATCAGGCAAAAAGAAGTCTCAGATTTTGTCCCAAGAACTCAGGAATTGCCAAAAAAAAACAAAAAACAAAAAAAAAAAAACAAAAAACAGTCTTGATTCCCCTGTTACTTCATTGTGGCTCTCACCTCACAAACAGGTGGATACATGTGTTATTGGTAGGTTCAACCCTCCAAATCTGGAGTTGCAGCCCCGGGACCAGAGACCTGATAGTTATTCTTGGCTGCCTCTCTGCTGCAAGCATAGATTGCCACTAATTGGCAGTAAATTCCCTAGCCGCTCTGTCACCCACGTGCAGGGGTCGTCTCTGCTTTTTCTGAAACTGTACCCCTGACTCTGGCATCCTGTTTTTGTTTTTAATATTGTAAGGCAAACATTAAATCCGGAAATCAAAGTTGTCATTATTGGACTAATATTAAGGCAGAAGAAATATAGTCAGTACTTCTCCCTGGCCTCTGCTTGCCGAGGTAATCCTACTTAGCCATCATGGACATGGACAAGCTGCTCAAACTCTTCTTGTTTTGGGTTTTCTCTCCTGTACATGAGGAGGCTCATATTGTCTCCTTGATAGGGCAGAAATCTAGGAAGCTATATAATAGATTATAAGTATTGCTAACAGAG
Organism: Arvicola amphibius; assembly: GCF_903992535.2. Classification (NCBI taxonomy): domain Eukaryota; kingdom Metazoa; phylum Chordata; class Mammalia; order Rodentia; family Cricetidae; genus Arvicola; species Arvicola amphibius. The sequence goes on from NC_052057.2 coordinate 97,623,412, forward strand.
TGGTCTGTGTTTCTCTTAGTCTGAAAGTTGTACCCCCAACTCACTCAAACCCCCGCCCCTTAACACACACACCACACACACACTGTTTTCCCAGACAAACCCTTTTCAAGATTTCTTTGGGACAACTTCTGATCTGGCTTTTCTTGTCTGGTCAAATGTAGTTTGGTGGCTCATTCTGGGTCTTCAGAGGTCATCAAAGAGGTCCTCTTTCCCTCCTGTTACTGACTCGCTGTGAGGTCAATGCTCTACCCCTGTTAGGCACCTAATTTCTGGCTTTGCCCAGCAGAAGCAGGATGAGGGACGAATCAGTCACCTGTAAGTAGTTAATCAGCGTGTGTGGGGGAGAGGATTCGTTTCTTTAGAATGGTGCTTTAAACTTTTGTTTGTTTGTTTTTGATTTTCAAGACAGGGTTTCTTTGTAGCTTTGGAGCCTGTCCTGGAACTAGCTCTTCTAGACCAGGCTAGTCTCGAACTCAGAGATCCACCTGCCTCTGCCTCCCAAGTGTTGGAATAAAGGCGTGTGCCACCACTGCCCAGATAAACTTTAAACTCTTGAATACAACTTTGAAGTGATTTCATGACTGAAAAGTAATAGGGCACCAGGCTAGAAACCAAGTTGCATGGTGTGAAACATCAGAAGCTTTGCTAAGAAGATCAGAATAAGTTGTTTCTGTGGACAGAATCTGCACGCTCACCAGTGAGTTCACCTGGGACTGAATCCTGACTGACCTGAACCATACCTGAGTCCAATTAGCTAGAACCTACACTATGCCAGAAGCTTTATGTGGATAGTTTGAATACCCTTTAAAATATGGCATTCTACATTGTTACACGTGTTTAACAGTTCCATGAGAAACACATACAGAAAGGAGGAAGATCAAGCCTACAGCTGAGGCACCTGTCTCCACCTTTCTTTGGTTGCTCTTTTTCCCTGTGCATCCCATGAGGAAGAGTAAGGTCGAGAAGTGGTAGGAAGCTCTCGGTACTCATTGAGAAGCTACAGCGCAGGGAAGGCATTCTCTCTGGCACTGTCTTTGATACACTCCATCCATGAGGCAGGCGAGGTGAGGACCAGACTTTAAGAGTTCTTGATGGAGGCTGGATGGCAAGGCTCCGGGTCACCGAAGAGAAGGCACGTGAGACATGTAAAGGGAAAGGAATCTTTGGAGACATGAGTCGTCAAGGAAGGCTCTCTGTAAGAGGCAGTACTAATTAGGACTGGGGTGACAGCAGGAATTTGTTGGGTACCATATGTCAGGCCGTGAGATTCTGTAGGGTTTAGATGTCAAGAAAGAAAAAATAATTCTGTTAGTCAGAATCTACTATGCAGGGAGAGCAGGTAAAACACTCATGAGCACAGTGAATATGGGCTCCTCTTTTTTTTCATTTTATTTATTATCATTATTTTGGTTTCACTATGTAGCTTTGGCTGTCCTGGAATTCACTATGTAGATATGTAGACCAGACTGGCCTCGAACTTTAGAGATCCTCCTGTCTCTGCTTCCCAAGTGCTGAGATTAAAGGCGTGCATCACCACAACCCGCTCTCAAGGAACTTCTAATTAGCAGGAAAGACAAAATTGCTGACATGGAAGAGACTTTTTAAAAAGGTGCCAGAACAGATCAGATGAGCCAGTCCTACCCAGTGTGACCAGAAGACTGTTCTGAATGGAGACAGTTCAAGTGGAAGCTTAGAGAGCAAGAACCAGGGACTGGAGAGATGGCTCAGGAGTTAAGAGCACTTGCTGCTCTTGCAGAGGAACAGGGTTCCCTTCCCAGCGTCCACATCAGGTAGCTCACAACAGCCAGTTCTTGGGGATTGGTCTCCCTCTTCTGACCTCAATGGGCACTTGCATGGCACACAGAATAACAGGCACACACAGTCACATAAATAAAAACAAAACTTTTAATGATCATCTTTAAAACCCAGCTGTGGAAGAGAGAGAGAGAGAGAGAGAGAGAGAGAGAGAGAGAGAGAGAGAGAGAGAGAGAGAGAGAGAGAGAGAGAGAGAGAGGAGAGGGACTAGAGTGTGCAAATGCCATTGGTGTGTTTAAAGCCTTGGGAGACCAGAGCAGATAGAAATGGTAGGCTACAGGATCAGGTGGAACAAGGCGCTGGGGGACAGGGTTGGAGTTTACTCCACCCAGGTGCCACTGGGATCGGCAGAGGCGTCTTTGGAGCAGCAGTGGCAGCTCTAGGAGTGAAGGCAGAAGGAAAAGTGGGAGAAGTGAGGTGACACCAAAACCTGAGGACGGAGAGGCGTGCAGTATGGCTGACTATGAGGCAGAGGGACCCGTGGTTGTGAGCTCAGCTCTAAAAGCATCGAAGGCGGCTTGACCCACCTTTCAAGCTGCGCCAAAGCATGCCCGCAGCGAGTAGAAGCCAGAGTCAACAGGAAACAAAGAAGACTTGGTAGAGCTGGGTCATATAGGAGAAAGGCTGGAGAGATGGATGACTCGGAGCTTAAGAGCACTGGCAGCTTTTCCAGAGGTCCGGAATTCAACTCCCAGCAGCCACACGGTGGCTCACAACCGTCTGTAATGAGATCTGGTGCCCTCTTCTGGCCTGCAGGGATACATGCAGGCAGAACACTATATACAAATTAATTTAAATATTTTTTTAAAGCACTGGGTATAGTGGAACACAACTGGAATCCAGCGCTTGTAAGAATGAGGCAGGATGATAGTGAATTTGAGGTCAATTTGAGTTACATGATAGGACCCTGGGTTTTTTTTTTTAATTTTTATTGTTTGTTTTTGTTTTTAATTGAAGTATGGATTGGGAAGAGCCGTGCATAGAAAATAGTGCACCAAGAAGGAATACAACCAGGCTTTGGGTTCATGAGAGGGAGACAATTCAGGCTCATCTGTCGTATGGTCTCTCTAAAAATGCAACTCCTGGGACTGCATAAATTAATCTGAAAGTAGCAGATTGTCTTAACACAAGGCTAGGGGGCGGGGGCTGGAGAGATGGCTCAGCAGTTAAAAGCATTGGCTGCTCTTGCAGAGGACCTGGGCTTGGTTCTCTCATCCACACGGCTGCTCATAAATCCGTAACTCCAGTTCCCGGGGGATCCAGCACTCTTTTCTGACTTTCCCAAGTACCAGGCACTCAAGAGGAGCACGTACATATGCAGGCAAAGCACCCATACACATAAGCAAAAATAAATCTTAAAAAAGACCAGGAAAGGTCGTTTCGCCAGTTTCTGGTTTGATATGTGAAGGGAGATACACAGGGATGTAGCCGCCACTAGACTCTTGCCTCTTAAATCTTGTTTGGGTTTTGAACTTGCACAGTCTGATGGCAGAGTGTGCTCAGGAAGGCTCTGTGTTAGCTCATGGGCCCTTTTGGTTGAGGGGAAATTCAGGAAACCATAAGGGCCCCATACTGACAATAGACAAGGTTTAAAGCTTGGTTTCGGCCCAGTTTTGCAGTGTCCAGCTAGCCAGAAAGCGACTGGTCACCTGTTTGAGCTGCGTGAGTTCTGCGAGGAGCCGGAATTGCCACCCTCAACTAGTTTACGGGTGCCCACAATACAGATGCCCAGCTAGCCTACTGGCATCCTCTATAGAGTTGCTGGATTGAAAACTACAACTCCCAGAATGCCACTCGAAGCTGAGCAGGATCCGGAAGTAGTTCGGGGGCGGGACCAATCGTTTTGATCTCTTCTAAGCGAAGTGTGGTCGTCAGGTACGTGGGTGGCAGGGCGCGGAGACGATACCTGTTTTGAAGGTTGGCTAGAGAATACTGGGTCCCACCGTGAAGCCGCGGCACCCACAGTCGTTCGCAGCCGACGGGCCAGCGGGACCCACCCGCGTTCCCTGCAGCCTGTGGTCCAGGTCGGTGTTCCAGTGCTGAAGGGGTTAGCTTTGGGGCCCCACTACCCAGAATGAGAGAATGGGAGACCTGTGCACGCAGAGGATGATTGGACACTTAGCGTTGGCGTTTGTGCGCATCCGGTGGCACTTGGGCTGTGAAAGGTCTGAGGCGGGGATGGCGGAGTTAATGCAAAAAGTATTTATTGAATGCCCGAGTAAACATTTACTTGTAAGGGTGTGGGAAAATCAGACAAAAAAATAAGTGAGTAGCGTTGGATAGTGAAAATATGCGTGAGCCGAGGACGTGTGAGATTAAGGAAAGAGCATTGTGGGCAGAGAGAACAGTTTATGCAGGGACATCGGGATATTTAGTCCGTTTGGGGGAATAGGTAGACGAGAGACAGCTAAAGAAAATCGATGGAGTCCGAGCTAGCAGGAAAGAAGGTTCTTGTAGAGGGTCCGAGTTTGCTTCTCAGCATCCGTATCTGGGCACCTCATGGTTGCCTGTAAACCTCAGCTCCAGGGGTTCTGATGCCTCACACTTCCGTGCACATAGCCGCATAGATACATCATTTTTAAAAAAATGAATTAAAATTTTAGGCCTTTAACCCCAGCACTTGAAAGGCAGAGAGAGGCGAGGCAGATCTGTGAGTTGGAGGCCAGCCTGGGCTTCTTAGTGAGACCCTATCAGTCAGTCAAATAAAAATAAATAAATGGAACCTTTTAGGAAAAGGGAAATTGGTGGAAGGGATAGCCTGCTATGATCTGTGTAGATACTGGATTACTGTAAGTGAACTGGAAAATGCCGTAGATTCTAGGCAGAAGGGTGGTATAATTTTCAAACCCTTACTCATCTATCTGCTGCTATCTGTTTATGAATATATAGTTGATGGATTTATTTACTTATTTTGAGACAGGGTCTCGGGTAGTCCAAACTAGCCTCAAACTTTACGTGTTGCCAAGGATGACCTTGAATTTCTGACTCTCTTGTTTTCTACCCTCCTAGTGCTAGTGTCACCTGAGCGGTCACTCCTGGTTAGGCAGTGCCGCGGATTGGATCTGGGGCTTTTCTTTTTTTGCATGGTGGGCAAGCCCTCTGCTGTGTTACTTTCGCCTTTGCTGCCCTGGAACTCGCTCTGGGGACCAGCCTGGCCTCATACTGAGAGAGATTCACCAGTCTCTGCCTCCCGAGTGCTGTGATCAGAGGCGTGCACCACCTCTGCCCATCCTAGGCTGCTCCTGCGTAGTACAAGTTCTGGGGTGCAGAGGTAAATGTTTGACCTCTTTCCCTGGAAGGATTTATGGTAGAGTAGGAAAAAGGAGAACAACCAGTTTGAGTTGAACTCAAAGCAGTCGAAAATTGGAACCTCATAAAAGTGGAATAAATGTCACTGCCAAATTCCCCAGATACACCATTGTTGTGTCAGGTACTTAGCAGCTCTGTTGAATGACTAAGGCTCGGAAAGTTTTTTTCTTTTGTTTTAATTTGAGGTGGGATATAATCACTGTGTAGGCTAGACTGGCCAAGAACTCACAGTCAGTCTCCCTGCCTCGGCCTCCTAGCTGCTGGGGTTACAGGCTTGAGAAAAGGCTCTCTGCCTTGAGAAAAGTTTTTTTTTTTTTTTTTTTTAATTAAGGGGTGAAATGCCAAATCTGGGCATAGATAATGTCTTGTTCAGGTTCATCAGATCTGTGTGTTTTTTTAAGATTATTTTTAATTGTATGTGTATATGTGCTCATACATGCACACACAAGTGTATGTGGGTGCAGTTGCCATTAGAGTCTAGAAAAGAGTAATCCCCTAGAGAGCAGCTATAGTCAGTGAGCCACCTGATATGGGTGCTGGTAATAGAACTCGGGTCCTCTTTAAGAGCAGCAGGTGTATGTGTTTTGATGCTCAACTGCACCTTTGTCTTTTGAGGACTCTGAGATGATAACCTCTTTCAGCACCTACTGAATTTCCATTGCGTGCCAAGATTCATGCCATCCACCAAAGGTGCGAAGCTCGAGAAAGGTGGCTCTGCCTTCAGGAGTGTGCAGGCAGATACAATATAGATTCAGGGTAGTGGTTGGTGTTGTCTTTATTGGATTCCCTCGTATAAAAAGCATCTTTAGGGACTACAGAATTTAGGAAGGTGCAAGGAACAAAAAACAAACAGAAAAGAAAGTAGTTAAGTTCAACAAATGCCAAATATTGCTGATCGCAAGGTCTTTATTGTTGTTTAGGATTTATTTATTTATATTTTATGTGTACAACTGTTTTTCCTTCATGTGTGTCTGTGAACTTGATTCCTTTGGAGGCCAGAGATGGCATTGGATCCGTGGAACTGAAGGTAGAGAGGGTTATGAACTGGTGTGTGGGTGCTGGGAACTAAACCCAGGTCCTCTGTGAAAGCAGCCAGTGACCTGACTGCTGGACTGTCTCTCCAGTCTTATTCGCAGAGTCTCTCAAAGGAATTCAGTTTGGCAGGAAAACATCAACCCCGGTTTTCGAGCTTCTTAAGCAGCAACCATGGAAGATTCTAGAGCCCCTCAAAATTTTCCTATCTCTTTTCCTTCTCAGCCAGACTTCCAAAGAGACATTAGAACGAGTCACTCCCCAACAGGGCCTTTATTTTTTTATTTGTGTGTGTGTGTGCATAATGTGCTGGTGCGTATGCCATGTCACATGTGTGGAAGTCAGAGGACAGCTTGGTGGAGTCAGTTCCTTCCTTCACATCTACATGAGTTCCAGGGGTTAAACTCAGGTCTTCCTGCCGAATCAGCTCATACGACTCCTGTGGCTAGAACTTTTTTACCCCTGAGCCATAGGTCCCCTTACAATTCCTTTGACTTTTTTTTTTAGCTCTTTTTAATAAGGAGAGATTATGGCCAGATGGTGGTGGTGCATGCCTCTAATCCCAGCACTTGGGAAGCAGAGACAGGTAGATCTCTGTGAGTTCAAGGCCAGCTGGTCTACAGAGCAAGTTCCAGGACAGGCTCCAAAAAGTTACAGAGAAACCAAGTCTCGAAAAACAAAACAACAAACAAACAAAAAAAGCAAACGTGATGTGGATGTTTAGTTTGTGTGAACGGCTAAGAGAAGTGCCGTCACACGGGTTTAGATGATTAGTTTGTGTACACGGCTAAGAGAAGCGCCGTCACACGGGTTTAGATGATTAGTTTGTGTACACGGCTAAGAGAAGTGCCGTCACACGGGTTTAGATGATTAGTTTGTGTACACGGCTAAGAGAAGTGCCGTCACACGGGTTTAGATGATTAGTTTGTGTACACGGCTAAGAGAAGCGCCGTCACACGGGTTTAGATGATTAGTTTGTGTACACGGCTAAGAGAAGAGCCGTCACACGGGTTTAGATGTTTTTGGTTTGAAAAGCCTTATAGTCAGCATTGCTTTCCATACATGAAAAGAGTGGTACTTCTAGAATCCTTAGAGAATGTGTTGTTTTTCTCATTTCTCTGGAAGAATTCTATATGTTATTGAATTTTGTATATGCCGTTAACTTTCTGATACACTCAGTAAATAAATTCATTTCAAACTTAACCTGCACCTGGTAGCTTTGACCTGAACTTCTAGCTACACAGGAGCCTGAGACTGGAGGTTTACTGTTTTGAGGCCTGCTTGGAGTACAGAGTGAATTGAAGGCTTCACAGTGAGACCCTGTCTCAAAATAAAAAGTAGAAAGAGAACCGGGGATCTAACTCGGTGGTAGCGCATGCAAAGCTCTGGATTTGATCCTTAGTAACACAGAAAGAAGGGAGGAGGACTCCTAAGTAGAGCTAGAGATTTAGAATATTATTAGTGTATTTGGCTCTTTACTGCTGACCATTTGCCAAATTACCTCTCTGGAATACTCAGCTGCATGCTTTCCTTAGTTCAGTCAGTCTGGACCAGTACTGCACACCTGCTCACCACTAACACAGTTAACGCTATTTCTCTTTTGGCTGTAGAGTTAGCTGTGTGAATGCCGTGAGCGCATGGACTCTAAGTTAGAAGAAAGTGCTCAGAAAGCAGAGTCACTGGGGGTGCAGGGACAAGACGGTTCCCAAGAGGACAGAGGTGAAGATGGACTGTCTGAGATCTTCCAGCTGCTGCAGATGGATGTGGAATACGAGCACCAAGAGGAAGAGGCGTGCCCTGCAAACAGTGCAGCATGGGGCTCGGTGAGCTTGCCGTGAGGAGTGTCCCAGAGAACCCGGCTCTAAGGGTCGATCAGCAGATGAAAGGAGATGAGAATGAATTTTGTGTGTTCTAAGTGTTGAATCCATTCCCTGATAGGTTGATTAAGGTTTCGTTTTCATTTGAGTCTTAAGAATGCAAATAGAAATTCAAAAGAAATTTTGATATGCCTCTAAAAGGGTCAAGGACTCCCAACTCTGTTCTTAAGATTCTATACCAAAATGAGTTTTCTATAACCTGAGAAAGTCACTATTAATGATGCTGGGGTGAGGTAATGTTCTCTCTAATTATAATCATTCAGTTATAGGTGCTGTTGCCTTGCATGGCCCTGAGTCAGATCCCAAGCAATGCATACAGTAATAATAACAACTCAGCACTGTGTATAGTGAATATTCACCAATGGAAATAAAATAGCAAAGAAATCATAAAATTAAAAATAAACACAAGCCAGTAGATTTGTTTTTTCCTCTCTAACTTTATATGTAAATGAAGAAAGGTAACTGATGTCCATTTTTCTTTCTGATTCTTACGGAGTTCTCAAATAATTTTGTTTTCTGGATAATGGAAGAAAAATGTGCAGAGAAAACAGAGACACTGGGAAAGGATAGTCTCCTCAAAGAAGAGCAAAAGGAAGCAGGAAAAAGAAAGAAGAAAAGTCAAGCGTGCAGAACACCCAGGTAATGATAACTGCAATCGTATAATTTATAACTTAGAAATTGTAAAATTACATAATAAGATAAAACAAAAACTATTACATTGTAGTTGAGCAAAACAAACAGAAGGAAAGGAGCCCTAGAGAAGGCGCAATAGTCAAACACCTACTCAGGAATCCCATAAAAACACTAAACTGGAAGATATATGCTCAGAGGAACCGGTGCAGATCCATGCAGGTCCTGTGCAAGCTGTCTCAGTCTCTGTGCGTTCACTGATGTGAGCTGTCTTCATGCTGATTTAGGGCCTTGTTTTCGTAGGGTCCTCCATTTCCCTGGGACTCCTGAGTCCTGAGGGGAGAGATTTGATAGAGACATCCCCTTAGGGCTGAGTGTTCCAAGGTCTCTGACTCTGCATTGTCTGGCTGTGGGTCTCTGCTGCAGGAGGATGCCTCTGATCTGAGTACAACAGAATGTCATTAGGAGTCATTTTATTGCTATGTATTCAGGGTTTTTATTTATGTGGGTTTTTGGGTTTTTTTTTTTTTTTTTTTGGTTGTTTTAGTTCACTAGTACTTGGTTTTCCCTAGGTCCCTGGGCTATCTAGTCTCTGGTTCTTGGCCATCCAAGCAGTGTCAGTATGGGCTCCATCTCGTGGAATGGGCCTTTAGTCAGACATTGGATGGTTACTCCCACAAGCTTTATGCCATCATTGCCCCAGCATATTTTGCAGTCAGGACACCATTGTATATCAGAGGGTTCGTGGCCGTCTTGGTGTTTACATTTCTCTTTTGCTAGCATACAGAGTACCTTCCTGTACCAAAGACAGGTGAAGGGTGAAGGCTCTATTTAGGCCACCAGCTCAGCTTCTCCATGTTCAATGTGCTGTGTAGGTGTTGTCTGCAGCAATGGGGCCTTGCTGTCAGTTTGTGGTGAACAACTTATAGTCTTGGCAACAGACTGGTGTTGCAGGCTTTCTTGTCAGACTATCTTTGGATCCCTAGCCTGCAAATTCGACCTGGAGACTCATTATTAATTATGAGAGCTTGGCCTTTAGCTTAGGCTTGTCTCAACTCTTTTTTGTTTTTGTTTTTTTTGGTTTTTTGTTTTGTTTATTTGTGGGTTTTTTGTTTGTTTGTTTCTTGAGACAAGGTTTCTCCATAGCTTTTTATTATTTACTCATTCATTCACTCATTATGTATACAATGGTCTGTCTGTATGTGTCCCTGCAGACAGAAGTTGGCACCAGATCTTATTACCAGTGGTTGTAAGCCACTATGTGGTTGCTGGGAATTGAACTCAGGACCTCTGGAAGAGCAGTCAATGCTTTTAACCACTCAGTCATCTCTCCGGCCCCGCTTTTTTGGAGCCTGTCCTGGAACTAGCTCTTGTAGACCAGGCTGGCCTCGAACTCACAGAGATCCGTCTGCCTCTGCCTCCCAAGTGCTGGGATTAAAGGCGCGCACCACCACCGCCCAGCTATGATGTCAGTTTTTTAACTACTGAGTAATACTCCATTGTATAAATGTATCACATTTTCTTTTTCTATTCTTCTGTTGTGAGACATCTAGGTTGTTTCCATTTCTAGCTATTATGAACAAAGCAGTAATGAACATGGTTGAGCAAGTGTCTCTGTGGGTGAAGCATTCTTTGCTTGAGTGGATAGCTAGATCTTGGGGTAGATTTTCATATTCCCGAAGAACCACCACACTGATTTCCATAGTGACTGTACAAGTTTGTACTCCCACCAGCAATGGATGAGTGTTCCCTCTGCTCCACATCCTCGCCAGCACGAGCTGTCACTTGTTCTATTTATTTATGTTAGCCATTCTGATGGTGACATCTCCAAGTAGTTTTAATTTGCATTTCTCTGATGGCTAAGGATGTTGAACATTTGTTTCTCAGCCATTTGAGTTTCCTCTTTTGAGTATTCTGTTTAAATCTATATCCCATTTTTTAATTGGGTTATTTTGTTTCTTGATACCTAGTTTTTTTTTTTAAATTCTTCATATACTTTGGATATTAGCTCTCTATCAGATGTGGAGTTGGTAAAAATCTTTCCCCATTCTGTAACTGCTGCTTTGTCCAAATAATGGTGTCCTTTGCCATGCAGAAACTTCTCGGTTTCACCAGGTCCCATTTATTCGTTGTTGACCATTGTGCCTGTGCTGGCCCACTCTTAATCCTCTCTGGTGTTTCTGTCGCAGGCACCTGCCCCCAGCACAGCAAGCGTTTTTTGAAAGCCTTAACCAAAGAGAAACTTTTGGAAGCCAAAAACTCAGGACCAAGACTGTGTGTTGACTTGAGCATGACCCAGCACATGTCAAAGAAGGTAGACTATTGAGAGCCTGAGGGAGGCGTGGAAAGGAGCAGCCTTTGTGAAGGGGTGACCATCGCCAGCGTCTGTGGCTCTCTAGTAATCCAGAAGGGTTTGGTTTTCTATTCTCGGTGACCGAGTTCCACGGTGGCTGTTGGAAAGGAACATGTGCTCTTTGGTTTATTGTGCAGTTTGTCTCCTTCGAGTCTCCCACTCTGGCCTTAATGTGTTCTGGATGGACCCTTGCTGGCTCAGTTCTCCAGACACAAAGCCTTTGTCCTGCTTAGAAGAGAAATACTAGCTTGGCAGCCTGTTGTGGGGAGGGTTCCTTGTGGGAGGTCTTTGCAGTGTTTCTATTTTAGTTATTTCTCGTTATTTCCTCCAGTGAGAGAGGGATTTACCCTGTAGGGTTCTGGTGATGGCTGAACACATGCCACATGATCCCAAACAGATGAGATTGACAGCAGTGTATTAGTCTCATGGACTCACAGCCTAGGGGGGAAGATATGGCCTGCTACACAAAGCCACTTGGGAAGAGAAAGCAATGGGCTGGCTTTGTAGTATCAAGGGCGAGATGTCCCCCAGGTCCCAGTGGACAAAATGGTTGACTTGTTTGGATGGTTTCACTGGCTGCTCGGGGGCAAAGAAGAATAAACAGGAACTGTGCCTCATTCACTCGATTAGAAAGGCCTTTTAGCTGGGGGTACTTGTTTCATTTGGAAAGGCAGACTGCAGGGGGAGCTTGGATTTGGCTTTTGAGTCTTCTCAGTTATGCCAGAAGTCAAGCCTGCACATAATACTGGAGCTGAATTTGAGGCCTTACACCATAATGAATCTTATTTCAGGCATTACTGTTATGTGTGCTAATGGTACATGTTTCTCAGAGAAACTAGGAGGACTGCATCTCTAAGGTTCTCAGCAGAACTCTAACTGTAGCCTTCCAAAAAGTGAGCCATGTCCAGAAGGTGGTGGCACACACCTTTAATCCCAGCACTTGGGAGGCAGAGGCAGGCGGATCTCAGTGAGTTCGAGGCCAGCCTGGTCTACAAAGCAAGTTCCAGGACAGCCAGAGCTGTTACACAGGAAAGCCCTGTTTCGAAAAACAGAGGGAAAAAAAGTGAACAAGGAGGCAGGGTGTGATGGTGCATGCCTTTAATCCCAGGTCTTTGGAGGCAGAGGCAGCAGCCATGAACGAGAAGACAAAACATGAACAAGGCAGTCTCCCTTTATATTAGCTGGGAGAACAGATCAAATCAAACCCAACGCCTGTTACGCCTTTTAATCAGTATAGCACAAATCAAGCTAAATTATGAAACAACTTTCTAGGATTGTAGGGGAAAGTTAAAACTTTAACACACTGTGGCATCTCTTAAAGTTAGGGTGATGGTGCCAAATGTACCCAATGGAGCACACACGTGTTGCTACTCTAGCCTTTTTAAATAATTTAAATACTGAACATAATAAAAAAAACTTTAGATAAAAGCAGAAGCAATCTTTCCAAATATCATTAAATATACCATGGCAGAGTCAGCAGTAGGAATTCTCAGTTTTTGCACTTGGGAATATTTCTGAACTAGCACTGTTGTCTTAACCTTGGTCTTTGTGTGTGATGTCATGGAGTATAACACTTCTCCATGTGCTATTTCCTGGAGTAAAGGGGTCCAGGCTAGTTCATGAGGGTCTTGCGGCGCAGCGTGCACTGGGTGACTGCTGCGGACCACAGCTTGTAGTGGGCTGGCAGGAGCCGTCCCTCTTGTTTGCTGAGTTGTCCTCATTGCTTTACAGGAACTGAGCAGGTTGGCTGCACAGATCCGAAGGTTGTATGGTTCAAACAAAAAAGCCAGCAGGCCCTTTTGGATCTGCCTCACTGGATTCTCAACCGACAGTCCCCTCTATGAAGAGTGTCTGAGGATGAATGATGGATTTTCTGCATACTTGGTAAGAATCCTTTGACCCCTGAACTGTCTGAAAGTGCTCCTGTCCTAGTAGGAAGACTTTACTCTTCCATTCCCTGATGTGCAGCTTGCTCTCTACCTGTGACTTTCACATCCACACATTTACTTGCATCTGTATTGCATCTGCTTATTCTTTTATTTAGTGTGTGTATGTGTGTATCCCGTGGCATAAATACAGAGGTCAGAGGACAATGAGAATTGTTCTCTCTTTCCACCATATGGGTCCTGGGATAAGACTCAAGTCAGGCTTGATGGCTAGTGTCTTTTTACCCACTGAGCTGTCTTACCCCCAGCTTAACCATAGTTTAAAAAAAATTAGAAAACATTGCATCTGTAGTGAACACATACTTTTTTATTGTCATTTATTCTCTACAATACAATATAGCTGGATGTGGTGGCTCACACCTGTAACCCAGCACTTCAAAGACTAAATAGAACACTGTCAAATCTGAAGCTGGCCTGAACTGCAAAGTGAGTCCTAGGCCATTGTGAGACCCCATCTCCAAAACCAGGAAACTAAAAGTACTGCATAAGAACCGTTTATGTGTCCTGGGCATTAAGATAGTCTAGAGATGGTGTAAAGTCTTCAGGAGCATCTAGCTTAAATGTAACCACTGACATTTTTATAAGAGACTTGAGCGTGCTTAGATTTTGGTGTCTGTGGGACCATCTTGGAACCAGTCCCATGGTGCTGAGTGTAGTGCAGTGTCTGAACAGAAATGATGTATTTACTGTTGCACTCTAAAAAGTCTCAGATTCTTGCTTAGTTCTTGTATTACATTTTTCTCATTTTTACCCTGCCTTGGCAAACTGATATTCCCAGTGTCTAGGACTGTGTTTTACACCCTGTCTAGTTCATACTAACCCATATCCTCGTAATGTTTTTGGGAAATAGTCATGGAGAGGCAGGAAACATGGTTGTTAAGAGGAAGAGAAATGCTGTTTTTAGAAGCCGTGTGGCTTTACGGTGTCTTTTAGGAAGAACTATAGGACTTCCCATCTCTGTGCTGAGGAGCTCATAAAGGTAGCAGCAGATATGCAAGTGAGACCCAGATCTGTCTTAAGGAATGTCACTAAAAATGCCCCTCCCTTCGTGCCGCTGTGTAGCCTGGACTAAGTTATTGCAGCCTTCCCTGGCAGAGCCACAGAAGCCATAGGTGTGAGGTGTGTTGTGTAGGGCTGCACACTTGCTGCCTCTCCTGTGTCCTGTGTCCTGTCTGAGGTGATTTCCTTTGCTTTAGTTCCTTTCTCACTTGTCATCTTCGCCTCTTCCCAGAAACTGGGCTCTGGTATTCCCTTCACTGGAAAGCCATCCCTAGTGTGGCACTCCCGCACCTGTAGTGTGGCCTGTGCTCCCTGTCCTGGGAGCCCTGGTCACTTTCTGTCTCATCTCTGTGGTTTGTGTCTGTGCTTGTGGTTTGTCTGTTTGTTTCAGCTAAGCACTTTGCAAGAATCATTCAGACCTGCAGCGCCCAGGACAGTGGAGCTGTGCCTGAGAAGCACTAGATGCCCAGGAACTGTGTGAGTGTGCACCATGCTGTTTGAACGCCACCCCACCTGTGCGCTAATCTCTGTGTTTCCAGCTAGATGTGACAGAAGAAGACTGCTTTAGTTTATTCCCTCTGGAAAGCCTTGTGTACCTGACTCCCGACTCAGAACGGGGTAAGTACCTTCTCTGCCCACCTGACGTCATGGACGACTTTGTTCCTCGTTTTTTGTTTCGTCATCATTGGTCCTCACTCCATCCAAGAGAACGGGGAGGAGAAGAGAAACTGGGGGATGGGCAGATACCCAGTGCTGTCAAGGTTAGTCCCAGATCCAGTTGGACTCTGTGTGTGTGTTTATAACATATATTTAAAATATATATTAAAGGGGGCTGGAGAAATGGCTCAGAGGTTAAGGGTACTACCTGCTCTTCCAAAGGCTCTGAGTTCAATTCCCAGCAACCACATGGTGGCTCACAACCATCTGTAATGAGGTCTGGTGCCCTCTTCTGGCCTGCGGGCACACACACAGACAGAATATTGTATACATAATAAATAAATTTTATATATATATATATATATATATATACATATATATATATTAAAAACAGTGTTCTCTATATATGGGTATATATTACATTACACACTCTCACACACACACACAGAATATCCTGTCTGATACAGTTTTCACACTTGCTAGTGTTAGGTTGGTCGTGCTCCTCTCATTTCCTCACATTTCTTTGCAGCTCTGGTCCTGCTTCCTTCCTAACATAGTGTCGCTTTGAGCACATGGCATGCATTTCTCACATCTGCTGTCTGCTTTGTCATCAGAGGATTAGCTTTTTGTTGTTTTGTATTAATATTAGTGATATTTCTTTCCTTTTGTTTTCTTTGGATTTAGAAATTATAAAACAAATTTGATATCATTTCCTTCATTAGCCCTTGAAGACATTGATGAGAACACGGTTTACATCCTCGGTGGACTAGTAGATGAAAGCATTCAGAAGGTAAGGATCCTGTTAGCTCATTTATAGTAGAGGCATTTGCCCCGTTGTTATCTTACCCAGAAGGCCTAGCCCTGTTCCCTGCATGGGAACAAGAAGAAGAGCTTGTTCCTAGAACACCCTCCTGCCTGGAGGTCCCCCTTCTCCTCGGGCCGGCCTTCAGGAGCAGAACCTGAAGTCAGGGTAGACGTGCTTGGTGATGTAGACACAGCCATTTTGCTTCTTCTCTTCTTTCTGCCAGGATGGCTCTGATCCTGGCTTAGCACTTTTCCATACTTGGTTTTCTGGGAGAGATAGTTGGCTTCTTCTAGGCTAACTTTCTTACTGGTGTGAGAGTCTTACTCCCACAGGATCTCAAATCAGTGGAACTGTCCAGGCTTCTTCTTCAGATTTATTTTTTATTTTATGGATATGAATGTTTTGCTCATATGTATGTCTGTTGTCACCATGTGCACGCCTGGTCAGAAGAGGGCATCAGATCCCCTAGAACCAAAGTTATAGATTCTTGTTAGTCGCCTATAGGTACTGGGAATCAAATCCAGGTCCTCTGAAAGAACAGCAAATGCTCTTAACCGCTGAGCCATCTGTCCAGCCCCTTGTTCAGGTGTCTTTTGTTGAATTGGAGCTTCATTGGAATAATTAAACTGTTACTGAAGTTTTAATTTTTGTTTCTATTCTACAAATATTAATTTTTTGCTTCTGTTCACTAATTAGCGTACATTAAAAAGACATAAGAGTTTACATTTGCAGAAAGGAACATAGTGAGAAATAAGTGTCCGTCCACCTTGGACCCCAACTCACAAGGCGCCGTGGTTCACTTTCCTTGGGTATATTTGTTGGTCTGTTTTACATGTGCTTATCATGTATGTAGAAGTATTTTGTATGAGACAGACATATATGAAGCACATGTTTAACACAGATGATACTTAGTTTTAAAACTAAGTACAGCTAAGTATTTGAAATTAAGTGTTCTGCCAGGGCATGGTTAAATACACATGCATTTAATCCCAGAACTAAGTGTTCCCTGGTATCATAATAATAATCTAAAAAGGGGCAGTGGTCTCCTACAGAAGTCTGCTAATAGGAACTAGGAAGTCATTGTTTTATTGCTCCCAGTGTAGTCAATGATTCAGGCCACGGATTAAGTGAAGCCATTACCAGCTATCTGAGATACATACTCAGTGTGCCCTGGCAGAGTACCAAGGCACAGTACCATTACAGTGAAGCCATTGTTGGTTATCATCATCTCCAAATTTGATGAGCCTGAGTATCACTAGGAAAGACATTCTGTGTGCTACTCTTTCCTGTCAAGTATTCTTGCTCAAAATTTGAAAAATATAAATTTAATCATGAGGAAACAAGAAGTCTAGGATGGGACATTCTGCAAGGACGCTCCAAAAGGCCACTGTAATAGAAACTAAAACGAGTTGTTTTAAAAGAATGTAGAAAATAACACATTGTTAAATACAGTGATGTGTCTATGGCCCCATCTGCCTGGGAGCCTGTGGCAGGAGAATCCTGCCTGTGGATTGAGCTCTTTTACAAATGAAAACCTGTGAAGTGCACTCTGGACACCTTGATTGGATTATAGACTAGAAGAAAGCTTTAGAAGAGACATCAGGGAGACTTTAATAGTATAATGGTTGTGTGTTAAATAATCTTACAGGATTTTCAGAAATGAAAAAGAAGTAGTGTATTAAAGAACGCCATTGCTCTCAGTGAGAGGCTAATTGTTAGATGTCTGTGCTCACTTTCAGGCAAATTTGTTAACATGTTAGCTGGCAGACGAAGATGACAGGAATGGGAATTAATTTAATGAGTCTCTGAGATTTCTTAGATTTGAAATGTTTAAAAGAAACAGTTGAGAATGGGGAAGAGCTATTGCAGAGGCAAGGGTCACACTCACCTTCTGCCTTGTCACATCCTCCTGAGACAGGCAGGTGACCTCCTGGCGGCCACGAATGGGGTGCACTGTTCGGGTGTGTAATTTGAGTACATTGTCCTTCCTTATCTTTCTGCCAACAAAAGTAGCAATGTGTAGGAATTTTCAATGTTGGCGGTGTCCATTACAATGAACATCTTCATGTATAATTTTTATAGTAAGAAAATTTGATTTACAGAAGGTGACATTCCAAAAAGCTCGAGAACATTCTGTGAAGACAGCCCGCTTGCCAATCCAGGAATACATGGTCAGGCGCCAGAATGAGAAAAACTACCATTCAGAAATACTGGCCATCAATCAAGGTACTGCTAACATCATCCAACCCAACATGTTTTTTTTCCTAGCCATTTACTAGTCTTTTTTCTTGGCTGGTCACTATGTTTTCTGTGTATTCAGACTGCTGCTTTGCTTTCTTTCTTTTTTCTTTTCTTTCTTCCTTTTTTTTTTTTTTTTTTTTTTTGGTAGCTTTTGAGCCTGTCCTGGAACTTGCTCTGTAGAACAGGCTGGCCTTGAACTCACAGAGATCCACCTGCCTCTGCCTCCCGTGTGCTGGGATTAAAGGTGTGTGCCACCACCGCCTAGCTTGCTGCTTTGCTCTGAGTGTATTGTCTCTTGACTCAGTCCCTGTGACTCTCCTTCCTGTACTTGCTGGCAGGCATCTGGCCACTGAGAGGCATTCCTCATTTTTTGTTCCTGGCTGAAAGGATCCCTTTGCCTAGAATGCCCTGCTGTCTGCTTTCATTGGCCAGTATCTTCAGTTAGGGGCCTCTTGGCTGCCTTTCCTCCCACTGCAGGCCACACCAGGCCCCTTGCTTGTGTTCCCATGGTGCTACCTTCCTCTGTTGCAGTTCTCTCTTCACAAGCCTTTCCTCTCAGTGTGTGCGTAGGCAGGGCCGTGTCCTTGCTCCTCTCCTCCCATCATCTACCACCACGTAACTCAAGAGGACACTGGGCCAGTGGAACATTCCACAACACCCTTTTCCATGTTAGTCCTTCACTAGTCTGTTCTGTTTCCCTCCAACAGTGTTTGATATCCTGTCCACGTACTTCGAGACTCACAGCTGGCCTGAAGCACTGAAGAAAGGAGTTTCTCCTGGAAAAGGCTACATTCTTCGGAATCCAGTGGATGATGGGCAGCGTAAGTTCCAGATGTAGTGGGCGAAGCACCAAAGGTGTCCTGACCAAAGGGCAGGGCAAAGGGTGGCAGTGACACACACCTGCCTTTACCACGTGTTTATGCTTTGTGTCACCTACAGTGCCTGGAAACTACAGTGCTCACTGGCAATGCCCTGATAAAGCCTAATATTATGGCTTTTAAAAAAAAAAGTTTATGTATGAAGGAATTGTCAAAATAAATGGCATTTTGGATGTTAATTCATGTTTTGTACACTGAGCTCTTTGTGAAATGTCTACCTTTAGAGATGTTAATTGTCAGAGCTTTTTACTGAACTTGGATAAAATTACTTTTCTCTCACCTGTATATGTGTGGATTCTTCACTGGCGTGGGCGCCTGCACACATCAGCTTTGCTGTCTTAGCCCAGCCGGGCGGGCCCGACTGGCATTCTTTCCTGTGGCTGTCTGTCCTCATTATGGTCATGGAGCGCTCCTCTCTTCTCGTCTGTATAGCTTTGCATAGCCTTCTGAGCCTCACACAAGCCAAGTGCTTTGCACATACATACACCCCAGATCTAGTCAAAAAGTAAGCATAGAGCAGCCAGGAATGCTGCATTCTGACACACAAGCACACTTACCCACATCCGTTATACAGACAGAAGGCTTCTCATGTTCAGATAAAACTGTTACTCCTCCCATTTTGGGTTAACTTGAAAGTCAAGCTGCTAGCAAATTCAGATGTTTTCTGTTTCTCAAAAGGACCTCTCAGCTTACTTCCTTTTCCCTTTCAATCCCTTGGCAACTATTTCTTTTTTTTTTTTTTTTTTTTTGGTTTTTTTCGAGACAGGGTTTCTCTGCAGCTTTAGAGCCTGTCCTGGAGCTAGCTCTTGTAGACCAGGCTGGTCTCGAACTCACAGAGATCCGCCTGCCTCTGCCTCCCGAGTGCTGGGATTAAAGGCGTGCGCCACCACCGCCCGGCTGGCAACTATTTCTTGATATATTTTACGTTATTACTGAAAATAGGCTATGCCTCAGAAAACCTCTTAAGTTCTCATGCGGGATGGACCACAGCCACATAGGATTCAGGGGTGCAGAACTCATACTCAGAGGCCTGAAAACCCAGAACCACTAACTTGTAATTCTTGCCAGTCCACATTTTTATCTCTTAACATAAATAGCATAGAATTTTCTCTCCGACCCATGTCCAAACCTCTCTTTATCTAAAACCTGGAGCATGTAGTTTTTTTTCAAGATTGTGGTAACTGATGTTAACTAACATTTGGCTAGAATAAGATCCGAAATCCTCATCATACTATTATTTAAGAAAAAAACTGAAGACATATCATGTTAAGTTATAACATCCTATAACTTCAATTTTAAAACCATACAGTGGTTAAGCCTTGGGCCGTGTTACACTGAGCTTCAGTATGAGGACTGCTGTCTTCTGCAGTTGCCAGGGATGAGCTAATGGTGTAAAAACACTTGGAACTTTTCAACAAGGTCAGTATGTGAGTATGAGCTCTTACAGGATTCATAACAGCTGGCTTATGGGATTACAGATGGATTTCCCTCTGGCAAACAAGTTTACTATTATAACAAACAATTTTAATGTTGAGTTATAGCTCATTATAGAAGCTGTACTACATCAGTTCCCTACAGAACTACGGGAGGTAACTTCAAACAATGCTATATATAAAATTTATTATATAAAAATTTATAATTTTCTTATCTATGTATGAGTCAAGACCAGTAACTCTTATAAAAATATTTTATTGGATTCTAGTAAGACAATATGCATCTTCTAAAGATCTGACAGGAAGCGATTCCTCTGAAAAAAAGATTTCCCCAGGAAACAGTCTTGACTAAAATGAGCCATTAAAGGTGCTCTGTCAACTCTCTGCCAATCTGGCAAAGATTTGTCTCCTTTGATCTGTTGTCATGTGTTCACAAGCTTCTAAGACATTCGCCAAAATTAAAGTCTGCTGAATGGTTTTTGCTTTGACCCATATTCTTCCATTCATTCCAAACACAATCTCCAATGGATAGAGTTTTCCCAGCTCTTGCACGATTTCACAGTCTGGAGCTAATAACCTGGTAGGAAAGACAGACAAGAAAGTTTAATGAAGCAGTTGGACATGTTGAGGCTCTCCTAAGGAGACTTTCTCTGGGTAGTTCCCGTGGTTATTCAAAGCCCCTCAGCATCGTTCCCAATACAAAGCACACGATGCCATCTGATGCCCCTTTTCTTGTACCTCCCTCCCCCAGCCCCTTTTTACTTGGAGATGAAATCTAGCTAGGTTACTTAAACTAGTCTCAAGATTTGTAGATTTGAAAACTGTCCTGCCTTCCCAAGTAGCTGGGACTACAGGAATATGCCACCTGTGCCCAGCTCAATGCCCCATTTCTT
The DNA here is from genome assembly GCF_903992535.2 of Arvicola amphibius. Lineage (NCBI taxonomy): Eukaryota > Metazoa > Chordata > Mammalia > Rodentia > Cricetidae > Arvicola > Arvicola amphibius. The sequence continues at coordinate 97,644,280 of NC_052057.2, forward strand.
CCAAGAACCTTCCACTTTTCAGGCATACCGGAATTTACAGTCATGTCACCAATGTTGTATAACATATAAATGTATAAAGTCTCTTTCCCCTGAACACCTTAATTCTAAGACTTGAGGATCATAGCTTATTTGGGGGGCTAGGGAGCAGTGGTGGCGCACACCTTTAATCCCAGCACTTGGAAAGCAGAGGCCAACAGATCTGAGTTCAAAGCCAGCCTGGTCTACAGAGTGAGTTCCAGGACAGCGGGGCTACATAGAAAACAACAAAAAAAAAGAGAGCACACAAACTTGAGGGGCATACAGACTTAGGGGTAGGAGGACGGGGAGGGAGGAAGGTAGGGAAGGATGTGGGACAAGTTACAAGAGAGAAGAAGAGTGAGAATGAGCAACAAAATAACTGTATGAAATTCTCAAACAACTAGTAAACTTTTTTTTTTCTTTCTTTGGTTTTTTTGAGACAGGGTTTCTCTGTGTAGCTTTGGAGTCTGTCCTGGAGCTTGCTCTGTAGACCAGGCTGGCCTCGAACTCACAGAAATCCACCTGCCTCTGCCTCCTGAGTGCTGGGATTAAAGGCGTGAGTTACCACTACCCGGCTAAAACATATTTTTAAATTTTTATTAAAGCAGTGCAGTTAACAGGTATAACTTTCTTTTTTTAAAAACTTTATTTGTTTGTTTGTTTGTTTGTTTATTATGTATGCAATATTCTGTCTGTATGACTCCAGACCAGAAGAGGGCACCAGACCCCATTACAGATGGTTGTGAGCCACCATGTGGTTGCTGGGAATTGAACTCAGGACCTTTGGAAGAGCAGGCAATGCTCTTAACCTCTGAGCCATCTCTCCAGCCCATAACTTACTTTCTTTTTTCTTTCTTTTTCCTAATTTAATTTAATTTTTTAAATTTTTTTCCATATTTATTGAGCTCTACGTTTTTCTCTGCTTCCCTCCCTGCCTCTCCCCTATCCCTTTCAACCTTCCCCCAAGGTCCCCATGCTCCCAATTTACTCAGGAGATCTTGTCTTTTTATACTTTCTACTTCGCATGTAGATTAGATCTATGTAAGTCTCTAGTGTCTGCATTGTTGTCTAAATTCTCTGGGATTGTGGTTTGTAGGCTGGCTTTCTTTTATGTTTTAAAACCACCTATGAGGCCGGGCGGTGGTGGCGCACGCCTTTAATCCCAGCACTCGGGAGGCAGAGGCAGGCGGATCTCTGAGTTCGAGGCCAGCCTGGTCTACAAGAGCTAGTTCCAGGACAGGCTCTAGAAACTACAGGGAAACCCTGTCTCGAAAAACCAAAAAAAAAGCAAAAAACAAAACAAAACAACACCTATGAGTGAGTACATGTGATAATTGTCTTTCTGTGTCTGGGTTACCTCACTCAAAATAATGTTTTCTAGTTCTATCCATTTTCCTGCAAAATTCAAGCTGTTGTTATTTTTTTTTCTGCTGCGTAGTACTCCATTGTGTAAATGTACCACATTTTTTGAAATTCATTCTTCGATCAAGGGGCATTTAGGTTGTTTCCAGGTTCTGGCTATGACAAACAAAGCCACTATGAACATAGTTGAGCACATGTCCTTGTGGCACGATTGAGCATCCTTTAGATATATACCCAAAAGTGGTATTATTGGGTCTTGAGGAAGGTTACATAACTTACTTTCTAATTAAGCCCAAAGTCACTTTGAAGAGCAGACCGTCCTGTCCAATCACACCCATTCCATTGGCCCGTCCACAGCTGTCAATACAGACCATTTCTGGTTCCATGTCTTTATTAGCAACCACACACTGGCCATAGATGAGATCTCCAACCTATAAGATTAAAAGAAAAGTAAGTTATCTTCCCTTCATCATATATCCTATCAATGCTGTGCTGGTTTTGTTCTGTGGGCAAGAATGCCAGCAAGCCACAGTTCTCAAGCTAAGGGACCAGTGATACTACTTTCAAGTTGAGTCCTCCCTTCATAACCATGAAATCCTCCAACAAGAGCCATTTCAAGGTCTAAGAACACCCTTCAAAATTGCAGTCCAAATTATACGTGGTTTAATTTAAATTTACATTTAACCTTGTATCTAATTAAGACATAAAATTCAGTTCCTCATTGCATTAGCTACTTTTCAGCTGCCCAACAGCCAAATGTAACTAGCCATTAGCAGTCAGTGCAGATACAAAAACTAAACCTGGCGTCATTAGAGAATGTTCTATCAGTACTACTCACAAAAAGTTACATATTTGACCAGAGGAAGGAAAAACTCATGACATCCATATTCAAAATAAAATGGGACAGTGGTAATTCACAAATGCTACTTCATGGAAGATTTGCTTTAAATTGTTACAAAACCCAACTTTAAAATGATAAAGCTGAGGAAACAATGCATTTGTTCTCTTCACTCAACATTAAAACACTCTCTGTTGAGAGCAGGAGAGATGGCTCACAGGTCACGAGTACTGCTGCTCCTGCAGAGGACCCAGGGTAGCGCCCTCCTAGCAATTCACAACCAGTCGTAACTCCAGTTTCGGGGACCCGATCTTGTCTGACCTCCACAAGCAGCAGTCACAGTTGATAAACACATACACGGAGCCAAACACTCTCAATAGGCATACATTAAAAAATAGCTTTTAAGTACCCACTGGTTAGGGTAACTATAAAACCTAGAGAGAATCATAACACACTTTATGGCTTTCTGGAACACATGGTCTTGCACGGGGCAATGAGAGTGAATAAACTCACAAGAAGTTCAAGAATAAATCCAGTGCTATGGTAAAGATACAGGAAAGTGATGATGATGAATGACTTTACAAAGTCACCTCAAAGGATGGGTGTCTCCCAGGCTGAGGAGACGCTGCAATTCAGAGGACCATCATGAATAAAGATCCCGGAAGGAAACAAAGTTCAGTGGTGCTGTGAAGCTTGAGCATCATTACAGGAAGTGCACTAGTGTGAGGGCAGACCCCTGGAGCACAGTGTCAGTAAATGCTGTAGGGATTGAACAATCCTGTTTTTCCTGTTAAGAATGAGAATATGGGGGTTGGAGAGATGGCTCAGTGGTTAAGAGCACTGGCTGCTCTTAAGAGGTCCCGAGTTCAATTCCCAGCCACCACATGGTGGCTCACAACCATCTATAGTGGGATCTGATACCCTCTTCTAGCATAAAGTCAATAGAGCACTTATATTCATGAAATAAATAAATCTTAAAAAATCATTATATAAAGTAAATTTCTTCTTAAAAAAGGGAGTATGTCACCATGAGGATGTCAACAGATGGAAGCAGGGGTATTAATGAGATCGCTGCCCGGTTCTGTCAAAAGGGAACAAGTGCTTGAACATGGGGAGACAAAGGGATCGGCAGGCAAAAGATCTGGAACAAATCAGATCAAATGGCTAAAGACCAGTGAGAGTTGGACGAAAAGTGCCATAGATGCCATCAAGTTTCTGGCTCACACGCATCCTCAGGAAGAATGTCTGCCCAGCAAGCTCACCCTGAAATCCCGCAGTAACGAGATTAGATTACGCCTCTGTCAGCTCCAAGGATTTAGAGCCAAGATGAACAATGGGTGACAGTGCCAGCGTCCCTTAGACTAGGGCCATTTTCCTTGTGAGCTGGGTAAGAACATGACAGGTAGCAGGCATAACCCTTCAACCTGGGTGAGAAGAACCAAGCACACAGCCCTGGCTCTGGAGCTGCAGCGCCTCCGTAACTCCTGGAAAGCATCTCGGAGAACTGAAAAGACCGGTTATGCTCTGGAGACAATTTAGGTCACCCTCTGACAGTTATGGGGAATGGTTATTTTTTATCATTGGTGAAACCAAAGGCTCCCATCATTACCTGAACATTTGGTCTGTTTCTTTTAGTTGCTCCTTCAAATGCCAAGTAAGACAGAGAGGCTGGCTCACTCCCTCCAACATCAACTTTGAATATATCTCCAGATTTAGCGATCACTATGCCAATCACATGGTCTCCTTTCACCGGTACATACTACAAAACAGAATGAAAGAACAACCATAAACGACACGAATACCACTATAAAATACCTCCAGCAAGTTTTATCAAGGATACTCAGGGTGGGTCTCAACCAATCCTCCCAGCTTAAACTCTTCAGTAGCTGGAAGTTCAAAACCGGCCCGCACCAGTCCAACTTTATAGCCTCTAATCCGGGGTTGATCTGGATCGGGTTTCACACTTCAGCATCTTTTATACATCCTTACAGTCAAGGACGCCCATCCATTAGTCACTTCCTATGTGAAAGCTCTTACTTATTCTACGAGAAATTTAACTCCCTGTGATTTAGGCTCATTGCAACTGGGACTCCAAACAGCAAGCCTGCTGCTTCCTACTCTTGAGCGTTTTTCTCCTTTCGCCCTTCTCAGGATGTGTTTCTATTGCGGTTCCTCTAAAACCGACGCACAGAGGGACCTAGAAGCGAGCGCGGCGCTAGGCTCGCCTTAACCTCTCCCACTCGCAGGGAGTCTTCCCGGAACTAGGACTCCGTTTTCGCAGCAGCACTGCCTCTCCGAGTCTGCTCACCCGCTTCTGTTGAGAGTCCACCCAGTAAACGCCACCGCCGCCTCCTCCGGGCTCCTTGTGACGCAGGCGGCCACACTTGGTGACCAGCAGGCGGTCCCCGCAGCGTCGCAAACCCGGGCCACAAACAACGCGCAGCCGCGGGCGCGTCCCCGCATTGAGACGTAACTGCTGCTCCCCGGCGCCGCCGAGGCCGTCTACGTCGTCGTGCTCCGGCAGCACCAGCTCCTCTCCAGGGAGGACTACCTGATTCAGCACTTTGTGTGCTGCCCGCGCCTGGCAGCGGGCCACGGAATCCGCCGTAACCGACAGTACTTCGGCCATTGCGGGAGTCGTCGCAGCTTCCGGTATTCTACTTCCGCTTCCGCATCCACTAGCCCGCCCACCAGGGTTATCCCTTTCCGGTGGTTGAGGGCTTTCGAATTAGACCTTAGCCAGCCGACTAGTCCCTACAGCTCGTAGGTACTTCTCCCCTCCCCAAACAGCCGTGACTGTGCTAGCGGCTCACCCATCCTGTGGTCCATCGAGGGCGGGTGAAAGAAACCCGCCGCTGGCCAGGCGGTGGTGGCGCACGCCTTTAATCCCAACACTTGAGAGGCAGAGGAAAGCGGGTATCTGTGAGTCCGAGGCCAGCCTGGGCTACAAGACCTGGTTCCAGTACAGGCTCCAAAGCTAAGAAGAAACCCTGTCTCGAAAATCAAAACGAACAAATAAAAAGAAAAGAAAAAGAAGCCCGTTGCTGGAGTCCGTTTGGAGCTCTCCCATCCTGTGTCTGGTCTTTGGCTTAGTATCAACCGGTGCTGGAACTGAGGGTCTCCAGGAATAGAACATGAGCTAGGTTTGGAGGCTTTACCTTTCTATTCTGCCTACATAAAGGTGGTTGAAGTTTTAACTAGAAAAAGGTTTTTTCAAAATATAACTTGTTTGGTTGTTGCCACCAATTTAACTTGCATAAAATAGAAGAAAGAAAGAACAGTAGGGGCTGGAGAGATGGTTCAGTGGTTAAGAGCACTGGCTGCTCTTCAGAGAACCCGAGTTCAATTCCCAGAACCCATGTGGCAGCTCACAACTGTCTGAAATTCCAATTCCAGGGGCCTGACACCCTCACACAGACACACATACAGGCAAAATACCCGTGCATATAGCCGGGCGGCGGTGGCGCACGCCTTTAATCCCAGCACTCGGGAGGCAGAGGCAGGCGGATCTCTGTGAGTTCGAGACCAGCCTGGTCTACAAGAGCTAGTTCCAGGACAGGCTCCAAAGCCACAGAGAAACCCTGTCTCGAAAAACCAAAAAAAAAAAAAAAAAAAAAAAAAAAAAAAAAAAAAAAAAAATACCCGTGCATATAAAATAAAAATATTTTAAAAAAGAAAGAATAACAGTTGTCAGCTATAGTTCGAGTCATTTGTAGCTCACAGTACCTAATAGATATTATGTGTATTAAGTAATTAATAATGAAATAGTAATGTATAAATTAATGTAAATAAATTTTATGTGTATTAATCCCTAGACACCCCCTCCCACAACACATATCACACTGAAGGAACAGGACAAACTCCATTTTGAGAACTCCATTTTAGACAGGACCTAACAAGGGGGGTGAATGCAGCCCAGCAAAGTCATAAACATTCCCAAGAACTGTGCCAGCCCTGGTCAAAGTGACCCACCAGGGTCTCCAGATAACATCTGCTTGTTTCAGATGCCCTTGTGGGTATCTGATTAACCACTGTTTTGAAATTCTTATCTGCTGGCAGTCACTGTTTTAAAATTTCCCTATACCCCAACCAACAAATTCAAAAGTTGTATACAGAATGGTCTGTCTTGTCCCTTTAAGAGACAGGCTCCGCCCACTCCTCCGTCCCCTCTGCTGAGGCAAGCAGATCTTTCTTCAGCTTCCAGTCTGAGTACCTTCCTTTTCTGTCTCTGTCTCCCAAAGAGGCAGCTTCTGCCTTGCTGCCTTCTCCCCATTTCTCCCCTTCCACCTCTCTGTTTTTCTCTCTCTCTCTCTGCCTCTCTGTTTTTCTCCTTTCTCCCGTTCCCCCTTTCCCTTTCCCCTCCGTAACCCACTAAATAAATACCCACTTTCTCTGCATGGCGTATCTTTGTCTCTCACCCACTGCGTGGCTCCCAGCATGGGATCTGCTGGTCCTCATGGCCCACAGGCCACTCAGGTACCTACAGCGTTTTATTTTTACCAGAACAGGATACTTTTAACCAATCCCAAAATGTGAAGGCTCAAGTCATCTTGCTTGTGGGTTTTCCCTTTTAAAGCCCTTTACCCTGAAGCCTGGAGGCATTATCCCCCATCCACTGTGTTGGCATGTCAGATTGTAGTCCAAGTTAGCCAATTTATAATCAATAAATCCCAGTGTGTCTGCATGGGATATAGGCTCTGTGGTGGGGGCTCCATGTGATGCGGATTCAACAATACCTTTTCACCTACTTGAGTTATCTCTACATGGCTTAGGAAAACCAGTAACTAAGAACAATTCTTGCCCCTACTTCTTTTGGAGCACACTAATTGAAGGAGAGGCTGGGGTGGAGGGCTTCCTCTGGGACTGCATTAGGCACAAACTGTTATGCTCAGATGGTGGGAACTCCCAAAAGACCACCACAGAGACAAAATCCCTTATGTAAAAGCAAAGAGCCTTTATTCAAGCTCAAGCTTGGACTCTCCATCTGTCCAACACAGCAGTTGAAAACAGAGAGTGCCCAGCCCAGTTGGGGTAGGGTTTTTTTTTTTTTCATAGTAGAGGTTGGGGGTAAGGGGATTTCCAGGGTTCAGGACCCTGATTGGCTGACATTTGTCTGGTGTAGGAGGTTCTTCTGTTCATGTGTTGCTTTCATTGGTTAATGAATAAAGAAAATGCTTTGGGCCTGATAGGGCAGAACTTAGGTAGGCAGAGAAGACAGAAATGAATGCTGGGAAGAAGGGCAGAGTGAGAGACGCCATGGATTCTCTGCCTGAGATGGACGCCAGTTAGAATCTTGCTGGAAAGCCACAGCCATGTGGCAATATACAGATTGATAGAAATGGGTTAAATCAAGATGTGAGAGTTAGCCAATTAGAGGCTAGAGATAATGGGCCAGGCAGTGATTTAATTAATACAGTTTCTGTGTGGTTATTTCGGGTGTAAGCTAGCCGGGCAGCTGGGACAAACAAGCGTCCCTCTCCCACCAACATTTGTCTAGGGGTCTTGGCAAAGGGGAATAGGTGAGTCCTGGGCTCAGGAACGTCCGGTGGTTTTACCTAATGGTTGGAATGTCAGGTACTTCCCTTTAGATGCTGGCCCTCCCTGGGTAGTGTCAGCTTATGGCTTTTTCTGGAACCTACTGCTGCCTACCAGTAAACCGAGAAATTCAGGCCTACTTTTTAGCTGTCTCTATCAAGCCTGCCATAGCAGCTGTGTGGCTTGGGTCCCACACAGACCACATTCAAACATCTATTTCACAGAGAGATCCTTTATTAATTGGGGAAGAAAAGTTAAAATACGTAAATAAAATATAAAATAAATTGCTCAGGGTCAGATTCCAGAAGTTTGAACGGACACAGACTCACACGGATCTTTCTCCGCTGGCAGCAGAGCTCACGGGGACCCCCAGACTTTTGTCTCCCACCAGCAGCTCCCTGGTTCCACAAGCTCAAGGCCTGCTCAGGACATGCCATACAACAGTTCTGGACCGATCAACCATCCAAGCTTTCTTCAAACTGACCAACCCTAAATCAGGGGAGGAAGACCCTTCCGAGACTTTGAAACCTCCAGCTGTCCGGAAGAGACTGGCGTTATAGACTCTCGGAGTCCCTTGCCCTCTAGATCGCAGAGGGTCTTTCTCTGTGTGTCTGTTTGCATGTATGAGTTTCCTTACCCCTAATAAACACCTTTCCGCAACTGCCGATTCTGTCTTCCGTGTTTGCGATGTTTCTGCTACCAACTGTTGAGTTTCCAGATTTCGCCTGCCTTCTAATTCTTTAACTGGCAGAGAAAATGAACCTGATCAAGACCTCTAGACTGTTATCAGTTGCTTAGTCTCTCTTACTGGGGTGGACAGTCCCAGGGCAGTAGTAAATTGTGCTTCTTTCTTCCTTTACAACCTAGTTCTCCAAAAGGCTTGGACCCCATAGGTATTCTGGAACCTAAGTAACCAAGCCCAAAATGGCTCAACGATATGCTTTTTAGGGTATTCAATGACTTCAGGCCTCTTAAAGGCACAGAGGGAGAGTGAACAAGGTTCCCAAGACTGACCCTCAGCACCTACCCCAGGTAGATTGAAGTCTCCCAAAGAAATAAGAATACAAAATCTAGCGCAGGAGTCATACGGGGTGAACTTTTATGAGGGTGAGGGAAAGGGAAACGTAGCGTCCATCATACTCCTGGATGGACTGAAAAAAACCACGGAGGATAAGTCATTGGAGACCCAAAGCTCAAAGCCGGAAAAGGCGGACCCTTGTAAGCCCCGCCCACCGGACGTGCCCAGAAGGCCTCGAGCTGGGAAATCCGCAGTGTGCACCGCCATGTCTGTGCTTCGACTCCTCGGGGTCCTGCGACAGCCGGTGAGTGTTAGCTCTCCCACATGCCGGGGGAGCCCTGATTGAAGCGGCGCGAGGGACGTCCTGAAGTCGGGTGGGCTGACAGTCCCTTTAAATGGTGGCGTAAATGGCTGTGGCCATGGGGAATAACGAGGACACTAGAAGATAGTGCAGGCCATGTGGGTGTCTCGTTCTCCATCTGGCGCGTGTGACTTTCCCCTGAATTGCCTGAGTGGACTTGGCTAATTCTGTATTGAGAATTTCTAGTGGAGGCCATATTGGTGTTTGAGTACCACAGGCCTTCATTTCTGCTTGGCCTGCCTAGTATTACCATCCAGAAAGGTTGGACTTCAAACCAAGTTTTCCAGACTTAGAAGTCTCTCTCTCTCTCTCTCTCTCTCTCTCTCTCTCTCTCTCTCTCTCTCTCTCTCTCTCTCTCTCTCTCTCTCTCTCTCTCTCTCTCCTCTCTCCTCTCTCCTCTCTCCTCTCTCTGTCTTTCTCTCTGTCTTTCTCTCTCTCTAAAAATTTTTTGGTTTGTTTTTTACATTGATTGTATGGGGTGGAGGATGCACACTCGTGGATGTAGGAGGACTCCTTGCAGTGGCCATTTCTCTCCTACCACATTAGTTCCATAGGTAGAACTCAGGTTATCGATCAGGTGTGGTGGTCAAAGCCAAAGTTGGAATGATGGAACTTCTTATTTCTTTTCCTTGCTTACTTGTAATATCTGAAGTCAAAGGAATTACAGCACCCCCCCCCCATCCCCTAGGGGCCTCACCTGTATCTATTATAGTACCACAGAAAAAAATTTCAGGACAAGTCAGAGTGACATAAAGTTTATTATATTAAGCAGAAATAAAGGACTTGGAAAGAGTCAAGTGAGATTGTGAATGAGAATAGTATTATCGATTTGGGGTTGAAGCCACTTAATATCTATCTTACTTAAGTTTAGATGTTAGAAAAAGTATGTGCTGGCATATTCCTTTTTCTGCCTTCACAGAAGATACTTTTAAAGATATAGACTACAGATTGTGGCTGGAGAAGTATTAGGAATAAACATTAATCAAAACTATATTTACTTACACATAGGTCACAAGAGATTGGACTTAAACAATTGTTCATTAGCAATCTTTTAATTGCTTTTTAAATTTTTAATGTGTATGTTTATGTCTGAACACATATGTGGGTGCAAGTACCTGTGGAGGCCAGAATGGGGCATCTGGATCCCTTGGAGCTCGAGTTACAGGAGGTTGTAAACTAACCAGAGTGGGTGCTGGGAATCAGACTCAGGTCCTTGCAAGGACTGCAAGCACTTTTTACTACAAAGCCATCCCTTCAGCCCATTAGCCATTGTTAACAATTTCACTTGTGATAGCTCACAAACAGTAGAGTTCTTTTTATAGGTGGTCAAGTCAGTTATGTTCACGATTCTTCGGTGTCATCTGGAGAAAGGCTATAACCAAGTGGATAAGAGGCTTTCCTCTCTGACACCCCTTTATTTCCTAACTCTCTATCCTGCCTTAATGAAATCAGGCTTTCTCTTCCCCACCCCCACACGTCTCTCTTCTCTCAGATACTATTGAATGAAAAAAGAGATTAAAAGCAAAGGACATGACTGCCCTGAGGTATGGTAGAGAAGAAAGTTTACTACAGATATGTGGGCAAACGTTGTCAGAGGCAGGGACATCTGGGAGACTCCAGAGTAGACAGGACCTGACTGAGCTGGGCCATGTAGGAAGAGAGGAAAGGGAAGGGGCTGGGGGAGGGGACGGGGAACCAGGTGCAGCTTCCAGAAGGCCAAAGGTCCAAAGGGACTGGTGACCAAAAAGTCTGGGTTATATAGGGAAGAGCTTCTGGGGAAAGGCAGCCAAGCTCCTGGGCTGGACAGTTCAGGGTAGAGGGCAGGGTATGCCTCATACCCTGAAACAGATAGGACTGAGGGATGCTGGGAGAACCTGGCATCCAGGTCCAGCTTTGATATGTTAAATAGGCCCTTCAGCTGTTTGTCCTGGGTTTGAGACATAACAACTGTGTGAAGATTTGTTCTGAGCAGGTTATTTGAGTAAGGCAGACAAGCTGAACCCTGGTCTCTGTCCTTGGAGAATTCATTGACTCCATGGGAAGATGCTTAGCATTATGTTGTCAGTAGTAACCTGATAAAGGGATCCTCTGTGTCTCCTTTCCTAGTACAGGGAGGAAGGGGGTGAGGCAAGATATGTGTCCTACAAGAGGTAACTTTTTTTTTTTTTTTTTTTTGTTTTTTTCGAGACAGGGTTTCTCTGTAGCTTTGGAGCCTGTCCTGGAACTAGCTCTTGTCGACCAGGCTGGTCTCGAACTCACAGAGATCCGCCTGCCTCTGCCTCCCGAGTGCTGGGATTAAAGGCGTGCGCCACCACTGCCCGGCAAGAGGTAACTTTTAAAATGGACCTTTAATGTTTTTAGTTTACTGATTTCTAAAAATTAAAAATGAAGTCCATAACAACAGGCTAAAAAAGCTCATGAAGGTATTATTAATATCTATTTCAAGTACAAGATTTAATCTGTAATTTCCCACAATTATCACATCACAAAAGAGATTAGTTGCTGTGTAGGTGGAATTTTCTGTGTCCCAGCAGTTGCTCCCAAGTAACCACATAGAAGCTGCTTATTATAAATGCTTGGCCGATAGCTCAGGCTTATTACTAGCTCTTACAACTTAAATTACCCCATTTCTATTAATATAGGCAATACTCCTGGCTTTTACTTCTTGTGTGTCCTGATTCCTTTCCATCTGGCTGGTCACTCCTCTTGACTCCACCCTTCTTCTTCCCAGCATTCTCTCTGCCCTGAAAATCCTCCTAGCTATTGTCCAATCAGCTTTTATTAACAATGAGAACAATACATCTTCACAGTATACAGGATTATTCCACAAGATTGCTACACAGATTTTTAATCACAAAAAACATAACTTCTCAAATATAAGGCTTACAGAAACATTAAATGTGTTTGCAATTCCATAAAATATCATATGGCTTCTTCATTTTCATCCCCCAGATCTGAACTTGTGTTATTAGCTATTAATGGATTCTCATTTGGAGTGGCATTCAAGTTGGGTCCTCATGTATTACAATATAGAACTAATATTAAATGCCCCAATTACATGATTTTTCTGGTTTCTAACAGATTTGCCATTTGCATTTGTTTCTTCCTTTGACCAGGCTGGCTTCAAACTCAGAGATCCACCCGCCTCTGCCTCATATGTGCTGGGATTCAAGGCATGGGACACCACCACAGGCCTGCCAGTTGCATTTCTTTTTTTTTTTAAACTTTATTTAACTTCATTTCATGCGCATTGGTATAATGATGTCAGATTCTCTTGAATTGGAGCTACGGACAGCTGCAAGCTGCCATGTGGTTGCTGGGAATTGAACCAGGGTCCTCTGGAGGAGCAGTCAGTGCTCTTAACCACTGAGCCATCTCACCAGCCCCTGCCAATTGCATTTCTAAAACAAGGATGTATCTTTCTAGTTTATATTCTCATTTTATAACATAAGCATGTGTGACACATGCCACCCATTTGTGTCCTTTTGTTAGGAAAAAGCTGAGCTTCAAAGAGGATAGCAAGAAGTAGCAAGACTCTAAATCACACATGAAATGACCCACAGGCTCATATATTTGTATGGGCTTTCTGTATGCTAAGCTTATTGTCATAATAGCAAAGGAAAATGTTTTAAATGTCTAGATCTATTTTATCAGAGCACTTGGTGCAGGTGAATTTGGAACAGAGGCATCACAGTGATAAATAATAGTGTAAGGTCTCACAGGATTATCAGTAACAGCAATGAAAGCTAGTCCTATATGACTTCCTTGATGAAAAATACCAAACACAAAGAATTAATACACAACTCAGTGAATACATGTGTACCGTTTGACAGATTCCAAGGAAGTCTGCTCTTCGTGTTCTGTTTAACATTAGAATAGAAATTCTACCAAGGGCAATTCTGTAAGAAAAGGTAATAAAAATTATCAATAGAAGCAAAGATACATGTATTATGTAGGTGACATGATCTAGCATATAGAAAATCCTAAGTGTTATATAAAATAAAGCATAACAAGCTCAGTGAGGGGGCAAGATGCAAGAACAATATAAGGAAACCAATCGTATCTTTGTACACTTGAAGAAAACATCCCAACATAGTGATTTCGAAGAGAGCCTGGGCTATATGAGGCCTTGTCTAGAAAAAAGGAAAGAAATGAGCCATACGTGAGTTTGGAAAGGACTCCAGGGGAAGCACATCAAAGGGAATGAAATACGGAAGAGCAAATGAAACAGAACAAGCTGCCAGCTGAGCTGCTCCAGCCAAGATGCAGAGCCCAAGGGCACATTCCGGCTGCCATGGAGCCACCAGCTTCCGGGGTTTCCCTTGCATGAGGATGATGGACTGCATCCTCTCAAACACTGAGCTAAAGTGAACGTTTTACCCCTTAAACCTGTAAATGCTAGTGTAAACTTGAGAGCCTGTTTTCTAAGATGGCTGAAAGGCATTGAGATCTAATGGTTTGATCTAGCACTTAAGAGGCAGTTCAAAGCTGAGGAACCTCTAAAACATCAAAATCCCCACTGGTTTCACTGCAGAAACTGAGAAATTACTTTTCAAATTCATGGGAAAATTGAAAGAACCCAGAGTAGCAATTCAACTATGAAGAACACCAGTGAGAGTGGAGGAGTTGTGTTTTGGAGTTGCACCAACAGAACCTTACTAATGAAGACAGGGAGCGTGGTGGAGTGACTAGACATGGATTATTGGAGCATGTTGGGGGGGTGTTCATTGTTCCCGGCAGCTCAGACCTGACATAATCACTCAGAAACTATATTATTTGCAATACTATTTACCCAATAGTTTAAGCATATTTCTAGCTAGCTTTTTCATCTTAAATTAACCCATTTCTATTAATCTGTGTATCGCCACATGGCTATGGCTTACTGGCAAGGTTCTGGCATGTCTGTCTCCTGCGGGTGACTACATGGCTTCTCACTGACTCTGCCTACTTTCTCCCAGCATTCAGTTTAGTTTTCCGGCCTAGCTCTATTCTGCCCTATCACAGCTATTATTCATTAACTAATAAAAGCAACACATATACAGAAGGATTTCCCACACCATAACGCGGTCTGAAACATTTGGGGCCGATGCCTGCCACCCACTTCAGGTATGGATGCTTTTGTGCCCACTGAGGATCGGGAGGAAAGTACCTGAGACCATGTCACGGCCCTGCCTGGGCAGGCAGCAGAATCAGGTCTGCTAGGAGTTCACAGGCAGGAGAGCATGACGGTTTCCCACCGCCATACACAGAGATATTTCCAGGCCATGCAGTGTGCTGCATGGCAGATTTAGCTATTACTCAGATAAAAAGGGTTTATGTGCTGCACACTCCTTCTCAGAATTAAAGTGGTGAGCACAGCTCCTACCTGGCGGTCCCAGGTACATCTGCCATAATGAAAGGCAGAGAGAGGCAGAGCCGCTGCATGAGCAGACCAATTTGCAGGAAAGAAATGTAGTGGGTGGTGGTGGTGGTGGCTCAGCCTTTAATCCCAGTACTCAGTAGGCAGAAGCAGGTTTTTAGGCCAGAGTGAGTCCCAGGACACCCAGGGCTACAGAGAGAGAAACCCTGTTTCAGAGGGGGGGGGAGGGAGGGAATCTGAGAAAGCCAGTATTGTGTATAATCATAACATTCAGAAATTGAGGTAGGAGGATCATGAGTTTGAAATCAGCCTGGACTACATAGACCATGTTTCAAAAAAAGAAAAGAAAAGAAGCCCTTATGCCTTATGCTTAGGATTGACTTGTTTGTTTGTTTGTTTGAGAGAAGTTCTTGCTGTGCAGCCCTGTATTGCATGGAACTTACTATGTCAATCAGGTGGCCTCCTTCCTCTGCCTCCTGGATGCTAGGATTAATGGTGTGTACAACCATACCTGACCTGAGGTCCAGCTGATTTTTAACAAAGATGCCAAAACAATTCAGTAGAGAAAAAAAAATGATACTTTCCAGCAGATGTTAGGACACCTAATACATGCAAATGAATGAAGTTGAACCCTTGTTTCAAAAGACATACAAAAACTCTCTCAGTAGATCAAAGACCTTAATGTTAGAACTAAATTGAAACTCTTAATAGACATAATAACAATCTGAGAGTAAATAATCTGACAGTAGATTCCCAGATAGGAAATCACCACAACCACAGCCACTCAAAGGGGAAAAAAGTTGGCTTTGTCACAGGTAACAGAAAACATGTGAAATAGGAGACATGATGTCATCATATAAAAATGTCATGATGAAACCCATTATTTTACATACATAATGTACATGAATAAAAATGTTAAATCAGGCAGGCAGTGTTGGCGCATGCCTTTAATCCCAGCACTGTGGAGGCAGAGGCAGGCAGATCTCTTGAGTTCAAGGCCAGCTTGGTCTACAGAACAAGTTTCAGGACAGCCAGGGCTACAGAAGGAGAAATTCTGTCTTGGAAAAAAAAGAAAAGAAAGAAAGAAACAGAAAACAAAACCAAAACAATAATTTTAAATTATCTGATAAGGAAATTACTTCTTAAAGTTTACATTTCAATAAAAAGACAATTCTTCCAATTTGAAAGTGGGCAAGAAGACTTGAGAGATGGCTCAGGTGAAGATGGTGCTTGCTGCCAAGCCTGACAACAATTCCATCACCACGACCCACGTTGTGGAAGAAGAAAATCAGCTCCACAAATAGTTGTCCTCTGTCCTCCACGTGTGCACTATGGCATGCCCACCTCCTAGTCCTGATAAACTAATGTAGGGGCTGCATAGATGGCTCAGCAGTTAAGAATGTGTACTGCTTTTGCAGAGGACCAGGGTTTAGATCCTAGCCACCTATGTCTAGTGGCTTACAACTGCCTGTAACTCCAGCATGCTCTTCTGACCTCCATGGGCATGCACACACATGCGTTCACACACACACGTGTTCACACATGTTGACACACGCATACACATAAATAAAAAAATCTTTTTAAAAATGTAAGTGGGCATGTGATCCAAATAAATTTTTTTTCAAAGCAGATATATGGATGGCCAATAAGCACACAAATAAATGCTTACTATTATGTCGTCTAGTCTTAAGAGCACACCTTGAATGTCCTAACTTTTTTCCCACTAGGCTATTTCTCGTAAAGGTTCTAACATCTTCCAGTCATACCAGAGGCTAGCCACCAGGCAACTCCTTTAACACTGCCTTTTGAGGACATTTCAGATCCAAACTGTAGCAGCAACATCAACTGTTAGGTTTGGACACCTACCAGTAAGTCTGGTGAATTTAACAAATGAAAGTTGTTCTTTCTTATGATGTTATAGATTTAGAATTAAATTGCTTGAATGTGTTTGAGGAAAGCAGGAAACAGGCTTTGGGTTTATAGATGTGATTAAATTTAAAGGTAAAGGGCCCAGTGTTTAAGAGAATGTGTTCTTGCAGAAGGCTAGAGTTTGGTCCTCACGTTAGGCAACTCATAACCAGCTATAACCTCAGCTCTAAGGGATCAGACAAGTTGGTCGTCACAGTTACCTACAGTCCATGCACATAATTCCTCCATATACATAATTTTTCAAATAATAATAAACCTTTAAAGATTTTGGTGGTTCCTAGTGGTGGTGGCACATGCCTTTAATCCCAACACTCAGGAGGCAGAGGCAGGCAGATCTCTGTGACTTCCAGGCCAGCCTGGTCTACAGAGCTAGTTCTAGGATAGCTAGGACTGTTTCACAGAGAAACCCTGTCTTGAAAAACCAAAACATTAAAAATTAAAAACGTTTGTTGGTTTGCTTATTGAGACAAGGTCTCTCTCTGTAGCCCTGGCTGTCCTGGAGCTTGCTATGTAGACCATGCTGGCCTTGAACCCACAGAGATCTGCTTGCCTCTGCCTTCCAAATTCTGGGATTAAAGGTTTGTGTAACCACACATGGCCTTTAAAGGATTTTAAAAATTGGGCTGGAGAGATGGCTCAGAGTTAAGAGGACTGGCTGCTCTTTTAGAGGTCCTGACAGTTTCCAGCACCCACATTCATGGTGGCTCATAACCATCTGTGATGAGATCTGGCGCCCTCTTCTGTCACACAGGGGCACATGCAGACAGAACACTGCGTACATAAGAGACAAATCTTTTAAAAAGGTTTTTAAAAATTACTACTGGTGCTGGGTGGTAGAGGCAAACGCGTTTAATCCCAGCATTTGGGAGGCAGAGGCAGGCAGATCTCTGTGAGTTCGAGGCTACAAGAGCTAGTTCCAGGAGAGGTTCCAAAGCTACAGTGAAACCCTGTGTTGAAAAACAAAAACAAACAAACAAAAAATTACTATTGGGTTGTCATCCTAGGCAGTGAGCTTGTTTAGACACTATAGCACATGGTTCTGAATGTGAGCTCTTGAGGCTAAATTGCCTAAATTTAACCTGCCTTTTTGTGCTTTTCCCTCCTCATTTCTAAAATGGGAAGAATACCCAACAAATTAATCTTGAGTTTTGAATTAGTGTATTCAAATTTTATATATAATATATATAATCTGATGTATATATTATTATATGGTATATATAGCAGATTAGGAGACTATTAGACACATTCTAGGGATGTTTTTTGCTTGCTTTGTTTTTGTTTTTGTTTTGTTTTTTTTTTTGAGACAGGGTTTCTCTGTGTAGCCTTGGCTGTTCTGGAACTCACTCTGTGGATCAGGCTGGGCTCGAACCCTGAGATCTACCTGCCTCTGCCTCCCAAGTGCTGGGATTAAAGGTGTGCGCTGCCAGCATCCATATAAGGGTTTTGACTTTATATGAAGACTGTGATAGGAATGCTTTACTCCTGGATGCATTGTATGACGTAGTTGAAAGGACAGGTTTCGGTTTTTAAGTCTGATTCTTGTCACTGCATGAGCCCTTTTCAGGTGTTATTAAACCCAGTGATAATTTCATATGAAAATGGAAGCTGATTAAGTCATTCAAAGCCTTCAAGAGACCTCTGCAGCAGGATCCAGGGACTCCACCAAGAAAAGACCCAGCTGCTCCTGGTTCTCCTATCTGCCCGTATCTGTCCCTCCCTGAAACTTTCTTCTTCCCTCTATGCTGTCTTCTCTTCCTCCCAGTTCCTCCTTTCCTTTGTGTGTTCCTGGCCTGTCCTGACTCTAGTCAACGTGCTATACCTCAGGACTTTTAACCCTGACATTACTGCCAGCTGCCTCAGCTTCTGACTGCCCAGGGAAACCTCCCAGGTGTATGAGTTATAAAGACAGAGCTTTGGGGCCTGTGGCTGTTTACCCCATCCTGGCTACTGGGTAGGAGAGCTGACTGACATCTACACGACCTCACAGCCCGGGCCTCCATTTTCAGTAGGTACAAGTGTCGATAGAAATACGGGGTGTGAAATGTGCGCATCAGCAGTAGGCAGCTACGGAAGCTGGGACCCATGACGAGCTTCTTCACAGAAGTAGAACTGACAGAAGACTATAGTTGCCTATGGCATCATTTCATGATTGGCCCAGGATCCTTTTCAGGATAGGTATGACATCTGAGGATTGATCATATTAGTATAGAATAGAACCTGCTGGAGAACCAGAGGTGAATTTAGTTTAAGGCTAAAAGCTGAGAACCTAAGATGGCAGTGAGAAATATCAGCTTCAATGCCTCAGGGCAGGAGGAGATATTGTTCCAGTATAAGAGAGCTTGAGCCAGGCATGGAGGCGGGTGGAGTGCTGAGAGTTTGAGGCCAATATGGTCTACAAAGCAAGTTCCAGGACAGCCAAGACTATTAACACAGAGAAACCCTGTCTCAATATATATATATATAGGAAGAAAGAAAAAAAAGAAGAAGAGAGCTGAATTTGTCCTTCTGTAGCCTTCTTTTCTGTTGGGTCTTTGTCAAATAGGATTCCTCCAACAAGAGTAGGAGTATCACCCTTACTCTGCCCACCTGTTCAGATAATCTCTTCTAAGACACTGACCAATGTTAACAGCTATAGTGGTTTGAATGAGATGTCCCAGAGTCTCAGGCATTTGAACACTTGGTCCCCAGTTGGTGGTGCTGTGTATGGAAGCTTAGCCAGTGTGGCCTTGTTGGAGAAGGTATATCACCGAGGATAGGCTTTGAGATAAAAAGCCCCACCTACAACTAGTTTGTTCTTCCTGTTTGCAGTACAAGAGTCAAGATGTGAGCTCTTAGCTCTGCTCCAGCTGCCATGCCTGCCTCTGCTTCACCATCATAAAGTCTAACCCTCTGAAGCCATAAGCCCAAGTAAGCTCCCGTTCCTCTAAGTCACCTTGGTCCTAGTATTTTAGCACAGCAACAAAAAAGTAACTAATACAGAAGTCACCTGGGGTCACTTCCTTCAGTCACACTGACACATTAATGTAGCCATTCGTTGCTGTTCTGCTGCTGTGAAGAGGCACTGTGACCAAGGCAGCTCTGAGAAAGCATGTGATTGGAGGCTTGCTTACAGCTTCAGAGGTTTAGTGCATTTTCATCATGGCAAGGAGCACAGTGCACACATGGTGCTGGAGTGAGAGCTGAGAGCTGCATCGTGATCTGTAGGCAGAGAGTGAGACTCTCTTGGCATGGGCTTTTGAAACCTTAAAGCTCACCCCGGGATTTCCAACAAAGTCACACCTCCTAATCCTTTGTTTTGAGACAGGGTTTCTCTGTGTAGCACTGGCTGTCTAGGAACTCTCTTTGTAGACTAGGCTTTATTTGTTAAAACACCAACAAAAGATCACCAATAAAAGATTTTTATTTTATGTGTCTAGGTGTTTTGTCTGCATGTTATATTTGTGCACTGCATGTGTATAACGTCCATAGAAGCCAGAAGAGGGTGTCAGACCTCCTGGTACTGGAGTTACAGATGAGTGTAAACCACCATACTGGTGGCAGGAATCAAACCTGGGTTAAGAGCAGCCAGTGCTCTTAAGCACTGAGTCATCTCTCCAGCTGAATAAGTTTTTAAGAGACAGGACTATATAGTGGGAAGAATATAGATTCTAGAATCTGACAGTTCTGGATTTGAAAACAGATGCAAACAGTTATCCCTGTGTGATCACTATACCCTTTCTGATCATTAATCTTCATATTGGTAAGATGAAAGATTTTAAGAATGCTAGAAAGTGCATGTGAAATCCTGATGCTTGGTTGGTAACGAGTACTGTTGTGAGAGGTATCCTGGTAACTACTTAATACACTTCCATTTCCTTACTGCTTTGGATAGTTCCTCACATGAACTTTATTTATTGGTTTTCTCTTATCTCCCACCCAGTACCTTGTAAAATGCTAACCCAGGACCTTGTAGATGCTAAATAGCAGCTTTATCCCCTGTCCAAGCCCTGAACTGGGCTTGCAAGTCTCAATTCCATGAGACCATATTCCCTCCCTCCATCTAACATTACTGATTAATTGAGCATTGTTGCATGTTGGGCCCAGAATCCTTGTTACAGTCCTCAAGGCAGTGACTTCTAACCAGTGGAAAGTGACACAGGAGCTGGAACTGTGTGTTCTCTCTCCTTTAGGACCAGATACAGAGTGGCTGGCTGGGAAGGAAATTCCTTTAGTAGCTCATCTAAACTTGTCTTTATTTTCTTTTAGTCTCTTCTTCACCTTTTGACAAGTAAAGTTGGGAAAAGGTTGCCTGTGATGACCCTGAATTCTTACCTTTTCAAAGATGAGAAAGAAGAAAATTCCAAACCCATTGGTCGTTACCCTATTCCCTATAAGAAGGACCTGCCCTTTGACATCGTAGAGCTCATGGAGGAGATGGAAAGAAAGGTGAGGTACACCTTGCTGCAGGGATCAGTGCCAGTGGGGAGCCCTGTATAAGCCTCTGTGATTGCCAGTACCGCTTGCCACAGTCTGCCTAAGCTCACCACTGCGGGTGGAACCTTCCTGGGTCCAGGTACCTTAGACCATATGTTCTTCCTCTTGGCTTCTGCGTCTTTACTCTGTCCCTTAGTGCTTTGCTCACTGTGAATATATATATATATATATATATATATATATATATATATATGTATGTATATATAATTAGTGTAGTGCAGATATATAACCAATATATCTCAGTGAGGATATATGCTAACTGCTTAAGGAATAGGTATCTTGCTTTTTCCTCTAAAATCAAGCAGAAAAGTGAAACAACAATCTGATTCTATTACACAAAGTTAGTTATTAATATGTTGATGTTTTCTACTTCCCTATTTTCTTTGTAAAAATATCCATGTAAATTTCTTTAATGAAATTATTATCTTGAATATGTTTCTAGGTCAAAACATACTTTTTTGTTGTTTGTTTTAGAGACAATGTTTCTCTGTGTGAAACAATCCTAGCTGTCCTGGAACTCACTCTGTAGACCGGAATGGCCTCGAACTCACAGAGATCTGCCTGCCTCTGTTTCCCGGTGCTGGGATAAAGGCGGGTGCCACTGTTGCCCAGCACATCATTGTTTTCAGTGGTGCCTTTTATGAGGCCAGTTGAATAAAGATGCTGTGTTCATCTCAGCAATCTACCATTACTGGACTTGTATGTGCATATGTTTATCCATATAGCTCTTTGTATATCCATGAATTGCCCTTTGATTGTAGTTTAGTTTTTATTCCACTTTAAATAATTTGTTTTTCCATTTGTAGAGTAACATTGTAAAATCCACAGTATCAAATCAACTGCATTGCTTAAACTAATTCCTTAACAATTTTGTGAAAGCATATTTTAATAAAGCTGAATCAAAATAATGTATCTCTATATATCCATGTGATATCTTCTGTATAAATCAATAATAATTACACAATCTGATTTTTTTTCTTTAAGACTTTTGACCATAATGTCCAAGGTAGATTCAGCGCTTTAACATTCTATGGAAACAAGGAAGAGCAGTATATACATGGCAGGAGTCTGGCAGCTCTGTAGCATCTGTGTGGTGAACTCTGATAGTAGTTTTTAGTAGCTGGGAATATATTAGACCTAAGCTGGAGAACCTAAATGATATTATCGTATGCACTTTAGAAGTAACAGTTATACCCTGAAAGGTGAAGGGATGCATAGGAGAGGCCTTCTCAAGGTTGTATTTAACACAGGCGCACCTCGTTACTGTCACTTATTCTGATCCTAGTTTTCATTTTGTGTGACTCTGTCTTTTTCTTTTCCTGCAGATAGGATTTTTACCAAATGTATTTAAAGTGTTGTCTTACCGGCCTTTGGAATTCAGAGCTTTCTTTGCTTACTACAATGCCATCTATAATAAAGAAACAGGTAAATGAAAAGGCGTACTAACACATTCTTGGATAAAGCCCATATTGCTGGGCTCCTACCTCTAGCATTTCTAGAGTCCTAGGTTACTACATCAGCAAGCAGCTCAGCTTCTGTGATATCTCTGGATTCTTGTTTTATTAGTAGTGGTGGCAAGGGAAAGAGGGAGGAAAGAGAGAGAGAGAGAGAGAGAAAGAGAGAGAGAATGGATAGATGTGCCTGATTATATAGTCTTAGCTGGCCCAGGACTCATTGTGTAGCCTAGGCTGGTCCTGAACTCACAGCATCCTGCCACCTCAGCGTGCCAAGTGCTGCAATTACAATCACATACCACCACATCCAGTGGCAGCTCTAGATTTTGAAGCTAATGTCTGAATGCAGCTTTATGACTATAGTTATAGAACTTAAATTAAGTAATAATAATATTTCTACTCACACAGTAGACCAGGCTGGCCTTGAACTCACAGAGATCCACCTGCCTCTGCCTCCTGAGGGCTGGGGATTAAAGATGTGTACCACCACTGCCCAGCAATATATTGTTTACTTAATTTTAGGAACTGCCCTTGCCTTCGGTCTTATGCTGGCTCATGAATGTCACTAACAAAAAGAAGTAGCAATGGTGGTCACTTGTCCCTTTCCCATAAGGTCAGGACATAGGAGTTGCACACATTACTTCCACTTAGATCTCATAGGCTGGATTTTGTCCATCACATTTAGCTACAAAGGAAGGTGCATGACCATGTGCTCAGGGGCACTGGAAGATCCTAATTACTAAAGAAAAAAGGGAGTAAAAGATATGGATTGGTTTTGTTTGTTTGTTAAGACAGGGTCTTACCATGAGTCTTGGCTGGCCTGGAGCTCACTATGTAGAGCAGGCTGATCTTACAGAGCTCCCCCTGCCTCTGTCTTCCTATTGCTATGATTAAACACATGCAGCACAGTGCCTGGCAAGTAACCATGAGTAAGTAGCACATTGGGAAATAGCCAGTCTGTCACAGTAGTTCTTCACGGCTTATTGCCAGGCTACCTTTGCCGCTTCATCTACAGCCCCTCCTTATGTTCTGTTTGAGTCAGCAGAGGCTACATTCAATTCTCACAATACAGGGGTCTCATGATTTTTCTTCGCTTTAACTGCTCACTCTGCCATGCCCCAGGATGTCTCTTCACTTATTCATGCCCATAAACCAGCTCTTTCCTCCAAAATCCTCCTCATCTGCTTTCAATAGCAAGGGACTGTTCCCCCTGTGACCTATTACAGTTGCCAGCTTCCCTTCCCAGTGCTATTTAGGATTTGCCTCCATAGTGTTGGCAGCACATCTTTCTGCAGCTTCTCTGTCCCACTGGGAGAAGACTGATGAGTATTCCAGTAATGCTCAAAATAATACAAGCAGACTTCTGTGAGTATTGAAATGTCTCGCAGCCCTGCTTTCCTTCCTAGTGAACTGTTAAACACATAGAACTGGTGTGAGGAGAGAAGGGATAGCTCTTATATAGTCCCCAGAACTGTGCCAGACATGAAGTCACTTCCGCTTCTACAGGCTATGCGTGGGAGCAGGTTTGCTGAGCTTAGGAAGTAGTCTCTGATCTTAAAACTGTTAACTCTGCAACTTAGGAATTCCTTCACCACATCTGAGATAGCTGCCGTATGTCCGTACTCCTTTGTGGTCAGAGTAGTTTTAAAAGTCAGAGAAATGCATGGGCTTTCACATATACTCTTCCTTTTTGGAAATGAATTTTTTTCATACAATATATTATTATCATAGTTTCCCTTCCCTCATCTCCTTCCAGATCCTTCCAACCTTCCTACTCATCCAACTTCACACTTTCTCTCTCTTTAGAAAACGAACAGGCAAATTAAAAACCAAAACAAATCAGAATGGGGGTGGGGGGGAACAGAAAAACAACAAGAGGAACACACACACACATAGCATAAAAACACAAAATCAGAACCATAATATACAAACATAAGTAGTAAGGTTAAAAAAAAAGTCCAAACATTGCATTATGAGACAAAAAAATCTCCAGAAATACCATGGAGTTCATTTAGTGTTGGAAATCTCCTGCTGGGCATGGGCCTACTCTTTTAAGTGTGGTTTATATATCCAGTGGGAATTCATTGAGGAAAAGTTTTTTCCTTTGCAAGTGATTGGCAATTGGAGATAGCTTCTGGGTGAAGGACAGGGCTCATGTTCACTTCCCCTGTCAGCACTGGGACCTTACCTGGTGCAGACCTGTAGGGCCCTGTGCATGCTGCCATGGTCTCTGTGAGTTCATACGCCTATCAGTTCTGCTGTGTCTAAAAAGCCACTGTTTCCTTGGTGTCCCCAATCCCTACTGACTCTTATCTTTCTGCCTCCTTTTCCACATAGCTCCATGAGCCCTGAGGGAAGGGGTTTGATGACTTTATCCACTTAGGACTTAGTATTTCAAAGTCTCTCGCTCTCTGCATATTGTCCTGTTGTGGGTCTCTGTATTAGTTCCCATCTACTACAAGAGGAAGCTTCTGTGATGATGGCTGCCTGAGATACTGATCTGCAGGCACAGCAGACTGTCCATTAGGACTCATTTTATTATACATTCCTTTAGCAGAACAATAGTATGTGGGTTTCCTCTTGGTCCATGATCTACCTGGTCTCTGGTCCTTGGCTCCCTGAGCAGTGCCAGGCATGGTTCCATCTCACAGAGTGGACCTTAAATCCTATCATAGCTGTTGGTCACTCCCACAGCTTTGGTGCCACTATTGCACCTGAGCCTTCTGCAGATAGGTCACCATTGCAGACCGGGCTGCTGGTGGTCACCTTTCTCCTCTGGTAGTATACAGAGTACCTTCTGGTACTATGAATACTGGACAGTAGGATCGAAAGCTTTGGCTAGACAACAGCACACTCTCCATGTTCAGTGAGATATATGGGTGCTGCCTTCAGCAATGGGGCCTTACCAGCACCTTCACAAATACTCCCGAGAGGAGAAACAGGCACTAGAAGAACAAGGTGACTTCAGGAAGAGTCAAGTGACGGAAGATAACAAGAACGAGAATGACTATGTAGGCGAGGGTCGGCAAGTAGGCATGTGGGCAGAGTTGTTGATAAACAAGCCTAGGCCAGATGG
The DNA here is from genome assembly GCF_903992535.2 of Arvicola amphibius. NCBI lineage: Eukaryota > Metazoa > Chordata > Mammalia > Rodentia > Cricetidae > Arvicola > Arvicola amphibius. Next base: position 97,669,703 of record NC_052057.2, read on the forward strand.
GTTCTTTCTAAGCTGCTGTTTGGGCTCTCTAGATGGGTCTCCTTTCCTTTTCCTCTCCAGGTCGGCTCAGCAAAGCTGACAAGGAACTCATCATCATAGTGACCAGCCTGGGTGACAAGTGCCTATACAGCGTTGTTGTCCACAGCGCCATGTACAGGGTCTACTCAAAGAACCCAGGACTCTCTGACCAGGTCAGTGCCTACCTCTCCTGTGTCAGTGTTAGGGCCTCTCTGTACCTGGAGAAAGGGCAGAGCCCATGTCCTTGTAAGATGTGGGGCATTCACCTCAACTTCTTCCCACCGTTTGAGTTCCCACCACTAGTCCCCTGCTTTGTTCAGTATGCATGTCATGTGGAGGGAGGGAGTAACTGGACCCCCAGGCTTTATCCAGAAGTACTGGTTACTTGGCCTACATTCCCTTTTCTCTAAGGGAGTCTTTAACTATTCTACACTCTCAGTTCAGAGGCTGCCCTCGGCATGGACCATCCAACTGTAAGCTGATCTTACTGCAAAGCTGTTCTTTGCTGCTATGCTGCACTGCTTTCGTTTCTCAGTGCCAAATGGTACATTCACTGATTATTACAACGGGAACCAAGTCAGAGTATTAGCTTTCCTTTTATTTATTTTATTTTAGCGCTGGCCCCAGGCTTTGGGACAATCTGCTATTTTTCTGGAATGGGTTTTGTCCTTTCTTATCACCAAGATTGATTGTGAAGTTGGTCCTGTTTCCCCAGTAGGTGCCTTACTTTGCCCTTGGTTCATCTGAAGTCAGGCTTTTGACTATCACAGGTGATCCTAATTATTCAGAAGATGGCTGAGGATAGAGACAGCCAATGAGGAAGCCACAAAGCTTCCCTAGTTCTAATTTCTACAATGAAGTCCCTTGGTTTTGGAGCTGGGGAACTAAAACATTTTCTCTGAATTATTCTCAAGTGGAGATTCATCAGTCTCTCTGCCCCTATGGTCTTCTCTCCTGGCCTGGCCTGGGTGGAGATTGTGTGACTAGCCTGCAGGTAACTTCCATATTGGCCCCTTTGTCCTAGAGTGCCCCTCCAGTCAACTGATCCTTGCTCATCCAGGGTTTCTCAGGTATTGCCTCCTGGTTGCCAGGAAGCAAGTTGTCATACTGTTGTTGCTAAGTTTAGTTTTAGGGGTTTCCAGTATTTTACTCCAGCAGAGAAAATGATTGTGAGTCTGTGGGACCTCATGCACTTGGAACCTGATCCCAGCTCTGCCATGACGTGGCCATGTGACCTTAGGAAGTTACTTTGCTTCTCAGAGTTGCAGTTTCTTTCCTCTTAATGAAGTGGGGATAATAAAAATACTACTACTGCTCGGAGAGTGAGACAATTAATGTGAAATGTCAGATGCATTCTTAAAGCTCCTATGGCTAAAATGTGAGGGTCTTCTTGGTTTTGTTTATGAATTTAGCTTTGTGAGACAGTCTCTTGTACTGTAGCTCAGGACGGCTTAGAGTTCATGGTGTAGCCTAGGTAGACTCATATACTCAGGGAACCTCCTGCCTCAGCATGAGCCACCATACTTGGATAAGTAGAAACTATTAATATCACAAATATTGTGTCTTGATTGGCATCACTGGGGACAGCGGGGTAGCCTGTGAGCTCTACTGTTCTCATCTGGAAGGCAAGCTCTTCAGGTATGAGGTTTCTGGTTTTGACTCTGAGAGGTTTTTTTTTTTGTTGTTGTTGTTGGTTTTCGAGACAGGGTTTCTCTGCAGCTTTAGAGCCTGTCCTGGAGCTAGCTCTTGTAGACCAGGCTGGTCTCGAACTCACAGAGATCCGCCTGCCTCTGCCTCCCGAGTGCTGGGATTAAAGGCATGCGCCACCACCACCCGGCTGACTCTGAGAGTTTTTAAGCTACAAATGTTTAGAGGAAAAGGGAGGACTTGTTTGGTTTTTTTCAAGAGACACTGTCTTGGTTTTTTTTTTTTTTTTAAGATTTATTTATTTATTATTTATTACGTGTACAGTGCAGGCCAGAAGAGGGCACCAAGTCTCATTACAGATGGCTGTGAGCCACCATGTGGTTGCTAGGAATTGAACTCAGGACCTTTGGAAGAGCAGGCAAAGCTCTTAATCACTGAGCCATCTCTCCAGCCCGTTCCCCGCCCCCACAGACTTTTACTAAACTGAACTAATAATCCTCTTGTCTCAGCTTTGAGTAGAAGGGATTGACACTGTGTCCAGTGGTGGGGGGGCTTTTTTCTTTTTTAAAGTTATGGGTATGTGTGCAAGCCTGCATGAGTTTATATGCACTATATGTATACAGGTATCCTTGGAGGCTAGCAGAGGGTATTGGATCCCCTGGAACTGGGGTTACTGCAGGTGTGAGCCAGTATGTGGGTGCTGGGCACTGAACCTGGGTCCTGGGAAAGAGCAGTAAATGCTCTTAACTATTGAGCCATTTTTCCAGCCTGAAAATAAAGAGGGTTTTGAAGCTAGAACAAACAGACTTTTAAGAATATTTTTGGCTGGGCGGTGGTGGCACATGCCTTTAATCCCAGCACTTGGGAGGCAGAGGCAGGCAGCAGCAGGCAGATCTCTGTGAGTTCAAGGCCAGCCTGGTCTACAAGAGCTAGTTCTAGGACAGGCTCCAAAACTACAGAGAAACCCTGTCTCAAAAAGCCAAAAAATATATATATGTGTGTGTGTGTGTGTGTGCTTTGCCTGCATGTATGTGTACCATATGTGTATGCCTGGTGCTCTCAGAGGTCAGAAGAGGGTGTCAGGTTCCCTGAAACTGGAGTTATAGATGGTTGTGAACTGAATCTAGCTCCTCTTCAAGAGCAAGTACTCCTAATGGAGGCGTCTTTCTAGTCCTGCAAAAACACTTCTTGGTAGACATGGTTTTGAGCTTGATTTCCAGGTTTATATTCTATTGGGTTTGACCAAGATATTTCTCGTTCTGGCCTAACTTTGCTCCCTTTATTCTAGAATAACCTTGAGGGATTTTCCCCATTGATTCCACTGGATCTTGGATTTTATTAGCTGTGTTGTACTAGACTAAGATTCTGATTGTGTGTTTCATTGCAGGTCTGTATAAACTGGAGAAAGTCTGACCTCCCTGCTCGAGAAAAAGCCATGATAGAGTTTGCACTTGCTGTTTCCCAAGCTGATGACATAACAGATGACCATTTCAAAAAGCTTGAAGTGCATGGCTTCAGTAGAGAAGATGCCTGGGACATAGCTACCATCACAGCTTTCTACGCTATGGCCAACCGCCTTGTTCACTTTATCGACATCATTCCTAACAAGGGGTACTATTCACTGGGCAGAGACAAGGATGCTAAACAGACAGAGAAGGAACTTACTGCTCCGAAAGGATAAAAGCCTGACAGGAAAGGCCAGTATTTATCATTTCAGTTAGGTTGCATTAGAAGACACCCATTGGATAGCAATCAAAAATAAATACAAAAACATCTAGTTGTTGGTTAGAGAAAAAAAATTGTTCCCCACCTGCCTGATGAAGTCCTTGAGTGTCCAGGAACATGTGACACTTGAGACTTGGGGACGCAGTTCAGAAAGCCTTTGTTGATTATTTGCTTCCATTGTGACCCAAAAGGACTATAAGGCAAATGAATTCCCATGATGCTTTAAATATGAGTAGACATCTAATTGAATTTTGGCTAAAGTTGAAAATCTTTTAGCTTTCCAAATGGTATTACCTGGAAATTGGTCGATAGACTGATCTGACGTCGGCTCCTTATTAACATGGCTGTGCGATTAGACTCTAATATGGGCCCACAGGAACAGGTGCAGCTAAATTTAGTTCTATTTCAGTGCCTTCTCAGTTTTTTTTACTGATGTTACAGAATCTTTAACTATTAATTTTTTAAAACAATCTTTTCTCATTTTACATACCTATCCCAGTTCCCACTCCCACCCCTCTTGATGTTATAGAATCTTAGTCATGTGTAATATGCTCATATTTTAGGTTTGAGTAAAAAAATATTTGGAATAATTGAGTGCTCACATATTAAATACAAACGTTTAAGCCGGGCGGTAGTGGCGCACGCCTTTAATCCCAGCACTCGGGAGGCAGAGGCAGGCGGATCTCTGAGTTCGAGGCCAGCCTGGTCTACAAGAGCTAGCTCCAGGACAGGCTCTAGAAACTACAGGGAAACCCTGTCTCGAAAAACCAAAAAAAAAAAAAAACAAAAAACAAAAAAAAAAAAAACGTTTAAAAACAAGGCATTACTAAATTACTTATTCTCTGTGTTGCCACTTGTCTCGAATTTGTACCAGTGAACACTTGTTTTGTCTTCTCTACAGTGCTAGGGGTTTAAAGTCAGGATTTCACACATGCTAGGCAAGCGCTCCACCACTGAACCATACCTACCGTCTGTGAACAGCTCTTAAATGGCTTTGGGACTTTGGTATGTTTTTCATGTTGAATCCCTGAACTGTGAAATCTGATTATCTGGAGCCAGTACAAACTAAATAAAGACTTACTGATTTTCTGCGGACAGTTCAGCCATTGACTGACTAATTACCTCCCTCCAGACGTCTTCCAGGTCTGTCTTCCTCCAGGTTTACCATTACAGTCACCAAATGTGAACTTCCTACAACGCTGCCCTTAACAAGACCTAGAAAACTTGTCAGTTCTTGTATGTCTGCCTTTTCTTTTCCCTCAAGCTCTCCTATTTGAGAACTAAGGTTCCTTGCACTGAAAACCCCCATTCCTTGTTAACGCTTTCCCCAAAACAGGTTATTTGTACTCAGCTGTAGCAGTGAGGAAGATCCTTCGTGCAGTGCTCAGCAGATGCAGTATGAGCAGGGAGAAAGCGGGTTTGGGCAGATATTTAAGGCACCGATATAGAGTCCTTTATTCTAGGCACTGTACAGTCTAGTGCTTTTCACCTGCAAATGTTCTTGAATCTTTAGACTTCTAGGCTGAGTAGGCAGTGCGCCATGAGACTTACCGTGTGACCTACATATAATAGAGTAATGCACCCACCCCCCTCACCCCGCCCAATCTCGTAGGGACAGCAGTAGGTAATCCGACCCAGTCTCGTCGGACTGGTCAGGCACACAGCCAGTCGTGCTCCCTGACAGCTGTGGGCCGACTCGACTCAGCCGCTTGTAGCTGGTTCTGTGCGTCCGACCTTGCTCACAGAGGGCTAGTCGCTCCTGACCTCACAGTCCTCCTGAACAGGGACGCTCCCGACTCGGCGGTGTCCCTGCTTTTCGGTCCCCGACGGAGGGCAGCCTAGCGGTGACGCGGGTTTCCCAGCCGGCGGATTTAGGACGCGGCACCCGGAAGTGGCGGCTGGAGCGGGAGCGCTGAGTTGTCGGGCGGCGGGACAGCGGCCCGGAATAGGGGGCGGGGGTGTTGGTCATGTTTCCCTTCGGGCCCCACAGCCCGGGCGGGGACGGGGCGGCTGGAGCTGAGGAGCCGCCGCCTCTCGGAGGGCCGGCGGCAGCTTCCAGACCGCCCTCTCCAGCTCCGCGGCCGGCGCCCCAGCAGCAGCAGGGAGCTGACGCGGCCCCTCCCCCGCCCGCAGCCCGGAGCCCTCGCCTCCCGGGCGGCCCCGCGCGTTCGTCGGCCGAGCGTGCGGGAGAGCTCGCGGCCCCCGGAGCTCTGGAGCTGTCGGCCGCTGCAGCGCAGGCCGAGCTGTCACCGTCGTCCTCGCCGCGCAGGCGCTCGAGGCCAGACTGCAGGGCCGGCCACCGGAGCCGGCAGGGCCTCGGCGCGGGCCTGGGCGGCCCTGGCGCCCGACTGTTCGGGTGGCTGAGGGAGCGGAGCCTCGGCCGCGGGCTGTTCGTGGACCCGGCGCGGGACAACTTCCGCACGATGACAAACCTGTATGGTTCCATCCACCCTGCAGACTCCGTGTACCTCAGCACCCGCACCCACGGGGCTGTCTTCAACCTCGAGTATTCGCCCGACGGGTAAGCGCCTGCGCCGCCGCTGCCTCCCTCCGCTCAGGTCGGTTTGAGGCCGCCGGCCTTCGTGTCCCTGCTACCTGCGGGAGTACGTTGTTTGTCACCTGTGAGCCCCACCCTGGCCTTTTGAGGTAGGCAGGCTCAGTGCTGCCCTTGGGGGTCCTGGAGGCTCGTTGCTGGTCTGTCAGAGCTGCTCCATAAGGAGGAATGCCTGGTGCACCGTAGGCACTCAGTAAATGCCCTTTAAATGCCCACCGTTCCGCTGTTATCCTCAGCTGGCCTTTCTGTGAGCCGAGCTTGTGTTAAAAGTGTTCAAGATAGGAAGCCTCCAGAATCTTTAGACCTTGTGCCAAATCCTGCCATGAGCAGACAATCGAAAGCTCTAGAAAGATACTAAGACACTGCATAAATACGTTTCTCGGTGTTTGGGCCATTTGTGGCATAGACTATATCCTTGGGTTAAGGGTACCCAACTTGTTTTCTTTTTAAACTGACGTTTGTTTACTCTTGGTTCAGTTTAAGCTATAGGACAATTTCAAAACTCTCCGAGGTCTATTTAATACTTTATCTTGTGCGTGGACAAGTTCAAGCCAATCAGAGGAAAGACACTGTTCATGGTTTCACCTTAAGATGACATAATTACTAGCATTCTTAGCACATCCGGCCTCCCAGTTACTAGTCTCTGGTTAGTTAATGCGTTCGTTCACTCAGTCCCTCATTAACCAGATGCCCCTGGAACGCTTGATAGGTTGCAAGCATGGATAACAGCAGTGAGTAAAACTAGCTAATGACACTCCTTTTATTGAGCCGAGGCTCTATTAGTTCAATTGGATGTGAGATTCTGTGGGTGTACATTGTACACCTACAAATTGAGATAAAGGCTTAAAGCCTGTTGAGCTAGGCTACCCTGAAAAAGTGACGCCTGGATCAAGATCAGGAAAAAAAAAATTGCAGGAGCCACATGATTCAAGACTGCTGGGTAAAGAATAGACGTATTTCATAGGAATGTGGACTTATGCTGAAGGGCCATATTAGCATAGAATGTTAGGAAATGGAAATAATGAAACAAAATTTTCAAGGAAGAAAGACCTCAAATATGCTGAGAAGCCTGGGAACACAGTTACTGAGCAAGTAAAACTTGTTCTAGTTCATTGATGAGAATGTTTTTTGGGTTTTTTGTTGCTGTTGTTGTTGTTTTGAGACAAGGTTTCTCTGTAACTTTGGTGCCTGTCTTGGAACTAGCTCTTGTAGACCAGGCTGGCCTCGAACTCACAGAGATCTACCTCCCGAGTGCTGGGATTCACCACCACTGCCAGGCAGAGAGTGTTTCTTCCTAATTATACCTGGTTCTAGAATCTCTGCAGTGTTTCCTTATGGTAGTTGGCTGGCATTTTAGCAGTGAGTGTACATGAATCTGGAAGAAAACTAATGAGAATAGAAACTTCAGTTGAAGCTTATTCATGGAACCTTCTTCCTTTATGCGCTATTCTTTTTAAAAATACTTATTTGTTTTTGTTTTTTTAAATATTTATTTATTATGTATACAATATTCTGACTGCATGTGTGCCTGCAGGCCAGAAGAGGGCAGTAGACCCCATTACAGATGGTTGTGAGCCACCATGTGGTTGCTGGGAATTGAACTCAGGACCTTTGGAGGAGCAGCCAGTGCTCTTAACCACTGAGCCATCTCTCCAGCCCCCTTTATGCGCTATTCTTAAAGCTTTCCCCTCACCCCCAAATACTGTCTATGCCTCTCTGTTTTGTAGCTCAGTTTTACCAAACTGAACTTTTAGGATTTAAGAAGTAGTTATATTGATTCTCTGGAGGTAGAATTTTAAATAGAAAATGATGATCCTAGAATTACATATAAAAATTTAACTCAAATGCCAGGGCTGCTAGATTGAGGGATATTACATATAGTTCTTATTTAACTGTGTTCTTCATTCTTCAGAGAAATTTGTTTGTGTATTTATTTTGTCTCTCACAGCAATCTTGGTTGCCCTGATACTTAACTATGTAGATCAAGCTGGCCTTGAAGTCACAGAGATTCCCCTCCTTCTGCCTTCCAAGTGCTTGCATTAAAGGCATCACATATTCATACAGATTCATGTGCATGGGCTGGAGAGATGGCTCAGAGGTTAAGAACACTGCCTGCTCTTCCAAAGGTCCTGAGTTCAATTCCAGTCAACCACATGGTGGCTCACAACCATCTGTAATGAGGTCTGGTGCCCTCTTCTGGCCTGCAGGCAGACACACAGACAGAGTATTGTATACCTAATAAATAAATAAATAATAAAAAAAGATTCATGTGCATTCCATGACTTACATGTGGAGGCACATGTATGGAGGTCAGAGGACACCCATGGGAATCATTCTTTTCTTCCATTACATGGGTCCCAGGGACGGAACTCAGGTAGTCAGTCTTGTTGGTAAGTGCCTCTACCCACAGAGCCATCTCACCAGCCCCAGAAACATTTTTAAGAAGTAATTATTCTGGTATTCAGACCATGAAACGGTCAGCAAGTCAGGGTACTTGCTGTGCAAGCCTGTTGGTCTGAGGTCTGATCCCTGGAACCCACGTGAAGGTAAAGAGAGAACTGTTTCCACTGTTGTCGTCTGACATGCACATGCATCCATATGTCTCCACAATAACTTAAGAGACTTTAATAAGTATTTGTATTACAATTTCAAGAAAGCAAAGAATAGATCATTTTCTTCCAAACTGGTAAAGAAAAAAGTATATAGTAACAAGCTGGGTGGTGCTGGTGCACACCTTTAATCCTAGCACTTGGGCGGTAGAGGCAGGCGTAACTGTGAGTTCAAGGACAGCCTGGTTTATAGCCTGAGTTTCAGGACAGCCAAGGCTACACAGAGAAACCCTGCCTCAAATAACCACACACAAAAAAAGGTTGTAACTTGGGAAAAGATTACAAAAATAAGGTAAGGTAAGGTGTGGCTCACTGGGTAAAGTGCTTGCTGTGCACACTAGGACCTCATTTTTGCACTAGCATCCACATGGAGACTGGGTGTGGTGTCTCACATTTATAACCCAGCAACTTTCAGAAAGAGAGAGGATGTTCCTTGGGCTAACTGGCCATTTATTGTAGCAAAACAGTGAACTCCATGTTCAGTGAGAAACTGTCTCAAACAAAGTAGAGAGGCTGGACGGCCAGTACTTGCTGCTCTTGAAGGGGCCAGCACCCACAAGGCAGCTCAAAACTGTCTGTAACTCCAGTTCCAGGGAATCCATTATGTACATATGTGGCACACATACATACATACAGGCAAAACACACACATTAAATAAGTAAAACTTTAAAAGATAGGGTAGAGAGCAATAGAGGTAGCCTCTGGTCTACACACACACACACACACACACACACACACACACACACACGCACGCACACAAGCTTACCACATATGCAGACATAAAAAGGGAAGAAAAGGACAGAAAACAAAGAGCTGCTGATTACTCTTCAGTGGTAAAGCACTTGCCTAGCATGAGAATTTAATCTCAGGACCCTCCCACATTGATGAAGTATAATAGATAAAAAGCACAAAGAATAGCTGAAAATAAATCCAAATGTTACTAAGTATAATAAATATAAATGTTCTAGTGAAAAAAACAAACAAAAAAGCTCCAGCCAGGAATCTGAGGGCAGGAGGACCAGTTGGACCCATTAGTTCAGACTATATCAAGACCCTATTTCAAAAGGTGGACATTACAAAGGAAAATAATTAAAATATATCCAATATTCTAAAACTGGTAAACTATATTAAAAGGAGAATAGGGCTGGAGAGATGGCTCAGTGGTTAAGAGCATTGCCTGCTCTTCCAAAGGTCCTGAGTTCAATTCCCAGCAACCACATGGTGGCTCACGACCATCTGTAATGGGGTCTGGCGCCCTCTTCTGGCCTTCAGGCACACACACAGACAAAAAATATTGTATACATAATAAATAAAAAAAAAGGAAAAAAAAATAAATAAAAGGAGAATAAAATTGACTTGAAGGCAGATAATTACTGAAGTGACTAAGTTATATCATAATGGTGAGAACATAAAGATTAAACAAGTATTAGATTTAAAATGTAATCATTGGGCTGGAGAGATTGCTCAGAGGTTAAGAACACTGGCTGTTCTTCCAGAAGTCCTGAGTTCAATTTTCAGCAACTATATGGTGGCTCACAACCATCTATAATGAGATCTGGTACTTAATATGGAAATGAAAAACTTTTTTATTTTATATATATGATACTCAATTTGCATGTACACCTGCATGCCAGAAGAAGGCATCAGATCCAATTATAGATGACTATGAGCCATTATGTGGTTGCTGGGAATTGAACTCAGGACCTCTAGAAGAGCTGCCAATGCTCTTAACCACTGAGCCATCTCTCTAGCTAGCCACCCCAAAAAACTTTTATATATAAAAAACTTTTTTATATATGTATATATGTTTGTGTATATACATACATACATACACATATACACATATGTGAGGGTTTTGTTCTGAGATAGAGGCTTACTATTTGGCTGAGGCTAGCCCTGAACAATTATTGTAGTCCAGGCTGGGCTTGAATTGGGTTAAACCTCCTGCTTCAACTTTCTGAGTGCTGGAATTACAAGCATGCACCACCACAATCATCTTCAAAATGTATTTAAATGAAAAAGTTAGTTGTAAGCGAATATGCATGAGAAAACTTAGGGTAGGGGAGAAGATAAAAACCAAATAATGCATTTCTTCATCAGTTTCTATAAAATGTACTGAAAGGGAGCTGACTTTTACCTTACTAGGATAATTAGATTAAATCAGACAAATGACTCTTTCCTTTGTGGCATTTTAGTTTTGTCTCATATTTCATGCAAAGCCAACTTTTCATGAGCTGAGATAATCCACAGACACTTCGAGCACCTTGCAGCCCAGCTTTTGGAAGTCCTCACCGTGGTTGCTAAAAGCAATGATCTCTGTAGGGCACACGAAAGAGAAGTCCTTCAGGTAGAAAAAGAGGACCATGTACTTCCCTCTCTGGTCTGAAAGATTGACTTTCTTGAATATGCCTCCACCACCACAGTGACTGTGAAGTCAAGGGCCAGCTTTCTGATATGTGTGTTTCGGGAGGCCATGACTACATGGGCAAGAGCTTTATTTGCGGACTACCAGACACGACCGGACACAGAGAAGAGAGATCTCAGATGACAACTCTTATAAAAGAAAACATTTAGTTTGGACTTGCTTCAGTTTCAGAGATTCAGTCCACTGTCCTGGGAAGGAACATGGCAGCACTCGGCAGATATGGTGCTATATATCCTGGCCTGCGGGATACGAACGGTGGTCCCTGATAAACCTAGGGGAGAGGAATGGAGAGGTGAGAGACACGAATGATGGCAAGACGGTATTTCTGATCAAACCGCCGAGTTTATTTTTTCTCAGAAGCTGTTACATAGCAGACCTAGGGGGAAGGGAGGTGTGTCAGGTCTGCTGGAATTCAGGCCTGGAGAAGTCCCTAGCTGATAAGTAAATACTGAGGGTCTGTGATTGTTGACTAACAAAGGAAAATGCTAATGTTTCCTAAAAACCTGGTGCCTGCAGGTCTCAGTAGGCTAATTTCCTAGCTCCAGGAACTTGCCAGCAAAGGTGAATATCTTACTTGTGAATTTAAGATGGCTGTAAACAAAATGCAGATCTCAAAATACGGGTCTTTGCTTCAGGCAGTTCCGCCCTTTTTAAGTATTAGAGTGAGGCCAGTTAAAGGTCATCTGGTAGATGAGCAGGCATTAACCAGTGGGGGTGGGAACAGAAGCCCTATCCTTCCATGTTTAATTGGTGGGGGAAAATTCTTTCCAACTTGGTGAAAGAATTTTCTTTTCAGAGTTACAGATGTCTTTTTGGGGAGGAGAGGGTCTAGGTTTTTATATCAATAACTCTGGACATCAACCTCTATGCAATCAGGCATGTTCCTCGGACCCAGAGACAGAATGCATGGTCTTCTCCCTGCAGTTTGTCTAGCACCCCTTCTGCTGGTACCCATGTCTGTCGTGGACAGACACACATATCTCTAGGTTTTATGTGGCTCCTATAGGAGACTCGCTCTTAAGGGGCTTCTTCTAGCCCACCATTAGCCAGATCAAGCTGGTGATAATGGGCCTGAATGGGCTTGGATGCCACCTGTTAGCAAATAAACTTAGTGAGCCTATTAAGGGCCCAAGGGTCAAAAGCCATTAATAAAAATCCTAAAAGGGATCCCAAAAGGGAAGGGTAAGAGGGTGGTGACCCAGGGGAAAACATCCCTCCTCTTGCTCTCTCTGCTTTTTTCTACACTAGAGCGTAGAAAATCTTTTTCTGACCTTAGCAAAATTGTCTCTAACTATCCCAGTGTGACCAGTCTCTAACTATCCCAGTGTGACCAGTATAGAAACATTTTTCTTTTAGGGCAGCGCAAAGGGTTCAAAATCTAAAATTTTTAACATATGCATTAAACCCAAACATTTTATAGGGTGTGTCAAACTCTTCTCAACATCTATAAGCAATTACAAATATCATTAGGTCAATTCCAGTAACAGTACAATGACAGACATTGTTGTCATCAAACACCAGTTCTAGTCTCTGAGCAACAGTCAAACCCCAAGTCTGCCCCCTTCTTAAGTGAAGAGGGGTTAATATTTTAATCAAAATGAGTTCTGTGTCCCAAAGATTAAAACAGTCAGATGTTTAGTCTGCATATTAGCTCCAAAGCAAACAGGATTCAAACTGCAGCAGATTGTAGTCGCCATGGTCAGGTCATCTCAGCAGGGCATCTGTGTCTGGCAGCTCAGCACCTGTGCTTCAGGGCAGGTGGGAGTCCTGGGTGAGGTGAGCTGGATTCAGCCACCTGAAGCACCTCTTGGCAATTATCTCAGCGAGGTCTCTTTGTGCACACTCTCTGGAGGCGGAATGACACCCTGAAGTGTAGAGTGGCTTAGTAGGTCCTGCCATCAGGCCCTCCTCTCCATGGGGACAGGGAAGACTGGATCAAGGATTCCTCTCCAACTTGTTTCTCAAACTTCTTTATGGGGTGTTTGCAGCTACAACATCATCAGGTCCAGCTTCATTTTCTTTCTGTGAAAAAAGTACAAACACATCCTCAACCCCAAATATATATAGGTCGGGTCTTTTTATAATTTATTGCAAGGGCTTTTTTACCTTGCCTTAGTAAAGGTCACCTTGGTGCCATCATGTCAGATCTGTTTGCATCAGGATTTGTCTGCAACTTTTATAAGTTGTTTTCAAGGAGTCATGGTACGCTCTACAATTTTTTTATTATTATTAACCATATATGCAGTTCTTCCAATGGAAGACCCATTTGTAAAATTTAGTATAAAATCCTTTAAGGGATTTTTAGCTATAACATTAGCAAAATACAGTTGTGTGAATTGCAGCAACGATCATCTGGGAAAAGATTATTATTCTGGTCTTTGAATTGAGCAAACACAATTGTTCAAGAATTACTATTTTAAAATTATTAATTAATCTATTGCTTAGTATAAGAAACATTGATTATAGTCAATATTCTGTCAAATCATCTCCCAGATTTCATCTTGCTCTTTTGTACCAGACAGGCTACTGCTCTAAATTAAGAGTTTAATATCTTAACTGACAAAAACAAGGTGTAGTCAAAAAGCATTTTATTTCTTCATAAAACTGTTGTAGAATGTTTTGTACTTAATACACACACTCGCCATAGCTGATTCATAATTAATATACTGTGCTTGTAGATTATTGTATACTTTACCTGTTGTTCTATATTTTACCTGCTTGAGTACCTGACTGGCGACTTTTATAAACTCTCTATTGGAAAATGGCTTATTGCTCCCTTTAAGAATTTTACCTAGTGGCTCAAGGTCTCCAATAAGAATATTATAATTAAGGCCTTAGCCATTGACTATCTAATTAAAAGTTTGTAAGCTGTCCTCCTCTGAGGTTGTAAGTCTGCCTAATGCAAAACCCCTGATGTGGGGAGACTCTCCCTCAATTCTCGGAATAACACGACCCTCGCCCCCCCCCCCCCCCACTAACTCATGAGAGATTGTCCTTGCTGCAATCACACGAGGTTTATTTGATAGGTACCAGTGCATTGGGGCCGAGAATCATAACCCATGCAGGGGAGAAGTTCAACCCCGAGTCACTGGAAGAAGGGGTTTTTAAGGGAAGAAACCACACCCCAGTGATCCAAAGGGGGTAGGGAGGGCTTCTTAGATAATTCCGAAAATACCAGTAATGATCACAAGGGGCAATTCCCTGTTTTTCAAGATTATTCTCAGCTAGTTCCTGAAACAATATTCCAAAAAATACCAATGATAATCACAAGGGGGAACTCCCTGTTTCTCAAGATTATTCTCAAGATTACAATCTAACTTTATCTTCAGCTAGTTCCTGAAACACAGTTACTGAACCGGCTAATCGTAGATTTCTGACTTCTCTCCCTGCTTAGATTTTTGGTTCTATTTTTTTCCTGCTGGGGGATCTGGATTTATCCAGGTCTTTCACTAACTAATAGGAGAATGGGAAAACTGAGTTCTGCATCTGGATTCACAGGCAGCAAGAAGAGTCACTGAATTTGGCTTGGGCTTTTGCAACCTCAAAGCCCACCTTCCAGTGACAAACTTCCTCCAATGAGGTCATACTTCCTGAGTATGGCACTCTGTATGAACCTATGAGGATTGGTGACTATTCTAAATTCAAAACCCCACACTGTCCTTTTGTTAAGGTCTGAAAAGGAATTTCCCATTATTATTGTTGTTGTTGTTGTTGTTGTTGTTATTATTTGTTTTGATTTTCGAGACAGTGTTTCTCTGTGGCTTTGGAGCCTGTCCTGGAACTAGCTCTTGTAGACCAGGCTGGCCTCAAACTCACAGAGATCCTCCTGCTTCTGTCTCCCCCAAGGCTGGGATTAAAGATGTGCACCACAACCGCCCGGCCAGAATTTCCCATTATTCATGACCTCACTTTGCATTACCTCTAATAAACCGAAGTACACAAAAAGCATATGAAAAAAATTGAGAAATAGCTCAAGTTTTACATTTCATGCCATTCTTCATAGTTTGATGAAATCGCTTATCATTCCACTCTGTTCCACATGGAGCATCCCCTTTTACTCTATCCATACTATGTGCAAGAACGCATTGTAAGTCACTTGGGAGCTCTCGGTTACCAAAACTCAGGTTTCACAGTGTAGCTGTTATTTTGGGTAGTAAGACCTCAGAGCACAAGAGTAGTGGTGCTGACAGTTGGAGAGCCAGAGAGCAGCCATAGGGTGGGTTCATCCTGCAACTGCAAAGACTGGAAGTTCTCCACTTGACAACATAAACAACAAACAAAACAACCATGCAAGGCTGCTAAGATCTGCAGCTGGATAATATGCTTTGAGAGTGAATACACTTGTGTAGCATGTACCACCATGTAGTTATAACTGTCATGCTTGATTATACTTGTTAATATTTACTGAGTCTAACTTTTAAATAAGCTTTTTCATGAGTGTGTACGGGAAGGAGACAGTTTGTGTAGGGTTCCTTACGATTTGGACTTTCAGACATCCGCTTGGGGTTTGAGATATTTCCCTCATGAGTAGTAGGACAGTTATAAAATACTCATTCTCTCATGTTAAATTAGGTTGCTTTCAATATCTCCTTTTTACAGTGAAGCATATCTTTTATGTCTCTCTATATTTGTTAATAATTACTTCACTCTACTAAATTCCCAGAGAAAAATTTATCTATACTATGTATAATTATAAGTGAACCAGAGAGTCTTAGAAAGGTAAACAAGAGGTGTGTTCTTTCCTTTCAGGTCAGTGCTGACAGTTGCTTGTGAACAGACTGAAGTTCTGCTTTTTGACCCTATTTCTTCAAAGCACATAAAAACCCTTTCTGAAGCGCATGAAGACTGTGTGAATAATATCAGGTGAGTGTGCTGGTAAATAACGAGATTTTAGTGTGATTTGTAATCTGGTTTGCAAGTTATGAGAATATGTCGTGCATTACCCAATTGCAAAACTTATAATTGCAAATTTTACTTTTAATGATTTTTTTGGATTGGAACTCTTCTGCAATATATTATTTACTTCCATGCAATTGTTTTCTTTCCTCTTTGTATGTCAAGGTCATCACTATGAACCTTAGCCATGTACTTAAGCCACTTCTGCATTGGCTTACCATCTCTCACAGTCATGCCACACCCACATCCAGAGTATTGAGAGAAAACACATGGAGAGAAACATCTTTGTAACATCCTTGGATGCTAGCTCCTTCCCTATTCAGTGATTTGTGAAGTAAATTACAGGTGAATAGTTCAGTGGATTAATCTGCAGTCCTTAAAATGGTGATTGTAGAGATTATGTAACACTATAGACAAATGTTTGGGATTATGTAAATTAAAGTCATGCAAATTATACAAGTATGAAATGATATAGAAGATTAAAAGATTGTTTTTAACTCCTAACAATAGTTTAAATTGGATAATTTACCATTAATTTTCTATTTTCTAAACTATATGAAGTGAAATTGTATTTTATAATTATTACTTTCAATGTTACCTAAAAAGGAAATATAAAAATTACTTGTAGTTTAGGTAGCATACTTTGTTTTGATGTAACTCCACTGACACATACATGCAGAACCAGAGAATAAGTAGTACAAAGTTGCAATTAGGTTCCAGAACAGATGTCAGCACCTCTGATCAGAGAGGACAGACCTGAGATTTGCACATGGCTGAAGCTACAGGATTCTGGGCTTTCACTGCAGCACTGATACCTGGTTATGATCTTATCAGTTAAAAAGATTAAAACCACTGAGGAGTTTTGTGTGCAGAAAGACCCAGAGCCACAATCACCACATGAAGCCATTAGCTGAAATATCTGTCTCATTTATGAAAGGCTGAAGAAAGAAAAAGCTGTTTTGCTCCTGGGGCTGGAGGTTTTAGCTAATAAAGACACAGCCTCATGACAGAAATTGAGTGAAGGTATTTGCCAGTGACTGGATGTGTATGTGTGTTATTTCTAATATTACCATGAAACTGGAGCCCTGAAATGTTGTTTAAAACCTGGTGATAGACTAGGGGCCCAGATGGCCAAGTAGAGGTAATTCTAAAACCCTTAAATAGGAAGGGAAAGAAAAAAGTTAACTTTTCCCACTCAAGCCTATAACCAAAATTTCAACATTCATGAAGACATCTAATATTAATACAACAAATTCAGACCACCAGAACAGGGATTTCTCTGGATGAAATTAACTTTATGGAGTAAGTAGTCCAACAAAGACTTTATTTTTAAAAATAAATTATTTATTTTTTTTTTGACTAGGTAATACATGCACGTGGTACAAAATTCAAAGGTACAAAAGGGTAAACAGTGAAAAGTAAGTCTATTTCCACCTCTGTCGCCTGGCCACCCAGTTTCCCTCCCCAGAGGCAACCACTATTACTAATTTGCTATCTTTTCTGAGATAGTTTATGCATGTGCAAGCATATAAATATACACATACACACATATACCTCACACTTTTATATAAATGGTAGCATTCTACACATACTATTATATTCCTGGCCTTTTCAACTGAACATATTTAGAGATCATTTCATATTAGTATCCATGGAATGATCTTATTCTTTTTAACAGCTGCATAGTATTCCATTGATTGGGAGACCTTTAAAACCTTTTTGGATGCTTAAAGAGGTAAAGTATACTCTTCATTATCTTTAATGTATACACTAAGAGTATACATTAAAAGATGAAAGCAGGTTTATATAGTAAAGAACTGATTAGAACACAAAGAAATTAAAAATGTTCCTACATAATTGTATTCTAAAGGGGGGGGTATAGCTAGGGCCTTAACTCAGTGATAGGGTACTTGTTTAGCATGTGCAAGGTCCTGAGCTGGATCTCATAACATTGCTAGGGAAAACAGCAGCAGCAACAACAAAACCCCAAAAGACTTGACACTTGAAGGGGTGTTGTTCCAGTTTTGGGCTGAAATGTAGGTCAGAAGTAAAGTGTGTGCTTAGCATATGTGAGACTCTGAGTTCAATCTCTAGCACCAAAATTAAAAAAAAAATTGGGGGCTGGGGATGTAGCTTAATTGGGAGAGTTCTTGGATAGCATATGTGAAGCCCCTGGATTTAATGCTGCACAAAATTGGATATGGTGGCTCAGGCCTGTAATCCCAGCACTTGGGAGGGAAGCAGGAAGACTGGGAGGGATTTAAGGTAATCTTTGACTATATGTTGAGTTGGAGGCCAGCCTAAACTAATGAGACCCTGTCTCAAATGCAAAATAAGCAATAATAACATATTTTAAATAGATTAAAAAAATTTTAAGTTTAATTGATCAGATGAACTTTACTCTTTATCACTGATGAGTGAATTGGAAGTTGGAAAATAATACCAAAATACTCATCCGGTACATCAAAAAAAGGATTAAAAGGTATTAAAAGTTATGAGTATATAATTAAAATACAAGATTAACTGAGAAACTACAATATATATAAAGAATTACAAAACTGGACATAGTGGTGCACACCTGAAATCCCAGCATTTAGGAAACTGGAAGATCCCAGATTTGAGGCCAGTTTGGGACTCAAGTGGAAGCTTATTTCAAAATTAATTATTTAATTGTAAATAATGAGTTACAGAGATTTCTGGGAAATTAACTTGATAGTTGTTCAGACTATTTAGTGATAAGAGAGAGCCAGTTTCTTTAGACTCTGAAAACGGTCATGGTGAATCTGTATCTGGACAGGTTGTGGTAAAGCTCTAGGTTAAATCTTAAGTGGGAGATAGAGAAATGGCTGAGTGATGTTTGCTCTTCCAGAAGGTCTGGATTCAATTCCCAGTGCCCACATGGGGGCTCACAACCCCCTGTATCTCCAGTTCCAGTGAACCCCATTCTAGCCTCTGTGGGTACCAGACACATATGTGGTACACAGACATACAAGCAGGAAAGATATCCTACATAAAATTAAAAAATATTAAAAGTAGCCAGGTGGTGGTGGTGCCCACCTTTAATCCCAGCACTTGGGAGGCAGAGGCAGAGGCAGGCGGATCTCAGTGAGTTCGAGGCCAGCCTGGTCTACCAAGTGAGTTCCAGGACAGCCAGGACTGTTGCACAGAGAAACCCTGTCTTGAAAAAACAAACAACAACAACAAAAAAAAAAAGCAAAAAAAAAAGTTAAAAGTATTAAAAAGCTGTAAAGTTAGAAGTATAAAGTAAACTGACAGGGTTTCTTCTCAGCTGATACAAGAAGAAAATGGAGTGTATTTGATAAGGCAAGGCCATGTACCACATTATGTCAGATAAGTATAATCCAGACCGAGGAATTTTAATTAGGTGAAATGTTCACTGTAACTATTAACAGTGCAGGAAATATAATTCTGAGGGTTTGCCTCTACTTCTGCATTTGATGTGTTTAAAACAAAACTAAACCTAAAGCAGTAAGCTAGTGAGTAAGCAGTGGCATGCGCCAGTACCCTCAGCTACTTATGAAGCTGAAGTGGGAAGATCACTTGCAGCCCACAGTTCCAGAGCACAGAAAGACCATCTAACAGTTAACAGTGCTAGAGGTGCAGCCCAGTGTCAGTGTTCTCCTAGCACCTAGCATGTGGGAGGCCCTGAGTTTGATTCTCAGCATTGCATTGCAAAACAGCAAGACAAAGAGGCAGTTAAGGGTAGATAAATACTGTCTAGTAGAAATGTAATGCTAGCCAAATTTGCATTTTTATTAGTGACTATATTACTGAAGAAAGGCAATATTAATGTATTTAGCCCAATATTTCTAAAATACTATAATTTCAACATATAATCAGTACAAAATTCTCACTTCCACTTTGTAATGTTGTCTTCAAAACCCAGTGTGTATTTTATACTTAGAACATATCTCAGTTCACACTGGTCACATAGCAAGTGTCTGAAAGCCTAGTGGGGATTATAGATGTCATATTTGACAATGTGACTTTATACAGTGTCAACAATAGGTTAATGAGAGAAAGTTTATAGTGTGGGATGGTGTAATATAAGACCCACATCATGTTTAAGAAGAAGACAGATGGGGCTGGAGAGATGGCTCAGAGGTTAAGAGCACTGCCTGCTCTTCCCAAGGTCCTGAGTTCAATTCCCAGCAACCACATGGTGGCTCACAGCCATCTGTAATGGAGTCTGGTGCCCTCTTCTGGCCTTCAGGCATACACGTAGACAGAATATTGTATACATAATAAATAAATATTTAAAAAAAAAAGAAAAGAAAAAAAAAGAAGACAGAAATATCAAGCAATTTCAGACAGTTTTAGATCAGCACATAATTAAATGTGTGCACAAAAAAATGCTTAAAGGAATAACAAAAATCTTATAAATACAATTTTATAGTTTCCAGGCCACTAGAAAGGGAGGACACGTGGCCAGTTCAGTTGAAATAGGAAAGCTTAGTTTGTTGTTGTTGTTTTTAATTTAAAGCAAAGAATGGATAAGAAATTGAAGTTCAAAATTTAGATCTTTCACAGAAAACATAGATTGATATTAATTAAAAGACAATCTGGAGCTGGGCCTGGTGGTGCCTTTAATCTCAGCACTTGGGAGGTGGAGGCAGGAGGATCTCTCTGAGTTCTAGGCCAGCCTGGTCTATATAATGAGTTCTCGGACAGCCAGGGCTAAACAGACTGTCTCAAAAACACAGAACAACAATAATAAGAAAACCAAACAAATAAGAAAAGGAATAATTTATATATATATATATTTATTAAGAAAATAAATGTGAAAGCTAAGATTATCAGTATTGGACAGATGACAGCAAAGGAATTAAGGGTAAAATGTAATAGTATTTGTAGTAAAGGGAAAACTCAAGAAAATCATACAACAGAAACAAAGTGCCTAGTTTATAGTGGTGATGAGGTTTTGATAGTTGAGGGCAAAGCTAGTTAGTGTAAACTCAGCTGTTGAAGAATTAAGATTGCACATTTAAAAAGGTTCCAGAATAACATTTCCAATAAAAGAAGTGTTGAATGAAGTAGTTATATACATGTATGTACATTTTAATACAGAGTTTAATGAATAGGAAAGAAAGGAACTCTTGAGCCACAAAGGAAGTAGAAGCTATAACAATGAGTAGTGTTTGGACTTCAGCTTTTACCTTGTAAGATCTGCCAAGTGCTGGTGACCCCGAGCTTTTGTTTTGACAATAATGAGGAGTACAAGGGACAGAAGACTTTATTCTAGGGTCAGCTCCATATAAAGGTTTTTCTAGAAGACTATAAAATCTGAAACCCAAAAGATCTCACTTCAGTATAAAGCACTCTAAATCTAGACTAGCATTGAGGAAAGGGGTTAACCACAAGCCAGTGCTCATACATGCTGATCCTATTATACAGCCTAACACCTCCAGCCAGCATCAGGAAGTTGGATCAAGATACCTGTAAAACAAAAACGTTAAGTCAGCCAGGCGTGGTGACCCATAGCTCTTAATCCCAGCACTCTAGAGGCAGAGTTAGGTGGATCTCTGAGTTAGAGGCCAGTCTGGTCTGGCTGACTGAGCTTAAAAAACGAATGCAGGCCGGGCGGTGGTGGCTCACGCCTTTAATCCCAGCACTCGGGAGGCCGAGGCAGGCAGATCTCTGAGTTCGAGGCCAGCCTGGTCTACAAGAGCTAGTTCCAGGACAGGCTCTAGAAACTACAGGGAAACCCTGTCTCAAAAAAAACAGAACAAAAAAAAAAAAAACCAAATGCTGGTTGTGGTGGCATATGCTGGTGGGATTCACAGAAAGAGGTAGAGGCAGAAGGATCAGAAGTTTGAGGCCAGCCTGGGTACACACTTAAAAGACAAGACAAAAACAGGTGTGATAGTATACACCTTTAATCCCAGCACTTTGGATGCTGAGGCAGGAACATCTTGAGTTCAAGACCACCCTGGTATACAAAGCAAGTTCCAGTACAGCTAGAGCTACACAGAGAAACACTGTCTTGGGAAAAAAAAACAACAACAAAAACCCCACAAACATGTAATTCCTCCCTGAAGTAAACACAGTACCATAAAAGCTAACTCTCCCCAAATTAGTCTATTAATGCAGTGAGCTTTTGACTAAGATACATACCATCAGAGATTTTCATAAAACTAAATTTAAACATTTTTGTTGAGTAGTATGCCAGAAACAGCTGAAGTTGTTTTGGAGAATAGATGTGGGAATAGCAACCCTTCCTGATATGTAACAGTGGAATGAAATAGATCACCTAGAAGCAGACCTATGAAATATGAACATTTTATATAAGAGCAGGCATTGCAACTTGGTGGAAAAGATGACATTGATTATATTCATGAAAAGTAAAACAAAATCAGATCCTCACACCATAGCTGAGAATAACTTCCACCTAAAGACCTGACTGAAAGCAAACCTTAAAGTTTCAGGAGAAACTAGAGATATACTTACGTCTCAGTGTGAGTAAGTATTTTTTTCTAATTTATTTAATTTTATGTGCGTTGATATGAGTGAGGGTATTGGACCCCTTGGAACTGGAGTTACAGACAGTTGTGAATGTGGGTGCTGGGACTCGAACCGGGTCCTCTAGAAGAGCAACCAGTTCTCTTAGCCACTGAGCCATCTCTCCAGCCCAAAAAAGTATTTTTAAGATCCTAAAAGCATAAACCTTTAAAGGTTAGTGAATTCAGCTGAGTGAAATAAAACATCATTGTAGTTTTGTTACAGAAACCCTAACAGAGCCAGGCAGTGGTGGCGCATGCGCTTGGTAGGCGGATCCCTGAGTTCAAGGCCAGCCTGGTCTACAGAGTGAATTCCAGGACAGACTCCCAAAATACACAGAGAAACTCTGTCTTGAGAAAAGAAAAAAGAAGAAGAAGAAGAAGAAAGAGAAAGAAAGAAAGAAAGAAAGAAAGAAAGAAAGAAAGAAAGAAAGAAAGAAAGAAAAAGATAGAAGAAAGAAAAGAAAACCTAACAGTAATGGGAAGATAAAGGCTGATAGAAGATACTTCCAGTCATGAGCAGAAGGATCTTGAGTATGTTAAACCTCCCAACAAAACATGCAAAGAATCACAGTACATTTGAAAGGTTTTCAAGCTCATCAGTTGTCAGTGAAGAAATACAGGTATTGGCAGTGATGAGAAGTAACCCTTAGTTATATTGATAGTCTAAATGGGTAATAAAGTTTTCAAACAGTTCAGCAATGCCGGGTAAAATTAGAGATCATCATACTTTTAAGAAATTAATACACACCTTAACCATGTGAATTAGGTGCATAAGGGAGGACGGTTCGTTACAGCATTAGACTAAAAAAGAAGGTAGAAATGACTTGATTATCTGTTAAGAGAAAAGCAGATAAAGTTTAGTGTACAATGGAATACTATACATCAGTTAAATGAACCAAAAACATCCTAGAAGTGTAAGGATGAGACAGAAAAGCAAATTGTAGATTGAGTTGTGTGGTGTGATGCCATTTATATAAAATTGTACAGCTTCACAAACGTAAGCTTGATGAAGGCATGCATTTGTTCTGTTTTATCCTAGCACCTAGAACTGTGCATTATACATGGTGGGTGCTCAGTAACTATCTCCAGAATAAATTGGATATAAAAAGTATGGAAATAATGGATACATACATATTAATTCGTGGTATTAAACATGTGCATGGGGAATGACAAATTTTGGATAGTGGTTCCCTCTGGAGAGGGAGGGAGGGGAATGGGCTCGGGGAGGGACTCACAATGTACTTCAAATGTTCATATTTTCAGACAATTCTGAAAGATAACGAAATGTTAAAATTTGATAAAGCTGGGTGGTGGGTATCACAGGTGTTTGTTATATTCATTTTAATTGTCTCTATTTCTAATATTTTATAATTGAAAATTCTTTTATCTCAAAAGAATAGACTTGTGTCAAGTTGTTTGCCCCTACTCAAAGTGACATTTGACTAACGTGTTTGAATTCTTTATCAGTGTCAACTCTCATGTGCTACTGTCAGCGTGCTGCCACAGCACACGTGCCTACAAATTTGAATCTAGGAAAACGGATTTTGAAGTTTGTGTAGAAGCACAAGTAACCTAAGTGGTTAAGGATCTGAAAGGTCTCTGGGTGCATGAACTTAAGTGTGCACTACTTGATAATACTAACGTACATTTCTTGAGTCTTTATTGTGTGTCAAACCAGTAAAACACTTTTAATATGCTCTATTGTTCAAGATTTTTAAAAAATTTGGATGAGTGGGGGACAACAGGTGCTTTGCTGCCAAACCTGACAGCCTGAGTTTAATCCCTCGGATCCACATGGTGGAACCAACTTCACATGTTGTCTCTAACCTCCACGTGTGCACTATAGAGTGGGTGCACAGACGTGGACACACACAAACGCACACGCAGATTGATTAAAAATTTTTACATTTGTTTTTTGAGGTAAGGTCTTGCCAGGCTGGCTGGTCTGGCTGGTCTTGAACTTGTGGTCTATCTGCCTCAGCTACTTTGATGTTTATCATGTCTTCATGTGAGATAGATGCCATATTTGTTTTAAGAAATAAGGAAATAATGACTTTTATAAAGAGATTTCTTCAAGGCTTCATATACAAGAAGTAGTAGAAATGAAATTATACATGGATCCATGAGACCACCTCTCTGTAAACACTGAAGAGGTGTCATTCAAGGCAGTCATTTTGTACATTCTTGGTCATGTCTTTTAGTTAATTTTTTAGTTTTGTGGATTATTAATTTTGTAAAATAATAATAATGATAGTTGAGAATATTTCTGTTCATGTTTTAAGAAAAATGTTTATGTTAAATTTTGTAGGCTTACTTATTCCTGAGAAATTTATACTTAGATGTAAGAGTCCATATAGCAGTCTAGATCCCTGTAATTATGAGGTTGTAAGGAGAAAGCCTCAAGGTAAAACTAAGAATGTACACTCAGTGATGTGGCAACAGTCAATGTAGCATCTACTTAACTATTTGTTGTTCCTGGGTTCTTGTGTTTATTTCACACAATGTAAGACAAATGTAGTATTTGCCAGCTAAGGGGAAATGCATGTGTAATTTCACAAAGCCCTGAAAGTGACACTAGAGAAGTGGTCAAGGCACATGTAACATCACTGGCAATAGTGCTCTGAGAGGAAAATTTCAGAAAAAACAGTGACGGAAATAATGGCACAGGAGACACCTAGAGTTTCGTGAATATCTCACTGGCTCTTGGGGCAGCTGATAAAATCTGAGGATTTATGGGAAAGTGATCTTCATTATAGAACAAACCCCAAATATGGAGGGAAGATAAAATATTCTATCATAATTTCATTGCAGATATTATACCGAAAAATACTCAAGATTTAATCCAGTTTTAGGAATTTACATGTAGTTATTAAATAAATAAGAGTTTCTTTTCCTGATTTTTTTAGTTTAAGTTTTGTTAAATATTCAATAGTTTTTGACTTGGACAATGAGATGTAGGTCCTAAAAGAATTCACGTTCAGTTGCCTTTATCCTTTTCCAGTTTTCCTCAATAGAGAGCTTAGCTCTTCCAGACGGAAGTCCATCCAGGGCACAGTTGAAAGGTTCTGATTCAGACAGATTTTAGTGTTTGTGCAAGAGGAGCTCCTACTTGTCAAATAATATAGAGTTAGAAACATCTTATAACTTTTCCTTTTCTAAGACAGCACACCACGGAACCCTCACATAACCCTGGCTGGCCTTGAACTCACTGTATAGCCACAGATGACCTTGAATTTAGGATTCTCCTACTTCTGCCTTCTAAGTGCATGCTGGGATTGCTTCATGTATACTAAGCAAGCACTCTACCAACTGAACTACATCCCAGCCCAACAGTTACAGCTTTCTAGGCTATTCTAAGTTTTAACTGCAGAGGAATGGGCCTTGTATCCAAGGGCTATCGTAATACTTTACTTTCTGTACATATACATATTTTGGGATTAAAATTGCCATAGATAATATCTTTATCTACACACTACTCTTACTACTGTATGATTTATTCTCTTTACCAGTATAAAAAAATTATCAGTTAATACTTTGAGGAAAAATGAGTGAAAAAGTCAAAGTATTGAATTTTTCATTAAGGTAAATGCAATTCAAAATTATTAACTTTTACTCTAAGATTCTTTCTACATTTTAGAGATTAAAATATCTTTTATGCAACGATTACTTTAGTTATTTTATTACCAAATACTGAAAAGTTGATTTTTTTTTTCCATCTTACTTAACTTTTAAAATAAAACCCCAAAAGTTTGGGGATCTGGTCATCTAAATGATCTTAAAATTCCTATGAAATCATCTCACTCTCTTAAGAGTCTTGAAGTGGCCAGAAGTGGTGGTACACACCTTTTATCCCAGTACTTGGGAGGCTCTCAGTGAGTTTGAGGTCAGCCTGGTCTGCATAGTGAATTTCAGGTTAACTAGGTCTACATAGTGAGATCCTGTTTATAGAAGGCAGGGAAGGAGGAGAAAAGCCATTGGGATACCAGCCTACATGGGCCTGGTCTCTTAAAGGCTATTGGGTGAAGGAGCAGAATATGCTCCCACAGCAGGGAATCACTGCAGTAAGTCAGTAAATTCCCCATTTGTCTCCTCAACCACATATAGCAATCTTTTACATACCTTTCTTTGTGTTTCTTACCCCTGGGAGTTCCTATTCATTTTCAGTCAGTTCTCATTGTACTCTTTCCTAACCTATCTTCATTTTGCTTATTTCACATAATAGTTTTATGTAACAATGTGTTTTTGTCTTCTGGGTAATGAATTTCTTTAATTCATTTATTTAATAAACATTTACAGATAGAACTAGAAATCTAGCTTAGTTGGCAAAGTGATTGCTTTTTATGCATCAAGCCCTGTGTATGATCTTCAGTACCACATAAACTGGGCATGGTAACCTGCTCCTGTGGTGAGACAATCCTAAATTCAGTATTGTTTGAGGCCATCCTGGGCTGTATGATACCCTGTCTTTAAGTAAATTAAATAAATAAGCACATGTGCTCGGCACTGCAGCTCTAATCACATGATAGGTTCTTTACCCTGTCTTCAAGGAGTTTATAGCTTTCTAAAATTGCTCCTTATACCACAGTATTAAATATTATGAAAGAAGTGCAGGGGCCAGCCTAGTCTATAGAGCAAGTTCCAGACAGCCAGGACCAGAGAAACCCTGTCTAGAAGTGTAAAGCGCTGGGGTGGGAAAATAGTTCAGTGGATAAAGTGCATGCATAGGAATCTCAGTTCAGCTCGCCAGCATCCACCAAAAGCTGGACTCAGTGGTACTCACTTTTAACTCCATTCTAGCAGAAGTAGCAAGCTTCAGCGTCAGTCAAGATCCCCTCCCTCAAAAAAATAAAGTGAAGAACAATAGAGGAAGACAGCCTCTGACTCCATAAGTGATCCTGTACATACAAACACACCACACATGCACCCCAAAATTAAAGAGTGATTGGGGAGCTTATAGCATGTTTGTAAACTACTCAGACTAGATAAAGAAGACTGAATTTTATTTTTTAAAAAAAAAAAAAGGTTCTGGCTTCCTGGAAGAGATGACAACTAAATATTAAAAAGAAAACAAAATTGAGGAAGAAGGTGAGCCTAGAATTAAAGCCACTATAAGTAAGTCTACGGCCATACTGCCCCGAATGTGCTAGGCAGGTTCATGTGCCGTACTTCTGAGCAGAGGTTAAGCCTGCTTAGTATTGGATGGGAGATAGCCTGGGAATAAGTAGACTGTTGGCTTAAAAACAAGCAAAAGAGACAGATTCATGATAAACTGCAGTAAGGTCATGGTGTTGTGTGTGGATATTGATATTTATTCTAGACAGAATTATATATAATTTTATGTTGGAAGAAGCTCCAGAATTTATTTGTTCTACTGGAGACTATGAAGTTGTATGTAACAGTATTTGCTAAAGATACTATGCTACTATTAAACAGAAACAAAAGTGAGTGGTCAGTTTATAAGTGTTTGTATGTTGTTACTAAGGACTGGGAGAATATGTTGTTACTAAGGATTTGGAAATTAGTAAAAATTATAAAAAGTGTATATTATAGCATAAGTAGCATAAGTCTGTCTTACAGTCTTCACTAATAAAATGTTGTCATTGGAGATTATTTGGGGAATGCTTTTGAATTAATAGATTTAAATGGTGGCACTTCAAACGCAAGTTTTGTATGTAAATTTGTTATAAATATAAAGAGATATTACTTGTAACAAATCTCTATTAGAATCTTTTGTTTAATAGAGTGTCCCTTGAGCAGTCGAATCCTTAAAATCTGTTTTCTATTAAACTTTTTTTTTCAATCCCTGGGAAGATTCTGGAGTTCTTTCCTTCCTTCTTTTCACTTCCTTTCCTCCCTTTCCCCTTCTCCTTTCCCTTCCTTCCATCCTTCCTTCCTTCCTCCAACTATGCTCCAAACACCTATTCACAATTTCTAGTTTCAAATAAAATCAACAGTGACATAGCCCAGTTATAGTGTGTTTGTATTCATTAGCAGTCTTTGTGGACTGTCTAGTGTGTCAGAATTGCTGGGGTTCTACAGGGAGGTTGCAATCCTTTGGTTTCCATTGGTTGTATAGAGATTGTTTCTAAAATCATATTTTCTTTAAGTAGAGATTAAATGAACCAGTTTTTCTTTTCTGCTTTTGTAGATTTCTTGATAACCGGCTATTTGCTACCTGCTCTGATGATACTACAATAGCACTATGGGATCTGAGAAAATTGAACACCAAAGTATGCACTTTACATGGTCACACTAGCTGGGTGAAGAACATCGAATATGATACTAATACAAGACTCTTAGTAACATCAGGATTTGATGGAAATGTCATTATATGGGACACTAACAGGTTTGTAAATAGGAGACCATGTTAGGAATGTAATACTGTAAAACTTTTTTTTTGTCTTGAAAAGATGGTGAACAAGTTTAGTATTCTGATCTAGAGTCGGGAGTGGGGTGTCAAAAAGTTAGCTTAATGTGGAGAGAAAAACAAGGGAAAGTGATTCCTGAGCTGGGGACGTGGCTCAGCTGATTGAATGCTTACTTAGCATGCTCGAAGCCCGGCGATTGCTCTTCATCGCCACATACAGCCAGACACAGTGATATAAGCATGTTATCCCAGCACTCTAGAGGTAGACATAGAAAGGTCGAAAGTTCAAGGTCATCCTTGATTATATAGCAACTTGGGGGATAGCGTGGGCTACAGGAGATGCTCCTGTCTGGGGGCTGTGGGGTGGGAGGAACAGGTGTGGTGCTGCAGGCCTTTAATCCCAGCACTCAGAGAAGCAGAGGCAGGAGGATCTCTGTGAATTTTCAGCAACCTGGTCTACATATAGAGTTCCAGGACAGGGCAATGTAGAGAGACCCAGCCTAAAAGAAAAAAAGGAGGAGGAGGAAGCCGAAAAAAGGAAACCATGATTTCATCTTTTATTACGTTTAGTCATGTAGTAAAGCTATAAAGATTTTAGAACTAAGAGTATATGTAGTTCAGTAGCAGAGAGCTTTTCTAGCCTGCATGGGCCCACCACTGCAAAATAAAGAAGAAAATGGGGGGAATTACATGGGCGGGAGACCAAGGCATATATCTAATGAAGAGAATTGGTTTATAAAATGAATTTTCTAAATATAAGGGAAAATATTTTTATTTCCTATGTGAAACAAAAATATTCCTCATTCTTTGGTCCTAAATGTATTTATTTTGTAGTTTTTAAATTTTATTTTCATGCATTAAAAAAGCAGTTCTCATTTGGAACGATTCTGATCTAGAAGCGTGTTTAGAAATAATAGGTGGGGCCGGGCGGTGGTGGTGCACGCCTTTAATCCCAGCACTCGGGAGGCAGAGGCAGGCGGATCTCTGTGAGTTCGAGACCAGCCTGGTCTACAAGAGCTAGTTCCAGGACAGGCTCTAAAGCCACAGAGAAACCCTGTCTCGAAAAACCAAAAAGAAAAAAAAAAAAAAAAGAAATAATAGGTGGGATTGTTTGGTTTGTGGGTTTGGATTGTCTGTGGAAGAAAAGGGTGCCTGCTGGTACCAGCTGAGCTTAGCTAGGATCCTGTCGTACAAAACATGTTTTATACGGTGACCTCAGTTGTGAAGCACTGCAAGAAAATGTTCGCTTACAGAGAAATTGTTTGCAGAGTTGAAGCTTGGCTTGTTGTGCTTGTTGCTAACAGTGGTGGTGAATTATCAATATAGTTGACATATTGGAGCCTTCAGATGTTATGTTAAGAAGGA
Source organism: Arvicola amphibius (assembly GCF_903992535.2). Classification (NCBI taxonomy): domain Eukaryota; kingdom Metazoa; phylum Chordata; class Mammalia; order Rodentia; family Cricetidae; genus Arvicola; species Arvicola amphibius. The sequence goes on from NC_052057.2 coordinate 97,699,830, forward strand.
GTTATTCTTGGTAAAAAAAAAATTCTAGGTACACCCAGCTGTTGGAGTGAAGGACAGAGTTATTGTTTCTCAAGAAATACAAACACATCTTTTAAAATGCAGACATAAATGTGGGGAGCTAATTTAGGAAGGAAATTTGAATAGGAATGTAAGTAATTTTCAAATTAGTGAAAACTTAATAAAATAATCAGTCCACACACATGTCATGATATATTCTCCTTCTCTCTCTCACACATACACACACACCATGCTTTTTAAAAGGGATTTAAAAATTGAATAAGGCTTTAGAAAATTTAAAGACATACATTTTTTTTAGAATTCTATTCAATTCTATTCCCCCAAACAGTAAATATATCCCTTCAAACAGATCTAGAGCAAAAACAAAAAAACAAAAACAACTAGTATTAAACTGCACAGTAGTTATCAAAGAAATGCTGTCACAAATAATTTTCTCTGAACTCGGTACAATTTAGTTAGCACAGTTATTAGAAGTGCCCACATTTGGCTTAGCATGGTAGTTCACATTGTAACTCCAGCATTTAAGAGGTCGAGGCAGGAGGAGGATGAGATTGAGGCTAACCTAAGCTACATATTGTGAGATTCTGTCAGGGAAGAAGAAAGAAAAAGTCCAGGGATAATGAAATTAGAGGACTGAAAGTTGATAAACTTATTCAATGAAACTGAGAAGTGGGATAAACTCAATAAAAGATGTATGGGAATAATGAAAAATAGAAATAAAATCAGCATTGAAAATGAAAATATAGGGCTGGAGAGGTGGCTCAGTGTAAGCACTGGCTGCTCTTCTAGAGGACCCGGGTTCAATTCCCAGCACCCACAAGGCATTTCACAGCTGTCTAACTCCAGCTCAAGGGGATCTGACACTCACACAGACATACACGAAGGCAAAACACTAGTGCACGAGAGAGAGAGAGAGAGAGAGAGAGAGAGAGAGAGAGAGAGAGAGAGAGAGAGAGAGAGAGAGAGAGAGAGAGAGAGAATAAAATGAAAATGCAGCCAGGCACAATAGTGTGCACCTTTTATCTCAGCACTTGAGAGGCAGAGGCAGGTGGATCTCTTTGAGTTCCAGGAAAGCCAGAGCTACATAATAAGAATCTGACTTGAGAAAGCCAGAAGAAAAAAAGGATTTTTTTTAATCTATTCTTTGAAAAGCTATTCAAGGAGTTGGAGAGATGGCTCAGAGGTAAAGATTTCAATTCCCAGCAACCACATGGTGACTCACAACCATCTGTAATAAGATCTGGTGTCCTCTTCTGGCCTGCAGGATACATGCAGGAAGAACCCTGTATACATAATAAATAAAAATTTGTAATAAAAAAAGCTAATCAAATAGAGGAGGGTCCAAGATTCAAAATTAAAGACAATTAAAAATAATAGCAATGAAGAAAGGAGCTGTAACTAAAGTATGAGTTAGATGTGGTGACGTGTACCAGTTATCCCAACCCTGAGCCTGAGGCAGGAGGGCCGTAGGATTCTATCTCAGAACAGCACCACGTGGCCAGTGAAATGGCTCAGTAGATACAGCCTCTCCCCACCAAACCGGACAACCTGAGTCAATCCGCCAGCCCCCAGGTCTGCCTGGTGGAAAGTCGTCCTCTGTCCTCCACACATGCACATGAAATAAATAATAAAATAATTTAAAAGCTAAAAAATTCAGCAACAATTATACCAATATACATTAAAACTTTGATGAACTAGCCATCTTCTTTAATATAGTCCTAGCATTTGAAAGACTGAGTAGGAAAATTACAGAGTGTTTCAGGCCTACCTGGCCTACACAGTGAGACCCTATTTCAAATAAATCAAATCAAAATAAAACAAACTCAAAAGCAGCACCTCAGTAAAATTGACCAATGAGAATTGACTTTTTTTTAATATTTATTTATTTATTTATTATGTGTACAATATTCTGTCTACATGTATGTCTGCAGGCCAGAAGAGGGCACCAGATTTCATTACAAATGGTTATAAGCCACCATGTGGTTGCTGGGAATTGAACTCAGGACCTTTGGAAGAGCAAGTGGTGCTCTTAACCACTGAGCCATCTCTCCAGCCCCTGAGAATTGACTTCTTATCAAGTCTTGATATTTAAGCAACATTCCCTGTTCAGCAGAAGCTGCTATTAGAAGATTGAACTCAATGGGACCTTAGATACATAGCTGCACTAGGTTCTAGGTTTGATCCCCAGCACCCACACATAGTGAATCTCTGCCATACTAATTAAATATTTGTGCTCTTAAGTCATACCCCACACCTACTGGTGCCCACTCTTCATCCCATGATCTAGTAGCTGAAATCCCCTTATACACTCACATTTATTCTAAGTACCCAGTGTTTATACTGTACTGAATATTACTTTTGCTTTGACCTTTACAAAATGACAAAAATTGGGGTCTGGAGAGATAGCTTAGTGGTTAAGAGCTTTTATTCTCTTCAAGGACAGTTTGGCTTCTAGCACCTACAGTGGGCAGCATGTTACAACAATTCAATGACAAAAAATGAAAACATATCTACTAAAAATTTAAATTAAAACCTATTTGCTAATAAAAAATACAGTACAGATGGTTTTGTAGGTGACTTCTATCAAATATTATAAATAATATTCTAATTAAACTGAGCGGTTCTAGAAAAGGAGATTTAAACCTCATTATAAAACTTTTTTTTTGTTTTGTTTTTTGTTTTTTGTTTTTCGAGACAGGGTTTCTCTGCAGCTTTAGAACCTGTCCTGGAGCTAGCTCTTGTAGACCAGGCTGGTCTCGAACTCACAGAGATCCTCCTGCCTCTGCCTCCCAAGTGCTGGGATTAAAGGCGTGCGCCACCACCGCCTGGCCCTAAAACTATTATAGTATAACTGCGCCACCACCGCCTGGCCCTAAAACTATTATAGTATAACTTGGGTAGCCAAACATAACAAAGATAATGTTAGAAGGAAAAAGGAAAATCCCAATATGTAATATGAAAACTGATAAAAAAAATATTCTAGGACTGGAGAGATGGCTCAGAGGTTAAGAGCACTGACTGCTCTTCCAGAGGTCCTGAGTTCATTTCCCAGCAACCACATGGTGGCTTACAGCCATCTATAATGAGATCTGGTGCCCTCTTCTGGCATGCAAGCATACATGGAAGGAATGTTGTATACATAATAAATAAATCTTTTAAAAAAGATAGGAACTCAAAAATACCAAACCTAGTTGAATTTATTCTAAAAATGAATAGATATCCTATTGGTTTAATTATATTAACAGATAAACTAGATATTTATATGATTCTGTTTTATAAAATTCAACATTCAGTCATAATTAAAAAACAAAAGTACAGCACCAACCAACTTAACAGAGACTGAGATAGTGACACCCACACGTCAGCTGAAGCAGAAGGACACGAGTTTGAGGTCAGCCTGTGCTATACTTAGCAAGACCTTGTCTTAAAAGCAAACCAAAAAAAAAGTTAAATAAAAGATACTTAGGGCCTGGCAGTCATGGCGCATGCCTTTAATCCCAGCACTTGGGGGCAGAGGCAGGCGGATCTCTGTGAGTTCAAAGCCAACCTGGTCTACAGAGCAAGTGTAGAACCACTAGTTAGTTCCTGGCCGCTTAGCCCCAAAATAATCACACAGAAACTGTATTAATTAAATCACTGCTTGGCCCATTAGCTCTAGCTTCTTATTGGCTAACTCATACGTATTAATTTAACCCATTTCTATTAATCTGTGTATTGCCATGTGGCTGTGGCTTACTGGTGGGGCTACTGGCTTCTCTCTGACTCTGCCCTCGTTCTCCCAGCATTTCCTTTAGTTTTTCCTGCCCTAGCTCTGTTCCCCTATAGCTCTGTTATAGGCCCAAAGCAGTTCCTTTTTTAACCAATGATATTCACAGCATACAGAGGGGAATCCCACATTAAGCAAGTCGCAGGACAGTCAGGGCTACAAAGAGAAACACTGTTTAGAAAAAGAGCAACAACATCAAAAAGAAGGAAATGAAGAATAGAAAAGAAACAAAAAACAGTTGAATTGATGATTTTAAAATCTTCCCATAATTAAAAAACCAGGCCCAAATGAGTTTACTAATGAATTTTACCAACCAAAAAATATAGCATTTCCCAACCCAAACCTTTGAGGAATTGGGGGAGGGAAAAATATGATAAAATATACTATATGAAGCTCTCAATGAAATAAAAACATAAAAAATCTTTTTCACAGTCTAGTACTATCAGCAAACTAAGATAAACAACTACTCAGTAACCTCTCAGTCAGTGTCAGGGCTGGGAAGGAAAGAGGATGCCTTCTAGACATGCTTGGAGCTGTCAGAAAGGCTCACTTACAAGGAAAGTCGGATTGAGCAACATCTAGAAAAGATTATGTATTACAATCAAATAGAATTTATTTTAGGAATACAAATTGGCTTAATGTCTAAAGAATCAACTAATGTAGTATATCATATTAATAAAGCTTAAGCTTCATATAATCATCCTAATAGATCAGAAAAGCACTTTTTAAACAAGACTAACAACTTTTTGTGATACAAGTAAGAATAAAAGGAACTTCCTCAAAATGATAACATCCATGAAAAACTTGGGGTTTAAGTCATAAATACTTAATGTTGAAAAGTTTCTAAGCCCCATAAGATTGAGGACAGAGCTAACATCACTTTGTCCAAATTGTTCTGAAGGAACAGCATGGCTGTGGAGGCGCAGTCAGACAGGAAAAGTAAAATGCATCCAGGCTACAGAGAAATAAGTCTTCAGTTGCAAAGGATCTGCACACTGTGTAGAAAATCTGATGGGCCCACAAAATCCCTAGAGCTAAGTTCATCAAGTCTGTAAGATATAAGATTAATACACAAAACTCAATTGCATTTTTATATATGAGGAAATATACAAGATTAATATATAAAACCCAATAATGTTTTTACATATGACTAGATACACAAGATTAATTAATTAATATACAAAACACAACTGTATCTCAACTTATAAGCAGATATATAAGATTAATACACAAAACCCAATTATTCTTATATATGAGTAGAAAAACAATCCAAAAATGAATAAAAATATTTCCATTTCACAATGGCATCAGAACAACTAAGATAATTTAGGAAAAAATTTAACAAAAGTATAAGATTTATGTTGGGAGTATAGTTCAGCAAGAGAGCACACAATAAATAAATGTGTGTGTGTTCATTTGTGTGCCATATATATGACTTGTACAGTAAAAACTAAATCATTGCTGAAAGTAAAAAGGTTGTAAATGAATGGAGAGATACTACGTGTTTGTGTTTGAAGACTCAATATTATTAATAACAGTGGCAAGAATGTGGGAAACTGGAATTCATTACTGAAAACCTTATTATTAGAATTCTCATTACTGGAATTACAGTGTGCCAGCTTCTTTCTGGTTTTGTTTGTTTTGAGACAGGGTCTTTCTACATAGTTCTGGCTGTCCTAGAGCTCACTGTGTGGAACAGGCTGGCCTCCACTCTTAGAAATCTGCCTATCTCTGCCTTCAGAATGCTGGAATTAAAGGTTTGTGCTACCATACCATGCCTGGCTCAGCTTTCCAGCTTTATGAGATATTATAGCTAGCCTATGACCCAGCAATTCTACTTCCTAAGTATGTTTACTCAAGAAAATGAGCATATATGTGCACACCCAGACTTGTACATGAATGTTTACAGTAGTATTTTTCATAATTGATTCCAAAAATGGAGCTAATCTGATATCTCTCAAGTGGTAAATAGATTAACACAAGGTAGCATATCAGTTGAGCATGGTGGCACAAGCCATTAATCCAGCACTTGGGAGACAGTGGCCAACCTGATGTACATTGTGAGTTCAGAACAGCAAGGGCTGTGTAGAGTGATAAAAACAAACAACAAAGCAGCATATCTAACTTAAAAATATGTGCCGTTTAGCAATGAAAAAGAACCGAGACGGGTGGTGGTGGCGACGCCTTTAGGACTCGGGAGGCAGAGGCAGGCGGATCTCTGTGAGTTCGAGGCCAGCCTGGTCTACAAGAGCTAGTTCCAGGACAGGCTTCAAAAAGCTACAGAGAAACCCTGTCTGGAAAAACAAAAAAAACAAAACAAAAAAAAAAAAGATGCTGAAAATGTTATAAAGCTATAGTGTATTGATTGTACAATTTCTAAATCATTTAACTGTACACTTAAAATGAGGGAATTTTATGGTGTGTTAATTATTACCCAATAAAACTTTATGAAAACCAAATGATTGTAAACAGAAATGGAAATTTACCAAAGTATACAAAGTATTCAGGTTTTTTTTGTTTGTTTGTTTTTGAGACAAAATTCCTAGCTCAGGCCTGAAACTCTGTTGTAGCAGAAAATGATGTTGAAATCTTTCTTATCCTCTTACCTCTACCTTCTGAGTTCTGGAATTGCAGGTGTGTGCATCCATAGCCAGTTTATGTGCTGTTGGGGGTCAAACACAAGAGTGTGTGCTAGGGGGCTGGAGACATGGCTCAGTGGTTAAGAGCATTGCCTGCTCTTCCAAAGGTCCTGAGTTCAATTACCAGCAACCACATGGTGGCTCACAACCATCTGTAAATGAGGTCTGCTGCCCTCTTCTGGCCTGCAGGCAGACACACAGACAGAATATTGTGTACATAATAACTGGGTGACATCTCAGTACTCTGGACAGTATTTAGTGATAAACCTCCAGAAGTTTCTCTATAAAATCGGTAAAGAGAATATGCCCACCACTACTCCTCAGTACCATGGGTGAGGTCGTGCAATAAAAGAAATGTCATGTATGTATGTGGATTGGAAATTTAATATTAGTCACAGATTATGTGGCTCTCAAGTATAGACAAACTTTCTGTAAAAAACCAAGTAATAAATATTTTAGTTTTTGGTAGTGTGTGGTTTCAATGCAGCCACATAGGAACAGTACATGAGTTGATGTGGCTATGTTCATGCACACTGTATAAAAACAGCCAGTGGACCAAGTTTGGTCCACAGTCATAGCTTTCCAACTACTTGTCTATACAAAAATCCTAGAAAGTCTTTAGAGAAATAATCAGAATTAGTAAGCATTGACCAAAATTGTTAGATATAAATTATGGAAAAGTATGGAATTTCCTCAGAAAGACAGAAAGAAAGAACTCCCATAATAACCTAGCGGTCTCTCTACTAGGTATACATCCAGAGGAGCTGAAGTCAGCTGCTAAAGGCTTGTGCTCAGTCACTCATTGCACAGCACCCAACAGATGTATAGATGTTTAAAATATGGTACATACACAATATGTTCTTCAGCCCCTTAAAATATGGAAATCTTTTTCAGCAATATAGATGAGCCTAGTAGACACATCTTAAATAAAATAAACCAAACATGGAATGACAGATTAGAAAAGTAGACTTGGAGAAGCAATGACTGGAATAGTGGTAAATTATCTAAGGAGCTGAAACTGGTGCAGAAGGGAGGGATTGGTCAGCAGATACAAAATTTCAATTAGGAAGAAGAAATTCAAGAGGTATAGATTATATAACATAGTATCCATAGTTAATATATAACATAGTAACCATAGTTAATAACAGTGTATAATACTTGAAAAATCCCTGAGAGATGCCATATGCTTTTAATTCTAGCACTTGAAAGGCAGAAGCAGCATAGCTCTGTGAGTTCAAGGCTAGCCTGGTCTACATAGAGAATTCCAGAGCAACTTGGGCTATATAGAGAGACTAACAAAAATTCCTGAAAGTATATAAAGTAACACATAGTTAATTATTAATTAGTAATAATAAGTTAATTATTAGCTTAACAATGTAGACATTTCAAAACATGTGGGCTGGGAATGTAGCTCAGTAGTGGAACACAGGCTTAGTATGTGCAAGCCTCAGGTTTGTTCCCTAGCCACACAAAAAAAGAAAAATCATGTTGTATACCAGAACTATACACAATTTTCATATACAATTGTATGTACTATGTTTTAATAAAAAATAAAGACCCGGTGGTAGTGGCACATGCTTTTAATCCCAGCTCTCAGGAGGTAGAGACAGGTGGATCTCTGAGTTCAAGGCCAGCCTGGTCTACAGAGTGAGTTCCAGGACGGCCAGGGATACATAAAGAAACCCTGTATTGGAGAAAAACAAAACCAACTAAAGATTACTAGGTATAAGATAATGTACAAATTGTGCATGTTCCCATTGTGAGTGTATCTTACAAAGAGTTAAAAAGATTTCCTTTTTTAAAAAATTTTGAGACAGATCTCATTTTGTAGCCCAATTTATCCTTGAACTTGTCTTTCAGAGTTGTATATAAGCATCTATACCGGTACTTTTGAAATAAAGTAGTGTGTATATGTTTTATATACAGACTTACATGTATTCACAAATATAAATACATAATTTTTTAGTTTATTTGTTTGATTGGTGGTTGGGGTTTTGTTTTTGAGACAGGGTCTCTTATAGCTCACAATGGCCTCCAATTTATGAGGTAACCGAGAATGACCTTGAACTCCTGATCCTCCAGCCTTACCCTTCCAAGGGCTGTGTTATAGGCATGTGCCATCACACCCAGATTGTTACGTATATCTTGAGATGGGTTCCTGGAACTTATTTTTATAGAACAAGCTAGTCTCTAATTCAAGGTCCTCTTGCCTTAGCCTCTTAAGTGCTAAAACTACAGGTATGTCTCCACATGTAGCTACAGTATATAATTTCACAGAAAATGGATAGTCTTTATGCTAATTGTAAGACCTAAATTTAAGTCTTTATGAGATAAATAAAACCTATAGATAAGAAGGCTCAAAAACTACAATAATCCCAGAAGCAGTAGAATCACAGCAAGTTCATTTCCAATTTGGTCCACATAATAAGTTCCAGTACAGTCAAGGCTACTTAATGAGACCCTGTCTCAAAAACCAAGAGGGTGTAGGGTAGGAGGTCAGACATGAACTTAAAATGTTAGGAAAACAGAAGAGGCTTGACTATGGATTTTAGAATCTGGGAGGCAGGTAGAAGAATGTCAGTTGATTTAACAACTGCAGTTTAGGCAGTCTCACTCAAGAAGTTTAAGAAAGCTAAATCCTCGGGCTGGAGAGATGGTTCCGAGTGTGAGTACTCACTGCTCTTCCAGACATGCGTTTTCTTTTTATATATTTATTATGTATACAATATTCTGTCTGTGTGTATGCCTGCAGGCCAGAAGAGGGCACCAGAACGCATTACAGATGGTTGTGAGCCACCATGTGGTTGGTGGGTATTGAACTCAGGACCTTTGGAAGAGCAGGCAATGTTCTTAACCTCTGAGCCATCTCTCCAGCCCAAGGCCTGCACTGTTTTTAGCACCCTATCAGCTGGATCACAGCTGCTAGTAACTACAGCTTTAGGGGGTTGAACACCATCTTCTGGCCTCCCCAGGCACCTGCACACATATCACACACACACACAAAAATAAATAAATAAATGTAAATTTTTAAAAGAAAGCTAAATCTTGAGTTTCAGAGGGAAAAGTTTAAGACTTTACTGAGTTTACCCAGAATTCTCAAAAACCACAGGAGTTGACAACTCTGGGTATCCTGTACTGAAAGGAGTAGCTAAAGGGGAAATTTGAATGAGAAATATTTAAGAACTTCAAGGTCTATTCTCTACCCCTTCTAATGGGCAGTGCATCATTTTACTTGAAGTTTCTATTTTGGTAAGGAGGGCAATATAGAAAATATTGCCATTTTGAAGGATGCCAGAAACAGTTGGGACTTCAATGCCTTGCTGAAGCCAAGGTGACTGAGTGGGTTTCTTTCAGTTGTCAACCCAAAGACCTAAGCACTGAGAGCTTCCTCAGAAATGACTTCACCCAACCCTGTACTCAGAGTTCCCAGTGACTAGTGATAATTAGATGATCGAGAAAATCTTCTAATAGAGAAAACATAAATAGGAAGTGTTTTTGGAGGACAGACGACATAGGGAGAATAAAACATAATAACTAGTGCCGGGCGGTGGTGGTGCACGCCTTTAATCTTAGCACTCGGGAGGCAGAGGCAGGTGGATCTCTGTGAGTTGGAGGCCAGCCTGGTCTATAAGAGCTACTTCCAGGATTGGCTCCAAAGTAACACAGAGAAACCCTGTCACAAAAACAAAACATAGTAACTAACTAGCTACCCATATTCTGCTATATAAGACTTGAGTGCTTGAAGCAAAAGTAAGATATAGTTGAAAGAGAGGCCTTTTAATGGGCTAGTACTATTCATCTTTTGGGTAATGAGTCACAGCTCTTCCTTTTAAAATTTTCAATATGTTTTATGGGCTGGCAAGGTGGCTCAGTGGGTGAAGGTGCCTGCCAATATGCCTGCAGCCTACATTTAATCCTTAGGGCCCACATGGTTATGATTTTCTGTGGTTATTGTAAGTTCATGATTTTTTTCTTTTTATATATTTATTTATTATGGATACAATATTCTGTCTGTGTGTATGTCTGCAGGCCAGAAGAGGGCACCAGACCCCTATACACATGGTTGTGAGCCACCATGTGGTTGCTGGGAATTGAACTCAGGACCTTTAGAAGAGCAGGCAATGCTCTTAACCTCTGAGCCATCTCTCCAGCCCCCTATGGTTCATGATTTTTACAATCACCAAAAAGAATAGAGGAAATGGGTGAGAGGCAATATTGATAATGACTAAAATTTTCAGAATATTTGACTATATAAAGATTTAGAGACTCTTAGGAATCTCCATAAAGATAAATAAAAATCTAAATTCTTATGACTCAAAGTAAAATTGCAGGATTCTAAAGACAAAAAGATCAGCCGAAGAAAGTGTAGAAAAAATATCCTGAGTAGCAGGCAATAGCAGACGATGAATAGCAGCACTGAGATAGTCTTGCACATGTGGTGAGGAGTCCCTGTCTTCCCCACTGGATATGCAGGGAAACCTTTGTTTTAGAGTCAAAGGCATGGGGCTGAAGAGATGGCTCATTGCCTGCTCTTCCAAAGGTCCTGAGTTCAATTCTCAGCAACCACTTGGTGGCTCACAACCATCTGTAATGAGGTCTGGTGCCCTCTTCTGGCTAGCTGTATACATAATAAATATTTTTTTAAAAAAAAAAGAGTCAAAGGCATGAGTGAGAGTTCACTTCAGTAAAGTTTTACTTAAAAATTGTGACGGTATATTCAGAAAATGATCTCAAAAGAAGAGTTGGAGACTAAGGTGAGGTAGTAAAAGTAAAACAGCATAAAGCATGGCTCGCAGTTCTGCTTTAAGAGTAAAGCAATTTGACTGGGACTACAAACCATCCTATCTGTGGTAACACTAGGTGTGTTGGTCTGATTTCTTCTTAGGTGCACAGAAGATGGGTGTCCACATAAGAAATTCTTTCATACACGTTTTCTTATGCGAATGAGATTAACACCAGATTGTTCTAAAATGTTGATCTCAACATCCTCTGGATATCTTTTGATTTTGCACGATCTGGACTTAACTAAGTCTTTAGAAGTAGGCAGCTATCCCATTTTGAGAGCAAGAAGAACTACTTCAAGTTCAGGTAAGATTTTCTAATTAAAAGATTTTCTGAAGAATCTGAGCCACAGAGGTTTTGTTCTAAATGTGAGCAGGGAAAAGAACAGAAAATCAAGCTGTTCTTTAGGAAGCTTATTCATGGCTTTCCAAGAATGGGCAATGATCTGTGTGTACCAACAATAACATTAACCTGTGCCTCTAGAAAGACTCTTAGCTCTAAGAGCTCTTTCTGATTTCCTAGCCAGAGAATCGCCATCCCTGCCTTGAACTTAATGGTGACCATGGTTCCTATTTTAGGATGTTGAGTTACAATCACTCCAAGAGCTCTAGGTCTGTAACTATCCTGCACCTCCATGTCCACTCACAAGCTGACCATCCTTTCGCCAAGCCTTGTTCTTTTTTCACTGCTGATTTCAGAAACTTAAATGAAGCTGGGGCTCATAAACCTTTAAATGCTATATCAGTATATCCGATAGGCAGCATATTGCATCTACATCTGGAAATGAAGTGTTAGGACTAAAAGTGTGTGAAGAACACCCCTGAAGTTGTCTGTTTTTGACTGAAAAACCAAAAAGCTGTTCAGTTTTCTATTGGTGATTCTAGTTGCAAATGTCACAGGAAATCAGTCTGTCAAGGACTCCCCAGAAGTGTGCAGCTGCCAGAAATGCAGGGTGAAGCTATTAAAAGTTCAAGTAGATAATTAAAAAATTAAAAGATACTGTAAGAGTTATTCTAGGTTTATTGTTTGGTTTTCTTTTCAAGATTTGACCACTTCATCAAGTTCTTCTGGTTCTAGAGTTTCTGGTTCACCTTGTCATCACAGTGATTCTAACTCAACTGAGAAACACATGTCACGAGCCTCTCAACGAGAAGGTAGGTTAAAAGCTGGCTTTACAACCTTACAGCAATAGATTTCTATCAAATAGCTTTCTTTGGTTTAGTTTTAATCCATAAAAACAAAATCCAAGAAAAATGAGGTCCTATGTTGCTTTTTAGCCATCGTTTGAAAAGACCAACCACCTGGTGCTTTAACCTCTTGGAAGCATTGGTTTTATTGTCCCAGCCCAACCTTGATTTGGTCTAGTTTGAAGATGAAGTACTTGGGTACTGTATTTAAGAAATGTAGATTCCGGGGGCTGGAGAGATGGCTAAGAGGTTAAGAGCATTGCCTGCTCTTCCAAAGGTCCTGAGTTCAATTCCCAGCAACCACATGGTGGCTCACAACCATCTGTAATGAGTTCTGGTACCCGCTTCTGGCCTGCAGACATACACACAGACAGAATATTGTATACATAATAAATAAGTAAAATATTAAAGGAAAAGAAATGTAGATTCCGAACAAGGATGCCATGAAAATTAAATCAGTATGTATGCATAACTAGGCCTGGTGGCACAACCTATTATCCAGCACTTGGGAGAGGCAAGAGTATCAAGAGTTCAAGATCATCCTCATCTACAGAGACGTCTAAACCAGTCTGGGCTACATGAGACCCTGTCTAAAAACATCAGCAGCAACAACAACAAAGTTTTTTCTAGGCTGCTTTCTTATGACATCATGAAAATGGTGAAAAGGGTTTCTCGTATATTCTGATCAGCAACAGCGGCATACTAGGAACTAGGCTGAAGGAAATGATGTGGCTTATAGTAGAGTCACCAAGAATATGTTTCTCACCCTTGTTTTTTTTTATCTATTTATAGTATGGGTAGAAACTTGGAGTTGTTCAACTTACAATTTTTCCAGTTTCACAGTGTTATAAAGTGGCATGCATTCAACAGAAACCAAACTTCACATTTTGAACTTTGATTCCTGGCTAGCAATATGTATTACTTTTTCTCATGGTTCTGGAAAGTAACAGGGTATCTTCCAGTTAGCCACACCGTTGTGAGAATAAACAGTTAATACTGTGGGGCAAGCTGTCACAGAGTTGTGATATTCAGTGGGCTGGGTGTATTGAATGCATTACAACCTAAATATTCTCAGCTTTGGACGAGTTTATTAATCCCAGTATAAAGGAGCATCTGTAACGTCCTTAAGGACCATAAGTCCTGATCTTTTTCTAAAAGGCAGTCCTGGATTCTAAGCATTTTGTTCTTTGACCTATAGACCAGTAAGTTCTTTGAGTTGAGAATTGTGACCTTAATCTTCTAGATTCCTTCCATTCACATGACTTCAGTTATTAAATAAAGAACCTTTAGAGATAGGTCCAATGGAAAAAAGACTCCACTCATCTTTCATGCCTTCAATCACTGGTTATTCCTGCTGTAAAATTCTCATATATTGGGATTAAGGGAGCTAAGATGGTTTTACATGTGGTATAGTATAAGCAATAAAGTAAGGGATGAAGGCAAGAAGGTAGTTGCCAGAAGTCCTGATTCTACCTTAGTCCTTGTGTAACAAAAATCCAAAATCTTTAATTTTTTTGTATCTCAGGAGTTTCACCACGAAATAGCCTTGAAGTCTTAACCCCTGAAGTTCCTGGTGAGAGAGATCGTGGAAACTGCATCACATCTTTACAGCTGCACCCCAAAGGCTGGGCCACCCTTCTTCGGTGCTCAAGCAACACTGATGATCAGGAGGTATAGGCTACTGCTTCACATTCAGCAGGGCTCAATGGACAGATTGCCCTTGCCCTGTGTGCAGACCTTAGGCTGATAACCAGGCTCAGGCCCTGCCCTATGGACATACTACCAAAGGCCCTGCTTCTCAACTCCTCTACCTCTTCCTCTGTTGCTTTTTCCCTTCCAGTTTCTTCTTCCTCTCCTGCTTTGTTATAATAAGCTGAGAAGCACACTAAAGACCATCAGCAGCTGATATCATGCCTAGCTTCTTCATTCTGTCCCCATAACAGAAAAAAACAAACAAAACCATATATGTTACACCAAGCTGTTCAGTTAAACTGACTTAAATGTGAGGGTTAGGGTTTAGTAAGATAGTTCCACCAGGCAGTGGTGGCGCACACCTTTAATCCCAGTACTTGGGAGACAGAGGCAGGCGGGTCTCTCTGAGTTTGAGGTCAACCTGGTCTACAGAGCAAGTTCTAGGGCAGCTAAACCTGTCTCGAAAAGCCAAAAGAAAAAAAAAGAGATATCATAACTGTCTGTGTAAAAACCAGAGGAAACTGAGAAATGAAGGGGCTAAACTGATGTCTGGAGGAAGAGTTAAAAAGAACTTAGGATCATCCCAGCACTCAGAAGGCAGAGGCAGGCAGTTCTCTGAGAGTTTGAGGCCAGCCTGGTCTACAGAGCAAGTTCCAGGGCAACCAAGGCTACACAGAGAAACCCTGTAGCAAAAAAACAAAACAAAACCCAAAAAAAAGCTTAGGATCTCAATACTGTGGTAGGAAGGAGTCTGCAAGGAGCTCACTGGCTCTACAGACCAAACTGAAGGAAGGCAGAAAGGCCTTTGAAATATGCAGAGGACGGAAATACTCTGAGCTCTGGATTGTTGCTGCCCTAAAGAAAGAAAGAAAGAAAGAAAGAAAGAAAGAAAGAAAGAAAGAAAGAAAGAAAGAAAGAAAGAAAGAAAGAAAGAAAGAGAAAGAAAAAGAAAAGAAAAGAAAATGTATTGATAGAAGTCATAGGCAGCCTTAGAAACAAGAGTTGGGTTTTTTTTAAGATTTATTTATTTATTATGTAAATAATAAATACAATGTTCTGTATGTATGTATGCTTGCTGGCCAGAAGAGGGCAGCAGACCCCATTACAGACGGCTGTGAGCCACCATGTGGTTGCTGGGAATTGAACTCAGGACCACTGGAAGAGCAGTCAGTGCGCTTAACCTCTGAGCAATCTCTCCAGCCCAGGAACAAGAGGTCTTAAAGCATTATAGCTATAGCACACAATACCTCTAGCTTATGAAGATAAATCTAGAGTTGGGTAAGAGGGATGATATTCTTCTAACTGATTTCTTGCAACACTCGTGTGGTTTTGGATCTCTTTTGAGCTTCTCAGAAATAAGAGTATTTCTGTAATACTGTTTGTATCTGTAACTTTTGTCTCCTTTCTCCTCCAGTGGACTTGCGTCTATGAATTCCAAGAAGGAGCTCCAGTGCGGCCTATCTCACCTCGATGTTCCCTGCGGCTGACTCATTACATTGAAGAAGCTAATGTTGGCAGGGGCTACATCAAAGAACTTTGCTTCAGCCCTGATGGACGAATGATTTCTTCCCCACATGGCTACGGGATCCGCTTGTTGGGATTTGACAAGCAGTGCAGTGAGCTTGTTGACTGTTTACCCAAAGAAGCCAGCCCCCTGCGGGTGATTCGCTCTCTGTACTCTCACAATGACGTGGTCCTGACAACAAAGTTCTCTCCAACACACTGTCAGATTGCCTCAGGGTGCCTTAGTGGACGGGTCTCTCTGTATCAGCCAAAGTTTTAGGCACAACTTACATCAAATGAGGAACTCTTCTGGTGTTTGCTTATGAATTACTTCAATTTAGGTGAAGTATTTTTTTTTTTTAGAAGATCTTATAAGTCTTGGTCAAGATATTGGTTCTTATGGGTTGGTGAACACACATGTGACCCGAGTCCTTGGCCATCCAGCATCATCTGGGCATCTCCATTTCGACCATGCAGCATCGTCTGTTGGCATTCCTTTGCTCCTGCTGTCTGTGCCTCTGAGTTTGGGTTTTCCTAGTTATTTTGCATGTGGCTCTTTTTCTCTCTCCCCTATCCCTATTTCTATCACTCCTCCTTGCCCCCCCCATTTTATTTTGGTATGAATTTTGTGAGCATTGGATAAGAGTCATGGTTGGAATGAGGAAAAACCTGTGGCACTAGTGTTAAATAAAACCCAGAAGTTGGATGTTGGCACACCACTTGTTGAAAAAAAGAAAGTTCATCTTCATTTATCAGTACACTTGGCCTTTAAAGTTGCTGTCAAATATTGAGCACAGATAACAGCATTATTCTCATAACTGATACTCTTGCAACAAAATATCCTTTTAAAATTTCCTGTTAAAATTATACAAGTTATCTCATGTGAGATTTTTGTTGTGAAATTCTAGAAAAATATTGCAACCTCATTGTAATTTATTTTACTTGTATGAATTTAAAATCTCCAGCATGTGTCTTTATTTGGTATTTTGTTCCTGTCAGCAGCATTGGAAAGGAAAGGAATAAGCTCGGTCATTTCTGTTGTACAGAAGATTTATTAGGTTGGTACAGTTTCTGGCCATAGAGTGAGAAGACTAAGTTGGCTTAGATTGGCTGTGATTCTTTGAATCACACAGATGAGCTGTTTACAGTAATGGGGTGGAAGGAAAATAAAAGATTTTATTGTCTTTATTCCTTCAGCCAGAGAGCGTAAACTCAGCTCTCGCCTTCACTAAGAAGGGAGCTGTAGTCCTTTAGCTGCTGTCATAAACCTGATAGTCTGCGACTTGAGTAGCACTACTGGCTCTGCTTTGGTCACGGAAAGTATCAGGCAAGGTGTGAAGGCAATGCTACTCCTGTCTTGAATGGGCAGCATTCTTTCAGTCTCTGCTACATTGATTGGCACTGTGTTGAGATATGTTAGAAACTGGAATAATTTAAGCTATGCATAGCCTTGCTCTCTTTGGTCACATACCCTTTAGGCCAGTGTTTCTCAAATATTAGGATGCAGTATAATCCTTGAAGGATTTGTGAAAAATGCAAGGATCTGGGCCTGACCTTGGAAGACTGATTTAGGCAGGGAAAGGACCAGACTCTGTTTATAAACAGAACCTTAAATCATCTACATCCAGGTGGCCTCCAGGTCATAGTTTGAAAACAACCTGAAATTGCAGTAGGTATTTCTATGCCCATTTGGTGCTTAACACAATTCCCACAAGATGTTTCATCTGTTTAAACAGTAATAATAATAAATCAACAATAGCAATTTTAGAGTAGCATATAACTTGAAATGGTATTCATTTCATCATTAGACAAATGAAAGTTAAATGATTTGCCTAAGGTCATACAAAGTTAGTGGGAAGGCCAGAGCTTCAAGTCTCTTAATTCCTCGCTCAAGGCAGTTTCTACTGTATTATGGCTATTAAAAACATCAGTGACAGCTGGGCAGTGGTGGCACATGCCTTTAATCCCAGCACTCAGGAGGCAGAGGCAGTCTGGCCTACAGAGCGAGTACCAGGGCAGGCTCCAAAACTACAGACACCCTGTCTTAAAAAACAAAACCAAACCAAAACATCAGTGATTATGGGCATTTTGTCTTTAGGTTATATTATTGTGAATAAGATGATTAGACTGGAAAAGGTAACCATGGGAGTAGATGCTGAGAGTTTTACCCATAGCAAAAAAAGGTATTTAATCCTTACAGAAATGTTGAAACAGCCCAAATACACGAATAAATGCACAGTTCTTTATAGTACCCATCAGCCATTCACACACCTGTAAGAGCTTGTTTCTCCCAAAGAACAATGCTAGCTCTGGGGCAGTCTTTAAAAATTAGATCTTATCATAGATGTTAGAAAAGCTGGAAATTTTGTAGTCATTGAAAAAACAGCAAAGTACAGTGAAAATCATAGGCTTGCTTCTATAGCTAATTTAGACATAAGTATATTAAGGTGGTGAGTTACTTCTTTGCTGTGTTCTTTGTTGCAAATACAAAGTTCAGAATGATAGTCTACAGCCATACTACCCTTGAATGCACATGAACTCACCTTAGAAGCTAAGGGGGGGGTCAGGCCTGGATGGGAGAATTCAGAAGGATGCAAATGCAATTATCTAAGAGGGATGCTTTTTATTTCCTCTTATGATAACCGAGCTGTTATCTGGAGTCTATGCTCTCTCTCTCTGGTTTTCCTGGGGGGGGGGGGGGCATCAAATTCAGGCTGTGCAAGGCTCCCTCCCAAGCAGCTCTGGATTCAGACCTAGGTTTGCCTGTTTATTTATTACTAAGTCTGTACTGACTTCTCTATCATTCTGCCCCTTAGTTTGTGAAGGATGAGCTACCTTGATCTGTTAATGTTTGTGAAGGATGAGCTACCTTGATCTGTTAATGTATGAGCTTGATCTTCTGCAAAATCTTATTACAAGGCTGGCCGTGTTGCCTTCAGTGCTGCATAGAACATTTCAAACACTGATGTTTCCATGAGACTGCAGATCATCACCCCAGGCATACATGTGGGCCATTCCTAAGCTAAAAATAAAGCAAGCAGCACTCGTGGTGTTGAAAATGTAGAGGTTAGCTTTGTGTGAAAGCAAAGCCACAGAGATGAGAACTGAAAAGAGCCAGCAAATGCTGCCGTGGGGAACCTTCACCCTCTCTGAGGGAGAGTCAGGGCCAAGACAAAAATCAGACAGTGTTAACCAAGAATTGAAGGGCCTCAGAAGACCTGTACTATTGGGAAAAGTTACATATTACCATTTTAAGGTCCCATTTGAACAGTCTGAAAATCTGGTACTTTTTACTGTTTTATTCAGACATTTCTATTATAATTGGTAGAAGTATAATTGATAATGAAGTTATTGTTGGTAAATTTTGGTAACTAAGTTATTCTGACTAAGCTTCCTTCAGAACACCTGTTAATGAGAATGCTATGTTGAATGACTTAGGTGCATCACATATACAGTAGTTGCTTATTTTCAATCAGGAAATGAAGGGCTAAAATAAGAGTCTTGTTTTTAAAAATATGTGTGACTATAGAGCTGGAGAAATGGCTCAGCAGTTAAGAGCACTGATTGCTCTTCCAAAGGACCAGATTCAATTCCCAGCACCCACATAGCAGCTCACACCTGTCTGTAACTCCAGTTCCAGGGCTTGACACCTCACACAGACATACATGCATTCAAAACACCAGTGAACATAAAATAAAAATTATTTTTAAAAAAAGTGATCACAGCTGGTGGTGGCACACACCTTTAATCCCAGCGCAGGGGAAGCAGAGATGCAGGTGGATCTTCAGTGAGCTTGAGGTCAGCCTGGTCTGCATGCTAAGGTTCCAGGCTAGCCAAAGTTATACAGTGAGTCCCAGTTTGTTTTAAGTGTCTTTTTGTTTTTTCACAAAACCCAATCATGTCTGTTTTGTTATTTCTCCCTGTTAGATCCCTAAGAAAAAGCCACAATAAGTTTGAAGGGAACAATGCAAAGGAAAATATAAAGTTCATGTTCCCCACTCCTGCATCTAGGACCAGGTCAGCTCATGTAATCTTAAAGGCTGTCATTCTAGAAGGGGAGCAGAGAGGAAACACCCCAAGAATCCCTTAGAAGACTGGTGTCTCTCACACTGGACCATGCAGTACTGTGTCCCTACGTATCTGTTACACTTGGCTTTTAGTTTATTTTTATTTATTTGAGACACGGTTTCTGTGTGTAGACCTGACTGTCCTGGAACTTGCTGTGTAGACCAGGCTGGCCCCCAATTCAGAGTTCCCTCTGCCTCTGCCTCTGCCTCCCAAGTGTGCACTACCATGCCACCATGCCAGGCTTTCATTTGACTTCTATAAAAGTAGGGGATATGGTCTGGTAACTTCCTGAAGACAATCATCCTCATTCAGTGACCAGTGGTCCTTGGGTGCTGTATAGATCCATTCAGTAACACCTGTTGGTCATGAAGGAATCCATATATGTGGATTTTGTTTGGATAACTAATGTGTATCTCTTAAGTGCCAAAATTTTAAATTTGTAGTTATTTTGATGCAAGTCTCCATAGGTATGGTAGTCTACCTCTCTGCCTTCTTAAACAGCATGCTCGGTCTGATTCACTTTATCATGATGAAGTTACATTACATTCATGATGTATTATTGCAAATACACAACGAGCTCTGATACATGTAGAATATTTCATAGAACACAAAGGGCTATAGAAATGTGGGAAATATCTCTTAGGAATATTCCCTCAACTATGTATTTGCCTCATTGTTAGCTTTAAAAATGTATATTGCAAAGTAATGTATTCTATCAGCACGCCTGTTTCTAACAGGCTCCTACTTTGTTCTGTGCTGTCTTATGGGCTGTGACATGAGTCAGCCAGTCCTGCTCGCTGCCTAAAAAAATGACTGGGCAGACTCTGGGCACACAGTGAGGCAGCTCCTTTGGCTGTGTTCTACTCACCACCTGAAAAATGAAGCCCACCGTTAAAGGTGGGGCAAGCAAGTAAGGGATGTGTAAACCAGAGCTGCTGCTGGATCCCAGACTAGCACTGAACGGCAATAGCGCTCCATCTGCAAGGGGTAAGCAACACACACAGAAGGACCCCCACGTCAGAGGGGTCCTGCCCGTTCCTAAGAACAGGAGTGCAGAAAAGGAAAAGGAAGCTCCAGGTAGGCTTAGGACTATAGAG
The DNA here is from genome assembly GCF_903992535.2 of Arvicola amphibius. Taxonomy (NCBI): domain Eukaryota; kingdom Metazoa; phylum Chordata; class Mammalia; order Rodentia; family Cricetidae; genus Arvicola; species Arvicola amphibius. The sequence continues at coordinate 97,720,582 of NC_052057.2, forward strand.
ATGCCACCTAAACCATTGAAATGTATGCCTGATATCACTCTAAAGGCCACCAAACACATACATCCTAGAGATAACTCCTGCCACTGTCCTGAGAACTGCTCCCGTTCAAATAATGGAAATTATCGCCAACAGGAAAATCTCCAGTTTGCCATAAATGAGCTGACAGAGGTTCAGTCAAAAGGCCTGAGGAGCACATCTGATGCACACATCTTTTGAATGTATGTATATAGAAATGTCACTGTAGGTGATAACCCCCCCCCCCCAGGAGTAATAAAATAATGTTCAGGATTTAAATCCAGTCACAGTCTTTAAGATAGGCCGAATCTGTAGCTTTCCCAAGGCTCTTTTTGGTCAAACGTTAGGTTTGTTTTTGACAAACTTGGAATATTCTAGTTAAAAAACTGCCAATTGGAACACTTTGTCGCAGGGTCTAAGGTGCTATTGATTTGTCTGCTAGACTGTGCGCTCCTTCAGGGCAGGGCTATCTTCTTTATTCTTGGATCCATGGTGCCCGGGAGAGGATCTGACAGAGTGGTTGTTCAATAAATACCTGTTGAATGAGTCAAATGAACCTTCACTATGTGCGGCCTCAAGTTCTCATGAAGCCAGAATTTGATGGAGAAATTATAGAGCCCCAGAGGCAGTATCAGATGGTGGTGGTTGGGTTTTGTTTTGTTTTGGGTGGTTTTGTTTGTTTGGGGGGTGGTGGTTTTGTTTTTAAATAGTAGGCTGTCTTCCTCTGGGTATTTGAAAGCTAAATCAGGGTTCTAATTCTCATTGAACATGGACTTGAACTCTAGTATATATCTGGTTCTAGGTACTCAGGGAACTGAGATAAAACTAAGGTCTTTATAGAAGCATAGGAAACAGATATCAACCGGGCTGGCATTACAAGGTTGTGGAGTTATTTAGGCTCCGTGCTTGTTTACATCCAACCTATTGTAAACCTGGGAGGAGCAGCAGTGCATTCTCATGTGGCTGTTGGCTCACACATTAAGTAGTTCTTACCTAGAAGGACATTGTAAGAACTGTAAATTGCACATCGTCCACCTATCTTTAAAGGTAGCTACAGAAGGGTTTTGGTAAGTGAAATGTTCATTTCAGAATAGATAAACTTTCTAAGACTGTAAAATGGATTTACCTTTTCCATTGAATTATTTTATGCCTTTGAGTGGATAGACAGAATTACAGATGACCATCACACATACCTACATAAAATCTCCAGGTTTCATTAAACCTTTATATGTGCCCTGAATATCTTGGTACATGTCTACCTCATTATGTGATTTTAAGAAATAAATGTTACTTGCAAACATTGATACACTTTTGTGTATGATTATGCATTTTTAGATCAGGACTGACCATAAGGTTGAGACAGAGGCAGTAGTAGACTAATAATCACTTTTCTGATCATGTAACCTCCAGAAAGAAATGATGAATTCATGTCAAATTTTTTGTTTTGTTTTTTCTCAGGGGTTTTTTACTTGAGAAAGAGGCTCACAATATAGTTCTTATTGGCCTGGAACTCACTATGTAGATCAGGCTGACCTCAAACTCATAGATGTACACCTGCCTCTGCCTCCTGAGTGCTGAGATTAAAGGCATGTGCCACCAGTAGGAGCCTGGCTCCACATTTTGATTATTTACCAATTATGCTATTATATTAATCTATTGCCATTTAAAAACACATGCAAAGCTGGGCAGTGGTGGCACACACCTTTAATCCGAGCACTCGGGAGACAGAGGCAGGCGGATCTCCAAATTTGAGGTTAGCTTGGTCTATAGAGTGAGTTCCAGGACAGTCAGGGCTATACATAGAGAAACCCTGTCTTGAAAAACAACAAAAAATATGAAAAGGCATAACACTTAAAAGTCAAAGTTCTAAGTTTCTCCCTGTACAAGAGAGGTAAGAGTGATTTTAGCAGGTGAGCCGCGCAGGTCTGTACTTCCAAGCACTCTGGAGGCTGAAACACAAAGATCACTTGTGCCCGGGCAGGGCCAGCTTAGGTGATATAGCATGACCCCATCCCAAAACTCAACAAACAAGAACGATTTTCATTCAATTCAGATTATTTTGCCAAATAGACGAACTGACTTAAATTGTAGCTCTAAGTTTCACTGTTACTTCTTTCACTACTTAAAAACGGTGTTTTAGCTGGGCATGGTGCCTGTAGTACAGCACTTGAGAGGTTGAGGCAAGATTATCACAAACTTAAGGCCAGAGTAACATAGTGAGATTAAAAACAACAAAAAAGGCAAATCAAGTATTTTAATTGGATAAGAAATTTGCATTCTAAATAATACATATTAGTTTCCTATTAGTGCTATAACAAACTCTCATGACCTTAGTTAGCGCTTTAACTAGTACAAGGATGAGATTCCAGCCGTGGGTCCAACATGGGTCCCTACGCAAAAGTCAAGGCACGAGTGGGCTATGTTCCTTCTGACTCTAGTGAGAATGTCTTGATTTCTCTAGGTTCCTGTCTCTCCCCCCCTGCAAAACCAATGACATATGTTCTCATGTTTTCTGATACAGGTTTCCTTTTCATTTCAGAAAATGTAAACATTTATTGAAATGGTCTTAGAGATGAAAAGGGAGGCTCATGCACTACAAAACTCCAAACCTTCACACTCCCTGACGTCTGAGCTCATGGCGGCCGCCCTCCAAAGGTCCATCCACACAGTAGAGCCACCACAGAGTTTCCTCAGAAAGTTCAGACCAGCTTCTCCCCGCTACCCCGACTCCACTCATCTCCGGCCAATTCCCTCCTCATCTCTTTATCATTTTTTTTTTTTTAAATTGCAAGAGTGATCTTATGTCTTTGGGTTTTTTTTTTTTTTCCCCTTATCATTTTGAAAGCCTGGGTGAAGATGAACCAGAGAAAAAGATACAAGGAAAAAAGACCACAGTGCAGCAGTGACATCTGGATCACTCTCAGCGAATAACACATAACTGGTACTAGGGATCAACCAAGGGCCTCAGAGGCAATATTTTAAAAGTCCCTGGTGGGTTCATGTAATCCCAGCACTCGGGACTTAGCAGGAGGAGTGTCGAGGATTTACGGTCCACCTGAGCTATGAAGAACTTCTCAAGACAGACAAAAAGATCTCTTTGGATCACAAATGTGTTACATTCTTGAATTGTGCCACCTTATTTCCCTAGTATTTTAGAAGATGAGTTCATTGTCATAGCATTATAGAGTCCACTTGGAACCAACACAACTCACACACCAAGCCAATGCACAAAACAAAAAATTACTTTCTGCTACTGATTGACTAGAGTTGCAGAACAAATTCAGGAGCTGAGCCTTAAGCCAGAACATTACAATGCTTTTATGCCTGAAAAATCACAACATCTGTACCAAGTTACGGTTACATTTTTCTACCCATCGGGATTCGGGGATAGGGGACATTCCTAGGAATATTGATCTATGTGGTACACATATCTTGTCATTGGTTGACTTACCAGTGTGCCAGGGTGGCTTGCCCCCACTCATTCCAGAGTCTTGTCTTGAAGCCAGGATACCAGTTACCCACATACATGTCTCTCTCTGCCAAGCAGGATGTCATTTACCCAGGGAGGTCTTGGGAACTTAAACTTTATTTGACCCCTATTCAAAATGGAAGTTTTATTCAAAGTGGCTCCAGTCTGGTTCCATCATAAAAGAGTACCTTGATGAAGCCCAAGCAAGAATCAACTTTAAGTTGGTAAGCATGAATTTAAGAGCCTTTGCCCACTCCTCCTCTGAGTTCAGGTGGGTACTGATGGAGCAGCACTCGCCACTGCCCCTGGCATCCTCCAGCATCCCTCCCTTCACGTGGATCCTATAGGGCAGGAAGAGGCCTTCCTTCTCAGCCTCCTCCACAAACTGCTGCAGGCAGTTCAGGAAGGCCTTCATCCCACGATCAAACTTGTTATTGTGGAAGACTCTGTGGCTCCCATCTGAGAACAGCAGCAGCTTCCCATCACCAGCCAAGGACTTGAGGTAGGAATGGTCCCCGCAGGGAACCAGTTGGTACCTCTGGAATTGCAGTCCAGCTAGCTTGGACAAGCTGGAGAGCAGCAAGGCTGTCCCCAGGCGGCGTTGATCTCACTCCATTCCACCTGGATGCCAGGGAGGCGGCCCAGCCTGAAGTTGTTGATAATGCCCAGCGGCCCCTCATCCAAGATGGTAAACGTGATATTGAAGATATCGGTCTTTCTCAGGCGCCTCAGCTGCCTCTGGGCATACGCCAGCCGTTTCTCCACACTGCTCAGCTGGTCCTTCAGCGCCAGCTGTTCCGTCGTCAAGGCAGTGCAGTCCTTCAGATCCTGCTCCTCCTGTCGTTCGAGCTCCCTGCTCTCTGCCTCGGCTGCTCTGAGTTCGGCCTCTATTCTTGCATGCTGGCGGTCCACGTCCTTCAGCTCCTGAGCCAGCCTTGCTTCTTCCTGCTCCAGACTCCGCAGCTCAGCCCGAAGCTTCGCATGCAAGGCCTCCCACTCCTCATCACTCACCAGGGACTCTCTCTCCAGGAAACTTTTGTACTTCTCGGTGTCAGCTTCAACTAGAGTGAGCTGGGCATCTAGTTCCCTCAAAAGATTGTCTGTACAGTCCACACAGAGCAGGTGGTCCACATTTTTTTGGCCGGAGGGGATTTCAAAGGTCTCTAAGACAACATCTTGGGTAGTGTTCAAAGTTCTCTGGGCAGTCAACTCACCAAGCAGGGAGAAGGTGGAGCAGGCACTTTCCTGGGACGACTCCCCCCAGTCAGGAAGGGGGCTGCTGGAGGTCCTGGCCCTTGGGGAGGGGCTGGCAGGCTGCTGGGCTTCCGAGGGCCCTTCCTGCATTGCACGGAGCTTCTGTGAGAGTTTCAGGGGCTGGTTGCAGCGCTGGCACAGGAAGAGAGTGGACGACATCCTGAAGGTACACCCCCGCTGGAGTCTAGCTTTCCTTCCAGCTCAGGGAGCCTTTGGAGAGGTCTCTCTCATGCTTCCCTTTTATACCATACTACAATTCCCTGCTGGGAATTCCCACCTGTAGCTCCCCACGGGCCAGCAAGTCTCTCTAACACAGGTTTTGATAATCATGACCAGCATGTGTGGGTTTTTTTTTATTTTGTTTTGTTTTGTTTCCAGAAAGTGTTTCTCTGTGCAACCCTGACTGTCCTGAACTTCATTTGTAGACCAGGCTGGCCTTGAACTCACAGAGATCCACCTGCCTCTGCCTCCTAAGTGCTGGGATTAAGGGTGTGTGCCACCATGCCTGGCCGGGATCTGAGTTTCATCTCCAGCATCCATATAAAAATCCAATGTGTTGGTCAGGGCTTGTGAATCCCAGAGCTGTGAGACAGAAACAGACAGATCCCCAGGGCTCACTGGCCATTGAGTCTAGCCTAAGCATGGAACTGCAGGTCCCAGTGAGAGACCCTGTCTTAAAAAATAAGGTGTATGGCTGGAGAGCCAATACCTGAGATTGCCTTCTGACTCCCACCCATGTGCAGACGAACACACACACACACACACACACACACACACACACACACACACACACGGGATTTTTAGTTTTTGTTTGCGATGAGCTCCCTATGTAGTCCAGGCTGGCTTCAGACTTTTGACCCTTCTGCCGCAGCCCCCTGAGAACTGGAATTACAACTGTGTACCACCACACCTAGTTCCAATCAAGCTGCCGTCCTGCCTCCCCAGTCCCACAGCACTTAGCCCTGTGGTAGTTTGGGTCTCCAGTGTTCCCTAACCCAGGGCACATTTGCGAGGAGGCAGTAGAACCTTTAAACAACAGAAGTCTAATTGGGGGGCTGTTCATTTGAGCAGTGGCTTCCTGGCCATCACCACCAAACAGTGAAGTCAGCAGACCGTGAACTGGAGCCTCCAAAACTAAGCCAAAACAAACCTCCCACCTTTTGAGATCTAAGTATTTTATTACATTCATTTATTACGTAGGGGTACAGGGTGTGCTTGTGCCATGGTGTGGGCATGGAGGTCTCTTCAGGCTTCCTGACGTTCAGCTCTGGGCACCGAACCTTAGACATCAGGCTTGGCCTCAAGCACCTTTATCTGCTGAACCATCTCATGCACCCTTCCCACTTGGATTGATTTCGTTCAGTAATGGGAAGATTACGCAGGCCCCAAACACCTCTTCCTTGTTCGCAATCAGAAGTCTGTGCTAGAAGCTGCGTTCGTTAGCACTGACTTCATCCTCACCGCGGTAATTCTCACTTCGTGCGCGCTCCCAACCCGTCCCCCACTGGCCAAGTCCGCTCCTTCCGAACAGTGACATAGACAAGCTGCCCCCCCAGTCCCTCCCACAGCAGAGGGCTCAAAAGTGCATTGGAATCATCTGGAAGAGCTAAGCCACAGGTGTTCGTCCTCCGCTGATGTCTGCCCGGTTTTCTGTTGCTGCTGCAGCTCTGGGCACCACAGTTTGAGAAACAAAGACAAGTTAGGATTAAGGGTTTTGTTTCTTTGTTTTTATGGCTATTGCATGGATCACTGTACAAAGTCAGTCAAGAAACAACTTTAAATTTCTCGTGTGTAAGTTTTTTATTGTGTGCGTGAGACAGTGCCATAGTATGTGTGTAGAGGTCAGAGGACAACTCTCAGGGAATTACATGCTTTCTGGAGTGGTCAGGCCTGCTGAGAAAACAACTCTGCGGTTGACAGTGTGGACGAACAGCAGTGCATCCCATCAGGTCCCTCAAATGTCAGCAGCGCAGCACCGCTTCAGCTGGAGCCAACCTTTCCCTGTTTAACGTATAATTCCTGGGCATTACCCTGAGGTCAGCTTTCCAGGAGCAGACCCTTCTAAATCAGGAGGGAAGCTGGCGCTGGGGAAGCGGGCGCTGAGGTTCTCTGGAAGAGCTGTAAAGTCGCTGCCCCTGCGTTGCCAGTAACAACGAAAGAAACAGCCAGGGATACGTAATTCAAAACATTTGTGTAGGGCTTAAGTAGAGACTCTGCTTAGCAGCCTGGAGGCAAGTTAGACCCCAGCCTTGAAAAATAAAATTATTTAGTATATATATATATATATATATATATATATATATATATATATATATATATATATATATACACCCTAGGGGAGCTGGAGAAATGGCTCACGGGTTAAGAGCACTGATTGTTCTTCCAGAGGTCCTGAGTTCAATTCCCAGCAACCACATGGTGGCTCACAACCACCTGTAATGAAATCTGGTGCCCTCTTCTGGCCTGCATGTATACATGGAGACAGAACACTGTAAACAAAATAAATAAATAAATCTAAAAAAACCCTAGTTCCCTAGGAAACCATTTACATTATGAGTATGATCCACTGCTGTGTTTACATTACTGCCGTGTTAATGAAAACAGTTTTTATTAAGGTAAAATCAAAGATCCAGATCTCATTGTGAACAGAAGGCTTTTCAAACATTAAATACTAGGTAACGAGGGGGGAGGAATTAAATATAAAATATTTATATATTTTATAAATACATTAATACATTCATTGTATTTATTCTTAAGGGGTTATTACCTAAATTTTCTTTGAGTGGGTTGTTTCTGTTTCTCTGAAACAGGGCTCACTCAGTAGTCCTGGTTGGCTTGAACTGGTCACCAGTAGACTGGTCTTGAACATGTAGCCAGCTTCCAGTCTCTGCCTCCTAGACTGTTGGAATTACAGCCAACTCAAAAAAAAAAAAAATCATTTTTTTGTTACATAACATTGAGGGGCTGGAGAGATGACTCAGCAGTTAGAAAAGCTGGCTGCTTTTCCAGAGGACCAGAATTCAATTCCCAACACTCCAGTTCCATATGGGGTCTGACACCCTCTTCTGGCCTTTTCAGGTACTGCATGCACACACAGTCAAAAGAGCCATACACAAAGTTCAAACCAAAACAAGTGGATTTAATAGGTGTTCCTAGCATTTCTTAAAAATTACAGCAAAACCATGACTCTTACTCCAATGCTTTCTGGTCAGAAGTGGGCAGACCCTCATTTTGTGACAGTTTTCAGAAAGAATAAATTGGCCGGGCCGTGGTGGCACATGCCGCTAATCCCAGCACTCGGGAGGCAGAGGCAGGCAGATCTCTGCGAGTTCGAGACCAGCTTGAGCTACAGAGTGAGTTTTACTAAGAGCTGGTGGTAGAGTCCAGAGTCCCTGCCTTGTACAAGTCCTGAATTTGATCCCCAGCACCAAACACAGAATGAACGGTCACAATCTAAGGTGGGCACTCTGAGCCTTGAAGGGTGGCGGGTGCAACCTGAGTTATCATTTCTGGAAAAGAAGTTCCCAGTCCAGCTGGCCCTTTCTTCTAGCATTTCCGTAGCTCTGTAACTTCACAGATGTCTCGCCAGCATGCAAGAACACCGTCTCCCCATCAACTACAGACATTCACTACTTTGAAATAAACAGCATGTTCTAACATTTTGTTATTTAAGTGCTCACAACACAGGTGAAAGGGTTCCGCAGAGGCCATGTGTTATCGTTTTGGTCCCTGTCCCTTTAAGAGACAAGCCACACCCATTCCCTCCCCATCCGCTGAGGCAGGCTGATCTTCAGCTTCCAGCCTGAGCTCTCTCTTTTCCATCTTCCTCTCAGAGATGCAGCTTCGCTTCTCCCTCTCTCCCCACTTCTCTGCTTCCCTTCCTCCCTCCTTCCCTCCATCCCTCTCTGTCCCCCCCCTCTCCCTCCCCCTCTCCCTTCCTTCCCCCTTGAATAAATATTCAACCTCACCATGTCTGTGTCTTCTGCCCGCCCGCCATGTGTCTCCCTGCCTAGGACCAGCCACTGCTCAGGGACCGGCAGCCATCTCTGCCTGGGACTGGCTGCTCCCAGAGCCCACTGCCCGCCACCACATGGGCCGCCACCACTGCTCTAAGAACGGCAGCCTTCTCTGCCTGGGACTGGCTGATCTCAAGGCCCACTGTCTGCCGCCACATGGCCTGCTACCACCATTTGGGACTTCATAGCCACCTGGGACTCCGTAGCATTTTTTTAAAGAAACACAACACCATCCATTAGCCAAGGACCCCTGCCGACGTCTATCTGCTTCGATCACTTGTCCAATACTCATCAACCCATTTGATTCAGACACATTTTGATTGCTTCCTCTGAATCCATTCTACTAACTCATTACAATTATAGTGCAATTTTAAAATCAAATTTACACATGAGATATAAGTATTAACTATATATTAGCTAAGTTTAGACAAATGTGCTTGTGAACCCCAACTCCCTAGGCAGAGTACTCGGGCCCCTTCCTCACCCCTGCTGCCACTCACCAGCAGAGATTCGGGTGTGTAGAGTGCCTCTCCAGGGGTCTCCTTTTTTCAGCGGTCGTCATGGCTAGACAGAAAACTTTGCTTGTACTTTTGATTTCTGTAACTGTGAGTCTGAGTAAATCTGTTAAATAGTTCACTTTTTTTTTTGAAACCAAATTTCTCTGTGTAACAGCCTTAGCTGTCCTGGAACTCACTCTGTAGACCAGGCTGGCCTTGAACTCACAGAGATCTGCCTCTGCCTCCCCAATGCTGGGATTAAAGGGGTGTGCCACCATGCCCAGTTTAAATATTTAACTTTTGAGGAGTAGCTGAAATAAAGTTTAAATCTAATCTTGTGTTAGTGGGTTCATATATCATGCAGCCCTTTCATATTTAGAAGAAATTACTAAACTATTAAGACCATCTTTGAAGCCGGGTGGTGATGGCACACGCCTTTAATCCCAGTACTTGGGAAGCAGAGACAGAGGGATCTCTGTGAGTTTGAGGCCAGCCTGTTCTACAGAGCGAGTTCTAGGACAGCCTCCAAAACTACAGAGAAACCCTGCCTAGAAAAACAAAACAAAACAACAACAGAATATTCTAATAACAAAAAAAACCATCTTTGAAAGGGACATATGGTAAGACAACCTCTGGGAGGAGATTATGCTTCTTCTATGGGATATGAACCTTAGTGGGTTCAAAGACCTGGGACACAGACCCTGTCCCCCAAGCTCCTGTCAGGGACATAGCTCAAGCCCTACAGATTAAGCCGAGAGTGCAGCTCACATAGTGTGAGCGACACCCGTGCTCATTTCCTACTAAGAGCACTGCTGACTCAAGAGTGAGCCAAGGTGAAGCAGTTTATTTGACCGCTTTGCCAAGTCAGGGGTCAGCCTAGAGAACAGGAAAAATGACCGGCATTTCCCTGTGGTGCAGGACAGTGATTTTTACGTTTTGCTAATTATATTTTTCTGCTCCCTGAATCCCTCACCGTCTGGGCTCTTCAGGGAGGTATAATCCTTCCTGCTGTGTAACACTCCAAACATCCCCATCCTCTGGAGGCTGGGAGAGCTCCTTTTTTCTCACACCCGAGTCTAGTCCCATAGCAAACCAAAGCTTTCCAGCCCTATGGGTGGGAAGCTAACAAGAGCCCGGGCAAACCATGGGGCAGGTGCTGCCTGTCAGCAGGGAAGAAGGGCCTGCTGCCACGTTTGCTGTGATCCCCTGAGGAGCTCTACACCCGTCTACTGAACAGGGATGACTGTGGTCGATTTCTTACACCGCCTCCCTCCTGGGTGGGGCCGGTGGGGCAGTGCACACAACTCAGTGCAGCCTAGGAAACAGCATCCAATAAAAAGAGCTTTCCGTTTTCCTTCAGAATTTGTTGGGAAGCCAAAGTTCTGTGTTAAGTGGAGACTCTCAATACTCAGAATGCTCTGCCCTAAAAAGGCTATGAAAGACCTGGATAAATCCAGAACCCCCCCCCCCAGCAGGAAAAAATAGCCAAAAATCTAAGCAGGAAGAGAAGAATCAGAAATCTAGGATTAGCCGGTTCAGTGACTGTGTTTCAGGAACTAGCTGAAGACAAAGTTAGATTGTAATCTTGAGAATAATCTTGAGAAACAGGGAGTTTTCCCCCTTGTGATTATCACTGGTATTTGCGGAATTTTCTGTGACACCCTCCCTACCCCTTTGGATTACTGGGCTGTGGTTTCTTCCCTTAAAAACCTCATCTCCTGGTTACTCGGGGTTGAACTCTTCCCCTGCGTGGGTTATGAGTCTCGGCCCCAGTGCACTGGTTCCCATCTCATCGATTAAACCTCCTGTGATTGCAGCAAAGACGGTCTCTCGTGAGTTACTGGGGGGGTCGTGTTATCCCGAGACTTGAGTGAGAGTCTCCCCACACTGGGGGTCTTTGAGCTGCTTTACAATACTGGGTAGCTACATGACACGTTCCTAAACAAAAATCCAATGAAAATCCTAGAATGGAGTCTCCCTCTCCTAGCTACCCCTTACACGACTTCAGTTTTTTCCCAGTCAGGGGGCAACTTAAAATCGGATGGGCCATTTGCTTCCTGGCTTGATGAGACAAGACACTGACCAACAACAACCTGAGGAAGAAAAGGACCTTCCAGTCCGCCCTGGGGGGAGGGGGAGGGGAGACAGAGCAGGAACCCACAGGCAGGGGCCCAAGTGGAAAACAGGAGAGAGTTGCCAACTGGCTTGCTTCCAAGGTTACATTCTGCTCCTTACACAGCCCAGGCCCACTTGGCACCTCCCACAGTGGGCTGGGTCCTCCCTAGATCAATTAGCAATTAAGAAAATATCCCAGCACTGAGAGGCAGGGGCAGGTGGATCTCTGCGAGGTCCCAGCAAACATGGCCTACACAGTGAGTTTCCAGGACATTTAGGATGACATTGTGAGACACCATCTCCAAAGATGGAAAAAAGAATTGTCCCTATAGGCATGCCCAAAGGCTGTTACTGATGGCAGCAAGTCCTCAGTGGAGACCAGAGAAAGCACAAACATCCAGCCCATTTCCCCAGGAAGCGCAGTTTAGAGGGGGGGCCTCCACAGCAGAAGTGATGACAAACAGAACTACAATGTGGGGAAGCCTCTAACAGGGGAGAAAAGCATTTAAGAAACAAAGTCCCCTGCAGTAAGGGTGAGGTCAAGCCCTCCTACTAAAGAAGATGGGTGTGGCCCTTGCTGAGCCTTCAGGTGAACTGCCAAGCCAGTATGCTAATGCTCACCCACAGAAAGACTGGTACTCTACCACACCCCATAATGCACTAGTGGAAGGCAGTGATATTTCATTTGTATTTTAATAAAGCTTTCCCTGAGATCAGAGTAAAACAGCCACAGGGACCAGGCAGTGGTGGCACACACCTCTAATCCTAGTAGCCACACTAGTTAACTACAGAGGTCAGACAGTGGTGGTGCTCGCCTTTACTCCCAGCACTAGCTAGGAATATAAGACAGGAGGAAATTTCTCTCAGCTCAGTCTCATTCTGAGGACTCATGGACGCAGGATGGCTATTTTGGTTTGAGGCAGAGGTAAGAGCCAGTGGCTGGCTGCTTTGACTCCTGATCTTCAGGTTGAACCCCAATATCTGTCTCTGGGGTTTTAATATTTGTGCTATAGTGGTTAATAAAACACCATCCAGCCACAAAACACCAAATTGTATTCCAACTCCACAAAAGTTAACAAATATTTAACAGATTTACTCAAACTCACAACTCGAAAGAGCAACCAAAGCTTTGTCTAGCCATTTTTTTTTCTTTTTTTTCTTTTTTTGGTTTTTCGAGACAGGGTTTCTCTGCAGCTTTTTTTTTTTAGAGCCTGTCCTGGAGCTAGCTCTTGTAGACCAGGCTGGCCTCGAACTCAGAGATCCGCCTGCCTCTGCCTCCCGAGTGCTGGGATTAAAGGCGTGCGCCACCACCGCCCGGCTTTGTCTAGCCATTTTTAACAATATATGTGAACCCATATATATGTATTTTGCCACTTTTAATATAAAAAGAATATATGTAGACCCATATTACAAGAAATCTGTTTCTTGTAATATGTAGACCCACCTCCTCACCAATTTGGCAAGCAAAGAGCATTATAACCTAGAAATCAGCTGTAGGTGGTGGTCACACCTTTAATTCCAGCACTTGTGAGGCAGAGGCAGGTGGATCTCTGTGAGTTTGAGGCCAGCCTGGTCTACAGAGGAAGTTCTAGGACAGCCAAAGCTACACGGAGAAAACAAACAAAAGAAACCACAACAAAACGAGCAATCTTTAAATCTCAAGAGAACATATTAAAGTTTTTGATATGCATTTATTTGTACATGAGAAAAAATACATTTAACATAAACCAAGAATGAGTGCCTTACGGCCAACAGTCTGTAGCCTCAGCTCTACCGGACCACATTGCACTTGTCTCATTCCAACCAGTGCTCATTCGATGGCAGTCACGCAAAGCCAGCCCTCTGCACCTACAAGTTTGCGGCCTGATCCACATTGTAATGGAGCTCAGGAATTTCGGGCATCCAAATAAAACTATATATATATATATATATATATGTACAACTCTGCTTTATTGCACAGGGTCACAGCAGATAGCAAGTGATTACCACAAGACGGATGCTGATAGGCACGGACATCTGTCTCTAACCACGAATGAAGTAAGACACCGATCTGCCCCCATGCAAAGGCTGTGTCGGCACCGGTGCGGTCCTGAAGGCTCACGGCACTCATGCTGTTTCTGACGGCATCAGATGAGACGCGCGGGACACAAGGGTCCCGTGCTCATGAGCCACCTGCCACACGTGTAACAGAAGGGCCACTTTAAAGCTTTTCAGAGAGTTCTTTAATCAGGGTTGCCTGTAAAAAACATCACCATACTAGTTAGAACCTAGGAATTACATTCTGGCATAAAGGCTCAGACAAAGTGGGCTACGAGTTATGAGCTTTCTGTCAAGCTGAAATTTACCGGAGACAAAGCCGTCTCTGTAACACACTGCAGTTTAGTCTTCGAGAGCTCTGAGTGACAAAACGCTTCAAGTTAAAAGTCACTGAGAAGTTTAGTAATTGCTGTGAGACGCCACATAATTGAGCAAGCGAAAGCCAGAGCCAACCCTTCTAATGCTCATGTACGACACAGGAGTGCTTGACAACTTCCACCACCGGCACGGAGTGTGAAGGAAACACGGCCACTGGAGGCCCGTGAAGTTCACGGCCCGGGTCACGGTGCCATCCCCGATGAACGCACCGGCACTGCGCTGCCACGCTGCGGGCAACACGGGGTCAGAGGTCACGGCGCCAAAGTTCACCCCCTCCACATCTTAACTGAAGCCGCCGCACTACTCAGATTTATCTGGGTCAAATCCTCGTCTTCCGAGCCCTCATACCCGCGCGATGGCTGCAGCGCACACAATCCTCCATTCAGTGTTGCTCCTCAACCGCTGACCTCCATTACCGCCACCACAGTGCTCATGCTCCCAACCTTCCTAGCCCGGAGGATGTTTACCGTCTCTAACGAGCGTTAATGTCGTTAGAGGGAACAGCTGTTCTGGATTACCTGCCCCAGACACTGAGCAAACTCCAGCGGAGGGTCTGATTTCAGTTTGTAGGGGTAGGCGCTTGGATGCAATCAGCCAGAGCGAGGCCAAGCTGGGAGAAACCTTTACAGACTGGAGAGGCCAGGGATGGCAGCTCATGCCTTTAATTAATCCTGGCATTCAGAAGACAGAGCCAGGTGGGCCTCTGTAAGTTCAAGACCAGCCCGGACTACATGTTGAGACCCTGTCTCAAAAAAAAAAAAAAAAAAAAAAAAAAAAAAAAAAAAAAAAAAAAAAAAAAACAAAAATAAAACAACCGGGGAGGCTGGAGTGTAGCTCAGTGGGTAAGCACTTGCCTACGATGTGCAAGGTCCTAGGTTCAATCCCCAGCACCATGGAAAGAGACAAGCTGGCTCTCATGACAAATTCTGAGAAAGAAATATAACTATTTAAGATTCATAAGTGACCTCTCCAGAACGGACGTGACTTCAGTTGGACCGCGAGTCTTGTCACACCATTCACCTAGAATATAACTGCGGGATTCCTTGGCCCCAAGTGCCGGTTAAGGCCTCCCTGAGCTGCAGGGGTTAGGTGCTGTCGCTCAGACCACACCTCTCAGGCTGCTCTAACGGCACAGGTAAGCCGGCACCTAGAATGCCAGAACTAAAGAACTCTTCCCAGAGAATAGGAGAGTGAGCACTGGGCACAAGCGCCCTCTGCTCGCCTCTCTGCAGCGCTGAGAAACCAAGAAAAAAACCTGGAATTGTATTAACAGACTCCCAAAATAAAACTTTATGGAAGTGTTTATTTTTAAAGTCTAGTACCAGAGAACAGGACAGACGAACATGACAGGACTACTCACAGGGACAATGTCCCCACTGGTCACCCTATCTTTTGGCAATGAATTCAGAAAAAAAAAAAAAAAAAGGAACATTCTAGAAGGGCTTAAAAGTCACATTCTGAATTAAACAGAAAATGTTCAAAGCTAAACAGTGAAATGGAAGCTTTCATTAGCTGCGCACTCCTACCAAATCTAAATAAAAAGTATGGATAATGGCTATCTCAACAGCACTAAGTCTCAAAGCTAACTCCGACAATTCATCATGGAACTAAACAGCTAAGATGCTCGCCCACCGTGCAATGCTGGGGTTTAGTGAAGATGACCCCCCCGAGGGCGGAGAAGCAATGAAGGAGGTGAGAAGTGAGCCTGAGAAGTCCTAGGACTGAGCGCACGCTCTGGCTGCTGATGCCACCGTTTCCATACTGAAGGTCTAGCAACGCTTGCTTCCGGGAGGAAAAGGAATCTATCTTGGCTGACAGCTGCCCTGAAAAGGTCGTCAGACACGCGGCTGGTTACCAGGTAACAGCCTAAAGCTCTTGAGTAATGATCAAACCAAAACCCTGACACCTGCCCACTGAAACCTTTTATGTTTTTGTCAGTGCTTTGTCAATGGCCTGGACTTCACCAACCGGTATTTAAGACAATTAGGAACAAAGACAAATTGCACTCTCTTTAGGTCTAGTTGGTGGAGAATAACATTTCCTGTAGTGACCTTATCACACAATCTTTAACAAAAACTCGTAGGTTGCATTGATTATTCCCCAGGAGATGAGAGAGCGATGGTAATTCAGATGGGCGCCTCTGAAGAGATTGATCAGCTTCCTGTCCCGCTCGAGCCAGATGGTCTTGAAAACCATGGGGAACGACTGGAACGGCCCACCAATCTGAGACTGGATCCGAGCCTTCACAACATTAATTGGGAAGCTCAAGAACCCCAGCATGGCACCCAGCACACCTCCACAGATAAAGTCGTTAACCAAATGTGCACTATTCGTGGTGGCAGTAGGCAGATGCTCCTTAATGGGCCCTCGAAGGCCAAAAAAAAGGATATTGCTGAATCCATTTCGGAAAAGGATAGGCACAAAGCCTCGGTAATACTCTGTGATTCCGTGGCATCTCAGGGCCCGGAAGGCCTGGTAAGTGTTTGTGAACTTATCGTGATGCTTGTGGTCCTGAAGCAGAGTCTGAACCCTTTCGAACGGAGTGAGAATGGCTTCTGTTGTTCCGGCAAGCAGCGCCGCCACACTGCTGGTGGCAAACTCGGGAGCACCGCTCACACGCTTGCGGAGCAGGCGTGACAGGTCCTCGTACAGACCAAACATAAGCGCCAGCGTGGCTGTCTTCTGCATCAGTGGGGGGAGGATCCCACGGTACAAGTTTCGAAACCCATCCCTCCGCAGCTGGAGTATGGCATCCCGGGTTTTGAGGCCGTACAGCTGCTGCCGAAAGAGGATCTTCTGAACGGGGTACGTGATGGCCACATTGTTGAAGGCTGCGCAGCAGCCACAGAAGTAATGCTTTATCTCACCCACGTCTGCAATGTGAGGAGGAGACAGATCCTGGTTCGCAGAGGTCAACATTGGGGGCCTCTTATCATGCGCTTCTGAGCCCATCATGGTCTTACGGTCTTTCTTCTCTGGGGAAACACTTTAACCTATAATCAATGATGAAGGTGACAAAGAGTGAGACACACAAATTTGCCCCACTCCCTTCTCCAATTTCCAGACTTGATGTCTTCCCTTTAAAACCAGACTATTACTAAAAACAAAATTACTTTTGCTAATTGTATATACTGATGAGGTTCAGTCAGCATGCTGCTCCTACACATGCATACAGCACAGCAAGCAGATCAGTCGTTTTTTGTGGGGTGTTGTTGCTGCTGCTGTAGTTTTGAGAGAGTCTTGCTATATACACAGCCCAGACCAGTCTTCAACTCACAATCTTGAGTACTAGAATGAAAGCCCACTCGACCATGCCTAGCTTTAGATCTCTGATGTTTAGAAGAGTTCTAGGGGAGTCCTGGGGCGAGACTGGCTATGCTGCAATCCCTTCCACCCAGGCAGCCCTTACAGCAGACTGGATGAAGAAACAGACAGAAGACTCCATCGACCTCGTAGCCAGACAGGAAGGCTGTATGGAAAATTATAAAGCACATTTGCTTCATGGAAATGAAAGAGAGCACAGAATGTAACAGTCATTTTTCATAAAAATGTGATATTAGCAGGCCATAGGTTTATCATTGCTTTGTTAACAGTAATTATTTAAATTCCTACTGAAACAGACTCACACCTCTCCCGGGAGCTATGGGCTCATCTGTAACTCCAGCACTGGAGAACCAGGTAGGAGGGGCATTGGAAGTCAAAAGGTCAGCCTAGTTTCAGGCCAGCTAGGGCTTCTAGTGAGACCCTGTCTCAAAAAAACAAAGCAAAACAAACAACAGGACAAAGTTCTTCCAGGAGATACAGCAGTGAATCAGGCCATTCACTCAACTTGTTTAACGTTTACTTCCTACCTGTGAACTCTGGTCTCCTGCTAGGCACTGAATCCTCCAAGACAATAAAGCCATGGACTAGTAGTGAGTCTGCCACGCGAACAAGTCCAGAACAGTGTGCGTATCAATGCCGAGGATAACTAAGGGCCCGAGGGAACAAGCTGCATATTTCGGGATGCCAAGACTTCTAGGAAAATGAGGTTAACGTATGTACTATGCTCTATTTTCCATATATTTAGTTTTCAAACTATAAAGTGACTTTTCTAGTTTTATATGTGAAAAAGGAAAAAGAGCCCCAACGGTCCTCATCGCTCGAGACATAACTAGTGCCTGGTGGGCCAGAGCACGCTGATGGCGTCTGTGACACTAGTTTCCACCCTTGCCACCACACATGGCATCACGTTGGAGCTGCCCTGGGGTCACAGTGGGTATGTCTGCAGTGAGACGGAGATCTGAAGACACAGACAGTTTGGCTCTCACCGAGAGGACGCCAAGTCCTAGCTGTATGTCTGTTTCCTTCCAGTCACCAAGCCCAAGTTCCCTCCAAAAACAAAAGACAGGGCCTAGGAGATGGCTCAGCAGAAAAGGTGCCTGCCGCCAAGCCCGACGGCCTGAGTCTGACCCCTGGAGCCTACATGCTGGAAGGAGAATGGACTCCCACAAGTTGTCTTCAGACCGTCACATACCGTGTGCTACCCCCACACGTGATAAATAGAAATGTAACTTAAAAACATTTAAAACAGAAACAGTCAACTAGCTGGCTCTAGCCAGGCCTGGCAGCTCCAGCAAGAGAACTGCAGGCGTGGGGCCAGCTCAGTTAGAAAGCAAGATTCTACCTTGGGACCATCCCTACATCCCAAGGGGACAAAACAGTAATTTGACTATACTTTACATTTTTAGTATTTTTAAATTTTCTTTTTGATGTGGGATTTCCCTCTGTATGTGGTGATTACCATAAATGAATAAAGAACTGCTTTGAGCCTATAACAGAGCAGGGCGGGGCAGAGCAGAGCTAGGCAGGGAGGACTGGACTGAATGCTGGGAGAAAGAGGGTATATAGCCATATAGCCCGTCCAGAGACAGACGCCAGAACTTTAGCTGGTAAGCCACAGCTACGTGGCCACATACAGATATAATGGGTTAAATTAATATATACAATTTAGCCAATAAGAAGCTAGAGCTAATGGGCCAAGCAGTGATTTAATTAATACAGTTTGTGTGTGATTATTTCGGGGCCAAGCTAGCCAGGCAGCCAGGAACCAAAAAGCAACCCTTCATACTACATCCTCCCTCCCTCCCTCCCTCCCTCCCTCCCTCCCTCCCTCCCTCCCTCTCTCTCTCTCTCTCTCTCTCTCTCTCTCTCTCTCTGTCTGTCTGTCTGTCTGTCTAAGACAGGGTTTCTCTGTATCTTTGGAGCCTGTCCTGGAACTAGCTCTTGTAGACCAGGCTGGCCTCGAATTCACAGAGATCCACCTGCCTCTGCCTCCCGAGTGCTGGGATTAAAGACATGCGCCACCATCACCTGGCTTTTTTTGTTTTTGTTTTCTAAGACGAGGTTTCACCATGTAGTCTGGGCTGTCCTGGAACTCACTCTATAGATAAGGCTGGCTTTGAACTCAGAGTCCATCTTCTTCTGCCTCCTGAGTGCTAGGATGAAAAAGATGTTTTGCCATGCCCTACTGTGTTATTTACCTATGTACAAGCGTATGCAGTTGCATGCACTTGCTGACAGGTGCCTGGAAGACTAGCGGAGTGTGCTGGATCATCCCCTGGAAGACTAGCGGAGTATGTTGGTTCACCCCCTGGAAGACTAGCGGAGTGTGCTGGATCACCCCTGGAACTGGAGTCAGAGGTCGTTGTGAGCCCCAACATGGGAACTGGGGACTGCTCTCTGAAAGAGTGGCAAGCACTCTTAATCATGGAGCCACCTCTCAAAGGCCCTAATATTTATAAATAGATTACTTCTCTTATATTAAGAGACCACATTTAACAAATCAGCAGCAAAATAGTAAATAATTCAGTTTAAAAGTGAGCTAAGGACGTGAGACAGGGGCAGAAGAATCCACTGGAACAGTGGTTCTCAACCTCCCTAAGGCTGCGACCTTTTAATGTGGTTCCTCATATTAAAGTTTTCTTCATGTGGTGACCCCCAACCATAAAATTATTTCATTGCTACTTCATATGGTAAACCCCGACCATAAAATTATTTCATTGCTACTTCATAACTGTAATTTTGCTAGTTATGAATTACAATATAAATATCTCATATGTAGGATATCTCATATTCAACCCTTGAAAAAGGGTCGTTTGACCCCCAGAGGGGTTGTAACCACAGGGTGAGAACTACTGTTGTAGACACTGAAAAGAGAAGCTGCCTGGAGTAACTGGACAGACCACACCTCAGAAACAAAGTGGAAGGAGAGAACTAATTCCCAAAAGTTGTTCTCTGACCTCCCCAGGCACATCAGGGCACGTGCATGCACGTAAACACAAATACATTTTTAAAAAGGCCACAAAACCCAACAAGAACAAGCACAGCACTAGAGGGGCTGCGACACAGGATCTCTGGCGCACTACTAGTGGGACTGTAAAATGGCACAGTGGACGGACAACAGCACAGGGCTCTTGGTAAATTCCACACAGAGCTGCCAAAGGGTCGGCATCGCAGGGCAGGGATGTAACCCGTGCTCACAGCAGCACCACTCAGGAGTGGGACGGTACAAACCTAAGCCACACTGCAGTGTCCACGGGAAATGAAACTGGTCAGACAAACTATATAGGCCTTTGATTTGAACAAAAAAAGCCTCTTAAATTCTTTAAGTTTTTCTTCCAATGTCACACTGTGCTGCTGGAAACCACTAACAGAACAAAAATATTAAAAAGGCCAGGCAGTGGTGGCACGCGTCTTAATCCCAGCACTCAGGAGGCAGAGGCAGGCAGATCTCTGTGAGTTTGAGGCCAGCCTGGTCTTCAAGAGCTAGTTCCAGGACAGTTAAGGTTGTCACACAGAGAAACCTTGTCTCAAAAACAAACAGGGCTGGAGAGATGGCTCAGAGGTTAAGAGCACTGCCTGCTCTTCCAAAGGTCCTGAGTTCAATTCCCAGCAACCACATGGTGATTCACAGCCATCTATAATGAGGTCTGGTGCCCTCTTCTGGCCTGCAGGCATACACACAGACAGAATATTGTATACATAATAAATACTTATTAAAAAAAGTTAAAAGAGCCAAAGTAGGGCTGATAATGCAGCTCAGCCCTGCACAGAAGAGAAAGTCAAAGCAGCTGTAAGCAGCTGCTGCCAGTCAAAGGCTGTACCCCCAGCCTCAGCACATGGAGATGACCCTCCTGACTATGGCCAAATATCCTTCAGCTAAACAGCGTTTGCCAAGATCTTTCATCTTGGTTTTTGGTGGGTGCTGAGCTAGGACTCTGCCACTTGTTAGCATCCTGCCTTCCACTTCCCACCACTGACCCCAGAGGCCCCAGTTTCATCAAGTTCCAGAAGCTGTTCCACTGGCTTTCTCAGAGCAAATCCGTGCTCTTTCATCACACTGTGGACAATTTAGATGCTAGCGTCACTATCTGGCACTTCAAAGTTTATAAGAATTCACCTGTGACATCGACCGAGCCTGATGACGACACCTTTCTAGTCTCCTTCCCAACGTCTTCCATTGTTAACCTTCTCTCTTCTGGAGTCAATATCGACAGCTGCATTTCCTTAAGAGAAAAAAATCTGGTTTAATTTCTATACTCATGTCTAACTGTATTTGTTCCCCTTTTCTTGAGCCAGTAACCAGTTGTTAATGTCCCTATACCCAACCAAGAACCAACTCTTCATTGACTGCCAACACTCTTGCCCACCTCCCCAGTTCCAAAACAAAAGTTTGGATATCTGATGTGATTCCAAACCTCTACAGAATGAGACAATATTACTTCTCTTTCATTTTTTAAACTATGTGCGTGTGCATGTGTGTGTGTGTGAGGGTCTATGCACAAGTGCAGGTACCTGGAGAGGTATAAGGCCCCCCTGGTAGTTAGAGTTCTATGGACCTCTGAGCCACCTGATGTGGGTGCTAGGAATCCAAGTCAGGCACATGCTCTCGACAGTATATGCTCTTAACCTCTGAGGCACCTTCAGTCACTTTCATTTTTAATGTACAGAGATTTGTAACTTAATACAGTGGATTTAAAATAATGTCCCAAAGGCACTTGAAAGGTCTGCCAAATACTGAGCCTGGCAATGGTTAGTTTTACGATCTCCACCATCCATGCCTTTTACGGTTCCAGTCGATAGACACAAGGTAAAAACTTTTGTTAGTGTGAGACCAGGTCTTGCTTTATAGCCTGGTTCACCCTAGTTATAAACTCATAATCCTCCTGCCTCAGCCTCTAAATACTGTAATTATAGGTACTACCACGCCTGTCTAAAAACTAGTTTTTGTTTTGAGACAGGATCTAAGTAGCTCTGGCTATACTGGAACTCTCTATGTAGACCAGGCTGGCCTCAAACTCTCACAGATCGGCCTGCCTCAGCCTCCTAAGTGCTGAGATGAGGTGTGTGCCACCACACCTGACGAAAACTCTTAATAGTACTATACTTGACAATATAAGACTAGCTAATGTTTGCCAATCTTAGACTAGACAAGATTTTAGAAATTAAAATCTGGCACAGAAATGCCTGATTCTTGTAAATTTTTAGTTTCATAGTTAACATTAAAGTCAACAAAAACCCCCAAGTGTGTAAGTGTGGTTGCCGTAGGAAAGCCAGGACTACACAGAGACCCTGTCTCAAAAAAAAAAAAAAAACAAACAAAAAAAAACCCTCAAATCAACAAAATGTACACAAACACATAAGATCCTAACAATTTATAAATTCAAAGACTATTTCAGTTTTATATCCTGAACACTTTATTTACAGGGTCTTACCATCTAGCCAAGGCAGTATGTAGCAGAGGCTGGCCAGCATTTGCCACCACGAACAGCTAACAATATAGACTTTAAGTTCTAAAGCCAGGCATCGACTAGCTGTTCATACCTATGGTCCTGAACTCACTCAATTTATTGGTGCACTTCAACAATAAAAACTTGATTCGTGTCTGGAGACTTTTTGTTTTTATAGAACTGATCCTTCTGTTGCCTAACAAAATTTTGTAAATTAAAATTGCTCCATTTGGCCTGGTGTGATGTACACCTTTAATCCCAGCACTTGGGAGGAAGAGGCAGGCCATCTCTGAGTTCAAGGCCAGCCTGGACTACAGAGCAAGTTCCCGAACAGCCAGGCTACACAGAGGAACCCTGTCATAGAACCACCCCTCCCCCTCAAAAGTTGCTTCAGTTTTTATGGCCGTAATAATGGGGCTCCTTAGTAAGCAAACAGAAAACAGCCTAAGCAGTCAGTTACTTATGGACCTCTTTTCAAACTATCATAAGGAATCTTAGGAATACTGTTGAAAATTTATATTATTAAATATTAAAAGTTCTATACAGAAAAAAAGTATTTTTGTTTATTTTTTGAGTGCTAGGATTAAAGGGGAGCACTACCATGCCTGGCAAGAAGTAATGTTTTGAAAAACGTCCCAGACTTCAGGCTGACTTCCTGTAAACGGCACTCCACCCGTGAGGGTGGAGGGTGGTGTGACTAGGTTGCCAGTCCAGCCTTTTTAACAGCTGAGCAGTCTCTGCAGTGCAGGCCCAGGGTCTTAAGGCAGCAACAGAAGGAAAGACAACAGCAGCGTCCTGTTAGGAGTTGAGAAAAATGGGAGCCAGGCTCATCATGCAAGGAGCTTGCTTCCAAGCCTGGTGACCGGAGTCCAATCCCAGTAACTCACAGTGGAACAAAGACTGACTCTGGAGAGTCCTCTGAGCTCCACCAGGGCAAAGCGGCACATCAGAGCCGCTCCCCTCCCCAAATGTTTCTTCAAAAATTTAAAACACAGCATGTTCGATTACTATACGCTGAATATGACCAAACCTTGCTAAACTGGTTTCTGCTTAACAATGTAGAAATGATAATCCTTTGCAATTTACTACAAAATCTATTTACCATAGCTGCCCTAGTGTGCTGCATGAGAGGTACTTAACCTATCACCAGGTAAGGGAGCAAAGTCAACTTTCACCCAAGGGTCAGACTGCCGTGCTGTAAGAAACAGCGCAAGTTCTAAATCCCCAAAGTAACTTGCAGCCCACGGGGATATGCAAAACTCAGATGTGACCTCAGGACAAAGGTCTTGGTCCAAACACAGGGCAGAGGGTGACAGTAATTCTCAAAGGATGTGAACTCCCACTAGTCAGCAGCTCTGAGTCAGCGTTCAAAAACAAGGTTAGGAGGGTCAAGTATGAGCTACAGCAGGATTTTGCCACTGCAAACACAAAGCGACATCTTTGACGAAAATCCACCATCTCAGTGTACATCTATCTGACAAAGGAGACTCGAGTCAATTCTTGTCAGATACGTCACAAGAATTCACACAAGGGGCGACTCTGGTCTGCTGCTCGTGTGCCCTGCACCCGATTCTAGGAATCCTTTCAAAGCAAAGGCCCGGAGGTCCATTTGGGCATGCCTGTTCAACAGACTACAGGGAAAAAAAAAAAAAAAAAAAAAAAAAAAACCAGCAGAAGGTGGGCACTAGGACCAGCTGCGCAGCCCGTAGGGCCCAAGACAAAGGTTAGGCTAAAAGACGTAAATATGGCTGAGGCGCTCACACCCTCTACCTAAACTTGACACTAACAATCCAGACAGAATGGAACAATTGACGCCCGCCCACCCGCCCCGCTCAGTTCCACTGTTTACGGCCCGCCGCTGCAACACGGTATCTCGGAACGAGCATTCTCCAGGCTTCCATCTGCGCACTCCGTGAGGACCGAAAGGCGCTGGGCGGGATCGCCAGCACCACGGGCCGCCGCGATCCCGCGGGGAGCGCAGACAAAGGCCGATTCCCTCCGGGGCCTGCGGCTCACCGCCCCGGGCTGCGGGCGCCTCCCGGCCCGAGCGCGCCGCGCGCAGCACGACCGGGCCCTGGGCCGGAGCCGCCGGATCCCCGGGCGCGGTGCGCGAGCAGGCCGTGGGAGCTCGCTCGGCCCCGCTTCAAGCCTCCCGCCCGTCTCTCCAGAAGCCGGGTCACACGAGCCGCCGCTCCCCACCCCACCCGGGACTCACCCACGGCCGCGGGCGCCCGCCCGCAGGACGGCCGGCGAGCGAGCCCGCGCCCGCGCAGGCGCAGACCAGGCCCGACCCAGGCAGGGGTGGGGAGAAGCAGCGTCGCCGGACCACGTGATCAGGACCCCTCCTTGCTCCGAGGGTGGCGGCTGCTGGGGTAGCCCTGTGCAGCCTCGGGCCCGACAGCGACTCCTGTCACTCCTGTCACCAGGCTGCGGGGTGCCACCAGTCCCCTCACTGTGAGCCGAGGCTGTACGGTGGCCTCGCTGTGCCATAAACAGCCAGCGCGTTCTTTAGTGTGGGGCCTGTCGAGTTCCTGGAAACCCAAGGATGTAGATAGCGCGTGCGTGAAGGCTCAGTGTTCTCAAAGCTTGGTAGAGAGCTCTTTGTCACCGCACTCCACAGGACACCTGTGTCTGCCTGAGGTCATACACAGCCGCTTTTTTCTTAGAGGCTCACCGTTTGTGGGGTCTTAGAAAGAGCACTTTTTGCCACGCGATAATGGAGACCCAGGTCGGAATTATAGCCCTGGCACTTCTTGAGTGTCTTTGGGCAAGTTACTCATCTCTTCCGTGAATGTGTTCCTCGGTGTTGTGACATTCGTGCAAAGGTTCTGATTTGTACAGGGCCGATGGCGACAAATGTGAGAATTTGACCGAAGGGAAGAGGTCACCCTGCTTTGGGGGAGGCTCCTTGGCAGACTCGTGGATGCGTGACGTGCCTGCCACATAAGATTGGGGTAATTCCACCATTATGGATCTCTCAAGGCGGGTGTCCCCAGCCTGCCCAGTGTTTACTTGTTCGGAAGATGTGGAAGACCACACCTCCCCTCGGAAACCACGCCTCCCTGCGTCAACAAACAGGCAGGTCAATTTTTGGTGTTGCAAAGCATTCTTACACAAAGTTCACCTAGACAATCACTCAATCGAGTCTATAAACGTATAAACATTACAAAACATTTTTCAATAGATTTAATGTTAGTGCGTGTGTATAGGTGTCCAGGAAGCCAGAATAGGGCTTTGGGTTCCTTGGTGCAGGAATTACAGATGGCTGGGTGGTCCCGTGTGGGTGCCACATTCAGGTCTTCTGTAAGGGCAGTACACGTGCTTAATCGTGACCTCTCCAGCATCCAACCCTCAGTTCTTAAAATAAGTTTGTCATTTTATGTTGGATCACGCTGATAGCGTCCTCTGCCACACAATTAGGGACACCCCTTTGAGGAGGTAGGCATCTGTTCAGGGGTCTCTAAGGGAGTTCAGTCTGATAGAGGACAAAATCGAAGCCTCCAAAGCCAAAGTAAGAGGGCTTTTCCCCTTGAGAGGGAACCAGGGATCATGTGCTGGAACTGGGTCACAGAGGATGAGCGGAGGGAATGTGGGCTGGTAGAGGAAGTCACCACAGCGGCGGAGGAGATTTTAAGGTCAGATGGGGGGGCTGTTAGTACAAACCTCCCCTGACAGATCACAGAACAATGACAAGGTCACACTATGGTTTAGGACAATTAATCAGACAACAATTGGGGAAAGGGTATTTACCTCAAAATTATGTTTTCTTTGGCATCTGTGAATTTCTACTCGAATGTGTTATTGTATTGTTCAAAAAGCAAAGAAACCAGGCAGGTATCCAGTGTGTTTATAAGCATAAATCATTAATTTCAGTTTATAATGGGAAGGTTATTTTCCTGTGTGTTGGGGCGGGTAGTGAAGGGAAAGACTGAGATTAAACATACAACTGGGGCGTAACTGATTGAAAAGTGTGAAAATCCATCATCACGAGAACACTCGTGTCTGGGTAGAGCCAGCAAGTCCTGCTGTGCTCCAGGCCACAGTGCAGGCCTCTAGTGTCTTGTCAGGAGCCACCAGGGACTTTGCTCTCTGTTCTTGCCTATCTGCTAACAATCAAAACCCTCTTATTTTTAAATTCAGAATTCCTCATAAGGCTAGCTTTCCATTTTGGTCCCCGTCCTTCATTCTTTCGTCTTTTGTTCAGATCCTCAAACTGTTCTGCGTACCTGCAGCCTCCACGGGGACACGTAGCCCAGGTGTGTTCACACCACTCCTCAGGTTAGCAGTCTTCCCTGTCACACCGTTCTCCCTAATGTGGTACATAGGACCGTCCACCGTCTGGCTCCTCCGCCTTCCTGCTGACCTTATCCCTAGCTAACGCTGGAGGATGTTGTCCTGTGCAATCTCTCGTGGTTTGCACATCCTTGTGTTCCAGAAACCTGTCTGTCCTCGTCATCCTCAAGGTTTCACCGAACATGGTATCCTGGCAAGGTCCTAGTGCCTCCTCCACCTGTGGCTTCCTCTGATCACCTCAGGCAAGACTTGAAGCCTCTCACCTGCCTCTTCCACACACAGAGAGGTCAGAATGTGGTCTCACTCATAGAGGTGTCTCTTTTCTACAGCCATTCACAAGGCCTGAGCTTTCTGATGCCAAAAGGGAGACTATGGTTGGCAAAATAAAATGCCAACATATCGCAGAGGTTTTTTAAAAGGGCTTCTAGTAGCTGAGCGGTGGTGGCACACACCTTCAATCCCAGCACGCAGGAGGCACAGGCCAGCCTGGTCTACAAAGCAAGTTCCAGGACAGCCAGGGTTACAGAGAGAAATCCAGTCTCAAAAAGCCATAAATATATAAGCAAACAAACAAACAAATAAAAGTACTACTAGAGGCCTGGAGGCTAACTTGGTGGTAGCATGCTTGCTCAGCTTACTTAGAATCTGGGTCTTTGGGAAAAGGTATGCCGTAAGGGGATTTTTCTGTCCCATCAGCCAGCTCTCAAATAAACAACACAGAGACTTATTAAGAAAGCTCAGCCATAGCTTAGGCTTATTTCTAACTAGTTCTTATAACTTAACCCATTTCTATTCACTTTCTGCCTCGTGGCTGTGTTATATTACCTCATCTCCATATTGCCCATCCTGCTTGATCTGCCTCATGGCATCTCCGCCCTTCTTCTTCCCAGAGTTCTCTCTGCCCCCAAAATCACCCCTAGCCATTGGCCATTCAGCATTCCATTAAACCAATCAGAGTGACATATGTATTCACAGTGTACAAAAAGATTATTCCACAGCAACGCATGGGAATGCAGCTGGGGTCTCTTTGCTCTAAGCACTTTCTGCCCTCCTCCACCCCCCTCCCCAAATGCTTTCTAGGAATCTGTCATATGTCCCCAGGGTCCATCAGTCCAAACTATCAGGGAAGTCTCAACTACTATGGGTAGTAGCTCTGCCCAGGTACAGTCACCTATGGTCAGCCGCTAACAGGGGTCAGTGACACCTTCCTTTCTGTTCTGTGTATTTCCCAGACTGCTGCAATCCTCTGGGCCGGTCTCAGCCACTCCCCCTCACACCCCTAGGCTCTGTCCCTAGGCCTGCCTCCCTCCCTGAACAGGCAAAGGTGCACATTTTGTTCCCTCCACCCAGAATAATGTCCTGTTCCTTCGTCATCCCTCAGTTCCAGCAGCCTCCTCGTCCCTGTCGTCCCTGACGTGACCCTTGCTGCCTCCCACTGCAGAGCCCTCAGCGCTGGCAGCCCTTCCCCCAGCAGCTGCAGTCCCAACCTCTAAACTTGTCCAACTGCCGATGGGTGTGTCAGCTGAGGCCTCGTCCTGGCTCATTTTCAGCTCTTTTTATCTCTGAAGAGCTGGAGTTGGAGCCCAGGGCCTTGCACGAGACAGGCGAGTGTTCTGAGCCACACCCGGTCCTTTGCTCCTTCCCAAGCCTGTGTCTACCAAGTCACTTACCAATATCTTTAAACAGAGGCCAAAGTTAACTGAGGTCAAAGTTAACCTAGCCAGTGAGGTTGTTCGCTTATTCATTCACTTATTTCCATGCAGACAGGACCCTACTAAATCAAAGATTTTTGTTTTTCAACTGTGTGCACATTAGATATCCCTTTAAAACAAACAAACAAACAAAAGACCTGGGAGTCACAGGCCTTTAATTCCAACACTTGGGAGGCAAAAGCAGGAGGATCTCAGAAAGTTCGAGGCCAGTCTGATCTACAGAGCAGAGTTCCAGGACAGCCAGGGCTGTTACATAGAGACACCTTGTCTCAAAAACAAAAATAAACAAAAGGCAGCAGCTGGGGGTATGACCCGGTTGTAGACCATTGGCTTAGTATGTGCTTAACCTTGGGTACCAGCCCTTACCTGCAGATTCAAATTTACCTAGTTTGCTTCAGTGTTAAGCTCAGAATCACCTGAAATTGGCAAGTACCACAGACACTTGGCCTTGACAGCAGCGGGATCTCCAAGCGATGTGGCCTTTAGAACCAGCTGGTATTTAACAGGCTCTGCGTGAGTGATTGAGAGCACAGTACAAGCTAAAGGACTAAGATGTCTGAAGGCATGGCCAGACAATTCTGCCCCAAAGAGATGGGGGAGCCGAGGCAGAACTCAGGGCCAGCCTGGTTAGCTAAGCAAACAGGCACACCACAATGGAGCTACCCAGTCCAGTCCGAAGGCCGATGTGCTCCTAGACCAGAATTTTCATGGGAGAGCCCAGTTGGTTGTAGTTGAGGTTATACTTGACACCTGTCTGCCGTTATCCTCAGGTTATTTGGGGGTGAACAATAGCTCCAAACTGACATTGTGACCCGTGATAATGACGGGGGGAGGGTCCTGAAGGAAACAGGAATGCATGCGTGAATGAGCTCCCAGCCCAGGAGATGAGGCATGAGGCATTGTCTGAGGTGGGTGCCACCATGTGCTGAGCATGATGACATCAGAAGATGACATCAGAAGATGACATCAGAAGAAGATGACATCAGAAGAAGCTCTACCAACTGCACTCAACCTGAAAGAGGGAGTCACAAAGGATGCCAGGACTTTGGCAAGGTGGCCTCAGGAAAAGCATGGCTGAGGAAGAAATGGCCAAGGAGGAGACATCAGGTTGCCCCTTCCGGATGACCTTGTTCTGTCCTTCAATGTTGCTTTGCCCCCAGGCACACCTAAGTGCCACACCGAGTCCCAGAAAGTCTGACGTCAGACCAGGAGACACCTCATTGGTATCTGAGTGCCACATCCTTGTGAAATGCAAACACATTTTTATCTAGTAAGAGGCTGGTCGATACAGCAACAAACATTTGCACAGTACTGTGGGATTGCCAAGCGGTGACACAATGATTATTCCCTCTGATTGTCACATATTTTGTGTGCTCAGAGAAACCCCTTGACCTGATTTTACCTCACAGACATGAGGCGGGGCTTTGCCACCTCCACGGCCTGGGGTCAGTGCAGAGGTGCAACTTGCTTAGCAGTAGCTCTGGCACTTGTGTAGGCCCAGGACTAAGATAAGCTCAGGGGCAAACTGGCCTTGACCCCAGAGAGCTATCCCCAAACTCTGATGCCCCAGGGGAGCTGTGGCTCCTGAGGCCAGGACAGATCTGAATGGAAATCACCAAGCACAAGGGCCCAAAGATTTGTAGCAGTACAAGAACCACGTGTGGACCGGATGACCAAGCAACTTGGGAATGCTTAACTAGACAAGCCTTCAGTGAGATCAGACAGCTGGGCCCTGAGGCCTGGATCCAGGACCTCCAAGATGTGTTGCCAGGATGCACATGGGGGTCCTTCCTGAACCAGAAAGAGGAAATGAAAGGAGGGGACCAGGTGCTAGGGGTGCAGATAGACTGGCAGCCAGCATCTGCTGATATGTTAATAGGCACCTCAGTCAGCCCTTTGTCTCCAGTTGGAGACCTAACACTTCCTGGTGCTCAGGATTAGGGCACCCCCAGAGGGAAGGAGTCAGTTTGCCTTCTTTCCTTTTGCATTTGAGGGTCCTGAGGCCCTACAGTTCCTACAGTGACGTTCACTTCTGGACCATGACGTCCTCTGGGTCTCCACTATCAGGGCCAGCGTCTGCCTTTCTGCTGTTATTTGTCTCTCTGAGACTCCTTTCTCCGCACAGCAGAGCCCGCAGTGCGTGGACTGTGCCAAGTGCAGACACAGCAAGCTTGCCAAACTCGGGGCCCTGTACCAGAGTTACGTCGCCACTGGTCACTGACCACCCGTGCTCCGGGCCCTTGCTTGGGGCAGGGTTGACATTCTAGGGACACTCTAGTAAGTACGGGTGAAAGACCCCCAGTGTGGGGAGACTCTCACTCAAGTCTCGGGATAACACAACCCCCCAGTAACTCACGAGAGACTGTCCTTGCTGCAATCACACGAGGTTTAATGATGAGATGAGACGGGAACCAGTGCACTGGGGCCGAGACTCATAACCCACGCAGGGGAAGAGTTGGACCCCGAGTGACCGAGAGTAGGGGTTTTTAAGGGAAGAAACCACAGCCCAGTGATCCGAAAGGGGCAGGGAGGGTGTAGAAAATCCTGAAAATACCAGTGATGATCACAAGGGGGCAACTCCCTGCCTCTCAAGATTATTCTCAAGATTACAATCTAACGCCGGGAGGTGGTGTCGCACGCCTTTAATCCCAGCACTTGGGAGGCAGAGGCAGGCGGATCTCTGTGAGTTCGAGGCCAGCCTGGTCTACAAGAGCTAGGTCCAGGACAGGCTCTAAAACTACAATGAAACCCTGTCTCGAAAAACCAAAAAAAAAAAAAAAAAAAAGATTACAATCTAACTTTATCTTCAGCTAGTTCCTGAAACACAGTCACTGAACTGGCTAATCCTAGATTTCCGATTCTTCTCTTCCTGCTTAGATTTTTGGCTATTTTCTTCCCGCTGGGGGAGGGGCGGGGTTCTGGATTTATCCAGGTCTTTCATGGGATGATAAACAATAAATAATGAACACGATGCATTTTTAATATTCATGCAATAAAGATGCAGGGAGTTCATATTTATACAACAGAGATAATAAAGTGTTGAAAAATAAATATTAACTATGGGAATTAGTTAAATTGTAAACACACATTTATTACTTAGATAATAGTGATAATGCGTAAAGTGAATTTGTTTTGTTTCTGCCCCCCCACCATTTATTTATTTAATGTGTATAGGTATATGCGTGTCTAGTGTGTAGAGGTTAGGAAACTGCTTAAGGATTTGGTACTCCCCTTTCACCACTATATATATATTATAGTGGCAAGTGCCATTACCCACTGAGCTATCTTGCTGCTCCTTTTTGTTTGTTTTTGAGACAGGGTCCCATGTAGGCCAGGTTAACTTCAAATTTTCCATGTAGCTGAGGCTGACCTTAAACCCTTGTCCCTCCTACTCCCATCTCTGAAGTGCGCAGATTACTGGAATGAGCTATCATGCTTAGTTTGTGTGGTGTTGGGGATAGAATTCAGGACTTTGTGCATGCTAAGCAAGCATTCTACCAACTGAGGTACATCCCCAAAGCTCATGTAGCACTCGTGAGCCTCTGTAGCACAAATAATAGAAACCCAGACACAGATATTGGGGTTCAAGCTGAAGATCAGAAAAGCAAAGGAACTGCTAGAGAGATCTTACCTCTACCAAGGCAAAATTTTCTTTACTTTGAACATTCTAAAGTGTCTACATTTGAATCAGATAGTAAAAATGTCATCCATGAAATGGTAAACTATAGATTCAGGAAACTGTTTATGTATCAGTTCCAAAAGCTGACTTAGAAAATAATGGCACAGGGAACATTCCCTCGGTGAGAATCTTCCATTGATATCTTTTAGCAGGCTGAGAATTGTAAGTAAGCACTGTGAAGGCAAATTTTTCTCTGTCTTTTGTTTTGTAAAGGTATAGGGAAGAAACAATCTTTTAAATCAATAACTGTAAGAGGCCATCCTTCAGAAAACAGAGAAGGCAGAAGAATACCAGGCTGTAGAGATTCTATTGGTTGAATCACCTTACTAACAGTTCTTATTCTATTAACAGTTGAATTGCCTTATTAACGCATTTATTTGCTCCTGTACCAGATGTTCTAAAGCATGCAGTTTCTCTGTTGTTAAAGGTCATACAGATTGGTCTGTCAACCATCTAGGTAGGGTTGTTGGGGCCTCTGAAATATCAGCAGCTGTTGTGCCCTGTTCTTTTACAACCTGAATGGTCAGTGATTATTGTTGAGGCTGAATTAGTTTTTCAAAGAAGAACTCATACCAATATTCCTCAAATTATTCCACACAATAGAAACAGAAGGAACATTGCCAAACTCTTTTTATGAGGCTACAATTACCCAAACCACAGAAAGACATTACTAGGAAAGAGAATTACAGACCAATCTCACTCATGAACATTGATACAAAAATACTAAACAAAATACTGGCAAATCGAATCCAAGAACAAATCAGAGCCATCATCCACCATGATCAAGTCAGCTTCATCCCAGAGATGCAGGGATGATTCAACATACAAAAATCTGTCAATGTAATCCACCATATAAGCAAACTGAAAAATAAAACCACATGATCATCTCATTAGATGCCAAAGAAGCTTTCGACAAAATACAACATCCCTTCATGATAAAGGTCTTGGAGAGAGCAGGGATACAAGGGACATACCTAAACATAATAAAGGCAATATACAGCAAGCCAAAAGCCAACATCAAACTAAATGGAGAGAAACTCCCAGTGATCCCACTGAAATCAGGAACAAGACAAGGTTGTCTACTCTCTCCATATCTATTCAATATAGTGCTTGAGGTCCTAGCTAGAGCAATAAGACAACAAAAGGAGACCAAGGGGATACAAATCGGAAAAGAAGTCAAACTCTCACTGTTTGCTGATGATATGCTAGTTTACATAAGTGGCCCCAAAAATTTTACCAAGGAACTTCTACAACTCATAAACACTTTCAGTAATGTAGCAGGATACAAGATTAACTCAAAATAATCAGTAGCCTCCTGTACACAGATGATAAAAGGGCTGGGGAAGAAATCAGAGAATCAACACCCTTCGCAATAGCCACAGATAGCATAAAATACCTCAGAGTAACTCTAACCAAACAAGTGGAAGACTTGTATGACAAGAACTTTAGATCTTGGAAGAAAGAAATTGAAAGAACTGAAAACAGCCTGGTATTGGCATAAAAACAGACAGGAGGATCCATGGAACCAAATCGAAGACCCGGATATTAATCCACACACCTTCGAACACCTGATTTTAAGAAGCAAAAAATATCAAATGGATATTAACAAATGGCGCTGGCATAACTGGATATCAACATGTAGAAGAATAAAAATAGACCCATATCTATCACCATGCACAAAACTCAAGTCCAAATGGATCAAAGACCTCAACATAAAGCCAGCTAGGCTGAACCTTATAGAAGAGAAAGTGGGAAGTACACTTGAACACATTAGCACAGGGAACCACTTCCTAAATATGACCCCAGCAGCACAGACACGGAGAGAAGCAATTAGTAAATGGGACCTCCTGAAACTGAAAAGCTTCTGTAAAGCAAAGGACACGGTCAACAATGTTG
Organism: Arvicola amphibius; assembly: GCF_903992535.2. NCBI lineage: Eukaryota > Metazoa > Chordata > Mammalia > Rodentia > Cricetidae > Arvicola > Arvicola amphibius. The sequence continues at coordinate 97,754,714 of NC_052057.2, forward strand.
GGAGCAGTGAGACCCCAGATCCTGAATTTCTTGTAATCCCCTGATCTGAGTGCCTACAGCTGTTCTGAGCACGAAACCTTCAGGAATTCCTGATGGCAGGAGAGTGGTTTCTGGTGGGTTTGGCTGCGGCGTGGCTATCTATATATAATCTGCCCCTGAACACAACAAAGGGGGCATTCTTGGGGAATTCAAGGATGCCCTGTGTCTCTGTCAAAAACAAACAAACAAACAAACAAACAAAAAATCAGAAGCAAACTTTATTTCAGAAACCACTCTCCTGCCATGAGGAACTCCTGAAGGTCTCGTGCTCAGAGCAGCTGTAGGCACTCAGATTAGGGGATTACAAGAAATCCAGGATCTGGGGTCTCACTGCTCCCAACACAACAAGACGAAACGACAGCCTACAGAATGGGAAAAGATCTTCACTAACCCCACATGAGACAGAGGTCTGATCTCCAAAATATACAAAGATCTCAAGAAATTGGTCATCTTACAGAGCAATTCCTGTAGGTTACTGGATATATTAATGTTGGTTGTTTGAATACCTTAGGCTGTTCTTCTCTATTCTTATAATGTAACTGAAATTGGTTCTCCATTAAATTCCTCTGTCTGGATTTGAATATCTCTGTGATCTATTTTATTTTGTTTTTTGAGACAGGGTTTCTCTGTAGTTTTGGAGCCTGTCCTGGAACTAGCTCTTGTAGACCAGGCTGGCCTTGAACTCACAGAGATCCGCCTGCCTCTGCCTCCTGAGTGCTGGGATTAAAGGCGTGCGCCACCACCGCCCGGCTCTGTGATCTATTTTAATAAGTTTTTCTAAGGCCTGTATCTTAGCACTCTGCTTAACCAATCTTTTAATGATAAAACAAAAATGATAAAGCTGATAATATTTACAATTGACATTTCGTAAGTCCCATCTAAATTAGTTCTCCTCTCACCTAACTGTTCCATTTTCAAACTGTCTAGCATATTATTATACAGAGACACAAATCCCTCCAATGTCATGGTGTTTCCTATTTTTTTTAATGTGGGGAAAACGCTGTCTCTTTTAACCAATCCCTCTCTCCAAGAATTCTCAATTGTTTTACCAAATCTGTTGACAATGTTGATAAAGACGTGAGGTTTGTTGCTGTTGTACAGAACAGTAAAGGCCTGACTGGATTTAAAGGCAGCTACCTAATTTGACAGCAGTCCAAGCAGGGGGTTCAGGGAGAGCCCTCCAGGAGAGAAAAAAGAAAAATCTGGCTGGCAGGGAAGTAACTATGGCTGCACGTAGCTCCAGCCTATGGCAGTGGCTGTAAAGGCAAAAGGCTTTTTTATGAATTTGTACCCCAAATGTAGCAAGAATAGTAAAAACCTAGAGACAGATATTGGGGTTCAAGATGAAGGTCAGAAAAGCAAATCAGCCAACCACTAGAGTAATCTTACCAAGGCTCAGAAAAACAAAGGGGGGGGGAGAATCCTGCAATGCTCTCCACGAACCTCAGACTCTACACTCCAGAGTGCCTCTCTCTGCCCGCCCGCTATATCACTCCTAGTGCTGGTATTAAAGGCACGTGATCTCCGTACCTCCACCTCCCCAGTGCTTAAAGGCCTGTGATCCCAAGTGTTGCGATCACTTTTGTGTGAGCTGTTTCTCTTTTAGACAGACTTGGTCTTGGGTAGCCCAGGGTGGCCTTGAATTCAGAGTTCAGTTTGACTGTCTCCAGAGTCCTGGGATTAAAGGTGTGCATCACCACTCCCTGGCCTATATGGCTGACTAATATGGCTGCTTTACCCTCTGATCTTCAGGCAAGACTTATTTATTAAAACACAATCAATATATGATGGAGGAGAGTTATCTGTCTATGTTTCTTTCATTGGTTAATTAATAAAGAAAACTGCCTTGGCCCTTTAAGAACAGAAAATTAGGTAGGTGGAGTAGACAGAACAGAATTGTGGGAACAAGGAAGTAGAGTTAGGGAGACGCTTCAGGCATTCGCCATAGGGAGTCTCCATGCTGCTGTTCTCCGAGATGGACACAGGTTAAGATCTCTCCTGGTAAGCCACAACTCGTGGTGCTACCCAGATTACTAAATATGGGTTAAAGGAAGATATGAGAATTAGCCAATAAGAGGCTGAAACTATGGGCCAGGCAGTGTTTTAAAAGAATACAGTTTCCGTGTAATTATTTCGGGTGTAAAGCTAGCCGGTTGCTGGGAACTGGGCGGCGGGAACGCAGCCCGCCGCTTCACACTACAAATATACTTCTACACCCCCTCCTTCTTTAAGAGTTGAGTCTCCTGTAGGCCAGGCTGACTTCAAACCTAGCAAGTAGCCCAGGCTAGCTTCAAGCCCAGCACGTAGCCAAGGATGACTTTTAACCTTCATCCTTCTGCCTCCATCTCCTGAGCCTGAGTGTTGTGATTATAGGTGTGTGTCACCAAGTCACCTTGGCAGAGTGCTTTTAAACAACAAAGGTGTGTTACTAGGGTATGCTGCTTTGAGCTTGCATCTCTAGGACCCTCTGTCCTTACTGAGGTGTGAGCACCTTTTATCTGTAAAATGGACCCCACACTTAAAATGTTTTTGAAAGTCTCTGTATTCTAGACCTTCTAACCGTTGAAGTTGCATGGTTGCTATGACCTCTGCTATCTTACCTTGTTCCTGGTCCTGCTGGTGTTGTTATCTGGAGGCTGCATGTGTCTTCACTCAAAGCCCTGTAGATGGCTGCTGCTGTGCCATTGACACCAGAGGCACTGGAGCTTTCTGTAGCCTGAGTGGCTCACACAGCTGCAAAGCGACAGGGAGGACATGAGCCAGGGTTGCTGTGCTCCCCTGGGACAAGGAGATAACATATTTTCTCCTCCCCTGCCTCTGCACCATGGGCACAGCTCTTCCAAGTGTCTCTGGGTCTCTCAGCACTGTGTCTTGCTGTCACTGGACAGAAGAGCTCCTGCCAGACAAAAGTCACACAAGGAGCTGACAGCCGAGGTGACAGTTCTGGTTCACCTATTATTTTCCTAGACTGAGCACTGAGCCCTATGTCCTACCAACCCCTTAGCTGGGGACAGCTGGGGACTCCACAGTCTAAGCCCAGGCAGCTTCCACCCTTAGCACCCGCTGGCGGCTGAATTCTCTTTGAGGGAAGAGAACTGCTAACCCTGTGTCTTCTGTTTTAGACAAGCTTGAATCATTAAAGGAAAGTCTCCAGAGGAAACCATGTAGCTTTTGTTTGGCGCATTTCCAAACCTATATTGGAGGACAAAATGATGCCTCTCAGGAGGACACAAACACTTGGAGATGGATGGTTTACCTTCTGATCTCATAATGCAATTCTATACAGTTTATATCTTGGAATGAAAAATAAAAAAATAAATAAACAAAAAACCAAGACAAAAACCCCAAACCATCCAACTAGCTAACCAAACAAAAGCCAACCAGAATAATGGATGGTGATTTCTGAATGAAGATATTTTCCCACAGGGCCAGTTATGAAAAAAAAATGAATGTAAGTTAACTAAATTAAACCAGTGTATCACGGCCTAAGCCCAAATCTTCAGAGATTTAATAAGAGAAAGAGGTCAGGACCCCTTTAAGTGGAAAGTGAAGGGCATGAAGCCACAAGCAAAAATAGGCTCAATAAATAATTACATGTGTACGTGGAAGGCTGAGATTCTTCAGAACAGGGACTGAACTGCTGATGGTAATTTCTGTCTTACTTATATTTATCTGAAATACAAATGTATTGGTAAGAACATTTGAATTTTCTAACTGAAGATTAGGGACTTGGGAGGAGTGCTGTGTGAGATTGCTCTGAGCTAATTTTTTTTTTTTTTTAAACCAGGCTGCTTGCTCTCCCCCCCCCCCCCCCCATCCCTATTATTTTATCTCTGGGAAGCTTTGTCAGAGTGTAGTGTTTTGTGTCTGTGTGCGTGTCTGAGGTGCCATTCTCCCTCACGGAAGAGCCAGTTCAGATGCCACGTCCTCAGTCTCTCCTCTGCTGGAACACCCATCATCCACCCCTAGACACTTCCTGCAGCTCAACTTGTCTGTTCACTCTTGCTTCCAAGGGATTTTAGTTCCACCTCCATTTTGCTTTTTGCCTTATTTGCCTTTTCTGAGGCTCAGCTGTAATGCAAACGAATGCCACATGAGGGCACCAGAGCCATGCTAGTGACTCCCACCCATGTAGCCTTCCGTGGAAACTGTCTCCTAAGCAGGAGGCCATGGGGCCGTGGCTGGCCTAATGGCCAAGAGGGAGAAATGAGGAAAACAACTAGCCGACATGCTCAGAGGATTTCTCTAATCCCACCTCAGCTCCCTAGAACGGTACTGGCCAAAGAGATCCTCCAAGCCATTTGCTCAAGAATCCTGGAGCATCGGCTTGCTGTGTGGCTTTATCAAGCCTTCGCCTCTCTGGTCCTCTATTTCCCTCCATCCACTGCTTCCTCAAGGAAGATGCTCATTGCACTTCTCAGCTACCCCTACTGGTCTGCATCTATTTCACGCTCCATGTTGGTAAGCGCGCGCGCACAAGCGCACACACAACAAAAACAAAAACCTCCAAAAGAGTCAACAAGATGAGGCGCTTTCTCTCCCCTTAGGACTTCCTAGTTAGTACACTTGGGTCCCAGCTCGGACAAAGAACATTTTCTACTTCCAGGTCCCTGTGCCAGGGTTTGCCCTTTCTTCTGTGAGCTTGGGGACTAGCACTGTGCTGGGAGGGCAGAAGGGGGGGAGGAGAGAGAGAGAGAGAGAGAGAGAGAGAGAGAGAGAGAGAGAGAGAGAGAGAGAGAGAGAGAGAGAGAGAGAGAGAGACAGACACAGACAGAGACAGAGACAGAGATAGACAGGCAGACAGACAGAGAGACAGAGACACAGAGAGACAGAGAGAGAAGTTCTAGGTTTTGGGGTTTTTTTTGTAAGAGGGAAGGCTATACCCTTGAGCAGGAAAAGCTGGTGGGTTTGGTGGGTTCTTCCCTTGGTAGGTGAGGGCCCGCTGTGCTGCTCTGAATGTGATGGGGGCTTCCTTGCTTCAAAAGATTCCAGGCTGCAGGATGATGTCATTGTGACCATGTTTCCTAGCATGCTCAAAGCCCTAGGTGCGTCCCATTTAAGCCACACTGCACGTGTGCACACACACGTGCGCGCGTGTACACACACAACTTCCAATGAAGTCCTAGGAGACCCTGGAGTATTGCTGACACCACACTGGCCTGTCCAAGTCGCCTGATGGCCCCAACACTTGACACCTCTACCTGGAACAGCTTTTGCTTCTTCTCCAAGGCCTACCCCATCCTGATTGCTGCCAAGCAGAGCTAGTCACCTATTGTCCCTGCCCTGGAACCCGTTATGGTTATGGCTTGCACCGTGTCACGACTAATTTCATGTTCTTCCGCCTTCCTTACCCCCACCCCCCGCCCCCTGGAAATCTCCCGAGGCTAGAGGGGGTATCCACTTACCTCAGTATCCACCAGGAAGTACTGTGTCTGCTGAGCCAATTAATTTGTTTCCATTTAAGAAGCTCATTAGGGAGCTTCCTCATCCTGCTGGAGCTACAAAGTTCCTCTCTCTTGGAACCGCCCCTCTGAGGGATGGCAGAGCTCAGCTTTGGCAGGCAGGCAGCTATCGGCCAAGATTCCTGGAGCCCATGGCTGTATCTGAGAGAAATTAAACATGGAAGTTGGGGCACAGGCTGTTTGAGAACAGGGCACTTGTGCAAAGGGACACACAGAGCACATTCCAGTTGGAAGGGAGCCATCGGGGTCTCAAAGGTGCCTCTGAAGTTTGAACATATTGTCTCAGGAAGTGTAAAGAGCAGATGTGACAGTTTGTACTCAATCACCCCCCTCCCCCAGCCCTCCAGGGGCATCCATGGGTCAATTCCAAAAGCCAGCCCGATTGTCCCAATGTTTCTGATGAGCTGTCCCCAGAGCCATTGAGAGCACTTCTCCTTCCCAGACCCTCGGTCAAGTGACACCAAATACCGAAGTGTCTTCACAGTCCGAATCTTTGTCTCCTGACCATTGCTATAGCAGAACTTGAGGGTGGGTATCCTGGTCACCAAAGGCCACCAGCCAGAGTTGCCCAGATGGCTTGAAGACTCAGGCCTTTTGCAACTTCCCTACAAAGGGTTGCTCAGGGAGTCTCTCCAGAATATGCTGGAGGGCCCTTCCCACCAGGCAAGTTTCCTTTCTTCCTGTGGATGCAATCTCGCTTTGCTGAGCTGCTGAAAGGCTCTTGACTCCTCACTGCTCAAGGACGAGCTGCTAAAGTGGCCGGGACATTGTGACCAATAATGAAGGCAGCAAAAAGAAAGAAAGAAACCCAGTCCTGTGGCTCTGAGCAGGCGGGCCCGGCCGTGACTAGACGCTTGTGCTCTCAGACAAAAAGCTGGGAGAGAGAGTGTTAGCAGCAGCTTCTCTCCGCGAGAACTACAGCTCATCCCCCTTTCCCATTAATTGGCAGGAGATTAAAAAAAAAAAAGAAAAGAAAAACCCAAAACGAAAACCAAATCAACGCCACTACCCTGACCATGAAGGTTTCTGGATAAGCCCTTTCAATTGTTAGATGTCCAAGAAAACATGAACACACGCTGACAGAGGAAACCAGCCACAGTCAGAGGAAGAGGGAGGGGTTCATAAAATAGGGGAAAATCCCTTTTAGCATCTCCCATCCTGTAGGCTGGCTCCTTTGTGTGCGCAGGTTCCTAAGGAGAGTGAGAGACTCGGCCTGGGGGAAACTTCAGGAAGATGAAGACTGCCTTGGAGGGAGGCCAGGAGTCCCTTAAAGGAGCAAAGGCAGAGGGCATAGATGCCCTTGGACTGTGTCAGTAGTATTCACAGGGCCTTTGACTGTTAGGGACACCCCTTCTGGGAGGGCCCTGTGGCTCGGTGCACATCAGGAAATGTCCTGGAGGCCTGACTCTCTCCCAACCTCCAGCAGGTCTCCGGGGTGTCAGGCCCTGGTCTCACTGCTTTTTTTCCTCTTCCTCCTCCATGAGGGAATACAGGTCACATTAGGCACCCCCTCACCACTTCCCCTGAAGGGCAGTTTAGGAAAATGCAAGTAAGGGAAAGAGTGACAGCCATGGATCCTGGTACAGATGACACGGCACTGGGGGAGGGGGGGGCTGAACTGACAAAGGGACCAGGAAGATGACACAGGAGGTGGGTCGTATGTGGGAGGAGATGCCAAGGAAATGGCTTGGCTTCAAGCTGCTGAAATCAATGGCAGCTGCCCAAAGGTGGCTTTTAGTTCTGTTCTGCCCCAACCTGACAGGCAGCTTTGGCAGGTCTAGACCTGCCTCAGGTCTCTGAACATTGGGCCTGAATCTGTCCAAGGTCGCGGTGATAACCAAAACTGGAGATGACCAAACTGTCACCTGCAAATATTTTAATTCACATGTCCTAGGGGACAGTGGTCACCAAGCTTCTAGTTCATTCAGTCCACCCAGGCAGCTAGCACATGAATTTGGAAGAGGTTCTGGAAGCCTGCTGGTCAGTCAAGGACAGCCATGCTTCTCATGCTGCCCTGGGACACAGCAGAGGCAGGTGTGCTGGTTCATCTTCATCAACACCTTGACGGAAGTCAGAATCAGGAGACACCGCTCCGGACATGCCTGTGGGCATGCTTCCTGGCCAAGAATTAGAAAAAGGGGAAGGTGGTAGAAATGGGAAGGAGGGGAAAATGATACCAGTATAGTCTCAAAAAATGAAAAATAAAAACGAGAAGATGGTGGCACTATTCCGTGTCTGAGGTCCCAGCAGGAACGCAAGAGCATCCACACTCCTGCCACCCTCAACTGTGAGGTTTCCTGTCATCTCGTGTCTATCCCTGTCACAGCGAGAAAGGTCTAAGTACACACAGCTACAGAGGCACTTCTATCCATGTGGTGACCAAGAGCGTTCCACGTCCCTTGAAATAGCAGGAGTTTTAAGGTGACAGTGAGGTCATTCAGAGCTGATGGCAATACCAACATCCTGGGCTGCTCATCATGAGCTGTGTGATCTTAGGAGGTTACCCCACCCCCAGCCTGTCTTTCCCCCACGTTAAACACTTCCAGGGCTCAGTGTGATCGACTGATAATGGGGAGAAGGCCCTTAGTAGACTGGGGTTAACCTGAGGGGTTCACTCAGGTAGGATGGGAGCCCAATAGCTTGGTCCATGGCTACAGACTCCGCACAGGGTCTGGCTCACATCTCAACACGATGACGCAGTCCTCTGGCCACGCTGCTCCTCCTGCCGAGGTCCCATTCTCAAAACGGTCACTCAGGTACCCAGAAAGTTAGCAAGCCCTGCCTGGAGCATGCCACTCTCCTTCACAGGGCCTGCTATGCCAGGAAGCCCAGTCCAGGAAACACATCTGCAGGCTCTGCAGAGACCCTCAGGGATATACTTTTTAAAAAAATTTAAAAATGGCTTGTAATATATATTAAATGACTATTTTATTTACACACCCTATTCATAAATAATTGCATCCTCTTCGACTGCACAATAGTTTCTTGACATCTAACGATTACAGAGTGTACATCTAAAAGTAGATGGGGGCTTACTCTGGCTTATGACATGGTCTCTAGTGTTTACACTCAATATGCACACCCAGAGACTCAGATGTGCACCAGAGGGGTGGCTCCCAGGTCCTCCTGGGCTCCCAGCACCAATGGGAAAACCTCGCCCACACAGGTAAGTTCGTGATAGCTGGAGAACAAAGAGATGCGGGCCAGGGCTCGGCCCCGCCCACCCCTGGGCCCCACCCACCCCTGGAGCAGCTCCACCTTTGTTCACCCTGGAAGGCATCTCTTTGGAATGCGAATATTTTAATTCACAGAAACTCAAGGAGGGGGTGGGGCACGGGCCGGGGTGGTGCGGCAGCAGGCTGTCCCTCTTCGTCCAGGCCTTCTCCAACCCTGTAAGTGACAACAGCATTCTGAGACATGCAGTGGTGTGCCAGGACCATACACACGACACACTGGACACCGATGGCAACACAGGGAGCTGGCCGGGGCCCTGCTGGCTCCTCCAAGGATCAGGTGGTCACAGAGCAGGGTGAGGCTGGTCTTTCAGAGAGTCCGCACAGCCACTGGGTAGAGCAGGGACAAGTGCTCCGCCCCTTTGATGGGCAGCTTCCTGGTGGTGTAGTAGTGGATGACTTCCGGGACGCTGTCGAAAGGGGGGCTGTTCTGACCCAGAACATACTTCTCTTTGGTCTTGGCCAGTTTCATGTGCATAAAGCCCTGGTTGCTCCTGCAAAGGAAACACGGATGTCAGAGAAGTGTGTGGTGTCTCAGGGGCAGGGAGGCACCCTTAGGGAGCCACTGGCTCCTGCTTCTGTATGCGCATGTTCTCCCCAGGAGCTACCTTTGATCACGGTCCAAGGGTGCAGCCGCGATCTCCCAGGGGTCTAGGACAAGGGGTCCCAGCCACACCCAGGAGCACCCTCCACTCCAGCATCTGATTGAGGTACAGGGTTAACCACTGCTTATGGAAAGACTTTGTATCTGGAAGGTTCTGGGGACTGGGGGTTTTACTCAGCCCTCCTGCTTGGACCTGTTTAAACTCTGCAGTTATACAAGACATCCCAAACTGAGAGGCGGCCTTGGCCAGCGTGGCCTACATGAAGAGCAGACAAACTGTTTTCTTAGACAGAGGATAACTGTCTCAGGAAAGGGCAGCTCTTCCAGGAGCTACACTTCCTAGGCAGTCAGCCACATGACAAGCTATACAGCCCATGGAATGTGGGAAGCTTTGCTCTCGACCCAGCAGTCTCCCAGGCACCCAAGGTGGAGTTTCTTCCTTCATATCAGCGGCCTGAGGACAGTGCAGACTCCACCTGCACTTGACTCTCTGAGCTGTGGTAACACATGCCCCACCCCAATACTCAGTTCCCCAAGAGCCTCTGAAGAGCAGGGCCAGGCCTCTGTGCCCACTCCCCTTGTTTCAGATCTGACCAGAACAACTTAAATAAACCAAAGGAGAGGCAGTGGCAGATTCTGACCACGTGTTCTGGCCCATGACAGTCTGGCAGTGGGTAGAGGTCATGGAGAATGAAGACCACTGCCTCAACTGCTGGCATTGTGTCCCCGAAGACCCTTCCCATTTGAGGTCATGCTCCCGCTCACACATGCCTCCATCACCCTGCCGCCCCGTGTAGGCTGCATGCCACTTCCTGTTCATTCACCCAAGCCTGAACTGTGACCACTCCTGTGCAATTTACCCAGTGCCTGTCATTTGTTAGGAACCTAAGGTTTCTGATTGGGAGTGTGCTGCTATCTCAGGGCTCACCCCTGGTAACTTGTGAACAGCCCTAAGGACCCAGCAGTCAGGGCTACCTAAGGAAGCGAAGAGTCCCATGTGGGCTCTGGGGGGCTGTGGCCTTCCTGAGCCCCAGTTCCCTTTCTGGTTTCTATGCTCCAGTGTGGTCCTTAAATCTGACCTGTCCTCTGGGTGAAATGGGAGAAGAAATGTCTAATGAAACGCAGGCACTGAGCAATCCATCTGCGCATAGTAATGTACTTAGAGATGTCACCCTGGGCTTAAAGGAAATCGTTCAGAGAGCAATTACATTTCGAGAGAGAATAATTCTTGTGAAGAACTGAAATTTAAATTGAGAGTTTTAAGGGTGTGATGTTCTAATTACAAAGCCTGTGGCAAGCTCTACTCCCAAGTGAAGGGTCACTACACCTGAATCACCTCGGTGCTAGAGGAGATGCTGTGTGGAATGCTGGCTCCGACACCTGGGAAGGTGAGCATGTCACACAGAAAACATAAAGCGCAGCGTGGCCAAGGACTCGTGCCCCCAGCATGATGTACAGCCCACAAACACCAGCCAGCTGGGAAAGGACCTGGAGCTGCAGTGGTGACGCCAGGTGTCCCAGAGCCCAGCTCAGCCTGGCTGGTGTACAAGGGTGCCAGGAGTGGCTATAATTCGTCACTATCCTGGGGGTGTGGGGGTGTGTGCATGCACTTGGGGGTGCTGAGTGTGCTGAAGTCATGGAAACCAAGCCACCTAGCTCTGAGATCCTTCCACAGTCCCACCCGAAGGAGCAGGGGCTGACATCACAATTCCCACTGTATGTCAAGGGGTCAGAGCAAGGAAGTCATAAGGCTAGCGTTAACAGAGATTTCCACGCTAGATTCTTGTGTGCTCTAGCAGGGAGTGGGTGGGGACAGCTCTAACTGTCACAGGTGGAGGAAGGTATGCCTCTATTTCTAGGCAGTGGCCAGTGGAAGGGCCCCACACTTCCTATGCACACGGAGGACTTGAGGATCCTTAGTGCTCCCTTAGGCAGGGTGGCAGGAGCAGCAGGAGGGCCTAAGCAGATATCCTCTCCATGCAGAGCCTCCATGACCCTGGTGTCAACCTCACCAGGCAAAGGCAGATCAGAGACCAGAGGGTTGGGGAGGAAGACGATACACAAACTGTTCCAGGAACCAGGACTGGCCTATCCCAACCTGTGAAGCTCCAGGTCATGAAGACGGGATGGTGGCCCTACCCTAAGAGGCTCCTGCATCTTCAGTCACTTCAACGGTCACGTGACACCCTGTGTGCATGCATGCACACACTGAAGTACGGGGTGGTATCACAGCTTGGCTGGTTATAAGAGATTAAAAAATGCCAGGTGGTGGTGGCGCACATCTTAATCCCAGCACTTGGGAGGCAGAGGCAGGCAGATCTCTGTGAGTTCGAGGTCACAAGAACTAGTTCCAGGACAGCTAGAACTGTTACACAGAGAAACCCTGTCTCAAAAAACCAACCAACCAACCAACCAACCAACCAACCAACCAACCAACCAACCCAACCAACCAACCAAACCAACCAACCAACCAACCAAACTAGGGGCGGCTTTAATCACTTGTAGCACTGCACGAACAGACAGCAGCAGGTGTGCGGGCTCGTATTTTTTTACTGTCTTCTTGACATAACCTGGAAACAGCATGCAGGTTCTCTGCTCTTGACTGTGGATGTGGTATGTATGATCCGCTGTCTCTAATTGCTGTCTGGACATTTCCTCAATGAGGAACCTGGAACTGTGAGTCAACTAAGCCTTCCTTCCTGAGTCTCTTTTGTTCTGGTTTCTTGTGGCTGCTCACAGCGAGATGGTTTAGTGAAAAGTTGCCTGTGGCCACTGTACCCTCCTCACCCCTTAGATACCCTGGAGGAAACAGGCCAGAGAGGCACCCAGCAAGGGGGCTTCAGAGGCCACCAGAATTCTGTGCTGACATGTCTAGGACTAGAGGGGTGGGCTCTAGGCAGATCCTGAGCCTACCCTCTGCAAGGCACGGAACAGCAGCAAGGATGGCATGGTGGTTCTGGATGGCACTTTTCCCAGGGAGCTCTGACAGGCTCCTGCCAACCGTTTCTTTGTTGGTTCTGTCTCCTTTGATAGGACATCTTGTGAGAGTGAAGTCACAATTAGGGGTGTTTCTGGTGGGTGACCTGTCAAATGAGTCTTGTAAGGCCCAGGGAGGCAGGGTGCTTGGGTTGTCAGGGCACTTAGATCGCTCATTACCATCACAAAAAGCACCTCCTTGTCACTGTCCCCAGGATTAGCAAGCACGCCTGGCGTGTGCTGGCCTAATAACAGGCCCCACCTCGCCTCCTAATCATGAGCTTTAATAAAACATCACTCAGCCCACAGCTGCCCGCCGCTAGCCAGGGTGCGGGGCCTCACCTCTCGCTTTTAGACCTAATTGCTTGATGCATATTTCATGAAGAATCCTGGGTAATAGTTATGTTAAATCGTTTCTTTTCATGATGAAATGACTTAAAAACACTTGCATATAATATTTATGTGGGAGAAAGGAGGAAACAGCCCTGGGACTAGCACGGCAGGACCAGCCACAGGAGTCCGCACAGAGCGTTTCTGCTCCGCCCTGACTTACTTGAGTCAAGTGCTTGAATTCTTTTTTAGCTCTGGATCATCATACATGGTTCCCAATGTCGATTCAAAATTCAAGATACTAGTCCTTAAGCCTTACCAGACTCAGCTAAGCTTACATATGTAGCCTTACCAGACTCAGAGCTAAGCTTACATATGTAGCATCACTCATAGATGGGGAAACTGAGGCTCAGAGAAGATGGGGCCAGGATTTGGATCTGAGTCCTTCCTTTCTCTCTTCCTCCAGAAACAGCCCATGCTGGCCTCAAACTTGCTATGTAGTCAAGAATGACCTTGGGCTCCCAATCCTCCTGCCAACTCTCAAGTGGCAGGATTAGATGTCTTCAACCATGCCTGGCCTCCAACCTACGTCTCTTGGTCTCAGCAGCCTGAGCATCCTTCTCAGCCTGGCACTCAGGCCTTGCAGCGGCCACTGTGACCTCATCTCTGACCAGATGCCCAGCTGGATGGGTCCATGTGGGTGTTTGAACCTGTCCTGCCTGAGAGAAAGCTTTGTGAGACCCACACACAGCTGGCTACCCTATCTGCTCACTGTGATGCTCCCAGAGGAACTGACTCCAGCCTGCAGCCAAGGTTCTCCAGGAATTCCACCCTTTCTCCACTGGCTGACTAGTCAGGGTCTGCCTGGAGCAGAAAACTGAGGCCCTGACTCCTCCCCAGCTGCAAGCTCTGGAGGGAGAGTGAGCCCAGAAAGGTTTGGGGGTGGTGTGGGGTGAGGCTGTCAGAGGAACAGTCCTGTGAGGTGGGTACAAAGATCCATAACTCCCAAAGCACGCCATTTTCTCCAGGGGCTAAGACTTCTTCCTTGGAGTTCAAAACTCACGTCCGGGATCCCTGAGCGGGCCACTGCCCTTTGCATGGGCTCACACACATACGCAAAACCCACAAATACAAGACCAGTTTCTTTCCTATGTTTTGTTTTCCTGAAGGGTGCAGCCATGCATTTCAAATGCATTCAACAATGGAGGAAGATGGACAGTCCACAGCCCCTTCCTCCACAACAGAGAAAGGACTAAGCTTTGAGGCCTGAGAGGACAGGTTTGGTACACAGGACACACCATCTGCCCATGATGGACAAGGACATTCATGCTAAACTGACAGGAAGTGAGGTCCTGCTCTAAAGACAAGCCTCTGGGATGTTAGGAGACAGAGTGGCTTGGAAGGTAACCATGGCCTAGTCCCTCCACGGCCACACAGCGACAGCCAGTTTTTCCCTCAGATCTCTATTCCCCTCTCACCCTTCCAGACATGGTCTTGCTGTGAGCCCAGGCTGGCTTTGAACTTCCTGCTTCCAAAAATACTTGGGATTTCATGAAGGGAAACCCAGGTATTTCCACCTACTCTGACTCTGAGGGACATGGTGCTGGGACTGCATCTCTAGGGAAACCCTTGGCACATCATGGAACATGTGCTCCAGCAGGGCACATGTTCTGCTAGGAGACTTGAGAACACAGGATCACCAGTTATCCGCTGTATAGCTGCCCTGCAGGGTTTATATACCCTCACAACCAGGCCTCCTAGCCTTAACTTTCTGGGTGGAGAAACAGTTGATGCTAACTGCCTAACTGCCTAAGGAGTAAGCCTTTCATCTCTCCTGGTGACACTTTACACTAAAGTGGGTAGAGACTGGCCCTGGTGACAAGATAATCAGATGCCATTCAGTAGATAAGACCTCAGATTTTGGGAGGAGGAGGAAACACATACTCCATGGGGGCCACGGTGATCTCTATGGACTATAGGTGATTTCTCTATGGACACCTTCCAAATCTCATGGCAACCTTTTTTGTTTTTAAAAAAGACAGGGTCGGCCGGGCGGTGGTGGCGCACGCCTTTAATCCCAGCACTCGGGAGGCAGAGGCAGGCGGATCTCTGTGAGTTCGAGGCCAGCCTGGTCTTTCTTGCTAGTTCCAGGACAGGTTCTAAAAAAGCTGCAGAGAAACCCTGTCTCGAAAAAAAAAAAAAAAAAGACAGGGTCGGGCTGGAGAGATGGCTCAGAGGTTAAGAGCATTGCCTGCTCTTCCAAAAGTCCTGAGTTCAATTCCCAGCAACCACATGGTGGCTCACAACCATCTGTAATGGGGTCTGGTGCCCTCTTCTGGCCTGCAGGCATACACACAGACAGAATATTGTATACATAATAAATTAAAAAAAAAAAAAAGGGTCTTGCCAGGTGGATCTCTGTGAGTTCGAGGCCAGCCTGGTCTACAAAGTGAGTTTCAGGACAGTCAGAGCTGTTAACATAGAGAAACCTTGTTTGGGGGAAAAAAAAAACAAAGACAGGGTCTTGGGGCTGCACAGATTGTTCAACAGTTAACAGCACTGGCTACTCTTTCAGAGAACCCAGGTTCAATTCCCAGCAGCTCACAACTGTTATTCTAGTTCCAGGGAATCTGACATCCTCACATAAATATACAGGAAAGCACAACACCAATGCACATTAAAAAAAAAAAAAAAAAAAAAAAAAAAAAAAGATGGTGGTGATACGCATGTTTAGTCCCAGTACCTGGGAGGCAGAGACAGGTGGTTCTCTGTGAGTTCAAGGCCAGTTGGATCTATAAAGGCCGGCCAAGGTTACCCAGAGAAACCCTGTCTAGAAAAAAAAAAAAAAAAAAACCCTCTCCCCTAAACAGGGTCTTTCTGTGCAGCCTCAAATTTGGATCGCCCACCCCCCAGGGCTGGGATTAGAAGTAACCACAGTAGGCACAGTAGGCAGTGCTGCCCAGGGCCTGATCGCCTGAGAAGATCTTGACTGTTCTCTTGATTCATGACAAAAGTAGGTAGGTGGACTGGGCTAAATACAGATGCCCACTCTACAGATGTGAAAAACGAATGCCAAAGTGAGAGAGAAGCCTCATGTTCTGGACCACAGGGCAAGGACCCTGGCGCCCCCCCAGACGGTAAGCAGAACAGTGTCCTTCGCTATGGACTGTGCTGTCAAAGTTCACACACAAGCAGATGCCCTATGAGTGCAAAGAGGTGGGAGGACAGGAACAGGCTGAACATCCGCACCCCACCACCTCATAGGGCCTTCAGCGACAAGCCAAAGACTGCCCAAGTTGTGAACAATGTCTAAACGTAATCCCTGCTGAGCCAAACAGCGTGATTTATAGCCAAATAATTACCCTTTCAGTAAAGACACTGAAGGGATCAGCCTTCCTCAAGCGCGGAGTGACCCAAGTGAAAGCCTTCTGTAAATCACGGTGTGTCCTCGCAGTGCCATCTTCAGGAGGAAAAGGCCGGCCCTGCCTGACACACAAAGAGGAGGCTAGGCAAGACAAGATTATTGGGGCACAACCCCACATGACGCATCACCCTAGCAGCTCTCAATGACAAGACTTGTACAGGAGTGAGCCGCCATGTCTGAGGTAGCAAGGCCATCTGGCTCCTTGGTAAAGGCTCAAGACATAACACTGGACCTGCCAAATGGCTTGGTTCTCAAGGCTTCTAGGCTACTTCCAAGACCAATCTCTACACCCATCCCCCCTATTCTCTCACAGGAGGGAGAGAGTTCTTGGGCCTGAGATCTAGTATACTTGGGAGACAAGGATGGATACAATCCAGGGCCCTAGGCCAGACGGCCCTGGGTATGAGGCTCACGCTACCCCTCCTATGCCATGCTCCTTTAGGCTCACTCTTTGATCGGAGCAAAGGGGTCCTCTCAACCTATATAAGGGACATCCTGAGTTTTTAAAGAGTTTTGTGCCAGCAGTTGAAGAACAGGCAGGATCTCTTCTAGTGCAAATGCAAGGGCCAGGGCCGGGCCCCCAATATGGGCCTCACTTCCCCTGCCGAGCAGAAACTGCCATACAACTGTTGCCCATCTGGTCTGTCTGCTGGCTCCAGTCTATCTGGGCCCAGGACCAGCATGTCCCCCCAAGCCTATCTGGTCTGTTGTTCATGGCCAAACTGGCAACCTCAAACCCATGATGGCCAAGTTGCCCTCTGGCTGCAGCCTCCCTAGTTAGTTGGTAGTTTTGTCTCTGAGCATCAACGGGTAGAGCAGGTGATACTGGCAGGGTGGTTACTGGCCTGAGATTCACTGCCCCACATGACATTCTAAAGTATAACATTTCCACCCAGCTGGTGGCTCAGGCCTGTAATCCTAGCCCTCTGGTTGGCCAAGACAGGAGAGCTGCAAGTTCAAAGACAGCCTGGGTGACAGAGTAGGTTTAAGATCACCCTAGGTGTCTTCAAGAGCCTGTTTGAAAATAAAAGGTAAATAGAAGGGTATAGTTCAGTGGCAGAGCACCTGCCTGGCATGCACGAGGCCTGAGGTTCACCCCACCCCCATACTGGAAAGACAAAACAAACCCACATTGCTATGTGAGGGATCCACATGAGAACAGGAGGAGGAGGCAAGCAGGGTGAGGTGGGAAATCCTGGAACCCCAACATCTGGGAAACAGAGACAGGAGGATTAGGAGTTTGAGGCTGGCCTAGGCTAGTCAGTGAGTTTCAGGCCAAACCAGGTGACCTGAGAGCCGTTTCAAAAAGCCAAGAGGAGGTCTCTCTATTGATAAACACGGTCTACCAATAAGCATGACCTCTAGCAGGTGCCAAGAGGAGAGGTCTCTCTATTGATAAATGCGGTCTACCCATAAACATGACCTCTAGCAGGTGTCGAGCACTCGCTGGGGATATTCCTGTATTCAGAGCTCTCAGAAAGAAGACATCACCGAGAGGCCCAGCAAGTGGCAGGGGCAAATCCCTCTACTCCATCCATGATCTGTCCATGCCACAGTGCCCTATGAGGTCATGGAGGGTGACAGAAGAAGCTGCCATCTTCCTACACTGGGCTCTACAGTCCTCTAACCTCAGGCGGGGTTTCTCCAGTTCAAAGGCGCATGGTGGACTGCCAACAGCCCACACATGAACACTGATTTACAGTGGGAAAAATCCCAGCTGTCTTCAGGAAACAGGGCAGTAGGGTTGAGAGTTCAGGATCTTGGCCTTCTTCCTCCTCCAAGGCCTCAGTTTCCCATCTAGACATTGAGAAGCACCTTTGTAGATCTACCTGAGGAGGCAGACAGCTCGGTGAGCGCTGCATGCTCTCACTGCTCACCTGCAGCCAAAGCCCCCACCACAGGGTCTCAGCTCTGCAACGCGAAGTTCCTCCTCACAGCTTGCCAGTGGGAGCTGCAGCTCCAAGCTCTGGTTCTGGCTGGCCTTGGACTTGGTTCTATATGCCCTGGAAGACCAAAGAGGAGCACCGGAGGCAGCTCCTCCCCAACTGTCCTCACCAGGCACACTCACCACTCCCCTCCCTCCGGTCGTCACTACTGGGTTTATAGCCTGACTGGCCTGGCTGGGGTCACTGGTGGGTTTATCTAGCTAGGCCACCTGCATTGGCATACATGCATAAACTCCATCATTAATGGTGGGTGTCTGCTGACCTCCCGAGGGCACCTCTTTTCTCTCTTCCCCTCAATCTCAAAGAACAGAATTCTACTGACCCCCACCCCCACCGGCCATTAGGTGCAGAAAATTCTCACCTCCCTTCCAAAACCAAAGGACACATGTTCAAGATGATTAACAAGCAAAAGCCACGGTTTAGGCCACACTAAGAAGATTGACAAACAGCTCCAAAAGATCATGATCACTTCTCAGTTGTCTGGGCTTTTGGAGGACAAAACCACTCATGTTCAACATTCATTGTGGCAGCTTACTGACATCCTCTTTCCACAAGGTAGAAAATTTTCTCAAAATTAAATCTGTAGCTCTTTGCTCCTAATGAAATTGATTTCTGCCTTGATACACAACAAAGCCTCCATTTTATTATTTGGCCAGGGTTTGGCTACATTAATTATGCTTCTCCCCCCAGCACGGCTGCATGTAATTAGTTACAGTTACTCACTCACCAGCAGAGCGAGGGACTCCCACAAAGTGTTCACCCTAGATGGTGTTTTGGCTTTGGAACCACTGTGGACAGAAAAGATTATTTCCATGGCCTGAAAACAGTAACTCAGAAGGGGTACGCTGCTCTGAGGAGGTGGAGCGCCTAGGTACCCAGGTCACATGGTCCAGGTATCCGAGTCTCAGTCAGAACTCATGCACTGTCCCAAGCTTGCCACTGTCCCTGGCACCATTCCACCTGACTCAGAGGACACTGGTCCCACAGCCTGTTTAAGTCGGCTCCCAACACCAGTGTCCAGAAACTGCATGAGACTTCAGGGTGCAGGGCGATGCCTCACACTTGATGGAAGACGGTGTCTAGCACACTGGCAAGCCAAGGTGTGGAGAACTGTGTAAGGATGCAGCACTATGATGGCTGATGGCTGGCATAGCTACAGGTGAGTAACCCCTGACGCCCCGAGCCCCCGATCTTGAGAGGCAAAGTGGGGTACTCTAGGCAATGGCGACCACTGGGCAGGATTGCTCAGTGATCTGTACTTACAAGAGGTCCTCCTGATCATAATCTCTCTATTGCTTCATGGTCACCCTGGGGAGACTATCAGAGCCTTTAGATATCTAGATACCCAGGTAGATGCAGCTCAGTGAATGACTTAGGTGCCAGCAGCCTCATCTATAAGGCGGCAACTTAGAAAGCAGGGTCGTCCCTGGGTTTACACAGACCAGTTTTAATCTGGAAAGGAAGCTGGGTAAAGATTACACCTCTGCTAGTCTACCTGGCTTTCCTGATCTGCAAGGATGTGCGCAAACTCCACCACTCTCCTACCAGCACATGCTGACCCGCTCGGCCGTCTCTGTGGTGGACTGAAACCAGGAGACAAAATAAGCCACCCTTCGCCTGCAGATGTTCCTTTCAGACACTGCGGTCACAGTGACAGGACGGCTAATACAAGTTTTGTATATCCTATAAGGCCCTGTCCAAATGTCACCATCTTCAAGAAGCCTCCTAATGTCCCATTGGAATTCGTCTCTTCTGCTTGTGTGAGCATCTGAGAATATGGCAGGGTGAACCCCACACCCACAGGCTACCAGACACGTGGATTTTCAAAAGAAAAACTTTCAAAAGGGGTGTGGAAAAGATAATCTATTTAAAGCATTTCTAATAAGTCAGCTTTGCCAAATGCAAATGTCTCTGCTATTCCTCTTGGGTGAAATAATCTTAAAGAGAAACAAAGGGGGAAAAGCACATGCATGAATAAAAGTGGCAAATGCTCTTTTGGGGGGGACAAGGACTGCTAACTGGGGGACCCTACCTGGACATGAACAGGGTGGAGAAGTGGCAGGATGTGCCTCCTCACTCACACCCCGCCCCCAAAGCCAAAGGGTGCTTTTAAAGCTTTAGCATTTGAGCTATGGGAGGCAAGATGAGGGCTGTAAAACCCGGTGTCTGATTTTATAAATCTGCCTCAAATCTCAAGAGCGTCTATGAGGAAAACAGGAGAGGGAAAGACAATGCTCACAGGGCTCAGAAGGGTCAGAGGTGGGACATGGAGACTCGGCCAGCAGCTTGTCACAGTCTCGACCCAAGCAAAGCAAAACTTGGCTCTAACTACTAGGTGACCTAGGGAACAGTTAAATCCTGTATATGGTCTGTGGTTTACTGTATGGAATGGTGGCTCTGAGATACAAAGGTACTTCTTTCTCATGCAGACAATCTCTGCAGCTGCCCTAGTGGCCTCTCTTCCTACAACATCCCAGGGATCTCCCTAGAGGCCCCAAGCAACCATTTCCTGGATGGCTCTGGTGAAAAGTTCATTAAGTACATTGTATTGATAAACTGGTGTGAGGGTGACCGGGAAGACGTGTTCCGGTTTGCAGAGACCTGACAGAACCCCTCGAAGGAAGTGCCCAGGCCACAGAGGCTTCCTGGTGACAAATGGCAGTTGGAATGCCTCCCCTGGCGGATGAGCTACACAGGCAGATTGAAGGAGGCTGATAGGAAATAATTAAAATCTGCTGGAAATGTAATCGGAGTGGTTCAGACACTGGAGAGGACCTGGGAGGAACAAAGGACAATACTGTGTGTCTGGCAGAGGGGAGAGGAACAACCATCACCTCCTGGCACAGAGGGCATGGACCTGCAGTGAGAGGCAGACTCAGCATAGGACCTAATTACCTCCCAGGCCTGCACAATTGGAAGGAAGGGGGGGGGGCAGTTCTTTTAAAAGCCAACTGTCCTGATCCCCTAGCTGCTCAGAAACCTGGACACAGTCCTCAACTATGCCACTCCTTCCCCTTTGTCACCATCCACCAACTGTCCTTGCCCTTCACTGAGCTGGTACAGCTGCCGCCCAAGCAGCCAGCTCTGACTCCTGACCTAAGCACCGGCAAAGGAGCCTCTGAAAAACCAATGGAGGTAACCCCAGCTCTTCAGCTGGCTTCAGCTTCTGCCTAGATACCCCAAGTTTCCATGCAGCACCTCCACATCTAATTGGAGCAGATAGCTAAGGAGGGGGGATCAGAAAAGAACAGAGTCTGGGGTCAAGGGGACTCTGCCTTAGCCTCCCGCTGCTCCATGGCCTAGAACAGGTTCCTATCTTCTGCGAACCTGGGCTTCCTCCATAAAGAGGGAACAGTGAGGGTGTACTTCCCACTTGAGTGGCTTGAAAACTGCACTCAGACAAGAAAGTAGAAACCCCATGGAGTAAGAGCCAGAGAGAGAGAGCAGCCTCATTTTTGGGAGTTTAAACCCACATTAAATGCTAGGGTCTTTATCTTCAGGCTTTTGACAGTTACAACTGACTGGAAAAGCTGCCAGAGGACGCCTTACATGGATTCTGCTAGGAACATCTGGTACAGTCCTGGTGCTAAGAACGAGGTGCTTTCTGCTCAGAGGGACCCCAGAGGGCACAAAGAGTGTCACTGACACCTGAGCTGCACTCACAGCTGCGGCACCACAGGACCTCTGCGATCTCAGGAAGGAGCGCACGGTTCCTGTTCTTCTCATGGCACTACCACAGGTGTCCCACCTCTCAGTGCTGTTCACACTGGACATGTCTCAGTTGCTGTGCTGGGAACTGCTGTGGGATGCCCATCTACCTGGGGTAATGCAGAATTTGAACCCCTGTGTTTTGAACTTGCCTGTACTTTTTCTAGTGTCTCGTCACTACTCCAAACTGTTGACACACAGGCTCTAGGTCCCGGCAAGCGTCTGCTGGCAGCAGGCACAGCTTGTTCCTTCTGAATGGCAACTGCCAGTGCTTCCTTTTCATTCTGTCGGCCATCTGCACACTTCAAACTCACCGCTCTCCCCAGCCCCCTGCCAAAAGCAGAGGGCCCCTTTGCCTAAAGCTGGAGTTCCTAATTATCACACTTCCTTTAGCCTTCCAGAAGAAAACACAGCACACCAATTGACAGAAGAGTCATCTTTACCTTCAGCGGTCCCGAAAGGACGGGGACCCCTCACGGACTGAGAGCCCCATTCTCACCCCCAGCCCAAGCTGACCTGTGTCAATACTGACTGAGCTTTGTGATGGGAGGTGGGGAACGACTTCCTGTTTCTGAGCTTTGCTTTCATCTGTTCCCTGAACCCCAAGATTCTTGCTCATGACATCTTCAGCACTCCGGCCCTGGCATGCTGCATGGCATGGGACAGGGAAGCGAGAATGAGATTCTGGTAAGAACAAAGTTTCACTGAGAGTGTACGGATATGGTGCGAGAACTGGAGGGGAAGCAGGCAGGGACGAGGGCAAGGAAGAAACGCCAACCTCCTGAGACAGTTATCATCTACAGCCTCCAAGAAACACAGGTCAGAGTCAAGCAACATCTCCAACTGCGCACAATCCAGAGGAGGGCGGCGGATTTGACCCCCGTTCTGTGAGACTCGGGTTCTCAGTCATGGAAATGGAGGCTTGCTCTAGTTGCAGCCACATAAGCTCTGTCTTCTTGAGATTTATCTATTTTATGTGTACAGGTGTTTGCCTACATGTCCACCTGAGCACCAAATGAATGTCTGGGGCCCACAGAGGTCAGTAGAGGGCATCAGATCCTCTGGGACCAGGGTTACAGAAGAGCGGGAGCTGTCACATGGGAGCCTTCTCTCCAGCCCCAGCACAAACTCTGCCCCCACTGTAAAGAGCATGGATATGGGCAGAGCCCCCTTCCCCTTTCCCTATAACCTGTGGCTTTCCAAAGTTCCCAACGAAGACAGCCCACAATCAATAGCCAGGCTCCTGCTTAAGGTGTATTGTGTGGGACACTTCCAGTCCCGGCCTCTTCGTTAAATGCCCAGAAGGGAGAAAACTGAGGCTCAGATAGCCTACGCTATTCACTATTCCACTTGGGGGAGTTGGTCAAGGGCTCCCAGTCAGGATGATGCAGAGCTAGAGAGAGCACCTGGCCTGCACTGGACCACCTCTACCCTGGGGAGGGCGCTGGATGCCATGTACTGCTAAGTGCTACTTTCTGCCCTCCCAGGCTCCTGCCCCACCCCTTTCTAATCCTCTGCACTCACCTAAGACAGTTCTTCTCCCTCCCCAGGCAGGGCCATCACTGAAGTCTCCTGTATGTCCCCTCCTCCAGCTTACACCCAACTCAGCAGCTCAGAAGACCACAGGACACACAGACAAGCCCAAGGCCCTGCGGTCAGAACTGGGTAATGCGGGGGTCACTAGACAAATAGTAACTGTGCTTGAGCCGGGAACTGCACACATACTGCCTTCCTTGAATGTTTGCCCTTACAGGGGTTCACCATGCTCTGAGACATGTTGGGGACCAGGGGGATGTGTGGCTGGACCGAAGCAACTCAAAGGGAACTCAAAGGCTGTGGGGAATCCTGGCAGTGCGGCTTTTGGAGTCGCCCATGGTTCTTTTTTGGTTTTGTTTCAGGACCTTGGGTTTTAGAGCCCTAGCCCTGGAACTCTGACGCTGACTCCACAGAAGGTAGTGAAATCTGTGTTCCCCACTGCTGCATGCAGGGCTCAGCTTCTCCTCCCCCTCTCCCTCCCTGCAAACATTTATTATTTCTTGCTCCTGGCTGTCAGCAGCAACAAACTAAGATTAATCACTCGCCTGCCTGGCTGGACCCAGACATGCCCACTGTTTGAAAACTCTCTCCTTCACCATACAAATCAATGAGGGGAGAAGAGAAAGAAAAATATCCCAAACTGAAATTCCTCCCCTGAGCTCTGCCAGACTCACGACACCTACCTACCCTCTCCTACAAACCAGGGTGCATTTGTTGGGCGGTACTGGGTGTACAGCAGTCAAAAGAACCCATTGTTCCAGGCAGATGCAAAGGGATGTCCTTAAGCATACAGGGGTCTTTCTTCATAAACTTCTCACCCCACCCCACAGGGTGGAGGTGGACCTGCCCTGTCCTCAGATTCAAGGAAGGTCTCTGTGGGCCCACTGCAGAGCTGCGGAACTAGAAGCCAGTGTGGTGGTCGAACCCCAGGCCCTCACCTTGTTATCACCTGCCGTTTGCAGCATGGGGACACGGCAGAGGCACTTGCCTAGCATCAGGTGGCTGGTGAAAGGCTGAACCATTACTCCACCCCAAGTGCCTGACTGAGCAGCAGGGTCCCCTCTACATCTGAGCTTCTACCCCATGCTCTCATGCTCCTCGCTCCAGCCCTTTCACGGGAGATCCCCCGCCAGTGCCCCGACTCTGCAGATTCAGGTCACATAGGTGTGGCACGTGGGACACAGGGAAGCCAAAGCTGCAGCCTTTCCCTTTCTTACTGATGTTCCTAGAACAAGGCTCAGAGAGCATTACTGTTGCAATGTACACTTGCAGGAACTCCTCCGTTCTCTGAGATAAAGCCCCATCCTTTTGCCAGGTGATGGGCTGTGCCACTCCCGGGCATGGGCCAATGTGGAATTTGTTGTTTTTAACATGTCTGTGCCTGCTCCCTCTCCAATGTCCACCACTTATAACCTTCCTATCTCTCTCTCCTGTTTCCCCCATCTTGTCCAGATTCTTCTGCAAATCTTGCAGAACTAACACTTAAAGGGCCCTTTTATAGTTCAACGTGCCTGAAGAACCCTACTAATGAGACTGTTCCTCACTCTCCGTTCCTTTCCCCAGGCCTGACTGCCTTTCCAGGGAAAAAAGAGGGCGTTGGCTTTTGCTATTTTCTCACCAATTGCTAAAGGCTCAACCTTTTGCTTGTCTGGCTGGAGAAAGCGTGTCCAGCACACCCAGGACCAGTGGCAGGCGTGAGGCTAGTACATGCTGTCAAGCTCAGGGGACAAGAGACACCTGCAGCAGGAGAGACTGAGAGTGATGAACGTCATTTGAAGGATCTCTGAACCAGCTTCAAAGGTGGGTGTTGTCCACAGTAGGGGGTGACAGACACATCTGAGGTGTGAAGGGGGATGGGCTTAGACCTTGCCCAACGCACAGGGAGCTAGAGGGAGGCAGTGTTATCAGACCCAGGGGGAGTCACTGATCCCCACGAAAACAAGTCACTGTCTTCATTGTCAGAGTAGTCAAATATGCACTCAAGGGCAGAGTTACGTCCACTGTGAATCTCCACTGGGGATGTTTTCTCATTTAGATAAATCCTTAAAGTCACTTACACAGCTGACACCCTAAGGCCTTCTGATCAAATGTAAGAGTGTATTTCTGTATCTGTGTGTGCCACAGTTCCAACCGCAGCCTTGCTAGACACCTTAGCAGGCATTCAGACCTCTAGCCTCAGACGAAGATCTGGGAATCTGCCCTAGCCCCTGCACGAGGCCATCCTAGCACAAGTGTGCAGGCCACAGACATCGATCTGCTGATGGATGAGAGGACAGACTCTGAGCAGAACCCATTAGCCAGTGGCCTTGTCACCGAGAATCTGACACACTCCTCTAGGAGACACAGAAGTCCTGTGAGGCTCCTCAACACCACACCTTTACCCTCTCTCTCTCTCTCTCTACTGAGGAATACTTGCATCTCCTAAGGGTGGTGAGCAGCTTTTGCCCTAAAGCTTCTGACCCTTGGTCGTGGTGACCACCCGCTAAAGGCCACCTCTGGGCATCCAAAGTCCTTGGTGCAGTCCTGCATGCTGCAAGGCAGTCAGAATGAGCATGGTTGTGAGTTTGCAGCTGGGTCTGGCTGTCCGCCTGGGCTCTCTCTCTACAGACCCAAGGTACGGAAGGTTCCAACAAAACTCTTCCAAGGGGAAGGATGGAACAGGTAAAGGGCCCTGTTCTAGGGCAATATAGGCTTCTCCAAGTACATTCTCCTCCACAGACCTTTCTCACAGAAAGACCCAATACCCACATGAAAATGGCCGGAGGCTGAGAAGAGAAATAGCTGGAATTCCAATGTCAGCTTGCAACCTGTCTACGTGTGATATGGGGCTGCCATTCTGCACCAAGCACTGGCAGCAGGCCTGAAGATGTAAGAGACCACATACTGCACACAGGCTGGCAAAGGTGGTGCTTGTCCAAAGCAGCCAGTACCCACAGTACCACGGCTGCCATTTGTGGACAAGGGTCACAGAACATGGCTGTTCTGGGAAGCACAGCTTCAAGGAAAGACACCTAGGTGAGCAGCACTCTGACCACCAGGGGTGGTACTCTAATGGCTCTAGACGAACAAACCCAACCCTCCTGCTCCGGCTCTTGTGTGGAAGAGCAGTCGCTACACAGCAGGCCTGGTGGTTAGATCAGACAGAGCAGGTACAACAAACCAGACCTCAGGCTGGTGGCCAAGGGCTCTTGTGCAGCAAGCTAGATGCCACTGGCTGGGGAAGCGCAGCTGATTTACCCAGAGAATGCCCACCAAGCAAAAGTAGAGGCCGAATCCACAGGCAGGGACACATGGGGAGCCAGTGGTGCCCATAAAGACTGTCAAAGTCTGACTTTTGCTGGTCACACGCTGACGATGCAAACAGGAAAGCGAAGTGACCACCAAACAGTGAGTGGCCGAACACGACACCTTCTATACTTTGGACCACAAGGTCTCGTGATATAATCCCAGCTGGCCTATAACCTGCTTCGTAGACCAGGCTGGCCTCAAACTCACAGATATCCACCTGCCTCTGCCTTACATGTGCTAGGATTAAAGGGTTCTCACAACAGCAACCCAGCACATGGAGGGTCAGACACGCTCATCAATCACCTGCTCTGCGGGCCTCAGTTTCCCAGTCTACAGAGTGAGGCAACATGTTCCTCAACAGAGGACTATATGAAGCTGAAGACAGGCGAGACGTGCTAAGAGCCAAGCACAGGTCTGGGCTCACTGCACACGAGAGCTCTTCCTAGCTAGTGGCCACACTTCGGAGGACAAGCCTCTTTCCTCTGGGAAAGCAGCAGGGGGCATCGATCACAGCTTGTCTGGGTCCCCATTAAAAACTATATTCTTCACTAGACCCATACAGGCACACTCCACTGTTCGGGGTAGGCAGAGGGCATGAGGTACTCACTTGAGGGAGAGGGAGTAGTCATGTTTGCTGGTCTGACTGTTGCGGACAAGGTAGCTACACTCCTTACAGAGTCGCAGCAGATTCTCGGCATCGCTTCTGCTGATGGCTCCATGATACCATCTGGGGAGAGGACAAGCGGGGAGTCAGAGTCGGGCGGGTCAGCACCCCCCCACCCGACCTCCAGGAGGCTCAGTGCCCTCAAAGGGCAGCTGCTGACTCCAGCCTCCCGTGGGGAGGCTCGACAGCTGCTCTGTCAGTGTCTGCCACAGGTCAGATTCTGAGGGAGAAGAGTGACAAACGCCTGGGTCCCTTCCCATGCAAGGCTCACAGGCCATGCCGGCAACCTAACACCAGGTACTCTGTGCCCATCCAGTTTGCCCTGTGGTGACAGGTGCTAAGGAGATGAAAGTGAGGCCAGATCCCACAGCTGGGGCTGTGTCAGGCGGGGCGACCAGGAAGCCTGTGCAGACCGGAGGAGGAAAGGAGGCCCCGAAGAACGGCAGCTAGAAAGAACCTGTTGTGGCAGAGTCTAGTGTGGGCACAAGACTAGTCTGGGAAGGGTGTTGGAAAGAGCAGCCAGAAAGGTAACAGGGCAAGAGTAGTGGAGGCAGGAGCAGGCAGCGTGGCCCAGGGAATTTCTTTCAATGAAATGGGCTCCTAGAACATGCCAACAGGAAGCCTCCTGGGCAAAGGAGAGGACAGCTCACTAATCTGAAAGAGCCTGGCTGGACCCTGCTCCAGTAGAATGGCCCTGGCACTAGCTGGGTACTACATGAGCCAGAGAAGGAGGAGGGGTGTGTGGTGCAGGGGGCATATGGCCCCACCTGGCCACAGAATGGGTCTGTCACCATGAATCTGTGACTGGGAAAGCTGGAGACAAAATCTCAACGGGGCAGCAAAGGCCTTCAGTGACAAGAAGGAAGGACTCCCCATACCTCTTCTGTGTCTGTGCTGGGTCCACGAAGGGAACATTGCAGCAGCAGAAGTGACTATGTGGTGGGTTGTCAGGTGTGTGTGTGTGTGTGAGTGTGTGTGTAAGAGAGAGAGAGAGAGAGAATACACTACAGACTGTCAATCTGTCTGTCTTTCTATGGTTGCACAGAAACAGAACACAGGTTGGGGATGTTAGGGTAACATAATCAGAAAATTTCCAGGGATGCCGGGCCCTAAGGCAGCCATGGAGAGAAACAGCCAAACAAAAACAAAGTTGGCTTCACAATCAAGTGGCCCCAGATGTGGAGAGCCCAGGCTCAGGAGGGCTGTCCTGAGTGACATCCCCCAGCAAGCTGACAAAAGCATTCTATTAGGATCACATTTCTAGCCAGCTGAAACCGAGCTGTCCTCAGGGAAGGCAGGAAAAGTTCCCTAGGGAATTGCTGCCTGTTGTCTGCCCTCCCTGAGCATAGGGACTGGAAGAGAGACAGAGAGAGGGGCCCCAGGGGCCTCGTTAAGGGTAGTTCCTGGTGGCAAGCAGGTAAGATCTAAGGTCCTGTCCTGGCTGCTTTATGTTCAAAGAAAGGAGGGGCTTGGAGTAGAGGATCAAAAAAAGGGCAAAGGGCACTGATCAGGAGCCAGGAGATCAACAGGCAGCCTGTCGGTAGGAGGCCAGAGATCACAGGCTGTCTCGGGCATTCGGCCTAGTATTGCTGGATCTGAGCAAGGCACCACCTGGAAACACGCTGAAGCCTGTGGAGATGGCAGCCAGGTCAGACTCAAGGGGTCAGGGAGACTCAACCACAGTCACTCAACCCAGCCAATAGCAACTGGTTTCTCCAGTATTTACTCACTATACCCTTGATCTCATGGGACTGACATGGAGAGGAAGCCAGTCTGGACAGCACCAGTGTCCCACAGGAACCAGGAGCTGGGATAACTACTGTGGTAGGAGGTCCCTTCTTCACCACTAACAGTCAGGAAAGCCCTGGAGGACACCCGGCCTGAGAACCGGTATCACCCAGGTCTAGACTGGTAAGAACTCACTGTATACGGAAGGACCGTTGCTGTAACCATGCCAGCAATAACTACCGCTCACTTTACAATGCAGACCTACTCTGTGCCGGCAACACCAACCGCTCACTTTATGCTCTCCTCAAAAAAATTATTTATTTAAGATAGGGTTTCTTTCTTTAGAACAGCCTTGGCTGTTCTAAGGCTGTTCGAGAACTCACTCTAGAGCAGGATGGCCTTAAACTCATAGAGTTTCTTCTGCCTCTGCCTCCCGAGTGCTGGGATTAAAGGTGTGCGCCACCACCACCCAGCATAACCTCTGTCTACAACAGGCACATGACCGGGCTGGGGACAAGAAAAGTCCCAGGCGGAGGTAACAGCAGGGAGAATGGGGTCCAGGTCATGAGGCTGGGCCTTAGTTTCCCTTTACTGCACATAAACTTGCTCAGCCTGGAGAAACTCACTGTAGCCCAAGTACTGGAAGCTGGGGCTTCATCCCGGAGTAGGGGAGAGTTGCAGCGACAGGGACCTGGCAGAGCAGAGGTGTCACTGTGGTCACGAGCAAGGGCAGTATGGGTAGACCTCAGACACGGCAGGTGAGAGATCTTGGAGAGCTGATGAAGGGCAAACAGATGCAGCACAGAAGCTGTGCAGTGACCTAATTTACACTGAGGGGAGGTTTCCTTCAGACTTAGCAACTAGGATGAAAAATGACGGAAAGTGACAGCTCAACATTTCACAGTCCCCCTGCCAGTCACTGAGGGTGAAGGTGGCAACATGGTGTGATAAGACCGGGCCTGGCCAGGGTCAGGAGCTTAGACCTCCCAGGAGCCTCTGTCATGAGGGGCCAGTGATCAACTGTACTTACAATAAAGACGTGGAGGAGGGCACAGCATCTAGAGGAAGCAGGGGCAGCCCCGGCGCTGCATCAGTGAACTTACATTTGTTTCTCCAGTGGAATGGTGGGATCCACTCTCTCTCCCAGAATCCCACAGAACTCAGGGCTCCCGTGTTTGATGGGCTTGAAGCCTCCTCCAGGAGCACGGAGCTGGCGCCGTCGGTCCCGAGAAGGTGACGGGGAAGATTGCCGCTTCTCATTGCCGTTGAATTGGGCTGTGAGAAAGGAAAGGAGAAGACAGATGCAACCATCACCTGGAGTCCAGGCAGCACTCAGTGGGCAATATTCTGTATGGTGGCGTTTTGTTTACGCTGTAAGACATAAAGCCTGCCTGAAGATCAGAGTGTGGAGCTAGCCACGCTCGTTAGCCACAGAAGCCAGGCAATGGTGGCACACACCTTTCATCCCTGTACTCAAAAGACAGGGGTAGATGGATTACTGTGAGTTCAAGGCCACCCCAACTACACAAGATCGAATCAATCTAAAAGAGAAACAGAGCTCACACCTTTGATCCCAGAATTTGGGAATCACACACTTTTAATACCAGCATTAGGGAGGGAGTCAGGAGTGATATGGCTAGGCGGAGAGAGGAGGAAACAGGAGCTCAGGGTATTCAGTCTGAGAACTTACAGAGAAAGGACACCCCATTCGGTCTGAGGATTTTGTAGAGGTAAGAACTAGTAGTTAGTGGCTGGCTGCTCTACTTCTCTGATCTTTCAGCTTTCACACCCTAACATCTGATTCCGGGTTTTTATTATTAAGATCAACTGGAAATCGCACTACAATTCTGCTTTGCATTTGACACTCTGCAAGAGTAAGGGAGGATCCAAAAATGCTGAGTTTTGCTATGGCCTAAGTGTGTCCCCAAAAGTTCCTATGCTGAATGAGTCAATGTTGGATAGCAGGCCCTTAAAGGAAGGACTTGAACTGTGAGCACCTCGGGAATGAATCCCGAGATCCTAAACTGGATCAGCCACCGTAAACAAGAGGAATGCCCCAGAACACCCAGGTTTTTTCTCCCACAGCTGCCAGACCAGATCATGCTTGCTCTTCCTGCACCAGGCCACGGAGCTGCCAGCATCCAGAACCATAATCTCCAACAGCCCGCTTTTGTTTGTGTATTACCTAGACTCGAACATTCTGTTATAACATAAAATGGGGCAAGGCAGCGTCCCAAGACAGGACATACAGAAGTTGCCAAAGTCAGGCTGCATCTGAGGGGCTGGCTGTATCTGGGTTACTGAGCCCAGTCCTGTCCCTGGAGAATCTCCCTCAATTTTTTAGCAAGGCTCACAGCTCTCCCACAAGGCCTCTGTTCTATAAAAGGCTGGGGCAGGGGTGGGGGAGAGCTCCTCCTAGGGCGTAAACTCTGCCCTCAGGTGACTACTCCCTGTCTACCCAAGGCCACATAGGTGCTCTTCAACCTCTCCGTCCTCTTTTCCTGGAAAACCCTACTGAGCTTCTACATGGGGCCGCAATGCTCCTGAGTCCGTTTCTCTTCATTTAGATATTGTGCATGGACAGACGCAAGGGAAGAAGAGAGCTCCCCCCCCCCCCCCGCAGGCAGAATGCTGCATGGTAACAGAGGTCCTCAGCTCTTTAGAGAGGGGAAAAGGTGTGTGTGTGTGTGTGTGTGTGTGTGTGTGTGTGCGCGCGCGCGCGCACATGCGTGGGTGAGCAGATGCCTACAGAAGACAAGAGTAAGCTGGAGTTATTAGCAGCTGTGAGCCATCTACTATGGGGGCTAGAACTCAGCTCCAGCCCTCTAGAAGAGCAGCCATGTATTCTTAACCATTGAGCCATCTCTCCAGCCCTGCGACTCACACTCTTAAGTACAGGCGACTAGGCCTTCTGACACCCAGCTTCTGCTCAGGTTCAGGTCTCACCCAACTCTGTGGCCTTCAGAAGTACTTCTCTCAGGAAACCCCAGAACTCCTCAGCCATGGCATCTAAGTCACCAGTCTCCTTGCCTGGCTCCCAAGAGTCACTGAGAATGGGCTGTAGCAGCACTGCCCCCACCTCACACAGTGCCTGCAAGGTAACAGGTGCTCAGTGCAAACTGAAAAAACCTTAACGAGCTGATGTTTTGCTTTACTGGGAAAAAAAATATCGGTTTTCCTACCAGATAAATTGGATAAAACCTAAGAATGTCCTAGTCGACACTATAATTCCCCACTGGATTAATTTATATACATCCTTTGGCATGCTTAATACTGCAGCCATATATTTTAGTGAGAACAGTGGTGATGAATGACAAGCTTAATTAGGCAAATCATTTCACCTAAAACACAAATATACAAACTCCAAGTGCAGTGATTCGACAGCCAAAGGGGGAGGGGGGCCTGAACAAAAGCTCCAAATACAACCGCTTCCATCCCTTCTAATTAAGTTTCTCTTTAATCTGCAATTTTAAATGGCAATTCTTTTAATTTAGTGGTTTTCTGTGAGAGATAAAGACGCAATTCCTCAGAATATCTGCATTTAGAGGAAAACATGCTGCCCCCGCGAGTTGTTCAAATGACAGAACTTAATGAGTCCCACCGATAGGCAATTAAAGAGCAAGTTGGAATCCTGCAGAAGGGAGGGCCACTCGGGGTTGTGTAGAATGAGGAGGTGAACATCTGACTTCAGTTCCCAGGCTAGAGACTAGTCCTGGTAGCAGGAGAAGGGTGACCCAGGCAGTGTCCTCAGGGTCAGCAAGTCAGCACCTTCGCTTGGCCCCAGATGTCTACCCAAGAGTTGTATTCAGGGGACGGGGTTCATTACTCAAGGGCTCCCATTTGTTTTACTGGGCTTTCTAGATCGTCTCGAAGCTGGTGCTCCCCCTCTAATAACCTCCATAGTACTCCTGTTACGGTGTGTTCCTGGCAAGCATGGATGTGTGCGGAACAACAAGGATGAGCCCAGGACTCTGTGTCCACAGGGCCAGGCTTACCCCAATCTGTCTTTCCTTCTTCACAAGAACAGCCAAGGTCTAGGTGGACAGAAGCTGTGGTCTCCCTCACTTGGTCGCTGCTCCATCTGAGTGGCGTATACAGGTTTCCCAGGACTGGCATGCCCACAACTCCCTAGAGGAGCTAGCCTCTCCCTGTGGTTCTAGTCCTTGGTAGTGTGTCTGCTGCTCCAGGGACATACAGTCACTCTACCCAACACCTGGGAAGGTTTCCCTTCAGCTCTCTCCAGTCCCTTTTCAGCTCAGTTTACTCTATAGCCCAGCCTGGAAAAAGCATGAGCTGTTAAGTTTAGCGGTAGAGTCCTTGCCTAGCACACACAAGGTCATGGTTCCATCCCTAACACTAATAAAATGATGGGGGGGGGATGTTGTTGCTTCAGTGTTGTCTCCTTCCTGTCCACTGTTCAGAGCAGACAGCAGCCGCCACAGCACAGCCCTTCACTGGTGCCTCAGTGGCCTGGGTTCAAAGGCAAAACCTCCTCACCCTACTTAGTGCTCAAAGTTCTTAGTATGGAGGCTGCCCGATCCCTAACATACATGCCTTCCCGCTTCCGCTTTGTCTGTCTAGCCTTAGTCTTCAGAAGGTCTTTCTTCATTATGCTGCAAAAAATTCTACCTATTCCACAAAGTACAGCCTGAAGGTTTTACCTCCCAGAGTGGCTTTGCCCTGGGCCCCCAGGCAGAATTCCTTTAGCCCTGAAGTGCTTGGTCCACACAGCCAGGTCAGCATGTGCCTATTACAGGAAAGAATGCAGCCATTTCCACAGAACCAGATGGATTCAGCCCAGTCCCTTTCTGCCATGCAGTTGGCTCCAGGGAATGGCCCACAGACTAAAGCAAGGCTAGGGAGGAGCAGCAGCTCTGCATCCCAACTTGGGAGTCAGGGACACCTGGCTTTCATTCTCCAGCACCATTCCGTACCATGATGTTAGGAGTATTTCTAAACTTCCCTAAGCTCAGCGTCCACATCTACCAACCAGGGCTGATAACAACCTGGTAAGGAGGGGCAGGCTGTGGAAATGGTTCAGGCAGGTCCTCCATCAGTGGCTGACACCTCTCCACGGTCACACTCACAAGGGGTATGTGGGTATATATGTGTGTTTTCATATATTCACAGGACCTGGTATACAGGTGATAACCAATACCTACTGAATGAGAAGTCTCCTCCTAGCTCTGCAGGGTCATCCCATCTCCATTCAGCCCTGAAGGCTGCACTCTCTCTGTGCCAGCGGGTTCTGGGCATTGAGGTCAGATCTTCAGGCTTGGAGGCAATGCCCTTCACCACCAAACCACCTTGCCAGTCTCAACCAAGTTCTTTTAGAACCCTCTTGGAAACGATGTCATTTTTATATTTAGTACGTCTATAGACGGATCTGAGAACACATTTCCCTCTAATCACCACAGACAATCTGTGAGACTGGTGCCCTTGTTATAAACAAGGCCTGTGTGGCCAGAGAACTTGGCCCAGCTAACGAGGCAGACTGCCATGCTAGGCTACTGGCTAGGCCTCAGCCCTTGAGCTCTCTGCTGAGCAGCCTTGGGGCCTCCTCCAACCTCGTGTTACCCCTTGTGGGGTGGGCACTGCCCTACTGGTCAGCCTGCAGCCTCTGACTCTCCATTTTCTAGCACAGGACTGAGCCTCCCGCAGCAGAGACAGCAAGGCCAAAGAGGAAGGAGATGGTGTGCAGACTCCGGCTGCCACAGGTCCCCTCAGCCTCTCTGCGGATAAACCAGAACTGAGGAACAGCCCTCTCTATAAACCTTTGGGATACACAGGCGGGGCTGGCACTGCTCTGAGTCTGCACTTGTTCACTGATGCCCTACTACTCTAGAAGAGACAAGGTGCCCAGGAGCCTCTTTCGTGCTGTGCTCTGAATACAACCATGAATGCAGGGAGCCAGGTGGACGTCGCCATGGTGCGGAGGGGAGACTGCACCTGGTTTCGGAGCTGGAGTGGGCTACCTAGCCCAGGGCTATGAACACCCACACAATGCACTCAATCAACACTCGTGCACAACTTCCCTCCTGTACTAGCAGGCCTCTGCGGCCAGTGTTCCAAACCTGCATCCTACATCATGTCACTGACCCTACAACACACCCGCAGACACCCGAGAACCCCGGTTTACAGATAAGGAGACAGAGGTCCCTCTCCCCACCCTCCTGTGCGGGCGAGCCTGTTCACCCCTCCCCTCGGCCCTCCCTCTAGGAAGGCTATATGGAGGGTAGCCTCACAGAGGTTTGCATCTCCAGGATCATGAAGAAGTCTCTGGGTTCACCTTGAAGACACACACACACACACAGGCTCTGGGCACTACTGTCACCTTCATAGGATGTGCGAGACAGGGCTGGTGACTCCGAGAGAAAGGTTGAGGGTTCCACAACACCATCATCACACAGCTGTGCCTGGCCTGGGAAGGTAGACACAGGACAAAGAAAACACGGACACCAGAGCTGAGTGCTGGCTGCGGAAGACCTAGATAGGACTAAGGAAGCACCGAGGCCTCCTCAGCTGAGAGAAGCCATCTTCTCCATCACAATTCAGTCCACAGATAAGAAACATGGGGCTAGAAATGGGACCTACTCCTCCAGTTAACCAGCCCTGAACGTGGGCTTGAAACAAGGTCTCCTCCATCTTAGCCTTAGCAAGTTCAGCACAATCTCCTTAGGGTACAACAGGTCTCAAGAGTCCACAGTAGTAATGACAGGGATAACAACATCCACCACCTACCGAGCATTCCCTAGCCCCAACCTTAGTGCCTAGTATCACCCTCATTCTACCGATGAGGAAACACAGACAGACTGTCACTGATAGCAAATGGCAGCTTTAAACGCAGATGCCTTCCTGAGTTCAGGGCTGGGCTCATCACCTGCCTGTCACCTGTTACTGGGAAATGCTCAAGGCTAAGGGCCTGTGATTTGTACCCTTTTCATCTGCAGACACTCACACGACTCCAGGAGCCTGGGGAAAGTGATTATCCCTCCATCTGCAAGCCCAGGGAGCTGCCTAGCCCAGGCTAGCACTTGAGGAAGTCAGTTCACAAGCCCAAGCTCCAGGCCATGGTGTATGTTTGTGCCACTGCCCACTGCAGACAATGAGGGTGCAAGAGGGAAGACGCGCCAGCGGTCGCCGCTCTCACAAGGCTGCTGGCAGTGGCTCCTCCCCCAGACAGGAAGGGCACACTTTCAGTTTCTTAGAGGGAATTCAGTCATAGAAGGAAGAAAGGAGGTCAGGCAGGGCAGCAGCCACACAAAAGTGTCCTCCTACTCAAGACTGGCCTCATGTGGCTAAGACACAGGTGTCTAGCACCCAAGAGGGACAAGAACACAAAGAACCTGCAGGCACACAGCCACTAGGGAGCCTAGCCTGGGACAGTGTCTGGGACTTGTGTGACCAGGCCTGACTGAGCAATGTTACAAACATCCCAACACTCAGTGGGCACCAGGCATGGGCTGGGTGGGGACCCAGCTGTGCACAAGGCAGGCTTTGACCTCACGCAGCTTACAGTCTCCACCCCCAGGATGATCTCTGACCTGCCCGCCCAGCAGAAGGACAAGGCTACTTACTGGCCTCCACACCG
The DNA here is from genome assembly GCF_903992535.2 of Arvicola amphibius. Lineage (NCBI taxonomy): Eukaryota > Metazoa > Chordata > Mammalia > Rodentia > Cricetidae > Arvicola > Arvicola amphibius. The sequence goes on from NC_052057.2 coordinate 97,791,243, forward strand.
GAAAAGGCATCTGTGGGACCGTTTCTAACAGCACAATTAATAGAGGATCCACAGCTATGACATGCTGGTGCCTTTGTTTTTACTTTTTAAATATCACTAAACGAACTCATTAATGCATCAGATACAAAAACCAACCAGAGAAACCTGTCCCTCAGTAACATTTGAAGTGAGGGATCCCACAGCTCTCACTGAACCCCACCCCTTGGTAGACCTGTTGTTCACGTGCATGTTAAACATTAATTTCGGTTGTTACTCATTACACAGCAAAAAGTTCCCCAAACAAACACAATTATTCATTTCCTCACAGGCCCAAGGCATTCTGGGAGGTCATGAAAGAGGCTGGAGGCTTTCTGGGACTGAGGAATGCCTGTTGTGTGGCAGCCTGTGACCAGGTCTGAAACTCCCTGTGGGAGACCCTGCAGGTTCTGGGCCTGTTTACTCTGAGCCCTCAAGGAGACACAAGGAGCAGCAAGTGTGAGCAGTGTACAAATCACACAGCGCCAGAGTACCGTCTTCAGGGTATGTGCACCGTGGGGCACTAAGACAAGAGAGCAAGTGGAGCAATTGCTTCTACCCCAGGAACCGCCCAAGCTACCCTATACCAGGTTCACAGACACCTCTTCCAGATGAAGAAGATGAAGAAGATGATAGTGGCGAGGGTAAGCCCATCCTTCAGATGGGCCCAAGCTCACTGCCATGTGACTGCAGCTAAGCCACTCCCTCCCTCTGAGCTCCAGTGCTGCCCTTCATGCTAAGACGGAAATAATACCCACCCGGCAGGGCTTTATAGGGTTACTCTAAAGCGGGTTTGTAATTGCTGCTCAATAAAAGCTGGCTTCCTATGCACTCCTCCCTGCCCATTCACCAGACCCGGGTTCCTTTAAGTCAGCCACTGAGCTGGCTCAGATGACTCACAACTGTGTAGGAAACAGCCATACCTAAGTCACTCTCCCTTTCTCTGTCCTTTCCAACGCCCTTCCTAATGTTGAGAAGGTGTCAACTTCAGAAGGGCTACCTGTGGAGCGCTGGCACAGCATGAGCACCCATGGGATCAGGGTGACAAGGGTGTATGTACCTGGCTGGTCCAGAATGTGACAGGAGGCCCAGGCCAATCCGGGATGGTGAGAAGGGGCTGTCGTGTCAGGGGAGGCCTCCTGGAAGGGCTGCCACTGGTGTGACCTGAGAAGAGCTGGGATGCCCCTCCCTGGCTCCCTCAGCCCCACTCCTACGCACAGGTGTAATCAGTCAACTGGAGGTATCCACATGGGGTCTCCAGGGTACTTGTCAGTGGCTTACTTGCAACTCAAGTTCAAAGCTCCTAATCTAGGAAGAGCAAGCACATCACTTCTAGAATGGGGTGAACAAGGAGTGAGGGCTGGGTAGCGGCAGCTGACACGGAGTGGAGGGTCAGGGTCCCCACTGAAGAACTGCTTTCCGGGCCACCGGACCTGCTTCCCATTGCCAGGCAAACTAGGAGTGAGGCTGTAAACGAGGCCTCCAAGGCTGCTAAGAGCCTCTTCATGCAGCACTGTTTCCATAGTAAGCTTTATTTAATTCAGCAAGCCCCTCCTGAACTCCAGAAATAAACCTCAAAGGCACACCCCTTTAGAGCTCACAATGCCTTTTCTTTCTCTTTCTAGAGATTATTTATTTATTATGTATACAGTGTTCTGTCTACTCTTTGATTCACGCCAGAAGAAGGCTTCAGATTTTACTATATATACATGATTCTGGGTCGCCATGTGGTTGCTGGGAACTGAACTCAGGTCCTCTGAAGAGCAGTCGATGCTCTTAGCCTCTGAGTCATCTCTCCAGCGCTCTTTTTGTTTTTCTTTTTCCCCCCTTGAGACAGGGTTTCTCTGTCTTGGAACTCACTCTGCAGACCAGGCTGGTCTTCAACTTAAAGAGCTCTCCTTGCCTCTACCGCCCGAGTACTAGGATTAAAGGTGTGCACCACCTCCCCTGACTGACACATGTCTTTTTATCCAGAGATCTTCCTGGATCATTAGATGCTCATGTTGCAAGATTTGTGACCACCACCTCTCTTTAGATGGGAAAACTGAGGGTCAGGAAGATGAGCATCCTGCCTGGGGGCTAAGTTAACAAATGGCTGAGCTGGCAAGCAAACATGGGACTGTCTGATTCCTGCCCGTTGGTCTTAATGGATGAGACACACTGTCCTCAACTTTGAAAGGCAGATCAACATGCCCAAGAGATGGTATAGGGCACAGACAAGGGCCCCAAGTAATGGCTGAGAGATAAGCCCACCTGAGCATGTTCTGTTTTCTATCTCTGACTATGGAGGAACCCAGGACACTGAAGAGAGACAACGTTGAAATGTTGAGTGGCAGAAGAAGCAACTGTCTCTCCAAGGCCCACAGGCCCCCTCTCAGGCTTACACCCCCTGGTCCTGCTGCCGGAATGCACACCATCGAGTGCTCTGATTATCTCAGACCCGTCTGCACATCTCCCACATCCAGACGGCCTAGTCTTAGGCCAAGTTCTGTGCACAGAACCTGTTCACCTTGCAAGCAGTCACATCAACCTTCACTACCTCAATAAGCTCAAAAAGAAGGGCGTACCAAGGGTTAACTAAGGAACTGGTGAGATTTCTTGTCTAACTCCCCAAGTTCCGTGCACATTTATCTTTTCTTTCTTTTTTTTTTTTTTAAGCTATATACATTCTATCTATCTTTTCCCAATACATAAGTCCCCTCCGGCCAGGGACAACCCTGTTCATTTACCCCTCTTTCTCGGGTGGACTTCCTGGAACCAAAACCGAGCGAAGGACGTCAGGATTAACACATATACCCCAATCCACCCTCACCTTCTGAGGGTGACCTCTCAGCGTTCCCTAGTTCCCAATATCTCGGCTGGGACCTCTAATTGCCGCGCACCGCACCCCCGTGTCTGCGTTCGGTGCGCTGGCACCCAGTTCGTGAGCTTCGGGCAAGGGTCTGGAGGTTAAAATACACAAACACATACAGACAGAGAGACAGCGACACGGGTCATCCTTGAATTCCCCAAGAATGCCCCCTTTATTGTGTTCAGGGGCAGATTATATAGATAGCCATGCCGCAGCCAAACCCACCAGAAACTACTCTCCTGCCATCAGGAACTCCTGAAGGTTTCGTGCTCAGAGCAGCTGTAGGCACTCAGATCAGGGGATTATAAGAAATTCAGGATCTGGGGTCTCACTGCTCCCAACACCCAAGTCCTTATCCTTAACGAAATGTGCACTGCATAATCCTGAGCAAAGGTAAGACTGTCCTTCCAGGGAGCTAGGACCACCTCATCCTCGCACAATATCCTCCTCTCAGATGTAGAGCGACCACAGAATCGTCCTGTGAACTAAGGTCCCAGTGAGACACGGACAAGAGGGTCTGTCGGTCTGTCTGTCTGTCAGTCTCTCCTTCTCTCTCTCTCTCTCTCTCTCTCTCTCTCTCTCTCTCTCTCTCTCTCTCTCTCTCTCTCACACACACACACACACACACACACACACACACACACACACACACAGCTCAGGGCAGGGCAAGACAGCATCCTGCAGGCTATACAGCACCTGTTCTACAGACTGAGACCAGTGGTCTCCCTGCTTACTCTCACAGCATGCTGGGGCTCCAGGATAATAGGCATGGGCTCAGAACTGCCTACTGTCCACAGTCCTGCTGCAAAGTGAGTCTGTGCCCCCCACCTTTCTCACTGAAGCCGCTACAGCAGCCTCTGAGGCAGGAAAGTATATCCACACGGTCAAGCTCCACCCAAGCGCCTACCTCTGGATTCTGGTCTGGGTCTCCCCCTTCAAGGGCCCAGTTCTATGCCGTTTTGGACTTTGAAAGCATGGAAAAGACCCCCACTCAGGTTTCCCCAACCAGCCTGAGCAGGAAGAGTCACAAAAACAGAGCAGGAAAGAGAAGAGGCAGCTGTGCTCAGCAAACTTCATCTTCCACAGCTGTTCCTAAGAGCACTGCCAGTTCCCGAACACTCCAGGAACTCACTTGCATGTGCATACCTGTTCACGCACGCCCCATGTGTATGCACACTCAAGACAACATTTAGCAGCCACTCAATAGGAAGCTCTGCCCTTCATTCCAAGAAGCCACACTTCAGGGCTGGCAAATGGGACCATGATGACACTCAGCAATCCAATCAAGTTGCTGCAAAACATCATCATTACCTGAGAAGTGGCCTGCTGGCCTCTACCCACTGCTGCGTGAATAGAGAAGACAGACTGAAGGCTTGTGTCCTCCAGCTCAGGAGTGATGCACACACCTCCTTTTTCAACCCAGGAAATGAGTAGGGAGCTCAAAGCTGTCTGGGATGAGCATAGCCAGCATCTGCTCTGGAGTGGGGCATGTGAAGCCAAGAGACTTGATGAGAGAAGGCAGGGCAAGAATGTGAGTGGCAGTGGCACCAGAGATAACAAATCAGTGACTCGAACCAAGGCCAGAATGGATACTGTGGGTCTTACTGTCAGCTAGTTCTATCCAAGGCCTTTTGTGAACAACTACAGGTAGAGAAGTTCTAAAACTTCCTCCGAGCATGAGTGGGCAGGTTCCAGACAGACAGCCTTCTGAGAGATGATGTCCTCCAGGTTAAGTGTTTCTCACTTGTACTTCTACACAGATCACCTAGTGATGTGAATCTGGTACAGCATACTACAACTGTGTATGTCTGGTATAAGGTCCAAACTTAAATGATGCCTGTCTGGTGTGTGTGTGTGTGCACGCGCTTGGTTATATGTGTGCATGTACCAAGGTATATATGTGGAGATCAGAGGGTAAATGGCAAGAATTCTCGTTTTCCATCATGTGGGTTCCAGGGCTTGAACTGTGGTCAACAGGCTTGGTGGCAAACACCTTTATTTACTCACTGAGCCATCTCACTGGCCCAAGATGTGAGATTTCTGAGCAGCTCATAGGCAATGCCAACACTGCTGGTCAGAGACCATGTTATAGAGTCAAGTGTCAGACTAGACGAGAGCATCACAGCAACAAGAGTCCTCCAGGTCCCCATGAGGATCCAGGACAAGACAGGGTAACACTAGCACCTGTCTGTGGTGCTGACTCATGCTTGGACACAAGGTATCCGGGACAGCTGCCACTTGCCCTCTTTCTGCCCTTCAATCAAGTCAGTGTTTGCAAATGAGCTATGGATGGCACAAACTCCTCCTTGTTGGAGCCTACCCCCTTGGGTTCCCTTAGGTCTACAGAAGCAGCTCTGTGATGGTGTGAGAAGACTCACAGCCTAGAGGGCAGGCAAGGGTATCCGTAGCAGGCATGGCTAGGTACCAGGGTGGTGCTCACAGAGACAAGGCTATTTGAGCAGGGTACTGGGAGGGTTAGGCTCTTTCCAGGTAGGCTGTGATGCACATTTCAGGAGGGGTGTGTGCAGGGCATGTCATATATCCTGGGAACAACGTAGGGCACATGCTGAGGTGTCTAGAACATCACCCGAGGGGCCTACGAAGGGAAACAGAGTCTAGTTGTGCATAAGAAAGAACATTAAATAAGACTCTCCTATGACTTTATTGTGGGATTGGATCAGTCTCCCCGTGCCTCTTTTTGTGTCTAAACTCTTATGTGCAGTTAAGTGGCTTGGCATCTGGCTTACCCGTTTTAATCTTACACAGAAGCATTGCTCTTGGTTGTTATCAGCTCACTCCGAACCTCACTTACTCTTGACTGTGCAATATTCCACCACATGGATGCACAAAATTCCTCTTAACAACGCTTGTACCAGTCATCCCAGTGGCCCCGACTTCTCATGAGCATAAACTGTCTTTTCTCAACTTGAGACCATCAGGGTGAGCATAAAGTCTCAGGAGTGTGCCTGAAATCAAAGAGTGTGAGCAGGGGTTTCTGACTTGTGACATGTGGCCATATCATGTTGTAGAAAGGCTGTAGTGGGGTCACTTTGATTCTGGGAGACCAAGTAAGAGGAGCCTCAGCTCCGAGCGGGCTCATGTCACAACTACAGATGACAAACACAGCAGCCCCTGAAGCCATGAGGAACCAGATGAGACCCAAGGGACTCCATGAGGCCCAGGGGACCAGCCCTGCAGGTGGGGAGACTGGACTAGAAACCTGCAATGCCAGTCTGGAGTTTCTTTTTGGCCTGTCCTCTTTTCCCTCAGGAACCTTTATCATTTTTGCAGGGCCACTGGGAACTAGGAAAAAGAACAGCCCAATTCAACTGGTGTTAGCCTGGCCAGACTGGACCCCCTTGTATTTTGTTTACTTCCGGTGGTGCTGAGCGTTCTTCAGCGACTGCCTCCCAAGCAGGGCCATTGCTCCTACCTGCCAGGGCGGGGATGGTGACCCGATTCCATTCCCAAGGCTGGTCGTACTCATCGGCGGGCCTGTCATCATCCTGGGGTAGTTTGCTCTCCCGCAGCCGAAGGCTCACAGTGCTCTCCGAATCTGAGTCCACACTCTGGCCTTCAGGTTCATAAGGGGTGTCATATAACTGGATGCCTTTGTGTTGGGACCGGACACTCTCCTGCCTCTGGAATTCTGCAGGCGAAAAGGGAAGAAGGAGAGATGTTATAGACATGTAGTCCCCAACCAAGGACCAGGTCTGATGTCAGAGCTGCCAGCCATAGAGTTGGGGACTGGCGGAAACAATCCCTTTCTATTTCTGGCTGCCCTGCACTGAGACAGTGCCTTCCCAGCACTCTGGGTGAGGATCTGCTTCCCAGGACCATAGCTGACAATCTGACAGCAGCTCTCTCCACTGTCTTCTCTGTCTTCAAGAACAGGAGCCAGTTGTGAGCAGGAAACGACAAGTACTGTCTGCGGCTCTGTCCAGACCTCTTACCTGACAGCTTCACCACTGAGCCTTTCAATCCCATTCCCACAGAGCCACATTGGGGCAATGACCCTCCTGTGCCCACCCAGCTCATAGATCAAAGATTTTCCCTGAGAGGACCTGGCCAGGCTACTCTGCAAGCCTGTGAAGCTGAGTGGTGCCTCCCTGAAGTTCTATACCCCAGAGTCCGCTCAACTGAATATGCTGGGGATTAGGAAGGTGTGGAAACAAGAGGCGGCTTCTTCTGCGGAGGGACATGGATGACCTGACTAGTCATCCATGACAGCACACACATTTCAGTTGCTTATTCAGAAAAGAGAACAGCTACCATGATGTTGCTGGCATCCTGAACTCAGGCCTTCTTGGCCAAGCAAAGAAACTTGATTGGCTTCTAGATCACGAGAAGCACCTTTGCTGTCGAGGCTTCTCCTGGGGAGGCTTCTATTTCTAGGAGCCAACACCCATCACCATGAGACCGACCTGAGGATAAGGGAAACTGAGCATGGTGGGGCAGGGCAGGAGAAAGGAACCTGCATTTGAACTCACAGCTCTGCTCTGGTGTGTGGAAGCAGAGAAGGACGGCAGCACCTGAGGTAGAAGCAGGCTGAGCCAAGACCCCATCACAGAAAGAACAAGCTCATAGATTGCTGACTTTTCTTTCTGAAAGTCTCACAACGTAGTCCATAGAACTTCTATTATGTGGTCCAGACTAGACTTGAAGTCATGATTCCCCTGCCTCAATCTCCCCAGTGATTGGAGTATAGATAGGCAAGGACCACTGCACTTGGCTCCAATTTTAGTAGGTTTTTTTTTTTTAATTGTATAAAACAATATATGTAAAACTTCTCCATTTCAGCCATTGTTACCTGGACAGTTCAGTGGCATTCAGTACAAGCACCATTGTGCAGGCATCACCACCACTCAACCCTAAAACTTCCTCATCTTCTCAAACTAGAATTCTGTACCCATTATACGGGGCTCCTCACTTCTCCCCAGCCCTTAGCAAAGTATCTCACCTCCCTCAGTCTGACTACTATGGCCTGCTACTTCCCGCAAGAGAATCAGATCTGTCCTTCTGAGGTTGGCTTACTGCACATAGCATTGTGTTTCCAAGGCAGGGCCATGTGGCAGAACCTCACTCGTCTTCAAGGCTAATTAATTCCTCATCATGTGAACATTTGCTGTCCCCTTGTGCTGTGGTCCCAGGTTCACGGAGACAGTGGCAGTACAGCCGGCTACAAAGGTGTGTGGGACACACTTTCCAAACCAGAGGTTGGATGCTTAGAGACATGGCAGAGGCCACAGCCTTGCAGGACAGCTGCTGGAATACACGTGAATGACGGGCGCCTTCCCAAGCAAGAGCGCTTCTGAACTCTACTCTACAAGTCAAGGCCACCTCACCAAGAAAACAACAGCCCTCCTCCTGGTCTGATGAAACTGGCCAATGGCTGCACACTGCCCTTCAGGACTGCATTAACTCTTGTGCCAGTATTTACCAAAGTTTATTTTACCAAGTCCCATACCAACTTTATGGCTCTGGCTTCCAGAACCATTATTGTATTTGTTGTTAAATTCATTTTAAAAAGGAAGTTTCTGGCCGGGCGGTGGTGGCGCACGCCTTTAATCCCAGCACTCGGGAGGCAGAGGCAGGTGGATCTCTGTGAGTTCGAGGCCAGCCTGGTCTACAAGAGCTAGTTCCAGGACAGGCTCTAAAAAAGCTGCAGAGAAACCCTGTCTCGAAAAACCAAAAAAAGAAAAAAAAAAAAAAAAAAAAGAAGAAAAAAAAAAGGAAGTTTCTGTAAATGTCCCAGAAGCAGTTATCTTGCCCCCAAAAGCTACTGATTACAAAGCCTGAATGAGAAGCAAGTCCACTAGACTGGTACCCTGCAGAGCACCCAAGGCTAGCTAGCAAGTGTTAGACAGCTGGCGGAGATGCCGGCACAAACTACAAAACATAACAATTTTCATTCTCACTGGGCTGTGGTGGTGCACATCTTTAATCCCAGCACCTGGGAGGCAGAGACAGAGGCAGAGGCAGGACCATCTCTGTCAGTAGGCCAAACTGGTCTACAGAGCGAGTTCCAGGACTGGCTCCATAGCTATTGGGGAACCTGTCTGGGAAGGGGGGGAGATGACACTTTCATTTTCTAGAAAGGGAGAAAATGAACAGGGAAACCCCTCTGACTGTGGCTTGCAAGCCATGTAAATGTATCTCCGAAGAGATGTCCCTTTGGTAAAATGTGGCTTTTCTTGGCTTCCATGGTACCATGCTTCCCTCTGTCACGCAGAGGGGAAGGAAGAACAGAGAGAGAACAACACTGATTGTAAAGCACCACGAGCAACTTCACCAATCACTTCCTGAGCCCAACTACCCAGGCTACTCACTGCTTTGAAGGGGTCCTTTGACATCTCCCTATTTGTTCTGAGGACACAGATCCCGGGGACGCTGGGGCGCAGCTGATAAAGCTGACCTGGGAGAACCTCCCTCTTCCTCACTCTGGCACCCCTTTAATACAGATCCACATATACTGCCATGACCCCAACCATAAAATGATTTTTGTTGCTACTTCCTAACTGCAATTTTGCTCCTGTTATGAATCATAATGAATATTATGACTTCAGGCAACCCTGTGAAAGTTGTCTAGCCATCCCCCTGCTTCAAAGGGGTCAAGACCCACAGGTTGAGAACCAGGGCTCTAAGGGCATAAAGCAGCTCATAGGTACACTTTTGTGGGGACCACCGAGCTCTGCCCCCCAGAAACCAATACAGACATTCAAGTGAATGGGAGAGGTAGATGAACAAGAACTGACAGAGAGCCAGACACCACTCTATATCCCCGATTCCCGTTAATTTGTTAAAATCCCCGACACCAGTGATGACATGCCTGGAAATGCCACCTGCATACAGCTTCGTGTCAAGCAACAGTGAGAAGAAACAGGCACACTACATCCACAGCCGCCTAAAAGGAAAATGTGCTGAGAACAGATTAGCTATTCAATCAGAAGGACCTGCATGACACCTCTCATGCAGGATTGATTGTTCTTTGCGAAATCTGGGTCTGTAATGGCAGCTTAGGCTGTCGGGATGCCATTGTGGTCATTAAAACCAGCTTCCCTCTGTCTTACGGGGTAGATTTAAATTTTAATTAGGGCTCAACAATAGGGAATAGTTAAGTAAATTATGGCATGTTAACTGGATGGAATATTAAGCAGTCATTAAAATGATAAATAGGAAGATAATGTAGCTACATGGGAACACGGTTGAGCTAAAAAATAAAATACAGAAATGTTTGTGTGTTGAGAACCAAAGAATGTAACTGAACTTCCTAAACAATTTCTGGCAAGGTGAACACCCGCAAAGGGAATTCTGCTTCCTGCTTAGGAATTGCTCAAAACCAACATGGCACATTTTACCCATAACATCTAAACTGAGATGACAGCAGTGTCCCAAGTACAGACATGGAATAAAGAGCTGAGAACCTACAAAGGAAGGCAAACTGCTGCTATGGAGAGGAAGAGACCATTGTTTAATTAGTTTTCAAAGTTGTTGTGAATAATGAATAAAGATGCTAGTAAAGAAAAAGATGTAATTAAGACAGGAATACGTGACACACTAAGCAGACAGGCTCTCCGGGGCGGGGCTGTCTGTCTCAGAAACAGCCACCAGCCCGAGCCCCTGAAAATGAGAGCACAGCGAGCAGCTCCTTTCCCGAGAGGCTGCCAAGAGCACCAGCAAGACAAGGGCCACCAGGCCAGACCACCTGGCAGGACATGGCGTTTCCTGCCTCATGACCGTGGCACATCCCCTTTATTAACCAGGCCCGTTGGTGACAGTCCCCAGAGGATCTAGTAGGGGAGTTGGTGCCCATATGGTCTAAGCCACAAGTTAGAGACATCACCATATGCTTCTTAAAGGAAAATGACCTTCAACGCTGGTGGCAGGCTGTGATTTCATGCCTTTTGGGCAGCAAGCAGAAATATTAAATTGACAGTGTGGGTATTTCTCTTGACCTCTGGAGTAGTAAGGTTTTCAAGTAGATCAAGGAAAAATACAGAAACAACAAGGAACACATCGTACATTCCATAGAACCAGAGAATGTTAGATCTGGAAAAGCCAGGGTCATAACTGATAATCAAGGAAGAGAGAGGCAACCAGACAGGTGGAGCTTGCTACAAACCAGAAGCCTCCTGGAGTGATGCGGTGAGGGGCTAGATCTGGGATCTGTCGAGATGAGGCACAAGCCACACTTTGCCCTGTACTTGCCAACTCTCTCCCCATTTTAAAGCAGTTCTAGGTCTGCAAAAAAGCTGAACCCAAGACGGACGGATGTCCCACGTATCCTGTGCCTCTAACCACACACAGCCGTCTCCATTATCAGCACACCCACACAGCAGCTAGTTGTAGCTGACGAGCCTACTGATGTCAAACATGTGAGGTTCACTCCTGGACTGGGATTCAGACAGATGTGTAATGGGATGTTCTCCATTGCTGCAGTATGCAAGGCATTTCCACTGACACCGAATTATCTGTCGTTTGCCTAGTCTCGGCTCCTTCCTCCAACTTCTGGCACTCTCCTATCTTTCCCCATTTCCATAATTTTACCTTTTTCAGAATGACATATGGCAGGAATCAGGCAGTATGCTGACTCCTCGGATCAGCTTCTTTCTCTACAACAATTTTCATTTCCTTTATGCTTCTTCCCCTTTTTGATAGCTCAATTATAGCTGTCTCTTTAAGAAACAGTGTGTGTGTGTGTGTGTGTGTGTGTGTGTGTGTACACGCGCACGCATGTGTGTTGTACGCAAGTGCAGCTCCCTGCAGAGGACAGAAGAGGGTACTGGGCCCTCTACAGCTCCAGCTCCAGGCAGTCAGTTGTAAGCCTCCAGATGTGGGTGCTGGGAACTAAACTCAGGTCCTCTGCGAAAGCAGCAAGTGCTCTTAGCTGCAGAGTCAACTCTCAGCCCTCTCACTTCTAAGTGTTTTCAGCAATACTCCACTGTTGTGGGTGTTCCAGGAGTCCATCCAGATACTACTACAAGGATATTTGGTATAGGAGGTTCTTTGTTCATGTGTTGCTTTCATTGGTAATGAGTGAAGAAACTGCTTTGGGTCTGATAGGGCAGAACTTAGGTAGGCGGAAAAGACAGAACTGAATGCTGGGAAGAAGGACAGAGTGAGAGATGCCACGGATCTTCTGCCTGAGATGGACCAGATGCTGGTTAGAATCTTGCCAGTAAGCCAGTAACGTGGCAATACACAGATTAATAGAAATGGGTTAAATTAAGATATAACTAGAGCTAATGGGCCAAGCGGTGTTTTAATGAATACAGTTTCTGTGTGGTTATTTTGGGTGTAAGCTAGTCGGGCAGCCGGGGCTCTCCTTACAACAGATATTTTGCCTGTTTCGGGGCTTTGGCAATTACAAATATTAAATATTCTTGTGCAACTTCTCTGGGTAATATGATTTACAGACTGTAAGAGAATATGTTTACTTTTGGGGAAAACTGTCAAACTATTTTCCAAAGTAGCTGAAGGATTTTGTACTATCACCCAAACTTCTGTTGTACACATTTTCCTTTTTGCTTGGATGCTACTGAGGAATGGAAGAAGCCAAGGTCATAGAGACAATCAAAAGAGGGAGGAAGAAGGGGGGGCATGACTGGGACAGGTAAAGCTGGGTGCAGGCAGGAGCTGCATGGAAACAGTTTAAATCTTGATATGTAACTTGATATGTAACTGATATGACCCTCTGTATGCTGTGAATATATTTCATCACCATTGGTTAATAAGGGAGTTGCTTTGGCCTATGACAGGGCAGAATATAGCTAGGTGGGAAATCCACAGATATAAGGAAAAAAGAAGGCAGAGTCAGGGAGACACCAACAGCTGCCAGGGAAGCAAGATGTGAGGTAATGCCACAGCCATGTGGCAATACATAGATTAATGGAAATGGGTTAATTTAAGTTATAAGAGCTAGTTAATAATAAGCCTGAGCTAATAGACCAAACAGTTTTTAATTATTAATAACCCTCAGAGTGGGTTATTTGGGAACTGATGAGTGGGAGAGAAACCTCCAGTTACATGTAACCTCAGCAGCTATGTTAACTTGGGTGATGAGTTTTGCTCATCTTTTCTATATAAATTTTGATTTGTAGTAAAGTCTTATTTTTTTTTTTTCGGTTTTTCGAGACAGAGTTTCTCTGTGGCTTTGGAGCCTGTCCTAGAACTAGCTCTTGTAGACCAGGCTGGCCTCGAACTCACAGAGATCCGTCTGTTTCTGCCTCCCGAGTGCTGAGATTAAAGGCATGCGCCACCACCGCCCGGCTTGTAGTAAAGTCTTAATATATACATTTCTTTCCAATACAGGCAGCCTTTAATCTGGGAATTGAAAGTAGACATATCTACATTTAAAAAAAAAACATACAATATACTTCATGAACAATAACTCATCAGAGAACTAGAATAAAATAATTCTTTTGTTGGCGGGGGAGGAAAGACGAGGTTTCATTATGTAGCCCTGTCAGGCCTGGATCTCAGAGATCCACGTACCTCCACCTCTGAAGTGCTGTGGTTAATGCCATACACCATCACGCTTGGTCTGAAGTAATTGTTTTCATGACCTTCTCCAAACCCATGAGGAATCTTTTCCTTCCAAAAGATTAAGTAGCTTCTTCATTTTGGAGCTCCTATCTCAGGTGCGTCCTTCCCTCTCCAGCACCCACCTGTCCTGGAGCTCCTATCTCAGGTGCGCCCTTCCCTCTCCAGCACCCACCTGTCCTGGAGCTCCTATCTCAGGTGCATCCTTCCCTCTCCAGCACCCACCTGTCCTGGAGCTCCTATCTCAGGTGCGCCCTTCCCTCTGCAGCACCCCACCCTGTCCTGGAGCTCCTATCTCAGGTGCGCCCTTCCCTCTGCAGCATCCAACCTGTCCCGGAGCTCCTATCTCAGGTGCGTCCTTCCCTCTGCCAGCACCCCACCTGTCCTCAGTGTCACTCATGGTCTCTAGACTCCCAATATGAGAGAAGGCCCAATAGATAGAGGCATGGTCCAGGCTCTAGTGAGACTTTATGCATACAAACCCACGAACGGCACAGCTTTTAGCTGGGGACAATCTGTGAGGGGCCTTGAATTGAGACCCGGGATCATGCACAATGCTGTGGCAGAGAAATGGACACAAGATAGAGGAGACAAGGCCAGGGCACTGGAGAGTCTGCAGACATGCAAGGGTAGATGCGTTGTATGAAGAAGGTGGAGTGGCTTCTGGGGGCCTTGAGCACAAAGTTCAGCACCTGAGAGTAGACACTGTCCCAGAGCCTCTGGACGCAGAATGGAGTGGCACAGGTGTGCAAGGTGTGCAAGGTGAGTGAGACGGAGAAGCACAGGTGTGCAGCAGGCTCCCTGGGAACGGCAGTGCTGGCAGCAACTCTCACCTCTAACCTTTCCATCCAGGTCTCTCTGAGAATCCACAGCAACTCTCAAGTCACAGAACAGCAGGGCTCAGCAGGGACAGGGTCCTGAGAGTTCTCCACCCCCAGGTCTTGCTGTCACTCTCAGCCTAAGAAACCTTTCCTCTTCCAGAGCACATCAACCAGATGACATCACCAGCGTCACCACCATCTGACCACTCTTCCAGGCTGTGCAGCTATGGGGACACTGTGCCTGTAGGTGGGGGAGACTGAGTCTCAGGTAAGGTTAGGAAAGATCGCATAACTAGAACTGTGGAGCTGCTATGGACCAAGCTGGCCCACAAAGAGCCCTCGATGAGGAAAACCTTGGGTCTTAGAGTAGGGGAGGGCAACCACTTAGGTTGAAGGATGAAACCACCGAAGACCGCCTGGGTTGACAGGACGTTTCAGCACTTGCTGCCTTGGCTTCCTCCTCACCGCGTGTGAGACTAGCGCACCAGCCTGGGAAAGATGCCGTGAGCATAAAGAAGCTACACAAGTCAGAGGTGCCTGGCGCAAAGGAAGCACCCTAAGAGCATCACTGTTTAAGTTACATGGAGCTTCCCTGAGCCCCACACGACCCCTTCTCCGAGACTGTCTTTTCCCCCACAGCCTCAGTGATCCACGTGCTGTAGCTGGACAGGGAAGCCCTCCTATGGGAACTTTAAACCTCTGAACCTGTCTACACAACTTCCCATTTCAGCAGCTGCTTGCGCGGTCTGACCCCCCCATGTGGAAGTCAAGCTCTACGCTACTGCCGTGCGTGATCTGAGACAGCCACAGGGAGGTCTCGGCATGTCCAATCACCACAGTGCATGCGTGGGGAAATCTGAGGCCTGGAGGCCTGCACTCCTGGACCGGGTTCTTCCTGCCTCTCCAGATGCTTTCTGACATCTCTTTCATCAACTTGTCTTATTCTCATCTCTGGGAAGCAGAGCAGGCCTTTGAGGTATTAAAAGCACATCCAGCAACTCGACCAAGTGAGGCGCTCCATTTGAGTGGTGGGTGGCTGTTCCTAATTAGACACACAGCTAAAACTCAGCCTGGTGCCAGGGTACCACATCAAAGGGATAGACATGTCCTCCTCATAACATAACCTGAACTGTGTTATACCTGCCAGAGAAAACCCTCTCCCTAACAGAGGCACTTGCCTGGGTGTCCAGAGTTCAGGTGTTCCTTGGAGGTGCCTCAGGGATAGAACCTGGAGACAATCTGACCCTATACACAGGCCCCGTGTCCTGCCTCCTCTAGATAGTTCTAGTTCCCAAGCTGCATAGAGCCAGGAGCTGAAAACTAATTAAGACCTAGTTGACATCTCTTTCATCGGTGGGCACAGAAATACCAACCAGCAGAGGCTGGGCTTTGCAGAGCAGGAGGATGGAACCAGAACAGTCTCCGTGTGTCGGACAAGCCTTACAACTTATTCCTTATGTTTTATCCCTAGGAAGACAAGAACGACTCAGAAGGAAGCCAGGATGAGGTCCAGGTTGCTCCCATCCCTTGGTTATCTTCCCAGGGACAGGGCCTTCTCTTGAGCACCTTGTTCTCTGGCCTGAAGTACCAGAGCGTAGACAAAGCCCTGTTTACCAAACATGCCCTCCCTGATTTACAGAGCTCCTTGGTATTCTGTGCCATTTCTGCTGTGCCTTTGAGCTCAGGCCATCAATCTGTATCATTTAGTGACTGCCTTTGGGGCACTCTGTTGCCCTCCCCTGTAGAGAGTGAAGGTGAAGGAAAATGGGGGTGGGGACAGACTTCCGTTTAAAGGGGATCACTGTTTTAGAAGACAATGCCTTTACTTTTTTTATAAAAATAAAGATTTGTGTATGTCTGCACATGTGTGTACATGTCTGCCTACCCGCATGTATGGGTGTATGTGCACATGTGTTTGTGGGTAAATACACAGAGGGTATTGGATGCCTTCGAGTTACAAGATACAGGTGTTTGTGGAATGCCAGGTGTTGCGTGGGTACTGGGATCCAAATTCTAGTCCTCATGATTGTGCACCAGCAATTCAACTGGTGAGCCATCGGCCCAGCCATCACATCTACTTAAAGTCTATTTGAGTTCACAGGCAAGTGAGGAGCCTGCCGGCTTTTCTTCTCCAAGCACTCACTGACACCCTATTATGCACAACACTGGCCCCTACACCAGAAAAATGTTGAGACAGACTCTTGGTGAACTCATGGTTCAGCAGGAGAATCTAGGCACTATCATCTACCATCGACTGAGTTTAATAATGGTTCTTTGCTTCTAGCGCCCTGCTATAATGCCAGGTGCTATCCTTGGAGTTGGGAGCAAAGTTCCCTCATCCCAAGACACACAGAGAAGATAATACATGTACAAAATCTAAAAATTCAAAACCTACAAACTTTTGAGTACTGACATGACCTCACAACTACACACTGGGCCTCATGTTATAAATATATAGGCTGCAGTCAAAATTCGGCACGCTGAAATATCATATGTAACTATCTTTAGGCTATCACCAATAGGTGTGTATAACATATATAACCTTCGCGTTTACACCTGGGTACCAATACGTGGTTCCAATACGTCCCCAAGTCCAGGACACATCCCAAATCTCAAAACTTTTCAGTCGCAAGTATTCTCAATACTCAACCTGAACTGCACTGACAGATACAAGATACAAGGTCCAGAGTCAGGTTGGTGGGTTGCCAGCATCCTCAGGCCAACCCTGAGAGGGTGAGCTGAGCATTCCCAGGCTTCCCATGCTGCAGAAAGAGGCCAGGGCCCAGCAGGGACTCAGTCTCTGCGAATGGAGTCAGACACAAGTCCATCAGGACTGTCCTGGTGCAGAGGGCCTGTGCCTCTGGGGCAATCTTCCATTCTGCTGAGCACAAAGAAGCCTGGCTTCCAGAGGGACCTGGAAGGGCCACTCTCTAATGTGATAAAGCCATGGGGGATGAATTTTAATGGCAGACCAGTCAGAGCTACAGCCCTCACCCTTAGCAGGTCCTCACATGTCCTCAAGGGGGCGCAGAGCCAGCTCTGGAGGAGCCACAGGACCCTCCTGAACTGTCAAGTCTACAGCTTAAACTGTGGAGCAGTAGGGCAGAGTGTGGAAGGCAACCTGTAGTTCTACAGTTAACGCCACTCTGAGTACTGGGGGCCAGGTCTACTGAGCACAGTACACCCAGCTTCCCTTTTACTCTGACAGCTAGGAGGTGGTAACTCACAGACCTGGCTATTTTGCCATGGCGATGGTGTGAGAAACAGGCAGAGAGAGCCTGGTTCCAGAGTTCATGCTCTCAACACTTGGCCATCTGTACTACCCTTCCAGTCAGTCAGTGATATCCCCATTCCACTAGGTACAAAAAAGAGCATGAACTGAGGGTCACAAGTCCTGGAAGGGCCAGGTCTCGCTGAGCTGAGTGACAAGGGACGTTACTTTCCTGCTTCACAGTCTATCAGTCAGTCGGTCAGGTGACTGGGACTATCTGGCAAGGCCATAGGCAGGTGCCTACAGGCATCATTAGGGTCAGCCTTTGAAGGAAAGGGCAGTGTCCTGGACTGGCGGTTTTACCATTCAGCACTTTCTGGATGCTACACAGGTAGGCAACCCCTGTCGGTCCTCAATCCTGCAGCTCTAAGCTGGAAACCACAAACTGAGAGCAAGTATGGAGGCTTCCTTCCCAGTGCTGCCAGAAACCTCTTCTGGCTGGTGATCCCATCACCTAACTGAAGCACCCTGCCAGGCTTTCCAGGCACACTGGTCAAACCCCAACTGTCTGTAGGCTCCTTAATTGGTTGCTGCCTCATGCTGAGGGAACGTTGCTGGCATCATGCCCCATGCCCAGTGCAGCTGTCCAGGGGAAGGGACCTGGTGAGACTTGGCAAAAAATCTGCCTAGCCTTCCTCTTGAGAGAGGAGTTAGTTCCTCTCAAACCCTGGCCTTCTGGACAGAGGCAGTGAAGCTTCTGGCCCAGGACAAGCCTGGCTCTCTGCTCATGGGCTGTGTGACCATGTACCCAGTCCTCTGGAGCTGAGATTCTTCTCAGGTGAGACAAGAAAGTTGAGCAGATGATCTTAGGACTTCCTCACTTTGGAGTCCCTCACAACCTCTCAGAGCACCCTGAAGGCTCAATTAGCACTTTCTATTCTCGAGCAGTGGCCTAGCCCAGGAGACCACCAGCTTATCCAGTAAGGATCCTCACCCCACTCAAGAATGATGCCCAGACAAATTTCAACCCAAACCTAGCAGAAAGGACAGGCCTCAGGGAATTCCTTGTTCTCCACAGCTCAGGACAACCTCTGTACTGCTGGGATCTTACAGCCCCCAACTATAGGAGCCTGGCAGGCAATACTGCCATGCACACTTAATGGGGAAATGGGAAAATCAGAATGAAAAGGACTTGCCACAGTCACAGGTGAGGTCAGCTCCTGGGTAAGGGTTATTATTCCTTCCCTTTGGTCCTCCAGCTCTGCTGTCACCTCTTGTATTTCTCAGTGTCACAGCACAACGGACCCAGTAAGGAGAAGGGGAACAGGAAGGTGGACTGGAGAGCCAGGACCTGAAAGCTGATACTGCCCAGGTTAGCTTCCAGTGGGCTCCTTTCACCAAGAGCTCTTACAGACCACTCCATACACAGCCATCCTAAGAGTCTGTGGGGCCGGGCGGTGGTGGCGCACGCCTTTAGTTCTGGACAGCTAGTTAAACAGAGGAACCCTGCTTGAAACAAAACAAAAAAACCAACCAAACAAAAAACTATGGGGGAAGGGGAGCACCTGGCAGAAATGAAGTAGAAGAAAGCAAACAGCAGCCCCTCCATGGGGTCTGAAAAAGTGTCCTGCAGAGCTGCAGAGAGATTCCACACTGAAAAGTATCACCCACTTCTGGAAACCCAGAGCAGAGGCCTTGGAGACTGAAGCAGGGACAGACTTGACCTGACTCCTGGGGTAAAATGCCAAGTTTCTGTTTAGTTTTGGACACAAAGAATTGAAACCTGAGGGATCCAAAGATGAATCCAACAGAGGCAATGGAATCTTGGCTCCACCCAAGGGGCGGGGAGAAATTGGGGGACCAGGCGAAACTGCCTCCAACTTCTAGCAATACAGAAGCTCCCTCTGTGCTTCTGGGGCTGGGTTCAAGTCTAACCCATCTCAACACACACCCGCCATACCTAACAGACTCTTCTTCTCCAGATGCTCCAAAAATACTAGCTGAGGGGAAAATATAAACAAACAAGTCTGCTACAAATTCAGAATTTAGCACAGAAAAAATATTTTTAAAGTACTTGTCTATTCTAGAAAAGAAATAGCACCAACAGATTGCTAGAAGGAATATAAACTGAGGATGGCCTTTTCAGAGGTAAACTTGGTAGATTTAATGAGAATTCAACACCACATGGCCCAGAGTTTATTTCTAAAAATATCTAAACCCACAAGCAGAAATAAATGGACTTGTGTGTTCACTGCAGACAGAATGACAGAAGCACCTGCGCTCCAGTCACCTGATAGAGTCATCTACAGGAACTAGTGACCCCAGACAAGCTCTGTGACTGGCCAGCGTTTATGGAGAAGACAATGTGCTTGCTCATATGAATACATAAAGGTGCCTATTGAAAGCCAGCGAGGAAAGGGCCAAAAGAATGTGTGAATGGGCTGGTGAGATGCTTAGCAGGTAAAGAAGATTGCCACCAAGTCTGACAACCCGAGTTTGAGTTCCAGGACCCACGAGGTAGGAAAAAATCTCCTGCAAGTTGTCCCCTGACGTACATATGTGCACATGCATGTGCCTGTGAGCACACACACCCAAGCACATACAGACATGCGCACACACACCCAGGCACACCCAAACACATAAATAATAATTTTAAAAGTAAAAAGAATAGCTTTTAAAAACAGCTTTGATTTATTTATTCTTATTTTTTGTTTATTGGTGTTTTACTTGCATGTATGTCTGTATGAAGGTGTCAGATCACCTGGAACTGAAGTTACAGACAGTTGTGAACTGCCATGTGGGTGCTGGGAACTGAACCCACGTACCCTGGAAGAGCAGCCACTTTCTCTTAAGTGCTGAGCCATCCCGCCAGTCCCCTAGTTTTTTTTTTTTTTTTTTTTTTTTTTTTTTAGAAGATACAGACTATTGGATTGGGGAAATAGCTAACGAGCACTCGTTTGCTATGCAAACATGAGGACCTGAATCAGAACCCTCAGCACCCCTGTAAAAACTGTTTGGAACCCTAGCATTGGGGGGCAAGGATGGACACCAGAGCTTGCTGATAGGTATCCAAGAATCAAGGGAGGAAGGTTTCAGCTTCAGCGACAGACCGTCTCAAAGGAGTAAGGTGGAAGACACCTGGTGTCTTCCCCTGACGGCTGCCTGTTCACACACAGAAGGGAGCATACAAGTTACTAGCCACCCTTGCCCAGAACAGGCAGTTCTGCTCTTTCACTACAGGTTTGAACACTGGCTTTTTCATCCTAGTCTCACACATTTCTTTAGACCACCCGCCTCAAGGACTGGGTCTTACTATGTAGCCCAACTGGCTTAGGAAGTGCAATCCTCCTGCCTCAGCTTCTGGGTGCAGCAGTCTTCGTTACTGGTCCTGCCAACACCTGCTCCTGTCTAACTGAGACAGGCGCTTGCTTTACCTTAGCCTGGGGGCAGGTGGGAGCAGGAATTTCCCACATCTGCTTTCATCAGCCAACTGCACTGTGGAACCCCCTCATTGTCTACCATGTTCTGCTGTGACAGGCTCTGGATCAACATCTAGGGATTATTTCCATACAGTTCCTATTTCATGTGTTTACATGTTCAAAGCTTGAACTGAACTGGTTTGTCTTTACTTAAATTTCAGTTATTATTTTATGCATATGGTTGTATCTGTGCATCGTGCGAGTGCAGCACCTGCAGGTGTGAATGTGGGTGCTGGGAATCAAACCTTGGACCTCTAGAAGACGGCTAGTGCCCTTTCACTCTGAGTCATTGCTACTGCTCCTCTTTCCTACTTCTGAGACAGGGTCTCTCCCTAAACCTGGAACTCACTGATTCGGCCTGGCTGCCTGGTCAGGGCACTCCAGGAACCCACCCATCCCCCCTCCCCCTCTTCAGAGCTGCAGTTACAGATATATCACCATATCTGGTTATTACCCGAGTTCAGGGGATCCTAACTCAGGTTCTTGGGACTGAATGTAAGCACTGTAATGTCTGAGCCGTCTCCCTGGCCCCTATACCCTTCTTCTTCGAGACAGAGTCTCATTACACAGTCCAGGCTGGCCTGTGTGATGTTTTAGCTGTCACCCTGACATAACCAAAAACACCTGAAGAGAGCTTCAGCGAGGGACTATCTATGCTGGGTTTGTACAGAGGAGGCTGTCAACTGATGTGGGAAGACCCAGCCCACTGTTGGTGGCACCATCTCCTAGGCAGAGGGTCCTGCACTGTGAGAGTGGGGAAGTAATTGAGCCAAGGCAGAGAGCTACAAATAAGCATGCATGCGGTCATTTCTCTCTGCTCTTCTGTGAGTATAATGTGACCAGCTGTTTGAAGTTCCTGCTACCTCGATTTCCCCATGATGGACTATACCCTGCAACTATAGGCTAAAATAAACCTTTCTGCCCAAAGTTGCTTTTTGATCAGCAACAGAAACTACAATAGCTGCCAGCCTTGCCTCTATGCCTGTGCCTCAGCCTCCCTAGAACTAGGATGGCAGCATGTGCCACTACACCCAACCCCACAGTACACATAAACTAAACTGACACACCATGATTAATTCATCAACTGTGGTCTGATGGCATGTTTCATCTGTGGAGTGCCTCTGGCCAGAATCAAATGTCGTAAACACCACAGACAGAATCAGGGCCTGGGACCATCGTCTGTGCACACATGCACACACAGGCTCACACCCCCTAGCTTCTCTAGCAGCCACTGTTTGCATTTCTAATCAGGTATGTAACATGTGAGTGTCTCAGACCAGAACCAGAGACAGCAGAAGTGATTGACAGGTGAAGAAACTTTAATAAAAAAGACAAGCAGTATGTACTACAAGCAGATCCTCAAGATTTGCTGAAGCCACTGCCTCTTCCTTTCTTCCGGAGTTAGATGAAGCTTAGCACTTGCCTCATGGATTGAGTCGCATGACCCAGTGAATGAGTAGTAAGGGTGGGGAAGAATATCTGAGTCAGAGTGTGTGCGCGCGCACACCCACCCACATGCGTGCTAAAGAAGAAAAGGAAAGCTAGGAAGAAAAACAAGCTAAGCTAAAAATAAGGCAGCTCCAGCACCAGACAGAAAACATACGCTCAGCTTGGGCAGGGGGCAGAGTGAGATGGAACGGAGACCAGGAAGTTCCTACCTAAAAATAACTGGGTGGACTCAGCACGGAGAAACAAGGCATTTCAGCTGTGAGACTGGGGTGGCAGTCATGCTAGCAGAAGGTGCTCGTACTCTGCAACCTCTGGTTCTCTGCAGCTTCCTGATGGTGGAGAGAACCAAGGTCAACTCTCAGAGCATCCCCAAACTTACAGGAACCTCACTACATGAAGGCGTGTCTGAGGCTGAGCTCTAGTGGGTGGAGGGTGGGCTGAAGGAACAAAGTGTGAATGCTGTCTGGGGGCAGGAGCCTGGCCCAGCTCCACCTTTCCCTCTGGCAGCTTCCTCATCTTCAAAGTGACCACACTTAGTGGCCTACTGATATCGTCGTTCACTTGTTTACTGAATGGTATTTTCATAAACTGTCTTCTTTGGTGTCTAAAGTCATATGTGATTGCAGCAATGTTACAACACGAGTCAAGCAGGACACACCCTGGACGTGCGGACTGACTTGCTGGCCGGCCACCTTCTAGCTGGTGACCCCAGCAAAGCCTCCAGCCTTTTTAAGTTTCCAGTAGCTCCACAGCTAGATGGCACCAGCAGACCTCAGAGAATAAGAAACAAGGCACAAGAGGCACGTGGGCATTCTTCTCTTCTGCTCCCTGCATTGTGCCGGGGAGCTAACCCCAGGAAAGCCTCGAGCATGCTAGGCCAGCACTCTACTCCATCCACATCTCATCCAACCTTCCGCCCTGTTCATGACAGCATAATGCAAATACAACTCAAGCAACTAAGTGCTCGCTTTCATTTCAGTCATGGGCTATGGAGCAACTCTACGGATCCGTGGGCACACACGCTGGAGCTGGGTTCAACCCCCGGCTCTGCAATGCACTATAGTTCTTGACTCAAGAGCCTGCCCCAGTGGAGCCTTGTAGGCCCAGTTGTGGAGCGGGGAGAAAATTAATATCGACTGCACGGGGCTGTTATAAACTAAAACCAGACAAAGGATATAAAAGAGGCTTGTAAACCATAAAACTCCGTGCAGATGTTACACATTAGGGAGGGATAGACACACACACACACACACACACACACGGGCAGAGTCCCACAACCTCGTTCCTAACTGACATCTGGTACAGATGACTCACAGCCAGTCGGGTTGGTTCATGTCCACGGGAGAAGGCATGCCATTTTATATTGGACAGCTTTTTCGATAAAGTCGGCATCAACCCTACAGTTCAGTATTTTCCATATCTGCCTCTCTGCAAAAGGCAACTCTGCTCGATCCTAACAAGGTTCTGAGAAGCACGGTCTGGTTTTGTGGGTTTAAGAGTTTGACAGTTCTGCACCACAGAGGCCACCAAGCCCACGGGGAAGGAGCACCTTGGCACCGCGTCTGAAACCTGCTGTCTGGACCCAAGCCTCTCTCCTGAGTGCTCCGTTAAGTACATCATCTGCTGGTGCTTGGCATGTTTCCCTGAGCTGGGAACTACAACCACTGATGTGCTGTGACAGCTGAGTGCTGCTGCCAGACAAGCTTCCTCACTCAGCACCGGGGAGGCAAGGGCTGGCCAGAGCCTGAGGGGAGGGCGGCAGCTGTCATGGTGCAGCTGCCACCTCACAGACACTCACAGGCTCACACTTCAGACTTCACTCACGTCCTCCTGACAAGGAGGCACCAGCCACAGCCACATGACCAGAGGCTCTGGCTCATCTTCCTCCTGCTGCAGAGACAAAGAGGTGAGACACCCTGCACCTCTGTCACCAGGAATCTTTAAATGCCTGGATGCAAAGTACCTTTTATGGTGGATGCCTACTGCCACCAGACCCAACAGCTCAACCATCTGCATCTGCCCCAGGTCCTTGACTAAAGTACCTCTGCTTTTCTAAATCTTTCCTCCAGCTCTATCAGAGTGCTGGCTGGACACTAGCCAGCCTGCAAAAAGGCAGTGGTCACAGCATGTGCCAAGCCTGCCGGATGACAGAGCTGCAGAGATCTTGCTGGGAAGTCTCCCACCATGCCTCCTCCGCTGGGGGAGGCTCTTGTCCAGTTTGCTTTTATCAATGACAATGTCAAACACATTAATAAAAGAAGGTATCACATGAGGAGCTGGGAGCCCAAAGGGAGGAGGGGAGACGGAATCTAGAAACCTCACAAACCCTTCATGGGCCCACATCATACATAGGCTGACCGAGCTGTCCGGTGCTCCACCATCCCTACATGCTCCCCCAAAGGGCATTGCCACTAGGGCCCTTGAGCATACTCCACTCTACCTTCCAGAAGGAACAGCTTAGGATCAAGTAGCCCAAGACCGAAATCATCATCTCACGTAGATGTCTTTCCACATCCAGTTGGGTCCCATCCAGCAGTTCCACACAATAGGTCAAATCATTCTGTTTCCTGGGCTTTAATTTGCAACTAATTTCTCTCACAGGCTCAGCATGAAGCTCCTGCTGCTTAAAACGAGAACCTACCCCACACCCACGCTGCTTGGGGACTGTCTACTTGTCCTACAACCTTAAATGGCTGTTTTGAAGTGTCCAAATTGCCTTGCTGTGTGCCCAGTGCTAGCTAGGGGCCACAGGTGGGACCAGGAGGAGCAGCCACATGATGAAACTGTGGGCGACCTGTCCACAGGGCTTGGGTAAACACTTGAACTTCCAGAGGACTGAGCCTTCCTTGACACTCTGGGAGAAGCTTTCTGGGTTTTGCAGGCTTAGCTGGACTCGTGTGGAAGTTTGCTCATGATGGAATCAGTTCTTAGGGACAGTGGTCTTGAAGCTTGCCTAATTCAAACACATCTAATTGCCAGATCCCAAGCCAAAGCACATGCAGATTCCATGGCCAGATGCAGGGGCCTGTGTAACTTCAAAGGCAGTACTTACATAAGGTGACAGCTGGTGGAAAAGAAATGTTCGGTCAGTCAACACTTGTCTCTGAATCTACAACCCTTATCTCCAGGACACTGGCTGGACCCCAGCCCTTGAACACTAGAGAGACACACAGTGACAACCTCAGGGCGGCCACTGCTGGCCTGCTCTAAGTCAAGGTCAGCACCTGCCCTACCCACAAACGGGGACTTTCCCTGTCAGTTCCTGTTTTCCAAGACCAGCTCAGACTTTACCTCCCACGAGTGGTGCTGAGTGCCATCCCTGACCCTCTTTGGGGACTCCAATTGTCCCTTTGGTTCCAGGATGAACACTGATAGCACTATTCTGTTCTAGTATCAATTAATTACTCAAAGTTCCAAGACATTTCCAGTGCTGACTTTAAAAACTGCCATGTGAGCCAGATGGTGGTGGTGGTGGTGGTGGCGGTGGCCCATGCCTTTAACCCCAGCACTTAGGAGGCAGAGACAGGTAGGTCTCTGAGTTTGAGGTCAGCCTCATCTACAGCGTGAGATCCAAGACAGTCAGGATTACACAGAGAAACTCCATCTTGAAAAAGAACAATAAAACCACAATCAATCAAACAAGCAAAAACTGTCAAGTGACTGTGTATGCAACCTCTAGTCCTGGACTGTCTCTCCGTAGCCTCAGTCTCTGGGAGTGGAGGCTCTATGTGATGACTGTATCATGTGGCCCAGTGCCCACCTGCTATCAGCAGGATTCCAATGTGCTTAATAATGCAATCCAGGGAAAAGATCAGTTCAATGTTGGAGGGGGAGGGGCAGAAAGGTGAAGGTTCAGCAATTCCAGACTACACTAAGGGTAAAGCCCAAACTCCTTCCTGGAAGTGGGAATGGAAAAGTCACTGGACATGCTGGCAACCACATGTCCTCACAAACCTGTGCGGCTCTGGCCACGCTGGCTCCTGGGTGGCTCGCTCACCTCTGGCTATGGCTAGGCTGTTGTCACTCCTACAAATCTATCCCTAACAAAATTACATATCCGCATGGCCCTCAGGACCCAGCTCTGATATCAGTTCAGTTCATCTGAAGGTGATGGTAAGTCCTGAGGGCCATCATGCTGGCTCACTCCTCTGCTACCCACAAGAACCCTTCCCTTTTTCCTGCTCATCTTCTGGGGTTCAACTCAAAATTTGACCACTCAAAAGCCTTTCATGCTCCCTCTTTCCTGTAATTTTGGTGAGTACACAGCATACCTGCAGGGCTCCATGTCCAGAAAACCAAACCTAGGCCATGCTTGCCCCCTCTGCAGTGGCCTGTGCCCTGGTTGGCCAAGTGTAATATTACTACTGAATGAACAGTACTCAATTCTAAGAGCTGCCACCCTAACCCAGACCCTCTGTTACCTGAGCAGTCCAGCCCCACCACCCCAGGACAGGCTATCAAACAGTAGGTGTCAAACAGCATCCAACAGCTGGAAAAAAGCAATGGGGAGCGGCGTGCCACAACACACCTTGGGGTCTAAGTCCCCCACAGAAATCCTTGCTGGGGGAAAGGCTTTGGAAAAGGATGGAGACAGAGAGGAGACAGGCTCGCTGCATTACTGGGGACAATCACAGGTAGTGAGTGACTTGTATGTTGTGGTGGAGCTGATTGGACTACATGTAAAGCAGTTGCCTGGCTTATCTGCCCCCATAAAGGGGGACACAGTGGAGATTAGAACACAATTTCAAGGCTACGGGAGCAATAACGACCAGCAGCGGGCAGCTCTGTGGGAGAGACAGTGGGAAAAGGGGCCCTACTAGTCAGGCCATGATCCTGCTGGCCCCAGCTTCCTCACCACAACTGGCTCCATGGCTGTAAACTCCCCTGAACCGCAGACGCCCAAGAGACTCAGGACATCCCTCAGAGCCAGACAAATGGTCTCGGCATGGCCCGTCTTCAAACCCAGAAGAGCACATGCTTGGATAGTCCCCAAATAGTTTTTGGGATGCTCATTTTTCAGGATAGAAGGAAAGATCACACAGTTCAACTAGTTATTCTGTCTGTAGCAATGCAACAGACTTCAAAGAAAGGCGCAGACGGCTGAAAGAAAAGGCTCATACTCATCGTGCCTCAAGAAGTCCTAGGTCCTCCGCTGTGCTGCTGATGGAGCACTCAGCGAGGCAGAGCAGAGTCTGGGCAGGGAAGAGTGGCAGAGGATGGGAGGGCATGGCTGGAGGAAGACCTGGAAGTCTGTGGATCCGTGGGACAAAGCAAAGGCTTCTGGCAAGTGAGTAACATGATCCATGAGATCACAGACCTGGGAAACTCATCAGAGGACAGCAAGGAGGGGAAGAAACTGGACGCCCAAGCTAGCTACTCAGCCCTCACTCCCTCCTTCCCAAGATCTCTCGCAGACAGGGGTGGGAGACAGTGCAGCGTAGCCTAACTCCAATGGCTTCCCACTTTACTTCTCTCTGATACTGTCTGTGCACGTGTGCAATTAAGTACAATCAAGAAATATTTTTAAAGAAGCTGGGTATGGTACTTGTCTTTAATTTCTACACTGAGGAGGCAGAGGCAGAGAGATCTCTGTGAGTTCCAGACTAGCCAGGGTTAAGTACTAAAACTCAGTCTCAAAATTAGAAAAACATTTTTTTTTTTTTTTTTAAAAAAGCAGGCATGGTTAAATTAGGACCCATCTTGAAGCAGGTTTCCATAGAAAAACACCTCCCACCCCAGGGAAGCAAATGCTGTCTTCTGTTCGCCAACTGGTTTCTGATGTGCTGAGTGAAAGCTGCTGATACCTAGACCACATGTTACTTAGGGGTCTGACAGCAGCCAGGCTACCCTGGAGACCAGGAGCCAGCACAAGGGAGAAGACTTCTGTGTCTGGGAGATGGGTGTTTCTGAGCTCGGAAAGATTTGCACGTGTCTAGAGTACTGTCTAATGGACTGCTAGTACCATCAGTCCGAGTCTCCTAACACTGAAGCCCTTCAGGTCAGGTCAGAGAGACTGGAGAGACAGGGAAAACGTCAGACCAGGAGAGGGGGTGGGCCAACGCTCCTGTTCTCCACTCATAATTCACCCCTATCACCTGTGGCCCTGCTCTCAGAAGACTGCAAGGTTCTTCTGGTCAGAACCATGCATGGCTGACATCACCACACTATAGTAGGTGGCATCCATTGTTCCTTCAGCCCAACTAGGTCCTTGGGACTTGAGTGGGCATGGCAAGGAGACATCAAAACAGACACATACCTCCACCTGCAATAGACAGAAAAACAGAAAAGGAAGAGATGGAATCCTGGTCTCAGAACCAGAGCCATGCATTACATAGTGCAGACTCCTGGGATCCAATAGGGGTCTGTGAGGGACAGGGCCTAAGAATATGCATTCTCAATACCACCCCTGATGACCTTGCTTTTTCACAGAGCTATATACAAACAGACATGGCAAAAACCTGTGTGTGAGACTTCAGGGTGGCTTGCCCCTCAATATGATCTGGAGTGACGGGCAGAGAACCTGGAGACCTTTCAGAGTGCCTCTTTGCCATGTGCAGGATTCCTAAGCCTACAAAGCCTTTGTGGAATGCTCCCCATCACAACTCTAAAAAGCATGTGGCACCCGGCTCTCAGCAGCTTGGGGCCCAGCAGCTTTACGTGCCACAAGAAGGCCACAGTTCAGAAAATCACACACTCAACCTAGACTGGACTGCAGTAGCCTTGCGTATGGCCTGGGCTAGGTTCCAGGCTCAATTTCCTCTGTGACTTCCATAAAGTTCTTCAGCTTCTCTGAGCCTTCAAGCCCCCACCTATACAGAGGAGACAGTGTCCTTGCAGCGGTAAGGAAGTCTAAGAAGCAGGATGTGTTCAGCATGAAAATGCTGAGGAGTTTTCAGCCCACCTCACCGTTTCTTCTCTCTCCCTCTCCTCTCCCTCTCCCTTCTCTTTTTAGCAACAGGAAAGAACCTGTTCTTTCCTCTCAGCTTCTTAGACTAAATCAGCTGAGAGGTGCACTGGCATTCCACCGCTGCAGCCACGGCAGCAGTGGTGGTGGCTGCAGCAAGAAAGCACTTGCTTGGCATCTGTGGCTCACCCTTTCTCCTAGCCAGGAAGACAGGAGCCCTTGGGAGGCCAACTCTGAAACCTCAAGTGAGCATGTGTTTGTGTCAGTACATACACAGGGAGCTGGAACCACCCTGTCAGGAGAGGTGATTGCCAAGCCCATCTCCCTGGCACAGCAACATCGGGTAATTAAAGACGGTAATTACAACCGTGTCTAGTGTCAAAGCCAGGGCTCTTTCCAGCTTCGACTATGACTCTCCCTGAGTGCACAGGCATGCAGGTTCTGGGGGTTGGGGAGCCTGGCTGCTCTGTGTTATGGCTTCCGTTCTTTGAATGCTTTCACTTACTATTCCTCCGTGTGGCCTGGGCTGCACACTACTGAGCTGGGTCCTCTGCAGTCCTGTCTGACGGGTCCACAAGCAGCCCTGATAGTGGGAAGACAGCCACTGGCTCTGGGGGTTCCACTTAACTCCAGTGGAAGCTACATATTCCTAGGCCTGTATACTGGGCCCAGCTTGCTGATTCCAGTACTCTGTTTTGCCTGCCCATACGGACTTCTGCAGCCTTGAAGACAAGATGTAGGAGGAAACAAAGAATAGAAAAACTATCTGTCTCCCCACAGTCTCAAGTTCCGGAGGACAGGAGTGGTGACAAGCGACCCTCAACACAGGACCCGCCTGAACGTAGGCTAAGGGAAAGCCAAAGGGACTGAGATGACACAGCACAGAAGAGACCTCCTCCAGGCTCCTGCTCTTCTTCCGGATGCACTGGCTTTCAACTCCTTTCTTAGGAGAATAGCAAGGGACGCCTTCAGGGTTGTTTTAAGGACAAAATGAGATAATGCCTTAAAAGTGTTTTGTAATCAGTAAAAGAAAATGATTAGTCCCTCCCTTAAAAAACTGGGTGCTTCCTCCTGGAGGGAATTAGAGAAAGGTCAACTTGAAGGGTTTTCTCAAATCCACAGACTTCCTGAAACAAGCAGTTTCCCCTCAGACCCTTAGCCTATGAGAGGAGAAGAAACCACTGGACATAGAATTGGGGGTTGGGTGGGACTCATGGTGGGCCCCACAAGGCACAAGGACTTATTACATCACCCACCGCACTGGACAGAAGTGACAACCCCAAAGATATCAATCAAAGACCAGGGCATATACCATAAAGAAGCCACCTGCCATTCATAGGTAACAAGTTCCCAGACACCAGGAGACCTCAGCTATGGGAGACCTTGGAGCCTAGCCTGGGGTGGCTCTACCAGTGGCATGGAGTGGGACATTTCTGCCTTCTGTCTTCACCCTGAAAACATGGGGGTGAGGGGGTCAGTCAACAAGTGTCCCAGACTAGTCAGCCCTGACGTGCTCACTGTGAAGGGAGATCTCCTGAGAGAAAAGGTGCAGCTGCCAGTAACACCAGACAGCTCAGGTCAACATGGGCTAAACCAGACTGTAGTCCCACTGACTCCAGGGGGCTCTACTAAGAGCCCCAGGGCAGCAACGACAAGGGCTCCAGATTCTAAAGGTGAGGCTCTGCCCTGAGACAGCACATACTTCCTCCAATGTCCTGAACTGAGCCCAGGGTATGGGGCTGGGGACCATACGGCAGCCAGGAATCCCACAGCACTGGAGGTTCAGACACAGTGAGTCTCAGTCTAGATGAAAAGGAGCTGCAGATTTAGGGAGCTCACAGGCTGAATACATCACTAACAAATGGGCCTTCTCTCTTAACATCTGGGCATAAATTATGAGAGTAAAACATACGCCATTTAGTTTGTACTGGTAAGCAGTCTGGAGTGTGCTGGGGATGAGGGTGAGGCCTAGGCAACTGTCCTGGGTAGACAGACACTGCACAGGACTTAAGTCCTGCAGCAAAACATGAGGGTTTCTGCGGCTGCTTTTCAGAACAGACTCTCTGGCGACTCTTCCAACTCTAGCCAGCGTTATCACTTGCCTCTGAGTCTAACATCCTTCTCATCTGTAATCAGAGAAAAAAGTCTATTGTGGCAACCAGCATCTACAAATAGAATGGACCACATCTGTAGGCCCCATTTATACAATGTAAAAGTCAATGTGCACACTAGATAAACTCTGAGTCACTCACCCACTAATGGACTGATTCCCTTCAGGCAGAGCCCAGGTGGGCTCCATCTTGCAGCCCTGTGATTGCTGCCGTTCTGACATCAGGAGAATGCTCCACAAAGCCTCCTCAGCTCTCCTGTGATGTGCAGGCCAGGAGCACAGGCAGGCAGCCCTTCCTCTATTTTACTTTACTCTGATACCGCCCCACTCGTCTGTCCCAACAGTAGCTCTAGGTTCCCAGGCAACACTGCAAGCCTTTCAGCAGACTCTTGGGAGAAGCACCTCTTAGTAGGGAATGGGAAATAGCACAAAACAGAGAAGGTGACAAGCCTGGTAGTAGAAGTCTGCGAGCCATGTTTTGAGGCTCGGGAAGCGGGACCCCAAGTTCAAGGCCAACCAGGATAACATAGTAAGACGCTGTCTCAAAATTAGAAAACACAGGTGGGATGTAGCTCATAGGTAGAGTGCTCTGCCTGACAAGTGGCTTTGCACAAGACAGGCAGTCAGGGTGTGTGTGTGTGTGTGTGTGTGTGTCTGAGATGTGGGAGGCAAGGGTGATGAGGGCACTCTGGCATCTATCAGTCCTACTGGATGGTGAGGCTGACATTAAGTAGTTGTTCTCTCGGCTCCTGGCATCAGTTTTGTTTTTAACTAGGAAGAAAAGGGACTAGCCCCAAGGGTCTACTCACGCTGACTTCACGCTACCACCCCCAGGACCACAGCTTTCCTTGGCTCACTGTGGCTCCACTGACTTGCTTCTGCACAGCCTGGAACAAACTCCCTGAAGACCCACTGGGCTCTAGCAACCTCTGCAGCCCCTACAGCTTAGCCTTGGGGGACACAGAGGAGGGAAAGCGTAGGTTAACTCCATGAGCACAAAGACCGTGGGAGTCTAGGGAAAGCTGCAGTTTGGCAGGTGGAGGGTTTCAAGGGACAAGCAAGCCTAAGCTGGCTGAGCCAGGAATGCCACCCCCAATTCATGTCCAGAGTGAAGGACCGAGACAGATATCTACGTATTTGCTGAGGCAGCAGATTCTCCCCAGACTCCCAGTGTGCTAGGTCTCATATGGAAGGTGCCTGGAAAAGCCAGACAGTAAGACTGGAGGGGATGCGTGGCTGGGAAACTGGTGTCACGAGGGCGTGGTGGCAGTCCCCATATATATACTTAAAGCCTGGTAGAATGGAAGGCCCTCCAGAGTCACAAGTCAGCATCAGAGCAGTCCAAGTGGACAGCGGCAGAGGTGAGGTGGCTGGGAGACCATGAGGTCTCGTTCTAGGACAGTCTACGTTCTCATCATTCCCACGACATTCCACCTAAACCAGGAGTCATTTGTCACAGGAAAACCTAGCCAGAATCTCAAACCCTGACATTGCCAGTCAGAAGGAGAGTGATCTCAGCTCTGCCCACCTCCAGATTTTACCCCCAGTGTGGCAAAGAAATGGGATGTGGGGTTGGGGAGACGGCTCAGGGCTAAAGTGCTTACTGTATCAAGCATGATGGCTGAAGTCCAGATCCCCAGAACGTAAATGCTGCTGGGGGGCATGGTGGCCGGCCTGTAACGTCAGCCTCAGGAGGGAGCAATAGCATTCCCCAAGCAAGCTGGCTAGCAAAATTGGCCGTATTGAGACTAGTCAGCCACATCTGCCTAACTAAGATCCCTCCCTCTTCACTGAGTAGACAGTGATCTGAGGACGGTTCCCAGGATCAACCTCAGGCCTCTGCACGCATTCACATATGTGTATGTACACAGGAAAATGGAAAAGGGGTGGGTGATATTTAAGAGTCATTAAAACCTGCAACGGGGGGGGGGGCAGTGAGATGACTCAGCAGATAAAGCATGTTGCTACACAAGGCTGTCAACCTGAATTCAATCCTCAGAAGCCATGTAAAGGTTAAAGGCAAGAAACAACACCAAAGTTGTCCTCTGACCTCCACATGTATGGCAGAAGCATGCCTACCTTCTAGTGTTATATACACATATTTAAAACAAACAAGCAAGCAAAAGTATTAGCAATGCGGGGGCTGGAGAGATGGCTCAGCGGTTAAGAGCATTGCCTGCTCTTCCAAAGGTCCTGAGTTCAATTCCCAGCAACCACATGGTGGCTCACAACCATCTGTAATGAGGTCTGGTGCCCTCTTCTGGCCTTCAGGCATACACAGACAGAATATTGTATACATAATAAATAAATAGATATTTGAAAAAAAATATTAGCAATGCAACCCGACTATGGAGAGGCTTCTTCTCAATATTCAAACCCGAGGGTCAGTGACAAGCGGTCAGGCAGATAAAAAAAAAAAAAGCATTTGTGGTCATGTTCAGGCCATTTGCTTCAGAAAGAACCAGAGGCAAGTGTGCCACAGCGAAACACACTGGAGGGAGAAAGCCGGGACCGGAGGCACCTACAGGGTAAGTCTATCAAAACTGCCAACTTTGCTGCCTTCAGTATCCATCCTCCACAAGCACGACCAGACAAGAAAAGCCCTCTGTGAGAGAGAGGCCAGGAAGGGGGAAGAATTTCCTGGGACCTAGCTTTCTCACTCCTAAGATGGAAATAAACCCTCCCCCTAGCTTCCTCCCAGAGCCCTAGGGATGTTCCTGGCTAAATCTATAAAAGGCACCCTTTAAATACAGACCTGTCACCTCTAAGTTTCCAGAAAGACCACTTGAGCCCTACTTAGGAGAAGGAGGGGACACTAATTAGACAAATGACAGGGTTCAGAATAGTCACCAAACCCCTCTTCAGGCTTCAGAGGACAGAAGCCGACACTGGTGTCTTTGGTGAGCCCTGCAGATCCCTCAACCTAGGAACACAAGCCTCTCTGTCTTGGCCTAGGCTTCTGGGGCACCCTGGGACCTGCCCTGAACTGACCCCAGCTCCTGCTCCAAGACACCAACATAATTTGGTCTCTCTAGCCCCCAAAGGCACCGATATCTGAACTCAATGACTCCTGCCAGAGGAACCTCTCTCCCTCCTCCATAGCCAGATTGCTCCTAACAGGTAAGTGATGCTCCCATCCTCCCACTCACTGAGGACCCCACTGAAGTCACCGGGCTTCTCCTGTCCCTTCCTTATGCACTGCACTGGCTGGTAAGGTTTCACAAGTCCCCCTCTAGCAGCACCTGCACAGCCACTGCCAGGCTACTGCCTCAACTCTCTGACCTAGATAACTGACTCTCTTGGCCACAGAGCCACAGAACCAGTCTGCCAGCCAGTCCTCGCTGTTCTATCCCACCCCATACCCAGGCAGACACATCATCCTAAAACAACTTCCGAACTATGTCTCGCCCCTGCAGGGTGTGCCCAGGACAAAAGGAACAGGGCTGCAATGGACCTGAGTCCCTGAGCCTATGCGAGAACAGAAGTCTCCATTCTGCTCTTGATAAATACAGACCCTGAGTTCCAGGCCTCAGGAACCATGGCCAGCTGAACTGACTCCAAGCTCCATGAGAACAGGGGTTTTGCTCATCAATAGAACATCTGAGCGAGATAAAATATAAATAAAAGACTGAGACACGATCGAGCAGAGAAAAGGGTGAGTGAGACGTCAGACTAGATGCCAGCAGAGCCCAGAGACCAGGGCTTCCCTTCAGCATCGCCCTGTGTTGTGTGGCCCAGTTCCCGCCCTTGATTTTCACCCATCCC
Organism: Arvicola amphibius; assembly: GCF_903992535.2. Taxonomy (NCBI): domain Eukaryota; kingdom Metazoa; phylum Chordata; class Mammalia; order Rodentia; family Cricetidae; genus Arvicola; species Arvicola amphibius. The sequence continues at coordinate 97,826,390 of NC_052057.2, forward strand.
CATGTCCTTCCAAGACCAGATTATCTCTCCAATGTCATTTCTGACCTGCTTTATACTAAAGACAATCATGTGCTTGCAGGCAGGAGCACTTAACTGCCCACAGAAAGATAGGGTCTTGTTATATAACCAAAGCTGGGCTCAAACTTCTTTGGTCCTGACCTCCAGATGCTGGCTTACAAATAGATACACATCCGGCTCAGTTCTGGTCTTGCTGCATCTTTCCTGAACAACCTGGATGTACTCAGAGTCAGGAGTTCCTGTGGGAGAGGACGGAGAAAGCAACTCTGGGGGCCCCATCAACATGGAAACCCAGCTTCCCATCTCTCCACCCACCCTGTAGCTGGGCAGGTGAGAAGTACAGGGTTGGGTGTGTAAGCTCCACTCTTTCTCAAGAACAGGGAAGTCATCGCTGACTAATCCATAATCTATTTACACTTGATTATCTCCTTCCTGTCCAGTGGGTAAGATATTCCAGTAAATGACAGACTAACCAGGGAACTGCACCATCCCTGATGGAACCCTCCTGCCTGCCAGATGGGAGGAGGCCAGGTCAGGCTTCAAAACATTTCAAAACAAGGACCAGGAGGAGCCCCGCTCTGTAAGTCGGGAGACCAGCTCTGCTGAGTGTAACTGTGGCCAGTGGATGCCTTCTGGGTCCCAGGTAGAAAGAATGTCAGGCCAAAGGACTGTTCTTCATCTTGTCACTCCACCAAGGCAGACTAAATCATGAACCCACCTGGGGGCAGCTGGGGAGTAAGGGATACAAGCAGGTGCAGGGACCCTTTGGAAAGTAGATGTACAGAGCAGAGTGGGTGAGGATGAAGGGGACATGATGGGAACAGAATTCACTGCACTGTAAAGCTTGGAGAAGGGGGAGGCCTGTCCTCTGCAAGAAAGGCCCTGCACTCTCCAGAAACCAGACCAGCTGCCCAAAACAACACAGATGGCAGCGAACAGAGATGGGAATCTCAGGCGAGGCCCAGGGCCCTTCTCTGAGAAATATCTGCTGAACTCTAGACCAGAAGCAGAGACCAGACTAGCAGGGTCAGAGGGTACTCTTCCTGTCTGGGAGCAGAGGCCAACATCTACCATCCGCTAGAGACTTGGAGGTATTGCACAGGAAAGGCCAGGAGATTCAGGACTATCAGGGGTCTAGCAGCCCCGAGAGACTCCAGAAGTGGTACTCCATAGATTTACAGTCAATCCAGATCTCTTCCCTTTTTGGATCCATTTGACACTTGGCAATAAAAAGCAGAATCCAGCTTTACAGATGCAGGAATGAAGCAGAGGGGGAAGTAACCTATCCAGGGCCCGTGGCAAACCAAAGACTAGAGGCCCCACCATTTCCTGCTTTCCTCATAAAGAATACTGTTTTCAATACAGCATTTGCTACTATTTCTGGAAAGTACACGGCCACTAGAGAGGCTGCACAAGAGGAGGAGATAACACGCGATACGTCCCTCTGGCCTCTTGACAGCGCAACTACCACATACAGGGTTTGAAAGAGAAGACAAGCAGGACCAAGGAGGTCACGCACAGTGGCAGCGCTGTGTGTGTGGAAAGACGCTTGGTCTCTCTATTATGCTGTAAGGCTGATTTAGTAATAACGACGGCTAAGGAGTTTTTAATGTGTAATTACATATTTAAAAGTAAGTGAAAATGCTTTCAATTAATACCGAAGTGACTCATCTTAGGAGTCCTGAGTGCTGGAGGCAAGGGGGGAGCCCAGGCCACAGTGATCTCCCTTACTTCCACAGACCCCCTGGGAAGAGCTCTGACTGGGTTCTGAGGAAGGTGTTGTTAGCAAGCATGCTACAACATGGATCCTGGTACTACTGCTTCCCTCACTGGCCCAAGCCTCAATGTGCTCTGCGAACTGGCAGGAGAGTGGTTGGCCCTCCCATGCTCCACCAGGGCTAAATGAGTGAAGCCGTGGAGTGTGCAGGGAAGTCCTCCGCGAAACTAACAACCAACTGCCACCCATATCATCTCATCCAAAGCCCCCTCGAGTCAAAGGTCCCCTATCTGGGCTCTGCTCTAGTAGTCCCGCATACTGTCCTCACTGACCTACAGTCCCAATTCTTTTGCATTCTTATTTAATATTATTTTTGATTAGGTACGTAAGTGGGAGAACTGTAATGAATCTGAGTGTATGTGTCCATAGAGTCTCCTGGTGCTGAGATAGCTGGGACAGAGACTTGGGGAAAGGTAAAGGTAGCTGGGTCTGGTGGCACAGGCTCATAGACCTGGGTACTCAGGAAGCCGAAACCTACCTGACTTACCAAGACACCACAAAATAAGATGACTTGGGAAACAGCTGTTCAGTGTTGGAATATTTGTCTGAACTGGTATGAGGTCCTAGGTTCAACCCCAGCACAGAGGCAAAAAACAAAGTAAAAAAATACTTGGGCTTCACTTGAAGCAGTCTGAGCACTGGCCCAATAGGAAATTTGGTCTAAGGACGTCAAATATGTGTGGGGGCAAGAAAGAAACCTAGGAATATCTTGTCTTTCTTTCTGAGGTAGCAGAACAGAGAAGAAGCCAAGATCAGAATCTGAGAGTCGAGCCAAGGAAGACCTGTTCCCTTCATGGGGCCAGTCCTGAAAAACAGGACAATCTGTGTGTGTGAAAGGTAGTCACAATAAATCATGGCATCTCAAGGATTCAGGGTTAACATGGACCTCAGGTCACTGGGAGCCACTCAACCATTTGAAATGTAACAACCCTTCCCAATGTTCTCTGCTTTGACACCACTGAGGACAGGTTGATTACTGATTCGTAAAATAGCCTCACATTTAACCAGTGGCTTCAAAATAAATCTCACAAGGATTAACTCTTTGTTTTTTTCTACCCTCAGTTTTCCAATTCACCAAAAGGAATGGCTGGAGGTCTCTGGCTCTCCAGCTGGGTTTTTTGTCTTGTGGAGGGAGCTGAGGGTTTACCAAGTGAGGGCTTCTTCACTCAGGCAAGGCAAATGCTCCCCCACTGAGCTGCATCCTCTGATCTGTGCTGCCAGGTTTTGAGGTAGTTCTGCAGAACACTTGGGTAGTGAGGTAAACAAGGCTCTGATAACCAGAAGGCACTGGGGCACAGAAGCTCTTGCAGGTGTCACAAGCAGAACCCTGGAGACAATGAGCAGAGGCATCAGAGGAAGCTACTAGTGCTTACTTAGGGGCTGGAACCAGTTGCCTGTTTGCAGAAGCTCCCATGATCAACCACCTGCAGCTAGGATTGCAAAGGGGCAAAGGTCATCAGTGAATCCAGCATGAGATGGCAATGTTGCAGAGACACTGGAAACCAAGCCACAGCACCAGTCCCTCAAAGAAGGTGCTAGACGGTCCTGACGCAGGAAGCAACTGGGTTGGTGGTGGTGGTGGTTGGGGGGGCGGGGTTTCCAGGTTCAGTTCTCCACTGGTAAAAACAGGTCCTCCACTTGGATCCCACATTAACCAGTGCAAATGATGACTCGAGAATCTGACCACTTCTATTGTCATTGTTACTGTCGCTGACACAGGGAAACCAGAGGCACGGATGCTGCCCGAGTTGCCTCCAGTGAGCAGCCCAAAGCAGCCTCGCACAGCACACTGCACACTGTCTGACTTAAGGTTCTTACTCTACAGGAGAAACGGAATCCCAGAGGTTGTTTGGGTGGCGTGTGTTTATTCCAGATGTGCCTCACTACAGCCTGGGGCCTTTCCAGGCACGGGACAGTGCCCTGAACTAGATCCAGTACACACAAGAACAGAAATTACAACCGTGATCCTAAATGGGTCACTCTCGAAGTTTAAACAGATGGGCTGAAATATGGCTAGGTAGGTAGAGAGCATGCCTTGCCCAAGACCTGATTCCCAGCACTGTGTAACTGACTGTGGTGGCTCATCCTTGTAAACCTAGCACCTAGGAGGATTAGAAGTTCAGGGTCAGTCAGGGCTAGGGACACAGCCTAAACACTTAAAACTTCCTGGGCCACCCATCCCATGGCCACCTCCAGCACCAACCTCTCCCTGATTCTCCCCAAAGCAAGTTTTGGGTCTCTTCATGGCTCTGAATCCCGTCCTGGAGCACTTACACACTGACAGCTCACCCCGGACCATGCCCACCCTATCATTCACCACGGTGACGGTACACGCCAAGACGCCAGAGACACGACAAGCCCTGGCAAGATCCTCACAACCAGAAACTGCCCCTTGTAACTGTTGGAAAAGATATGGGTAAAGTGAGTCGTGGTCTCCCAGTGAGGAAGAGGACAGCAAGGGCAGCAAACATTAGGTACTTTGCATAGCATAGCGGCCAGCTGTTCTGGCAGCCAGAGAATCACGTTCTGGGATTATAAGGTATCCTCCTCTCCTACCAGTTAACCAACGCCATGAACTGGCCTGCTTCCACATTTGCCCCAGCTGGTAGTTAGCTTCAAGTAAGGTTTTCTGCCCACTTCTCTGCGCTCAGGGTTTTTTGAGCAAACTCTCCTATAGCTTTTGGTATCTCTAGTTGACTGTATTCTGATCTGAAAGTCTTTTTCTGATGTTGGTGAAATATAAGCCAATAAAACGTGGGGAAGGGGTGGGTGAAAGGGCTCAGCAGGTGAGGGCACTTGCCACCAAGCCTAAGGACCTGAGTTCAATCCTCAGGACTCACACTGTAAAACAGCCATTCCTGTCGCTCTGTCCTCCACGTGTGCACGTTGCTTATGTTTTGCACACACTCGCAATATTTTTTTAAACAAGGCAATGCTCTTAACCGCTGAGCCATCTCTCCAGCCCCGCTATATATTTATATTTTTGTGTGGTATAAAACAGCACACTGTCCCTGAGCTGTCACCGTGAGCAAGCACTCTTTCACAGTGAAGGCAACAAGACGTGCAGCAGGCCCCGCTCTTGTCTTCTAGTTGCGCTGTAAGTCCCGTGTGCTATGGCTTAACGGTGCTCTGTCCCCCAGAACTGGAGACCTGTTCACTAGCTGCTCCACACAGCAGGTGGTGGTGGTGGTGGTAATGGGGATGGAGTCTTCAAACAGAGACTAATGCCAACTTGTGGAAGTGGCTGGGCACTTAACTCTGTAGGGCTGGGGTTCTCGCTATGAGAACAGGCAAGCTCCTCCCTGTCTCTTCTGTGCAGTTTGCTGGTTCTGCTTTTTGCCATACTATGATGTAGCAGGAGGCCCTGGACAGTGTGTCCACCTGATAAAAACCTCAGTCTCGGGTATTCCGTTACCGCAATAGAAAACAAACTAAAACTCTGTGCGAGCCGCTCTACTTACCTGTCATGATCCTTTGGGCTTCATAGGGCTCCATGTAGCCAGCGCTTTCCCCCTTTCCGGTTTTGCTCTTGAGGTCATTCTTGGCATCAAAAGGATCTGAGTAGTCATCAGCTATGGTCACCTGCAGGGAGGAAGAAGAATGTGAGGCCAGCTTTGGCTTTGTTTCACCACCCTTCACAGCCAGGCATTGCTCTGGCCAACAGAAACTGCTCCTGGGCTGCTCAGCATGGAGGGGTGGGGGAGTCAGACACGTGAGCCTACCCTGGGGGAACTGGAGGGGCAGCTGGGTAAAGGCAGGAGCACAAAGGACAGAGATGAGGACCTGGAGTCTTGCGGAGTGTATGACTATGTTTAACCGAACAGAGAGAAAGTTGGGAGATCACAGAGTTTAGAAACGCTGGCAGGCCCTCGGTGCCAGCGAAGGCACAAGACCTCAGCCAAGGACAGCTGCAAATCAGCATTGCACTTGTCTCCAAACCTGGAACACAATCCCGCTGTGGGTCATCACACAACAATTCGGTGAGATCAACATGCTATAAAAGACGAGTGTGGCCCTAGACAGGCAAAATGAGAACACTAAACTCAGTGCTGTACAGATACCAAGGGTTAAAATAAAAGGCTCAGAAGCCCACGGAGGTCCGGGGTGGGCAGCAGCGTCCCCAGATCTTCCCTCATGAGGCCAATCCTAGTGCCCTTACCTGGCAGCAGGCCAGAACCCTGCCAGCCCTCTGACTAACAACAGGGGAAGAATGAGTCACCAGGGCAGGTCTCGGGCTGGGCGAGGACTCGGGAGAACTGGCGTTTGTGGGATTCCTGCGGCCCTATAGGTGAAGGGCGACAACATCCAGTTGAAAGCTTCAGAACACAGCACCTTTCCACTCCTTTCTAACTCCCTGAGTCCTCATCACTCTCTCAACCCACACTTCATCACAGATCAGCCTCACCCTAAACTCTGAGAGCCCTTCCCCCCACCCTCACCCTCCAGGTTAGGTGTCTAGCAATGGGCAAGTAAGTCCTCAGTCTCCCAGCTGCTGCCCCGGGGGGGGGGGGGGTTAGCATCCCCTTGATGAATTGTTATTTAAATTGTGGGTTTAATTAGAAACCACGGGAGCCGGAGCCGCTCTTTTCTCTGGGCTCCTGGAATGCAAGGTATTTGCAAATGCCTGTAAACCCAGAAAAGAGAAAGACCCGTGTCTGCCTGGTGAATGTCAGCCTGTGCAGCCCTGGCAGGAGGCACAAGTGACTGCCAGCTGCCTGGAATGTAATGCCCACAGAGGGACTTTCAATTGCCCCTGGTCATTAAACTGGACCGTACCCATCAGAGAGGACCCAGACCCAAAGCACCCAACACCCAAGTAGATAAACCAGGTCAGACTCTGGGTCCCAGGGGCTCCTCAGATGAAGACCTGGTAATCACTGCCTTTCAGGAGACTCTGGTGTCCTACCAGACCAAGAAACAAGGGGGTTGGGGCGAGCTAGGCATGTCTTTGTCTTTCATTTGATCTTTGCACTCCACCATTTGCAGAACACATTAAGAGTCATGTGCATGAAGCACCGTCAGCCAGAACAGTTCAGAAGTGGGTCTTGTGGACAGAGCTTTGAGTTCAAGGAACCAGACACCCCAATGGAGAATGTTTCCTACATAGCTGCCGCAGGAGACACCTAATTCTGCTGCTCCCGGCCCACACGCCTTCACTGTCTTTGCAATCTGAAAATCCTCCTCTGGTTTGCAGTCAGGATGGGAGCGAGGAAGTGTTTCCCCCAAGGGGGAAAATTATTTGGGGGTTTTTGCTGGGGACCATGGGTGGTAAGGTGGTGCCCAGCCTGGCTGGAGTCTCCGAGTGATTCAGCAATCAGCATTCCGGCCCCTTTCGGAAGTGCTCTGTAATTTGCAAACGCGGAGACTTGCAGGACATAAACCAAATCTTTGTTCACCATGGGATGGGAGTGCTGGGAGGCCTGTAATAAAGCAGGAACTATCTATATTTTCTAATTAAAATGTGCTCAGGCTGCCATAGGCCCCCAGCTGCCTGCCTTGCTTACTTCCTTTTTCAATAAGAATTTACAAATCCTAAAAGCAGGAAAACCCCCTAGTCTCTGATGACATGTGGTTCCGGTTATACCTGCTGACAGCTGGAAATGCTTCCGTTTTTTTAAAAAAAAAAGTTTCGAGTTCTGTTAGTTTAAGAAGTAAATCAGAAAGTTCCTAAAATGTATTTTTAATCAATTTGCTTTTGAACTTCAAAGTGAGGCTGTTGGAGGGGAGTGGAAGTTTAAGCAACCTGAAACTTGGCAAACACAGCCCCGAACGGTCCAACCTTACGCAAATCACGTCCTAGCTGAAAGTAAAATTTTAACCAGGTGGTAGAAGTGGAGCAAAAGATGGCAGAGCCCCTTGTGAACAGCCATAGCACAATTGTCCTGGTCACCTGGAGCTCATGGGCAGGAGGTGTGCCTCTAAGCTGCCATACATTCTGATGAAATGAGTGGCTGTCCACAGATGTGGGCCTGCTGGGGTTGCTGTGCTGTAGAACGCCCCAGTTAACACATATTCCTGTAAATCTGTATCAACTGCACAAGCAGCTTGCTTTGGGAAGCCAGGTCACTGGCCCCTGCATTAATGGACAACAGGACAGGGATCCAGGCCACATCTTCCTTGGCTCTCTCTCCCCTAGGAGAGCTTTCAAACACAGCTCACAAAACATCCCCAGAGCAGGGCCAGACCCAGTTGCTGAGCAGTCCAGCAGGAGGCCCTCTGGGCCAGCCCACAAAGCCTGACCCCCACACACTGGGATCTCTCCGGGCTGCTGTGTTAGCCATGGGGATTAGCTGTGTGGTAGGAAGCAATCTTCCTGTCCATCCCCAAGGGAAGTGCTAGAGCAAAGTGGGTGTTGCCCCTTGGCTACCCTTCCAGATGCCTGGGTGAGTATTTTCATTGCTGCCCCTGCATGAGTAACTGGAACCTCTCATGGTAAGTAGCAAGGGACACTCTGAGAGCTAACTTTTAGCAGGATTAATAGATATCTCCAAATACACATAGTCTGACTCAGCAATTTCACATCTCAGTATTTACTCCTAAATGTACACAAGGGAACATGGGCAAAGATGCTCACTAAAGTAAGTATTAATGGGAAGCCCCACGCAACCTCAATATTCACCAATAGAGGAACTGCTAAGCATGCCATCTCATTCCACACTGGGGATTATCATCTAGAACGTTAATATTCGTGATGCTAACAGCATTCTCCACGAGTTGTTTGCTCTGAAAGGGTTATAAATGGTATGCTAAATGCAACATACCTATTTATGAGAAATGAAACAGGAACCTGAATTGATCAGCCGGAGAAAAAGTCAGCGCAGAGCTGTGTGTGGGTAGGTCAGGGCTGCAAACAAGAAGGGCCTATTTATTACTTACTATGTGACATGCAAACCCAAACTTGCGGCAAACTGTTCTACCACAGACTATTTTTGGAACAGCAGACAGACTGCTTCCCAAACCTGTCTGAAGACAGAATGGCCTGGGATGGTTGTTAAGGCTCAACTGTCTGTGTACTTAACAAGCGTCCCAGGTGATTCTTATCAGGAAGAAAAGAAAGAGCAGGCCCCGCCCACTAGTCGAAAGGTAAACCTACAGTCACTATTCTGGAATTTCACTTTTCCCAGGGACTTCCCAGCGACTTCTCAGCTCTGCTCATAACCGACCGGTTACAGGAGGGTCGGCAGGAGTGAGAGCTGACCTTGGTCCACCGTTTGAGAACTGACTTTAGATGCAGGAAGCAGGGAATCCTCTGAAATTTTGAGAGCTAGTTCCAACTGAGTGACACGGCCTATGCAGGAGGGTCCCCAGGAAGCTTCCTACCTTGTACCCTCCCCCTCCCCGTCCCCGTCCAGGGACCCAGGGACCCAGGAGGTTCCCAGTCCACAAGACCACAGGACTCGCCATTCAGGTGTTTTTCAGGCCTTGTTTACCAGGCTCTCGGCACACATTCGCACACACCTAACTCCTGGAAGGACTTGCAGCACTGCCAAGAACAGCCACTGTAGAAACACACTCGAGTCCTACATCCAGTCTTCTAACCAAGAAGAGAAGGAGAGAGCTAAGCTCTGTGACTGTCCCCTTATGAGGACTAGACAGGCCTTGAGGCCCACAGGACCTGGCAGGCCTGGCATCCAGTAGATGGAGACAATGTTGCTATACCAACAGAGATGGTGCTAACAGAAACAGGGCTGTGAGAGTGTAGAGAGGGAGGCAGTGGGGGAAGCGGTAGTGGACAGATGTTTTGTGTACACTGAGAAGCTGCACAGAAATTAAAGAGCAAGCACACTGTCTGGGAAAGTAAGCTCCTGCTGCTGGTGCTGTCCAGCTGGAGGCTCTGGGTGGAAGGTCAGTTAACTGGATGCCACAGGCTACTGCTCTTGGTGTGTCTCTAAACTTGTACATGCAGCTCTGGGCAACCCATGGCACAAGCAGCCCGGCTTTAAGGGGCTGAACAAATGAGCAGTTGTCCTTGGAGCCCACACCAAGGCAGTGGGGCTGAGGGGCACCTGCTTGGGGTCACACAGATAGGCACATAGAGAGGGGTGGCACTGCACAAAGGTCATGGCTGAGCAGCAACAGTACAGACAAGCAGCACTCTGGAACAGGCTCTGCTAACCAGCTCTGTCTGGGTAGCTCTAGGCAACCTGCTTTATTTCTCTGCACTCTGGAGTTCCCCTGGGAGCTGGGCAGCATGGCTTGCAACCCAGCTTCAGAGATGTAAGGAGCAAGTAAGATGATTCTGGGATGTGTCAGTGTTTATGAAGAACAGGCTGAGTGTTTGTTTCAAAGCAGGACACACTTCCTATGTGCCAAGGACCCATACACACTGTGCAATGCAAAAACCTCAAGACAGGACCTCTACCCACAAAGCCAAAACGTAAAGGTGAAAACAAAAGATCTGGGTAGCCCTCACCCCTCCTCACTTAAAGCCCCCGTAATTACACAGAGGAAATGATTGCAATTAAGCATGCCAACAGCTGTCATAGTTCTTAGTCTGCCCCCCTTCCCCCTGGCCCAGAAGAGCCTCTAGGAACAGCCCTTTCTTCTCTCCTTCTGCACTTAGGGTACCTCCCCACAACTTAGCAAACTCCAGAGGTTCAAAGCCACCTGTACACTGAGAGATAACAGTGTGCTTCCCACCTCCAGTGTACCAGTCTCAGAGATGTCCACAGATCCAGTTGTGACACCCTACGTAGATTTACAAGCAAGAGCCTTTACTTGCCTCTCCCTGCCCTCATGGGTGTTGACCAGCGTAGACCAACCCCAGTACAGGCACGCCAATAAATCATTTCTGACACAGTAAGAAATTAATTTGGGAAAGATTAATTAGCTGCATTCATGCAATCAGCCGCAGCTTCTGGAAATAAGGGTGGGAGGGCTCTCTTCAACTCAGGACTTAGAAATGGGTTCCCTTTCTTCCTCTCTCGAGCTGACTCAATCTCAAGCCACTCTAAGCCCAAAGCCCCCTTTCCTTACAGACGAGTACCTACCAAATGCTCGGCCCCAAAACTCCAGCACAACGGAGTTCAGGACTTGGTGATTCTGTCATGTGGGATGCCATCACTATTGCTTTGTTTTGAGACAGTCTGTGTGTGAGACCTAGCTGTCCTGAAACTTGCTTTGTAGACCAGACTGGCCTTGAACTCACAGAGATAAACCTGCCTCTGCCTCCCAGTGCTGGGATGGCCCTGCAAGGATGAAAGTGATCTACACTGAGCTGAGCTCTGCCTCCCCCACGGACAATATGACCTTTTAGTTGACATTCTACCACAATGCCCTTTTGCTAACTGTCCATCCTGTCCCACATCAGGAGGCCAGGGAAGCAGATGCAGCACCCAGCCCCCACTTTCTAGTCCTGCCTCTCACACGCCACAGCTGCCTGCCTAAATACCTGCAGGTTCCAGCTTGTCACGAAAAAGACATTCCAAACCAGCCTCTGTCGGCTCCGGTCAGGCCCCACTCGCAGCCTGCTTTCTCTCTCAAGCTCCCACTCCACTTTTAGCACCCTCCACCCACCCAGACTGTTAATCTGGGTAGAGGCTGGAACATAGCCTGGCCCAACCCTGTTCACCCCAGAAACTTACTGTCGAATGTTAGGGACAGGCCTGTCAGCATCTCTCTAGCCGTGAGAGCTTCTATTTTGAACTCAGAAATAACTCAGTCCTAGAGCTTCCCAACTGCTGTCTCCACGACAGACTCGCCCAGCGCCAGACGTGTTTCACACTGCGGGGAGGACCCTGGAGGCAGTCCAATCAGTCTCAAGTCTTGTAAGACCTGCACAAAGGAAACCTTGCAGGGTTTACATACGCCACTAACGGAAGAAAGAAGGCCACCATCCAGTCTGGAGACCGGGAATCCACTGAAGATGAGAGGCCCAGAGAGGAAACAGGCAACCAAAACCACTTCCTAACTTTCAGGTCCTCGCCATTTCTGCACTCCCGTAGTTCAGTTTTCCTTTTAAACTCATCAATAAAAATTTCCCAGAAACCCCACCACAACCACCTTTCACAAGGAGCCCCACCCACAGTCTGGGCTCACTCTCTGTGGGAGGTGCACACAGGCAGGCCTGGCTCTATGTGTGGAATCTAACTCCAGCTGCTTGTTCCCCAGCAGCCTCCATCATGTTGGGCCAGCCTACCAGACAATCCTTCATCCCAGGCTTCTGATGCAGGGTGCAGAGCGGGGGCTAAATGGGGAAGCAAACATAGGGCCATGCCCTGGCCCACAAAGTCAAAAGCAGGGTTGTCACTTTCAGCCTCTAGAGCTGAGGTCAGAAAGGAAGGGATGCTGGTCTGGACGGCTGCCCTCTGCCTTAGCCTCCGTCCGTGAAAAAACAAAGCGCAGGGCTGGAGAGATGGCTCAGCAGTTAAGAGCACTGGCTATTCTTCCAAAGGACCTGGGTTCAATTCCCAGCACCCACATGGCAGCTCAGAACTGTCTATTACTCTGTTCCCGGGGATCAAGCACCCTCACACAGACATACACACAGGCAAAACACCAATTCACATAAAATAAGAATAAATAATTAAAATTAAAAAAAACAAAGCGCAGAGCAAAGAGCTTCACCAAGGTCACCTGAACAAGAGCAGCCCCTCACCACATGGACCAGGAGAGGCTTCTGCGCAGTCAGAGGGAGACAAGCAAAATGCTCATGAGGTGACAAAAGCAGATTCCCTAAACCTGAAGGACAAGAGACACAAAGTCATCTGGGTATTTATAAACGGTCTACTCCCAAAATGTAGCTTACACTGCCCAAGTTTCAGGTACCCTCCTGTGTCTGATAAGCATGGCCCACCCACTACCACTCCCCTCACAAGGGAAGACCAGGAATGCCAGTGCGGCTAACTCCCAGCATGCTCACGGGGAAGGCGTGTACAGCCAAACAGCAGTGCCTGGAAGCCAGAGGCCTGTCACTGACAAGCTAGGACCTTCAGAAACCAGGCATCCATGTCCCACATCCCCATGAGTTGAGAGAAGTCACCAAGCAGAGTTGGACCCTCCAGGGGCCCTCTCTGTGCTGAGGCTGCCAGGAAGGGGAGGCTGCCGGCCAGGAGCAGCTCCTGGGCACCCGTGCATTTCCATAGGCACCAGCAACTGCACTCAGTGAAGGGTCATTTCTCTCCCAATGGAGCCCATTAGGGTGATTCATGCGCAGTTCCTCTCTGCGCCCAGAGGCAGACACGAGCAGCAATAAAGAGCTGCCCACCCCCCACAGACACTTTCTTTTTATGGACGACACACAGCATCAGCCACAACTACCAGCACCATTTGAGGTTCCCAATTATGTTCAGCTTAATAGTGAATGCCCAATAAACGTTGATTTACTTTAAAGTAATGCTATCTTCTTGTCATGCCAATCCTGGACAAACTTATTCATGTACATACATGTACAGGTGAACAGACTGTCCTCACACCTAGAAGGCTGTGTCTTACACAGGCCTAGGCTACTTGCTGTTCAATCTAACTCACTATATACTAACCGGCACCAAAAACAAGCTCTGCGCTGGGAATACTAAACAAAGTCTGCTCTCAGGAAGCTTCCAAGGCCCTAGGAAGGATGACATCAATCGGTTTGCCCAATCCAGGAGAACAACATTGCTAAGGCAGGAAAGAGGCATCTGTGCCAGGCACACATAGTAAGTTAGGTGCACAGAAAGCCCTGCCCACAGGCCCTGGTCCACAACCTTTAGTAGGCTTGTCTTTTCCTACTTCATCTAGGAGGGAGGTCCTAGAGAATGCCCCTTAGTTCACCATAATACAGTCCCCTCGTGGGCAGCCGGGTTCCAGCAAGGTGTCCTGGGCAAGAGATGGGCATGGCAGAAACTGCAAGTGGGTGCTAGACTGAACCCTGAGCTTCGGTGTTCCCAGGTTTCTGCCTGTTGTGGGCTCTGGACATGTCTCATACCTTCTCAGCTGAGCGCTGCCTCCCTAGGAACACACCTTTCTCCTGTACATAGAGGAGACGGGGCCAATGAACCACAGGACAACAAAATGCCCAGCACATTGTACTGGCCCAACAAGGGCATTGGAGGATACATAAGGATGCCACCTTATGTGGGAAGATGTGGCCTCTTCCCACAGGCCACAGTTCTCTGTGTGAACTTCCCTAGATGACAGACCTTCCATCAGGGGCTGCCATGCAAGTGGCTTATTTGGGAGGGGACACTTATAAGAAGATAAGGAGATGAGCATAAGGAAGGAGGATAGCTAGGAAAGCTCCAGCTATCAAAAGTAGGCATGGCCCACCCTTTGGAGTCAAAGGCTCACTGTGGGGGCAATGCTTTAGGCCAGGTAGCTGACAGTGTTCTAAGAAAGCAACAACAATCCCAGCACTCAGGAGGCAGAGGCAAGTGAGCGCAAAGCCAGCCTGGTTTACAGAGCAAGCTTCAGGACAGCCAGGGCTACACAGAGAAACCCTGTCTTGAAAAAAGACAAAAGACAGAAGGGAGGGAGGGAACAACAACAATAAAAACCCTCAAGAAGACATGGGAAACACCAGAAGGAAAGCAGAAGGGGTCCCCCTGGAGAGAGACTGACAGGAGTCAAGAAAGCCTTTCTGGTCCCGCCCCCCCCCCCCACACACACACCCCGGAAGCAGAAGAGCACAGAGTCACCTCCCATTGCTCGGTTCTTGCTCTGCTCACATCCTTGATCTCACCGTTTCCATTTCTTCACTGTGAAAAGGAGAGACCAATATCCATGATCAACCCCCCCTTTGGGATTCTGAGCAAATTCTAGACTGCCCAGAAACAGGAGTCAGGTATCCCCAGAAAACACCTTCCCTAGAGCAGGCAGCGGCTCCTAGAAAAATCTCAAGTGTCACTTTGCTTTTCAAACAAGCACCTGGACAAAATCACTCGGGACCTGGTGGGCCTCTTCGGACCCGGCAGAGGCCTGCACAGCCTGACGAATGCACGGTGGTCATCCCCAGAGACAGTGGGCCAGACACTCAGAGAGCCCACCTCCTCCCTCCAGGGCTACCAGGCCTCACCTTGACAGCTTCCAGCTTTGGCTCCTTTCTAATCTCCAGCTACACTGAAGAGGTCTACAGGGAGCAGAGAAAATGCTCTCTGGGGGATCTTGGGTGTCTAAAAAGCCTGGCTCAATGCACTCCATTTCTTGGGTTAAGTACTGTAGGATTTTATTTATCAGGGACTTTGACATTTATGGTCCCCAGGGCCAGCTTCATGACATGTGTGGCCTGCGCAGTCACATAGGCCCTGTACTTGGTTTAATGTCTCACCGTCACCAAATGGAAAATTCTTTTCTTCTAGCATGAGGCATTGAAACCAGGGCCTCCAAAGTGTTAAGCATGAGCTGTATCTCTCAGCTACATTTCCAGTCCTCAATAAATTTTGAATAACGGGATTTCCATTGTTTTTAGGGGGGCTAGCCCTGCAAATAATGTTGCTGATTCTAACTGGTTTCTATACCCAGGTTTTCACGGAGCATTTGAGGCTCAAAATCTTTTTTTTTTTCCTTCTTTTTTTGAAGACAGTCTTGGTTATCCTAGAATTCTCTCTTTATAGCACGGTGGCTTCAAATTCACAGAGATTCACCTGCCTCTGTTTTCAGAGTGCTGGGGATTAAAGACATGAACCACCACTACCTGGCTGTGGCACAAATTCGTTTTTTCATTTTCTTTTTTGATTTTTAGGGACATTGCTTAACAGTCCTAGCTGTCCAAGAACTAGCTTTGTAGACCAGGCTGGCCTCGAACTCACAGAGATCTGCCTGCCTCTGCCTCCCGAGTGCTAGGATTAAAGGTATGCGCCACCACCGCCCAACCAAGGCTCAAATTCTTAATGCGTTATTTTCCCCAGCTTCGCAGCTTTTGCTAAATGGCATTGTCAGTGCCTCAGTTTCCCTATCTGTAGAACAGATGTCATTAAAAAATACTAATAAATAAAAATAAACAGAAACAAAACACAAACTAAATCTCCCCAACTTTTCATTCCCCTGGTTCTAAGAGCACCCAGCTTTTGCGAATCATTACAACTGCCTGCCTAACGTCCTGGCCTGTGCCAATCCTCTCCCCACGTGCCCGAACCCTCCACTCCCAGAGCTGCTTCTCCTAGGCTACCTCTGAACTATCTCCAGGAAACACCACAGTGCTCACTGCTCCAGCAGGACGGCACAGGTCAGGCCCAGAGCAGCTCCTACTTCTGAATGCACATCGTATCCCCATATAAACAGGTCATAATTCATCAGCCACAGGAAACATCTTGTCCTTAAAGGGGGGGTGAAGGTATCTGAACTGAATACCAGACTTATCCATTTCAGAAAAAGCTTGGCTGCTAGGTAAACTGGGAGCTGGGTAAGGGTCGGCCCCATGTTGGTAAGATTACTATCCCTAAGCCGTCCCTGATTCGTCGCCCATTTCATCTCTGCTGGCACTCACAAACCGCTAGTGCCAGGACCTAAGAGCCTCAGACTAGACCTTGAAGGAGCCTGCACACTCTAGAGGGGAAAAACTGACTGGCTCAGGATGAAGTAACCATAGATGCGCTGCTGAGGGAGTGCTCGACACAAGCCAGGCTCTGGCTCTGGGCTCTCAGATATCCCGATGCAGCACCTCAGTGCTGGCTCTCCATGCCACCCACTTCTTCCCTGCAACAGGAAATCTCCAAAGGAAGGTTTGACAGGAAGAGGAGGAGGCCTTGCCAACTTGGCTCAGATGTGCCAACCCTGGGCAAGGGCTGCACGACACTCCCTCAGTCAGCCAGTACTGGAAGTCTCTCTTCCTCACCCTTGTGTGACTGACTCCATACACCTGCCACCTGCCAGGGCCACACCTGGGGAAGCAGGGCTTCCTTCCTCAGGCAGTCTGTGCTAACAGGCTGCTTACTGCCTTCTAGCTCTCCCTCCCTCTATGCCTACACTAGGCTCATCCTGCCCAGGAAGCCCACAGCTCCACCCAAAGTAATACACTGTGGCACAGTTCCCATCCTTGGTGTCAGTGGATGCCAGCACAGTCTGCAGCCACTCACAGTGCCCTGGGAAGGATGCCCTGGGACCCGCTCTCCTGATCCCCAAACCTCTACACAGAAAAACATCCTGTGCAAGGGGAGGGAATGAAAGCTGAAGGAAACTGAGGACTTGCCTCCCTCCCTTTGTGGGGAGCTAAGAACACCCTGGTGAGTGTGCACAGAGGATGATAAAGTTCTGAGAGGCTGTGTATTGTTTGACACAGGCATAGCCACATCAAGACCCCAATGCCTCAGACACATGGGAATTGCAAAGCTCTCCTTGTTGCCAGTGTGTGCAAAAACTAGTAACCTCAAGCTTCCTCCTTCCCCCAGTGTTAACCTTCCCCCAGCCCTGAAAGAAATAAAAGCTCTCAGGTTCCTGGTTATCATGGAGTTGGTGCTGCCAGGATGGCCCACCATCCTGATCGCAGTTTTTCAAGAAAGTGCCTATTTCTCTGTTCCCCGGCTGCCTCAGGCAGGACAAGTCTCAGGTACAAGAGGTATGGTGAGTTGCCTGCAATAGATGTCATCTCCTCCTTACACATCCACCCAGGGCATCCTTGGCACCACAACCTGCTGGTAAAGTGTTCTCATGCAGTGCCAGGTACCCAGTGAACACACCAGCTTTTGACATTCCATGTTTTTAATTAAAAGGGAGAAGGAAGAAAGAAACTATATTTCCTAGTTAGAGCTACCAAGCTCAGAACAGTTAAGGAAGCATCAGCTCACTTTTCTTTGGAGCGAAGAGTTGAACCTAGCTTGATTAAAAAGGCCAAGTAGCCATATTTGCAATGGGAACTACTGGAAGGGAGAAGGTGCCAGCCCAATGGGAGTTCAGAGGTAGAAGTGGGCCTGAGAGGGCCAAGCAATGACTCACAGCAGCACCCTCCTAAGACACAAATGAACCCCAACGCCCTGATGGATAGCCTGCTTGCCCCTTTACTGGGGATGGTACAGGTGACCTAGAATACCCAAAATACATTTGGGAGGGGCTTAGACAACTCAGTGATTTAGTGACAAACCTCTCTGCAACATTTTTGTCAGCCATCCACCAACCAGTGTGCAATGAGGTCAACAGATGGCTCAAAATGCCTAGTCACAGCCTGAGCCTCCTGGCCTGGGGGCTGGCCAGGGTGGGTTTGCTTGTTGAGAGAAGCAGGAAGGGCCTTTTCCCCCAGGAAGAATCCACTGTGAGGTCCTGACACCCCCTTCCTGCACTTAAGGGAGTGGTGGTTCAGGCTTTACAGAGAGAACTGGATTCCCATTCACGAACTCCCAACACCAAGACACTAACAGGCAGAACAAGTTCTGCTGCTGATGAATGAGCTCCGGTAATAACAGGGCTTACCCTTCACCATTAAATATTAACCTTGTTCCCAATGATGTCATAAGACCAAGGCCCAGGAAACTCTTGCATGGCCACACTCCCCATCTGCTAAGGCAGGGAGTCAAGTGCTTACTTCTTCCCTGGTAGCAGGCCAGAGGACCTAGGGCCCTTTGGTGGACAAGAGAGTTGCACCGTGTGCCACACCCGGGGCCTTGGCTGCCTGAGAGCTGTGACACTGCACACATACGGTCTAACAGATGTTCCCCACAGCTGCCCTGATCTCAGACTTTGTTCACTTGGGAACTTCTACCCCCGGGGAAGCATCTCCCTCAATTCTCTGAACAAAATGGGGGTCCCTGGAAGAAGCACTTTCCACTCTGAACCCTAGAAGCCATCGTGTTAACATGGATTCTGCCTCACAGGCATCAGGGGAGGAGGGGCCAAGGAATGTGTTCTGAAGAGGACTGGATGTGTGGGGGTTGCCGGATGAATAGCTAATCCCTACAACGGACACAAAAAGTGTTCTGTGGGGTCAGAAAGGATAAAATAGTCACTAATAGGCAGAAGTTATGGGAGATTCTTTCACTTGATTTCAGGATGAGCTGACAGCTGTTCCACGCAGAACGGGATGCTTCAGGAGGCAGTGAGCTCTCTGCCATGGAGGACTCCAAGCAGAAAGGGGCTAGGATGAGCACACAAACACCCAACAGCTATCTTCTTATACTGGAAAGCTCTACGTCCTCCTAAGAGCTGCACAGCACTGAAAAGCATGGTACTGGGGACAGGTTCGCTGCTGCAGGGTAAGAGGAGACAAAGGGCATGCGACCCAGCCTGGTGTCTCAAGGGTAGCTTCAGGGAGGGTCCCAGCAGCATCAGAAAGTTTGGGTGCAGTGGGAGAGACACAGACACACACAGACAAGTCTCTGTCCTGGAATCGTGTCATATCCTCGGTGCAGAGAAAGCAGACAGCTCAGTGTCTTCCTTCAGGAGGAATGGATCTAAGACATAAGCAAACCTCTTCTCTGAAGAAACGAAATGATAAAGCGTTGGGCTTCCTGCAGGGTAACGTGTGAGGTTCCTACACACTCTGCTAAACCACTCAGTTACCAGTCACGTGAAAGTAACTATACGCAATAGGACCTAACAACATATGGACAAAGGCAGCCCCGGACTTGACTACCGCTGGTCTAGCATTTCACTACCCCTCAAGTTTTCCACCAGACATTCTGACTTAAGTGCTACCGGGTGGAACTGGAACCCACATTTATAAAAGCTCTCTGGGAGCTTGGGCACAATACCCAAGACTGAGAATCCCCAGTAGTATCGGGTGTGTACAAACACCTCACTATTAATCCCATGATTTCACAAACCCAGGGGAAGTGATTTGCTCAAGATCACACAATGAGTCAAGAGGCAGGGAACCTTCACCTTGCACAGGGCAAATAGGCAGAGCTTGGAGCACAAGAGCCTTCTTGGTCATGTCCCTCTACACCAAGAACCTGGGGACCCCAGAAAAATGCCAGTCACGTTTGCACCACCTCACCCCAATACAAGAGACACTCCCCTGTCCCAGAGTAAACCTTGATGACCTAGAACTACCATGGGAACAGAATTCTCCCAAACACCCCTTTCTTTCCAGAAGCAGCATTTAACCAGAGTTTGTAACTGTTTATTAGCATCTGGGAGGAACAAAAGGAGGCTGTAAAAACTGGGTCTCTTCAGTCCTAATGAGCACACAGCCAGAGGAAGCTTTTCTCCAATGACACCACCAGAGACCTGCCAAAACGTGCCGCCTGCCCAGAGCTCTGCCCACGCAGGACTCAGCACAAAGAACCCCCAGGGGCCTTGGAAATGTTGCAAGAGCTCGGCCGAGGCTGGGCCATCTCTAGAATGATGACCTCAGTGTCTGCAGAACAAGGAGTTCCAGTGGACAGAAAAGTCATGGTGTCCTACTCTTGAGAGGTCTCTACCATGGCCAAAAAGCCTGACTCCACTGAGTGACCAAGACGGCAGGACAGTCTCAGAGAGGGTAAAGAGAAGTGTGGGCCACACAGCTCAGGGTCAGGGAGCCAGAACTGCACACTGTCCTAGCCAGGCCAAACAAATCTGCAAATAAATCTTGACACCTCACACCACCTGCCAATGGGCTCAAACAAGAGGCCTAAGAGCTTGTGGAACAGGAAACAACCAGCTCCAGGACTCTGTTAGGCTGTATTATATACCAGCTGCTAAGGGACCAGCGCCATCTGGAAGTGTTCTATTTCTGGGGTCCTGGGACAGTATCCCCCTCTTGCTGCCCCATCCCATTCATACCCAGTTTCTTCCAGTGGCTTTCTGTCCACATTATACTCTCTTGGGATGATGTCTGCTCACATTATTACATGTTCAACACCTACCTGGTCCCCCACAGCAGAGCGCCGAAGACATCCTAGCCCTATCACCTTTAGATAATTCTTCTCATGGCCTCGGTTTCTTCACCTACCAAGCCAGGATAAGAGCCCACCTTCAGTGCTCCAACAGCAAGGGCTTGCCTGGGGTTGCCATCATTCCAGGCTCAATGCCCAGTACTGTTTTCTGAGGTTCCTCTCCAGCACACATACAAGTGAGCCCACAGTTCCATCTGCTGCTCCATGCTGCCTCCCCAGGCAGGATCCATGCTGGGCAGCTCTAGACACAAGACAGGAGACACAACCGTGGGCCTGCAGGAGTTCACAGGCTAGTCAGTGGACAGACATGGGTTCACAAATGGCAGGGACACAAGGTGCCTCAGAGGGGTTAAGTGATTTTTCAGCCAGATATGGTGGCACACGCCTTTAATCTCAGCCCTAGGGAGGCAGAGGCAGGTGGATCTCTGTGAGTTCGAGGCCAGCCTGGTCTACAGAGAGCTTCAGGACAACTAGGGCTACTGTCTCAACCTCACTCCACTTCCTCCCAAAAAAGATAAAGAAGAAAAGCAGTGACTTTTTTACACTCTGTCTCACGAGTTTTTATTTAAAAGTATGGCTCTTTCCCCACTAACTAGAGCACTGCCACTAACTCCTGACAAGCTGTACGAGTTTTTAAAAAATCAAATAAACTACTTTGGAAAACATCACAATTTTCTTTTTTCTGTCTTTCTTTGCAATCTAGCCTGGCTAGCTGTCTTGTATTGTCTGACTCCACAGTCTCAGACAACCAGGCCTTGCCCTGGGTGTTCTACTCACCAGAGGCTGGTGGCCACAGGACAGGGTGTGCACACAGGCACCATGCATGGGGGGATTGCAAGGCTTCAGTGCAAACGAAACAAGCCTTGTAATACCACAAAAGCAAAAGTCCAGCATGGCCTACAAACACACACTTCTGAGATGTACAGCCTTGAACAGTTCTACGTCATTTCTGTGTCTAAAGTGCTCTTTCCTAAACACCCACTGAGTCACCTTTTATGCTCATTAAGACTCCGTGAAGTGTGTTCCAGGGCAGAGTCCATTCATCTTTATGATCTCTGAATCCAATGCAGGGCCTGACATACAGAACATGAAAAACTGAATTCTGCTAAGAGAGGAAATGGGCTCAGAGAGGCACACCCAGGGTCACAAAGAAAGGCAGCAGGCCTGCCTGATCCCTCAACTCCTTCCTGCCTCAGTTTACTGCCTGTCCTCCACACTATGACCACTGCTACACCACTGGGGTCCCAGGCAACCTGTGACCTACCTGGGCAGGGAGGTCTAGACACCATGGCTACCCATCAGGGAGCTGGCTGGAAATGAGTGACGGGGGAAGGGGGGGAAGGTCAGATATGACTTGGAGGGAGGATGTCTGCTAAAGACGACAAAGGCAGGGGCTGGGGTGGGCAGGATGGGAGGCTGAGGAAGTGAGGGGATGGAAGTTTCTTGGCTGGATTGCCAGCTATGAAGAAGACAGCGCTTATCAGGCCGGGTTGGCGGGACATCACAGTGCAGGAAAGGGTCCAACCCAGGCTGCTTTGTTTTCTTGAAAACACTGTGACAACGAAAAGCACTCTTAGGTCCTCTCAAACACTGCTATCTGCCCTTCAAGCCTCTAACACTGTCCCTGCGACAGACTGCAATCTTTAACAATCCCAGCCCTTTCCTGATTTACCACCAGCTCCATCAAAAGAAAACAGATAAAATGGGCTTTTATAAAACAGTGCTTTGGGGAACTCCAAGGCCATGAACAAGTCATTGTAAAACTTTATACAGGGTGAGCATTGCTATCCTTTACTGGCTTGTGCTGCCTGATTTCAAAGAATGAGAAATACAAAGAAGGGGGAGTTATGGCTCCTGGCTCCACACCTTTACTTCCCCTGACAGTGGATCCTGATTCCTGGGTTTTACTATCCTCTGACCAACAGAGGTCACAAAGTCACTGCAAGGTCCCCCTGCAATCTTATTCCTGTTGCTGCCACTTTGGCTTTCCGAAGAACCCTTTTAACCACACAACCAGCTAAAGGTGGGAGAGGCGGGTCTCCAAGATGCAGCTCAGACTTAAAAAGCAATGCCTCCTCCCGGAAGCTCATCTCCCCCACAAAGCCCACTGTGGTCATCCTGACCTAGTTATCGGCTTCTCAGGGGAGTAGCCATGTACAACCCTGAGGACAAGACCTCCCCAGGGACACTCAGTGCTAGAAGGTGAGAGGATTCCTCTGAGCAGTTCTTGATGGGAGCCTGGCAGCTCAGGCTCTGCGCTCCACATATCCCTCAGTCACAGCTTTTCTTGAGTGGGCTCAGGGCTTCAAACCAGGCCACATTTGTGTTCACAGCTGCTTGAATTCTCCTGTGCCTATTTACAAAGGACAAGCCTTGTTACGTTTCTCAGAAAAGCAGAAGCCACGCCCCACAGGCCTGAGGGGTGGGCAGACCTGGGCTGCGAGAAAAGCCACTTCCTTAGAAGCTGGGGACTCGTGGGGGGTGGGGGGTGGAATCAGGCTGAGAGAGGCACAAAGGACACAAGACTAGGGATGAGGTCCTGCCTGAGCCACCCGCTGGAATGTGTCTAATCTAGACCAGCAGCCTTATGGTAAAAGAGGTGATGGTCCACTGAGAGGAAATGAGACCATGAGTGCAAAATGATCTCACCCAAATCAGCTGCAGCCACTAAAGTCAGGCTCCTGTGCAGAGGGGGCATGACCAACCCACAGGCTGTGCCATACTGATGGAGGTCAAGAGCCAGCTGGACCTGATGTTGATGCCAATGGTGGGCTGAGCTAGAGTGGCCCAAGGCCTTCCTGGATGGGTGGTTTCTGTTGCTCCCTCTAGGAGCACTGAGGCCTACGGTGATGGGTGTTTGGATGGAAGAGACCAGTTTGTGATGCCGAGGGTTTAGTGTAGGTTCTAAGACCCTCCATACTACAACTTTTAGGACTTATTTTAGTGTCTATGTACATGCATGCATTATTTGTGTGGTACATGTATATACAGATATATGTGTTATGTGGAGCCCACAGGTTTCCTCAGGTGTTGCTCCTAAATACCCTTGGTCTTTAAACACTCTCTAGTTGGCCTGGAGCTCACTGATTAGGAAAAGCGCTGGGAATCCTCTTGTCTCCATCTCCCCAGCACTGAGGTCACAAGTGCATGCCACCATGTCTGGCTTTTCTTTTCAGGGCTTTAGACAGATACAGTGGCAGAGCTGAGGAGAAGGCAGCAGGTGGGTCAGGCCCGTAGCCAACCTGTGGAGAGGGAACAGGCAGGTGAAAACCATTGTTCTGAAGGTCTTAGCAGGGAAGTCACTTCAGGGGGCCTGAGGTCACTTTTGTATAGGTAAAAACTTAAATCTCCACCAGGCCTTTATTCTTTGCAGAAACTGAAACAAGTCCTCTGGCCTGAGGCCCCACACAGCCCCCCTTCCTGGTAGAGAATCTTTCTTTGACTTCTTGCCAATAGGTTCACTCTGGTTGCTATGTCCAGAACCAGCCCACACAGTGAGTCCCATGGCTAGAAAATAGCTGGACAGGCATTGTAAAACTGTTGAGGAATAGCATAGGTCTGGAGCCACCAGCAAGGCCCAGTGTTACTAAGGAGCAAAATGTGAGCAACAGGACTCACTAGGCAGCTGGGGGCAATTGGGAGGACGGGTCTCCCAGAGGACTCTTCTTTGGTGAAGCAAAGAGACTGAGACCACAGTGTTAGGAGGCACTGAAAGCCAGATAAAAGCAACTCCGTTAGTCCAAGGCAGAGGAAGCTCCCAGGAAGCCAAGCGGCTGGTGCAGAGTTATAATTTATGGGAGGGATACGGCATGTGCTGTCCTGATTAAGACTCATGACTTGGGCAGGACTAAGCACAAAACACAAGCAGAAGCCAAGGTAGCTACAGTGAGAGCCTTTAAATGTCCAAAACACAAAGCTTTCAAGAATTCTTTTAAGTAGGCCTTACATTCTGGTACAAACCACCTAAATCTCTGCCTTTTTTTCTTCTTCAATTTCCTCCCGAGTGTCTGAATATTAATCCCACAGTGACGTCATTAGCTAGCACTGCAGTCTGGTCTAATTATAAAGCACACTGGGAGCAACAGGGCTGACAAGGGGCTGTGCACACACCTGACTCTCAAAAGACCCTGGAGCATCAGGGCAAAGAACTCAGGCCCTGGGTAAAAATCAAGATACTGGGTCTGTGGTTTCGGAGGACTCCCTTAGACCCCATGCCTAGGTCTCATTAGGAAAACAGAACTGCCTACCTACAAAGGTTGTCACAAGAATGAAGGAACATTCTTACACAGTGCCAGGCAGGCTTAATATGTATGAGAAAATCCAGCCATGGGGCTGGGAATGTGGCTCTGTGGTAGTGAATGCCTAGTGAAGCCCGAGGTTCAGTCTTTGGCACTAAATAAAGCAGGCCTGAAGATGTGTAGCTGTAATCTAGGGAGGATCAGGTAGGTGTCCAAGGTCATTCTTAGCTATATATCAGGTTCCAAGCCAGGCTGTGTTACACGAGACCTTGTATTAAAAGGGGAGGAGAGTAGAATCCAGATATCACCCACTGTCTTCAGTTGTCATTTAATTACAAACCTTACCTCCAAAGTGTGCACATGCCCTTTAATTACTGAAGGGCAGTGCTGTGTGAATAACATACTGGGCTGGCAGTCACAGCCTTGCTTGGGGTTTCAGTGACTTTGGGGTGACTTGAACCAATTCACTTCTCCACCCATAAAATAAAATGGGAAGGGGGAGGGAGGAAATCTTTCTCTCTGCCTTCTGAGGCAGCTGGGACAATAGGGAGCTGATGGCTGAGGGCAAAGTGTAAAGTGCCCACCTGGGGCCAGTGCATTCTGCCTGCACAGGAGAGCCAGCTCCAACCTGCCCATCTGTCAACATCCCTCAGAGCTCACTTGTGAGGGTTCTTGGAAGGCCAACCCAAGAAAACAGCGGGCAACAGCAGGAACAACAGGGGCCCAGTTCCAGCCTGGCCAAGCACTGGCTCTGCTGGACCTAGCCTAGTGGTTGAATTCCTGTTAGCTCTTGCCAAATGCCCACTCCTGGGTTTCCTTGAATCCCTGCAGGGACAGAGGCCCAAGCAGAGGACACTCACACCTCTTATTAACACATGGCTGACCAGTTCTACAAGTCATTCATATGCTCCCCTCAGCCAGGCCCCAGATTCAACCTATCTTTGCCAACTTCCATAATTGTGGCAAGTTGTGCCCTGTGCCTAGCATGCTTTCATTCCTCCCCTGGCCAAGCTGAAACCTAGCCCCACTTCTTCCAAGGAGTGCACACCCCACCCCTGGACTCCCCCCAGAATCCGACATCCATCTAGCACTCCGTTTCTCTTCCCATCATCACCATCTCTCTGCCTGGTCCACAGGGCCTGGTCCTGCACTGTACATCAGCACCAGAGCAGATGAACTGCTAACTTCCTCCGCCAGTGACTTCCTCTCACAATTAGATTCTGGGGACCGAAAACAGCAAACCAGCATCTTCAGGTGGGGAAAGCCTGAGATTTCTGAGCCTGAGCCCAAGTTAGGGCATGGGGTTCTGGAGAAAAAAAACCATGGATCACTGGTATCCTCCACCTGCCACAGGAACTATCAACTGTGTGGCCAGTCCTGGAGGGGCCAGCATTGCCTTCAACCCTCCAGAGGGCATGAACAGCAAGGACAACAGGCTGGAGTCAGCAAGCTGAGTGGTAATCAGGGGAGGCGGGCAAGCCCTGGCTCTGCCTGGCTGCCTCGTCCAACCTGCTACTGCACATGAATTACAGGGAGGAGGCCGGTGGCCAGCTGGCTCCAAGACTGGCCCTGCCTCTCTCCAGCACAAGGAAGCACTTTATGTAGTCCAACGCCTCATTATCTGGCATCTCTGTCACACCGGAAAGAGCAGATAATGGGACGCACGTCGCACTCTGAAGTCCCTCCCTGCACAAGCCTGTCCTCGAGTCCCCACTTCCTGTGTGGCAAAGGCTCAATTAATTCCTTACTGAGATATCTGCAGCCCTTCAATCTAACCACAGCATAACTCACCCCCCCATCTCTATTTAGCTTAATTCACTCCCAACGTATTTGCTGAGTGCCTCTGACATGCGGGTGCTGCACTAAATCAAACCACTTCAGGGCCCTACATCCCACCCCCAGAACCCTGAGCAGATCGCAGCCAAGTACCTAGCTCAACATGTTGTCCCCCCACTCAGGGGTACTCAGCAGTTGGCAGCTGTCATCTTCTCTTCCACCTGCTACTGAAGAAAACTGCTCTCCCTAGACGCCTACCTGATACTCACCCAAAAGTCTCTGCGCCATACCAGAAAAGCAGGCAGCCCAAGCTGGCTACTCAGCCTGTTGAGCCACGGATGCCTACAATGAGGCGTGTCTTGGCTCCACCACAGGACTCTGGGCTTTTAGGTGTTTTCCTGTGTTGGAGTTACAGGAAGTCGAGGGACTGACGGAATTACAGAGCGCCTTGGGTCTGAGCGCATTTCTGACATGGGGCCCTAGGTCCACTCTGGGGTCAACTTGTATAATGTATGGAGCTCTCGCTGCCTCTTTCCAGCAGACAACAGACACCGGAGAAGTGGTATAGCATGCATGACCCCTCTTACCAGGGATGCAGACATGCACACAGAGAAAGAAAGAAGATAGGACGCTGTCTTGAGTGGCACGGCAGGCTATGGGGTATAAATGAGATGCAGAGGCGTGCAGGTTAACACTGTAACTCTAGGCAAGGAAAGAGGTTTTTTAGCTGTCCCGGCCCAGAAGCAATGAGGCAACAGGAAGCCTTTCTAAGAGGCCAAGGGCAGCCAGACAACACACTAGGAGGCTGAACATAACAGAAGTCATGAGGAATAATTAAGCAATGACATTACCTAGAGTCACTAACCAGAAAAATCAACAAGAGGTTAACAAGATGGCTCAGTAGGTAAAGGTGCATGCTTGCTGGGCAAGTCTGATGACCTGGAGTTCAATTCCTGGATGCCACAGTGGAAGGAGAGAACCAAGGCTTGACTATCCTCTGACTCCCACATGTGTGCTATGGCATGAACGCACCTGTGTACCAATCGTCTTTTTTTTTTTTTTAACAAAAGCATCAAGGGCTATGAGGCAGAGAACTTTTCTTCTGACACCAGTTAGCAAAGTCACAATAAACAAGATGCCACTGCGTCCATTTAATTCTTTTCTATGAATCAGACACAGAAGAGAGGTCCTCTCCCAGGACAACAGCATTGCTAGAAAACCAAAAGACAGTAGTTCAAAACAAAACAAAACAAAACAAAAAACAAAAAAGCCAAAATAAAACAGTTTTGACATGAGAATGTGGGTAACTTAGGTGCAACTCAGACGAGATCGAAGACCTTCTGCATGTCTGGACCAGAGGTGGCATGCAAGGAACTAAGGGGGTGGAGTGGGTGGGATTCTCCATGCACTCAGAAGGTCAAATGGGCTTGGATAAAACATAGCAAGAACAAGTCTATATGGGCTATGATTACAAAGAGGTAACTAATACTGCAGCCTGGGATGAGCAACACTTCATGTCAGCAGTGTATTTCTGGAGCCCAGCCACACCTACTCATTTGCATACTTCCAAAGCCCCTTTTGCATGGTTAGGGCAGAACTGAGTGGCCAAAAACAGAAGCCAGTTGCCAAAAACCCTTCTTCATCTTTAGCCTGATAGAGAAAGTCTGCTGGCCTGTGTTAGACAAATGAGGAATTAACACTGGCAAACACATTGTCACCCTCGGGGCAACAGACTCACCTAAAACCCCTGCCGTCCCTCTTATCTGAGCAGTTCCCCCAGAGGCAGTCTCACAGTTCCTAGAAGCTCCACGCCTGGTAAAATGTGTATCCTCAGCAGTTTTAGAGGTTAAGCACCTAGGGCTTTTCCGAATCCACTCAGGTGAAGAGATGGGTGATCAGCTAAAGAACCACTACAGCAGGATGTGTGCCTTCCACACGGGAGGACTGGAAATCACAGGGAGAAAAGTAGTTTTCTTATGAAGTTGTGCAACTTTCCTCTGTGCCATTAACGGAGGGCAACAGTCATGTTTGGGCCTTGGCCTGATACTTAAAAACCTTCACTCACTTGTGGTTTCCGAATCCCTCTTACAGATGACGACATTCCAGGGGAACCTGTGGTCTGGAGGTGGCTGAGACCTTTGGAAAGAGAGTTGTGAACAAACCCAACACTGCCCATTTTACAAATGTAGGCACAGTGGCCCCCGACAGAATGGGACCGGCCCAAGGCACCTGGCCTTGGAAGTTCAAAGTTCATCTCACCCCAAGTGGCTACTGTGTTTGAGGTTCCATGCAGGCTATAAGGTGTCAACCGAAAATAAGTATGTGTTCTCAAGGAACCCAATCCTGGCGTCTAAATAATGCAGGCACGGCAACATAACAGAGAAGCCTGGCAGACCTCAGGCTTGGCCCTTGATCTTCCAAACACTTCCCACAGGAGAAAGATGGTGGTGCTTCCTTCCACAGTTCCACATGATCACAACAGGGCAATGCGGGGAACTCAAGCCGGAGAGCACATCATGTCTGAGGACCAGAGGGAGCACAAGCGCAACCACCTTCTCCCTGTGAGACTCGGGGTTCCTCTCTCCCAGTGCAGACACACCTGCAGCACAGGAAAGCACCCAGGCTCTGAAACTGCAGCAGGCACCTGTCACGCAGTCAGCCTGCCTCCTGCTGAGGACGGAGGAAAAAATGTACACCACACTCTGTCTCTGGAGCAGCAACATTCCACGGCACGACCACAGACATCAAGGCAGGACAGACAGACAGGACTTGAGAAACAGATGAGATCAAAAAGCAGGCTCCTGCTTTGGCAGGTAGCCAAGATAATCTCCACCTCCCCCCCCCTTCCTGGGTCAGGAATAAAGCCAGTCAGTCCCTCTACTATGGCCTCCCTCTACCTCCTCTGAGGCCCACTGGGCCTGAGGGAGTTAAGCAAGACAGGGTGTGAACTTCACCTTCCAGGGCCTGACAGTGCAGTTCCCATACAGGGCTAAGCACAGGCTGGGGCCACAGAAAGAGGCAGATGTCAGTCCACATCCAGCACCAAGGGCTAGCGCTGGCACGGATGAGCAAGCCTGGTGAGCTTATATAACAAAGGGCTTGTCACCACTTCCTGTGATCACCAGCATTCCAACACAATGAGACATGCTCAGCCCTGGCTTTGAAGTGTAGCAACTCATTCAGATGGCCCCAGCAAACTTCAGCTGGAGGCTGCCTACCCTCCCTACCTTCTCACTCCCTTCACAGGGCGCCTGAGACAGCAATGGCTATTGTTTGTGTGTTTTGATATTCTAGTTTAAGTTGTTTTTTAAATTTGCTTTTGTGACTAAATAATCTGCATTTGTTTTTGAAAATGCAAAATAATCCAACTTTTCTGTGACCTGTGACAACCACTGTTGACATTGTGGTCTATTTGCTTCCAGCCCTTTACAAGTATGTGTGGAAAGGGGGAGAGGCAGGGAACACAAACACACGGCTTTTAATTTTTTTTTTTTTTTTTTTTGTAAGGGGGGAATGTTTGAAGACAGGGTTTCTCTGCATAACAGCCCTGGCTGGCCTGGAACTCAGATCAGGCTGGCCTTGAACTCACAGAGATGTGCCTGTCTCTGCCTCTTGGGATTAAAGTCATGCATCACACCTACCAATATTCGGCTTTTTATGCCTTTCTTAAGCGTTTCACCTCCAGCTTCTCCACAGTCCCAGGGTATCACCGAATCAACCTCTGCTGACTGCTCCTCTTTAACCACTGGCAAGTGCCTCACATTAGCCGGGAGGTTGGGACTCAGGAAACTCCCAATGTTTTCCTTTTCTCCTAAATGTCCTATGACCTATAACTAAATCATTATAACTCTCTTCTTTCTATTCTTAAATAAAATCTTCAGACTCTCGCAGTGCCTCAACTGTGCCACCATATTCCCATGTTCCCTTGTTTTTCTGGGCATTCTTTTTGACTTAAAAACAAGCCAACAACTTTTCTGTTTGTTTGTAACAAGGTCTTGTGTACCCCAGAGTGACCTAAAATTCAATACATTTGTGCACCACTATACCCGGTTTACATCCTGCTGGAGTGAATTCAGGGCTTTATATTATATAGAGTATATGTGTATGTTGTTCATATATAAACAGGTATGTGGGTGAAGGCCAAAGGTGATTCTTGTCTCATGCCTTGATGGCTGTCCACCTAATTTTTTGAGACAGGATCTCACTTGGCAGGAGTTTGTCAAGTAAGCAAGACTGGGTGGTCAGGACACCCCAGGGATCTGCCTCCCTTTGCCTCCCTAGTGCTGGGATTATAAGCATGTTCCATTATGACACAGAGGTTCTAGGGAGCAAACTCTACGGTCCCACAGGGGCATTTTGAAATCAAACACATGACACATAACAATCTGCAACACACAGACTGCTACAGTGTGATTCCAAAGTCAAACTCATGATTTTGAGTCCCCCCCCACCCCCCAGATGCCAGTCAATGTTTGAACATCTCTGGAGCAAGGCTGGTAAATGCCAGAACTCCTTACAAAACGGTGGTCTTTCATTAAGGAGCAGGGTAAATCACACATTAGCTACCAAGGCGGACTAAGGGTGACAATCTGACTCACTGGTCTCCAAATTCTATACTGAATGCAAGGTTACTTCTGTGTCTAGTCACACAAGACTTTGAAATTCAAATATATAGCTTTTCAGAGGAAGGCAGGTCTCAACCAGAGCAGCTCTGATTCCTGTTTGAATTTTTTAGAAGTCCGGGGAAAGGCACAAGAATGCATGAACCTGGTGTCCTGTTTCAGTCTACTTCTATCACACAAGCATAAAATAACTCTAAAAAGGCAAGAGAGCATACCACCGAAATTTACTCTCATGGTACCAATGGAACACAAGCTGCTAAACTTTAGGGAACCTGAGGCTCCAAAGTGTTTGCTACCTACAGTACAGGTGAAGCCAGAGCCATCAGAGTAGAGGTGCTCTCAAAAGGAAAGAGGTTGCCGGGCGGTGGTGGCGCACGCCTTTAATCCCAGCACTCGGGAGGCAGAGGCAGGCGGATCTCTGTGAGTTCGAGACCAGCCTGGTCTACAAGAGCTAGTTCCAGGACAGGCTCTAAAAAAGCTGCAAAGAAACCCTGTCTCGAAAAACCAAAAAAAAAAAAAAAAGAAAAAGAAAGAGGTCCAGGTATCTGAGATAGGGTCAAGGAGGTGCCAGAAAATAAAAATAAACCCCACTAAAGAGATGGGGGAGGAGAATGGTATTTAAAAAAAATGAAGAGTCCATCTATGGACTACAAAGTGACCAAACTACTTCATCAGTAGCCCTCTGTGAGCTGCCACTATCAGCAGTGCCTGCTACACCAGAGGTGTCATGGCTAAAACCTTTAGAGATGCCTCCAAACAAAAGGCCTGCCTGGATAGTTTCTTGTTTTAGAATCAGGCCCAAAGCCACTTTACCCCACAGGGACCCAGAGTTAGACCCTGCCATGATGCAAGGGCAAGTAGGCAAACCCAGCCACACACCGGAGTTCGGTGTTTGTACCTGGACAACCTACGGCCCAAGTTCTGGCAACGTAGTCCAGGCTGTCACAACATTCTCAGCTGTCCTCTGGGTGACTGGCAAGTGATGATACCGACTCCCACCAGCCTGTCATTTCACAATCACACCACAGATGGATTTCAAATGAATCCAGGCCCCATGGAAGATGGCTAAGAGGCAGAGCAATTCCTCGATCTTTGAAGTCTTCCTTCTGGCCCCTAGCAGAGAGCACTGGCTGGGGGACCCCAAGACCGGCAAGCACCTTCCAGAGGCTGCTGCTTTCCTCTGGTAACCCAAAGGACTCTCAGCATTTACTGTTTCTCAAAGACTTTGTCCCCTGGAAGGACACTGACCACAAGTCACACGTCAGCATGAGCCTAGAATCCCAAGCTCCCTTTGCATTTTCTCCTTCAGAGGACATTCAGGACCACAGGGTGACTTCACTTTGGCTTCCTTCTAGAAGTCAGCATTGGTCCTGACACATGGGAATGCTTCCAACTCCATGTGATGTCAGATGGGACAGCAGAGCCGCCAAACCGAGCCTCAATGGCCAGCTCCATCCACCCTCAGAACACCATGCTGTTTCCACCAGCTCCTGAGTCCCACGTAGACGAGCCAGGCAGTTGTTCTGCCCGTTTTTGCTTTATGTTCCTCTGGAGGTGAGCAGCCAGCAGTTACAGTGGGATGCACTTCCACGCCCACCTAGCCTTTGGGACCCTGACAGAAATATGGATGGCTGTCCTAGAAGATGAAGTAACTAAAGATTTCCGCAGAGGGGATCTGGGTTATCAACAACAGTGATTCAGAAAAGCCTAGACCTCGACAAGTGCTTGGTCTGTTTCCCTCCACTGACCAACAGTGTCGTTCAGAGAGCTGCCTGAAAGGCCAGACACATGCTTCATAGCTTAAGTATGCAATCTTGGGTCAGATCCTTGCGGCCAGACCTTACACTTGCTTAACTGAGGTCTCTACCTCAGGGCTCCACTGAGGGCCCCCTCTGTAGCTCATCCCTCTGGGCTGCAGACACACGTTTTCCTAGAAAACAGATATGACCCCATTGCTTCCTAGCTCCAGTGTCTTACATACCCATCCTGGAAAGACTGGTGAGCTCTGGCTGGCCTCACAGTGCTGAGACCACCAGAGCTGATACAGAGCGGTGTTCTCAACATCCCCTGCACCTGAGCACAGGAGGTTAGGGGTGGACACAGCCCCAGGTCCAGCTCTGTCCATTACTAGCTGCATTACCTGTAGGCCTCAGTTTCCTCCTCGAAAGACTGAGGCTCGTAAGCCTCATAAAGCATGTGTGGACCTGTGAGCAGCACATACAGCCCTAGAACTGCCCTTCTGCAAGAAAGAAAAGGGGAAGGGCCCTTTCCGAGGACAGCCACAGGCTGAAAGCAAAGCCCTGAGTCTAAAGCTGGGCTAAGGACAAGGACAAACATTGTCAAAGTAATACAAAAGTCATAAGTTTCTTCCTACGCATCAGGCCCTGTGCTCTGCCACAGAAAGCAATGGCTTTCAACCCTACAGTGACTGGCACACTTCCCCTAAACATCATCTCATTTTGCCACCTGTAAAGTGGGGGAGCCTCATGATACCCCTTCAAAGACCAACCATGAAGCTCACACACAGCAAAAGTGACATAGAGTAAGTGGTCAGGAAACACTAGACTCATTAACCCTCTGTAACAGATGGAGCAATCTAGGCCTGGAAAAGCTAATATCGTATTCTAAGTTACACAGCATCCATGCCCAGGCACAGCATGTGAGATCAGGCCTTCTGATGCTGGTTTCATGACACAGTCAATGGACCACCAATAGGGTCCTGCAATGTTTGGGTCAACAGTTTTGAGTCTCCTGTCCTGCTGCTCCCCTCTATCTCTGAACCTCCCCAATTCACCCATGACTGAGACCCAGCTCCTCATCCAATCACTGTGCTAAGAACTTCTCCGCATGGATCTTGGCCCACCTACTTGGAACTTGCGCTGACCAGCCTCTTCTACTTCCTAACAAGCTCCTGAGTTTGGGCTTCATCAAGTCTTCCGCTGTAATTCTTAGCATTTGGTGCCCTGGCTGGGAACCTAGCCCTGTAGCACAGTTATTATAGCTTGCTCTGAGGTGATACCATCACACATTCACAGGTCATTATGTGGAAGAAGAGAGGTCAGACTGGATTTGCTTGACCCCACCAGAGTTTTACCAAGCTATACTATGTGCCACAGAGGAGGGAAAGGGATTTGGTCAGCAGAGCTCCAGCTGACACAATCACAAGCCAGGGGAAAATTCTCTAGAGAGAGACAGCTCAGTGTTGAATGTGCTCACTCACCTTGCACAGGACAGAGGTTCAATTCTCAGCACACATCATGGTAGTTCACAACCATCCGTAATTCCAGTTACAGGGCATCCCACACCCTCTTCTAGCCTCTAAAGGTACCAGGCATGCACATGGTGCACATACATACATACATGCAGGCAAAACACCCATGAGCATAAAAATGAATTACAAAGAAAAAAATCAATCCAAGCTGTGCAAAAGGCTAGCCTGGGTGGTAAGGGACAAATGCACTTATCATTGACGTTTTCAGGGATGAATGGGGTGGTCAGCTAAGGGATTTCCCAGGCACTCCCAAGGGCCCTATGGTCTAGGAGAGCAGGTCACACAATCAACCACCATGGGTTACTTAAAAACTGACATCCTGGCATAGAAATCAGGTATGGTACATTCCTATAATGCTAGCACTTGGGAAGCAGAAGCAGGAAGCTCCTTGCAAGATTAAGATCAACCCGATTTACACAGTGTGTTCCAGGATGCCTAAAGCATCATACAAGACCTGTTCCAAAAGAGAGGAGGAAGAAAGAAAAGGAAAAAGAGGAGGTAATGAAAGGGAGAAAGAAAAGAAACAACAAAACACAACATTCAAAACGTATGTGTGCATGCATGCACACACCCACACATTCTTGAACATGGTTGTGCACAGAGCACACATGCATATACGCTCACACACGTAAGCAAATATGGGCACATGCTCACATCCATGTATGCACACCCCCACACACATGTGAGCATACATACACACAAAATTAAGAGGAACCATGGCTCAGTTAATCTAAGGTATAAACTGAGCAACTCAAACTTTAAAATCTGTGTTCCCGTTGGTCCTATCGGCTGTCAGGCTGGCCTTCTGTTGAATGGAAGTGTTACATACAGTGAGTGCACTGAACTAGACAGATACTCCGTGGCCTCTTCAAACTACAGAAATTATCAAGAGTTCAAACATCTGTCCTTTCCTGGGTTTAACCCCCTACCTCTAAACACATCTGGTCTAAATCTGGTACTCCAGCATGAATTCATTAATGTCAGAGTCCCCATAACAGACATGGAAGGATAAACTAGGACCTAGCCGAAGCTGGGAATAAGACAGGCCTCTGAGTGAGAATGCAAACACCTGGGTTGAGGGCGACAGAAAAAAAATGAAGGAAACGGAAGAGATTTGTGAATACTATTTGCGCTGGATTTTGTTAAAGTGTTAAAAAGTGAACCTGTAGTTCCTACACTTTCCAAGGTCTCATCCATCCTTCACATCCAAGTGATCCTACCCTTCTATCTGGACGTCCATTTTCTCCGTCACTGTAGCCATCCTTCATGTGGCCTCCTTTGCTTCCTGCATTCCCACTTTCTTTTGCAGCCCCAGACAGAGGTTCCTGTGTCCTCAGGAACCCCTAACAAAGCCAGTGGCCACACATCTTCCCAGCTACTCAGTCAAATCCTAGCAGACACATTGACTTTTTTCTTGCCCATTCATCTGTCAGAAAAGCTGCTGAAGGGCACCCAAGTTCCAATGGCCTGTCTGTCCCCTCCACTCAGCCAAATCCAAGGTCTCTCACTCAGCAGGCCAAGTGCTCTACCCCTGAGCTACATGTCAGCCCTGAAGCAATCTTCTTTAGAACCTACATCAAATCATTCAGCAACTCTGCTCAGAACCTTCTATTGGCTTCCTAGAGTACAAGTGAAAGACCTACATAGGAGGCTCAAGGTCTCTCTGTTCCACACCCCTCGGAGTTGACCTGTCCCGCCCAAGGGTGTTGACCTCCGCACTGCCCCTTGAGCAGCCCTGCCAGCTCCTGCCTCCCCCTCTTGCCTGGCCCTTCTCTGGTACAGCTCGCAGTATCTGGCCTTTCAGTAAAGTTCCTTCTAAACTCTACCCTACATCTTAACCCCGGGGGAACGAGGTATTCATATTTAGTTAGGTTCTATTCCTACCAGCTACACAGAACAGCACCTAGCATGTAGCACTTGTTTTTTGAGACAGGGTTTCTTTCTCTATATAGCTCTGGATATGTCCTCGAAGTTGCTCTATAGACCAGGTTGGCCTGGAACTCACAGGGATCTGCCTGCCTCTATCTCTGCTGGGATTAAAGGCTTCCGCCACCAGCGCCCACCAGGCAGCATGTAGCACTTCTAAGCAAGAGCTACTGAATGAATAAAAGAGAATACATAAACAAGGTCATTCTCATTCCAGTTGGAGACTTTGGGTTCAGCCAGCAAATCCTACTCAGTGAACCTCCACTCTCCAACACACACACACACACACACACACACACACACCTGTCAAGCCACAAGTTACTGTAAGCGCCTCACCAGCAAGGGCTGAGTCACTCCCCAGGGTCCTGACTAACCCTTTCTCCATCCCCAGGACACCCCCGCCACACAGACAAGCTCCTTTCCCTTCCAGCATGATGGGAAATCCAGAGCTCCCCTTGGAGAAAACAGAAAGGAACTGAATGACCAAGAGGAAAAGTCAGTCCTTCCTGGCTCAACATTGAGAAAGCTCACGCTTCTCAGGAAGTCAGTACCTCTGAAAGTGAAACATTAATAGAAATATTACTGGAAAATACCAAACAGGAAGCAAAGGAAAATTCCATTGTGGAAGCAAGGCCCTCAGTCCATGTGCCTCAATGGTCGCAGCAAAGCACTGAATCGAAACACAGGAAGAAACGGAACTCAGTCAGGCTGTCACCCTTCCTGCCAACTCCAGCTCTGGCCAAGTGGCCTCCCCACCCTGGTTTAGAGGGCATTGGCCTCAGAAGACAAGGCTGCCAGTTCAGCTAGAACTTGCAGAAGGGCAGGGCAGGCTCTGCTCAACTCTCCATCTGCAAACGGGGAATTCAGCGTCTTCCCCAAAGTGGGTCTGAGAAGCCAGCGAATTACAGGCATAAAAGTGACCACTGTGCTGTGGAATAATTACAAGATCACAGTACCGGTCACTCTTACGCGGTACTGGGAAATTACAGAGTAAAGTAAACGACAACGCAGAACTACTCGGGTGTGAGATGCAATTGGAGGTGATACAGCACAGTGGTTAGAAACAGACTCTGGACCCAGCTCCAAATCTCATCTCTGCGTTGTACAAGCAAAATAAATAAATAAATAAACGGAAATTATAGTAGCACATACATCAAAGGAGGGCAGTGAGAAGTAAGAACTGCATATAAAGCACACAAAACAGCAGGTGGCATGCAAGACAACCGGCTAGCATGACTGTGCGAACTCCCCTAGCCACACTACTCTTTCTCTGCCCAATCATCCCCTCCTCAGAGGAGGCTTCCTGGCTTCTCCATTGAAGGTATTTCCCCTCCTCTCTCCACCTGAGTTCCATGGTGCTGTCCAGACCACCCTCTTTGCAGGGTCACTCTTAGCTCACCCCAAACCTGTTTACATATAACTTCTGTCATGCACACAGGTCTGTGTTACCCAACCATGCAGCAGCCCCAGCTTT
The DNA here is from genome assembly GCF_903992535.2 of Arvicola amphibius. Taxonomy (NCBI): domain Eukaryota; kingdom Metazoa; phylum Chordata; class Mammalia; order Rodentia; family Cricetidae; genus Arvicola; species Arvicola amphibius. Next base: position 97,864,214 of record NC_052057.2, read on the forward strand.
CAATTGTAAAGCTACAAGTCTCAGGTTCTATTCTGGGCCGGTTGTGTACAGGACCTATGTAGAGGTCACAGAACCACCTCAAAAGGTAGGTCCTCTCCTTTTACCACGTGGGTTCCAGGGATCAAACTCAGGTTGCTGAGCCACCTCTTGGGCCCCAAGTCCAGGTTTTGTTTTGTTTTGTTTTGTTTTAAGACCAAAGCTGACCTCTGCTTCTAAAACACAAGTTAAACTCACCAGAGGAAGGCTTGGCTGCAAGACCAGAGGAAACCACACCTGCTTCAAATTTGCCTTTTAAAGCCAAGGTTATAGGACAGCAATGCTTTGGGAGCAGGGAGAGGACAGGAACAAGTCTCAAGGTTAAGTCCTAATCAGTCTTGTTCCAAGACCGTCTCATTAGTGAAGACGGTCACCTGACTGATCTACTTTTAGGAAACTTAAGTTCTTTCTTGACACAGGCAGAGAGAGGTACCACCAGCTTTCATCTTAAAGCAGCACACACGCACCCTAGCCAATCCTTCGGGAGAGGGAAGGTCTGGTGTCATAATGAGAAGACATGACAATTACAAGGCACACGTTTTATGCAGCTGTCCTCTGGGACGCGCCTACCCTGTGTGCAGAATTTCTCTATAAAATAACTCAAGTACAGGATTAACATCTCCTTTGTGGAGTTCAGCAGTGGACAGAGAGGGGAGAGAGAATCCAGCTGTGGTTTTGGAAAAGTAAGGAAGGGAGGCAAGGAGGTGAACATTCGGTGTGAGGGAGAAGAAACACAACCATCACAGTGAACAGCAGGGCCTGCCAGTGGTCGTTTAAACTGGGAAAGAGTAAGCCAGATTAGTGAAGAGCACACGCATAGTGGGCTCAGAGCACAGGCGTGCACCTTGCCCTGACACTTGGAAGCTGTGACACGAGGTTCATCACTAACTGCTCCATACCTCATCATCTTTATCCGCAGATGGGCCAACAGTACCTACAGAACAGCCCCAGATTCCAACCTCAGGAAACTTCATGGGTTTCTGCTCTTTTCTGGAACCCCATCCTGCCATCTGAACATATGTTGAAGATGACTCAGTGAAGCCCATCAAGACCGGAAATGAAACTCAGTATTTTATGCCTAGGTAGAAAACTACGACCCATGGGCCAGCTGCCTGGCTTTGAAAATAAAATTTTATCAGAACACAAGTATTCCTTCTAATATATTCTTTAAGGCCGCTTTTAGCTGCAATGGCAGAGCCAACCAGCTGCAGTAGAGACCACCTTGCTCTCAAATCTGAAAACATTTACTACTGGCTCTGGCCCTTTAAAAAAAAAAAAAAGTTGGCTGACTTGTAGTTTAAAGCCCAGGAGGCCGGAGTGCCCTGTGATAGAGCAACAGCTGTTACAGTATTTGGACCTAGTACCTACAGTGCCCGTGAGGACTTTGGGACCATGGAAGTTGTTAGAACAAAGCCTTCTGGGGCATTAACACTGGAAACGGCTTTGACAGCCATCACTTCTCATGAATGGGGAACCTGAACTCAGCAGAACTACAGCAATAAACTCTGGTCCTAACCTTTTCCAAAGAGGACTTTTTTAAGGGCTGGAGAAGATGGCTGTCAATCAAACAGAAATGGCTGACATTTTGACCCTGGCTTCCATTGATCCTGACTAGTGATTTCTGTGAAAAGACAAAACAACAGGTCGACTCCCTCAGGAAGGCCCGGAGTCAGTTCTGTCAACTGTGGGCCCCTCTGTACCTGCCCATCAGGCCCACCACCCTCTGCATGGCAGCGTACTCTTCCTCCCTTCCCTGCTCAGGCCTCTCCATTCATCCCTTCCCAAGAGTCAGCTCAGCTGAAACCTTGCGGCAACCCTCCTTCACCTGCCAGCATTCAGGCCTGTCCAGCCCTTGGTACACACCTCAGCCTTTCCACAGGTTCTGTCTGACACAGTCTCGGGCTTGAGAACCTAGTGTCCTTGTTCATTTCTCGATACCCAGGGGAAACTGTCTTCAGATCTTTCCTTGGATACCACAAAGTATATATAGGAGCTTAAGTCTCCTATATAAAATAACGGAGTAGGACCAGGTGTGATGGCACACATCTTTAACCCAGCACTCGGGAGACAAAGGCAGGATGATCTCTGTGAGCTCAAGGCCAGCTTGGTCTACACAGTAAGACCCTGTCTCAAAAGAATAAACAAAATAAGGCAAAAGGCACAGCGATATTTGTCTTTCATGTATATTATGCCCTGACTGGCAAACTTATAAGACCTAATACAAAATAATACTACATACATACATAATACTACATACATAGTTATACAAGTGTTAAGAAATAACAAGATTTTCTCTCAGCTTGGGATGGGAGGGAATTCAAGGTACTGGGGATTGAATCCAAGGCCTGGTTGCTGTGCAAAACCTTCTTCCGAGATTGAAACATTCCATCCTTCAGGAAGTTCCTTCAGCAGGAAGGTAAACAATTCAAACTAGCTTCCTGAAGTCCCTGAAACTGACCAGACTCACTAGGCCCCTCCCTGCCTGAGTAAACGAGAGAAGGAGGGAAGCTGAGCTGGGAAGCCTCTCAGAGAGGAAAAGCTGAAAAGACTGTGCTGTGTCACACACTAAGTGAATGCTAGACAAATAAATATTCTGCCACTAAGCAACACCTCAGCCCTCTCTTTTTTTCTCACTTTTCTTTTATGTTTTGCCTGCATGCTATCTGTGCATCGTGTATGTGCCTGGAGCAGGCAGACACCAAGAGAAGGCATTGGACCCCCTAGGCCTGGAGTTACGGATGGTAGTGAGCTTATGTATCAGCACCATGTGGGTCCCAAGAATGGAACCCAGGTCCTCTGGAGAGCAATGAGCACTCTAAACCATTGAGCCACCCATCTCTCCAGACCGTCTTTTTACTTTGAGAGAAGATCTAACCTGTCCAGGCTGACCTTGAACACACTCTGAAGCCGCCCAGATAGGTTTTGAATTTATTATTCCTCAACTTCCAGAGTAGCTATGAATACAGACCTGGCTTTCCCTCGCCCCATCTGAGTGCCAGGTGGTTATGGTTAAGCTATGACCAGGCAGCTGCAGAGCCCGGACACACAGCCTTCTGTACCCTGATGTACCTCTTCAGCCACACTTACTTCCTCTAAACTCCCGCTGCCTAGAGAAGAGCTCAGAAACTAACTGCTAGGTGTTTTCCTTTTTCTTTTTTTTCAAGTTAAAAGTTATTATTCTGTAGCTATGGAAAACCTGTTAGCTCTGTGGATGCTGACAATATACCAAGTGTTGGTAGACATTAGCATGTATTTAAAACTTGGCAAAACTGATGTCATGATACATCTTGACTTTCCCAGGTGTACTGGAAACACCATTTAATTATGACAAAAGAAACACCACCAGCAGAAAACGTAACTGGATGAGACCGGTTTGGCTGCATCCAAGGAGACCCACAAATACCTGGCTTCTCCACCCCTCCCCACCCCCTGGCTGTCCTGGACCTGGCTATAGACCAGGCTGTATGGAACTCACAGAGATCTTCCTGCCTCTGCCTCCTGAGAGCTGGGATTAAAGGTGTGCGCCGCTACTGACTGACTTTTTGGGGGAGCAGTGTCGTTTTTCCCCAACAGCATGACTGCAGGACTATTAGCTCTGCCTATATCCACCTACTACAGTTTTCTTTCCTCTCCCAGGAGCTCAGACCCTTACCACCCCCTCACCTGAAATATATTACAACTGCCCCCTAATTCTGGGCCATCTCCTCCAGATGTGTGGTTCTCAACCTGTGGGTCGTGACCCTACGGGGTCACATATCAGATATTTACATTGGAATCAGTAGCATAATTAACATCTGTGAAGTTTCAATAGAATTATCTTATAAAGGTTGGTGGCCACCACAACATGAGGACCTGTTTATTAAAGCAGCACTAGGAAGGTTCAGAACCACTGCTCTAAGAAACACCCCCTCCCATGCAAAAACTCACCTGGGAGAATCAAACTGAGGCCCCCACCCGGTATCATCACCCCACCCCACCTCTCCTATGGTCTCACCTCTCATTTCCCAAGAAGACCCACTGCGTATAGGCTCTGGCTTCAAAAAAAAAACACCCTAAAATGATGCCTTTTGTTTGTTTTGAGACAGGGTTTCTCTGTAGTTTTGGAGCCTATCCTGGAACTCGCTCTTGTAGACCAGGCTGGCTTCGAACTCACGGAGATCTGCCTGCTGCTGCCTGCCTCTGCCTTCCAAGTGCTGGAATAAAAGGCACGCGCCAGCATCGCCCGGCTTCCTACAATGACGTCTTACAGCCGTGGGAGTATATGCACACGTTGACACACAAGCCCCGTTACAGCCTACAGTCAACTCGTCCTGCTTCATACCTCTGCCCCCAGTTTCACCTTAAAGGCCTACTTCCCAGATAAAGACCTCCCCAAGTTCTCAAGGCAAAAGCCCCATAGGGGAAAATGATGAAAACTTGCATCCACTTCCTCCAGGAGCTCAGACCGAAGATCACTGCACCCTTAACCTCAGACTCTTTTCCCACTCAACTCCCTCTCTTACCCCATCTCTGAGCACAGGATGCTGGTTAGCTAAGTTATGTTACAGAGACTCCGAAACAGTGAAGTCTCTTTCCCAAGAGAGTCTATAAGGAAAATAGATGTGGTAGTGGGACTGGGATGCAAGTTATGTGCCCCAGGACTCACTTGCCTGGAGAACAGGATGACATCGTGTTCAAAAATGAAAGGCAGTGTCAAAGGGCAGGAATAGGACCCCAAAGCTGAACCATGGTGTGAGCAGCACAGCAAGATGGCTGCACGGACCACCAGCTCCATTGCACGACACAGAAACTCTTGACTCAGGTTTGGGGTTAAAACTGGACCCTGGCGCCGGGTGGTGGTGGCACACGCCTTTAATCCCAGCACTCGGGAGGCAAAGGCAGGTGGATCTCTGTGAGTTTGAGGCCACCCTGGTCTACAAGAGCTAGTTCCAGGACAGGCTCCAAAGCCACAGAGAAACCCTGTCTCGAAAAATAAAAAAAAATAAAAAAATAAAAAAAAAAAAACTGGACCCTGGCACAGGCCAGTTCTCTAAAGGCAACAATGGGAGGCTAGGCTGCCCCAGACTAACTAGGGTTCTCTGAAGCCACTGGTAGGGACTGAAGACAGGCTCAGGGATGTTCAGGGGGATCACAGAAGGTCTGGACTTCCAAATGCTGTCTGCTAGAAATAATGTGAAAACCAGACTGCCATCTGAATGCCAGATGGGAGATACTGGCCACATACTGAGCTGGAGATGTGCACCTGCAGCCTGGACCCAAAGTGGTCCTGGTAAAGAAGCGCCATCATGGCATCCGGCTCGGGGTTCTCAAAGTGGACCCAGGAACAATCACTCAGACACTTGTTGAAAAGCACTCTCAAGGATCCCACCAGAACTGTAGAGTCACAAGTTTCAGGAAATGAGCCAGAACAAGAAACACGATGGGGAGAGGAGCCGTTTAAATGTTTGCTGTCCTCCAGCCATGGCATGGCCACTGTACTCATAAACTCACAGCAACTACAGTTACCCACAGGAGACCTGTACAAGATCAAGCCGGTCAATAATCCTAGTATGGGGGTGGGGGACCCAAGAGGCTCCACCCCAGCTGAGGAGCTACTAGCAACTGAGAGCTGAGGATGGGGTGGCCCTTGGTAGTCTGCCCATGCCCACACAGGCAGCACTAATCCAACTCAGGAGGTGACTTCTTAAAATAGGAGATTAAGGTAGGAGCAGCTGTTGTTGGGGAGGAGGATACAGAGGGAGACTGGGAAGTTAGGAGTGGATTTCATCAAGATACAATAGTATATATGGGGGCTGGAGAGATGGCTCAGAGGTTAAGAGCACTGACTGCTCTTACAGAGGTCCTTAGTTCAATTCCCAGCACCCATATGGTGGCTCACAACTAACTATGGTGCTTTCTTTCATGCAGGCACACACGCAAGCAGAATACTGTATACATAGTAAATAACTAAATCTAAAACAAAAAATAGTATATATGTATAAAGCTGCCAAAGAAAAAACAAATGTGCAGCAGTTTTTTGTTTTGTTTTTTTAAATAAATTGCAGAGGAGGGGGCTGAAGATGGACGTAGCTCCCTGGATGGAACTGCTTGTTTATCATGTACCAATTGTATCATGCTGGGTTCAATTTCCAGTACTGCATAAAACTAGAAGGTCCATGCCTGTAGTCCCCACACTTGGGAGGTAGAAGCAGGAGTCAGAAATTCAATCCTAGCACTCCAGGAGGCAGAGGCAGGGCAAATCTGAGTTCGAGGCCAGCCTGGTCTAGAGAGTGAGTTCCAGGACAGGGCTACACAGAGAAACCCTGTTTTGAACACCCCACACACACCAAAAAAGGAAACTGAAACCCATCCTTGGCTACCCAGTAAGTTTAAGGTAAGCATTCTTTGAGCCTTGTCTCAGAAAATAAAATTGCAGGACTAGATTCCGGTAATATTTTAGCCAGCCTTCCAGGGACACTCAGTGCCCCTGTGCTAGCTAGTCTGCGGCCTTGCAACCACTCCCTTGCTGTCCCCTTTCCTCCTGATAGAAGGAACATCTGGTAACTTCCTCCCTTGTCTCCCAAGACAGACAACTCTTGAAAGATCAAAGCTATGTACAACAGAGGAAAAACAGCCCAGAGAGAGTTTTGTAAAAAACGTCATTCCCTGACACCATACAACCCAGTTTACAAGACCAGGGCCCTGCAGCCCCTCCAGGGTCCTCTCCGTCCCAGCCCCAGATTTTACCTGCAGTCCTCTAAAGGGCAGACACTTCTCCAGCTACCCGCAATCACTACTGGCTCCAGTTCAACAATGGTCCTGCCTCAGAGATGCCCTCCAGAAGCCCCCATCGCAGGATGGCCTCTGTCACAGCCCTCAATACAGACATGCACAGGACAGGGTTCCCCTTCCAGTACCTGCTAGAGGAGCGCTAAGACCCATGGGAACTATCTGGTAACAATGAAGCCAAGTATTAGACACACTTTAAGTTTCAGTATCATTACCAAGCATTTCAAAGTCTGAACTCTTAATTGACAAAAAAATTTACTATAATTTTGAAAGCCACCAAAAAAAAAAAAAAAAAAAAAAAAAAGACTTAGCAAGGAGGCTGAACCACTAGCAGTAGGACAAAGAAAGTCTGCCCCCTGGGGGGTGGTCTTCCAACAATGGTGAGTGGGCTGCAAACCTCTGGAAAGCTTAGTTATAACTTTCAAATGTAAAAGCTCCAGGTTCTCCCAGTGGGCAACCAAACCAAGCTTGGCCACTACGAAGCTGCAAGAGCCTTTCCTTCCTGAAACACCAACCACAAGCCTCAACCAGACTCAGCACTCAGCAAGGACATCTCTTTCGCCCCCTTGCTGGGTGTGCAGTCACAAGGGCTTCCAGCTCACTGTCAACCGAGTGTGGCATCTTGGGTGCTTGGGAAGTCCCAGAGCACAAGCTTTCAAGGTGAGCGCTCACACAGTTCCCGGGAGCACAAGACTGCTTCACACTGCACGCATCGCACCACCCATCCTGGACAGACAAAGCAGGAGGGATTGACCCCAGGAAGAAAACTAAAGGAGGGCACCCCCCAACTCATCTCTCCCAAGCACCAGCAGACAGGTAGAAAATGTCTCCCTGTTTGGAGATCCAGGCTCCACCATCCCAGGCAAAAGTTTGAGCTTCCAAAAAGAATGTGGGGGAGAAGCCAGAGCAGAGGCCTGACAGCCAAGCAACCCTGCCCTAAGGATCGAGATCTCTCGCTGGGCCTCAGATTTAATCAAAACACTGCCTCCACTAGAAGTAGACAGAGCAAGTGTTTTATGGGGGAAGGGAGAGCAACTCTGGAGTGTGAAGAGGAGTAGAGGGGCCTTGGCTGTAATTAACTCTTGCTAAGAAGCAGGGGAGACTTGATGCGTGATTGGCAGGGGGTTACCACAAAGGCCTCTCGTCCCCGAGATTGTACTATAGGGATGGAGTCAGGAGAGAGAATGAGGTGGGCAGAGATTGGTCTCCTTTTAGCAGAGCTCCTCCGGAGCTGGGGAGAGGAGGTAGGAAGTGCCAGATCGGTGAGTTCTCTGGGAGGACGGACATTTGGACCGGAAAAGCCTGCGTGGGGGTTCCCAATACCGCTCCAGTACAACAGGCCGCCTGGCTTCGGAAACCTGGCACGCAGAGTGCGAGATTCAGAAACATTTACATAGACACATTCAAGGAAAACTATAACCCAGAGAGTCCCTTTCCTGCTCTGGACCTCAATTCTCATCTATATCTGGGAGGGGGACCACCACACAACCGTGAGATAAACGAGCAAATGCTTTTTTAGGCCCGCCAAAGCTCACTTTACTGGGGGAGCAGGAAGGGCTGGCTGGGTCTGTCTTCTGGGTAAAGCTAGGCGGGGTGCTCTCGCTCAGGCTGTGGGCTCGGTAAGGAGGCGTTTAGGGAGCAGTAGCCAAAGAGACGGAGTCTGACCAGAGTGCGCGCCGGAGCCTAGACTCCAGGGTGCCAGACCAAAGTTGACTCGTAGGGCTTGGTCAACGTGGCAGTGCCTCAGCTTCCCGTGCCCATCAGTAGGTTCGGGTCTTACCTTTTCTTTCTGGCCGGCTCCGGTCTCCTCGGAGGCACACTTGTTGAGCAGCTTTTTGCCTCCGCAGGTCGTCGGGCTCCAGGTGCGACCGCCGGAGCACACGCCTCCCGGGGGATCCCCCGCAGCACCCGCACTCTCCACTTTGATAAGCCGGTGCTTCGGGGAGATATAGCGCACCTCGGCTGGCGTGGCGGGCCGCCGCTCGCTGCTGCTGCGATAGAGGTGCGGGGAACCGGAGGATGAGGACGAGGACGCGGCGGCGCCCGCCCCCGACGCCGCGCAGCAGCAACCCGCAGAGCCCGACGCCGCCGAGAAGGCTCTTTGGCTCCCGCCGGGCTCCCCGCCGCCGCCGCCGCAGTAGTCCAGGCGGCACATGGCGCGCAGTTTACGCAGCGACGAGCCCGGCCCGTTGTACGGGTCCTCGAAGTCGCGCTCCTTCTGCGCGCGGTAGGCGCGGATGAGGTCACTCGTGCTGCCGCTGTCGTCGGGCAGAGAGCCCGACGAGGCCGAGAAGCAGGCGGCGGCCGACCCGCAGGACGCCGAGGAAGCCGAGCAGGCCTGCGGCAGGGCCTGTGGGGGCTGCTCGCGCCGCTCGCCCCGGCGCCGCTGCTCGCGGTAGTCGGGCCTCGGCGGCTGCGGCGGACTCTTGGTCTTGCTGTTGCCCAAGCTGAAGTACTTGTTCAGCCACTTGGCCATGGCGAGAGGCCGCCTAGGGCCGCGGCGCGCGAGCCCCGTCCGCCGCCGCGGCCATTCGGGGGGCAGCGCTGCCGCCCAGTCCCGCAACGCCCCGGCCCCGGTGGGGGGGCGTGCGGGGTCTCCGTCGCCAAGTTCAAGTTCTCGCAGCCGCCGCCTCCTGCTGGCCGCCGCCCGGCTCCGGCCGCTGCAGCACAGTCCTCCACCCGCGCTGCGCTCCGCCCGAGCTTCGGATCTCGCGCCCCTCACGGGCGCGTCTCATAGGGTCCCCGGCCTCAAAGAGCGGAAGGCCGGGAACCCCCCGCCTCTCACACCCGCACCGAGCGCGCCCCCCCAGCGGAGCGCGCCCCTGCCCCGTGCGAGCCGCGACCGACTGCGGGCTTCTCCAGTACGCCGGGGCAAGCCCGGCCCCGCCGTGGGTCGGAGAACAAGCGAGCGACGGAGAGAGGCGGCCCGCGCCCGGCGGAGCCCGGCGCGCCCCTACCCGTCCCGGAGGCGCCTGCTGCTACAGCGGCCGCCGCCTCTGCCGCCGCCTCCCGAGCCGCCGCGTGTGTGACACTCGGCCGCCAGAGCCCGCCCTGCGCCGCGGCTCGGCCCCGTAGGCCCCGCCCCTTGCACCGAGGCCCCGCCCCCACGTGAGACCGGGAACCTCCCCTCCTCAGCACGAGCCACCTCCTGCGGCTGCCTGGGCGCCAGCGCCCGGGTCGTGCCCGAGGGATTCCCGTGTCCTTCCACTTGGCCGGCCCTGCCTCCCTCCGACTGAGACTGTGGCTCTCCGAGGCCAAAGCTGTCTGTGCAGTTCCCGGGGACCCGGGACCCGTGCACCCCAGGAATAGATGCCCAGCGTTGGGGTAGTCGGCTGAGTAGACCAACGCACGGTTCCTCTTTTTGACAGAGAGGACCGTGCGGAGGAGATGCCCTTAACGAAAGAGCGTGAGTCCCTTTTCTTTTTAAAGGGACAGAGACTCCGGTTCAGTTTTTCCGGAGCCGGGTCTTTGAAAGACTCTTTATGTTAATGAGCGTATTAGCAATCCAGATGACGGATGCAGACGCGATAGGCGGCTGGGACCCGGCGGGGCACCAATCCGGGAGCAAGGCTAAGGGGAGGTCGAAATGTTTGCTTACCTTTTCACCTTGCAGGAAGTGGGGCTTTAACCCCGTTCACTGCCAACCTAGTGGAACCAGCTATGTAAACATTTAACGCTTAAGGTTGCAGGAGCTGGCGAGGCCCTATTTGATCCAGAAACGATTTTACAGATGGAGAAACTGAGGCCCCGAGGTAGATCACACTGATGGACTTAGATACCAGTCCTGGGTTCTGGTGGCTCCATAATGATGTGACTTAATGTGGTTATTTCCCAAATGTGAGGAACCGAGGCCAAAGGTAACTTTCCTTGGGGTCTACTCTCAGAGAAGGTAAGCATGATCCTTGTCAAGACCAAAATTCTTACCTGAAAACAAGACATCTGCCTTGTAAACCTTAATTCTATTTGGAATTTAGGCACCCCCTCTCCCTATATAGCTTAGGGCTAAGATGTGTGTCCCTGGGAGCTGAGACATTCCTTAAGAGTGCTGATTTGCCAAAGTAGCACTCTGCACCCATAATCTCCATCTGTCATCTGGACATTGTGAGTCTGGCACACTGTCCGGTGTCTTGTAGGAGTAGTAATCTATTAAAGTAGGCAGCAAGTCCAGGTGGATCCTGAGACTGTGGGACCTGGTGGGCCACAGTGTCATCTCTTCTAGACTCTCCCTGTGACCTATCCAGGCTCAGGCCTGAGACCACAGTGAAGAACAGCCAGGCCCAGCTCTCAGAAGGCTGCGTTCCACCTACGCACAGTCAAGCTATTTGTCTCTCTCATTCCCTATGAGCACTTGAAGTTCCTAACCCCCACTATGTTAACCCCCATCCCAACAATATCAGAAAACACTGCCACTTACTTCTTACCTGAGACCTATTCGTTTAGCATAGGAAATAGTCCTATAGTGTGCACGCACCACAAGGCTGCCCATATGGTGTCTAGAGCATAGGCAGAGGCCCCAGAATGCTTAGATGTTTATTTTGGGTATTCCCTAGACTTAAATGTCTCAAATTACCCTTTAAATCCTTGCTCTGCTGCAAAATCTCTTAATCATTCTGCATGGACAGAGGCCCCAATTAATGAAAACATACACACACACACACACACACACACACACACACACACACACCAAAGGCCAGGACATCTTCATCTGAAGCCTCACCTCCATTCAGCTCCCTCCCTTCAGCTTCTAGGTTCAGGAAGGAAAAGTGGTCAGATCCTGGCAGTATGCCAGGACACCTGGGCCAAGAAAGTCCGCCCCAGTATCTGGATGCTTGCTCCCTGTTCCCTGAATGTGGGCTGCACATGGTAGCATTGCCTTTGCTTTTCTGAAGGTTTAGGACAAGAAGTTGTATTTCACAACTTATTTTTCACATTGCGCTCTCAGCCGGCCATGGAGTCAGAGATGCTTTCCCCTGCAATGCTTTTTCTGGGCTATAATTTGCAAGCCAGAATTATTGTAATGCTATAGTATTATGCCAAGAACTTCCAGAGTCCCTGTGTAACTGCCCTGCTCCTAAACACTGTATATAATTAACCGCAGTCAGTACCCCTGCAATCTGATGTTATTCCTGGTTTACAGATGGGGTGGCTGGCCTAAAGTGGTATTTACTTGATACAAGCAAAAAGTCTATGGGTGTTTTCCTTGGGAACATAGAGTGACACACCTTCAGCGGTGAAGTCAGAACTAACAACTCTTAAAAGAAACGAGAAAATATTAAGAAAGATAGTGGAAAAGCCTCATGCCCAGTGTTCCTGGGAGCCAGATGCTTGCCGGAAAATCATCAGAGCACCAAGGAGATGGACACACTCTCTTTTCAGTTCCAGCTACACGGTGATACAGCGGAGAAACTAGGACCAGTGACAGACAGAAACGGAGTCAAGAGGCACAGGTGCGGGCTGGAGAGATGGCTCAGAGGTTAAGAGCACTGGCTGCTCTTCCGGAGGTCCTGAGTTCAATTCCCAGCAACCACATGGTGGCTCACAACCCATCTGCACTGAGATCTGGCGCCCTCCTCTGGCATGCGGGCATACATAGAGACAGAATGTTGTATACATAATAAATAAATAAATCTTAAAAAAAAAAAAAAAAGAGGCACAGGTGCAACAGACAAGCATTCTCTTGACGCACAAACCCAACCCTATGTAATGTAAAAAAAAAGTATGGCCATCTCTCTTGGTTTTCAGGTGCTGGAGATCCAACACAGGGCTTTACACTCACTAGGTGAGGGCTCTACTACCAGCGTTTACTCCTAACTCCTGCCTTACATTCGCTAGGTGAGGGCTCTACTACCAGCGTTTACTCCTAACCCTGCTTTGGCACTCATGCTGTTTGTGTCCTTCCCTACCCTGCCTCAATTTCCTATGAAGGTGGTGTTGTGTTTTGAGAGCTATGTTTCTGTTTCTTGTAGGCGGAAGTTTCTGTCCCACAAGCTGCTCCTAAGTAACCACACAGAGGTTTAATATTAATTATAAATGCTTGGCCAATAGCTCAACTCTTACATTTACATTAAGCCTAATTTCTTAGCTATGCTTTGCCACGTGTCATGGTACAGAGCGTGCCCCTGTCCATCTGGCTTCTTTCTATGTCTGCTCACAATTCCTCAGACTCTGCCCTTCTTCTTCCCAGCATTCTCAGCTTGGCTTTTCTGCCTAACCTTATCCTGTTCAGCTATTGGTCAGCCAGCTTCTTTATTAAACCAATCATCGCACAGTGTAAAGGAATATTCCACAGCATTTCCCCCCTTTTGTCTAAATAAAAAGGATGGTTTTAACGTTAACATAGTAAAATTATATATAACAAAACAGTTATCAAATAAGAATTACAGTTACAATGTCTAGTCCATTTGTATTTGACAAAATCCGAGAAAAAAAATGCTCTATTACTTATCTTTGTGAGTCCAAAGTTTTATACCTAATTTACTTTTTATCATAACTAAGAAAAACTTTAAGTCTAACTATTTAATATTTAACTCATTCAAAGACCCCAGAAGGGTATAATATTACCTAATGACAGGGACGTCTGACTGCCTGGACAGTCACCCAAAGTTCTTTTGTAACCTTGAGACATCTAACTTTGGCCTACAGGCCTAGTATATCTCACAGACTTTTCTGAGAAGCAGGGAATTTTGAAGGACTGGTCTACCTTGGCTTGACAAAGTTTGGCAGTTGCTTTCTTTTGCGTCCGGCTGGTCCAGTTTGGACAGTATACTGTCAACAATGGACATGAGGGCATTTTCTTTTCTTGAATGGCTAACTTTTGCCATAAAGAAAGCAAACTCCATACAGAGATTCTTCGATGCCCATTATCTTCTTTTGAAGTAGACTGTTGCTGTCAGGAGCAGACATGTCTCACTGTCATGAAAAGTCTTAGTTTATTAAACATATTAAATATCATATACTGTAGGTCTTTGAAATGTTTGAATGCCATCTATCTATCTAAATATATCTGTGTATGACTGTGAAAACATACTTAACATGACTTTAAGTTTGACTGTTATAGATCACTATTGATTTGTATTTCTTAATTGTATTACATTTTTAAATGAGCTGCATACGCACAATACCCCAAACAAGAGTAGAAACATACATATGGTATAGTAAAAATAACTTTAAATTTGTATCAACAAACCAAAATCCATACCAATGCAAAATATTTTGAGATTAATAGTTGTCTTTTGGCTTAGACTCAATAATCTACATTTTTATCTTATCATTTCTATATCCCCCCTTTTCTTTTCAGAACAATATCCCTGAGTCTGATCTTCTTTGTCCCAATTTTTTTTCTGACCATTACCAGTAACAACTTGTAACCAACCCCCATAAACAATAGCAAATATCCAAAATCCACCTTTTGGAAAGTTGACATTGTTTTCTGCTTCCTATTGTTTGTAGGCACTCATAGCTTTGGGGGAACCTTGAGAAAATCAGAATAATTAAGTCTTGACTGGAGTATTCTGTGAGGCTGGATCATCTCAGCCAGCAGCCTTGGAGCTGTTTTGGATGCAGAATTCTGAGGAGATTGTAACAAAGGCATTTTGAGATGCTGGATCACCTGGGCCCTCTGTTTTCACTGGTATCTCATCTCCTTGTTCTGAAAATGCACAGACTAAGCTAACATACATATTTGTATTAATACAAGTGTATACTATTCATTGTATACAAGTTAGCCAAAGATGATTTTTTTTTGTTTTGTTTGAGCAACTAAAATATATGTTACATGTCTTGTAGTTTTTCTGGGCTTATTTGTGTCTATAGCCAGAATTTCAGGAGGTCTTCTTTGATTAAACCTGATCATCTTTAACCTTGAACAAATCAACAGCCTCTCATTTCCTGTGGAAATAAAAGCATAACCTCTTCCTCAAAGTAACATATTTTTTTTTTACTTCCATTTTGAAGTCAAGACATTTTTTAGAATACATAGGTTAGTTTATGTTGTCGGAGACTGCTCATTCGTTCCTGGCTGCCCACACATGAATAATCACACAGAAAATGTATTAATTAAATCACTGTTTGGTCTATTAGCTTTAGCTTTTTTATTTATTTTTATTATTAAAAATGAGCTCTAGCTTCTTATTGGCTAGCTCTTATATCTTAAATTAAACCATTTCTATTAATTGGTGTGACGCCACATGGCTTTGGCTTACTCCTGCGGGCGGCTACATGGTATCTCACTGATCCAACCTTCTTTCTCCCAGCATTCAGTTTGCTTTTCCCACCTAGCTTTACTCTGTCCTATCACAGGCCGAAGTATCTTCTTGCTTCATTAACCAACAAAAACAGCACATATACAGAAGGACTTCCCCCATCAGGTTTAATCCAGCAGTTTTCATAACCTAGTGTATTTTAGCAGCTGTGGTTCCTTCACTTGTAATCAGAAAAAAATCTAAAGACAACACAATAACATACAGAATCCAGACTCTGGATTCCCATCTTTATGTGGCTTTTTTTTTTACATTACTGTATTCCCTTTTTTAAGGACTTTATTATTTTAAAACTTTATTTTTTAATCTATGACTGTATATACTACTTCTTTTCTCTCTCCTAAACATATATATATACATATATATATATATACATATATATATATTAACACACCATAACCTGTTTAGAAGGGTTTTTTTCATATGGGTCTGTCTTTACTGAATATTTGTAATCTTTTTCTGAACGCATGAGCCTTTAAACTGCTAAGCAGTGTGGCTAGTACCTCTGTTTTTGCAGCTGGCTCCCTCCTTCAGGCACCTGCCAGGAGATGCTTTTCTGCATTGTGGCCAGCGTAAGAAACTATGGACACTTTCCCCAGCACATGACTTATCTCACGGCACAAGCTGGTACCCAAGCCCACAGGCAACAGCCAGGAGATGCGTCTCCAAATCATGGCTGGCACGAAACACATGAGACTAGGAAGGCGGCTCTGTTTTTGTGTGCTCTAAATCTTTTCATAAGTTTTGTTAGATTTTAGATGGGAATTCTGGCCATTTGCAGGCAGACTTTTCTTTCCCACCTGCCACTTCCTAAATAATGCTGTGAAATATTCCTTTACACTGTGAATATAAATCACTGTGATTGGTTTAATAAAGAAGCTAATTGCCAATAGCTGGACAAGATAAGGTTAGGTGGGAGAGCAAACTGAGAATGTTGGGAGGAAGAAGGGCGGAATCTGAGGAGTTGTGAGCAGACACAAAGAGGAGCAAGATGGGCATGCTATGTACTGAGAAAAGGTACCAAGTCATGTGGCAAAGCATAGATAAAAAATGAGTTAATTTAAATGTTAAGAGTTAGCTAGTAATAAGTCTGGGCTATTGGCTGAGCATTTATAATTGATATTAAACCTCTGTGAGGTTATTGGGAATTATTGCTGAGACACAGTGCCTGCCCTATCTAAGCTTATTCCATTAGTCCAAGGCCAAAAGGGCTAGAGCATGGCAGCTGCTTTTTCTGTACTTCCTATTAGTACCAATACAAAGAAAATGCCATTTGTAGAGGGTCCAAAATGTTGTCGTCAGTTCAAGACTCATCTGCGGGGGCTGGAGAGATGGCTCAGCGGTTAAGAGCATTGCCTGCTCTTCCAAAGGTCCTGAGTTCAATTCCCAGCAACCACATGGTGGCTCACAACCATCTGTAATGAGGTCTGGTGCCCTCTTCTGTCCTGCAGGCATACACACAGACAGAATATTGTATACATAATAAATAAATAAATAAATAAATAAATATTTTAAAAAAAAAGACTCATCTGCTTCTTTTATAAAACACCTTTGAGTCCGCTGAATGTTGATTATAGCATGTATTCTAGTTGGTCTTAATAAATTAATCTCAGACTTCATCCTCAGACTGCACCCTCAATCTCAGGGCAACCCTCAGACTGCAACTGTCTCCAGTAAACCTCAGACATCAGAGGCAATCCTCAGACTGCATTGAGCTCCTGTCTCCTGCTGCCTTATATTCCTCTCTCCACCGAGCCATATTACTCCTGTCTCCGCCTCCCTAGGGCTGGGATTAAAAGCGTGGGATTCCAAGTGCTGGGATCACCTTTGTGTGAGCTCTCTTTCTCTTTTAGACAGAATTAATCTTGTGTAGCTCAGGGTGGCCTTGAACTAACAGAGATCCCTCTGCCTGTCTCCCAAGTCCTGGGAGGTATGTGCTACTACTCCCTGGCCTCTATTGGATTAGTTCTGTACGCTGATCTTCAGGCAAGCTTTATTTGTGAAAACACAAGCAAAATATCACTATAGTTGACTCTCCAGTCTTCGCTGTTAGTGGCAGGGTCTCATACAGTCCAGGCTGGCCTCATCCTCAAAAACTCATTATGTAGCTGAGGCTAACCTCAAATTTCTGATCTTCCTGTCTCCATCTCCCAAGTGTTAGGATTACAGCTGTGTACTATCACACCTGCACAGCTCTCTTTTCTTTCTTTTAAGGAGGCAGGGTCTTGCTATTTAGCCCTGGTTAACCTGGATCAAGCCGGCTATGAACTTGAAGCAACCCCCCTACTTTAGCTTCCCAAGTACTGGAATTGCAGGTGTGTACCACCGTGCTCAGATAATTTATCAAGTATTCCCATCTATTTCCTGTTTGTATACAAGGCCTCAGGGACACTGGGACAATTCAAATATCACTTGTGTCTTTTCCCAGTAACTGATACAAGGCAAGGCAAGACAAGGGCAGGGGAACAGTTAGAGAAAGAGCTATGATTCTATAGGGAAGACCATGGTAGAGAGAAAGTTCTCTGAGAGGATGTCTAGGGGAACCATTGAAGAATGAGTGACATGTTAACTAATTTTATTTTATTATTGTTGATATATATGTATATCATATGTATATCAAAAATTATATATATACACATATATGTGTGTGTGTGTGTATATATATATATATATATATATATATATATATATAGAGAGAGAGAGAGAGAGAGAGAGAGAGAGAGAGAGAGAGGCAGGGAATACTGTAGTTCAGGCTGGCCTCAAACTCCCTATGACTCTGAACTGTTTTTTCCTGCCTCTCCTTCTCAAGTGTCTCAAGGGTGCCACTATAGGTGATCCAGCTTCTCACTGTCCCCGAGAATGGCCCTTGCGAGTCTCACAGATGAAAACTTGTTAAATGTGGAACCAATCATCTTTCTCTCTGTCTTACCTCACACGTGGCTTCTATAATGGCTCTTGAGAGGTGAAGGCAGGAGTATCAAGAGTTCAAGGTCATTTCTGCCTGTAAAGTGAGTTCAAGGCCTATCTGGACCACTTGAGACCTGAGTCTCAAAAAGGAAACAAAACCAAAAAGAGGCAAGGGAATTCCAGACAGAAGATCCAGCATTAGCAAAAGCAGAGAAGCAGGACGTGGGGGAAGTCACTGGGGCAATAGTGGGAGTCTAATGCGAGAACTGTAAGTGTCTGATGCCTTGTGAGGGCTGATAATGTGGATAAAAGTACAAGAGGAGGGGCTGGAGCAGTGGCACAGTGGTTAGAGCACTGGCTGCTCCTCCAGAGGACCTGGGTTCAATTCCCAGTACCCGCATGGTGGTTCACAACCAACTGTAACTCCAGTTCCAGGGGATCTGACGCCCTCTTCTGCCCTCCACAGGCGCCAAGCACATACATGTTGGACAGACAAACAAGCAGGTGAAACATGCACATAAAATGCAATAAAAAAAATTTTTAAAAAAGTACAAGAGGAGCTGTCCGTCAGGAAAAGCTCTGCCTCCAGACTAGGAAAAATGGAATTTCATCTGTAAATTGGGGGGACTGTGAGGGGTAGGATGGTGGGGAGGGGCAAGAAGGCAGGGGGTGGGGGATCATTCATGATCA
Source organism: Arvicola amphibius (assembly GCF_903992535.2). Lineage (NCBI taxonomy): Eukaryota > Metazoa > Chordata > Mammalia > Rodentia > Cricetidae > Arvicola > Arvicola amphibius. The sequence continues at coordinate 97,882,873 of NC_052057.2, forward strand.
TTGCTAAAATAATGAAATTACTTAATTTTTTCCTGATTTTTGCAAAGATCTTGTGGGGAGCAGCATGCAGGATGCACTTCATGGGGGCGAGCCATAAGGTAGGCAGAGCAGACTCTTGTCTTTCTTATTCTGCTATTGCATTTGCCTGTGCATCCCTTTAAATATTAAAGAAAAAATGGTGCCGGGATGATATCTAGTACACAGAAAGTACTCCATCTCTTCTGTTGAATGAATAAGTAACACTGTAGCAGAAGAACGTTAGGTAACGGACTCTGAATGACTCCCAGATTGTTGGCTTGGGCCGCTCCTTAAACAGCAACCAGCCCATGCCCCTTGACAGGTAATACTGGAGGAAAGCTAAAGGGGTTACTTAAGGAGAAAGAGAGGCTGAGCTGGCTTTAGCCACTCGTGTATTCGTTACTTTTCTATTGCTGTGCTAAAACACATGACCAATGCAACTTACAGAAGGGACGGCTAGTTTTGACTTATGATTCCGGAGGGGTAAGAGTCGCTGAGGAGGAGAGGAGCCATGGCAGCAAGCAGCAGGTATGGCAGCAGGAATGGGAAGCTGAGAGCTCACATCCTGAACCACCAGATCAAAAGTAGGCAGGGCTTTTTACTCTCAAGCCTGCTTGAGTACTAATGATGTACTCCCTCTAGTGAGGCCTTATCACCCCTGCCTCCCAACAAGCACCACCAACTGGAGACTAGTGTTCAAATGTCCAAGACTGTGGAGGGATGTATCGTCACAACTGCACAATAAACACCTGAAGTTCAGTGTAACGTGTCTTTCTCTTCCCGCCAGCCAGCTCCCAAATAACAACACAGAAACTTCTTAGGATTATGAGAACTCGGCCTTTAGCTTAGGCATGTTCCTAACTAGTTTTTGTAACTTAAATTAACCCATTTTTTAAATTAATCTACACTCTACCACATGGCTTTTACCTCTCTCCCATTCTGTGTGTCCGACTTGTTCTTGATGGAGTCTCCCTCTGTGCCTAGATTCTTCTTCCCAGTCTCTTTCTCTCTGCCCAGAAGTCCCGCCTATACCTCCTGCCTAGTTATTGGCTGTTCAGGTTTTTATTATACCAATCATAGCAATACTTCACACCATGTACAAATATCCCGCAACAGTTTAGGTCCTGAATCTGGGCTGGATGCATAGATCCAAGACAACTGCCCAGTCTCCTTGGCCCTTTCCTTCCTACTCATGAAGCCCACCGGATGTGGTGGTGGCACATGCCTTTAATCCTAGCACTCAGAGACAGAGACAGGCAGTTCTCTGAGTTTGAGGCCAGTCTGATCTTCAGAAAGAGTTTCAGGACAGCCAGGGCTACACAGAGAAACCTTATCTCAAAAAACCAAAACAAACAAACAAACAAACCCTACTTATGCAGCCTGGATTACTACAGAAGTTTTCCTACTTCTGTCTCAACCCAGCAGCTGCCATCCTATAATATTTATGTAAGTTTGCTGGTGTCCCTTCTCTGCTCAAATCCCACGCACTCCCCCAAATCCATTCTCCAGGTGGTAAATGCCAAAATCTTTTTGTTGTTGTTGTTATTTTGTTTTGTTTTGTTTTTTTGTTTGTTTTTCTTCTTTTGAGACCAGGTTTCTCTGTGTGCCTTTGGAGCCTGTCCTGGAACTTGCTCTGTAGACCAGGCTGGTTTCGAACTCACAGACATCCACCTGCCTTGCCTCCCAAATGCTGGTATTAAAGACATGCGCCACCACTGCCTGGCCACCAAAACCTGTACAGTGGCTCACGCATTCTCACATGACTAAGCTCCTGCCCTCACAATATGTTCTCCTTTCTGCCACAGCCAGAGTGTTGCTCTGCTGCCTGACCCTTCCTCTACTTAGATTGTTTTTCCAGCACACAGGCATAGCTCCATGCTCACCCCTGGTGCCCTTTGGGTCTGTAAATGTCGCATGCTCAGTGAGGCCTTCCCTAAGAGCATTATCTACAAGTGCAGTCCCAACTTGATGTCCTGCGTCCTTGTTTTGTTTGTCTGAGTGTAGCTCACCCCATTTCACCTACTGCATATTTACTTATTTTTCTTATTTACTTTTTATCTTGCCCCGCTACGGTTAGAGGATCTTTGCCCTTCTGTTCACCGTCATTTCCAGAATAGTGCCTGACATGTGGCAGGTAGGCAAACATCTTCTGTTTGCTGGGTGAATGTGTGCGGTAGAGATCACAGAAGGCGGCAGGACTATGGTTTGGCATTTCTATCTATTTCCATTTTCTTTTTTTTTTTTCTTTCTTTTGGTTTTTCGAGACAGGGTTTCTCTGTGGCTTTAGAGCCTGTCCTGGAACTAGCTCTTGTAGACCAGGCTGGCCTCGAACTCACAGAGATCCGCCTGCCTCTGCCTCCGAGTGCTGGGATTAAAGGCGTGCACCACCACCGCCCGGCTTCTATTTCCATTTTCTAGAGGCCAGTCTTGGCTTGGAGGTGGAAACGTCAAACTTGACCTATTGGGGGGATAAGGAAGATATATTTAAGATACATGACATGATGTCATTATTTTCCCTCTACCACTAAACTGTATGCCTAGTCCTATTTTTATTGTAGATTTTAAGGCAAAGTTTTACTAAATTGTCAAGGCAGGCCTTGGACTTGTAATCCTCCTGCTTCTTGTGTTAATAGTTTCCTCTGAGGTTGAAACATTCCATCCTGCAGGAAAGTAAACCACTCAAAATTAGCTTCAGGAAGTCCCTGAAATTGACTAGATTCACTAGGCCCCTCCTTGCCGGAATAAGCAATAAAAGCTGGGGATTCCCCATCAAAGGGAAGGTAGTTGAGCTGCAGAGACTTGCAGAGGTGAAAAGCTGCAAAGAAGACCCTAAGACCAAACTCAAAAGCCTGATTAGCTCCCTGGAAGAGGTGTAGACCAACTGAGACACCTGGAAAGGACACTCTCCAACCTGCTGAGCTGCCTGCAAGCCACATTCTCAGTGGGCTCTTGGTTCCCAGGTTTTGTGAGCTGTCACCCATGCTGGGGTGGGCCTTGGTGATGCAGCTCTCTGAGTCATTTCTGCTCCTGTAAGTTACTCCTCAGCCCTGTTTCTGTAAGTAACCTCAGTAAAACTAATTGGTCCACCAAATTATGTTTTAGTGGTGTCTCTGGTCTATGATGAGTTTCCTGTCTGGGGTGAATAGTCGTCTATTGCACATCCCTGGGAAAAGTTTTATAACACATCAGCCTCCCAAATAACCGGGGTATGGACCTGCGCCAGACAGCACCTACATACACCCTAGTCTACTAGCAACCTTCCCATCTTAGCTATAGTACTCATGCTGCACATTAGATCCCTGGACTTACTCATCATATGTAGTTATAGATTCTCTCACCTTTCTCCCACCACTGCTCCATCCTGCTTGTTGTTCCCATTTTATTTTACTTGAAATATGTGAGAGCATATAATATTTGTATGTCTATAATGTTCTCCCAATTCATCTGTGTTGTAATAGCTGGTGATATCTCTATGTGTTATTTCTCTGTATGCATGTTCCTGTGTGTGCACTCATGTGTGGGCTGTGCCTGTGCTTGTGTGTGTGCACACGTGTGTAGGCTGTGCCTGTGCTTGTGTGTGTGCATGTGGAAGCAGGAGGTCCACATGAGGTGTCTTTTTCAATCACTCTCCTTTTTATTTTTTGAAACATGGTGTCTCACTGAGTCTGAAGCCAATTCAACTAAAGAGTCTGGTCAACAAGTTCCAGGGATCATCCCGCCTCTGTCTCCTCAGCACTGGGGGTTTTGGGATGCACTGCCATGCCTGGCTTCTTGTATGAATCGGGGGAATTCACAACTTAAGTCTTCAGTGTTTCCATAACAAGCACCTTACTGCCTGAACTCCCTGCTGTCCCCCTCCCATCTCTCTGAGACAGGGTCTGCATTATGTATATCTCTGGTTATCTAGAGCTTAATATTGTAGACCAGGCTGGCCTTCAACTCCTAGACAATCCTCCTGCCTCTGCCTCCTGGGAGCTTAGAGTATAAGCATATATTATCATGCCTAACTTTTGTTTTGTTTTTTGGAGACAGGATCTCACATAGCCCAGCCAAGTCTCAACCGTTGCTACGTTGGCCTTGAACTCCTGATACCTCCTGAGACAGAATATCTCATCCTGTATCACATGTTCACGGTGACACACGCTCAGGCTATTTCCATACCGTGGCTTCTTGTGATCGGTGCTGCAGTGAGCACTGGAGTGCCGATGTCATCACTGAGTGATGGCTTCATTTTATTTGTGTACACACCAGCAGAGGAATTGTGGATTTTATGTGTACAGGTTTGTATGCAGTGCCTACAGAATCCAGAAGAGGGCATCAGATCCCCTGAAATTGGAGTTACAGAGAGTTGTAAGGTGCCATTTGGGTGCTGGGAATCAAACCAGGGTCTTATGGAAGAGCAACCAGAGCTCTTTACCACTGAGCCATCTCTCCAGCCCCAGTAATCCTTTTTTAAAATAGATTTGGAAGTACCCTGTGTGCTTTTCCATGACGGCTGCACCAATCTCATTCCCATCAGCAGTTCAGAGCCCCTTTTCCTCACACCCTCCTCACCTACACTCATGATTTCTTATCTTTCGGATCATAACCATCCAAGCATGTATGATATTTTACTTTGATTTTAATTTGCATTTCCATGTTGATTAGTAATTTAAGTACCTTTTACTACTCACATTGGCCATTGTGTGTGTTTGGTGTGTGTGTACTGTGTGTGCAGGTGCACGTGTGTGTGTATCTGGAAGCCAGAGGTTGGCAGTGGGTCTCTTCCTCAATTGACCTCTACCTTATTTGTTTATTTATTTGTTTACTGATTATATCATTTTTTAAAATTTTTATTCATGTGTATGCATGTTGCCCTTCATGTAAGTCTGTGCATCATGTGCAAACCTGATACCCTCAGAAGCCAGGAGAGGGCATCAGATCCTCTGAAACTGGAATTGAAATTGTTATGAGCTGCCAAGTAGGTGCTGGGAACCAAACCCAGGCTCTCTACAAGGGCAACAGGGCTCAATTGCATTTCCTCTGCCTCTGGGCCTACCTTTTTATTTATTTTGACAGAATCTCACTGTGTAGACTAAACTGCCCTTGAATTCAAAGACCTGCCAGGTTAAGGGCCTCCGCCACCATGCCCAGCCTTCCACCTTATTTTCTAAAACAAGGTTTCTCACTACACCTGAAACTCACTGGCAGTGAGCTACTGAGGCCCCCCATCTCTTTTCTCCCCCACCTCTCTAGCACTGGAGTTACAGATGCATTCTAAACAGGCACCTGACTCTTCCTTGGGGTCTGGGAATCTGAACTCGGGTCCTCCTGCTTGGGTAGTGGGCACCGCCTTTTCATGTTTCCTTCTCTGTGTAGCAGCTTAAATTTCAGTTTGATGTCATCTCTGGTTAGTGTTGCTTTTATGGTCTGAGCTTTTAGAGCAGGGCTTCTCGGCCTTCCTAATGCTCAGACCCTTTAATACAGTTCCTGATGTTGTGGTGACCCCACAAACCATAAAGTTATTTTCGTTGCTACTTCATAACTGCAATTTTGTTACTGTTATGAATCATAATATAAATATTTTTGGAAAAAGATGTTTACCAAAGGGGTCATGGTCACCAGTTGAGAACCGCTGTTTTATCCAAAGACCTCATTATCAAGGTCAGTGTTGATGACCTTTTCTCTTAAGCTTTTATAGTTTCTGGTTTTACACCTAGGTCTTTAATCTATTTTGAGTTGGGTTTTCTTTCCTTTGTGTGTGTGTGTGTGTGTGTATGTGTGTTATAACACAAGAGTCTAATTTCATTCTTCAGCAATAGATGTCCAGTTTTCCTCACACCGTTTATAGACGCTGTCCTCTCTCCACTGCGTATTCTTGATGCCCTTGCTGAGAGGTACCATGGAGACTTGGGCGTATTTCCGCGCTCTGCATTCTGTTCCCTGGTCAATGTGTCTGCTTTTTGCGCCAGGACCATACTGTTTTCCCTTGCTGTGTTTTTGAAGCAGATGTGTCTGTTCCCAGGTTCTGTTCTCAGACCCTGTCTCTTCAATAGAGAAAGCAGACTGTGACTCATTCCTAGTCTCCCGGCCTCCCAAGGGGACTCTGGGAAGGCTGTGACTTCCAAGTAGCCCCTTCCACAGGAGTGCCAGTTGCGCTGAGTTGCAAGCCCGTCCCTAACGATGTCACTGAACCAGCCACTTCTTCCACATCAGGTACAGCTAATCTTAGGACTCTCATTAGGAATCCAGAGATAATCCTCTATATCTAGATTAAAGGCAGTGTTTTGACCATTACTGTGCATTGAGCATTGAGCCGACAGCTTAATTGAGCTGTTTATGCTGCTGCCTTGATCTCTTCCCAGAGAATTTACAGCTAATTCCAAGTGTCTCTGTGAATTAGGTGGGCCTCTCCCAACATGCTTTGCCTGTGCCAAATCCCACTTGTCCTTGTGTTACCTAATTGTGTGCTCTTGCACACAGCTGTCCCTGGCCAGTGTCCCCTCCAGCCCACTCCCTCCCTGAGATGACCATTGATGGTACAGCCCTGAGAATGGCCGTGCCTCAAGACAGCATAAAAGGGGGCAATGGAAGTGAGGACTGGGGTGCAGCAGAAAGGACATAAATCACTTTGACCCTTTTTTCTTTTTTTGGTTTTTCGAGACAGGGTTTCTCTGCAGCTTTTTTTTTTTAAATATTTATTTATTTATTATGTATACAATATTCTGTCTGTGTATGTGCCTGCAGGCCAGAAGAGGGCACCAGACCCCATTACAGATGGTTGTGAGCCACCATGTGGTTGCTGGGAATTGAACTCAGGACCTTTGGAAGAGCAAGCAGTGCTCTTAACCTCTGAGCCATCTCTCCAGCCCCCTCTCTGCAGCTTTTTTAGAGCCTGTCCTGGACCTAGCTCTTGTAGACCAGGCTGGCCTCGAACTCACAGAGATCCGCCTGCCTCTGCCTCCCGAGTGCTGGGATTAAAGGCGTGCGCCACCACCGCCCGGCACTTTGACCCTTTTGAAGTCACCTCCAGGCAACTAAATGACAGCACCCCTCTACTGAAAAAGACTATGCAGCCCAGCACTAAGTATAATGGAAGAAAAGCATTCCAGGCTGGGCTCAACACTCCTGAGCTCTTACCTTGAACCTTATTCCGATTTCCTATGGGACTGCTGGACCTTAGTTTTCCTATCTGTAAAATGGAAGCTGAAAGGCTGTTGTCTGTCTTTCTTTAGATTTATTTTGATTGTTTTTAATTCTGTGTATGCACATTTGTGCAGGTGTTCACAGCCCCAAAGAGAGCATCAGATCCCCTGGAGCTAGAGTTATGGGCAGTTGTGAGCCGCCCAGTGTGGATGTTAGGAACCAATGGGTCTGCCGTACAAGCCGCATGCGCCCTTGACGGCTGAGCCATCTCCCCAGTGCAGGCTTTTCATTCCGTGTTTCAGAGATGTCACAGGGGGAGGGGGAGGGAACTTAGAAAAACAGACAACAAAGGACTGCCGTGGACCAGTTAGGGCATGCTTAGGGTCATCAAGCATACACAGTCAAGTTTGAAAACAAATGGATCAGAATGCAAGAGGGTTTCCAAGCTGAAGACATTGGACCAACACATTTCTTAACCTGAGGCTGATTGGAAAAGCACATTTTTGAAGAGGTGTCCAGACCCTCAGAATTAGAACCTGGCATCTAATGGTCCTGTAGGTCATTCTGATATATGCTGAAGCCTGACAGTCAGTGGGCCCAAATATCTTGGAGGTGCCTTGTGAATAAATGGGGTTCTTTACTTAGGGCCAGACCCCAGAAGACTTGGGGAAGCAAATGACTGGTAGGGAGACATCTTTCTGAGCAAACTGCCTACCACCTAACAATTACAGCAGAAACTATGAGATTGCCAATCGGCAGGGCATAGCACGTGCCTTTAATTCCAGCACTTGGGAAGCAGGGGCAAACAGATCTCTGTGAGTTCAAGGCCAGCCTGGTCTGTAGTGCATTCCAGACTAGTTAGAGCTGTAGTGTGACCCTATCTCAAAGAAGAGGGAGCAGGGACATCTCTGAGATTATAAATCCACTGAGAGCAAGTGGCCTTTTCTATTCCAAACATTAGTCTGATACCGATCTTGAAGGTTATTATGGGCATCCAAGGCTTATTGAGAATAAGGGATAAGCAAAGTTGGGCCAGGAAGGAACAGGAGTAGGCCAGAATGGGTAGGTTCATGGATGTGGGCCTGGCAGTCTGGAGGCCTGGCACAGGGGCATTGGAACCCATGGGCCAAGAAGTGAAAGCGTGGGGAAAGGAACCAGGCCCAAAGGAGGCAGAGAGAATTCAGTCCCAGGAAGTTCCAGGGCTAGGAGGCAGGATAAAACATTGCTTCTGTACTGTTTCCGGTAAGCCCAGAGGAGCCCGGCAGCAGGCAGCTGTCAGAGCTGGGAATGAAGGGCTAAATTCGTTCTAAGAAGTAAGTGGCAATTGGAACAGAACAGCTTTGTTCTGCAGCCGAGACCGACACCTACAACTTAGAGACTAGTGCTATCAGGTTTTCTTATATGAGGTCCCAGCCACACACAGATGGATTAGTTGGGGATACTAGGGGCCCAGACCATGAGTCTCCTGCCCCCTAGAGCCATCTGGAGGGTAGGCAGTGGGGGCTTCACATGATTCATTTCTGTCCACTTCAGGAAGTCTCTCGGTGCCTGCCAAATGCTAAGCCCTGACTGATGATGTGTGGGGTTGAATCCCGTCGAGAGAAATCAAATCTCGGTTTCTAAATATGAGCTCTCACCTTGGGCCTCAATAAACCACAATCCCAAGTATCCAGATGTTGTGTGTAGAAGAGTACTTTTATCCCTGTATAATCCTACAGACTTTCTCTCCTCTTCTTCCCCCACCCCACCCCCACATCCTCCTGCTGAGCATCCCAGTAGCCTGAATATTAGACCCTCACCGCTTCCCACCCCAGGTTCCTCATGCATCCTGTCAGGAACAACTAAGAAGGTCTCCAGGCACAACAGCACACACCTATAACCTCAGCACTTGAGAGAGTCGGGGGGATCAAAGCTAGTCTGAGCTACACAGCAAATTGGAGGCAGAGTGGACAGCATGAGCTCCTGTCGGAAAGAAAGAAGTGGGGAGTCCCCAACCTAAAATATATAAACAAACAAAGGCATAACGATTTTACACATGGAAAACCTGCGTTTACTTGTGAATGGCCTCATGTGCTAGGGTACAAGGAAGGCACCCTAAATTGAAGCGTTTAAGATGATTCTTCTTATTCCTAAACTAAGCATCTGAGTTTCTGGAAAAGTCAAAATACTACTTTGAGACCTGTCTGGAGGTGGGGGCTGAATGGAGCGTTAGCTGGCGATTGAGAGCCCTTGTTGCTCTTGCAGCAGACTCCGGTTTGATTCCCAGCACCCATTTGGTGTTCACAACTGTCTGTAATTTTAGTTCCAGGGGTTCCAACACTCTGGAACTGACCTCCACAGGCACCAGGCATGCACAGAAAACACACACATACATGCAGGCAAATGCTTATGCACATAAAATAATAAATCTAAAAACATTAAGAAAAAAAAAGACTTGCCTTTGGGGACTAAGAAGATGACTCAGCTGGTAAGAAAAAATGCCTATAAAGACCTGGGAGGAGGGGTTGATGTGTTCCTGTAACCCAGTGCTGGAGGAGAGACAGGTATCTGAGGCTCATTGACTGCCTACTAGAGCTGTACTAATGAACTTGAGATCTCTGGAGCTCATTGACTGCCCACCAGAGCTGTATCAATAAACTTTAGATCAGTGAATGATTCTGCCTCAAAAAACAAATGAGATGGCGGGCAGGTTAACTTTTTGTCAGCTTGACACAAACTAAAGCCACTTGGGAAGACAGATCCTAAATGTGAGAAGATGCCGCCATCACATTGGCTCAAGCCAAGTCTGGAAGTCTTTTCTTGATTACTGATTGGTGTGCAAGGGCCCAGCCTTGGGCAGCTGGTCCTGGGTTCTGTAAGAAAGCAGGCCGAGGGGGCTGGAGAGATGGTTCAGAGGTTAAGAGCATTGCCTGCTCTTCCAAAGGTACTGAGTTCAATTCCCAGCAACCACATGGTGGCTCATAACCATCTGTAACGGGGTATGGTGCCCTCTTCTGGCCTGCAGGCACACACACATATACAGAATATTGTATACATAATAAATAAATTAAAAAAAAAACTATGAGAGCAAACTATGAGAGCAGGCCAGTAAGTAGCACTCCTCCCGGGGCCTCTGCTTCAGTTCCTGCCTCTTGGTTCTGCCTTGAGCTCCTGTCCTGACTTCCCTGAATGATGGAGTGTGATATGGAACGGAAGAGGAAATAAACCTTTCCTCCCCAAGTTGTTTTTGGCTAGTGTTTTTATCAGCGCAACAGAAACCTAACTGTAACGGTCATTCGTCTGTGTTCGATCCCAGGCACCCCCACGGTGAAAGGACCAAACTAACTTTCACAAACCATCCTCTTGACCCCCATACTCATGCTGTGGCATGCACATGCCCACACATACACAATCACATATACAAAAATAAAAATAAAATAAAGATTGAGAGCTATCAAGGAAAGACACCAGACACCAACTTCCACAGACATGCATGCAACCTGCACATACATGTGGTGCGCGCACACACACACACACACCTTTGGGAAAGTGATTTCTTCAACATTTAACCATATCCAAGCAAGTTGTTGTTGTTGGTATCCTTCTTTTTCTTTTTTTCAAGACAGATTTTCTCTGTGTAGCCTTGGCTGTACTGGAACTCACTCTATAGACCAGGCTGACTTCGAACTCTTAGAGATCGACTGTCTCAGCCTCCCAAGTGCTGAGATTAAAGGTGGGCACCACCACAGCGTGGATTAAAGCAAGTTCTGATGAAATTTCCCAATTATTTCTTTGGCCATAATTATTTAAAGACAATATTTAAAAGTCACTATTCATGCATTATTTTATCCCGCTACTCTTTGCTATTTGTTTATTGAATTAAACTTTTTTTCTTTTTTAGCTGTGTGGCCATCCAAGGTTTTGCTACATGGGATGGGGGGAAAAGGCCTCAGAGCAAGTGAAACTTTCACCAGGCTGTCTGCTGACCTTCTCAGTTGGAGATGGACTGGTACTCGCTTCTTCTGTCTAGGGCTTGGATGTTGAGCCAGTCAAATTAACTCAGACCCTGGGGATAGATGCCTGCTGTGAGTGAGCAGAGGCTGGTGTGAAATCCACTCCTTAGGGTTCCCTGAGCCACGTAGTCTGATGCCGAGGGAGGGCTGGAAAAGAGCGGAGCCCAGCCACCTCCTAAACCAAATGTTCACTAAGAAGCTGGGTCTCCTTAAGCATCCCTTATCAAGGGCATCTGACAGAGTGTGTATGTCCCCAGGGCCCTCTGAGGCTGCTGGACACAGTGTAGAGAGGCAGGGTGGGGACCGGGAGCTGGGGGAGAATCTTGGGTGATCAGAATTTCTGGTGCTGAGAATTGATGAGATGCTGTGTAGAGCTTGCTGCTGTCCTGAGAAGGCAGCGGTTTCCTAGTTCACTTGTTTGAATTTGGCTTTCCAGCTGTGGTGAGTAGAGGGCTTCCTTAAGCTCAGGCTTTCATTTTTAAACATTTTATTATTGCGTGTTGGGGAGGGGGGGGATAAGGAGGGAAGGGGAAAGGTAGGAGGGAGGGAGAGGGAGAGGAAGGAGGGAGAGAATATAGGTGTGTTGCGTTCCTGCCATGGTTCATACGTGGAGGTTAAAGTTCAGCCTTGTGGAGTCGGTCCTGCCCTTTAATCTTTACACAGACTTCAGAAATCACACTTTCAGGCTTTATTATTTTTTTTTATTGTGGTTTTAAAGGTTTGCTTTTATTTTATGTATTCCGTCTGCATGCATGTCTGTGTACCATGAGAGAACAGTGCCCAAGGAGCCAGGGGTCAGAGCCACTGGAACTGGAATAACAGGTGGTTGTGAGCTGCCATTTGGGTGCTGGGAACTGAACCTGGGTTCTCTGCAAGAACAGCCAGTGCTCTTTTTTTTTTTTTAGATTTATTTATTAATTATGTATACAGCATTCTACTTGCATGTGTCCCTGCAGGCCAGAAGAGGGCACCAGATCTCATTACAGATGGTTGTGAGCCATCATGTGGTTGCTGGGAATTGAACTCAGAACCTTTGGAAGAATAGACAGTGCTCTTAACCTCTGAGCCATCTCTCCAGTTCCAGTGCTCAGGTTTTAGAGCCGCTGGTGTCTAAGTTTCCTAAGACACTTAGTGTCCTAAGGTGTACACAGTAGTCAGTCTGAGGTCTCAAGATGGTGTGTAACAAAACTTTTCCTAGGGAGACATTACACACAGGCCTACTCATTCCAGGCCTGGAACCATGACAGACCAAATTATGCATACTATCAAAGTCCAGCATGGTGAACCAAAGTTTTATTGAAGGTACTTCCAGGAATATGGCTGAAGAGTTACTTGCAGAAGCAGAAATGACTCAAAGACAGCTGAGTCACCAAGGCCCACCCCAGCATGGAAGACAACTCATAGATTTGTGAACCTCGGAACACTTTGCACAGCCTGCAGACAGCTCAGCAGGGTGGAGAATGCCCTTTCCAGGTGCTTCAGTTGGTCTAAACCTCTTCCAGGAGGCGGGTCTGGTTTCTGTTTTTGGGCAGCTGGTCTCAGGCTACTTTGTGGCTTTTCTCCTCTGGGTTTGCAATACAGCTCTGCTTCACTTCCTCAGAGCTGGAGGCTCAACTTCTACTTACTCTGGCAGGGAGGGGGGGTCTAGTGAATCCTACCAGTTTCAGGGACTTCCTGAAGCTATTTTGAGTGGTTTACCTTCCTGTTTAAGGAATTTCCCTGGAGGGCGGAATGCTTCAATCTCGAAGGAAGCTGTTACACAGCACTAGACTAAAGGCCTTCTCTGAAGGTCTGGCCAGAATTTCTCTTACCTGCTCTGAGTCTGAGATCCCAAAGCCCAACTTGAAGTACTGCCTTCTTCCTAAGTCCCAGGCTTTTATTATCATGTAAACTCCCTGGCTGTTTCCACTGGCTCACACCCGCAGACATTTTTGTGGTGGGTATAGCCTTTTTATGCTATTATTAGGCACTGATCTCAGGAATTTGCTTTCCCAACAGACCAGTTTTGCTATTATATAAAGTAGCATACTTCAGCCATAGGTACCTAAACCACTCCAAAGGAACTGGCTCAGTGTAGCTGGATGGGAACCTACATTTTCACATGAACCCTGGCATATCTTGCCCAGAACACTCTGGAGATGGGAGCTTGCTTCCCTTAGGCAGTAAAGGTAGACCCCTTGATGGACCATTTGAAGCTCGGCACATAGATAGCACTTGGGGCCCTTCCTGGAAGTAGACAAGTAACTCTCTGGCTGAGCCAAGAAAGCATGCAAAAGGCCTGTGGAGTCCTTAGTGAATCATTCAAGATGTGCTCAAAACGACCAGTCCCAACAGAGATTGCCTCAGCCTCCATCCCGTTCCCACTGTAAGGTTCATAGAAGCCCGTTGGGCAGGGCTCTGAAGTTCTTCCTCCCTCGCAGACCCTCTTATTCTTTAGGGAGTTCCTTCTCACTTTTTAACAGATCTATGCTTACTCCTTGTCTGTGTTGAATTCCTTACTCACTCTTCTTGGGAGTGATACAACAAAGCGGCTTGGTATGGCATCTCCGTTGCTGTTCTGTTGCTGTGAAGAGACACTATGGCCAAGGCAACTCCAGTTTCAGAGGGTTAGTCCATTGTTATGATGGGCAGTGTGGTGGCAGGTAGGCAGGCAAGGAGCTGGAGAAGGAGCTAAGAGCTCAAAGCTGACATATGAGCTATAGGCAGAGAGAGAAAGAGAGAGAGAAACTGGGCCTGGCTAAGGCTTTTTTTTTTTTTTTTAAAGAAAGTGAGTTAATCTTTTGTAACTTTACTTGAGAGATTTTATTTATTATTTATTTTATTATGTATACAATATTCTGTCTGTGTGTAAGCCTGCAGGCCAGAAAAGGGTACCAGACCCCATTACAGATGGTTGTGAGCCACCATGTGGTTGCTGGGAATTGAACTCAGGACCTTTGGAAGAGCAGGCAATGCTCTTAACCTCTGAGCCATCTCTCCAGCCCTGGCTTAGGCTTTTAAAACCTTCAAGCCGACACACTCCTCCAACAAGGCCACACCACCTAATCCTTCCCAACAAACAGGAATATGAGCCTTTGGGGAGCTATTCTTATTCTTATTCAAAGTGGTGGCTTTGATCTTTGGGACTTTAGCACCCTGAAGCAAGCCCTTGAAGAGCCAGGACAAGCTTTCTCATACTCAAAGGTTCCACACCAAGAGGGCATGGGGTGTTGATTCCTGCCTTCTACTTTCTTGTTTGAGGCAGGGCCTCTCACTGGACATGGGACGTCAGGCTAGACAGCTGGTGAGCTTCTGGTTATACTTCTGTCTCACAGAAGTCCTGGGACCACAGATGCCAGTGATAACCCCACCCACCCACCCAACCCATTTGTCATGTGTTCTGGGGCTTTATGGAAGAGGGACACTAGCTTTGCTTCTCTGATGTCCCAACACTGCCTCTCAGGTTTGGACTGAGTCTGGCCCTTCACATTATAAAGGGACCTGTCATAGAAGAGGAACATTGGGCTGGGATAAATGTAAGCTGTGAAGCAACATTTTAAGTTCAAGCCCTGGCTCCCATCTCTGGTCCCTTGAGCATATCAATGACTGCTCCTAGGGCCTGGGTTTCTCCTTCGCTAGTATAGATACTGTCAGCCTTGTGTGAGTATGAGTAATGGAAGCCAAGAGCCTCCCACATCTCCTGGTGTATAACCAATGTAGGTTGGCAGCAATTCCTGAGTCAAGGGCAATATGTGCCTGTTCTTCCTGCTGCTCTCGGAGTCATGTTTTCTCACATTCCTCATTCTGGGCATCTCTATTATCACCGCCCCCCTCTGTTGCTCACTTTATAACCTGTGCCATGCAGACAGCTACCGTGGCCTTAATGTGTGGCCCCTGTTACTGTGTTCACCTGGCTGCCTTTATCCCTGGCGCTTCTAGCCCTCACCCTCCCTGCACACACCCCACCCTGCTTCTCCCCACAGGTGTGGCTGCTAGCCTGCTCTTCTTCCCCTTGTCCTGTCACACGGGCAGACCCCTCCTGCTCCACCACAAGAAGGTAAGCATATATCAGTTAGGGAATACAAACAGAAACCACGCTTGATATCTCAGATGGGAAGGAATTTAATGAAGGCAATTAAGTGTTTGAAAAATCTCCACAGAGTTCTAAGACCAGTCAAAAACAACAAAACAAGAAGCAAGAATGGTTGGTTTTTTTTTGGGGGGGGGGGCTGGGGAGGATTGTTTGTTTGTTTTGTTTTTTGAGACAGGGTTTTCTGTGCAGCTTTGGAGCCTGTCCTGGAACTCGCTCGCTCTGTAGATCAGGCTGGCCTTGAACTCACAGAGATTTGCCTATCTCTGCCTCCCAAGTGCTAGGATTAAAAGCGTGTGCCACCATCGCCCAGCAGAAAGGTAGGTTTTGTCACTCTTGTCTCAGGTAGCCTAGGCTGGCCTTCAGTTCCTGATCCTCCTGCCTTTACCCTGCAAATGCTGGGATATAGACATGCACTACCGCCACTAACCACTGGCTTTTCTAGACACGCATGTGGAAAAATCCAGGAAATCACAAGGAATGACCACAGTGACCTCTTAGCTGAAGGCTCAAGAGTTCCAGGAAAGCACCTAAAGGCAGCTTCAAAATGTCAGAGCTGCCTAAGCCCAAAGCCTGACATTGACCAAGGAACAGAACTCTGTCTCCCACCTTCTCCAGCAAGTGCCTTCTCCAGGATGCCTTCTAAGCCCGACTTCCTGGGCTTTCGGTTCTCAGGCCACTAGCACCTGTGCTCTAGAGGGCAGCAGAGCAGGTGCCGAGGCAGGGAGAGCATCCTTTGGGGTGCTTCTGTGGAGCCCTAAGGAGGCCTTCTCTTGTTTCTGCAAGTTGCAGTCCCGGGAGCTGTGACCTACACTTAGAGGGAGCACAGCTGGGTAAGGGAGGATGAGTTTCACAGTGCGAGGGGCAGAGTGTGGAACTGCTGGTGATGGAGAGAAGAGGGGACGGAAGAGGAGAGATGGCAGAAGGGACACAGAGAGAGAGAGATTGAGCATGCCGCTGCTAGGTTTTTCAGAACCTTTGCCAGTGTTATTCATGTCGACTGCTGTTATTTTAATCTGTAAATTTCCTTTGCACCCAAGCTAATTGAAGTTGGTTTTCTGTCACGTGCAACAAAAGGGGCCTAATGAATGGCAGGAGGAGGAGCATAGACGCATATTACCGTCAAACTCATGCTGAGCATTGCGAAGAGAAATGACCAAAGGGTTCACGGAAGCCATCTCAACTTCACCTTCTGTCTTGGGGATGCTACTTTAGACATTACTGGCTTTCGGGAACAAACTCGGGGCCCCACACATGCTGGACACTTTCTCTACCACCGTGCTACATACCTGAAGCTGTCCTCTTAAATTTAGTTCTAACTTCCTGGGGATGCTGTTACCTTTCAGGATGCTCTGCTCTTTTTTTTCTGCCAATTGTTTCCACAATGCTTCTGCCTTCCAAAGACTGAGTCAAATATGTCCTCTCTAGGGGCCTCCTAAACTTCATCTTTGATCCTAAATTCTTGAAGTTCTTGGTACAGGTCAGTCAAAACTCAATTGCACTAATTAATTTATTAACTTATTTATTTTTGAGACAAGGTCTTGTGTAGCCCAGCATGGCTTCAGATTTACTGTGTAGCTGAGGATGGCCTTGAACTTCTGATCTTTCAGCCCCGGTGCTAAAATCACAGGTGAGGGTCTTGGTGGGACATTTATGCGGTGGTGAGGCGCCAACTCAGGGATTTGTGCGGGTGGGAGTTTTTGACTCCTTATTATGAACTACAATGTATATCCCTTTCGTGTTACCATCCCCAGATTTATCACCCTCGACTGGCGCTTGCTGCTTAGGGATTGATAAATTGACTGCTCGGTGGGGGCTGAGGTTGCCAGGGGCAATTAATTGAAGGAGTAGGAGTGAGGAGAGTGCTGTCACCCACGCACCATCAGCCGGAAATAAGGAAACCTTTCCAGCAAAAAAAGTCAAGATAACTCCCGAAGTGTCTGACTCCTATGAGCCCACCCAAATCCCAAGCCATGCTGCTCTCTTTGTGGACACAAGGGGGCGGCAGAGAGCACGTCCCAGTGCCAAGCCTCATGTGGCAGCTGTTGGCTGGGGTCATCCAGTTGGCTAGCTGTGTCCTGGCTTGGGTTGGGTGTTTTACACAGGAAGTACGTGATCCTCCAGTCGGAAGGCTTGGAAACAGGTGCCCCAACCAAGGACACGTGAAGGTCAGTAGGCCTTTGAGACTATGAACTATACTCATCTAATAACTAAGCAGTATAGAGCTGGGGAGACAGCTCAGGGAGTGAGAGTGTTACCGATGGAAGAAAGAAGACACTAGTTCAATTTCCCAGCACCCATGGAAGATACAGGGCATGGCCACACTTGCCTGCAATCCTAGCACTGTGGGATGGAGACAGAAGGGTCCCAGGAGCTAGCCAGGTTCAGTGGGAGACACCTCACCCTGAAAAACACTGAGAGTAATAGAGGAAGATGCCCAGTGTCCTCCAGCAGCACACATGTGTGACTACATCACGCACCCCAAATTGTTTTTTTTAAGTGGTATGGACTCTCTCTCTCTCTCTCTGCACACTGACTTCCCCAGGCCTGTATATGCCCCCTCTAATAAACTCCTGGGGGGGAGCTAAAAGTGGTAAGGGACCTTAAAGACAAAGGGATACCTCCATGCCTCAGTAGAGGAAGCAGGAAGGACAGAGTCAGCATATACAGTGGGAAGGGCAAAGCCTAGGGTACAGGAATCTGGGAATCTCATTCCTAAGCTTATAGTTTCTGCACCCTGTGTCTATGCCCCCCCCCATTAGTGCTTTGCATTGTGACCTAAGCAATGACCTCATCTTCTCTGAGCCTCAGGTGTCTCATCCTATTTACACAGAAGGGATGGTGTCTGGAGACCCAGAGGCCAGCCCTATCTTTGCGTGGGACTCAGTGATAATCAGGGTCCTTCCAGCTTAAGTGGTCTCTGGGGTGGCATGAATAAATCAATTCAGTTGCTCACAAAAGCATTTCTTCATTACCCCTTACTGCGTGCACCTGCTCTCCCTAAAACTTCCAGTGGTCCCTGACTCCCCTGGTCCAGTGTTGTTCAAAAACCTGTGTAGAAGTTTAGCAACCCGACTTTTTCAGACACTCTGTAACTCTGCAATGCCCCACAGTCTGTTTGCAAATGCAATTCATTTTCCCCTTGCGTACGTTTGAGGGCATTGCTATAGTTCACTTTCAAGACGATTTCACTAATTTAATTTCCAGTGCTTATGATTTCTTAGAAGTCATTGTGCATTGCTAGGAATTCCTTGACATGGATGAATCCGCTAATTGTTTTCAAATATAACAACTACAGAAGAGATTAGGCTTGCTAAATTGAGCAGTTTCTAGAGCTGAAACTCGGTGCAGTTTCCTGAACATTTAGTTGTATTTCGCTTGGGAACTTTCGTTCCATTTTAGAGTCAACAAGAGTGACTTTTGGTTTAAAGGATGTCTTCTGAGGGTCTTGCATAGCCTTAGCTTTTGAAGGCAGCTGAAGTGGGGTTTGGTGTGTGGGGTATCGTTTCCTCCAGTTATTTTGCCTGTCTGGTGTTTTCTGGCCTGAGCCTGGAAGGTTTCAATGCATCAACAAGGAAAGAATCTCCCTCCCACCTCCCTCTAATCTCAGAAATTCTATTTGAGGAGTAGTCACACACGCAGGAATTGAGGTGACAGACTCTCTCCACGTCTAGTTTTTGTTTTTTTGTTCCCCCCCCCAAAGCCACCTTTCCCTGGTGCTTTTGGGCATTCTGCATTTAAGCCAGACACAAGTCCCATTGTCAAGACT
Organism: Arvicola amphibius; assembly: GCF_903992535.2. NCBI lineage: Eukaryota > Metazoa > Chordata > Mammalia > Rodentia > Cricetidae > Arvicola > Arvicola amphibius. The sequence continues at coordinate 97,901,846 of NC_052057.2, forward strand.
CCCACAGAAATGGATGCCCCACAAAGGGCAACATCTCACCCAAGAGTTTGTTTTCTCCTGGTGATAATTCCTCTCCATAAACATTTTTGAGAGAGATGAATAGGTGTACCTTTCTGGAACAGTGCTCAGACGCTGGGGCATGAAATGACTTTGCATAACATGTTTTATGGATGAGGGGAGGGTCTTGAACACCGCCTTCCATCTCCTCAGCTTCTGACTTGGCTGTAGGTTGCGAGGTCCTGCCATCGGTGAAGCTTAAGCAGCGTTGCTCCCTGGGGCCATCCTGAAGCTTTGACTGTCCAGTCCAGCCTGGGAGGAAGCTGAAGAGGTTCAAAGAATTGGCAAGTGCAGGGGGGTGTGATGGGGGGACGACGGTGGAATATGGGGGTATAGCTCGGTGGTAGAGCACTTGCCTGGAGGTGTATGAAGTACTGGTTTTGATCTCCAGCATCTCGAAAAGGCACAACAACCAAAAATAAACATGAAACACCTCCAGCCTGTGGCAGCTCTGGGTCGTTCCCCACCCCCCCAAGAAAAGGTCTCCCCAGGGCATGCCACCACTGGCCTCCTCATTTGCAGGTGCTTGATTAAGCTGGTCTTCCCTGACCCGTCTCTGCTGAAACCATGAAGGGAATGGACTCCTCCTATCCCTCCCATCCCTCCCATCCCCCAGCTAATCAACTCCAGGGTTTGCCTGTATGGGGAGATTTGACCTCAAAAGGATAAAGAAGCCAATATAAAAATGGAAGACTATCACCTTCCACAAAACGAACAAAGGTGGAGTTTTCTCTTTCATCTCTGTCTGGGGGAGGTGAGAGCCACTGCTAACAGCGCAGTAGCACTTGACAGCCTGCTGACTCCTCAAGGTCCCTCTAAATCTCAAATGACTCTTGAAGGTGACAACCCCAGAAACTAGGTCAGAGGGGACCCAGAGCTCTCGGGCTGGGAATGGTTTTCCCTCACCTGAGAGGAAGGTGGCCAGATCCAGCAAGTGAAAAGGCAGGAGCCGGTTTATGTTTGAGGTTCTTGGAAGCAGTTGCTGTTTAGTGCATCTGGGGAATAATAAGGCTAAAAATGCACTTGATGTTTATTTGAAATTCAAATCGAAATGTCGGTGTTATGTATTTTCTCTACAACTCTAACCTAGGGGCCCGCTGCCTCCCAGTTCTCAAGGGTTCCACCGACGGCAGCACCACCTGGAGAAGGTGGGTCCCAGCGTCGGATTTGTGGCTCTTACCTGCTGAGATCTGGTGTCAGACTACATTTCTGTAATGATGGGTTTTCCCCACAAATCTCTTCTTGTTATTCTCTGCCCTCTTGCCTCACCGAGTTTTATTTTCCTATTTGGGTTTATGTTTAGTTGCTCTTAAGTTTTTTCCCCTCTTCTAGACTAGGAACAACTTAAAGGTATTGACTGTGCCCCCCCCCCTTCCTTCTCTTCCTCCTTTTTTTCCTCCCTCCCTCCCTCCATACATACATACATAGATTTTTTTGAGACAGGATCTCATTAGCCCAGGCTGGCCTTGAACTTGATTTGTTTCAAGAATGACCTTGATCATCTTCTGATCCTTCTAACTCCACTGCCCAAGTGAGGGGATTACAAGTCTGTGTAATAAGCACACCCAGCTTCCTGTCCTCTTGGCCTTGCTTTCCCCAGCATGGACCGGCTCCATCTTCCTCTTAGACCTGCAAAGCTCAGAGGCTACCGTTGTCTTCTGGGGAGCTCAGTCAGGAGTTAGGGTATGCACAGCAGGTCACTCTGACCGTGGGGCTTCCTTGTCTAATGAACTAGCCTGGTCTTGCCATGGATGGTCCATGAAGTAACTGGAGTGATCCACGGAGGGAGGATGCTTGTCATTAAGCTGTTAAAGAACTGTAGTTCAAGTCCATGGAGGAAAAGCAACAGCGGCTGATCATTCAGCCTGAGCTTTTGTGGGTGGGGTTAGAGAGGTCAAAGCCAAAGCCAAGCATGCTAGGCAAAAGCTGCATCACTGAGCTACACCCAGCCCTTCCTCTCTTAAAACTGTGGTAGAAACAACACAACACAAGCTTAAACTTGTTTTGTTTTGTTTTGTATTTTTGGAGACAGGGTCTCACTATGTAGCCTTAGTTGGTGGCAAACTTTCTTTGTAGACCAGACTGGCCTGAAACTGGCAGAGATCCACCTGTCTTTGCCTCGAGAGTGCTGAAATTAAGGGTGTGTCCGGTTCTTAAATGAACAGTGCAGTGTTACTAAGTGTCCCCAAAGTGTTTCTTCTTGCTAACCTGCAACAGTGTAGTCATTAAAAGACAGCTCCTCCTTCCTTACCCCAGGCCTTCAGGCCTGGTAACCCCTCTAACTCTGCTTCTGTGGATTTGACTGTTCAAGTGGAATCATGTAACATGTATTTCTCTTAGCATAGCATGCTCAAGATTCATCCATGTTAGAGCTCGCGGTGTGAATCGGAATCTCATTCTTCTACCTCCTCCTTCTTTCCCCCTCTTTCTTTTTTGAGAAAGGATTCACACTATAGCCCAGGCTGTCCTGGAACTCACTGTATAGTACAGACTGGACTTGATCTATAGGCAATCCTCCTACCTCGGTCTTGCTAGTGCTGAAGTTACATGTGTGACCACCATGCCTGGCCTTGCTCCTTTCTAAGGTTGAGTGATATTCCAGTGTGTGTACACCGCAGTGTGGTTACTACATAGTGTTGCGGCCTTTGACTCAATTCCATCTCTTGGTGATTATGAGCATATGTGTGAGGATATTTTTGGCACCCTGCCCTTGGTTCTTTAGGAAGTACACATAGAAGAGACATCGGCAGATTGTATATTTCTAGGATTTGTTTGGTTTGAGACGGGGTTTCTCTGTGTAAGAGCCCTAGCTTTGTAGATCAGGCTGGCCTCAATCTCACAGAGATATCTCATCTGCCCTACCCCCTACCCCCACCCCACTCCTTCTGCTTTTCAAGGCTGGGATTAAAGGTGCGTGCCACCACACGCGTTGATTGTTGGGGAATATTATTTTAAGGTGTGCGACTTTTGTTAATGCTGCATTTGTTTAACTCTGTGAAGCTGTGATTCTTTTGCCTATCTAAAACATCTGATGGTCCTAATAAAGAGCTGAATGGCCAATAGCAAGGCAGGAACAAAGGATAGGTGGGGCTTCCAGGCAGAGAGTATAAATAGGAAGAGAAATCGGGGTGGGAGGGAGAAAAGGAGCAGAACCAGAACAAGGGAGGAGGACATCAGGGGCCAGCCACCCAGCCACCCAGTCAGCTAAGGAGTAAGAGTGAAAGATATACAGAAGTAAGAAAAGGAAAAAGCCCAGAGGCAAAAGGCATTGGGGATAATTTAAGAAAAACTGGCAAAAAACAAGTCATGCTAAGACTGGGCATTCCTAACTAAGAAATAAGCCTCTATGGGTGATTTATTTGGGAGCTGGATGGTAGGCCCCCTCAAAAAAGCCAAAAGAGTAAACCATCACACAGTACTTGATATTTCTAGTTTTTCATTTGGGAGGAATCATGACACTGTTATTCACAAGGGCCAAAACATTTTCCATTCTCTCCAACAGAGAGCACCAAGTTTTTCACTTGGAATGTGAACTTGTTGCCTTGAACCGATTTTGAATTAGGAGGCCGTGTTTCTAGAATGGCTTAGAGCAGTCTATAATTATCTGTCATAATTGAGCAGTGGGAAAGTAGACCACATTCTGAAGACAGATGACCGGGTACCCTAGAGCTGCACACTCCAGTTTGCCATTGCCATGGCCACGGGCAAGTGGTACAGTTTCTGACTTCCATTTGCTGATGGGGATGAGGCCTCCTCTCTCTGATCTGATGTCTGTTCCAGAAAAAGGTGTGCGTGTGTGGTGGGGGTGGGCATAACTTGCTAGATGTGGGTCTTAACCTCATTCTTCACCATCCTGTGTACTTTCTCCCTTTTCCTTATAAAAATAATACGTGCTTTAAAATTAAAAAACAGGGGCTGGAGAGATGGCCTGCTCTTCCAAAGGTCCTGAGTTCAATTCCCAGCAACCACATGGTGGCTCACAACCATCTGTAATGAGAATTGGTGCCCTCTTCTGAGCTGCAGACATACAGACAGACAGAATATTGTATAAATAAATAAATAAATAAAAGAGAGGGAGAAGGAAGAGGAGTGTCCTGCTGGGTGAGACAACCAGAATCTGTCCAGATGGATAACTTCCTGTCAAATTTCTGAATTTGTGGGTCTGTATATTGAGAAGAAGACTACAAACTATGGTTCTGACTCTGATTTATCCAAATGAGTAAAATTCAACTGGAAAAGCAGAGAAAACAAAAGCATGGAACCAAAGAAATACTTTGGTAAATGTCACTTAATTCTTATTTACTTATTCAACATGATCTCCTGTAACTCAGGCTGGCCTCAAGATTGCTCTATAGTGCAGGATGACCTTGATCTCCTTCTCCTCCTGCTTCTCCTGCAAGTGCTGGGCTTGCAGGTGTGCACCACCGGGCCTTGGCAAGCACTCTAAAATGAGCTACAACCCTGGTTCCTCTTCTGGAAGAATACTGCTGTATTTGTTGGGGGAGTTGAAGTAATCAATCATCTGAAACCTTAAAAAGGTACCTTGTAAGAGAGTACTGGGCATGAAGGTGTGCTTAGAGGAAACAAACAATTCTTGAGGTCTCTGGGACTGGGGTTCCCCGAGGGAGTGACTCTGGGGCACAGGAGCTCCACATGGCTCCATCTTTTTGGCTCAGGCCGGGTGGGACCCTGAGTATGGCCTGGCTTGGCTTCTAGGCTGGGGCTGGTCTGTGAGAGGCACTGAACATAGCGCACTTGGCTCCAAGGAAGTGCTTGGTGGCTGTTTGATATAGTTGTGTTCTGGGCTCCTCTGGAAAGGTGGTGGGAGTAAGGGAGAATCGCATGTGAAAGGAGAAGTTCAGGGAAGGGTTTTTGTCTCTGAATCTGCTCTATTAATTCCAGTTTGGTCTAAGCTTCCTGGGCCCTGGCTAGAAAAGGTGTGTGAGTGTGAGTGAGTGTGTGTGTGTGTGTGTGTGTGTGGATATGTGTGTTGTGTGTGTGTGTGGTGTGAGTATAAACTGGGTATGTGTGGTGTGTGGGGTATGTGTGGTGTGTGTGTGTGTATGTGAATTGTATGTGGGGTGTATGTGTGTGGTGTGTGTGTGTTCATAGAACATAGGAAGGCATGAACAAAATCCAACCAATATTTATTAGGCATTTACTGTATACCAGACACCATGCTAAACATTTAAGAAAAAACTTTACAGAGAAGGCTGTCTCCCAAAGCATGTGGACCAGGCTGCCTGCCTGAGCCCAGGTCTTCGTGCAGAACCCGCCCATCTCAGCAAGATGTCCTCCATCACCGCCATCAGAGCCAAAGGTCCAGCTTTGCCTTAGGTTAGGCGTTTATCAATCTGTAAGACTCAAGAGATTCCCCCCTTGGGGTACTGAGGGGCTTCCTGTAGTGCTAAGAAGAGCTGTCCAATCCCTGCTAGCCATGCTTCACTGGGGGCTTGAGAAGAACACCCTGCAGTCGCTCAGCTGGGCTCATCAGGCCCTTTGCAGGTCACCTGCAAAGCCGGGAGGCCCCAGGATTCCTGCCTGGGTAGAAGGGAAGGAAAGCAAGCTCCAACCTGCAGGTCGACCCTGGCACACAGTGGGGCTGAGGGCAGAATGCCATCCTTGGCACCGACGGGATTAAATCTGCCAAACGAGCCTGAGTTTGAATACATGGGCTTGGTCTACAGAGTGAGCTCCAGGACAGCCAGGCTATCCAGAGAAACCCTGTCTCGAAAAACAAAAACAAAAGCAAGCAAACAACAATAAAAGAAAGAAAAAGAAAACTTTGTGTGTAGATGTTTCAATTTCTAGCATTGGGCAGTCTCAAATCTGAGCCAAATGGTTTCTGAAAACATCCATTGGTGTTGCACCGTGGGACAGCATTCAAAGAGCACCTGTGTGCAGAAAGAACCGAGGCCGTAGTGATGTTGCACCATGCAACATGGGTAAGTCAGGACAGAAACACCTTCAGTTAGTTGCATATTGGACATTTAATTAAGTTCTGGTTACTACAAGCCCAGAAACTTTTTATTGTTGCCAAAACTTTTCACACACACCCCACCCCATTCAGCTACATGACCCCATATGGGTCTGCAACACATAGCCTAAGAAACTGAGATCTGCAGTGAATTTCTTCCTTTTGTTGTTGCTGTTGGCTACGTTTGCTCAGCCCCCCAAAAAACAGCATTGACAATGCAGCAAAACGCATCCTCTCTGTTCCGTTTTGTAAAGCTTACCCTAGAGTTTTGTGGCTAAGTGGGAGCGGTAGAAATGAGCTACCCCTTGTCTCGTTAGCAGCCGCCTAACACCTGCAATCCTGTCGTCTTGGGATAGAAGTGCCTGGAGGTTGCTCTATGGAGAGGCAACTGTACTTTGCCCATCACCCGACATCCTGCTGGGCTTTGCTGGGTCAGCTCTTGAGCTCTCTGGCTGAAGATTCAAAACAGGGAATCTCTCTGCTAGCTGAGCCCACGGTGTGAGGGCTTCTACGGTGGAAGTGACTCCCATCTCTGGATGAGTCTCCCACGTGCTCAGACTTGTTCAAGGAGTATGGGAAATAGATAGTATGTTGATGACCTTAAAAAAAATACTTAAGTTGAGGAATTTTTCTCAGAGCTTGGCTTTAGCTAAACCCAAAACTGTTTGGAAATGGCATTTGCTCATGAATAGCGGCGTGGTTAGGTGTAGACTTTTGGTTTATAAATTTTTCCTTTCAAAGTTATTGAAAGGAAACCCCCCTCCTCCTGCTGTCTTCAATGGGAGTCCAGACTGACCTTGAATTTACAATCCTCCTGCCTCAGCCTTCAGAGTCCTGGGGATTACAGAACTGTACCCCACACTCAGGTCATCATATTTTCTTGACTTTATTATTTTGTACAGTGAAGTAAATTGAGTTTGTTTTGTTTTGTTTTGCTTTGCTTTAAATCTAATGCTTTAATTCTGATCACATTCTCTTATAAGAATTTCCCCTTTTTTTCTTCATTTTAAGCACACGCCTGGGGCTGAACACAGCTGTGTCAACTAACTAGTTGAAGAACTTCACTGGATTATATCAAAGCACGTATCTCATTTATTTAATGTTGCCTGGTATCCCGTAAGCCTGTTTGATCTGAAAACCGCACTGTTTGTTCGGGTCGGGACATTTTACTCTACTCCTTCTTTGATTATTGCTTCTCCATCTGCTGCTTTCTCTCTTTGATACTAATATCTGGCTCATCATGCCTGTCATTTCTATTTTTCTCAGTTCTTTTTCTGGCAGTTTTGAAGAGAGCCTTCCATTTGTCTCCAGATCCATTGAGATATGGACTCTCAGGCGATTTCAGACCACAGCAAGCGCTGTTTATGGATGCAACCACTTCTCTGAGCTTGGATTGGCAGTCTTTGTGCAGACAGTGGCCACAGTCTTCCTGACATTCTTCTCCGGATGCTCTGACATCATGCCCTCCTGGCTCGCTTCCCACCTGATGGCTGTCCATCTCAGCCTCCTTCCCAGCTCTTCTCTGCTCAGTACCCCTGGGGTACTTTTGTCCTGGGCCTCTTTTCATTTCCTCTTGTCTGAACCATAGCCTCAGGTGGGCCAATCAGAGCCGAGTGTGAAACACCATTTTTCTGCAGAACCCCTCAAGTTTTTACCTCTAGCTGGGGGTGAGGCCCAGTTGTCACAGTACTTGCTTAGCATGACTGAGGCTCTCAGTCAGATCCCCAGCACTGGGGGAAAAAAAATCCAAATTTTCATGTCTGGCCCACATTTCCTCTTGATCCTAGACTTGTCAACTTCACATTTCCACTTGGCCAGTTCCTTCTGGAACCTTAATGGGTGCCTCACCAGTGAGCCATGGGTGAAACCCGTGCTGGGTTCTCTCCCTCAGATGGCTTCCTTTCTATATCAATTCCATTGTCACTAAAAACCTCAACTATTTGATGCTCAAGACAAAAACACAAGTGTTTACCCCATTTCTGTCTTTCCTTTATTACCACAGCTAATGCCTAAGACTTGTTGATTCTCTTCCCAACACATGGCTGAATCTACTCCCTCCTCCTATGGCCCATCTTTGCAATAGCTACCCTGCAGTGATCTTCATGCATATTTTTGAAATGAAAAAAAAAATTATGACCTGGCAGTGCTGAAGCATTCATGGGCAGCCCATAATGGTAGTTCTTTTGAACTGTTGAACTTGCCCATATTGGATTTCATGGTCTAAATTGATGAGGATGACTGGCCAGGTCGCGGTCTCTTCCTTAAGAGGGGACCAGATCTCATTACAGATGGTTGTGAGCTCCCTGTGGTTGCTGGGAATTGAATCAGAAGAATAGGCAGTGCTCTTAACTGCTGAGCCATCTCTCCAGCCCCCATGCATGTTTTTGCCCAGCTATAATCTGAGGAGGGGCTGAAAGAGAGAGTGGAGGTAGGAGAGGGAGGCAGAGAGCATGCATTTTGAAAGACAGGAACTGGTATAAAACGTTAGATAACCTAAAATGAAAAAAAAAATCTGGAAAATCACAAATGCCTGGAACTGACTCAAGAAGAAATAGAAGCTCTGAATTGACTGTGAACAGATGTTTAATGAAGAATTAATGCTAGCATTTCAGTAACTGTCCCCAAACAAGACACTCCGTCCCAACTTACTCTCCAGGACCAGGCTCACCATAATCCCAGATAAGACAGATGTTGTAAGAAAGCTGCACATGATGTCATCTCTAAGTGTAGAGGCAGGAACCCTCAACAAAACACCAGGAGAACAAATCTGACCACACATAAAAAGGATTTGCCAGTGATTTTATGCGGAATGCAAGGTTCTTCAGCCCATTGGAAATTCAGCCGTTATTCAGGGGTGAGACCCTTGATCATCTCAGATGCAATAGACAAAAATCCCTTCATAATAATAATAAAAAATAAAAATAATAAATGACAAAAGTCACTCAAGAGGCTGGGTATTGGAGGGATTTTCTCAACCTGACAATAAACCACCAGGAAAACTCAGTTACTAAACTGAACAAAGGCGAAAGATGCACGTTTTTTTTTTTTCTGGTATCAGGAACAGAAAGAATGTGTGTTCTCTGCACAGTAGCCCTGGATGTTCTAGCCAGGAAAATCTGGCTAGAACAGGAAATAAAAGACATCCAAACTGGAGAATAAGAGAGTAAAACTCATATGATTTACATACAAATAGATGTGAACTAATATAGAGAAAGCCTTAAGAAAGCCACAAAAAAAGGTCTATCAATGATAAGTTCAGCAAGGCTGCTCACCAGATACAAGATTCAGGTGCAGAATTCACTTACATTTTCACATACTACCAAGGAAGAATACAAAATAAAAAACAAACAAAACAGAAAACAAAAAGCAGTTTGCTTTATAGTAGGACCAAGAAGAATAAAATCAATACATTTAGAAATAAAATCACTGAAAGGAATACTGGCACAGTGAAAACTACAAAGCATCCTTGAAAGAATTTAAAGAAGACTGCATCACTGGAAATAGCCTGCTGTCGTAGATAGGAAAGCTACATATGATGAAGCTGTCAATCTTCTCCCGTGAAATCCACAGATTCGATAGCGTATTCTTCAGAATCCCAGCTGACTGTTTTCCAGAATTGGCAAACTGATCCTAAAATTGATATGGAAATGCAAAGGGCTCAAAATAACTAAAACAAATCTTTAAAAGAAGTAAAAAGTTGGAGAAATAATATTTCCTAGTTCTAAGACTCACCAGGAAACTACAGCAATCAAGACCATGGGACGGGTTGGCACATGCTTCTAACCCTGGCATTTCAGGGCAGAGGCAGGAGAATTGGGAGGTTTCAGGTCATTCTCAGTAACGTAATGAGTTAGAGGCCAGACCTAGTTACATAAGGCTAATAAGGCGATAAAATATAATGATGGACTATAATTGAAGATACAAAAATAGTTCTCAACAGTCATATTTGTTGATTCTTTTAATTACATTTTAAAACATTTCGTGTGTGTGTGTGTGTGTGTGTGTGTGTGTACATGTGTGTGCCACAACATGCATGTGGAGGACAGAAGACAACTTGTAGACTTTATTTCCCTCCTTCCATCATGTGGGTCTGGGGCATGAACTCAGGTCTTCAGGCTTGGTGACCAACACCTTTACCTGCTGAGCCATCTCGTGGGCTCAAATTAATGAATTTCAGTTGACATACTAAAAGTAGGTATATTTATGTCATACCCCTCGCTATTCTGAGGTTGATGTAATTGTGGGGAAACTAACAGGTAATTAGTCTATCTGCAGCACCAGAAGCACTTCTGTGTGAGAACATTTTAGGAGCAGCATTTGCAAGCATGTGATGAGATCGTGTACCCGGGATCAGCAGTCGCCGAGCTGTAAGAGATGAGTGAGAACAATCTGAGCCTCTTCTCCTTTTCTAGCCAAGGTTTTGTATCCTTTGACTTTGAGCAGTTTCTCCCTGGTCTCCTCTCTGCTCTGCGGTCTCTGGCTGCTAACACTTGTTCTACCGTCTTCTTTCCTGAGGTCAACTCTTTCAGGGTCCACTCTAAATGAGACTGTGCGATACTTGACTTTCAGAGCCTGTCTTATTCAGCACAATATCTTCTGAGATTACACACGTTGTCACAAGTGACAGGGTTTATTTCTCTTGGAAGGCTTGATAGAATTGTGTCCCTTGTATGTATCACTTTGCCACTGCCCATTCATCTGTTGACTGGCATTTAGGCTGATTCCATATCTTGACTATTGTGGGTAACACTGTAGAGGCTGTAGGAGTGGGGATGTCTCTTGGACATACTGATTGAATTTAGATAAATCTTAGAAGACTATTGGGTCGTTAGGTGTGGTAGTTTGAATATAATTGGCCCATAATCTCATAAGAAATAACAATATTAGGAGGCGTGGCTTTGTTGGGGTGGGTGTGGCCTTGTTGAGGAAGTGTGTCACTGTGGTGGCAGGCTTTGAGGTTTCCTACGCTCAGGATACTGCCCACTGTCTCAGTCAACTTCCTGTTGCCTGCAAGATGCAGGACTCTTAGCTACCTCTCCAGTACCATGTCTGCCTGCACTGTCGCTATGCTCCCCACGTGGTGATAATGGACTGAACCTCTGAAACTGTAAGTGAGCCACTCCAATGAAATGTTTTCTTTATAGAGCTGCCATGGCCACGGTGTCTCTTCACAGCAATAAAAGCCCCAACTAAGACATTAGGTAATAGTATTCTAATTTTAAAATTCTGCAGCAGGTTCCAGCTTTGTTTACATTGCCACAGCAGCCAGTTCCAAGGTCCCCAAGGGATCTGCTCTCATCAGGTCCAGGAGTTCAAAGTCAAGTCTCATGGGACAGTGGCATCTGGAGAGTAAGGGTGGAGAAGGGAAACTGAAAATTCCCGCATTCTTGGGGTCCATTCATGATGGGACAAAGGCTCAGCTTCCCTTTCTGACCTCAAGAGCATCTCATTGCACAGCCTCTGGGACTCCAGCGCTTCCTGGATGCTGGCTTTGTGCCAGATTCTTTCCTGCCTGCTGGGAAGTAGCACTGAGTCAGAGAAGGAGGATCCGCCCTCACGGGGGCCCCCAAGCTCACGAAGCCCAAGCCAAGAGATGGCCATCTGTAATTAATAGGTGCCACTTCACAGAGTCCCAGGAAGACATGCACTCAAAGTGATTATAGCTCTTCATTTATTTCAAAATAATTATAATTTTAAACATTTTGACCACGGGAAAGCTTGGGTTCTCTTTCCATTTCATTTGTGTGAAATGGAGTGTTGGTTTCTGCAGGTTGACAGGGAGGCACAGCTGGCATCTGTACCAGCCGGCCCCAGTCCAAATGCTTCCCTCCTGTAACTTCCTGCAACACAGAGGGGTTAGTACCTTGCCTGAGATCACACAGTCGAGAGTGACAAAACTGGATTATAGAGAGGAAGGACAGCTTCCAGGGCCTCACATAGTCCATGTGGCCTTCAACCCCCTCTATTCAGGGTTCTGTGTTCTAGCTGCCCCAGCTGGGGATATTTGCTTTCTTTGATAGGTCCCTCTCTTCTTCCATTTTTTTCTTCTGACTCTTTTTATTTTATTTTCTTCCCCCTATCTTTATTTCTACTATTCCCTCTCTGACAGCATCTCATGTAGTCTAGAATGGACCCAAATTTGATATGTAGCTGAAGGTAGCCTTTCTGATCCTGGCATTACCACTGGAGTGTGGGGCTAGCAATCATATGCCTTGGTTTATAGGGTGCTGACTGTTAGCCCAGAGCTTTGTGCTCATTAAGCAAGAACTCTAGCAACCGAACTATATCCCTAGCCATCCCCTTTCATTTCACATGTCAAGGATCCTTTCTCTGCATCATTAAGTATTTTCGTTGGTTTGCTTTGTTGAGATAGGGTTTCTCTGTGTAGCCCTAGCTATCCTGGAACTCTCTTTGTAGACCAGACTGGCCTCAAACTCAGAGCTCCACCTGTCTCTGTCTCCCAAGTGCTGGGATTAAAGGCCTGTACCACCAGGCCTGGCTGTTATTAAGTTGGTTTTTTTTTTATTTTTATTTTTTAAATATATTTTGTAGTAAAAGGAGCTGTGATCCATTTCCCACCGCCCGGCTCTCCAGCTAGTTTACACCCGAAATAATTACATGGAAACTGTATTCATTTAAACACTGCCTGGCCCATTAGTTTTAGCCTCATATTGGCTAACTCTCACATCTTGATTAACCCATTTCTAATAATCTGTGTACCACCACGAAGTGGTGGCTTACCGGGAAGATTCTAACCACCATCCATCTTGGGTAGGAGAAGCATGGCGTCTGCCCGACTCTGCTTTCTTCCTCCCAGAATTCTGTTTTGCCTTCCCCGCCTACCTATGTTCTGACCTATCAGGCCAAGCAGTTTTCTTTATTAATTAACCAATGAAAGCAACAGATAGATAGAAGACACTCCTACATCAGTATTTAATGCTGGCTCATTATTCTATTTTCTAAATCTTTGCAATTACTCTTACTGGACGCTTCGGCACTGTCTAAATGCATTGCTTCTATGAGTAATGCTAAAATGAGCATCTTGCACTAAAACCTATGAGCACATCTGGATGTTCTGTTGGGAGATGGTTCTGAAAAACTGGATCAGTGGGTGTGGTCCTTGGTATGTACTGGCTGGCTGATCTCATTCCCACCAGTAACAGGAGAACTTTTTTTTTTTATGGTGGGTTTAGAGATGGAAGGCAGGTGTTTGTGGTTTGTGATACTAGGGAAACCTACACTAAAGAGCCACACCCCCAGCATGGGAGCTCTTCAGTCTCACTGTACTCTTGCCAGCACCGTTTTCTCTTCTTAGAGACTTGTCACTCAATGGAGGAGAAGAATGCTCTCTCCTTAATGTGTGCTCTCTCGTGCTTAAGTGTGCCGTTTTCATTTTACTAAGGATGAGTCTAAATTTAGTGAGCAGACTTGGGGGGGCCTGCTGGGGAAGGGCATAGAGAAATATGTTTGAGGACAGGTGATGTGGCTCTTCCCAGGGCTGGCACAGCCGCCTGAGGCCACTCTGTGGAAGGAACTGGAATGTTTAAAGGAACTGTAAAGGGGCTGCCCTGTGCTCCTGGTAACCTTCCTGCAGTCTTGGGCATTCAAAGCAGCTCAGGACCCAGGCACCTGGAGGAGTGTGACCGACAGACACGGGCTCCTTTTGCCCCAGGTTCGGGTGAGGATTCTCTCAGCCGTCATTCGTCCCGTTCTCCTGAAGGATGAGCCCCCCATCATGCCAAAGTTCCCCTAAGAGAAGAGTCTACTTTCATCTTCATGAAAAGTGGGCTACGCTGACATGCCTTTAGCCACGACAAGTTCTTCAAAAGTAAGACTCGGTCAGCCAAGCATTGTGATGCAAACACACTGTAATCCCGGTGCCAGGAGGCTGGGGCAGGAAGACTGCCATGATTATGGTATATAGTGAGCCCAGCCCAGCCAGGGTTACATAGCTAAACCTTACACAAAAAAACCAAAGCCCAAACAAAACAAAGCAAAGAAGCAAAAATAAATAAAATAAAAGCTAACAAGCCAGCAAGTGGAACAAGCAAAACAAAACAAAATGCCACAGCAAAGTTCAGAACTTTATATGTTACTTGGGGCATAAAATTGGTTCAGCCTTTCTGGAGTGCAATTTGGCAGCATTTCTCAAGTGGTAAAGTGTGACTCCTCTGTAATTTTACTTAAGAAATGTTTGTGGGCTGGTGTGGTGGCACATTCCTTTAACCCTAGCACTTGGGAGCCAGAGGCAGGTGGATCTCTGTGAGTTCGAGGCCAGCCTGGTCTACAGAGAGAGTTCCAGGACAGCCAGGGCTACACAGAATGTAAAGATAGTGTCTCGGAAAATAAGAATAGTGTTTATGAGCTGGCAAGATGGCTCAGCAAGTAAAGATGCCGGCCTTCAGGCCTGACAACCTGAGTTCAATCACCAGGTCCCACATGGTGGCAGGAAAGAACGGACTCTGCCAACTGACTTTGACCAGCACACATACACACCGTGGCATGAGTGTGCCTGCCCACATGCAGACACACACTCACACAGACAAAATAGAATGCAAAGTCATCATTTAAAAAAATACTTATGAGGAAACAGTTAAGAATGAAAAATGTGTATACGAGGATGTTTGTATGATGTTATTTTAGGTATTTGTGGAAGAAACAACATGGTGACTATTATCTATATCCCCGAGAAGTGCCAACATTCGTCTGAGGAAGTGTGTGGAGTCTGAGTTGAGAAGATCACTATTAGCCGAGAAAAAAACTGGAGAATAGTCAGGTGGCCGTGGTGGTGCATGCCTTTAATCCCAGCACTTGGAAGGCAGAGGCAAGTGGGTCTCTGAGTTTGAGGCTAGTTCCAGGGTAGCCAGGGTGACACAGAGAAAGCCTGTCTTGAAAAACAAAACAAAACAAAACAACTGGAAAATGTCCAGAAAGATACTGCAAGCAGAGGAGCATCTTTCCCCCATTTATGTTCCATGCATAGAGAGCAAAACCTGACTGCTGCAATCAGGACTGCACACCGTCTTACAGGGCACAGGGTGTCGTCATCTGAGTTCTGGGTAAGGTTGGGAGTGGCATCATTTTGTTGGGGGGACTGTGGTGTCCTGGTGGAAGGTGACTGAGGTATTGAGAGTTCTCTGATGGTGAGAGGAGGCTAGGGAGTGACCTTGGATAACAGTGGCACCTTCTTCCAGATCTTTATCCTCCCCCCATTATTTAAAAAAGATTTATTTATTTTTATTATTTTCTGTGTGGGGGGTGTTTTGCCTTCATGTATGTCTGTGCACCATGGGCTGGCAATGAATTAATTCTCTGAGACTGGGGTTATAGATGGTTGTCAACTACCATGTGGGCTCTGGGAATTGAACTCAGGTCTTTTGCAAGAGTAGCAAGTGTTCTGAGTCATTTTGCTTTGAGCCATCTTTCCAGTTCCACCCCCAATTAAAATATTTCTTCAGTTTATTTTACGTGTGTGTTTTGCTTGCGTATATGGACTACATGTGTGTTTGGTGCCCATGAGAGTCAGAAGAGGGCATTGGATTTCCTGTAATTGAAGTTACAGATGGTTGTGAACCACTATGTGGGTGCTGGGAATTGAACCTCCATTCTCTGCAAGAGCAGCAAGTGTTCTTAACTGCTGAGCTATCTCTCCAGCCCTTCCCCTCACTTTTATAATAATACACCAAGGCCTTTAGAACTCTTCAGCAGTCATGATAACCCATTGGGGGAAGCTACAGGGATATGACCCTCAGCTTCGCACTGAAATGACCCCCATGCTAGGCTGTATGCTTGGGTTCATCCGTAGGTGGTGACCAATGTCTCTCCCACTAGTCCTAAAAGGCCAGGTCAGGAGGTTCCAGAATGCACTTCACAGAGCACATGCTATGATGTTCTCTCAAAAGCGTGTTGCAGCTGGCCAGATCATTGTGTCTTCAGATCTGGTCCTCCTTCATTCCATGTCTCTGAAAGAATGGATCCGCCACCCACAGAGCTGGGAAACAGAAACCTCACCCTTCCCCAGACTCCCTTTCCTCTGCTACCTGCATCAATCAATCAACTAGTCAGTCAACCAACCACTCACTCACCAGGTCCTGTCCAGGACGGCAGGACCTCATTGGCATCTGGCTCGCTCTCCTAGCTTGCTGAGCTGTGCTAATTCACATATTCAGTTCTTGCCCTGGCTTCTATTACTGCTTTGGGTCTGACTGGTGGCAATCTAGTTGCAGATTACTGACCCTGGTAGCACCTGTTGCAATACTTACTGTCTTTCCTGGCTTCTGGATAAATTAAAGAAAACCCCTGGGTACACTATTCTTTCCAAACTGGGTTCCAGCGTGATGTCATTGTTGCCTTTGTGAGTTTGGAGCCAGCTTGGTCTACGTAGGGAGTTCAAATATCCTTTCCACCATTCTGTTCTGTTTTGACTTGGCTTTATTCCTGAAATTTTGTTTTAGAGCAGCAGCTTTAGCTTTGTCAGAAAATTGATGGAGGGCTGAGGATGTAGTTCAGTGGTAGATACTTGGCTAGCATCCGCAGCCCTCTGTTCAGTCCATAGAATCTCATAAGCAAACAAGCCAACAAACACAAACCAAAAAAAACCAATCACCCAACCAAACAGACAACAAAGAGGGAAGATTGGAGAGGGAGAGAATTGCTCTGTATATCCCTAAGGTAGTTCTAGAGCCAACACTCCTTGTGTGATATGTCTGTGACAGCTGAAGATCCAATACTGGTACATTGTTACTAAGACCATAGTTACATTAGAATGCTGTGTTTTCTATGACCTGTACCCACTGTGACTGTATCATACAGAATAGTTTCACTATTTTACTACTCCTGCCTCTCCCTATTCATCCCTCCCATATCCTAGCCTGTGGCAATGACTATTCCTGGCTTTTCATGTGTCAAAATCTATTCCTTTAGGATAGATTTATATCAATCATATATTTAGATGCTACCAACTTCATATCATCCCTGTGTTGAGCACAATCTTGTAAATGGAGAAGGAGCTTTTCTTTTTTCTAGACCTCCTAGTCCCAAATAATCACATAAAAGCTTATATTAATTACAAAACACGTGGCCTATAGCTCAGGCTTATTACTAATTAGCTCTTACAACTTAAATTAACCCATTTATATTAATCTATATATTGTCACATAGTTTGTGGCTTTACCTGTCCTCTAGCATTTTGTTTCTTTGGTAGCTTTGGCATCTCTCTCTTCACTCTGCTCTTCTTCCTGTCCACATTTTCAGTTTGGTTTTTCCTCCTAGCCTTATTATGCCTTGCTATAGGCCAAATCTGCTTTATTATTAACTAATGAGACTGATACATAGTCACAGCATACAGAAATTATCCCACAGCACAATTTCTCCCTCCTTTGGTCCCTCTCTCCCTCCCTCCCTCCTCCAATCTTACTGACTTAGACATAAAGGAACAGAGGCTTAATTTTTCCAGTGACTTCCCTAAAACCACACAGTTAGCAAGCGCGGGGACTGAGATTAGAACTTGCCCAGAGCCCTACAGTCATTAGCCCTGTTCTCTTCTTCTGTGCTGTCTGGACTGGGGGGCTGAAATAAAAGTCTGTTTCCAATTTGTAACTGAGTCTTTCAGAACCAGGAGCTGAAATAGCTGAGCGCTGGTGTAAATGTAGACGGATGGAAAAATACTGGGTATTTTTTGGATACTAATGAACTGCTAGCTGGAAGGATCAAAGTGGGGAAACATGAGGAGCCTGGGGCTGTCTGCAGGAAGAGATGCCCAACTTACTTGTGCCCCAGACTCTCCAGGCCCAGGCTTTTAGTCGAATTGTAAATTTTCACTAAATGCCCTGAGGTGTGGTGTCTGCTCCAGCCCCACTGCAGCCAGGACCCTATTAGGAAGAAGCCAGCTCCTTTTATACTAACTATCTGAAAAGGCTTGGAGAGGCCTAGGAAGGGCGGGGCCCCTCTGCTGGACTCCCCTGGAGCCAGGCTAGGCCCCAGGGAGTTATCACATGTGCACACTTGATGGCAGTGTCTCTTCTTCTCCGAGTGTACTACGAGAGCATGGTTCTCCTCTCTGCTAATGCAATTTATATGTCTGAGCATGAACAAAGGATTTGTGAGCCTTCGAGGTGGTGGCTTTGGAAATTACCACAGCAGGCTGGGGCTGCCCCACAGAGACCTGAGGTTTTAGAGGACTTTGGAGGAATGATTTTTACCGTGCTGAGCCTTGTCCTGGAAGGGAGGCAGAGTCTCTATTGCCCAACCTCCACAATGCCCCTCTCCCAGGCCTCTCTGTCCACTTATTTATTCATGTGTCTGATTTCTCTTTTGGAGACTCGGTCTTGCTACGTGTCCTAGGCTGGCCTCCGACTCACTGTCCTCCTGATGTGTGTGTGTTGTGATTACCAGCACAGTGCCATATCTGGCTCCTGGGGTCCCTCTAAAATGTTGGTAGTCTGCTGGGCAGGATGGTGCACTGGGGAGGTTGAGGCAGAAAGATCATGTGTTCTAGGTCAGCAGGGGCTATTCATTAAAATCCTAACAGGCAAGTAAGCCAACAACCCCTTTCTCTAACCATACTAAAAGGCCATTGGCTAGAATAGATGGCAGTTCATTGAATCATCTAGGGCTGGAGATGCAGCTCCATGGCAGGGCACTCGCCTATAATATGCAAAGCCTGGGTTCGTTCCCCAGCATCATAGCCGACCAACAGGCAAATAGTGACACAACCGGTAGCTCACAGCTGAAGCTCAGCACTCAGGTGGTAGAGACAGGAGGATCTAGAGTTCAAAGCCCACCTGGGGGGCTACTTAGGGAGCACCAGTCTCAAAAATGAACCAACCAAAAAAAAAAAAAAAAAAAAAAAAAAGCCAATGAGACTGGGGCTGAAGCTCAGTGGTAGATCATTTACCTAGCACATATGAGCCCCAACCTCCCAAACTAGTAACTGGAGTTGACTTGGGGTCTTAACAATGAACATCAGGGAGCCCATACAGAAGGCTCCTTTCCCAGGATCTGCTGACTTGGGAGGGGAGGTGGAAGTGAAAGCCTTTTCCGGACTTAGACTTGAGCTGTCACCAGCCGGTATGACATGTGTTTGACAGTTTCTGAGCCTCACTCCTTCTTCAGAACACGACGAGGAATAACAGCGTACACCACGAGATGGTACCTCAGGCTGAAGAAAAGACAGAGTTTTGTGTGGAAGAGACTCGTGTGGCCTCGGTGAGCTGCTTTACCTCTCTGAGCTTCTCAGCTGGCTCTCAGACAGTTGTATGAATGTTCAGTTACCCAGTGAGACTGTTCCTAGGCGCGGATTTAGACAAAGTATACGCCGCGCCCCGGCAGGGAAAGAGAAGGCTGTGGCAGAGGCAGTGGCCAGTTTGAGCTCAGCAGTCATACCCTTCTAACTGTCCTCCCAACCTGCCTAGAAAGGCATTGTGTTGTTTTGTTTTGAGACACCGTCTCAGGTGGTCTCTAATGGCCTTGAACTCCTCACCCTCTTGCCTCCACCTTCTGAGTGCTAGAATTGCCATCATGAATCACAGCATACCAGGGTTAGGAGGTCCTGGGTCTCGAACTCAGGGTCTCAGGCATGCCAGGCAAAACCCATTCTGACCATGTCATTTCCTGCTTAGAAAACCTCTATAATGGCCCTTTGGCTGTAAGGGGAAGCCCACTGCTTAACTGACACTCACCTTTCCAGCCTTGCTTCCTCTTACCCTGGATCCATGGCAGCAGTTCCCAGGCATCCTTCTGTCTCATCCCCTCCAAAGATGAGAATGGCTTTCAGAATTAATTTTGATCAGGATGGCTTCCTGATCTCATGCAACAAATAACTCTAAGAAAAAGACAATATTGCAAATTGGCCCCTTCCTGCCTTAGAATATAGCAGGAATTCATTCACTGTTTCCCCCATGAGTCACTGCCATAGAATGATCAGAACATTCTATTTCTTTGCAATTTCCCTATATTGGGTTGCAAGCCTGGAGAATGATAGATGGCTGAAATTGATCAGGGTAATCGATGCTGTGTGAAGTATTTATACACGATGGATGTATCACCTGCCAGATGTGAGCTCTGGCAAGAGCTTGCTTGTTTATAAAGCCCCCGAGATGGCATTTGTATCCGTGACTAATGTTTGGGTACCACACTGCTCACAGAGCTTCAGAAACTCCTGTTTATTCGACACGACCACCTCGTTCCTTTACTTCCTCATCCATCACAGGTCTGGGTGCTCTTTCCTACATAACAAAATCAGTGTTTTATTCAATCTTCTTTCCCCGTGACCTCCATGATATATGGAGGTGGTTTTATTTTGCATTCCCAAGCGGCCCCTAATCTCACCTCTCCCTCTAATTCAGAGCTTCTGTGATGCTGGCACTCAGTCCTGGGGCTCTGACTTTTCATTACCAAACCTGGAATATAAACCCTAAGCCCCTCAGTCCAGCTTCAGCTGGTCCTTTCAGCCCTAAGTCTTAGGGAGACGCCTGGCACCAGACAGGGATATTCTTGCTGTGAGAAAAAAAATCCAAGTGTCTGTTGCTCTATACTCACAAGGGTTTTACTGAAAGATCTCTGCATAGGACAGAATCAAAACAGCTCTGGGAACCTCAGAGACTGGAACAAGGATCTTTGGCACTACTGGCAACTGCCTTCCTTGCTGTAGTGGTTTGAATGGGAAATGCCCCCCGCCCTGCCATGCTCATGAATTAGAAACCTCAGTTGATGGTGTTGTTCTGGAAGGTTATGGAATTTATGCAAGGTGGAGTCACTGAAGGAAGTAGATCACTGGGTAGATCTTAAAGTTTTATAGTTCACTCTCATTTTTTCCCCCCTCTGAGACTGGGTTTCTCTGTGTAACAGCCCTGGCTGTCCTGGAACTCACTTTGTAAACCAGGCTGGCCTTGAACCACCTGCCTCTGCCTCTGAGTGCTAGGATTTAAGACATGGGCCACCATGCCCAACCTCCAGGTTTTGTTTTATGAGAGAGGTTCTCTGTGTAGTCCTGACTCTCCCGGAACTTGCTCTGTAGGCCAGGCTAACCACAAACTCAGAGATTGGCTTCCCTCTACCTCCAAAGTGCTGGAATCAAAGGTGTGCACCACCATGCCTGGCTCCTTCACATTTTCTGTCAACCGTCCGCTTCTGACTAGCCACCTCCTACTCCCACCATCATGCCTTCCAAGCCACAGCAGGCTGTGTCCCTTCTTAAACCATGAGCTACAGCCGGGTGGCGGTGGTTCATGCCTTTAATCCCAGCACTTGGGAGGCAGAGGCAGGCAGATCTCTGTGAGTTCGAGGCCAGCCTGGTCTACAAGAGCTAGTGCCAGAATAGGCTCCAAAGCTATACAGAGAAACCCTGTCTCGAAAAACCAAAAATAAATAAATAAATAAAATAAAACCATGAGCTACTAGAACTATTTTTCTTCAATAATCTGCTTTTCTTGG
This sequence comes from Arvicola amphibius, assembly GCF_903992535.2. Lineage (NCBI taxonomy): Eukaryota > Metazoa > Chordata > Mammalia > Rodentia > Cricetidae > Arvicola > Arvicola amphibius. Next base: position 97,923,312 of record NC_052057.2, read on the forward strand.
AGATTTTATCACAGTAATGAGAGAAGTAACAAAAATGTCCCCTTTCTGCTTATCCTATGTGATGGCTTCATCCTCTTCTGCAGATGCTTTCCTTTTGAGGTGAGAAATACACTACAGTCATGGGGAATACACACACCATGGTCATTGGGGAATATACCATTGTCATCAAGGAATACCCACAGTCAGTGGGGAACACACCATGGTCAACAGGGAACACACGACGGTCATTGGGGACTACACTATGGTCATCGGGGAACACACCATGGTCATCGGGTAATACACCATGGTCATGGGGGAATATGTCATGGTCAGTGGGGAACACACCATGGGGGCACCATGGTCATCAGGGAACACACCGTGGACATCAGGGAACACACCCTGGTCATTAGGGGACACACCCTGGTCATGGGGAATACACCATGGTGATCAGGGAAATATACCACAGTCATCAGGGAACACACCACGGTCATTGGGGAGTGCACCATGGTCAGTGGGGAACAGACAATGATCAGTGTGTCACTCCTGACCAAGGAAAGTGTGCTTCCTCTGGGTCACTGGTGGCAGCTGGGGGCTAGGGAGTTCTGACTGACCTAGCACCATAGCTCAGTTCTGTGGTCAGCAGGAGAGAGAAGGAGAGAACCCCATTCCATTAATCTAACTCCTCATTGGGCAGCACCCGTGCACTGGGCTGGTCCCAGCCTCTCTTCAACTGCTTCACAACACTGGAGAAGGAAACAGGCTCTAGCTGGCCGCTGCAACAATAGGGATACAGTGTAACGTTGGAGATGGCTCAGAGCGCTGCCGGAGTCCCGGCATGACCTTCATCTGCCTGTTCTGACAAGGCTTCCAGAAGCCAAAGTTCTCGTCTCAAGAGAGAGCAGGAGTGAGCAAGGGAATGAATGAGAGAGAGACTGTGCAGGTGACCCTCAGGGAAGCTCTAGTTCTGAGTCAGTCTCAGCAACCCAAGGAGGCCAGACCTGAGTGTGAAATGTGAAAGACTGGAAAGATGAGCTAGGGTTAGAACAGCTTCTCACAGTCTTGGTTCTTTTCTCTCCCCGCTCAGCCTCCCACAGAACTCCACAGAACTCCAGTCTCAAGGCCAAGTTCTAAAGTGCCTCGTTTTGAATTCCTCAGCGGAGGCTCAGAGCTGCCCGAGGGATTCCACAGTGTCTTGCCACATCTCTGTCCTGGGCTTTCATGTTCCTCCTTGTTCTTGGTTATTTGTTTACCCATCTTAGATTCTTTACAGCATCAAAAGGCCTGGAATGTAGGACTCGGGGCCTAAATGTCCTTCGTGCTCACACAGCTCGGCTCACGCGGCTCGGCTCACGCAGGCTCTCAGTGAGTGATCAGAAAGTAATTGAATCCTGATCGCTCAGCTAATTGGACAGTTTTTTCCCTCCTGGGAGCAACCAGTGAGAGATGACATTGGCTTCACGTAGGAAGAAATTTGAAATTTACCTAACATTTTCTCGACATAGCCAATTATTTTCTTTTTGCCCAAACAAAAAGAGCTTTATAGATTTTACTGATTATAAAGTTGATAGCTATGCATATAGAAAATGCAAGTGATACATAAAAGCATAAAGAATAAATTTAAAACCACACAAGCTACTTTCTCCCAGAGGCAGCCTGCTAACATTGCAGCTAACAACCTTCCAGACATTTCTCTATAAATCTAGCTGTTATTAATATGTAACTTAATAAGAACGTAGTAAAAATGTAACATGAGGTAGCCCTCAGAGAAATGCATTCAAAAGAATTACTATTAAATACAATGTTGTTTTCTTTTTAGACGATATAAGTGGGTTCTCTGATGTTCCCAGAAGGATTTAAGACAACTACTTTCAATATTTGCATAAAAAGGTTTTACCTGCTCTCTCTCTCTCTCTGTTTTATTGAGATGTACTTGACATTTTATAAAATTCACCTGCTAAAATTGTATGGTACGGTGGTTTTTAGTGTACCCAGAAGGGCGTGCAGCTATTACAGCTACCCAATTCCAGAACACTGCAAAAGGAAACCTGACACCCTTTAAGAAATCACTCTCAATGCCTCTCCTAACCACTTCCTGACAATCACTAATTTACTTTCTGTCTCTATGGACTTGTCTACTTTGGATCGTTCATACAAACAGGGTCACTCAGGGGCTGGAGAAATGACTCAGCAGTTAAGAGCTCATACTGCTTTTGCAAGAGGACCTGAGTTCAGTTCCCAGAACCCATATCAGGCAGCTCACAATCGCCTGTAACTCTAGCCTCAGGGTTCTTCTATTCTCTTTTGGCCTCTGAGGGCACCTGCATTCACACACACACACACACACACACACACACACACACACGCGCACGCACGCGCACACATACACACAGTGTAAGGAATGGGCCATTAATAAAACCTACCTGCTTGAGCATACTTGATAGTACAAATATTAAAATAAATAGGGTTTAACAATCTGATGGCTCTTGTGACTGACTTTAATTTAGCATGGCATTTGTGAATTTCCGTGTCAGCATGTGCCAGTATCGACTTCCTTTTATGAATGAATAATACTGCGTTGTCTGGAATACTACTTTTCACTTATTCATTCAGTGGCTGGTAGATGTTTGGACTGTCATATTTGTTGACTCTAATGAATTGTGCTGCTATAAACACTAGTGTAAAAGTTTTATCTGAGCAAATGTGTTTTTTTTTTTTTTTTTTTTACCCCTCTTGGGTCTATGCCTATGAGTGAAATATTTGGGCTATATGGTAATTCTATATTTAACTTTTTGCAAAGCTGCCAAACCATTTTACATTCTCCCTAGCAGTGCAGATGGCTACTGCTGTTTCCCACCCTTGACTCCATGTATTGCTGTTGTTTCTCTTATTCTAGCCTCCTAGAGTGAAGTAATATTTCATTGTGAGTTTGCTTTGCATTTTCTCAGTGACCAATAGCATGAGGTAATTTCTCATGTGCTTCTTGGTCATTTACATATCTTCTTTTGACAAATGGTGTTTTCTTCAAATTCTTTACCTGCTATGTAATTAGGTTATTTATTTATTTACTTGTTTGTTTTAGATTCACTTGTATTTATTGATTTTTCTAGTTTTAATCCCTGAGGTGTACCGCATACCTGGGGTCCCATTTAATGGTCCTCTCCGGAAGTCTGCTATGGTGTTTGGTACAGACCTTGCCAGTTTCCATAGGCCCAGGTTACCTTTCCCCACTTTTGTTATTTTGCCACCAGAAGTCACTGTATGGTTCTTTTGTTTTGGACATGAGCCCATCTCTTGCCCAAGCTGAATTTGGTTTCATCTCAGGCATGAACAGCTGCCCTTCTTCATTCTGGAGACCTGCTTATAGCCAACAAGACAGCCTGCCCACACCTTCCAGACATGTTTGCCCTCTAGAAGTCCTGTTCCCTGCGGCTTCCACAGGCTCTGGGATGGTGAAGAGAGAGTTTTTAAAAATTGTTGATTTTAACAGTTCCTTAAATATGCTGAGCTTAGACCCTTATAAGATTTACAAAGCCCTTCCTTACCTAACATCTGACTTTCTTAATTCAGTTCTTTGAAGCATAAGTGGTTTTTATATCTGACCAAGTTCACTTACCCATTCTTCTGTGTCAGGGCATGCTTCCCGTTTTGCCGTGTGATGATTAATCTTGATCAACCACTTGATTGGATTGAGAGTAACAAAGGAGGAAGTGTTTCCATAGACGGCTAGCTAAGAAAGGAGGACTCCCTGACTGGGCACGATACCATCCCCTACCCTGGGGCCTCAGATGGAATGAAAATAGGAAAGGTCTTCCCAGGTCTTCTCTCTCTACCACGTAGATGTGGGTTGTGCCTTCCCTGACAGGATGAGCTGAAATCTTGGAAACTGAGCCAAAGGAATCCTTCTTTTAGGTTTTTTTTCTTAGATTATTTTATCAGAGCAACAGCATGCCTACACATGTTCTCATAAGTCCAACTGTTCTCCTCCCCTGCATTGGGAACCTGCCCCGCTTTCTGACTGTGTGGTCTGGCAGCCTATGTCCTCACAAACACAAGGATTTCTTGTTACCCAAGATTCCTCTGTGGTTACTGTGACCAGCACATCCTTACCACACAACCCACTTTGGGCAGACTTCCAGACTCGCTTTGATGTTGGTTTGTGACTTTGCCAACTTTGTGATAAAGGTTTTATCTTCCTGCCTCCCTCTGCCTGTTCTGGGCTTGCCATCTTGCCGGGTACCCCACCTTTTCACTCTCCCCTCTCTCTCCTTTCAACATCTGTGTTTATTCTGTGATTTTCTGACTCCCCTTGCCTTACCTCCCTAGTGATGGAGTGCAGTAATAACAAGACGGGTAGAGCCGAGTTGCAATCAAGATTGGACATTTACAAGCTGGGGAGCCTTGGGCAATTTCCTGACAGCTCTGCTTCCCAGCTGACTCATCTGTCCAGTAAGGATCATGATGCGTGTCTTGCTGAGGAGCATCTGAAGTTCCAATGAAGCCCTCTGTGCCAGTGAAGGGGATGGAGTCACGTTCAAAAGTACAAGCCATTGCTTCCAACTCCAGGCCAAATCTTTCTGTCTTCTGCCACCTCTAGCTCTCCTGTCTCCTTCTATCAGAAATGTTAACTAAGAGTAACGTTCCCCATGGGCCCAACATCTTCATCTCATCTTCCCTCTGCCCCCATCTCTCCCTCTGCGCCCATCTCTCCCTCTGTGCCCATCTCTCCCTCTGTGCCCATCACTCCCTCTGCCCCTCATCTCTCTCTCTGTCCCCCCATCTCTCCCTCTGTCCCCCCATCTCTCCTTTTGAGACAGGGTCTCATTCAAACCTGATCTGATCTTAAATTTTTGGTCCTCCTGCTACTTCCCAAATGCCCAGATTATAGATGTATGCTACCACACTTGGGTTCCGTGGTGCTGATGGTAAAAATATTCCTTAAAAAGAGCCTGGTCCCATCAAACCAGATTAGACCTAATCAAAAATGTCCACATTTAATAAATGCCACATTCCCTGGTGGATGGGGACAGCATGGCGAGGAGAGGAGCCCACGCAAACCCCAGAGACCATGTGTTCCTTTTTCCAGCGTGACCCTAAATACCCTATCTTCAGAGGTTTAGCTAAAATGTTCATACCTTTTAACCTAGAGCAATAGGCTTTTGCTATAACACCAAGATGCAAATCTGTTCCAGTTCTTTTAGAGGTTCCTGGAAAAGTTCTACTGCTGTATCAAAAATCAGGTTGGGCTGGGCGGTGGTGGCGCACGCCTTTAATCCCAGCACTCGGGAGGCAGAGGCAGGCGGATCTCTGTGAGTTCGAGGCCAGCCTGGTCTACAAGAGCTAGTTCCAGGACAGGCTCTAAAAAAGCTGCAGAGAAACCCTGTCTCGAAAAACCAAAAAACAAAATCAGGTTGGGTAAAAAACTAACAGTCTCCAGAGCCTTTTGCTAACTCTAGCCAGTTTCAAGTATATTTTACAGGTCACTCCTGCTGCCTGGGCCAAGACCAACCCACAAAGCGCTCATCAGACAACGCCAAAGACCTGCACCAGCTCCTGGGACTTCACTATTGGTACCAACTCTTCTGGATCAAGGACACTTGCCAACTAAAATCTGGTTTTATCTGCTATTGTGTCCCATCCCATGGCTAGCCCCATTTTATAGGGCCAATAATAATATTATTTTTTTTTCTCCCAGCCACCTGCCTTCTCATCTCCCTCAAAAAGCAGCTGCCTGAGGACTCCAGGATGCAGCTCCAGCCACACCTCTTGCTGAGGGTGGGCACACCAAACCCAGGTGTCCCTTCTCCCACATTGCCCCACATCTGCAGGAAGTAGTCAGACTTGAGCCGATGCCCTTATATCCAAGGACTCTGTCTCTTTCCTGCAAGATGGAGCAATTCACAACCCCTGGACAGTGTAGATTTGGAGACAAGCAATAGGATTTCCAGATTAGAGCGCAGGATTCTTTCCTGAACTTGTCAGGGGACCTGGGCAAGTTCTTGTCCTTTGGGTCTCCATTTTCCCACACAGACCCTGCGAGCCCTGCTGTATAGTGACCTGCCTGTCACATGTGTTGTGTTCTAATACAAGGCTCATTCATGTGTGTTCTGAGACATTGCTCTCCCCCACCCCCATCCTACTCGACAGTCTTGTTTTTCTTGAGTCCCCTTGGCCAAGTTCAGCTCAGACCTTACTTCCTGCCCTGGCGAGCTGTGCCTGGCTGTTGCCCTCACCTTACAGCCGAGAGTAGGTTGTTATTGTGCAAATGAATTCAGCTGTTGGCCCAGCTTCTACACGGTGCTTTTTCTGAGAGTTTCAAGTTTGGTCTCTCCCATTCCATTCCAAGCCCTTACACTGATGACCTGTGAGATTGTTTTTCCAAACACAAAACACGAGCCAGAAACTTGCTATTTAGCTCAGATAATCCTTGAATTTGAGATCTTCCTGTCTCAGCCCCTCAAGTGCTGGAACTATAGGCGTGCACCACCATAGGCAGCTCTCCCGTGGGATCCTCCTAAAAACCCGCATCTGAGAGCTGCCACTCCGCTGCTGGGAAGCCTAGCCCTGCCCCTGCAGCCTCCTTTCGGAGCTCCCCCTACCCTCTGCTCTCCTCAGCAGCTACTGCAGGAAGCTCCCCTGATTCTCTGGCTCTTTCTGTGCCCCCACTCCCCGAAATTCTACTCACTCCCTGAGCTTCAGACCCACTGCGACTTTCTCAGAAGCTTTCCTTGATCTTCTCATTCAGTGGAAAGCTTTGTCGTTTCTACACTGCCACACAGTCATTTGTGTTCCCCCGGGAAGGCTCGCTCACTTTCCCTTCCTTACTGTGGAAAAGGCAGATGGCGCGTGACTGAGACAGGTGCGGCACACGGCACCACTCGGCAACCACGTGTTGTCTAAGGGATGATTCAGCTCTGGGTTTCTGGCTTTTGTCTCCCTCCCAGTGATGGGCCTGAAAGGCCCCATTCCACTTAGCACCACAGTTTCCTGAAGGGCTCTGGCTCACGTGCTGCCAAGCCCCGAGCACACTCAGAGTTTACACAAAGGAGCAGCAGGAAGCAGGGATTAGAGCAAGATCTTAATCAGCAAGCTCCCAGACACCTGCTGGCACCGGAGCCTCGGGGGAAGTCCCAGTCAATGCCCACAAAGGCAAGCGGTGGATGGGGCGCACAGACAGGGTCCCCAGTGCTTGGACTGGGCCGTCTGACCATTTAGGTCCTTCCTATCCTAAAGGGCTAGAACTGATTAGTGAAGAGATCAGTGGATCCCAGCAACCTCTGGTCTAGGTGCTGGGGCTGACAGGTAAAGAAGCTGCCAAGATCACCAGGCAAGTCAGGGCAAGGCTGAGGAAGAAACCGGGATACTCCCTCCCAGGCCTGGCCACACTTTTCTGCAATAGTCTTGGGGCTTTGCAAGTGTGGCTGCAATGAGAATAAACAAGTGTTCTCCCTCTCCCACTTCGCCCCATGCCTGCAGGAAGTAGTCAGACTTGAGCCAACGCCCCTTTATTCAAAGAGAGCCTAAAATGTTGGTCATAAATATCATCTCAGCTCCTTATCACACCCCTATATCCAAAGAGTCTGGAATGTGTTATGAAGTTGGGAGCGTCACCGCAGCTCCTGACCGGGGAGTTGCATTGGTCTGGACTCCAACTCCCAGCCTGCCAAGCACTGACCCCTCCCTGGGGGAAGGTCAGCACCACTCCCACAGTGTATTAGGCAGCCGCCCAAGGAAGGAACATGTGGTCTCCAGGGTTTGCATAGGCTCTTCTCGCCAGCCATCCTGCATGTATTAAATGTGGGCGTTTTAATTTGCTCTAACCTGGTCTAATTGGAGTTATTTGTGTCAGCGGAGAGGCTTTTCTTAAGATTAAACCAAACAGATGGAACAGCAATAAGACCTTAACATAGGCACCTGCCCTTGAAATCGTAAGAGCAAAGTCACTGAGAGAGGGATGATGATGGCAGCTAAGAAGGAAGAGACAGCAAAGGAATAAGATAGGACAGAGAGAGGCGCATGCACAGAAAGACATCAGAAATTATTTAAAACAACAGAGACCAAAAATCAAATTAGAAGGAGACACAGGGTGTGTGAGAGAGGAGGTAGAAGAGGAGGCAGTCTAGCTGAGGGAGCCAGTGTTCTGCTCTTCCTTCTGCTGCCTCCTGGAGAATGCACCAGTGTTGACTGCATCTGCTCCCCCTTGCGACTCACAGGCCCACAGGATAACATGGCCTCAATGCCTTTGTCCTCCTCCTCCTCCTCCTCTTCATTGTGTATGTGTATCTCTGCATGAGCACATGCCACAAGTGTGTGGGTGCCCAAGAAGACCAGAAAAGGTGTACTATTCTGGCTCTTTAAGAGACAAGCCACACCCACTCCCTTCCTCCTTGCAGCCTCTGCCCCACTCTCCTCTCTCCCTGTCCCCTCTCTGGGAGAGGCAACTTCTGCCTCTCTACCCACTTCTCCACTCCCCCATCTCTCTCTCCTCTTCTCCTCTCTCTTTCTCTCTCTCCCCCTTCTTCCCCTTTTCCTTCCCCTCCATAACCCATCTAATAAATATCTAACTTTACTTCACATGGTGTGTCTATCTGTCTCTCTCACCCGCCCACCGCAGTCACATGGAGCCTGCTGCATGGTCTCATGCACCATCCCTGCTTAGGACCCTGGCAGCTTGCAGCAAACCCATCTGCATGGTGTGCCTATCTGTCTGCCCCTTGCCCATCGGCCACCCACATGGCTAGCCGCCGGGGACACCCAGGGGACCAGCCACCTTGGTTTGTGGGGACCCGCAGCAAATCCATAACAAGGATTCCCCTTCTACTGGAGTTGTGGGTGGTTGTGAATCCAACATAGGTTCTGGGGACTGAACTCAGGTCATCTGAAAGCATTGCACGCTCTTAATGATGAGCCCTCTCTTCAGTTCCTCCTGTCTTGAGACTACTTTATTGGGTGCTGGGGCCTCCTCAGCTTTCCAGACTGAGCATGGTCTTCAGCAGCTATGGACATATAAGACGGGAGTGGAGAAAGAGTTGAAGTCCATCACATTTGCTTGGGCAGGTCAAGGGACTGGGAGGAGTTTCCCCCCTAGAACTTAAACCAGCAGATTCCCAAGGTCTTTCTAGCCTTGGCTTCCTGACTACTTGAGCCTATAGGACAAAGGAATCAGTCAAGGAGACTAACTCCACCTGTTGGTTCCTCCAGCAAAGAACTCTCCTGTGTAAATGCCAATGTTCTGCCCATTAGAGCTGGAACACGGCAGTTACTTCTTGACTAACTTCCACATTGCCCAGAAGGGGAGATGAACAGAGAAGGTCACTCTCAAGACAGGTGCTTCAATGGGAACTTTGGACCTTCTGCATGCTCAGGGCAGGGATGGAAGCTAGGAGAACTAGATTAAGGTTTCCAAAGATTTGCTTATTTTTATTTTTATTTTTTTTTTTTTTTTTTTTTTTTTTTTTTTTTTTTTTTTTTGGTTTTTCGAGACAGGGTTTCTCTGTGGCTTTAGAGCCTGTCCTGGAACTAGCTCTTGTAGACCAGGCTGGTCTCGAACTCACAGAGATCCGCCTGCCTCTGCCTCCCAAGTGCTGGGATTAAAGGCGTGCGCCACCATCGCCCGGCGCTTATTTTTATTTTATATCTATGAGTGTTTGCCTGCACGTATGTATGCCTGCCACATGCATGCAGGGCCTATGGAAGCCAGAAGAGGGAATCCAATCCCTTGGTTACCAGTTGCTCTGGGCTGCTTGACTTGGGTGCTGGGCACGGATACCTCCCTAAATGCAGAGGGGCTTCCAGTTGTCACAGCTCATTCCCAGGATACAACCTTCCTCTGTCCCCGCTCTTGGACCTTCTGGAAACTTCAAGTCCCTGTTTCCCTAGTTTCACTCAGTCTCTCTATAAGCACGCAGGTGGGAGACAAAAGAAGTCAAGCAGTAAGAGTTTTATTTGGGTATGGGAGGGAGATACAGAGTGAGAGAGCGAGAGCGAGAGCGAGAGCGAGAGCGAGAGCGAGAGAGAGAGAGAGAGAGAGAGAGAGAGAGAGAGAGAGAGAGAGAGAGAGAGAGAGAGAGAGAGAGAGAGAGAAAAGCAGAGCAGACGGGGAGAGGAGGGGAGGGGATGGAAGAACCGCCGCCCCCCAGCAGAGTTGCCCAGGTGGGAAGAGAGTGATTGGGAGTGGGCGGAGCTTCTCTTAAAGGGGCCTTTGCACCTGGCGTACAGTGCCTTAGCAGAGGGGTGACTGTGCCCAAGGGGCAGGGCCAAAGTGTGCCTGGATGCTAACACTCAATCTCTTTACTTTCTCAGCTACAATCTAGAGACTCAACCTAGCGACCTCACTGGCTCCTAAAGTCAACACCATTCAACCATGCCCGGTTCCATATGAACCGAGGAGGAACAAGCTGCTCCTGTGAATTCTGGTTGCGCTAAACTCTTTCGGAAGCTCTGAAGAAGCTTCCTATCCATAGAAAACAACTCCTCAGTTTTACTGAAGCTACTTGGAGAACCTTTTAAGTGAGGCATGGGTGTGGACAGCTCTGGACAGGACCCTGGAGAGCAGAGGACTGACAAGGGCGTTCGCATCCAGAGCCCCCACCCACGTGGCTATGGCAATGCAGCCTTTCGGGGCTTAGCATGCTATTAGAAAGTTGCATCCCTCCCCCATCCTTCAGTGAGCCTTCTAGCAGGGCTGATGACAAAGGATGCTCCCTAACTTTCCCCTGGAGTAGGAGAGGACGGTTACAGCAGGTCTTAGCATCTTCATGCCCCTGCAAAATACAACTCAGAGTCCTTACTTTGGGCTACAGGGGGGCCCCAGGCAATCTGTTCCTTGCCTCTTCCATAATTTATTAGCCAGCAGGAGCTCAGTATGCTGTCCACACCAGTTTCTCTACTCAAACAGCAAGCACAATCCAGCCTCCACACCTGCCTTTGCACCTGCTCTGCTCCCTGCTGGACGCCCTCCACCCCACTCCCAGACATCCCAGAGGCCGGCTCCTTTTGTCCTTCATCCTCAGCTCAAAGGTCACCTCTGCAGAAAAGCCTTCCCAGACTGCCTCAATAAAATTGCATCCTGTCACTCCCTGTGTCTTCAATCTGCTTAAATTCTCTTCATAGTCTCGATCATTACCTGATGTCAAAGTATAATTTCCAAAGAGTCAGAAACATGACTTTCTCATTCAGCATCTGCCAGATGTCAGCAATATATTTCATTTGTTAGTGGAGGGCTCAGCCAGTCCACAGCGCTGGCTCTGAGGGAAAAGAGTGCCGATCTACTAATCAATGAGAAAGAGGATCTGGACGGATTGCCAAGCCATCTACTAAATTGGTGAATGTCCTACAGGACATTGAATCTGTAGCCTTTGGGGGTTATCTTTTCATCCAGACAGAAATCGTTTGCATCTCTGCTGGACAGAATCACTTGAAGCTTATCAGTCTGTTTAAGTTAGCCACTCACTTCTTAGAAGTAGAGTCCCAATCAATAGTAACCGCGAGCCAACGAAGTTACCCTCCTGGAAAAGAGGCGTTCAAAAGACCCTACTGAAAGAAGCGTTCTGAGAGAGCCATCCCACCAGACAGCCCACTCCAAGGGACCATTCAGATCTTGATGTGTGGCTAGTGTGACTGGGGAACAGAATTGCAACTGTTTAAATTAAATCAATGCTGTAGCGTTCATACATTAATATAACATAAAACTGAAATTATGATGGCTAACATTATGTTTTAAGTTTAAATTAATGTGCTTAAGAGATCCATAAAACAAAAATTCCCCTAATGTATAAGTGTTCTGGTGGAAGCTTTACCCCAGCCCCTGGTAAAATGTTTTTTTAAAAATGTTTACAAGATCCCCCACAGAGCAGCCGCGAGTCAGGAGGGTGGCGGGTCCCGAGTGGGTTACCCAAGATCCCCAGGCGGTTCATGAGCAGTGGCTCATCCCTGGCGGGCTGGTCCCGCCATGTGGCGAGTGGGGCTTGCGGCAGGTTTGGGAGAGCCACCCAAGCGGGCGGGTGTGGGCATGCGGGGGTGGGGGGGGGGGTAAAAGGCACACAGACACGGTAGGCAGGCATAGAACAGGACATTTATTACTTAGAGGAGAGAGAGCGTAGGGAAAGAAGGAAGAGAGAGAGAGAGAGAGAGAGAGAGAGAGAGAGAGAGAGAGAGAGAGAGAGAGAGAGAGAGAGAGAGAGAGAGAGAGAGAGAGAGAGAGAGAGATGCACACGCCAAGAGAGGACAGTAAGAGAGAGATCCAATATGGCGGGGCGGGGGGTGGTTTGCCGGGAGTGGGCGTGGCTTGCCCCTTAAAGGACCAAAAGAATAACACCTGGCATCCACATACCCAAAGAGTCTGGAGTATTTGGGTGGAAGCTCTACCCTAAGTCCCTCCCCCAGCCCTCTCCAAACTCTGCTGCATGTTCCAATTGACTTAATATTACACTGCATCTCAGAAAGCCCACCCCTCACTCAGAGATGCTCAAGACCACTTCCCACAGGGTGTTTAAACAGCCCCCTCAAAAACAGACACCTGATTTTCCAGTCTTCCTTTTTTGTCTCCTTTCTGGGGGGCTGGAAAATCATCCAGGGGCATTTTTATCCATTAAGCTTGGGCTTTTTCAAATTCGGTTTGATTTGGATTCCTGCATCCGCAGAGAGGCTCATGGGGTGCAGAAACTTCTTTTTTTTTTTTTTTTGGTTTTTCGAGACAGAGTTTCTCTGTGGCTTTGGAGCCTGTCCTGGAGCTAGCTCTTGTAGACCAGGCTGGTCTCGAACTCACAGAGATCCGTCTGCCTCTGCCTCCCGAGTGCTGGGATTAAAGGCGTGCGCCACCACCGCCCGGCCTCAGAAACTTCTTAATAAGCCCCACTTGACCAAGAACAGATAAATTCCTGGAATGCTGGGGGCTGTTGTTCATGTAAGATAACAAGCCACGGGTTTTGCTTCTGTGAACAGGGCTGGTTGCTCCAACTGCACAGGATGTGGGTGATCACGGGTAGGTGGGAGGCAGGTAGGCAAGAAGAAGGTCAGGATGAATGCTTGCCCCTGATAGGATGGAGGTAGGAAGTACGTACCCTTGTGGGTTTTGCCTTTATAAGCCTTGGACCAATGTAATTTGTGGTCATCCTTTGGGAATCCTGGGTATGGACCTGGCCAGTGTCCATCATCCTGGCCAGTATTTAATAAAGCTTGCTTCAAATTTGTCTCAGAAATTGTGATAGTGATCTTATTCTTACCAGGTGGGAAAAACAAAATACATTAAGGTCTGATGTCAGTAATTTAATATTATGTTTATATAAATTATAGCATATGAAAATATAAGGTTATTACAGTCTATCTATTTAGTATAAAGTTAATAAATTAAACTTAAATGGTGAGCTGCTGCTAGCGGATTCCATATTTGGCAGCCTTGTCCTAGAAAGTTAGATGACAATTAGGCCACATGCTAGTCACTTTTCATTGCTGTGACCAATTTAAAGAGGCAGGTTTTATTTTGGCTCATGATCTTAGATAGTTCAGTCCATGGCCATTCAGCCTTCTGTGCTTGTGCAGGACATCATAGAGGCAGAGAAAAGTCTTCACTTCCTGTAGGCTAGGAAGTGGAGGTGGCAAAAGGGACCATGGCTGACATCCGCAGGGACTCCCAATTCCTCCAGCTAGGCCTTACCTCTTCAGCATTCAACAGCATGCCAGAATAAAGCCACAAGCTGGGGAAGAAGAGTTCAAAACACTTGCTGTTCAAAACATGCAACAGCTTGTTAGACGGTGTTGCAGGGCACAGGGTCTTTGGCTCGGACACCATATTCATGCATGCATGGAAGGGGGCGGCAGTGGCCTTTCTTCCTCATAGGAATCTACTTTGTGTTCTCCCAGCACTTAGGACGGGTGTGCACAGCAGGAACACAATCAATAATTGTTGAATGAATAAATAAACACAAAGCAGCCAGGATCTTGCCAGGAACCAAAGGCTAAGAGACTCCCCGTGGTAAGTTTGGCTGACAAGCATCAGCGGGAGTGGCGCCTGATTCCTTGCTTCAAATGGCTTTCTTATTGTGCAAAGTGCTCCCCTGCTGCTGACCCCAGCCCTCCCCTCCCCCCCCCAGTATCTGACTGTGGTGGTGTTCTTTAGAGGATGTGTCAGAACTGAGTGAGGAACTGTGGGAAGGGCTGAGATCTGGGGGCAGTGATGAAGCCCTGGGGACCAGGAGGACTGAGATGGCTGTGGAGCAGCAGACCCAGGGTGGACAGAAGACTCCCAGGAGAGAAGGGACACAGACTGGACACAGACGCCTGGACAGTGGCAGAGTACAGCTCAGACAGTGGCAGAGTACAGCCCTAAAGCAGAGCCTGGTCATCCACGGATTTGCCTCCCTGAGTCTACCTCCTAGGCTCCCTCAAAGACATAGCATCCTTTGGGCATGTCCCTTGGGCCTCTCGGCCTTGTTCTCTACCATCCAGGGGAGTGAAAATGAAGTGGGGTGAGAGTTGCTTTTGGGGCTTCAGGAACTTCCATTCTGAAGTTACAACAAGAGACCATGTCAATGAGGTCTTCGTTTCTTGGGGGTAATCCTGTATCACCTGACTGTCAGAGGGAGGGCTTAGATAGGGTGACCAGGGCTAGTTGGTGTGACTGAGCCAAGGGCTGGAGTGAGCTGTACTTCGCGCCCCTCCCATCCCTAAGAATTTCCTACCATCTTATCTTTCCTCCAAGGGAAGTCCTCCAACATGGGAGCTGGAAGGGTCTTAGAAACTTTAATCTGGCTTTAGAGTTAAGGATAGACGAAATAGGTCATAGAATTTGCCTCCAAGACTAAGGAAAGTTGCCGAGGCCAGGATATGGCAGGGGTTTCCCTGAATGGAGGCCCAGAGAGGCCATTGTATGAATCTGTGAAGTAGATCCCAAGATGTTGGAGATACCTGCCGAGGAGAGTTTGCTAACAGGGATTGGAACCAGCCCAAGAGAAAGAAGTATGTGCAGCCAACAAAGCTGAAAGGAGCTGGAGATCTGAAGAGTGCTTTGACATCAGACACGGGGATGCAGAGTTTGAAGTTTGCCCAGCTGGTTTTTGGTCTTGCTTTGGTCTAGTGTTTACTCACTATGATCCTTTCCCTATGTTTTTAAATGGTAATGCATATCCTGTGCCATTATGTGTTGGAAGTATGTTATCTGCTTTTTGCTTTTGATTTTATGAAGAATTACAGTTAAGAGATTGCTTGAATCTCAGAAGGGACTTTGAACTTTAGACTTAAAAGCATTGCTGAGGCTGTTATAGACAACAGGCACTTTTGTAGTTGGAAAATGTATTTTGCATTATGGTATGGTTGCAAGCTTATGGGGGTCAGGGAGTGGAATTTGATAGTTTGAATGTAATTGGTCTCCATACGGTCATTGGGAGTGGCACTATGGGGTGTGGCTTATTGGAATAGGTATGGAATTGTCGGAGGAAGTGTGTCACTATAGGGGTGGGTTTTGAGGTACCATACATGCTCAAGCCATGCCTAGTGTCTCAGACCACTTCCTGTTGCCTGTGGGTCAAAATATAGGACTCTCAGCTACTCCTCCAGTACCATGTCTGCCTGCATCCCACTGTGATGATAATGGACTAAATCTCTGAAAATGTAAGTCACCACAATTAAATGTTTTTCCTTTATAAGAGTTGCCATGGTCATGGTGTCTCTTCACAACAATAGAAACCCTAAGACTCTTCCCTTTAGTGACTTAGCATAATAAAGTCAAGAGTTACCAATATTGTGGCAGTACACGGCAGGATTTCCTTCCTTACTGAGTGTGGATAACACGTTATCATGTGTGTACCCAGCCTTCCTGCCTCTGCCTCCCCAGTGCTGGAATTAAAGGCATGCACCACCATCGACCAGCCTTCTTCCAGCTTTTTAAAAGAAATTATTGATTTTATTTTATGTGTATTTTGTTTTATTTTATGTATTTTGCCTGCAAGCATGTTTATGTACCACATGTGATGAATTTGTGGAAACAAACCAAACACAGTGTGTTCTCAGAGACCCCAGAAATACAGACAGGAGGAGGAAGTCTCCTTTCCTACCCAGAACAGAGTTTGATTCACACCATGGCAGCCAAGATGATGCTGCAACAAAAAGACTGGGGAAGAAGAAGCAGTGAGTCCCCAGGTCAGGAACATGTGCTGTCTGTCCAGGGAATCCCAGATGACTCAGGGTGGCTGGGGGCCCTTGGTGATAGGAAGCCACAGAAAGTTCTTGGGGGAGGGAAGCGCTGGGATTGGTGATATGCAGTAACTAACAGATTTTTGACCATCATCTTGATTTTATGAAGAATTACAGTTAGCCGAACGTGTTCAATTAGGAAGACGCGAAATCCAATCTGCGTGGACTCAAGAGCGATGGTTTTCCCGACGGGAGGCAGGAGGAAATCCAAGCTCTTAGAAAGCAGTAGCTTCAGGCACTGCTGCAAAGCCCCTGTTAGCAGGTCCTCAGTCTTTGCAGAGGTGATACTGTAGCCTGGTTTCCCCGCGGCTTATACAGCGGAATGTTGTACGTGTTTAACATCTGATCTTTGAAAGATGGAGAGGAAAAGGCACAAACCAGGGAGCAAAGCTATGACTTCAAACTTCCCGTTGGCGCAGCATTAGCTCGTGTGTCTGGTGACCAGACGGGCTAACAAAAGACGTGGGTGGAGGGATGGGTCAGCTAGGGGAGAGGAAGAGGTGGGCTTCCATCCTGGGTGCGCCTAGTCTTAGGGTCACGGTGGTTCACAAGGAGACACCCGCAGACTGTTGTGTTTATGGGCTTGAAACTCCGGGTACAGCTGTGGGAGATGTGGATCAGTTGGTGGAGCCTTTACCTAGCCAGTCCAAGGCCCTGGCTTCACCCTCAGCACCACATAAACTGGGCATGGTGGCATATGTCTGTAAGTGTATCCCTTGGGAGGTGAAGGCAGGAGGATCAGAAGTTCAAGGTCAAGCTGGGCAGTGGTGGTGGTGTTGGTGGTGGTGGTGGCACATACCTTAAATCCCAACACTCAAGAGGCAGAGGCAGGTTGACTTTGAGTTCAAGGCTAAATTGGTCTCTGTAGCAAGCTCCAGGACAGCTAAGGCTACACAGAGAAACCCTGTTTTTTTAAAAAAAAAAAAGAGAGAGAAAGGGGAATGGGGGGTGGAGGCCAGTGTGAAGGAGGCAGCTTATGTCATGTAAATGGAAAGTCTGGGAACCATTAGGTATACCATTAGGAATGAATGTCTCTATTGAGAGGTTTAGTGATGTCCAATGATGTCAGATAGCATCTGCCTATCTTCTACCTATCAGTTCTCCTGATCTTTGGCGTTACTCTGTTCATTTCATTGACTCTCTCCACTAGACGTGCTTAGTCATCCAATGGGTGGAAGGAGGCGTTCTGCCAGCATCCCCACGGTCCTGGGAGAACTCCAGTTGCCTGGCTTGGGTGTAGAAAGAATCCCGAAGTCCTGAGTGCAGGAAGGGTGGCTACCATGACTGGTAGTGCCTCTGTGGCTGTGAGAATGGGGAAAGAACATTTGCCCAAGGAAGGAGTGTGGATTCTCCTGGGGATGCATGCTGGGTCAGGAAAGAGTCAAGCACCTGTGGTCTTTGGCGAGGTGTCTTCTCCACACAAGCGGTGATTCTGCAGTTAGAGAAGCAGATGAGGTCACCGGAGAGATGATCTGCCCACGTTTAGGCAAGATGAACAAGCAAAGACTGGCTAGCATGTTTCAGCAGTTGGAGAGTCCAGGAGGGTTAAGCCAAGTCCCAGGAGGAGACATCAAAGAAATGAGGGTGCCATGAATTGCCAAGAGCCCCAAGGACAGGGCAATGGGAAGAGTCTATGGCTTGTCAACAACCTGTTGGAGAACTTTTAAAAAGCCAGGATAAGTAGGAAAGGACTTCCACTTTCAGGGCCTGTTCCCGGAAGGAGGGAGCACAGGAGCCAGGCTGGTTCCCCAGGACCTTGTCCTAATGGGGAAGGAGATACACCTGTGTTGATGGAGTCATCAGTTAAGGGAAAGGTAATGTCTGGACAGGGACATTGGGTTATCTTTGGTTCAAAGACCCTGTCTCATACACAATATGCAGAGCACAGGGCCCATCTTTTCTTTCCTTTCTTTTCTTTTCTTTCTTTCTTTCTTTCTTTCTTTCTTTCTTTCTTTCTTTCTTTCTTTTTTTCGAGACAGGGTTTCTCTGTGGCTTTGGAGCCTGTCCTGGAAACTCACTCTGTTAGACCAGGCTGGTCTCGAACTCACAGAGATCCGCCTGCCTCTGCTTCCCGAGTGCTGGGATTAAAGGTGTGCGCCACCACCGCCCGGCACAGGGCCCATCTTGTTTTATTGTTTTGACCACTGAATGCCAGCCTGCAATGTTGTATAATATGTAAGTATCATTTGAAATTAGTTTTTGAACCACACAAGTAATACATAATGACAACACAGAAAACAAACAACTCAAAAGATGAAAATTGAAGGTTCTTTCTGTTCTCCTTCCCTGCCCTCCTCAGGTAACTGCTGTTTATCATTTTGGGAATTCTGCCAAAGATTTTTAATGCATGGACAGGTGATTATATGCATGGGTTTAAAATAAACCAGTGGGCTGTCAACAAGCACCACCCTGCCCCTTGCTTCTTGTTCTCACTATACCTCTTGGAGCTAGCTCCTCATCAGCACGGGGGGAGGGGGGTCCCCACCCTTTCAGGAACAAGATGACGTCTGTTTCAGGGTTGCAGCAGGCTCTGCTATGAGGACATCCTGTCATTCCTCCTCTGTTGCTGTTAAAAATCTGCTTTACTGGGTTGGAGATGTAGCTCAGTTGGTGGAGTGCTTGCCTAGCCGTACCAAGTCCTCAGCGTGACTAAAAGTGTGGGCTGGCGCATTCCTGCAATTCCAGCACTCGGGAGGGAGTAAGAGGCAGGGGGATTAGAAGTTCAGCATCACCTTGGGCTAGATGGAGTTTGGGACCAGCTTAGGCCATGTGAGACCCTGTCTACAAACAAACAAACATGTTGAGCGCTGGGACTGCAGCACAGCAGCAGGGGGCTTGCCCAGCACTTCCGAGGCCCTGGGTTTGATTCCCAGAACTGGCTCAGATGAGACAACTCCTCAAAACAAACAAAAGCTAAATGCGAACAACTTCAATGTACCTTTTGAAAAAGGAAAGTTTCCATTTATTTTTTTGTGTTTATTTATTTTGTATAAGGCTCCATGATGTGTGACTGGAAGCCAGAGGACAATTTGTGGGTGCCAGTGGAAACCTATTAATTAATTAATATACCTTTTAATACAATATACATTTTAATACAATACACAGAAGGAATTACTTTTGCACCTTTAATTCCAAGTAATAAAATTATTAAAGAGTTTGCACCCACACCTTGGTCCCTAACCTATGATACAGTCTCACTTAATGATTTTGCCTTTCCCATGATGCAAACATGACAGGCATCCAAAGGAAACTGGACTTGCAATTTTGAATCTTGACCTTCTCTGGGACTCTCTCGGGGACTTGTGGTGTGTGGCATGGTACTCTCCAGGTGCTGGGCAGCAGTGGCGAGCGGTGACATCAGCCATAGGACCGGGATGCAAACCGACCTGTAGACCCAGTGTGTTGTATTGCTGCTCCGTGCTGCTAGGTAGGGATTTGTCTTAGGGTATTTTCAATTTATTAGGGGGCTTTGAGAGATGTAAGTCCCATTGTAAGTTGAGAAGCATCTGTGTGTTTAAAAGTTTGATGAATGGGGCTAAACTACCTTTCAAAGAAGTCACAAGATCACAGAGGTTGAGCCAGAAGCACACAGCTGTTATTAGCCCCCCTTTTCAGAGTATGAGTGTGTGTGTATGCGTGTGTGTATGCATGTGAGAGACAGAGACAGTGCAGAGACAGAGGTGGAGAGATAGAGAGACAGAGTGTGTACGTGTGTGGAGGTCAGAGGAGTTGGTTCTCTCCTTCCTCCATGTGGGTCCCAGGGTTAGGACTCAAGTTGCCAGGCTGGGTGGCAACTTTACCTGCTGAGCCACCTTGTTGACCCATCTACCCTTTAAAATAATTTGAATAGCTGCGTAATGTTCCGAAAGTCACAAAACTTACATCTCTACAATAGTAAACAAACATGCCAATGTGACATTAATAAAAACACTAATCTTTGAAAGATGACATGAAATAGCCTTGCTACCTTAATTGATTTAATCATGGCTGTGACTGATGATGGCCTTTTCCCCAGGCAGCTGGTTCTCTCAAGGCTTTTTTTTTTTTTTTTTTTTTTTTTTTTTGAAGACAGTATGTAGCCCTGGCTAGCCTTGGAACTTATTGTATAGACCAGGCTGGGTTAGAACTCACATGACAGATCCTTCTGTTTCTGCCTCCCACGTGCTGGGGTACAGCTGTGCACCATCACACCCATCCAGGCAGGATGAGGCCTACAGAATATTTAGCTTTGTTTGTGTGTTTCACTTTGTTTATGGGTTGCTTATATGTTACTTTCTAACAACTGTGTATATCATTATCTTCTTAGACAGGCTTCTCTAATGTCCTATTTCAGAAGAGAGATGCCTGGGGACATTTTTATGACTGATGGCCCTCTCAAAGGTGCAGCCAGCATTTGGTATTGTTAATGAAAATTCTCTTTTGCTAATTCTGTAGTTAAAAAGTGGAGTCTTGGTTTCCTTTCTATTTTAATTGCCAGTGAGGTAGACTATCCTAGCATCTATTTGCTTATTAACAGTAGTTTTGCTCCTCAGCCCTGCCTATTCCCTCTTCTCTCCTCACTTGATTGACAGTGCATCCCTTTACAAAGGAAGTAAGAGGTTGTCTTATCTGGGAAACTTCTGTCTCCGCAGGCCCCATGACCTTCTGCGATGTTATTGACTGCCACTAGATTATAAAAGTCAGCCTTGCGTGTAAGAAGTTGGAGGAGGAAGCAGTGAGGAGACTTAGGTGGTGTGGCGTGGAGACATAGGAAACAGAATGGAGGGCTAATAGGCAACAGTGGGGGCGCAGAGATAGAGTTGTGGGAAGCTGTGAGCCCGGCCAGCATCCCAGGCAGCAGAGAGGATGAGGATGCTCCTGTTTGGAACCCCAGTGTTCTAGTTTGGTTCCTGCTGATAAGCTACCCTGACTAAAAGCAATCTAGGGAAGAAAGGGCTCACTGTAGCTTACAATCCCAGGTTTATTCTCTCATCTGGGGGAAGGCAAGGCAAGGACGTGAAAGATCTAGCTGTAGCCACAGCCGTGACTGGAGGATGAAGGTACAGATGTCCTCAGTATCAACCCAGCCAGCTCTTCTCTGACACCATCCAGGGCCCCGCGCCTGGCAGTGGCGCTGATCACTTTTTGCCTAGTTCTTTCCGCATCTATAAATGTAATTGAGATAACTTCTCACTGGGATTCTCTTCTCCCAGGGTCCTAGATTGTTTCATGCCGACAATGGTGACCGCGGTAGCCCTGGTTGTGCTTTGAGGATCCCATGTGAGTGTGTCAGGATGTTCACCGGGAGAGTGATGCTGGCAGATGAGGCTGGGGTGAGGGAGGACTTCAGCCAGGAGTAACCAAGGCCACCGCCTCCTCTGATTAGACAGTGATCAAGTTTCACACTGTTCAACAGTTAACTAGATCTACTTCACACTGCCTTTTTGTCTTTTTTTTTTTTTTTAAAAAAAGAACTATTTTAAATTGTGTGTGTATGGGTGGGATTTGTGCACTTGTGTAGGTGTCTTTGGAGGTTAAAGAGGGTGTTTGATCTGGACCTAGAGTGCAGATGGTTGTGAGCCACCCAGCATGGATGCTGGGATCTGAACTCCGGTTTCAGTAAGTGAAGCGTGTACTCTTAATCACCGAGCCATCCCGCTAGCCTCTAATTTGTATTTTCTTTATTATTAATTGCCACATGTAAAGAGATTTTATTTATGACTTTTCATATGTGTGTAGACATACATGTATGTATGTGTGTATGATTGTATGGTGTAGATCCAGAACATGCGTTTGATCTGAGACAGGGCCTCCCTGTGTAGCCCAGAATGCTTCAAACACAGTACACACACACACACACACACACACACACACACACACACACACACACACGCCTCTCTCTCCAAGTGCTGGGATTACAGACCTGTGTCTCTACATATGGCATATCCTATTTATTTCTGCTCTTTATATTAGTGGTGTGTGTCCATGTATATATATCCACCTTTTGCGGAGAAATTAACATTTACCTTTTCTCTTTTAGATGGTAATTTGTAAACTGATCCCTGATAATCCTTACATATATTCAAGGTACTGGACTTTGTCACGTTCCCCACAAATCTGATATCTAATTGACCATTTATCTTTACATTTATTTTAGTGTTTCACTGTTGCTGAAGTCTATGGCGAGGTCCTGGTCAATGTACATTCCAGAGTAACCCACGTTTCTATCAGGGCACGTAATGGTTCTCTTCCCCTGGCTGTGTTCCCTGTGCCCCTCCTACCCAATCACAGCCTGCCCTTCTGTGCCAGAGGCAGATTCCTCTCACCATACATCAGCCTTGCGGCTCCAGTGTTTCACATAAAATCAACTGCGAAGCCGGACTCCTCTGTGTCTGGCTTCTTTTCCTTGACATAATGTGTTTGAACTTATCCACGTCGTTCCTGTTGAGGCGCCGTTCCTTTTTATTGCTCGGTGACATTCCGCTGTGTGAGCTCGGCACAGTGCGCACATTCTTTCGCCTGTGGATTGACACCGGGGATATTTCTAGAAGTTTTCGCTGCTGTGAATAATGCTCAGGCAGATTTTCTTGTGCCAACATTTTTGAGGACGTTCATTCTTATTTGTCTTGGGTAAACACCAAAGCACGGAGAGACTAGATTCCATCGGAGGTGCACGTATAACTGCTTTGGAAACGGCCCTGCTCTTTTCCAGAGAGATGGCCCCGTTTCCTACCAGCAGCGTCAGAACGGGCGCTTTCAGCTCCTCCGTATCTTCGCCAGCATATGGCACAAAAAGCGTTTAAAATTTTAATTACTCTGATGAGTTACAGCGGTATCTCATTGTAATCGTTATTTCCTTTTTTTTTTCCTGATGGCTTTTGATGTTGAATACTTTTTCTTGTTTTTATTGTCTGTTCATGCTTCATCACACTCAACATTGAGGCGAAAGTTTTTTTATGTACTCAAGTTTAGGAATTTTTCTAGTACAAATTTTATTGCATGCATGCATGCATGTATGTATGCATGCATGCTTGTAATTAGACTGTTTTGAGGCAGTTTCACACTCTGCATCCCAGACTACCCTTGAAACTCACGATATAGCCCCATCTGGCCCCAAACTTGCACCAATCCTCCAGCCCCAGTCCCCCAAGTACTGGGATCACAGGCATGAAACAGCATGCCTGACAATTTTATTGCTTCTAAACTAAGAAATCCTCCTTAACACTAAAAGCCAGTAAATGTAGTTATATTTTTTTTTCCAGTATTTTATTGTCTGGAATCTTAAACACAGTGGTATCTAAGTTTTGTTTTAAATCGTGAAGACTCTGTGGTGACCTTCGTGCTGCTGTGACCCAAATACCAGACAGAAACGATTCATGGAAAAATTACTTTGACACATGGTTTCAAAGGGTCTCAGTCTATCTCAGTGGGGAAGGCCTGCTGGTGGTCAGAGTGGTCAGGGCAGCTGTTTACATTGTGACTAACCTAGAACCGGGGACAAGTCTAGCCTCCAGGGCCCTCCCCTCCCCTAGTGACCAACTTCCACCAAACAGGTCCCAATCCCCTCGGAGATCACACGAGCTGGATAACAAGCATCAAAAGATGAACCTGTGGGGTCTGCTTCAATCTCAAGCACAGCAGGAACGACTTGTCCTTGAGTAGCGACTGACTGAGACACGGGCTAAATTCCTTCCCCTGCTTGTTCGATCTACTGCATTTTACTTTAAAATGACTTGTACATATAATTGGATCAATGTCCATTCCACTGCTGCTGTTGATATGTTTTCCCATATAGTACGTGTTTTCAATTATCAGGGTTACAAAGTGTATAAGATGGCAAGGCTACCTTTATTCTTTCTTTCTTTCTTTTTTTTTTCAAATACTCTTTGGCTGTTTTAGCTCAGCTGTCTGTCTCAGCTGATGTTGTGTGGTGAATAATGATCTCTCTCTCTCCCCCTCTCCCCACCAAAGATACCAACACCCTAAAGCCTGGAGCCTGTGACTACACTGCCTTGCATAGCAGGAGGGATTTCGCAGAGACGCTAACCGAAGGACCTTGAGAAATGAAGGGCATTCTGGGTTACACGGGCCTTGTGTGACCACAAGGATCCTTAGAAGAGGGGGACTGGAAGCCAGGATTAGGAGAGAGACCACTGGGGATTGGAACAGAAGTTGGAGTCAGGCAGCCACATATCAAAGAATGCTGGCGGCCTCCAAAAGCCAGAGGAGGCAGCCCCCCTCCACCCTTTACTCTCCCCTACCCCCCAGCATGTGGACACCTTGGTTTCAGCTCCCTAACTTTCATCTCACACTGCGGGCCCTCCAGCTCTGTAGAATAACAGGTTGTAACAGCAATAAGAAACAGCTGCTAACTCAAAGATTGTTTCTAAGCCAGGCATGGCGGCTCATGCCAGCAATCCCAGAGCTTTGCAAACCAAGGCAAGAGGATGCCAGGACTTCAGGCCAGTGGGGGCTGCAGAGGGACATTTTGTTTCTAAAAACTAAAGAGAAGGAGAAGGTGGAGGTGGGGGCAGGAGGTGGAGGAATGATGGGGTGCAGAACAGCTACCCATGTAGATGTGGCAGGTAACTTGTCTCTGGCCATTGTGACCAACGCCTGATTTCCAAAAAGCTATTGGACTGGGGATTTATTTTACCCATCAGGACCTCAGGCAGGCTGCAGCCCTGGAGATTAGAAATACCCACTTAGCAGTCCCAGAGTCAGGCTGACAGGTGTGCATTCCCAGCTCCTTGCTCCTGGCAAGTATGGAGTGAAAACTCTGAGGTCTGTGCTGACACTACTTCCCAGAGTTCCCCAGGGCATAGGAACTTGACATCACATCCTTTAGTGCCTGTTTTTCTATGCTGGGCAGCTTTCTGTTGCTATAATAAACACCTAAGACATTCAGCTTATAAAGAAAAAAGGGTATTTCGCATATGGTTTCAGAGTTCCGGCCCATGACCGGTTGGCTCTCCTGTTTTGGGGTCTGGGGCATGGAGGCATATTGCTCGGAAGACTGAAGCTGCAATCAGACATGTAGCCATCATGGCGGGAGTGTGTGGCAGGGCAAAACTGCTCACCACACATTCCTGGAGACCAAAGGAGTGGAGAAAGACAGTGTAGCTTCATGATCCCCTTTGAGGCTTGGTCTTAGTGACCTAAAGTTCAACCACTAGGCTGCTGTCCCCTCCTAGAGAACTAAGCCTTGGGGGCCACTGAAGATCCAGACTGGACTACATCTCTCCCCCTTTCTACATCCTATTCCCCAACAGGCATTTTCTGGGTCACCTCCTGAGTAAATTCTTATTTTTATGTTCAGTATCTGGAAGAACCGAAGCCAGAATGTACTGGACTGAAATGATCAGAGACGGGTGGGTGGAGATATTCTGAGCGCAGAAATCAGAGGCAGAGCTGCTGAGCCAGAAAATGGTTCCCTAACTGTTCCCCTGGCTGGTCACCATAGCTATCTCTGGGTCTGACCCTGAGACAAGGACCCTATTCTTGGTCCTGACCCCTTGAATTCCTGGGAGGAGCAGGGACATCTAAAAGGAGTTTGCTCAGCCTCAAAAGGCAGGATCTGAGGAGAGCTGAGAACCAGTGGTTCCCCACCGTGAGAGCTTAGTGCATTCCCATGAGGGGACAAACATCAGTATAGACCGAGGCACGGTTCCAGTGGTACCAGCGATGCTGTTCTGCTGGGCCCTCTCTAGGAGCCTTGGGGATGGAGAGAGTGGAGTCTCTCAGGATCCATAGCCCACAAAACCATGGGTGCCACAACACAAGATGAAGCACCTTCTACCCCGACTCTGTAATTTACAGTACAACCAGAACTCCTCTGAAGGGCTGTTCAGGAAGAGAAACTGATTCAGAATCGGGGGGCTTGGACATTTACTGAGGCATCAAGAGCCCATAAGGATTTAGATAAGAATGATTTGCCCATTTAGGATGTCCAGCCTGTCTCAGCACCTCCTCGAAAGGATGCTGTCACTTCTCTGAACACTCAGCGATGAACCAGCCAACCTACGGGGTGCAGAGTTGCCAAACTGTCCAATTAGACAGTACTGGCCATTTGTCTGTCCAAAACTCCACTTGAAATTTAGTCTGCATGAGAACCTGGGAAGTCAGACCTTTAAAGGTGGTTAGGTCTCTGCCCTCATGAATAGATTCCCCATTCGTGTGAATAACGAATTTATGGATTAACAGGCCCTCATTACCTCTGAAGCAATCCTCCAGTAAAAATCTGTTTGCCTGGTTCTCTCAAGATCATCCTTCCTCTTGCCATGTGGTACCCTGGGCCACCCTGGAACTCTACCAGCGAGAAGGTCTCTGGCAGATGTATCTTCTCAATTCTGAGCCTGAGCCATTAGCTAAAATAAAATAAACTTCTTTTCTTTAGAACTTATCCCGGTCTGCAGTACTGTATTACTAGTAACAGGCGCTAGTTACCATGAAGGACCCAACTTGTGCTAGGAGTCACAAGTTGGCAATGTCTTTACAGAAGGGCTAACTGGAGCGGAGAGAAGGCAAGTGATTTGTCCAAAGTCAGTCTTTGGAGTTGATCCATTGCCTACTCTTCCAGGGGACCCAGGTTTGAATCCCAGCACCCATTTGGCAGCTCACAACTGTCTGTACCTCCAGTGTCAGGGGATTTGATGCCCTCTTCTGGCTTCCATAGGGACCAGGCATGCATGCGGTACACATACATACATACAGGCAACACACACACACACACACACACACACACACACACACACAAACACAGTGCTGCCTGAGATTATTAATATCGGTGATAAGCCCTGTGAAGAGGGGAAGAAGCAATTAAGTCTCTGTAGCTAGAAGAGGTGGCACTCTGCTTCCTAGAATGTGAAGGACGATCTAGAGAGCGTGAAAACACAAATAGTATCTTCTGGGGCTTTAAATTCTGAGCATTTGAGCTGCATTTTCCTAAATGCAAATATGTATTAGGACACCTTCTGAATTTTTAATGGCTGGCTCAGCAATTAAGAAGAAGTCTACTACTATGTGGCAACTGAGTCCTGAGATGGATTAAAAGCTGCGTCTGTGTTAAGATGAGACATTCCCAGGGTCTGGGAACACGAAGGTGAGAAAGGAGACATTGCGTGGGCATCTAGAAAACTAGAGGCTTGGGGAGGCTCGCCCCTTGGAGGGACCCTTCAGCCTGAGCAGGAAATCTTAAATTCTGTTTACACTCATAGGTTTATGTTTCTTGTGAAAATCAAAAACAGGGGAGGGGGCGGACCCATGTATAGAACAGTAATGACTACCGGTTAACCACTGCCCCAAGCCTCCCCAGAATAACTGTTTTAAAAGTTGGGGTCAGCTTTCCCCAGAGTGTCTATATTTAAACAGTCTCCAGAGAGATAAACTTGGGTGGCTACTTTACAGTCCACTGGAAGGCTGCGGCATAATTTATGAGCCTGTTTCTGGGTCATTTCCAACTTTTCAATATTACAAATAGCATGATGATGAATTTCTCGGTGTGTAAATCTTAGGCACCACCTCTGACAGGCTGTGCTCCATTCCCGGCAATGAGAGCTGAGTGAAGTCTGTCCGTTCCACCCTCAGGCACCAGACCCCGGCCCGGGCCCCAACCCCAGCCCTGGGTCTCAGCCCCAGCCCCAGCCCCAGACCCCAGCCCCAGACCCGAACCCAGCCCCAGCCCCGGCCCTAGCCCAGCTTTTGGCCACAGCCTTGGCATCCTAGAGGATAACCTAGTGGAAGCGGCCTGGAGCTGGGATGGCTGCTAACGCTGGGCCTTGACCTAGTGCCTCTGCCTTTATTTATAGATCTCAGTTTTCCCAGCTGTAAAAAGGCTATTGGATTTTTATTTTAGTTAAAAAATTTATGATTAAAAGAAGAATCGATATAGAAGCTGATTGTGTAAAACAACTGAAGGCCTGGAGGTGAGGCGGGGTGCTAGCCTCCTATATGGGCTACATGACAGACAAGACCCTGTCTCAGAAGAAACAGGTGAAGGCGGTAACAAAAATCTAGCAGCAACAAACAAAACCAAGTGAGTGGAACTGGGGTCAGACCTCTCCCTGACCCATCGTTCTTCCATGCAACAGAAACTGATGGTCATCTGTGTTGTGCTAGGTGCTGGGGGAGTCTGAGCAATGTGTTTAAATGCTTGGGTTGGAGAGCCCCAGGGTGTTGCTGACTTTCCTCACTAAAACTGACGCTATCCAGCACCTGCTTTGTCTTTATGACATTCATCATTTATACATCGTCTGCTCCCCGGGCTGGTGGAGTTGCCCCAGGCTCTGTCTGTTCTACTCACAGCCCTGTCTGATTCAGCCTTGACTAGTGTCCCCACCCCCACCCCCACCCCCACTCCCGCCCTTGTGTCCTTCTTTCTGGGACCTGTGGCCTCAGTCTACTCTAGAAAGGTCCTCAGGTGTGGTCACTGTATACGGCCACCAGCTGCCGCCAGAGCTGAGCTCTTGGGACCTGTGAGCAGCATGCCCATCATTCTGCTCTGTTCTTACCACCCACGCTGCCATTTCACAGAGAAGAAAACCGGGGTCAGTGCTAGGTGCTCCCCAGGCTGTGGTCTATACTTACCCCTTTAAGCCTCTAAATACTGGAAAGACAAGTAGAGGATGCTTCCAGGATAGACATGGGCCTTCCTGTGTGATCTGGGACCATCAGGGTATCCCATTAGGTCCAGGAAAGAGGCCCCACGAGGGAGGAGCAAACCATGATTCTGCCCCCCCCCCCGCCCCCGGAACTGGTGCGGGGAGGGAGGGCAATGCCATGTGCCTCTCTGGATTGCAGGTGCTAGAGTCTGATTATGACAGTCATAACTGATGCAGAATTGGGGCCATTGTCTCTGGGAGCCTTGTGAATGAGGCCATCAAATCCTGTCGTCTGTTGTCATTCAAATCTTAGTGTCAGAGGGAGCAGGTACTCACCAAGTCGCCAAGATTTCTACCTTTTAAACTGGAGGGTATGAAGAGGGGGTGAGGGGGTCCTGGTACCCAGTCCTGGCTGTGCTACCCACCAATGGGTGACTATAGACATGGTCCTTTCTCCTTGACCATTGGTTTCTGGGCGTGCAAAGTCAAGGCTTGATTTCACGTGTGCCTGGAGGCTCTAATCTGCCAGCCTGTCCCCCCTGAAGATGGACACTAAAAAGGAATTCCACACTAGCTCAGAATTGAGTATAAAAAGGGTTATTTATTAGGGGAAGACTCACAGAGCACAACCCCCTGCTCCAACAGAGAACAGCAAGGAATCTTGCAGGCGTGCACAGTACATTTGCATTTATAGTATAAGAAGCCATGCCCAAGTGGGCGGGTAACTTAAAGGCTACCGGCTGAAGGATTTCCTACACACCCCTTCTCCTGCTAGTCTGGTCAGAGTGTTGGTGGGCAGCGATGGCATCTGTGATTCACCTTGCCCACCTGCTAGTGAAATCCCTGTGTCCATGGACCATGCCTGAACCACCTGCCTCTTCTAGGGCCCAGCCAGCACAACTCAGCGGGCCTCTAACTGGGCGTGGGCGGGCCCGGCTGACCACTCCCACCATCTGCCTGCCCTTCCAGTGTGGTGGACTTCAAAGCTCAGAGACGGGCTGTTAGGTATTCTGATTGTTGTGTATGACCTCACTAGGATTTTCCCGTGTGAGTCAGGGTTTGTCTGGGCCATGGCAGACAGCGGCACCCCAGGCTTTTGTTATCAGCTTTGAGATCTATCTGTTCAGACATCTTGGGCTTCTGGGGCTCAGGGGACCATTTAAGTCCCTGTGTCCACAGAGTCCCATGTAAGGCCAGAGTCAGTACTCAGTGTGTGGCCCTTTGCTGCCCGCCTTCCCTCTATCCCTACTTAGAGCATTGTTTTAATCGTTCCCTTACTAATGGTTACTGAGAGCAAAGCTGATCACTAGATTGCCGCAAGGGGCAGGGGTGAAACAGCCTCAGTCCTCAACTCCAGGTGTTCCCAGTGCAGACCTGTCAGCCTGGATTTACAGAAGAGAAAGTACACTATTGGGGCCATTATAACAAAATGCACATAAACAGCAGGGGCTTTGTGGAAGAGAGGGGAAGGGGGTCTCTCCATGCAGTTCTGGCTGCCCTAGAACTTACTACATAGACCAGTTTGGCCTCAGCCTCGTACTCACAGAAGTCCTCCTGCTTCTGCCTCCTGAGTGATGGGATTAAGATTTGTGTCCCCATGCCAGGCTCAGCAGAGATTTTTCTCACAAGCTGGAAAGTCCAAGGTGATACTGTGTCTGCTGAGGGCTCTCCTGGTCCATGGACCACACCTTCTTGCTATGTCCTCACTTGGTGGGAAGGACAAATGAGCTCCCATTCACCCCCTAGGCCCATGCCCTGATAACATCTCTGTGTCCATGGGGCTGGGAGGTTTGGTTTGCGGGGAGGGCGTGCAGGTGTTTCCAGCAGTGTGCTAGGTGTGAGAGAGGATAACTGGGAAGTGATAGGAAGGATGAGGAGGGAGAGAATAATGACGCCTGATACCAGTCTCTGAGTCCCAGGTCCTGGAGCCCGACTCTGCCACTTTCTAGCCATGCAGCTTCAAACAATTTAATCAGAGCCCCATTTTTCTCATTTGTGAATAAGTAACAAAGGCAGCGATGTCAGAGCCACGCACGAGTGGCAGGTAGTGAATAGTTAATAGACGTGAGCAACAAGAAGAAAGACGGCTTCCCGTTTGAATAGGTCGCAGGGAAGCAGGAGCTGGAGCCTCTGTGAACTGTGGGCAGGTACATCCCTGGACATCCTCAGAATTTAAGGTTTCTCACACAGTTTGGGCACCACTGACGGGTGAGTGTTTGTCTCAGGATTGCATTGCAGCCCAGTCCGTATGGGGCTCCCTGTGCCTGCTTGTCATTTAAGGTCTGTATAGCTTGGCCTCAGTTTACCTCCTGATTCACCTCTCTCTTCTTAGACACAGACTATCTACAACCTACTGAGAGAGCAGAAGGACCTGCTGTGGTTGGGTTTCCTTCTGTTGCTCTAACAAGCCCCCAACTGCTGTGAACAAAGAAGATGAGGTTGATGCCCTTGTAGTTTTGGAAGTCTGGATTTTGAGCTGGGTCTTTCTGGACTAAATCCTATTTCCCCCAGGATACCTGAGCAGGGTCGCCTCCCTGTCTCTCCCTTTCTGGTAGCTGCAGCATCTCCTGGCTCGTGTAGACATCATCCCACCTGTACTGGTAGTCACGTGGCCTCCTCCTCTAGTGACAAGTCTTCCTCTGCCTTTTTTTGATGAGGGTCCTTTTTTTTTATCACAGGCCCAATCAGGTAATCTTGGGTCATCGCCCCATCTCAGGATTCTTGACTTCATTCTACCCTCAAAGTTCCTTTTCCATCTAATGTAACATTCCCAGGGGGCCAGGATGTAGCTCAGGGAGAGAGGCAGATAAAGCATCCTGCCTAGGGTGCCCAAGGGCCCCGGGTTCAAACTTCAGCACCACCAAAACAATAAATTAACATCTGTGGCTCCAAGAATTGGAACCTGGGTGCTTTTAGCGGACCACAGGGTCAATGGCAAAGAGTCTGCACCCAGCAGGTGTGGGGGCGGCTTCTTACCAGGGTCTGGGCCAGATACTCACAAGTATTAATTTCTCGTAGGAGCCGGGTGAAGCAGTTACTAGTTCCAACCCATTTATTGGTTACGGAAACTGAGCTCTGAGAAGTACTGGCTATTTTGTAGTGTGACCAAACCTACAAAAAATACAAACTATTTTGTAGTGTGACAGAAACAACCCGAAGGGGGCATTGTTTTGGTTCACCATTTTTTTTTTTTTGGTTTTTCGAGACAGGGTTTCTCTGTGGCTTTGGAGCCTGTCCTGGAACTAGCTCTTGTAGACCAGGCTGGTCTCGAACTCACAGAGATCCGCCTGCCTCTGCCTCCTGAGTGCTGGGATTAAAGGCGTGCGCCACCACCACCCGGCAGTGGTTCACCATTTCTGAGAGCTCAGCTCTTCACCGGCAAAGCGTGGCAAGCAGCCCGCAGGAGTACGCTACAGCGGGTGTAGCAGACAGCAGTTGGGGTGACTTCACGCGGTAGTAGAGCAGGGACTGGATATAACCTTCAAAGGCCTCCCCCTAGCGACCTACCTCCACCGGTTAGACTACCCCCTTTCACAGGCCTTAAAAACTCAACCCAGGCCGGGCGGTGGTGGCGCACGCCTTTAATCGCAGCACTCGGGAGGCAGAGGCAGGCGGATCACTGAGTTCGAGGCCAGCCTGGTCTACAAGAGCTAGTTCCAGGACAGGCTCTAGAAACTACAGGGAAACCCTGTCTCGAAAAAACCAAAAACAACAACAACAACAAAACTCAACCCAGGAACAGGCACCCAAAACACGAGTCTGTGGGGACCACAGCTCCAGCAGACCTCGCCCATCCAGGTACCCAGCCCACTCAGCACCGCAAGAATGACGGTCTTTGTGATCACCTTCCCTGACTACTAGACCCCTGTTTTCCCGCTGGACAAGTCGGGAAATGGAAGCTGGGAAACTTGAGCGGAGTTACTTGCTACATCAGAAAACTGATCTAGGAAACTAGTCTAGGCCTTCCAGCCATGCTTGCCCAGCTCTTCTTAGGAATGGCCCACCACACCTGGGGATGGATACAGCACACAGTGGAGCCAGGGTACTTGTTCATTTTCTGTTGCCATCACACACAGTATCAGACTAGATGAATTATTAAGAAAAGAGGTTTATTTTGGTTTATGGTTTTAGAGATCCAGTTGTATCTAGTGATGCCTGTCTTGCTGGGAGAAGCCTGAGGTGGTACAAGATGTCACACAGCAAGAGACAGAGAGCATGTGTGGGCATTTTCTCGTCTCTCTCCCTTTTATGAGGGACTGGGATAATTGATGGCGACTTCATGCTAATGACCCCACCGAATCCTAGCTACCTCCAGATGTTCTACCTCTGCCTATACTATAGTTGAATTAAATTCCCACCTTAATACTTCCCAGTGGGGATTAGGCTTCAGTACCTGAAATGGTGGGAGTGTGCCACATCTGAACCAGGGTGCCTTGGCTGGTGGGAGCCCAGTCAGAATTTTCCATTCTCTCCCAGTCCTTGGCCCCTGACATGTTTGTAGGGGAGGCCACAGAACCCTCTGGAGAGGGCTGGAGAGATGGCTCAGTGGTTAAGAGCATTGCCTGCTCTTCCAAAGGTCCTGAGTTCAATTTCTGGCAACCACATGGTGGCTCACAACCATCTGTAATGAGGTCTGGTGTCCTCTTCTGGCCTGCAGACATACACACAGACAGAATATTGTATGCATTAAAAAGAAAAAAAAAGAAACCTCCGGAGAATGTTAGTTACTGTCACAAGCTACTTATGTTCCATTTAAAAGAACTTTTGGGCTGGAGAGATGGCTCAGAGGTTAAGAACACTAGCTGCTCTCCAGAGGTCCTGAGTTCAAGTTCCATGGTCCATGGTGACGCACAACCATCTCTAATGGGATCTGATGCCCTCTTCTGGCATAAAGGTGTATATGCAGATAGAGTTCTAATACACACAAAATAAACAAATCTTTAAAAAAAAAGAGCTCTTGTGTTACTTCACACACGTGTCTGTGTATAGACAGAGAACTATTTATAATATGTATCCATTACAGAACATGGTATTGAAATCAGCCCACCTGTCTTGGAACCAGACTTTTTCTGTTCATCTTGCCCATGTCTAAGTGCCTCTTCCTTATTTTGCCCTCTTGCCTCTCTCAGAGGTGAGCACAACTCATATTCTGGCATTTCCATTTCCTTATCATTTTGTGATAACTTAAGCACACATGTACATATTCTACATATTATCTGTTTATACTTGTTTCTGACCTTCATAAAAATATCAACTGTACAACATCGTCTTCTTTGAACTGCTTTTTACAGCGTTATCACTAGCATTTATCCCTGTTGATACCTGTAGCTTACTCCATTCATTTTCCATGACGTATAATATTTTACTGCAAGAAACATTAAATATCATTTATTCTTTTGGTGGTGGGCATTTGGTTTACTTTTTATATTCCGCTATCACAGATAAAAGCTCTTGGGAACATTTTTGGTGACGTTTCCCAGTGCACAGGAAGGAAATCCTTACACTTACAAGTGGAACTGCCCTACTGAACAGTGTGTGAATGTGGAATCTGGTTTGAGGTGTGTCCTTTCCTTCCCCTCTAATCCAAGGAAACTTCTATCGCCCCCTACTGGCGGAGTTGGGAGCACCCCATCTGTGGAATTTACAAGAAGGAGGGGCTTGGCAGGGACGAGGCTGGACGAGAGCAACTACTGAGAAATGTGATCCTGGTGTCAAACAGTGGAGACAGCCAGAGGGACGCCTGTGCTTCAGGGCTGGTCCCCGAGGAACCCCACTGTGGCCTCTCATCTTCCCGCTGCAGAAGCCCATCTGCCCGTGGAGCCTTCTTCTCTCAGGCTCTTCTGCGCATTTTTCTGCCTGTGCAAACCCCTCCTGTGGCCCAAGGTCCATTTCAAATTCTCTTCCTTGGTCTCTCCAGTTTACAGGATTTAAATCTGCTTTCCGAGGGCGATGAAACTCTGTAGCACAGGTCTTTGGTCTGTGACTACAGCCTTTACCTGCTCAGAATCCTGAATTTACAGAAACCCATGCCTCAATGTGGGACTAGAGATGACTGCGCCCCAGCGGCATGCTTATCGTTTTTATACACCCCTTCCTTTCTCTGGTGTTTTGATCTATGTAGCCCATGCTCAATATTGCATCTGAAGGGTTTTTTTTTTTTTTTGGTTGTTTTTTTTTTTTTTTTTTTTTTTTTTTTTTTTTTTTTTTTTTTTTTTTTTTGACAAGGCCTCATGCGTCATCAACTCAGGCTGATCTGGAACTCATTATATAACCCAGTTTTGACTTAGAACTTAGAACCTTTTTTTTTTATTTAATAGTTTTTTGAGACAGAATTTTTCTGTGTAGCTCTAGCTGTCCTGGAACTCACTCTGTAGACCAGGCTGGCCTCGGACTCACAGAGATCCACCTACCTCTGCCTCTGAAGTGTAAAGGCTTGTGCTAACCTTTTTACATTAATGAATCAAGTGTGTGTGTAATGTGTATCAGAGGACAGTTTGTAGGAGTCTGTTCTCTCCTGTCTATAGGCATGGGAGACTACCTCAGTCTTTCAGACTTGGAGGCAAGTGCCATTTATCTACTAAGCTACTTCACTTGCCTGGCAGGTAGTTCTTGAACTCATGAAGATCCGTGTGCCTCCGTCTCTCAAATATTGTATCTGATATCTTAAAAAGAAGTTTCCCCCTCAAGTTGCTTCATATCACCGTCTGTTTGTGTAGAGAATGGACTCATCTAGCTGAAGGTCGCCTCAGAACCACTACACGGTCAAGGATGGCTTTGAACTCCTGATCCTCTTGCCTCTACCTCCAAGTGCTGGGAAATTTCTTGTCTGTATTAATGGTCACACATGGGTCCATCACGCGTCTTCAGGAGCTGGTGTGTTGTGTGCAGAGGGTCCTTGGCTTAGGATGGGATGCTGTCTGGAAGAAGCAGGATACATTCTGCTTGCCCATCTGCAGGGCACAGTGCCCTGTGCGGAGTGGAGCTTGCTGGCTCCACAACAGCTATACTGACTGCTTCCTGCAGGTGCTTCCTAGTTCTTCCTAGTCCCCTCTCGATCACATGACTGACCAAGAGTCCTAGCCCAGAGAAAGAACAAATGCATAACTAACAATTGTTTGAAGCTTTTTCTTTTATCCATCAGCCAGCTCCCAAATCATGATGTGGAAACTTATCATTGGTTATGAATGCTCAGCCTAGCTTAGGCGCATTTCTGGCTGGCTCTTTTAACCTGAAATAACCTGGCTTTCTTTATCTACCTTTTACCTCAGCGTTTATTACCTTTCTTCTGTGTATCTTACCTTCACTGCTTCTCTGTGTCTTGCTGGCTGGCGTCTGCCTGTTTTTACTCCCTGGGCATCTCTCTCGTTCTCCTTCTCTTGCTCCTCCTCATTCTTTCACAAGCCTAGATTTCTCCTCCTATTTATTCTTTCTGCCCACCAGCCCTGCCTATCCTTTCTTCTCCCTCACTATTGGCTGTTCAGCTTTTTATTAGACCAATCAGGTGCCTTAGGCAGGCAAGGTGAAACAGATGCAGCACATCTTTACATAATTAAACCCACATCCTTACATCATTAAACAAATGCAGTATAAACAAAAGTCACACACCTTTACACAGTTAGAGTAATATTCTGCAGCATAAACAAAAGTCACACACCTTTACACAGTTAGAGTAATATTCTGCAGCATAAACAAATGTAACACATCTTTTTTGGGGGGGGGCAGGTTTTCGAGACAGGGTCTCTCTGTGTCCTGGAATTTGCTCTATAGACCAGGCTGACCACGAACTCACAGAGATCCACCTGCCTCTGCCTCCTGAATGCTGGGATTAAAGGCACATACCACCATCCCCTGGCCGTAATGTAATACATCTTTGCCTAGTTAAAATAAAATTCCACAACAAAATGTATGTTTCTGCTGGTAGTAAGGTGTAAATGTCAGAAACCATCCAAAAGATCTTTAACAGGAAAGAGAGAGAGAGAGAAAGAGAGAGAGAGAGAGAGAGAGAGAGAGAGAGAGAGAGAGAGAGAGAGAGAGAGAGAGAGAGGAAAGACGATATGGAAGATCTGGTGACAGCTCAAAGAAGTCAAGGGTGAACATGTGACTGGGAACAAAGATGCTGGCACCATAATCTTCTGTGTCTGCTTTACCCTTCCTCTCCTTTGTCTGTCCATGGGGCAGAGGACCCTAAGGACCACGCCCAAGCTTTGCAAGTGAACAGCCACACAGACTGAGACCGGACCCCTCCTGTGGTGTGAAGGAGAGTGGGGGTCATTCTGAAATAGCTAGGCAACGCAGGTGGGACAGGGCCATGGGAAGATGGTTCTGCAGTAAGATTTTATACTGCTTCCCATTATATTTACCAGCATCATACCATGTGGAAACCTTTCTCTCTCTTTTTTTTTTAAGTTATTTTCTTTGGACAGGTTTTTAGGAATGGAATGAGTGGGCCAGAAGTCTGCTCCTCTTCTGTTTAATACTACTGCCAAATTGACTCTAAATGTTCTTTTCAGCTTTGCAACCACACTGCACCAGGGCAGAGGGAGAGACCACTTCATTATCATAGTGAACATAGGTGTTAGTATTTGAAATAGACTTTTTACTATTTTAATAACTGTAAAAAGATATCTCATAATTTTTGTTAGCATTTATGTCTGGCTACTGGTATGACTGTAGACTTTCTCATATATTTGGTTTATTAGAGCTGATTTCCCCTTGTGAATTGGCGCTGCCCATTTATCTAGAAGAATGCCCACAATATTTGGGTTTAATTCCCTGGAACTAGGCTCACCACCTGCCTTTAAAACATAAAAACAATCTGTGACTCCTGGGACCCATGAAGTCATCTGAGAGCCCCGCTCAGTATAACAGCTAATCTTGATTGTCAATTTGATGGGATTTAGAATGGCCATGGAAACAAACCCCTGGTCATATCTGTGAAGGAGATTTTAGATTAGGATACCTGAGTGAGAAGACTCACCTTAAATGTGTGCAGTACCACGGCACAGGCTGAGGTCCAGATTGACAAATAGAGATCCAGAGCTGAAGAGCATCATCTGTGCTTCTCTGCTTCCCGACAGTCATGCAGTACTCCTGGTACTGTGAAGTCCTGGCACTCTGCCATCCCCACCATGATGGACCGTGTCCCCCGAGACTGTGAGCCAAATAAACCATGATGGACTGTGACCCCCGAGACTGTGAGCCAAATAAACCATGATGGACTGTGACCCCCAAGACTGTGAGCCAAATAAACCATGATGGACCATGTCCCCCGAGACTGTGAGCCAAATAAACCATGATGGACTGTGACCCCCGAGACTGTGAACCCAAATAAACCATGATGGACTGTGACCCCCGAGACTGTGAACCCAAATAAACCATGATGGACTGGCTTCATCCCGTATATCCAGGCTTCAGGCTCTACTTTGCCAGCCGCTGCCTAGACCTTGGAGTCACAGAATATTGTAGCCAGAAAATCTTACACCCTCAGTATGCAGATGGGGAAACTGAGTCACAGAGGTCAGAAGAGTATGTTTGGTACCCTTGATCATACCTGTGCTGAACCAGGGCTTTGCCTGACCTGGTTACCATCACTTCTGCTGGTCCTCTGAGGTGACCTGTCCCTGAGTAGGTTTGGGCTTTGGCTGATGTGACCCCCAGAAGGAGAACCAGGTGGTCTCTCCTAGAGAAAGGATTCCTTTTCACCAAGGGCTGGTTCCTGCGTCTTTGTCCAGTGACCTCCTTATTGAGTCTGGGGTGACAGCCGAGATGGTGCAATCACAGTGTTAGTTTGTGTGCATCTCCCCACTGAGAATTTTCCTGTGTGTAGAAGCTTTTTCCTTGTTACAATTGATTTTTTTTTTTGCAACAAAAATGACATTATTTTTCAGCTGAATCTTGTATAGGGCAGTAAATACCAAGTATAATTGCTTCCTCTCTCCCAAGACACCTCTGACCAAATCCATACTCGGCAGTGGACAGGAAAACAAAGCTGCTATTGTCCCCAGAGCCTCTGCCACTGACTGGAGAGGTCATATCATCTCCCCTGCCTTCCCTTGCTGTGAGAAGGGAGGCAAGCTAGGGGGTGAGGTGGGGAGTGGGAGCCAGTGTCCTGGGCCTCCAGCTGTCTGCAACTTGTTTTCTACACAAAACACTGGTGTCCTTAACTTGTCTCTCACGGGGAGGAGGGGGCAGGTTAGGCACCCAATCGGGATGAGAGCACTTACTCTGGAGATGTGATTTTACCTGGTCCTCACTGGGGGTTTGAGACTGTGGTATCCGTCTTGCTTGTGCCAATAGTATAGCATTGTGGTAACAAGATACCTAAGAAGCAGCAGTGTAAGGGGGAAGTGTTTATTCGGGCTCATGTTTTGAGGGGTACAGTCACTGAGGGCTACAATCTTCTTTTCATGACCACAACCTTGCTGAGCCCATGCTGACCCAAAGACAAGGTGGCCCTCCCCACCTCTACTGCCCAAAGTTTTACCTGGGCTCTACCACAACAGGTTCCCGTTGCCCAGGGCAGCCTTTCTTTCCCTTCTTCTATAACAATGTCATGTTCCAAGGCTTTCAAAACTTGAACACTTATTCAGCCTGACAGGGGGGTTAGAACGCAGACTCTAATTCATTCCGTGGCCCTGGAGGCAGGACTGGAGAGTTTGGGTGTCTAACTAGCTTGTAGGTGATGTCCCAGCTCTGAGTGCTGAGGTGCTAGCAGGCACAGCTGGGAGCTTCTTACAGACTCTGGACCTTGTGGAAATCTCATTACCACCATGCTTGGCACACAAAAGATGCTGAGCGTCTGCAGGATGATTGACTGAACAATAGGCAATTAGCATTCAAGATGCTCAGGAGTCCTGTAGGAAGGAAACCTGCTACGGTGAACATCTCAAATTTATTTTAACTGGAATCCAGTTTTTGGAGATACTTATTAACATTTTATGGAAATAATGCTTAGAGACAACTTCGTTGGGAAGTCTTGGCATACTGTGGCGTCTTAGCTCTGTAATGGGAACTCAAGCCTGGGTTTGTATTGGTGTGTCTGGTTCAGCAATTAGAAGAAATTGTTTCCCTACAGACCTTCCTGTAGCCCCCCAGGGCCTGCAGACTCCTTCAGGGGATAGACTTGAATATATTACAATACAGAGAGGAGTCAGTATTACTACTTGCTAAGGTGTTTGCTTTGTCCTCTTCCCCTGGCTGTGCCCAACTGGCCTCTGGACCCCTCTGGGTGCCAATTAGCATTGTGCTGTGGGGACTTGTTCAAATGGCTTTGTTCTGGGCAGAGGCAAGGGGGAGTCTGGGGAAGAACCTGAAGGAGGGCTGTGGGTGGGGCTTTGAAGCTGGTGAAAGGGTTGACTCTCTGAGGGGACAATAGTGACTAAGTTCAGCTCTCCAGTCCTTCCTCTGGGAGAAGAAACCTCTGCCAGTTTCAATGGAAGGAGGACAGTTAGAGTAGGTGCTGTGCCCCCCTCCCTGAGAGCAGCCCCACGGTTACAATTCCCTCCTGTCCGCTCAGGAGTCCTGTGCTAGGACTTCTTAGCACTTGGCCAGAAGCGACCTAGGAAGGATGGAAGGGCTTATCTGAGCTCACAGTTTGAGGACACGGTCCATTATGTCTGGGAGGGCAAGATGGCACAAGCAGAAAGCAGGAAGCAGAGTCAGGGTCCTATGAACTGAACTAAAACTTGGGCACAAACCCACAAGCTTCACTTTGGGTCTTCCCATCCACTCTGGGTCTCTTTGGAAAACCCCGCTGGACCTTGTCGTCAAGTCAGAAGTCCCTTGGGGAATACAGCAGACAGTCTTAAGGACCAGAGGACAGACACTTTTTATACAGTCACTGAATGAGATTTCCAAAAGGCTTCAGTGAGAAGAGAGCTGATGAGAAAGAGAACTCTGGGAGAGAGCCTGCAAATGTAATCACAGAATTAAGACCCGCCATTAATCCCTCGGAAAGATTAAGGAACAGCGCCAGCATGTGAAATATTCAATCAGCGTAGGAGCCGTCAAGGTTGAGAAAGCTCATCAAAAATGCAGAGGAAAAGATAAAGAAATGAAAAAGGCTGGGGGGAGTTTATAGTTATGAAGAGCAGAGCTCACAGAAGCATGGAGTGGACGCTCTCGGCTCTAGAGCTCACTGCTATGTAGGAAGACCATGGGTTCAGGGAGCAGTGGAGGAATTCAGTACATAAACTGGGAACAGGTGGACTGACAGCCAAGCACCTCACAGAAATGTTTAGAGTCCGATTTTTTTTTTTTTAGAGTCCGAATTTTGCTGTGGTTCGAATGTGTTCACCCCAAACCATGGGTGGAGACAATCGGCTGTGTTGGGAGATGGGACCTGGGCAGATCCTTAGGTCATGACAACACTGCCAACCCCAACACTTGATGACAGGCTGATGTCAATTCCAGTGTTGAACCCACAGCCGATTCTCTCTTAACCACTTCTCTCTTCTCTTCTCCCTTTCCCCTCCTCTTTCCCTTCTGCCACCCCCTGCCAGTGCTCCTGGACAAGGCAAGAGCAGCAGATTCTAAGGCTAGCCCCTTAGGAAGCACTGATATTCCTTTGACTGACATGTGACTGAGGAATACACACAAAATTAAAGATTCTTGTAGCATTATTGACAAAAATATGCCTAATACAAAATGCATTAGAATGTATAGTATTGATAAGTATATAGCATGCATGTAACATGTACACACACACACATAAACAGCAATTTTGGAAAGGCTAAAAATTGAAAAACACAGCAAACACTGGAATCAGTAAGAAAACACGTAAATAAACCATATGTGATTAATCCCATAATCTTGAAACTCAGAAGACAGAGGCAGAGGTATCATAATTTGGGACTAGCCTGGGCTACATAGAAAGGCCCTGTCTCAAAACTACAAAATTAAAAAAAAAATGTTTAGAGGCAATACTAAAAATATATTAAAATGATGAGTGTAAATTGGCCAGGCTCCTTTATTTTATGACAAAAATTCTTAGCTCACATACTTGTGTAAATGAAACTCAAAATAGACAGAAACTGAGCTGAAAAAAAAAAATAAAAACCAAAACAACAACAAAAATGGGATATGGCAATTCCACTCTTGGGAACAGGCCCAAAGAAAAGGAAAGCAGGGACTTAATCAATCAGATATTCATAGGTGAAAACTTACCACTGTGCCTGCCATTCACAAGAGCCAAAAAGGCAGAAAGCGTCCCAGCAGTCACCAGGAGATGCGTGACCGGATGAGGCCCCACATACAGTATCACACGGCAGCTAAAGGCAAACTGACACATGCTACTGACACGGCTGAAACCTGCATACACCACACTGAGTGTGAGGCAAACACAGCAGGATGAATGCCGTGTGGTCCCTGCACAGGAAGCACCTAGAACAGGCAAATTCATAGCCAGAGAGAGGATCAGAGGTTCCCAGAGCTGGGTGTTGGGAAATGAGGAGGTCTTGGTAATGGCTACAGAGTGTCTGGGGTAAGGAAAAGCTTTACAAATAGACAAGTGTTCAACACTGAGTAAGGCCGCTGAATTAGAGCAGCTGGAGAGATGACTCAGCAGTTAAGAGCACCGGCTGCTCTTCCAGAGGACCCGGGTTTGTTTTCTAGCACCTGCATGGTGGCCTGCAATTAACTTTAACTTCAATTCTAGGGGCTCTACTGCCCTCTTCTGGATTCCTCAGGCACCACATGCTTGTGGTCCATAGACATACATGTAGATAAAACATCCATACGCATAAAATAAATAGAGAAGAACTGAGGAAGATATCAGGTGTCACCCACTGCCCCCCCCCACTCAGACACACATGTATACACTCATATATACATATGCATAGGTACACAGGAGAATGTATACACACACACACGGACAAAATAATAATAATAATAATAATTATATTTATTATAATTATTATTATTTGGTTTTGGTTTTTTCAAGACAGGGTTTATCTGTGTAGCTTTGGAGCCTGTCTTGGAACTAGCTCTGCAGACCATGCTGGCCTTGAACTCACAGAGATCTGCCTGCCTCTGCCTCCCAAGTGCTGGGATTAAACGTGTACACCACCACCACCTGGTTGGAATATTTTATTACAATAAAATTGCACAAAAGATGCGGCTGGAGAGATGGCTCAACAGAAGAGGACTTGTTTTTTTCAGAGGACCCATGTTCAACTCCCAGCTCCCAAATGGTGGTTCACAGTCATTCATAGCTCCAGTTCCAGGGATCCAACAGGTTTACATATGGTGAACATATGCATGCACATAAAAGTAAAATAACCTTATAAGAAGGAGCCCGACGTGGTGGCACACACATTTAATCTCAGTAGATGAAGACTGATCATATATTTCCATATTGAAAACGGTTCCAACACCAGTGGGCTCATTTTAATTTTTTTTAAAAAATTGTTTTTTAAAAATTGCTTTTATAAAAACCAAAAAAATTGCTTTTATTGAGCTATATATTTTTTTTCTTACACTCCTTCCTTTCTCCCCTCTCCCCTTCCACCTCCCTTTGCCCCTCATGCTCCTATTTACTCAGCAGATCTTGTCTTTTTCTCCTTCCTAGGTGGATCCATGTATGTCTCACTTAGGGTACTCTTTGTTGTCTAGGTTCTCTGGGGTTGTGGACTATAGGCTGGTTGTCCTTTGCTTTATGTCTAATATCCACTTATGAGTGAGTATGTATTGTATTTGTCTTTCTAGGTCTGGATTACCTCACTCAGTATGTTTTTTTCTAGTTCTGCCCATTTGCCTTCAAATTTCAAGATGTCATTGTTTTTTACTGCTAAGTAGTACTCCATTGTGCAAATGTACCACATTTTCCTTATCTTATTTTGGTTGAGGGTCATCTAGGTTGTTTCCAGGTTCTGGCAATTACGAATAATGCTGCTATGAACATAGTTGAGCAAATGTCCTTGTAGTATGATTGAACATCCTTTGGGTATATGTGCAAAAGTGGTATTCCTGGGGCTGGAGAGATGGCACAGAGGTTAAGAGCATTGCCTGCTCTTCCAAAGGTCCTGAGTTCAATTCCCAGCAACCACATGGTGGCTCACAACCATCTGTAATGGGGTCTGGTGCCCTCTTCTGGCCTGCAGGCATACACACAGATAGAATATTGTATACATAATAAATAAATAAATAAATATTTTTTAAAAAAGTGGCATTCCTGGGTCTTGAGGTAGACTGATTCCTACGTTTCTAAGAAACCATCATAATGATTTCCAAAGCCACTGTACAAGTTTGCACTTCTACTAGCAATGGAGAGGAATGTTTCCCTTAC
This sequence comes from Arvicola amphibius, assembly GCF_903992535.2. Taxonomy (NCBI): domain Eukaryota; kingdom Metazoa; phylum Chordata; class Mammalia; order Rodentia; family Cricetidae; genus Arvicola; species Arvicola amphibius. The sequence goes on from NC_052057.2 coordinate 97,967,337, forward strand.
TCCACATCCTCTCCAGCATAAGTTATCATCGATGTTTTTGATCTTGGGCATTTTGACAGGTATAAGATGGAATCTTAGAGTTGTTTTGATTTGCATTTCTCTTATGGCTAAGGAAATTGAAGATTTCACTAAGTGTTTTTCGGCCATTTGAGATTCCTCTGTTGAGAGTTCTCTGTCTAGTTCTATACCCCATTTTTAAATTGGATTATTTGTTCTTTTGATGTCTAGTTTATTAAGCTCTTTGTCTATTTTGGAGATCAGACCTCTGTCTGATGTGGGGTTAGTGAAGATCTTTTCCCATTCTGTAAGCTGTCATTTTGTCTTGTTGACCATGTCCTTTGCTTTACAGAAACTCAGTTTTAAGAGGTCCCATTTACTAATTGTTGCTCTTACTGTCTGTGCTACTGGAATTATATTTAGGAAGTGGTCTCCTGTGCCAATGCATTCAAGGCTACTTTCCACTTTCTCTTTTATGAGGTTCAGTGTGGTTGGTTTTACATTGAGGTCTTTGATCCTTTTGGACTTGAGTTTTTAAAATTTTTTTAAGAGAGATTTATTGTTTTTATTATTTTACATGTATGAATGTTTTACCTGCATGTATCTGTGCACTGAGTGTGTCTGTGCCCCTAGAGGCCAGAAGAGAGCATTGATACCCTGGGACTTGAGTTACACACCACTGTGAGCTGCCCTGTGGGTTCTGGGAATCAAATCCAGATCCTCTCCAAGAGCAGTCAGTGCTTTTAACTACTGATCCATCCCTCCAGCCCTCATGCTAACTTTATTTCTTGTATTTGGAACTCTTTTCCCCAAAGTGACAAATGAGATTTCCATTAACCTTTCTGTACAGAATTATTTAATTAGCATACTTACCCTTTGTCTAATAATCTTCAGTGGTACCTTTTTTCGCACACTGATGCCTTCTCTGCAGTCTGTCTGCTTCTCCCTCCTGGATGCCTTCCTCAACTTTCTCTTTCCCTTCTCTTCCTCTTGTGTCCCATTCTCTGATTTTGAGACAGGCTGGAAGTCCTGCCTCAGCTTCCCCATTGGGGTTCCAGATGTGAGGCTCCTGCCCAGCTTTCCCCAGCTCTCTCCCTGCTGATGCCTGCACCCCTGCGTGGACAGAGACTCTCACATCACTTGGGCTCTGTGTTCCGTTCCTGGCAGCATCTTGTGTTGTGTTCTTTGTGCTCCATGAACACTTCCCCGGCTCTGCAGACACTGACCTTGTGTGGCCACAGCCATTGGCTTTTGGAGGAATAGAAAGGAAGGGGAAAAGAGGAATTTTGAGTTGATTAAAAAAGAAAAAAGCTGGGCATGGTGGTGCACACTTTTAATCCCAACACTCAGGAGGCAGAAGCAGGTGGATCTCTGTGAGTTTCAGGACAGCCAGGGCTATATAAAGAGACCCATTTCAAAAAGATAAAGAAGAAAAAGAAAGAAAGAAAGCAAAAGAAAGGAAGGAAGGAAGAAAGAAAGAAAAAGAAAGACTGAGAACTGGATGCGTACCTATTGTCTAGTATGTATTTTTCTAGAGCTAATATTGATAAAACCTTCCCTGTCAGAAATCACACTTGGAGATCCACAAAGGAAAGACTCTTTAATAATAGCTCGTGTCTAACTCTGGCTACTGCCGAAAGAGGAACTGGCCATGAACAGAAGTTTCTGTTAATGTTTGTACACCACAAACACAGTATCCTTAAGTCTCATTCATGTCCCAGCCCCAAGTCACACTTTGTACAATTTAAACAGATGGGGACTGCAAGTCTGGCCACTTGGGCAGATGGGAGATTTACCCAGAAAGGGTATTGTCAGAATTATCTCTTAAGCACACCAGCGTTGTTCTTTTGAATAGTTGTTATCAGGGTCTTCTTGCCAACCTGGTAGAAGTGCACCGGGGACTCAACAGCAGTCCAGGACTTAAAGCTGGTGACCCTGTGCTGACCTTTTGAGAGGCCCCTTGGTTGCTACCCCTTCTCAGGGGTTGCATATCAGATATTTACATTGCAATTCATAACAGTAGCAAAATTACAGTTATGAAGTCGCAACGAAAATAATTTTATGGTTGAGGGTCTGTATTAATGGATCACAGCATTAGGAAAGTGGAGTGGTTGAGAACCACTGCCTCAGAGCTATGTTCTTTGCTATGGAGATGGGCCTAATGACTGGTGGTCCGTGTTGTCTCCTTTTGTTTATGGGGATGGAGCCTCATTGGAGGTCAGTGTTGGTGAATGACCGTTAGCATCCTGGCATCCTAAATTTCTGCCATCCCTAACAGGCCTGGGTAGCACACTGCTTATCTTTTTGCATTTTACGGAGGCAATGTTCCCTGAACTAAGTTCTGCTTTGTGTGACTTAGTGACTCCCAAGTAAATCTGTCAGTAAATCCTGGACAACATAATTCTGTCACTTCAGGTGTCTACCACATCAGTAACCTGAGTTTGATGGAGGGGTGGGGTGGGGGTGGGGTGCCTAAATATTCAATTCCAGAGAAAAGGAGAAACAAACACAAAGACACATACAGTTGTTTTCCTTCTTTCTTTTTTATATTTATTTATTATGTATACAATATTATATCTATGTGTATGCCTGCAGGCCAGAAGAGGGCACCAGACCCCATTACAGATGGTTGTGAGCCACCATGTGGTTGCTGGGAATTGAACTCAGTACTTTTGGAAGAGCGGGCAATGCTCTTAACCTCTGAGCCATCTCTCCAACTTCTTTTTTATGAGAAAAAAAAACCCCACTGATAGAAAAATGATTAAAATAAATAAGAAAACTCTAGCTGGGCAGATGTACTGGAAGCTAAATCTGAAGAGGCAGCCCCGGAGAACCCGATGTGCATACTGTACAGGTAGATTACTTTCAGTCTCCCGGAAATAGGTGACTTTCCAGGGAAGCCTTGACATGCTTACAAATGTATGTGTTGTTGTTGTTGTAGTTTAAGTAGGATAATTTATCCCACCGAAAATGAAATCTCGGGAAACTACAATCCAGTTTCACCTGTCTGCAGACCCTCCCCGTGCCTCAGAATGAATTTCAGGACCCACAGCGGCAACACTGTATCAAACCATCCGGACGCACAGCGGCAACACTGTATCAAACCATCCAGACGCACAGCGGCAACACTGTATCAAACCATCCAGACGCACAGCGGCAACACTGTATCAAACCATCCAGACGCACAGCGGCAACACTGTATCAAACCATCCAGACGCACAGCGGCAACACTGTATCAAACCATCCAGACGCACAGCGGCAACACTGTATCAAACCATCCAGACGCACAGCGGCAACACTGTATCAAACCATCCAGACCCACAGCGGCAACACTGTATCAAACCATCCAGACCCACAGCGGCAACACTGTATCAAACCACCGGCAGCCTAAGCTTCCCCAGAGAGACCGAACAAACAAGCTATGCGGCATTTAGAGGGACACATTTTAGATGATTTATTCACTAGCTTGGGAAGACTTTGTAAACCTCAAATTTGCTGTGTAGGCCAGAAGACTGAGGCCCAGGAGAGAACGGCAGTTCAGGTCCAGGGACTTCTGCTGGCAGGATTCCCTCTTACTCAGGACAGGTCTGTCTGTGATTGCTCAGGACTTCAACTGGTTGGATTGAGAAGTTTCTGCACCCTGATAAACCACTCCGCCTTTACAATAATCCGAAACAGATCAAGTCAAACCAAATTAGAAAAAGCCCAGCTTTAATGGGTACCAATGCTCCCAGATGGCTTTCCAGGCCCCCCAGAGAGGAGCCGAGAAAGGAAGACTAGAAAACCGCGTGTTTGTTCTCTAGGGTGCAGCTGAAATACCCTGAGGAAATGGTCTTGAGCATCTTTGGGGAGGGCTCACTGTTTGGGAGTCTGAACTGAGGCAACTCGCAGCGGAGGGGGCTCGGGATGGAACTTCCACCCAAACGTTCCAAACTCTTTGGATATATGGATGCCAGGGGCTGGGGTGAAGCCTCCAACCAAACAGGACAAGGGCCACCCACTTTTTTACGGGCCAAATGGCTTTATTTTAAGTCCACAGCTTTAAACACTAATCTAAAAAAAAAAATCAAGACAAAACCTTGGACTAGGGAAGATGGCTCAGGGTGGGGTGGTACTGTGTGTGTGTGTGTGTGTGTGTGTGTGTGTGTGTGTGTGTGTGTGTGATTAAATACTTGCTTATGCAAGCCTGATGACCAGGATTTGATCCCATGGCAAAAGTCGAATTCAGAGGCAGTGCTGTTTTCTGACCCCTGGAGTTTGCAGGCCTGTCATCCTGGATGTGAAGTGAGGTGGCAGAACAAGAGAGACCATGCCTCAAAACAAGGTGGGAAGGGGAGAACCAAGTCTTGAAAGTTGTTTTCTGACTCCCAAAGCACACCATGATATGATGGACACACATACACGCACCACACACTAAAAATAAACAAATGCCAAGTAAACAAAATACAAGCCTTCAGACAAACAACAGCAAGCAAAAGAATCCTCCAGAAAAAAAATCATAATAGGTTGTGGGTAATATTTCCATTACTGCCCAGTCTGCCTTCTTGCAATATACTCAGTACATGTTTGTTCCTTTGCAAAGAAAGATAGGGCTGGAGAGATGGCTCAGCAGTTAGAAGCATGACTGCTCTTCCAGAGGAGCAGAGTCTAGTTCCTGGTACCCAAATCAGATGGTTCACAACTGCCTTTAGGACCCTCTTGGAGCTGAATCCAGGTACCTTCTCAGGCATCTGCAATCGTGTATACATACCATCCCCTCACAACACACTTACATGTAATTTTAAGAAACAGGGGCTGGAGAGATAGCTCAGTGGTTAAGAGCACTGGCTGCTCTTGCAGAAGACCCAGGTGTAAGTCCCAACACCCACACAGCAGCTCATGGCTGTTTATAATTCTAGTTCCAGGGGATGGAGCGCCATCATCTGGCTTCCTTGGGCAACAGGTGCGCACGTGGTGCAGATGCAAGCAAAACACTCAGACCCAAAATAAAGGAAGCCAACATTTTTTTTTAAAAATTTCTTGCTTAAAACTTTTTACTTTTTAGAATTTCATACGAGTACTATATTTACGTCTTTTCTATCCTTGTTCATAACCTTTTCATTTATAATTACACACACACACACACACACACACACACACACACACAGAGAGAGAGAGAGAGAGAGAGGAGAGAGAGAGGAGAGGAGAGAGAGAGAGAGAGAGAGAGAGATCCAGAATGTTTGGTCAAATATGTGGGCACCATGGTCTAGCTGGTTCATACACATACAAGAAATGGACAAAAAACCCCAACAAACAAACAAACAAACAAACAAAACCCCCCTAGAAAACCATCTTGGGAAAAAAGCCATGAAGAACATGAAGAAGAGGACTAGGAGGGAAGGCTCTGGAGGATTTCCAGTCATGGCCCAAGGAGAGACTTCTTTCCTTCCAGGTCAAATAAGAGGCCTCAGACAATCTTTGCCAGGGTGTGTGTGGCGGTGAGGGGTGTCTATGTGGTAGGGGAACTAGATCTTTATATTAGTTGATCTGTGAAATGTGGAGCCTGGTCCTTAGAAGAGGGACCCAGAGAAGATGGCAGTTTTATACAGTGTTCTTGGACTGCCTGGCCAATGTCCCTGAGAGATTGGTGGTGTGCGTAGACTGGTAATGGCTCAAAAGAAAATTCTGGCAGCAGTTTGGGACATTTTACTTCCTTAGTGTAGATGCCACACAGACGCCAGTAAAAACAAGAAGGCTGAGTTTCTTTGGGACTTTTGGTGAGGGGCCTGCAACTTCTTTATGTTGCTTTGGCAGACGTGTCCCTGAGGAAGCAATCTGCGACAATGTGTCTCAAGAAAACCAGGCTGTGTCGCTCCGTGAATGCAGAGGCAGCTCAGCTGTCAGCGATGCTGAGTGCGGCAGAGTCCACAGTCAGAGGCCATAAAAGCCTGTGCTTGAGAAGCTGTCAAGCCCGGTGCGTCTCTGGGTGGGACCTGCTTGTGCCTTGGAAGACCGAGAAATGGAAATGCTAAACAACACAGCTGTAAAGAGGTGGAATCCAAGGGTCCACAGTGTATCAGGACAAACACGGGGGGTGGGGGGTGAGCTTTGACTGTCTGAAGACCACGTGATTGCTGTTGGATTGCTGAAGGAGAGTGTTGACCATATTGAAAACAATTAGCTCTAGTAAGATGTGTGTGGCGCACAATAAGTCATACGTTATAGTATAGTGGGTTTGAAAAATGTGGTCATTCCTGTACCTGCCACTCTGATTGTGATGCACAATGTCCCCATCAGCTCACTATTTCCCTGTCACTGCCTTCCAACCTGGACCAGCACGAGCTGTATCCTAGTGCCTGCAATGGGGCTCTAGGTCTCCCCATCTCTCTCCACTCTGTGCTTCCACCTTATCTTGGCATTCTTCTGTGTGCTTTTCTTTCTCTGACAGGACTGTAGTAAGCATCCAAGGCTGGCCTTGAATTTGGAATCGGTCGGAGCCTCCAGAGCACACGTGCCATCATGTCTGGGTCTCCCTGGCTGAGTCTGACACTCCATCTCCCTCCCCTATGTGTTCTATCCTGGAATCCCTGCCCTGCATTCTTTGCACCCCATTTCTGCAGCAGACAGTTCTGGACACTCTTCTGGGTTCTCAAGTGCTCATGGTAGGAGAACTGTCTCTAGAGCGGCTCATCTTGCTGACTCCACTTCTGCTGTTGACCTTGTGACCTCCCATTTGGGGGTCTACAGAAGAAAGGGTTTTGGATACATTCCGACCACTCTCTGCTTTCTCAAGACAGATGCACAGACCCAGCTAACAGAGAGCTTATGAGTTTCCACCTTGCGAACCACAGCCTCTGAAAAGCATGAGGAAATACACAGGGAGCTCTTGTTAATCGTTCATTCTGAAACAATTTCAAAGATGGGGAAAGTTTCAGGACCACCCTGCAGAGCTCTCATGGTAGCTGCTGTCCCAGCAAAGTTGGCTTCCTCTCTGGCCAGGGATCTACCAAAGAGGAACCCTCCAGTAACTTCTAGCAAGCCTATCTTTTCTTCCTTTTCTGTCTGGACTGAGCTGCCTATCTGTCCTGTTGACTCACGTCCCACACAGTTTTAAAGAGACAGGCCTTTCATTCTGGGTCAGGTTCCTTAAGCTGGATCCCTGCAATAACTCTTTACATCCAGACTCAGTTTCCCCTTTCTTGGCCAGAACTACGCCAAGTGCCTCTGGGCACTTTCCAGGGCACCGAATTCGGAAGTACACCGCTGTTGGTGAGTGTCATCACCAAGAGAAGTTGTGTGCCAGTTTCCCCACATTTCTCTTGGTGATCTCCAGGTAATTTGTTGGAATAGACTCTGAGACTATGTCACAATCGACTGGTGCCTTTTGGAGAGAGAGGGACATTCCTGTTTTACCCGGAAGAACGACAGCATAACCGCTGTCATTTAATGGGAATCTGGGGCACCGAACTAAGCCTTTCCGTGTCTTAGTTGGATCCTCAAGCCATGAGAACTGGGTACCCATGTCACTTCCTTTCCAGATAATGGAATATAATGATGGATTTAGAACAGGACACCTCAGGTGTCACTAATTTTCCTTCTACTTCACATAAATACAAACAAAGAAGCAAACAGAAATCCGGCAACTGATGTAAACGACATTCGCCAAGGAAGAGTTAAAAAGCACCAAACAGAAGTCTGAATTTTCCTGGTGCTGCTTACATGATTCTGTGTGTGACAGCTAATGACCCGGCCGTTCCATTTATGGGTTGGTAGATAATGTACCTTAAAATCTGCAGCCGGTTTAAAATTGGGTCAAAGAAATTTATTTAAAGCCACCAGAGTTGTCAAAAATACACCCCACCAAATCTCATTATTTCTCTCTGCATTAGGTCATGAAGCGCAAGGAAAAGGAACAGCTCTAACTGAAAACGTCCACCCAGTCAGAGCCACTTGGACACTAAGCTGGGACAGAGACCGGGCCCCAAGAATCGGAACCTTGTCTCTGTAGATGCAGAAGAGAGCCACCATGGGCATGGTTAAGATATGAGTACAGGCGGGGGACAATTTTGTTGCTGGTCAAACATTATGAGAGTAAAATAATTTCAGATGCCCTAGAGAAAGAGACCATCATTTTCTCATGTATTAATTATGAATTAGACACTGTCTATCAATCTTTGTTTCAATTCTTAATGAGTGTTTTTTATCTGAGTTCATTTCTATTAAGTCTCCCTTGGGAGAAGGATGGTGGCTTTGCAGAGGTTTTACGAGACCCCATTTATTATGGGCAATTTGCTGTGGCCATAAATTTTGTGGTTGAATGGCAATAACGAGTAGGGGGCAGGGCAGGTGGTGGACTGAGGCTGAGAAACTGGGTGAAATTGAAAAGGCAGGTGTATAAAAACATCTTTACATTCTGGTACAGCTCAAGGGCGGCTTGGAAAACCCATCATACCAGCATGTTCTTTGAATGGAAACTGTCTCCTCAAAAGGGACCGTGTCACGCCATTATTTATCCCTATGCATAGAGCAACTGTGGCACCCATGGAGTGACACAGTCTCAGCTCCCTCTGAAGCCCTGAAGGCTGTGGGCTGGATCCTGAATTGGACAGCAAGAGGTCACCAGAAGGAAACACAGATGAGGGAACAAATGATTTCCCAGCTGTAAGGATTAGAGAGAGCCCACCAGCCACTTACAAGCTGGTTCTGCTAAAGGGCAGAAAGGGAGAGGGAGAGAAAGAGGTTGAAAAGTTACATTGCTAGGGGTAACCATTGAGTACTCAGAGCATTTGTGATCCTTAAGCAGCTTTCCTGGCTGGCTCTGACTGGAGTCATGGGGCAGGATAGTCAAGAATGTAGAGAAACACACTCATTTACTGCTAGGAACCAAATTACTATAGTGGTTGGCATTGTCACAGTCACAGTCAATCAAAATGGAGCCTTTACCAAATGGTGTGGCCTTGGTTAACAAACACTGTGTGACTGTGCAGGACAAGGAGTTAATGAGTGAACCTCACAGGTTGCTGAGCCCAAGGGAAGGACTCCATTTTCCACACATCCCTGGAGCTACTGGCTTCAGACAAGTGCCTATCAATTTCTTTTCTATTCAAGCCACTGTTTTGCCTATGTCTCAGTTAGCCACAAGCAAGGCAAGGATCTACTGTCATTGTTTCTGGGCTGGCCAGGCTTTGCACCCCTGTGACAAAATATCTGACACCTGGGGGGCATACTTGGGTTCCCTGGTCTTTGGCTGTGTTGATTTGCCCCCCCCATGAGGCAGAGGTCATGGAGGTGGGAGCCTGAGGCATAGGCTCTTCACAACAAGATGATAGGAGGGGGTCAGGGCAAGGTAAGCCATCAAAGGTATACTCCTTCCCAGTGCCCCATTTCCTCCATCTAGCCCCCATCCCCAATTCTTCCACCTCCCAATAGTCTACCATACTTTGAACCCTCCACAGGATGAACCTGTGGATTAAATCAGAGAGAAACCTCATTATTTAATAGGTGCTGGAAACACTCATGCTTTATTAGTCTCAATCCAATCAAGATAATGAGGATTAACTCTCTAGGGAAGTCAAGATGCTTCAGCAAGGTAAAGGTGTTAGCTACCAAGTCTGGTTTTGAGTTTGACTCCCAGAATCAACATGGTGGAAGGAGAGAGCAGACTTCAGCAAGTTGACCTCAGACCTCCACATGCTTGCCATGTGTACACACACACACACACACACACACACACACACACCCCAAGTGAAATGTAAAAAGCTTACTATGAAAAAGATGACCTCAATTTTCACGCTGTCCTTTTATCCCTATGACTATGAGCTCTTCTGATAATCATGACTCATATTTCTCTCCAGGTGCTTGAAGTATCATGGATGCTGGTACAAAGTAGGCTTTTGTAAATATTTATTAGATGATTGATTGACTGACTGAATGAATGAAGAAGCAGATTGAGAGTGTGGTGGGAGCTGAGACAGAGACACCAGGAAAGCACGGGATGAGAGTCACCCCAACCCCCATGGAATTTGCCTCTAGAGATTTGTATTGAGCTGCCAAGGGCAGGAAACCACACAACAGTGACTTAGTCAAATAGCCATTCGCCTTCCTTACAAGGTAAGGAGATGTGAGATGCCCTTCTGTATGCTGTGAATATGTTTTATTACCATTGGTTAATAAAGAAGTTCCTTTGGCCTATGGCAGAACAGAATATAGATAGGTGGGAAATCTAAACAGAGAGACAGGGAGGAAAAAAAAGCAGAGTCAGGGGATGCCAGCAGACACTGAGGAAGCAAGATGTGAGGTAACAAGCCACAAGCCTTGTGGTAAAATATAGAATAGAAGTAGGTTAATTTAAGTTGCAAGAGCTAGTTAATAATAAGCCTGAGCTAATGGACAAAACATTTTGTAATTAATTTTAAGCCTCAGAGTGGTTGTTTGGGAACTGGTGGGAGGGAAAGAAACCTCCAGTTACAGTGAGCTGTGGGGTGGGTGTCTGAACTGGGTTTGGGGGTTCAGAGTAATCAGGCCTAAGTTTCTGCCACTCATTTGTCCTGTTTATCTTGGTCACAAGATGGTTAAATTCCAAGTATCTATTCCTGGAGGAACAATGTCCAAAAGAGAACTATCAAAGATATGATACCTATCTTTGACAGTTCCACCAAGCCTGTCTCCCCCATTCCTCAACTCTGCCTCAAGCAGTTTTTTTTTGTTTGTTTTGTAAACAAATTTTCAACACATAGCCAAGGCTGGCCTGGAACTCACTAAGTTAGGCCAGGCTAGCCTTGAACTCACAAGCCATCCTCCTGCCTCTGTTTCCCAAATGCTGAGCTAATGGGCACAAGCCACCATACCAAGCTCAAGCCTAGTCCTTCCTAAGCGGCTCAGACTATTCCTGAACTTTGCAGCACTGAGGATAAGAACACAAAAGGAAGGCACACATATTTAAAAGGCATAATCTGAGTCAAAAGCCAATTAAATAACATATGCTCATCTTTACTCTTGTCAGTTATACTCTCAAATGGCAACGACAAAAATGCACGTCAAGCTATAACTTTTATATGAGTAAGGATCATCACATATCCCAGGAGTAGAAACTAACGATGAGGAGCGTAGCCGGGTGTTGTGTTGATGAACTGGCGAGGTCTGAGCAAGTAATACAGCTCAAGTGTACATAACTCATGAGTCATTACATATTTATCTCAGACAATTGGTGTAGAATCCAGTAATTATGTTATCAAGACTTTTAGAAGCTGGGCTGTGGTGGCGCACGCCTTTAATCCTAGCACTTGGGAGGCAGAAGCAGGCGTTTGAGGCCAGCCTGGTCTACAGAGTGAGTTCAGGACAGCCAGGACTACAGAGAGAAACCCTGTCTCAAAAACAAACATGCAAAAACAAAAACAGCGTTCTTAGAAATTTAACATGAATGTCCTACAGCACAGACTGGTAAACTATAGACTGCAGGGACAGGTGGTTTAGAGGTTAAGAGCACTGACTGCTCTTCCAGAAAGCCTAAATTCAGTTCCCAGCAACCAGGTGGTGGCTCACAACCACCTAGAATAAGACTTGGTGCCCCTCTTCTGGTCTGCAGGCATACGTGCAGGAAGAATTGCATACACAATTTGGGAGGATATTTGCCCAGGCACAAAGGGCCTGGGGGCCCACAGGCCCTTGCTGGACTGAACCGGACTAAACCAGCTATCTGAGCTTGCAGTATGCAATTTCCCCAAATTGAGCCAAACTAGGTCTGCCAAGGGGCCCCGGGCAACAGCTGCCCTACACCTGACAAGACCCCTGAACAGTCTCCAGCCGTCACGAGAGACCCTGATGCCAGCGCTGCTGCTTCCCCTCCCCTGGGTGGGTGGAAAGTATGTAACAAGGCTTTCCCCTTCCTAGAATAACCTGAACTCGTTCACCTAGCCTTTCTCCTGGAGTCTGTGCCTTGTTCCTATTTGCCCCGCCCCCAAGGGAAAGTTCGGTGGGACAAAGCAGCAGATCAAAGCAACACATAATAAATACATCTTAAAAAAAAGCAACCACAACAAAAAATATAGTCTGCAGCCCAACCACCTGTTTTTGCAAATAAAGTTTTATTGGCATATGACTATGCTCTTTCTTTCATATATTGCCAGGATTATTTTGTCTAACATGTACAAAACTCTGGGTTCCATCCACAGAGGAGGTGGAGGCAGGAGGATCCGGAAGTCAAGATTACCCTGGGCTATGTGAATTCAAAGCCAGCCTGGGACACATGAGGCCCTGTCTCAAAAAATAACAAGGGAAAGCATTTTAAGACATGCATAATGTATATCCATGTTAATTTTATAATGTTAAATTTTAATTAAAAATTTGTTTCATCGGAGTGTGGTGTGCACACCTTTAATCCCAGTATTTGGGAGGAAGAAGCAAAGAGATCTCTGAGTTCAAGGTCAGCCTGGTTTACAGAGTGAGTTCCAGGACAGCCAAGGCTACACAAAGAAACCCGGCCTCAAAAACAAAACAAAACAACAAAATTTCTTATTATCAGTTTCTATGAAAATAAAACAACCGTCTACCATCCAACATCCAGGTAGTTACACATGAGCATTTCCTAGTGTTCTTCATGCATATTCTGCCTAGACCAATAGACATATGGGTTTCAAAGCAGCATTGCTGGCTATGGCCACATGTTCTCATGAACAACCGCGTGCAATTGCTGTGGATGTCGTGATCGGTGAGGAGGCCAGGACGTTAGAGTTTGAAGATGTGTGAAGATGCCCGCTCGGCAGTGCTGGGAAATGTTTCCACAGGGCCTGCCAGGAAGGGGTTAAGCAGGGAACCTGTGTATTTCCATCACTCGCGCTCTCCCCATGTTCAGATTCTCCCTGTTTACTGAGCAGCGGCTGTCTTCAGTGTCCCCAGGGGCAGGGACGCTCAGTGTGTCTCAGAGACACAGAGAAGGAGATGTGGAAAGGGATCAGTAGAGCCCGGCTAGTGGTAGTGAGAACAGATGTCTAGGGTGTGACCTGTACATTGTCAGTGTTGAGAACTTGACCCCCAAGTGACAGACAGAGCATGTCTTTTGTTTGTAATGAAGTGTGTGTGTGTGTGTGTGTGTGTGTGGTAAGGGGGAGAGAGTGTGTGTTTTCTCTAAGCAGGGGACCCAGAGCAGAGTGTGAGGACAGACATTTCTGAAGCAGCTTTCCAGGGACACCCTCAGTGACCTCTCTTACATCGCACTGGCCATGGCTGTATCTATGGTGGCCATTGGCTATTGTGGAGCCTGGATACACTGTCAACTCCTGGGAGACCTGGAAGCTACAGATAGACTACCATAGTCTTGGCCACACAGTCTTCCCCTCCTACTCTTCTCTTGCAGCTTGACCTTCCCAGCATCCCTTTCCCCCTGTATCCAGGTCTTCCTTGTCATGCTCCATCTTGAGCCTCCATTTCTCCCCATCACTCTCGGCCAGAGATGTCATGTCCTAGATAGAAACTGATAGTAAGGAGTCCTACATGGATCCTTGAAGCTTCTCAAGCCAGGAGCACATCATTGTCCTTGTAGTGCTTGATAGGGGACTGATAAAGGGATATGGTGGAGGGCACTCAGTACCGCCTGCTTCCCCCTCTGCTCCTCCACTGACATGTGCGGGTGATTTTATCACTATCTGTTGTCTGCTGCCTCTTGAAGGGCTGTCAAGATGTATGTGCGCTCATGTGTGCCTGAGAACACAAGTACACATGTTTGCATGTGTGAACCTGTGCACGTAAGTGCCCCCCAGATAATAGCACTGTGGTTGATGTCATAAAGGCTAGGAGATCCATAACATCCCTTTAGTCTTAGAGTTCATAACTGGGTTCCAGGTATGGCTGCTTGTGAGTCTCCAGATGTCACATGCTAATATATTGTGTCTTTATTTTTTCTGGAAGTGAAACCCTGTTTTCCCCCAGACTTTCCAAGTTCCCAGGCAGTTAAGATCTGTATTGGCAGAATAATGGCTCCCCGTGTCCTTACCATTAGGATCTGTGGCAGCATGGTGTTGGGTTGTGACACTGCTGGCCTTGAGATATATAACTTTGAGACTGGGCCACCTTCACTGCACTCGCTGCTTCCTGAACTGTGCCCCTCACTCTGGAGAGCCCAGTTCTGAACGTCTCTCATCCATCAATAGCAAAGGAGACCCTTCCAGCTGGACTTGCCCTGGGCCTCATGCTTTAGCCCCTAACTGTTCTGGGATATATGATCACACTGTGAGCCCCGAGTTTGTGTTTGCATTAATTAAATAAAAATCAACCTTGAGTCGGGCAACTAGTTGCCAAAAAGTAATCATGGAGTCAGAGGGGGTCTGGGAAAATGAGAGAGAGAGAGAGAGAGAGAGAGAGACTGAGGGAGATGGAGAAGAGAGAGATGAGAGAGAGACGAGATGATATGAGAGGCAATGAGAAAGAGAGAGAGAGGGAGAGAGAGAGAAAGAGAGAGAGGGAGGGAGGGAGAGAGGGAGGGAGGGAGGGAGAGGGAGAGGGAGAGGCACAAGAAGTGGGAGGCAGGAACTTGATGTGTGATAGTCATTTTGGTTTGGTGGAGCAGAAGGATGCTCTCTTTCTGTGACACCGGCCAAAAGGGAAGTTCAGTTAGTTGCTTCTCAACCTCTCTGAGATAGCAGACTTTTACCTCAGCCTCTGACTCCCGAGTCTTTGTGGGTAAATAGAACAATAGAGATTTAGTTAAAAACTACATTTGGTGGCAGCGGCAAGAGGCAGATGTCCCTCTTGGCTGCTGCCTGAGAAGTGGGCCAGTAAGAGCAGAGCCACAGTTACTAGCCAAAACGGCAGTAGATTCAGGTGCAGCCGTTGTGGTTGTGCCAGCGGAAAACCACCTAGCCCTCATGGCTGTGGTGCATAGATCTCCTGATGAGTGACTGCTGAGTCAGCACACCAGCGCAGCATGATCCCCACAGAGCGGAGTCCTGAGCCTTCTAGAAACCAAGCCTGTGCTTCCCACCCTGAGTCTCCTGTCCAAAGGGACAATTTTCCTCCTAGGACAAATGCTGGCCTCTTCCCCTGAAGGCTAGTCAAACCGAGATGAGGAGAGTGGGCAAGAGGGTGGAGTGGTCAGAGGCCCTGTTTGTGTGCACAAGGCCCCCCCCCCCCCCCGCCTAAAGGAAAGAGGATGGGGGGAGGGAGGGAGAGCACTGTAGATCTGTAGTTCATGGGTCTCTTCTACTTGTCCTGAGCCCTAAAATTGTCAGCAGTGGACCTGCATGATTTTAGAAAATCAATTTTCAAGCAAAAGGTCACATCTCCGGGAATCCAAGAGTCTACTCTGCAGGGGTGAGAGGGGTTAATTAGAAAGTTATCGTCGAGGAGGGGCGTTGGAGGTGGGTTTAGACAGACGAGTAGGGGTTCAGACAAGTGCACACTGCAGGAGACAAAGTGATGTGAGCAAGTCTACAGCGGTAAGGAAGTGCGAGGCGGCTGTGGATGAAGATGCCCCTGACGCGGAGTCTCCACAGAGCCGGGTCATATCGTGGGGGTATTGATGTCTTGGTGAAGGGGCTGTTGGCTTGGAGCCCGCCATAGTCTTGAGCAGGAAGGCTGCATGCGCGTGTGTGTGCGTGTGTGTGTGTGTGTGTGTGTGTGTGTGTGTGTGTGTGTAGGGGCAGCCTTTTAGGAAAACTGTCAAACAGAAGCCTAGGGAATAAACGGCAGGAGAGGCTTCCGTGTGGGGCCCCAGGCTTGTCCTGCAGGGAAGCAGGAGCCATGGAAACTGGAAGCAGAGTAGGTCCTGTTCTCACGGATGTTGGCCTAGACTTGCTGGTTAGTTAGATGGCAGCAGACTGCATCTAAGAAGAGAACCCTGTGTTTCCAAGCTGCCACTAGCCAAGCTGTCCTCACCAAGGGGGGGGGGGGGGAGGGAGGGCAGCCAGGGGAGAGCGGCTGGGCCTGGCAAGAGCCACCAGCAGAAACTAGAGTTCATCAGCCAAGGGTTGGTAACATGCGTACCAGAACTCTAAAGGAGCCCCTTATCCTCCATGGCTATTCGTGTCTTTCCTGGGGGTGGGGGATGTGGGGCAGGAGGGGCGCCACCTGTGGTCTACTGAGGAGGGATTAGGGAGACTGGGAGGCACAGGTACAGTGGACTTCTTCCTGTCCCCCAGAATCTGTCAGGGCCCAGTTCACTGTGAGCCCCTGTAAACCTGTCCCAAAGGCCTGGTCTTGGTTCATGTCCCTGGACGGTTCCTGGGGTAGATTCAGCTTCAGGAATGTTCAGTAGTGTTGTCAGGACATCCCTAGTCACTTAGTTCATCCACCTCTAGACTGACTGAGTCTCAGACAAGCTTTGGTCACAGTCTATGAGTCAAGATCCTCTCACATTCAAACCCATTGACAAGAATCTCAGCCCGGCATTCCCAGCAGAAGTTCTGATGTTCATTCTGATTGGACCAGCTTATGTGTCCATGAACTACCGGCCACCATGGTCTGTGGCAGAAAACCTATCAGGAAAAAAAGAACGGGTTAACCATTTCTTTTAAAAAGGGACTACGTGGCAGGGAAGGGCAGTGGTGGCGCACACCTTTAATCCCAGCACTCAAGAGGCAGAGGCAGGAGGATCTCTGAGTTCTGGTACAGCCTGGTCTACAGAGTGAGTTCCAGGGCAGTCAGAGCTACACAGAGAAACCCTGTCCCAGAAAAAAAAAAATGAAACAAAACAAGGAATGTGTACTAG
This sequence comes from Arvicola amphibius, assembly GCF_903992535.2. Taxonomy (NCBI): domain Eukaryota; kingdom Metazoa; phylum Chordata; class Mammalia; order Rodentia; family Cricetidae; genus Arvicola; species Arvicola amphibius. The sequence continues at coordinate 97,984,012 of NC_052057.2, forward strand.
GTGTGGAGCATGGCTTTAACCCCAGCATTCAGGAGGCAGAGAAGTTATCTCTCTCTGTGAGTTCAAGGCCAGCCAGGGCTTTATAGAGACCCTGTCTTTTTTTTTTTTTTTTTTTAAAGGAAAACATCCTGTAATATATATAATGGCTTTGAATGCTTACTTAAAAAGAGGTGAGAAACTATACCAGCCTGCAGGGGAAACTTTACATCTACACCACAGCTCTGTGTTTACATCTGCCTGGTGGCCGAGGCAAAGAGAAATCCCAGCAACTCATAGAACTCTGGCTAAGGGATGCAGATACATCGAGAAGGAATTCTGTACCTGACTTAGGGACAGTACATAGTAAAAATGACATCGTAGTTGCTTGTCTCATGCAAGACACTGCAGTAGTCTCTTGGGCCCTATAAGATTTCCTTCAGGGAGTGCCGGCTTCATGGTCCACATCTGGTTTGTAGATTTATTCTCAGGCTGCTGAGAGTAATCAGGGAATGGCTGGATCGCTCTGAGCTTCTAGATCATAGAAGTTGCCATTTCGTTGATGGGTATCATATGAGGCCGGGTCTCACCACCAGCTAGAACCAGGGCAGGAACTTGCACTGATTCTGCGCACATCAAATGATGTGGTGCCCAGCAACGCTGGCCTGCCACAGAGAGGCCTGCCAAATTGGATTAGCCAGCCCAGCGTCTGGCCTAAAGCCTGAGAGATGGACATAACACTTATTAAATGATCTGCAGGCAGGGATGTTTCAAATACTTAATCAGCTCTTCATTACCCTCCTCCAGGGGACAGGGAAGCCTCAATGCCACCCACAGTGAGAAATTACCAATCCCGGCAGGGTCCCTGTCTGCCATTTTCACTGCGGAGCAGGCAGGAAAGGCTCAAGGATGACCAGGCAGGATGCTCTGCCGCTGAAAATGGAACGGCATAAGTTGGAGACAGAAGACCCTGGGGCGGCTGAGCCTTGACTCTCCCAGATGCTCAGTGTGGAAAGCCATTCCCTTCTTGGGGCCTCTAACTCTCTGTGGGTCCCAAGGAGCTGAAAACAGTCTTCTAAGGCAGAATGGCCCTTCTGGAGTTCGGAGGTGTGTGTGTGTGTGTGTGTGTGTGTGTGTGTGTGTGTGTGTGTGTGCGCGCGACTGGCATGACTGTCAACTTTTTGCTTCGTTTTGGATTCTGTTGCAGTTGTTCACTCTCTAGGGAAGTCCAGCTCCAAACTGCCACATGCAGTGCCCTCAAGGGCCTGAGGAGGGCGTCAGATCTCCTGGAACAGGAGTCACAGAGTTGAGAGGTGTCGTGTGGACAGCACATGAAGTATATGTAAAATGCATGTCACAGATAAACACGTCACTTCATGTCTTTGTAGATGAACAAGGCTGGTATTGTGCAAACGTTGCAACCGAGGTGATATAGAAGTCTCGACTCTTGGCACAGTGTGGCGGGGTCATTTAGGTTCCTAAAATTTTTTCCCTGCTCCAGCCTGCTCCCCACCCCTGAAGAGTTCTTTCTCTCTTTGATTTTTTTGTTTTCTCCTTGAGACAGGGTTTCTCTATGTAGCCCTCACTGTCCTGGAACTTGCTCTGTAGACCAGCCTGGCCTCAAACTCACAGAGATCCTCCTACCTCTGGTTCCCAAGTCCTGGGTTTGAAGGCGTGCACCACCACCGGCCAGCATGTGAGTTCTCTCCTTTAATAATCTGTCCTTGTTTCTGCTCTGCATGGTCCTTGTTCCAGGAGTCCGTTCTGGTGATGCCAACTATGATCAACTATGTTCCCAGAGAAACAGGGGAGCTGGGTGGATGAAACCCCCAGTGGAAACCCAAACAAGCTAACCTGCAAACTTCTCGTCAGATTCTGCCTCCCAGGGCTGGAGAGGGAGCTTGGTAACACAGTTTGTCTGATCTAGGTTCTATCCTCAGCTCAGTGGCTGGTGGAGTGGCTGGCGGGTGGGGGGATGGTGAGGGGAGGGCAGGCTTGCTTCTCCCTGCTCCAAGCCTTCTGTCACACATCATGTAGAGTCTAATCCTGCCCTGGCTCTCATCGCCTCACTCCACTGGACCGTCTCTTTCAGATCAGTCGGAACATTTTGTTCAGGCGCCAATGTTTTTACTTTTGATGTTTCCCCTAACCAGAGGCCTCTTCTCTGCTGATGAGGTGCTGTGCTCAGCTTCCCTGTCTTTCTGACTCCACGGGAAAAGGAATGAACCGATAGGAAAGGGGAGCGATGGAGCTGGGGTCCCCTGAAGCTGCCGCTGTCCTCCTGAATCAGAGGTACAGGAGAGATAAGGACGGCTCCCTCCCCCACCTCCCGCAAGGCGGGAGGCACTCTGTTCCCATTCCTTCTTGGTAGGAGCCAGTTTCTTACCTGATTTATTTGCCACCCTGGCGCTCTCCTCATCTTTCTGATTAATAGTTTAGTTGGGGGTTCTGGGAAATTTACATCCAATGGTTACCATAGCAACCAGCTCTTTTGCACAAGATCCCATAGAAAATGCATTTGGGGGCCTTCTGAAGGAGCTGGATTTACAGGGACCTTGGCTTCCACCAGAGCAGCATGGGCAGGTATAAGCCACTGATACAGTAAGAATTATGAGCGGGTGGGCACTGCTCCGGCCATACCATAAATCGAGAAGGACGGTTTTAGTGCCCGCTCTTCTGCTTTTCTTTGTCTTGTGCTGGACCCCTCCCTGCCCATCAGCATTCTCTCCAGAAAACTGGTTTCCCACAGGATTAAGGGAACAGACGGAAGAATGTGTGGCAGGTAAAATGAGCTGCTGAAGCTGCACTTGGCAGTCTTGGGGGCTAGTAACTCCCTGTCCCTTGCATGTCATAGTCGCCTTTTGGTGTGGCACAGAGAAGACAGCACAGAGGGTAGGGTAGGAGTGGCATGTGGGACCTCTGGGCTTCTTCCAGCCCTGGGAAGGGACGGTGGAACTGAACCTACTTGTGAGACTAGCTCTGGGAGCCCTTACTTACACAGAATACCAGATTCAGGCATTTTAGCTGCCAGAGGCATCACTGTGTCCCCATAAACACAATGCTGAACATGTGGCTGCCTGGCCTGCAGATGGATGTATGAATTCCTTAAGGTTTTGTTAAGTGTGTGGGCACAATTTATTAATCCTGTATGTGGTCTTTTATTATCATAATAAAAACATTTTTCAGAACATGGTCAAATAACAACTGAACTGGGAATGGAGAAAAAAAAGTCATTGCTTGTAAAAACCTATGCTACACCCTAGAGTAATCCCGTGATGACAGGGGAGGCATGCAAGTCTCCTAAAAATCAGGTGGAAACAGTGCACTGTGTGGTATAGGACACAATCCTGCTAAAAGGGACCTCTCAGCCTCTCTGTGGATCTACTTTCTTACCCATGCAGTGGAATGGCCAGCTGACTTCAATCTCAGGCTAACTGATAGGGGCAGGGTTAGCAGAAAGATATTTGTAGTAATTGATTAGTAATGTCTGCCCTGGGTACCACCTGGGAGGGAGTAAACACATATGTCGTATATCTGTCATCCTTGGACCAGATGGCTCTGGATCAAAGAGACTTGATTGTAAGTCACTTTAGATATTGTCTGTCTTCAGTCTTTCTCAGCCTTTCTTTACCCTCCGACTTGTAAAATCCTGAGGAAGCTGTGCCCTTGTTGCTTGACCACCTCAATACAGTTTCCATTCTGAAGAAGTCGGTCTGTGTGAATGACCTCAGAACTGCCTAGAAGGAGGGAAATGTGCAGTCTGGCTTGTGAGTGACCCCGATTAGTAGAGGGACAAAGGGTAGAGAGTTGAGCTGGAGAGACGGCTCAGAGGTGAAGGGCACTGGCTGCCCTTCCAGAGGTCCTGAGTTCAATTCCCAGCAACCACATGGTGGCTCACAACCATCTACAGTGAGATCTGGTGCCCTCTTCTGATGTGCAGGCATACACGCAGGCAGAACACTGCATATCTAGTAAATAAATAAATCTTTTTTAAAAAGGACAGAAATTCTAGGGAGCTCCTGGCCTGCAGCAGAGCATAAGCAATATAGGGGAATATTGTAGTGAGTGAGGTGTGTGTGTGGGTGTGTGCGCGCGCATGCGCGCGCATGTGCCTGAAATCTGGGGCTTCACATTTAATAGGTAAGTACCACTGGTCTCTATTCCCTAGTTGGCCCCTTAAAGAAACAACAAAAAATTATTATTTTGAGACAAGGTTTCGGTAAGATGCCCACATTGATCTTTGAATCTGCTCTGTAGCCCACGTAGCCCACGTAACCCTTGAAGGTATAGTCCCTACTGCTTCAGTCTCCTGAGTAATTGGTGTTACAGGCTTGCACAACCAGGCCCGGTTTGTTGTAGACTTTTGAAATGAGGGCAGTGGGTGAGTGTAACAATCTTTCTCTGTCTTACCAGCCTGCTCCCAAATAACGTCACGAAGCCTTCATATCAATTATGAAAGCTCGGCCTTAGCTTAGGCTTGTCCCAATAGCTCTTTTAACTTAAGTTAACCTGTCTCTATTAATCTACCTTTTGCCGTGTGGCTCAGTTACCTCTGCTCTGTACCGTATATCTGACTTCTTCCGAGTCTCGTTTGTGACTTCACATTGCCCATCCTGCTCCTCCATGTCTGGCTGGAGACTCCATCTTTCTTCCTCCCAGAGTTCTATCTCTGCCCGGAAGTCCTGCCTGTACCTCCTGCCTAGCCGTTGGTCATTTAGCTTTTTATCACACCAAACACAACAATACATCTTCATACAGTGTACAAATGTTCCACAACAGATGGGCAGCTGCAAAAGTGGGCGGAATTGGTCTTGTGGGTTTATTCTGGGCACACAGCTGTGCCCCAGCTGGAGATGCCTCTTTGGTAGCAAGAAGCTAAGCTTTTCAAAAGAGAAAGATCCAGCTGTGTCAAACAGTTCCTTTTCTTCTGTGGCCATGATTACACTGGTCCGTCTTAAGTTATACGTGTCTCCTTAGACCACCAGTATCATTCCAGGGCCCTGCCATGTTCTTTGCCTTCCAGTCGACTCCTAGCCATGCTTCAGGGTCCAGATTCCGAGTGATGACATGTCTCCAGCCCTTGGACCTGCGGGGTCCTGCATCACCTACCTGCTTCCCCGCGTCTAGGCCAGCAGTGTGGCCTGGCTTCTTGGCAAATCCCTGCTGTGCTTGGCTCTGGGTGACCTGGACACAGCAGAATGAAACATCTCAGAACATGCTCACGAGAAGGGAAACAGGCCAGTTCAGATCCTGGAGGAGAGCAGAGATCAATGTGCCTAAACCATCCACAGAGGGCCTCCCATGTAGGACACGCTGTGTAGAGAAAGGGTAAAGTCCTGAGTGAATGTGTGTTGTTGACATGCACAGAGCCATGTCAGGGATGCCAGTGCTCAAACACATGGGAGTGGCAAAGCCTTTCTCTGGGCTGAGAATGATGACTGTGGGTACAGAAACCATCAACCCCAGCTTCCTCCTCCCTCATGTTTACAGCCTGAGGCTGCTCCCTTATAGAGACATGTATAGACGGTCCTGCTTCTGCTCAGTCCCTAAGAAACACACAGAGGCTTATATTAATTATAAACTGTTTGGCCTACTAGCTCAGGCTTACTACTAATTAGCTCTTACAACTTAAATTAACCCATAATTTGTATCTATGTTCAGCCATGTGGCTTGGTACCTTTTCTCAGTGAGGCACTCTCATCTTGTGTCCTCTGCATCTGGCTTGCAAGTGACTCTATGCCTTTCCTCTTCCCAGAATTCTTCTAGTCAGTTGCCCCACCTATACTTCCTGCCTAGCTACTGGCCAATTAGTGTTTTATTAAACCAATATGAGTGAGAAATTTTTACAGTGTATAAGAGCATTATCCCACAGCGGAGACTTCCTACCGAGATGAGCTTAAAACTGCCTCCTTGTTCCGAAGAAAGCCATCACTGTCCTCCTCTATTGAGGTACATGAAAGAAATGTACCGACTTTCCAGGTTACTGCTGTGGTTGGCACCCTCCATCAGAACCAGTGCAGCTCACCTGATCCCAGCTTTTTTGAATATGTGTCTCTGTGTCTGTTCTTCCAAGTGGAGACACTATGCAGGATGTGGCAGGCAGAGTTCCTTTGTCCCAGCCAGGTCTTTTATGGAGGCTGGGCTGATTGTTTGTGTGTTTGTGTGTGTGTGTGTGTGTGTGTGTGTGTGTGGCCAGGAGAGCCCTGTACCTGAGCTGGACCTCAGGAAAGGCCTCATACTTAATATACTTGTATTAGCCTAAGGGAGCTAAGAATTCAGAGACATACTGACCATATCCAAGACAAAATTTCCACAAGAATGCCATTCGCCTTCTTTTGTTACTGAAGCATCCCCTTGCATACACTGTGTTAATACACTATAAAAAAAATAACTCAGTTAATCCTGCACTTAGCAATTGTACCACACTGCTGTTGTCATTGGCACAAACAGTCAGCATTTGATCCACCTAAAGATTTAAAGCCACTGCAGCAGGGACCCTTGTTTCCTCACAGTTATTTTCTATCCCACCAGGCACCCCAGAACTGGAATTGTCTCAGCCTTTGTTGGGGACCCCTTGCCAAAGAGTATGCTTATATGAATTCCTATTCAATTCCTATGTAGTGTCCTTGGGCAAGTCACTTAAGCTGGATTCCTGCCTTAGTTTCCCCATCTATCTTTCTGCAAAATGGTAGAAATAACTCTATCTTGCAGGGCTTTATCTTTTTACTCTTATTTGTATGTATGGTGTATATGATGGGGGGTGTACTACAGTGAACAACGTGAGGTCAGAGGTCAACTTGCAGGGAGCAATTGTCTCCTTCCACCAGGTGAGTTATAGGGATTGAATTCAGATCACTTGGCTGGTGTCAAGTTTCTTCACTGAAGGGACACTAGCCCACTCGAGCATGTGGCTCTGGCAGGCCTTGTCTTTCTCCCCATTTCCTCTGTCTTACTAAAAACCATTGCAATTACATCCCTAGAGCTAGCCACCAAGGTCTACTCTGTTATCTAGCCACTTCCTCCTCCTCCTGAGGCTGACTGCCAAAGTTCAGCAATCAGAAGAAGCCCCCTTTGGCTCACCTAATCAGCATGCCCAGTTAAAATTAAACACCTCATCCTAACACATCCTAAAGGGGTCTCCTCCTTTACAAATGCCCCTGCCACCCTTTGCCTTGTCCCTCCCCATTCCTCCCTGTCCTCTATGCTAGCCCCTTCTAACACAGACCTTCCATTTTTCTCTTCTTAAAAATTACCCCTGCGAGGTCCTTTGCAGGTGCTGTTCTGCCAGAGTCCAGAGAGCAGCCACTTTAACTTTTCTTCCCTACTTAACAAAGGATCTTTCCATGAAAACAGGTGTTTGGGTCAGGTTTATGCCTAATAAAATGCCCTGCTGAGAGAGAGAGAGAGAGAGAGAGAGAGAGAGAGAGAGAGAGAGAGAAAGAGAGAGAGAGAGAGAGAGAAAGTTCCCCTTCATTTACGGTGAGCACCATTGCAGGGTTTCAAAGCTGAAGTGAAGTAGATGAGGTAGCTACCACCCTTCAGAAACAGGAGATTTACGGTGTGCTGTAAGGGCCTAGTAATTAGTAGTGATTACGATTTGTTTTTTGAGACAGGGTGTTCTGTGTTCCAAGCTGGCTTCAAAGTGAACCATGTAGCGGAGGACGACCTTGAACTTCTGATACTCCTGCTTCCATCTGAGTGCTGGGGTTACAGGTGTGTGTCACTACCCCAGCAATTAGGACTCATCCAAGTCCTGGTGCATTTCTGTATGTTTGAACCAGAATCCTCTAGATTAATTATCTATGACTGTGTAACAAATAACTCTAAAACTCAGTGGTTTAAACAGCCATTTTTTTCTCCAGGTTGTTGTAGGTTGGCTATTGGGGTTTGGCCTCGGAGGGCAAGCCTGTGGACTCATCTGTGATCGCTTGTGTTTCCTATGATTAATAAATCAGCTGTAGATTGGTTTTCCTGAATTTGGCTGAGCTCACATCCATGTTTAGGGTTTGGGTTGTGACCATGTGGTTGAGCCATTAACTTGTACCCACCAGCTGTTCAGTCTGGGGTTATTCTTGGGGTGGAGACAAGATTCCCAAGCAAGGGAGTGGCAGGCTTCCAGGCCAGCTGAAGGGAGGGCTCAGAACTAGCATAATGTCATCTCTGGCTGAAGCTGATCATAAAACCAGGGAAGTGAAAATGGACTCCAGTCTTGGTAGGTAGAGCCATAAAGCCCTCAGGAAAGCAGTAGATGAAGGGAAATCATTTTCGCACCTTGAGTTTATCCCCTGCGGGCCCAGTGAGGAACTGGGGAGAAATCTCCTTTTTTCCATTTAGTGGTTCGAACTTATTCTTAGATCTAGTCTAATAAAATGAATTTCACACTTGGATTATTCACCCACTAACAAACACACTGCTCTTATCGATGCCTGGGACAAACTCTCAGGCAGCCTGGATTTCTAGTTCCGTTACCTTCAAGCACAATAATTGTTAATTACTGCTCTATTTGGTTCGGTTGTGTTTGCCAATAGTCAATTACATATGTTAGCTTTTCTTGTGATCACTGGGGCTTATCCAATATTGAAGCTCGGGTCGAGGTTTTGTTTCGGAGATGTCTTTTCCAAGGGAGTTAAGGAAAACTCTTGTTCGTGAGTTATTGAATATTAGCCTTTATCTGCTTATTCCAAAAGGCTCCTCATTCACACCTGCAAACTCCACAGTGCTCAGGCTGAGCTCTTAGAATTGAACTCCAGGCTAATGATAAAGCCTCCCCTCTGCCTGGAGGGACTAAACCCTGGAAGGTGGATCTGAGTGAGAAGGGATTGTGAGCTCACGGTGGTGGATCTTGGAGGACATCAGCCTCTCCACCTTCTTCAGGGCCTGTCCTTCCATGTACCTGATTCCTTCCTTTGAACTCTTCCTCCCAAATCTTGGCTTTCAGGTGATGAGCAGCCTGGACCATGGTCTAGTAGTAGTGCTTGTTGTTACTTCTGTATTGGACATTGGCGTCTCCTTCCATTCAATACATCCACCCTGATGTGTGACTTCCTGCACTATGGCTTTCACAGCCTTTTCCCTCTGCCTAGATCACCTAATCTATGCCTCCTACTTTGTATTCACCCAGGTGTGATCTACCTGAGTAGGTGGGGAAGAAGTTGGCGGCTTCTCGATTCCTTTTTTCCCTTGGTGGTTCTTGCTTGTTAGGTGTTCTGGCTCCTTTAGGGAAGATTCAATCGCTTAGCAAACAGGTCCTTGGTCCTGATATCTTACTGGGCTGTGTGTGCTTCTTCTCAAAGACTGCACTGGTCTGTCCAGCCCTGCATCTCTACTGACAGCATCATGTTGATACACCAGCAGCTTCAGAAAACGCGTTTCTTCAAAGACATTTCTATTTCGGGAGCATCCTTTGGGTGGCAGGCTGTTGGGCTCAGGCTGTGGCCTGAGCGGCCCCATTTTCAAGCAGTTCTTTTTTTAAAAAAAATAATTTATTTTTATTTAATGTTAACTGTTTTTTGCCTGCATGCATGTCTGAAGCCCTGGAATTGGAATTACAGACAGGTATGAACTGCCATGTGGGTGCTGGGAATTGAACCTGGGTCCTCTGGAAGAGCAGTCAACACCCTTAACCCCAGAGCTATCTCTCCAGGCCCTTCAAGCAGTTCTTGATTCCATTTTGAGGCTGTAGGCTGAAAGTGCATCTGAGTTGGACATGTGAATAGTAACATCTGTGCAGTACCACCCACAAAGTGCAGACTGATAAATGACTTATTCCTAAGAGCAGAAATTCATAGATGCCACCCCATAAACTCACCGTGAGACTATAGAGGCAAATAGGCATGTTAAAATCACACCAAGAAAAACAGCCCAGGAACTTTTAGGGTATAGGAGACTGGGGAAGGGAGTAGCCCTCACGTGGACCCCAGAAAGAGGCGAACCCCTAGCCCTGTGATGACAGTGGCTCCCACTGACCTTCTTGTTACCTTGTCAGTGGGGACAGAGGCACTGATGCATACTGCCTCCCTCAGCAGACCAACCACAACTCAGGCCAATCTGAAGTCCATGGAGTCAACACAGAAAAGAATTTTGGGACCAGCCAGTTCATGAAGCAGAGCTGGAGATACAGTGCAGATGTTTTAGTACAGGGTTAGAAAGAAGAGAGGTCAGTCGGTGAGATGGCTCATTGGGTAAAGACACTTGTCCCAACCCTGACCACCTGAGTTCTGTCCCTGGGACCCACGGGTAGAAGGAGAGAACGACTCCACAGTTGTCTGCTGCCCCTCCACACACACACAGTGACACACAAGAGCCTCCCTCTCCATGCTAAGTAAAGAAAATTTCATTAACAACTTTGGTTTAAAGCGAGAACCAGGTGCGGTGCTACATGCCATTAATCCCAGCACTCAGAGGCTGGGGCAGGTGGGTCTCTGTGAGTTCTAGGCCAGCCAAAGCTATACAATAAGAGCTTAGCTCAGGAGGAGGCAGAAGGCACTGAGAAGAAAGAAGACGTAGTCAAATGTGGGTGGAGGGTCTGTGCTTCCCAAAGAAGAGTAAGGTAACACACACCCACTGGAATGGAGGGAGGGTGGTGGCAGTGGGGCCCTTGAGTAGGGCAGAGACTTTCTCATCAGATAAACTCGACTTTGGGAGCGAGGGTGCTAGACAATCGGTGGTCACCAAAGTCACCCCAAGCCAGTGGCTTCTGGGTCTTTGTCTCATAAACTTGGAGAGTAAATTATATGGACAAAGAAAGCATGGGTTTTAGAAGGAGTTTTATTATAGGTGAGACTTTAAGAGAGAGGGGACAAGTAGGTTTCCCACCGAGCAAGAGTGGGTCCCAAGCAAGGGTCACTAAGGGATCTACCCTAGGGGTCAGTAAGACTTTTTTGGGTTGAAGCATAGGTGCTAAGCTGGTCAGCCCAGTTGTCCTCCCATGGGGTATTCACGTTCTTCATCCTGGTGCTGGGACTGGAGCTGGGGACTCACGTAAGGCTCCAATGACGTATTTGATCACACGCCGCTTCCAGGCTGTGCTCACTAGGCTGTGTAAAAGGAAGAGGTGAAAGCAAGGGACTGGAGCACTTCTCCACCTTTCCTCTCTCGTTTGTCAGGTGAGATGTGGGCAGAGGCTCTAGGGATGCCCTGGATGGGATTACAACCTCATCATAAGGTGAGATCAGGAGCCATGAGCTAGGCGGGAGCTTAAGACTTGCCTGTTCCTTCTAGACTGGGTTTCTGGTGAGATTCCTAGAGAATTGCAGTTTTACAGCTGGGGAGAGAGAGAGGCCATGTGTGGCTGTAACTGTGCTGGAATCTATGCTCCTCTGCTGGACAGAGAAGCCGGCTTTCTAGCTACCTCAATCTAACCACAGGGCGTGTACATCAAGGGCCTACAGGCAAAGAGAATCCCAGCTGCTCCCGGACTTCAGCTTGCTTCTTTGCACACTGTTGATGCGGCCTTCCCAATAGCCATCTGCCTCCTTCCTGTTTGAACCTGCACTTTGGGCGTCTGTCTGTCCATTCCCAGTCCCTGTCCCCCCCATTCCAAGATCTATTTATTTGTATTTGTGTGTATGAGTGTTTTGCTTACATGTATGTATGTGCACTGCATGGCTACCTGGTGCCCTGGGAAGCCAGAAGAGGGTGCTGGATCCCCTGGAACTGGAGTTACAGGTGGTTGTGAGCCACCATGTGGTTGCTAGCAATCAAACCCAGGTCTCCGCATGAGCAGCAAGTGATCTTAACTGCTGAGCCATCTCTAGCATCCTTCCCTTAGTCCTGCTTCTTTGCCTCTGCAGCTGGGCCCAATTCCACAGTGTCTGCTCTCAAGCCTGTGACACTGGAAGCTGCTTTCATCAGCGACTTTCCTGTTTGGTTCCTTACCAAAAAGGGACTCTATTTATATTTCTGTCATTCTACTGGAACCTCTAGAACTTCGTTGGGGTCCTCCGAACACTCTGTAACATATATACATGTTTATTTATGTTATGTCTAGTTTGAGAGTTAATAGCACTTAAGATGGAACTAAAAGAGCCATGCTTGCCTTGGTGAGCTTAACAAGGAAAGTAAGAGTATCAGGTAAATTGCTGCTATTGAAACAGCCATGTGGGGTAAATTCTTATTTGATAAACTCTGACTGTGGAAAGGCACGATTCTCTGTTCAGCTGTTTCTGACCTCGCATCCTCACAACAAAGGTACTGCCTATTCCAGGTGTTGCAGGTCAGGTGGGGACCCCGCTAAACAAGCTCCGGCCTTCCTCAAGCACGAATTTCAGCTGTAGAGATAGGGAAGGGAGTTAGCCGCTCAGTTAAATAACATGTCAAAGTCTATTTATTTCCATGGCTAGAGGGGTATTTATGAAGGCCCAGCCTTAAAAATTGTCCAAATATGAAAAGTGCTGAGGAGCTTGAGGGGGATCACACAGAGCTAAGCAGCTTGACATTCAGCTACCAGGGACTCAGGATTCCCTTTTATGGGTTTTTAGTCTCACTGACAAAAGAATTTAAAGTGGACTCAGAAGGAAGCTTGAGGACCATCTATTAGAGTTGGAGAGGAAAAACTCTAAGCAGGCAAGCTATAAATCCTGGAAGCTGCCGGGAGGGAGATGGAGAAAAGGAAGAAAGTCATGTCTTTTTAGTTACGGTCCGAGAAAGCCAGCATGATCACCAGCGTGTTCAGCTGTCGGCAAACAGCTGCATTGGGGTGGGGACGGTGTAGGGTGGAGTGGGGTGGGGAGTCTCTTTAGAGAAAGAGGGAGAACATCCAGAGTCCGAGTGAGCATGCTTAGGATTTTGGACAATATCCAACAAAAAGATAGAAAAGGACAAGTTATTTTTTTTCTTTCTTTTTCTGTTGTCTATTATTGGAGCGTCATAGATTGTACACACTCAAGGGGAGGATGTTTGTTAGTGACAGAGAGAGGTCACTCTAAAACATGTTTTGTAAAAGATAAACAGAGCTAAACACTAGTAAGAGTGTATTTAAATTAGTATGTTTTTGTACTAGAGAGTTTGGGGCCTAGCACCAACTGAAGTCACCTCCGATCTGCAGAAAAGTGACTGGGCATTTTAAAGGAAGTAGGGTATGGGGATGTAGCTTGGTTGGTAGAATGCTTGCCTAGCATGCATGAAGCCCCGGATTCAAATCCCAGCACGGCATATACCTGAGCCACATGTGGTGGCGCATGACGGTAATCCCATCACTTGGAAGGTGGAAGCAGAAAGATCAGAAGTTCAAGGCCATCTTCAGTTGTACTGTGGGCTAGAGGCCATCTGAGATACATGAGCCTCTGTCTAATAAAAAATTAAAAAAATACAGCGAGCAGAGTCAGGAGAGAACAGATGCTCAGTAGTCAGGGGACGGGGTGAATAAAGGGCTGGTCCTTGCGGATGCTGATTGTGCCATCTACATCTGTTAGCTGCAGTTCCGTCCTCCCACAGAGACCAGAAGCAGAGGCCTTGTCTTTTCTGATGAGAACATTCTAAAGCGATCACTTACAGGACTTTGTGAAAGGCATTCATGAGTTGCAGGAACACACACACATCCCAGAGGAATGCAGACACCCTACTAGGTATTTTCTAGTAAGTGCATGCTCTAAGAAAACAGAGGTGGGGGGGGGTGGGTTTAAGATCGGGGTGGCTGAGGCAAAGCTCCCAGGGCTTTCTTGTGGATGCTTTCAGAGGCAAAACTTACTGTGTTAGGTAAACTGCAGAGCCCATTTGGGTAGACGGGCAGTGAAATGTGCTTCAGGTGGACCAGATGCTGTAATCACCCTGGCCGGGTGGGAGAAGTTAGGATGGGAGCTGTTAGATTTCCCAGGCCGTGTAAGGAGACAGACAACAGAGAGAGACCAGAGTCTGACCTTCAGCAGGTGGGACTGTGTTTATTAGCACACAGCGAGGGGTAGCCTCTCTCTTTCTCTTGGGAAGCTGAAGAGTCCACTAGGAGAAACAGTTGGTTGAGACCCTTTATAGGGATGGCGTGAGGGACTTAGAAGTGAGGAAACTGTTTCAGCATGTTTCTTTCCCGTAGTCTCTGTTTCCCAAAGTTGCTTGCTGAAGGTGAGACAGGCTATCCCAACAGACATTCTAGGATATCCTTTTCTAGGGTGAGCGAGTGTTTAAGTCACTGGGAGAGACACCATGACAAATCTTAAGAAAGCATCTAATTGGGAACTTGCTTACAGTTTCAGAGGTATAGTCCATTATCGTCATGGTGGGGAGTATGATTGTAGGCAGGTGTGGTACAGGAGAAGCGGATGAGAGCAATATCTTAACCTGCAAGGAGAAAGAGAGCAGAGAGAGAGAGGAGAGAGAGCGAGAGAGCGCAGAGACGACAACCGTCCACGAGCCGAATGCAGGCGAGGAGGAGGAGGACGGAGGGAGGTAAGGGGAGGGAGGGAGTGAGAGAGAAGAGAGAGCGGACTTGAGAGGCGAGAGCGTGCAGGCCGCGAGAGCTAGAGAGAGCAGACGAGAGAGAGAGAGAGAGAGAGAGAGGGCAACCTTGGCCCTGGCATGGGCTTTTGAAACTTCAAAGCCCGCCCCCAGTGACACACTTTGTCCAACATGGCCACACCTACATGAACCTATGGAGATCACTCTTATTCAAACTGTTATAGGTCCGGGGGTCACTCATAGATTCACCAGTTTGACAATTAATAGATTTTTTTAGTATATTTATTTATTTATTATTTATTTATTTTGCATACAATATTCTGTCTGTGTGTATGTCTGCAGGCCAGAAGAGGGCACCAGATCTCATTACAGATGGTTGTGAGCCACCATGTGGTTGCCGGGAATTGAACTCAGGACCTTTGGAAGAGCAGGCAATGTTCTTAACCACTGAGCCATCTCTCCAACCCCAATTAATAGATTTTTAACAAATAAGAGGCTTTATTAAATATTGACCAGGACCATGGATCCTGGCCAGATCTACACCTGAGACACATCTGAAATGGGAGGTGACGTATGCTGTGAATATGTTTTATTGCCACTGGTTAATAAAGAAGCTGCTTTCGGCCAATGGCTTGACAGAGTAAAGGCAGGCTGAAAGAGATACATAGAGAGATTAGGCAGAATCAGAGAGAAGCCATGTAGCTGCCCACAGGAGACAGACACCTCGGCTTGAGCCCACTGGAACCTTGCCAGTAAGCCACAGCCACATGGCAATACACAGATTAATAGAAATGGGTTAACTTAAGATATAAGAGTTAGCCAGAAATATGCTTAAGCTATTGGGCAAACAGTATTGCAAATAATATAGTTTCTGAGTGATTATTTTGGGTGTAAATGACTAGGAACAAATGAGCAGCCTTCCCCCAACACACACCCTCAGAATATGGCACCAAATTACATTAGTTAGGGGCCTATAAAGGCAAAACGTATAAGGTTTTGTACTTCCTGCATATGCAATCAGAGGCAAGCACACAACCTAGTGTGATCAAGCACACCCCGTGCTGTTAGGGCAACCAAACTTGTTTACAGCAGTGAAAACCTGTGGCTTGTTATCTTACATGAACAACAGCCCCAAGCATCCCAGGAAGTTACTTGTCCTTGGGCAAGAGGGACTTACAGGTTAGAGGAATTTTTGCTTTATAAATCTCTTAAGCACAGTCATTAAAACTTAAAACGTAATGTTAACTTTCACAGTGGGAGCCTATGAAGAAATGGGCAGCAATATTTAAGGATACCCAGTATGCATCTGTGTTGGTGCTTTGAGACCACATGGAAGAACTATCAAACTCCCAGGTTTCAGTCCCAGTATGTTAGATAAGGAAAGATTGGATGGAGTGGTGATCCAGACAGGCACAAGTACTTCAGGTAATGCTGGCCTCGCAGTGGGGGAAGCAGAGATAGGAGATCCAACAGCAACTCCAAGTTGCCCTGTTCTTGAGCTAGAACCCAGAAGAGCAAGCCAATTTAGCAGTGAAGATCTGTAAGCAACTGCCCTGGCAGAGGTTTTCCTGGGCAGGGCGGAGGTGTACGTATATTATCACACTAAGAGGGTAATTATTCTTCCCATCTCCTTAGCTTGTCTCCATGTCAATCAGCTTTCCCAGCCAGGTGACCGGCAGATCCAACCGTATTAAGTCTTAAAAGAGGAGACAATCTTTATAACCTTGTATAGACTGTCATGTCTCCATCCAGGGTCAGAGGTAGACTCCAGGTTCTAGTCTTCTGGCCAGGAGGAAGTAGCTTTTCATTAACCTAAAGTCACTTACCCTTTCATATCATGCTTTAAGTGTTAAGGAGAGGAAGCGCTGATGGTTCCTTTTGTGACGTTACCAGGGAAACAGGAGGTGAGTCCCAAAACTAATTATGAGGGAAGGGTCTAGCCACAACGGCTTCTAAGCCTGGATATTCACCTAACACCTCAGTTGAACAGTCACTGGGTAGACAGAACTGGCCACTGGTGATGGAGGGTCCTGTGTCACCGAAGAGGGGGGAAGGGAAACAGCAGCCGCTTTGAATGGGAGCCCCAAGGCTGAGAGGCTCTAGGGCACATTCCAAACCGCATGGACCGATTTGCAGTCAGGCTGTTTTTCACTGGGACAACTTTATATATGATGCTCCAGGGTGGACAGCGCCCTGGACGTATTTACTTAATGATGCGGGAAGCCAGTAAATAAAATAATTACAAAGAGTGACAGGCACTTAATAAAAGGGCCTGGGAGGAGGATGGGGAGAGAGGCAGGGTCAGACGCATCAGGATCTGAGACTGGAGAAAGGACCTGTGAGCGCCTGAGAGTAGGGAGAGTGGGGATTTCATTTGGCTTTGAAGGCGCTCACTCCCATTGCCCCGTGGAATCAGTTTTGATTTAATAGAACCTGATATTTCTGGAAAACATCCAACCAAACTGGCTGAGACTCTGGAAGTCATCAGAGCCTTCCTCAGCTCCTCGTCTCTCCAACCCCAGACCCAAATTTCCCAAGGAGATAAACACCCTACTTCAGATTTAGATTTACATTAGAAAGAGGCCTTAATTACTTCTGATCTCCCACGCCTTTGAGGAGCTGATTTGAGCTTTTCAGATGCAAAGAGTGTTAATTGGCTAAGAGGCCCAGCTGAGCTAAACCACCCCTGAGAAGGAAGGCGGTGGGGAGGGGTTTGAGAGGAGGGCACTGAGGCGCTCCCCAAGTTTCCTGGAGAGCTGGAGGGGAGTATGAGAGGAATTGACAGACAGTTGGACTGGGTTCAATCCTTCAGGCTCCTTCAGGCCTCCCTCCCTCAGTTGACAAGATCTCAGCCTCTCTTCCCATCTCCCGGAAGCCTCCACCCCACGTCTAACCCCTGGCTTCCCAGCAGGCTGTGCTCTCTTGGCTCCTGCTTCCCCATTGCAGCACTTCCCAGCCTGCCTGGGGTGGTAGTCTGGGAAGTGGGTGGCCCTCTGCTGGGATAAGGGTCTCTGGTTGAGCATTTTCTCTTCATACCTGGGCAATATGAAATGAGGGAAAACAGAACGAATGATAGTGACATAAGCCATCACTCACCTCACACTGTGGCTTCTCAGAAGATTCCTGCCGGAGTAAACGTCCTGTGTAGATCGCTATAAGCAAATATTGTGAGATTATTGAGTTATCTACTCTCACATGAAGTTAGGACCCCTGTGTGTTTAGCTTGAAGGTGTTCTATTTGTAGCAACTTTATACAAATATAATGGATATAAAACTGCAGTGTAGTGGTTTAGGAGGTGTGGCTTTGTAGGATTAGATGCATCCGTGTTGGACGAAGTGTGTCACTGTGCCAGTGGCCTATGAGGTCTCCTATGCTTAAGCAATGCCCAGCGTGGAACACAGTTCGCTTCCTGTTGCCTGAGAACCAAGATGCGGAACTCTCAGTTCCTTCCCCAGCACCACATCTGTCTGCATGCCGCTATGCCCTGCTGTGATGACAATGGACTCAACCTCTGAAACTCTAAGCCAGCCCCAGTTAAATGTTTCCCTTTATAAGAGTTGCCATGGTCATGGTGTCTCTGCACAGCAATAGAAACCCTCGCTAACACAGGCAGATTTAAAACGTTGAGTGAAAAAGAAACGACACCAAGGCACTTTGTAACCTGACTGCTCAAAGGATTGGCAAAGAAAACCTTTTGAAAAGCAGCAAGAGGGTCAGAATGGGTGGCACACATCATCCCAGCCATTTGGGAGCCTAAAGCAGGAAGATCATGCTTGGGTTATATAGCAGCTGTCTCAATAACAAACAAACATACAACAAACAAAACTGCTGAGGAGGTAGCTCGGTAGCAAAGTGCTTACTTGGCACATGTAGGGCCGTGGGTTTAATTCCCATCAGCCACAGCAGCAGCAGCAGCAGCAGCAGCAGCAGCAGCAGCAGCAGCAACAACAACAGCATAAGTCAGGTTCACAGTGTTACCCAGAGGCCAAGTTCATTCTGCTGGATGGGCAAAGAGAAGCTGCACAAGAAAGACAATAAACTAGGAGGCAGAGAGAGCAACGGCAACAACAGTTTTATTGAGGCTGGCTGGTGTCTCTGGTGAGGATGGGAGTTTCCTGGGGGACTCTGGGTTAGACATTTTATAAGACCCCTGGTCTTATAAATCTTTCTCATCTTCTCTCCCAGATGGTTGTCTCTGGGTGGGCTATTTCTTTCCAGAAACCTTTGCCATTAGAAAGAACCCCCCCCTGCCACACACACACACACACACACACACACACACACACACACACACACACTTAGAAAGCCCATGGTGTTTTTCTACCTGCCTATAACTCTGACTTTCCCACAATAGAAACAAAGATCAGAGAGTAACAGAATTTTCAACAACATCTCCTATGGAGAGATACCTTGCTCAGCCTAGGCACAGGGAGGGGTGGGGTAGGGGGGCACCTTGGTCAGGCCTCAATACAGTGGTGAACACACTTCCATTGACTCCCCTGGGAGGCCATACCCACTCTGAGGAGTCAATGGGGGATCGGGTGAGGGGAAGGTGGGAGAGGCAGGATGGGGGGAGGGAAGGAGAACTGGAATTGATATGTTAAATTTTAAAAAAAAAGTATAAATACTTAAAATTTAAAAAAGATTATGCTGTAAACTCTACCTCAGAATTTATAAATTCATTGGGTATGGTTAAAAAATCTATAACAAAATTTGGTTTTAAACTTAAAAAGCTTATAATTAAAATCTAAATATGGACATATATATGTGATTCAACTCTTGTTAGGATATATATGTATGTGTGTATGTAACTTGGATTCAATTCTGTGTGTATATGTGTGTATACAGCTTGGATTCAACTCTGTGTGTATATAACTTGGATTCAACTCTGTGTGTATGTGTGTGTTTGTAACTTGGATTCAACTCTCATTTAAAAATATATATAGAGAAAAAATGTAGAGATTTACTAGGGAAACAGATGTTATAAATAGCAACCATGTGGCTCTCTTCCATCTTGGCTGGTGACCTCATCAGGATGCAAGCATCCATATGGCAGGCAGCCATCCTTACTAAGGTTAAAGAGTATATGCCACGTGACTTCACCATCTTAAGGCCACCACATGGCAGAAAGTAATGATTGTTAAACTTCTTAGTCCTAATAAGCTCCTAATGATATCATTATATCTCCTTTTAGACTAGTCTCAAATAGTTTAGATTAGTATGGATTTTTGTATGATGATAGAAACTTAAGGTTATATTTACTGTAACATACTATATATGTGATTCGTCTCGGTTTAGAATCTACTACATATGGTGATAAAATTTTAAGATTTTAAAGGTCCATTCAGATTAATAAAAGCTGACTTAAGATGTATGTCTAACTACTTACATCTTTGCTAACTGTGCAATACCAAGCTACTAGAAAATTTAGATCAGTAACAGTATATGTTTGATAATAAAGTATATTTGGTAATCAGGATTTATAAATTCCTAACGTTTACTCAGGTTTACGGTAATATTTGTCTACCTTCTTTGTCTTTAAGCTTTAGCTACTAGGATAAACTAAGCCATACAAAAACCCTGCAATATTCTAAAATGGTGTGTTATACAGGATCAGCAAAGTTGCCAGTCCCTCTGTGAACTATATCTATGATTTAAAAGCTTTATTTCAATACTAGATGAGCTTCCATTCAAAAACTGTTAATTTTTAAGGTGAAACCTAGCTGGTATGGAATATAACATCCTGGTCTTATAAAAACTACTAACTTGTTGTAATCTGTTAATAATTAAGACATGAAAATTAATAGATGCCTTATAAATGTTCAAATTCTTCAATGTGTTCAGAAGTATATGTGTAGTCATGCTAAGTACTAATGTAATTAATTATAGAAATAAGCTTTACTGAGCCTAAAGCAAATAACTTAATCAGGTATACTTAATGGATTAGATAGATAGATGGTCCTCTAACTCTTCAGAGATCTCCTGAATATGGCATTTAAAATGTTTAATAAAAAAAGCTTTTCACAATAGAGAGAAATGCCAGCTCCTGACAGCACCCTAAGAAGATGAGCGGGCACAGAACAACTCCCCCTGCAGCTTGCTTTAAATGTGGTAAAGATGGGCACTGGGTGAGAAACTGTACTTCACCTTGCCTGCTGCCAGGACCCTGTTCAAACTGTGGACACTGGGAGTTGATTACCCTGCTTTGCCTGGACAAGGTAGGCTGGTCCCCTCAAGTTCCTAGTCCACAGGAAAGTCTGTTGGATCTTCTGGACCTGAGGTTGCCCTGGGACCTCTGCCCCAACAACCACAGGACCTAGGTAACTATCCAGGTAGCCAGCAAGTCTCTGTCCTTTTTAATCAATTTGGAAGCTGCGTGGTCTGCATTTCCTGCTTACTCTGGTGAAATTCATCCCTCTCAGATCTCTGACGGTGATAGTTTTGCCGTTCTAACAGCAGCAGCAAGGGCTTCAACTGTCTTCTCAGTTCTCTGCATTTGTAGAAATCAGGCCTCAGGCCTCACTTTTCTAGAGCGACTGCTAGGTCTAGACATAGTTCACCTCGTTCCCAGACTCAGAAAAGAGATAAACTCACAAAACAGATTTCAAAGTAACTTTTTACTATTTATTCAAAGGAACTCACTTTATAATGACTACTCTCAGTAATCAACCACCTGTATCCATGGTGAACGATTAGACAGAAAAAAAGTAAAGTTTACATAAGGTCTAAGGATAGAATAAAGGTCTAAGAAAGTGTCTTAAGGTGTGTAAATGCAATCTGTAAAGATATAAGAAAGTGATTTAAGATATATCTACAAATGAAAAATGTTTCAGATCTCTTTACCTCTCTGCTATAGTTATACTAAGACTTGGAAGGTTCAGCATTTTAACATTAATCAATGGAGTTCTGATAAGCTAACAGCTCTAGTACTGACTACTATTACCATAGTCACAGGCTCAAGATTTTAAATTTTCTTTGGTTGTCTTCTAAGTAGAGACTTAGAAGGGCTTTTTATTAAGCTAAAAACACATCGCATCTCTACACCCAGTGTTCTGGAGAGAGGAAAGACTTCATCAGACTCCTAACCCAGGATCATTTTGGCCCCCAAGCTTCTACCTTGACTCAAAGGTATGAGTCTACTGCCTTTTCAACAATGTGGATTTCAGTATGATTGCAAACAATGATAATGTAATGCTTGTTTGGCTGGGGGCTTCACCCCAGCTCCTGGCATAAGCTCCCTATCCTGGGTGTTGCCTCCAGTCCAAACTCCAGCTCTGAGAAAGCCCACCAAATGGTAACCCCTCCCACAGGCTATTTAAACTGCCCCCCCCCAGAGAATGAACATGTGGTTTTGTGTGGTCTCCCCTTCTTTCTCTTCCCCTCTGTAATGATCTGTCCTGTCTCTTTAAGAGACAAGCCACGCCCACTCCCTTCCTTGTCCACTGAGGCAGGCAGATCTTCCTTTCTGCTTGCAGCCTGAGTCTCTTCCCTTTTCTGTCTCCCTCCCAAGGAGGCAACTTCTGTCTCTCGTCTCTCTCTCTCTCTCTCTCTCTCTCTCTCTCTCTGCTCTTCTCTCCTTCTCCCTTCCCCCTCCATAACCCATTAAATAAATGTCCAACCTCACTCTGCATGGCATGCCTATCCGTCTGTCTCTTGCATGCTGCTGCCACGTGGCTCAGGACCAGCTGCCCAGGACCAGCGCCTTTGGAGACCTGTGGCGTGGTCTCATGCACAGTCCCTGCCTGGGACTGGTTGCTCTTGGGACCTGCTGTCCCCTGCCTGCCACCACATGGCCTGCTGCCTGCTGCCGCTCGGAGACCTGCAGCATTTCTGCCGCTGCCGCTGCCGGGAATCCTGCAGCATTTTTAATTAATCCATTTTACCCTCTCCATGTTTCTCCAGGTCCACCTGGGAGCACTCCATTAAACATGGGCATTTTTAAATTCAGTCTGATTGGGATTATTTGTGTTGGTGGAGAGGAGAGGTCCGTCTAAGAGAAAATACTTAACATTGCTAACATACCTAAAACTTATCTTTTCGTAAACTTAAAAATTCTTGTAAGCTTCAGGGAATTGATGTGAATCCATCTCTTTTTTTTTCCCCACAAGATGGGGTGGGAGGGACACGGGAATGAATCCATCTCTTAAAGGTCAAATGGAACTGGGTAGTAGTGACCCTCACCTTCAATCCCAGCACTTTAGAGGTAGAGGCAGATGGATCTCTGTGAGTTTGAGGCCAGCCTGGTCTACAAAGCAAGTTCCAAGACAGTCAGAGCTGTTACACAGAGAAACTCTGTTTAAAAAAAAAAAAATCAAATGGACTCCAGATAAGTATTCCTGTTAAGCAACAGCCCAAAAAGGTGGAATGGTGGGATCTCTTCCCCTTTCCCTGACCTTGAAACTCCCCTCCCCCAACCACCAAGACCAGGGTGATAAAAGTATCAGACTGAAAAAAAATTTCCTCCTAAACTCCTTAACTTTATCTTCTGCTAATATGTATTTGTTTCAGCGACCTGCCACCTCTGGGTGTTCCCTCATAATCCGCATTGTGGATAGCTTCAGAGTGACTAGCCCCAGGTGGACTAGCCTCACAAATTGCTCCAACTGCTGCCTGCATATCCCTAGCCTCAGATGGTCCCACAGAGCCTGGACAGCAAGTGAAACAGCCTGCTCTTCCAGGACTTAGCCAGCACCCCAGGTTTCTTGGGTCCCCAAAGATGTTGACACCCCCAAACAACGGGAAGCAGTCTGAGGAGCACAGCGCCCCATTCCTGCCTCACTACTCACCCCTTCCTATTTCTTCACCTTTTATAATAAAGGAAAGGAAGGAATACTAGCCCCAGCTTGTGTTCAGCGACTCAGTGCCAGTAGCTACATCATCACTAGGCACCAAAAGCCACACGTGTCCCCTTTAAAAGTCCGCACCACCAGGGCCTGTTCTCTCATTCTCCATCTTTCTGTCTTTATCTTTCGTGTCCCCACTCCGAGACATTTCACACACACCCCAAATCTCTTGCTTGAGATCTGCTGCATGAAGAGATCTCTGCAGCATGCCTTGGCCCCGACCCACCACATCAACCCTCACACTTGCTGCTTTTACAGAGGACCCAAGTATGGCTTCCAGCACCCACATTGGGTAGCTCACAAACACATGTAGCTCCAGCTGCAGGGGACCTGATGTCCTCTTCTGGCCTCCACAGGCAGCCACATACAAACATACATGTGACACACATGAATAAAAAAATTACAAAATTTTAAAGAAGGATAAAAATGGCTTTCAATCCTGAGACGGTAGGTCAAGTTATTTTCGCTAGCTCTAACATGCCCATCAGCCACCATGGAGCACTTGCAGGGTGGGAGTAGGGGGAAGGGAAACGATCTGATTTCTAGGAGATCCACAGGTAGTGGGTCTGGGATCTAACAGTAGGCAATGTGCTGACCATACAGGCGTGAGGACCTCCGTTTGTGTCTCCAGCACCCATATAAAAGCTGGTATGGCGGTGTGTACCTGTAACGCCAGTGCCAGGTGGGGCAGAGACAGGTGGAGCAGAAACAGGCGGAGCCTGGGAACTTGCTAGTCATATAGTGTAGCCGAGATAGCAAGCTCCAGGTTCAGATAGAGACCTTGTCTCAAAAAGTGAAGTGGAGAGCAATGGAGGTAGAGGCCCAAAGTTAGCCTGTGACCTTTTCACAGGCTAGTACAGGTGAGTACACACACACACACACACACACACACACACACACAGAGAGAGAGAGAGAGAGAGAGAGAGAGAGAGAGGAGAGAGAAGAGAGACAGAGATAGAGAGGCAAGAAAGAGAAATTAAAAACAAAGCCACAATAAAACCATTTTCAAATACATAAAAGCTGAGAGATTTCAAAATTAATATACATACCCTAAAAGAAATAGACATTAACCAGACAGAAGAAAATTACGTCCAGTAGAATTATTATTTCACAGAAAATAAGGAGTTTTAGAAATGGAAGCTATATATGGTAACTATATTTTTTACATTACTTAAAAGCTTTTTAACGATAACTTGCTATTCACACGGAGTAATCACAGTTTAGCGTAGGGCTTATAGCATGTGTGAAGAAAGTGAATGGAGAGCAATAGCACACATGTTGAAGAGTAGGAAAATATGATTGCAAGGTTTTAAAGAGACATTTCTATTGTTTGTGCATGTGTGTATGTGTATGTGTGTGTGTGTATGTGTGTGTATGTGTGTGTGTGTGTGTATGTGTGTGTGTATGTGTGTGTATGTGTGTGTATGTGTGTGTGTATGTGTGTGTGTATGTGTGTGTATGTGTGTGTATGTGTGTGTGTATGTGTGTGTATGTGTGTGTATGTGTGTGTATGTGTGTGTATGTGTGTGTGTGTATGTGTGTGTGTGTATGTGTGTGTATGTGTGTGTGTGTATGTGTGTGTGTATGTGTGTGTCTTAGATAGGTCACTATTATGATGAAACATCAAAGCAACTTGGGGAGGGTTTATCGTTGAAGGAAGTCAGGTCAAAAACTCAAACAGGACAGGAACCTGGAGGCAGGAGATGCACAGATGTGCCGAGGCCATGGAGGGGTGCTATTTACTAGCTTGCTCCTCTTGGCTTGCTCAGCCTGCTTTCTTTCTTTTTAAAAAAAATATTTTTTTTAATGATTTGTTATTTATTTTATGTATGAGTGCTCTATCTGCATTACACCTGCACACCAGAGGAGGGCATCCAATCTCACTACAGATGGTTGTGAACCCTCATGTGGTTGCTGGGACTTGAACTCAAGGACCTCAGGAAGAGCAGCAAGTGCTCTTAAGCTCTGAGTCATCTCTCGAGCCCCCTCGGCCTGCGTTCTTACAGAACCCAGGACCACTGGACAATAGGATGAGTGCCTCTCCCATCAATCCCTAATTAAGAAAATGTCCTACAGTCAGGTATTGTGGAGGCATTTTCTCAATTGCGGGTCCTTCCTTTCTGATACTTTGGCTTGTGTCAAGTTGGCATAAAACTAGCCAACAAAGTGTATGTGTGTGTGTGTGTGTGTGTGTGTGTGTGTGTGTGTATTTTCATGCATGCTATAGCATGTGTGTGAGGCCAGAGGACAACTTGAGGGAGTCTGTACTTCCCTTCCCATCAAACTATAAAGCAATGACAGAAAAATCTTAGTAAATCCTGCAGGAACTCAGTGACACGTACTGCATTGCCAAGTAACTCATATATCAAAGCTTTAAAAAGATGAAGATAGACCGGATTTTGAAGCGAAGGGTATGAAAATAAAGTGTTAGACCTGCAGTGTGGCACCAGGGCAGCACGCGAAGGGCGATGCTGGGCGCCAGGGCAGCACGCGAACGGCTATGCTGGGCGCCAGGGCAGCACACGAACAGCTATGCTGGGTGCCCAAAAAAAAAAAAAAAGAAACCTTTTATAAAAATAAAGACCTCAAATGGGCGTCCTCAGCTCCTACCTTAAGAAACTAGAAAGGAAAGAGCCAGTGAAATCCAGAGAAGGCAAAATAAGGAAACACAAAGAACAAAGCAGAAATCAGTGAATTTGAGGAGAGAAAACCTGGGATTGCCAATGAAACCCAAAAAGTGGTTCTCTGAAAGGAAAAGCAAGAACAATAAGCCTGTGACCAGATTGGCCAGAACGATAAGATCCAGGTTTTCAATATCAATTCCACAGATGACAAAGGTTAATGAGATAATGTGGCAATGAATTCAATATCATAGATGATCTGAACATATTCAATAAAGGGCACAAATTACAAAATCATGCTCAAGGAAGAACCCAAGCAAGCTGTGAAGGAAATTAAATTTTCCAGTTGTAAAGCATCCTACAGAACATTTCACAGACACATAAACCCAGTTCAACACAAACTCTTCCCAAAACTTTATAGTGGCAGGGGGTGGAGTGCAGAGTGGTCAGGGGGTGGAGCACAGAGTGGGCAGGGAGTGGGGGGATGATGGGCAGGGGGTAGAGGGCACAGTGGGTAGGGGGTGAAGGGCATAGTGGGTAGGGGGTGGAGGGCATAATGCGTAGGGGGTGGAGGGACAGTGGGCAGGGTGTGGAGGGCACAGTGGGCAGGGTGTGGTGGGCACAGTGGGCAGGGTGTGGAGAGCACAGTGGGCAGGGTGTGGAGGGTACAGTGGGCAGGGTGTGGAGGGCACAGTGGGCAGGGTGTGGAGAGCACAGTGGGCAGGGGGTGGAGGGCACAGTGGGCAGGGGGTGAAGGGCACAGTGGGCAGGGTGTGGAGGGCACAGTGGGCAGGGGTGGAGGGCACAGTAGGCAGAAGGTGGAGGGCACAGTGGGCAGGGAATGGAGGGCACAGTGGGCGGGGGTGGAGGGCACAGTGTGCAGGGTGTGGAGGGCACAGTGGGCAGGAGGTGGAGGGCACAGTGGGCAGGGGGTGGAGAGCACAGTGGGCAGGGGGTGGAGGGCACAGCTCCATTCCTCTCATGGTAGCACCATTTCCTCGATACCAAAGCAGATAAAGACATTTTGAGAAAATAGATAGTTTGATAATCTCAGCAATCGAGTTTATGACTGCAGATTGAATCTAATAATGGACTGGGAGGGAACGCATCATGATTAAGTGGTGTTTCCAAAGAGAGGCATGGTTGGTTTCACATTCAAAGCTCAATCAATGTGGCTCACCACATTAACAAACTGTACAAAACAACAACCCATCTTGGGGTGTAGGTTAGTGGAAAAGTGATTGTTTAGCAAGTGTGAGTTCAACCAGCATTTAAAAACAGAAACAACAACAACAAAAATCTTAATTACCTCAATAAATACAGGGGCAAGAAAGTGAAGAACAGGTACATTGACTTCTGATGAAAACTCTTAGTAAACTAACAAGGACAAGATCTTCCTCCACTTCATCAAAGACATCTCCCAGATCTCCAAAGCCAGCCTCAGAATCAATAACAGCAGACTAGATGTTTTCTCATGAACATCAGGAACAACACAGGGCGTCTCATCTTCTTTTTCTATCAAAAATTCTATCTGTTTAACATTGCTATTGTGCATGTATGTGTGCATAGTGTGGGGTATGTCATATGCACACATGCATGTGTGCATAGTGTGGGGTATGTCATATGCACACATACATGTGTGCATGGTGTGGGGAATGTCATATGCACACATGCATGTGTGCATGGTGTGGGGCATGTCATATGTACACATGCATGTGCACATGGTGTGGGGTATGCCATATGCACACATGCTTGTGTGCATAGTGTGGGGTATGTCATATGCACACATGCATGTGCACATGGTGTGGGGTATGTCATATGCACACATGTGGAGGTCAGAGGATCACTATGAGTCAGTTCTTTTTTTCCTCCTCATTGTGGGTTCCAGGGATGGAGCTCAGCATGGCTTGGGCAGCAAGCACTTTACCCACTGAGCCATCTCGCTGGCCCACAGGGTGTCTGCTCTTGCCATTTCTCTGAAGCATTGATCTTGGAGGTGCCGACCAGTGCCACTGAACAGGGAAAGAAATCAGAGGCACCCATCCTAGGAAGTGAAAAAACAAGTCTTCCACATCCCACATGCTCATTTATGTGGAAATCTAGTGGGGTACACCAGAAAGCTGCTAGAAGTAACAGTATTCTGAATGCAATAGATCATTCTAGAGAAATCCAATGTTTGCTACATGCTATCAACAGATAATTGGAAATGGAAGCAAAAAGAGGGCGCCACTTACAACAGCACCAGGAGCCCTCTAAAAACCATAAATCCAAGAAAAGTTATGGAAACCCGTTCCCGGAGACCATAAAACATCAACGAGAGAAATGAAGGAAGACTTAAAAGAAAGTCAGAAGAATCAATTCTCAGAGTTTGATTTCTTCAACATGATCTATGAATAAAGCAGAATGCCAATGAACATCTAGAGGCATTTCAAAATTAATATTTAGATTCCAGTATTCATATGAAAATTTGAGAAAAACTGTTACAACATAAGGCTCAGTAGGCTTGCCCTATGACAGAACTGAGAGGCAAGTTGGTGTAGTGTGAAGTGGCGGGGCTGCGTCCCGCCACCCGCCGCTGGCTAGCTTTACCCAAAATAATTACACGGAAACTGTATTCTTTTAAAACACTGCCTGGCCCATAGTTTCAGCCTCTTATTGGCTAATTCTCATATCTTGCTTTAACCCATATTTAGTAATCTGGGTAGCACCACGAGGTGTGGCTTACCAGGAGAGATCTTAACCTGCGTCCATCTCGGAGAGGAGAAGCATGGAGTCTCCTATGGCGACTGCCTGAAGCGTCTCCCCCACTCTACTTCCTTGTTCCCACAATTCTGTTCTGTCTACTCCACCTACCTAATTTTCTGTTCTCTTAAAGGGCCAAGACAGTTTTCTTTATTAATTAACCAATGAAAGAAACATAGACAGATAACTCTCCTCCATCAAGTTGGTGGCAGAGATGGAACTTCATTATGATGGGAACATGGCGCACAACTGTCTGAAGGGTCATCATGCCGAGAAGCTGATTTAGGAGCAGTTTATATAGGTGATGGGTAGCCACAGACTGCTGGCTCCTTCTCACAGGTGACTCATATCCGATCTTCATCACTTGGTCATCAGACCTAGTATACCTCTGTGCATCTCAGGAACAAGAGTAGCTCTGGGATACTCTTATTAGGGACTGGTTTGCCTACATTCGATTTCCGACATCTTACAAATGGACAGAGTAGAAAGAGGAGCTGCTCCAGGCTTTGGTGCCGATCATCAAACTTATAGTAATGAAAGGAAACACCCTTTACCTGATTATAGTGCAGGGCAAAGGTCATATAAAGTTGAACTGTGGAGTTGGGCCTAGATCTGGTCTCAGTGCTCAGCTTCAGAACAGAGTTAAAGGGGTTATATAGGGAGGAGAACTGGGACATTTTGAGGACCATGGACATGGTGTGTTAATTGTGGCAAGGGCAT
Organism: Arvicola amphibius; assembly: GCF_903992535.2. Taxonomy (NCBI): domain Eukaryota; kingdom Metazoa; phylum Chordata; class Mammalia; order Rodentia; family Cricetidae; genus Arvicola; species Arvicola amphibius. Next base: position 98,013,303 of record NC_052057.2, read on the forward strand.
CCTGAGTACACACTGCACCAAACGAACATTATTACTGCCATACGGAGAGATGGCTTGGCGTGTAAATGTGAGGACTTGAGTTTCTCCTCCAGCACCTGTGCCGAAAAAACAAAAAACGCAAACTTGGTGAAATACATTTGTAATCATGTCACTGGAGAGATGGGGACAAGAGAATCCCTAGAGCTCACTGGCCATTTGTCTAGCTGAATCTGTAGGCTCCAGGTTTGGCAGAGGCCCTGACTTAGAAAATAGGTGGTGAGAGGTTGAGAAAGATGTTGCGCCCCACCCAACTCGTCCGTCTGACCATACTTAGGAAGGAGTGAGAACTGAGAAATCAACAAGAGACAACAGATGGAGTCGGGAGGACATCCAGTGAGCACTGTGATCCGCCTCAGGTTTGTTCTTCCAGGTTCTTATAAACTCACATCCAAAATAGGGTGGGGGAGGAGGGTAGCAGGCAAAAGACTTCCTTACCGACTCAAAGAACAAACATATTTACCTCCTTGCTTCTCAACACCTGACAGCCACGCCCTAAGTCAAAGCATCCGGATGACTGGCCTTTGGAGAGCAAGCTATCCAGTAGCCACACCTTAGGTCAAAACATCTTGTTGCATAACCCTGAAGGAACAAGGATAGTCGAGGTGAATGGGATTTGCTTCTGTGGACCTCTAGAGGAAGACATGCAAATGATGACTTTGGGGCTCCCCATGTACATGCACACAGCACATGCAAACATGCACAATATACTTCCATATGTACCGTTGTTGTACCTACGCTGTATTGCTTAAAGCTACTTCATTTTATTTGAATCTTAATCTCTCTCTTTGGTTTTCAGTTCTGACACACATGGGTTGACAGCCACTGCCCCAGGAAATTGAAATTCCTTCTGCTAGCCTCTGCAGCCGTCCTGATTTCTCTACTTCCTTGCTTTGGAAGCCTCACGTCTCCCATACCTCCTTTTGGCCTCTGAGCTGTTTCTAGGCCAGCTGTCTGAACTTCCCTGACACTCCTGAACCATCCCCAACCATTGGAGGGTTTGTGCTCATCAGCTGACTGATGCCCACTCAGGCTTAAAAAACAAACAAACAAAAATCCTGCTCGCTCTTGGGTGTGGCGACTCTCACTTTTAATCTCAGCACTCAGGAGGTAAAGGCAGGTGGATCGTTACGCGTTCAAGATGTCAGGGTCTACAGAGTGAGTTCCAGACTAGCTTGGGCTGTACAGTGGTGTCTCAAAATGGGGCCTGAAGAGATGACTGAGATCACACACTACTCTTCCAGAGGACCCAAATTCAGTTCCAATAACCCTTATCGAGATGCTGACAACTGCCTGTAACTCCAGCTCCAAGAGATCTGATTCCCTTTTCTGGCTTCCATAGGCACCCACGCATGTGGAAATGAAGTTTTAAAAATCTTTGAAACAACAACAACAAAACCCTTCTCCCATGGTACCTTCTCTTTACAGCACCTTGCCAAGGGTTTCAACTCTACCGTTTATGGTCACCTTCTCCCTTCTCTGAACACTGGTGTCCTCACCTATGGGGACATGCTTTAAAGCATACTTGACCCTAGAGGATTTGTTTTTTTGAAAACTCAACAGCATATAAACTAATTAGCACAGTTTGGGGTATGTTTTAGATAGACTTCCACATAGGTGGTTACCATCACATGGTGGCTGACTTTTTTCCTTTAATTGCTCTGCTGCCATCCCTTCTTTGTCTCTCCAGAGTTCTCTGGGCTGGTCCCGCATGGCATCCCCTACACTGACGTCAGCTGTTTATCATCTGTCTGCTGACGTTTCCTGCCTTGAGGACTTGCTGGAGAAGTCCTGAGTGAGAGGCATCAAGTCCCATCCCAGGGGCTGGAGACTAAGATAGAAAGGTCTGGAATCAGAAGTGAAAGAGGCAGAGAGATACCAGAGGGGAGTGTGAAGGGGGCAGGCTTCTGAGCCTTCTGCACCATCTGATCTTGAGTATGGCAGAAGAGTTCTCTTCTTTCATCTCTCCCAGCTATAAAATGGAAGCTAATACACCTGAGGTGCTTGCATCATTTTATGCCACGACACAGCCCTGCTCACTTGAGCTAACAGCTCTGAAATAGTCCGAGAGCAGTGTGTGTCTGCTGGATCTGGCAAATAGCAGGGCATCCAAGTGCAGGGATAGAAGAAGGGGAGACAAGATGCAGGAACAGAAGGAGAAAGGGAAGTGGGTGTAAGCCAGGGTACAGTGACGTCATCGAGTTGGACCACTCTGTGTGTAGAAAGGTTTATTGGGGAATCAAACTGCTAGGGCTGAGTCTTGGGGTGGGGTTGTGGGACAGAGAATAGCAAAACAGTGTGGGGAGCCTTGTCAGCTTTAAGGGAACACATAGAAGGGGTTGGGGTGAGGGTGGGAGCAGCATGCAAGTGGGAACAGCCTGAGGGATGTCTTGGGGACTTTGATGCTGCAGGCTTGATTGGGTTAATCAGGAATAAGACACCCATTGCTGGACATAGTTGGCTGTGGGGCAGACAAGGGGAGAAGTAATGGCTTTCCCTGACAAACAGAAAGCTGCTTTCTTGAGGAACGTGGAATTTAGGTTTCTATTTCCCCGATTGCTATCCTGTTTGTCTGGAAAGAATCTAGCCTGAGCTGAGACCAGACTCTCATTTAGAACACTGTCAGTAGCACTTACATTTTGGGGACCCATTTTGGACCTAATAGTGGGGATAGCACCTGGGACTGAGGGAATGAGACCAAGAGAGAGGGCTGCTAGATGCAGGGTGTGGGCCAGGCTTCTAGGCTGGAGTATTTCATTAGGTTGGAGGGAAGGTCTCAGTGAGGGCATGACTATGGATTAGGAAAACCAGGAGAACTGTGTGTGTGTGTGTGCGCGCGCGCGCGCGCGCGTATGCGTGTGTGTGTGTGTGTCTGTGTGTGTGCGTGTGCATGTGTGTGTGCGTGTACATGTGTGTGTGTGTGCGCGTGCGTGCACGCACATGTAGCAGAGTGAGATAAGAGGGTGCCAGGGAGGGAGACTCCCAGGGGGACTGCAGCTCTCAGAGGCGTGAACCTGGGAGGAGGAAATGCAGAGACGGTTTGGAGGTTTGAAATAGCTCTTTGTTTTTTTGTTTTTGTTTTTGTTTTTGTTTTTGTTTTTTTTGCTTTACTGAGACAGAGAATCTTGTTATGTTACCCTGGTTGGCCATGTCTTCCCAATCCTCCTGCCTCTGCCCCAGTGGTAGGATTACAGGGGTGTACCACCTTACCCCACCTGTGAGGTAGCTCTTGGGGCCAGCAGGAAGGTTACAAAAGACAATAATAGCCAGCACCAAGCAAAGATGAGCATTAGGGATCCCAGTTCATGGGTATCTTTAAGAGTGGGCTAGTTAGCCAGTTGTCTCTATAGCCTGTCTTGGTTCACCAAGGACCAGCTCATTTTAAAGCTGAAAGTCCTGTATCCAAACTCTCTGAGCCAGAAAAGCCAATCATGACCATCCTTCTGAGCAGAGAGACAAAAGTGCTGGGCTCCCAGGGCTCTGTGGACCAGGGCTTACCCTGGGTGCAGCTGGGTAGTGCTGGGTGGAATGGTGCCTTAGGCATCCAGGATACAGACTGCCTTCCCGGGACATGGCTAATACTTGTCTGGCCAGCCAGGGTGGGCACTGAGTACTCCCGCCAAGCTGTTTCCTTGCACTGGACGACTTGGAAGGATGACGTTTGAAGGGGACACAGTGTCGACACTAAATGTTTTATTCCTTTCCTCCCGACATTGCCTAGCCTGGCTCCATTTGGAAAATGTGGGGAGGTCATGGAACCTGTGGGTTCCTGTACTGTGCCGATGGGAAGTGGGCGTTTCAGTTCCAATAGTAGTATTGGATGACATTTTTCTGAGGGGTCGTATGTAAGCTCAGAGAGCATGGGGGAATGAAATCAGCCAATCAGCGAAGACCAGCTGATTTCATTCCCCCCTCACTCCCACATCACCTTCCTTCCTTTTTAAATAAATTGTTTGTTTTAGTTTGAGACAGGGTCTCTAGGTCTAGATGGGCCATGTTGGACACGAATGATCACCTTATATCGTCCCACAGTGTCAGGATTTATTGAGTAACAACAAATTCACAAGGAGTGGTTGTTTCAGTGGCAGCTATCCCTGCTGTCCTTGGCCAGCCCAGCTGAGGCAAACAGATCCTTTCATTTCAATCTTAATTGCCAACAGTAACTCCATGCGCATGCATTACATACCACACAGTAAATATATCTGTGTACCTATTGTCTTAATTACTATGCTATTGCTGTGAAGAGAAGCCACGACCAAGACAGCTTCTAACTTCCAGAGGGTAGTGACTCACCCAGCGCCACCATGCCAGGCTGGCCCTTGCCCGCCCCGTCCATCAGCCAAGCTTGTCTGCTCTCTCCTCGACTTTTCTTCACTTTGTCTTGGGAGACAGTTTTGCTCCTTGACCTCTGACCTCTTGACAGCTGTGATTAATGAGGAAGCCTCCCGGATACACGACTTTCCGCTCTACCCAGTTTACGGGCAAACAGATTAGACTGTTTAAGTCAGAATAAGGCTGTTTAGCAAAGCTGGATTTAGCGATGGCGGAAATTAAGGAGATTAATTTAAAGGTAAAAAGGGAGTGACAAGCCGAGATCAACACCTGGAAACCCTTGCCGCCTGTACGAAGCCTTAATTGAGAAGTGTGTGGGAGACTCCATCCGTGAAATTCAATTATCATGCAAGCCAAGAGGAAGCGCTTCCCTGGGGACGAAACCCGGCAGCCGCATCCAAACGACCCCACCTGTCTGTTTTCACGTTGAGAGGGCTGAGAAAGCTTGCCTGGGTGATGAAATCTAGACAGCATGCATCAACTTAATGAAAATTTCCAGGGGTCCCCCCACCCCGCCACTCTCCCACCTTTTGTCAGCTCTGCCACTGGAGACTGATGGCAGCGGGCACAGGCAACCTATCCTGACACTTCATTGTCCCAGCATCAAAGCAGGGCAGGGCTAGATGGAGTTTGCCAATAAAAGCTCTCTAGCCCTGTGCCCCTTCTCTGTTTGGAGGCTTCTCGCAGGAGCAGTCAGGAAAAAAAAAAAAAAGAAAAAAAAAGCCACCGTAATGATTACAAATGAGCCCATGGTAATTGACTGGCTTGTTAGCTGCAGGGAGGGGTCCAGTGTGTCACAAGCTGGGTGGGGACCTCCTCAGTTCTACCTCGGTCCCCTGGGTTCTGCAAAGATTGACTCTTGCAACCTCTGATCTTGAGGCAGGTAGGCTGCAGAGTCCTTTTGGGCTAACTGCCTTGCGGTATTGGTGGTGAAGAAAGTCTTGTTCCCTTCTAGAGCACAGAGGCTCATGTAATCTGCGAAGTGCCTTCCTATCCATCAATTCAGAAAAACCCCGGGATAATGCTTCCCATTATACAGAGGAGGAGGCTGAAGTCAGGTGATTGATTGGCCTCATCATTTGCTGGATTCCCTTCTAATGTGTGTAGCACCGGACTGTCCATTTAGAGCAACAATTCTCAACCCGTGGGTCTTGAGCCCTTTGGCTGGTCAAACGACCCTTTCACGGGAACCAAATATCAGATATCCTGCATATCAGATATTTATGCTGCATTCACAACAGTAGCAAAATTACAGTTATGAAGTAGCAGTTGTTATTCCCAGTCCGTGAGGACCCCAAAAGACCACCAGGGAGACCGACTCACAGAAATGCAAAAAGCAAGGTTTTTTGTGTGCACATTACAAGCCAGCAGGAACCTTGTCAAAAGCAGCTGGTGCAGCGGCAGCAAGAAGAGGTGCCCCGCCCCGCCCTTCTAGAGGGCATTATCTAAGGGCAAAACCCAGAAAAGTTACATTAGCAAGGTTTGGGGTGACGGGTTCAATCCTGACATTTGCTTAGTAGTGTCCTGGTGAAAAGCCATGGGTGTGTGCTAGCAGGTGATCCTATCTACAATGGTTGGAAGGTCAGGAATTTCCTTTGGATGGTCTGTTCCTGGGTAGTCTCAGTTTGTGGTCTTTCTCAGAACCAGGTATTGTCTCAGGGTAAACTACTGAAACTCAGGCCTCTGTTGAGTTTGTCATGGCTGGGTCCTATAGCAGTGAAAATAATCTTATGGTTGGGGGTTCACCACAACACAAGGAACTGTATTAAGGGGCTGCAACTTTAGGAAGGTTGAGAACAATGACTTTAGGGGAAGGCTGAGACTCCTCAGTCATGGGGAATTATAATCTGGTGGGAAGGATTAGACAGAGAGATGTGAAGGTCCCCAAAGGTCAAGTACCACAGGGTCATGAGAGAGCGGTGCTGTGGGAGAAGTCAAGGATGGGAGAGGTGGCATGGTCCCTCTGAGGCCAGAGTGAAGCCGGTCCTGGTCACTAAAGCAGCACACATGCTCAGCAGAGTGGTTTTCAGAAACAGCTGGTTAAAAAAAACGAATGAAGGACGATAGTGTCTTTTTTAAGCAGGCCTCGGAGAAGGTAGAGACATTAGGGAATTTGAAGAAGAGGCAGGTCACGAGGTGTTGACTAAGAGAACAAGAACCCAGAAATGATACAACAGAAAAACTCGGCTGTGGCAGGCAGCCTCGGTGGTGCTAACCACGAGCCTGTGTCCGATGCATTTCTCCTGCATCGGCTCATCTCATGCAGGGTGACAGTCGGGATACTCCTTCACACCCAGCCCCCTTCTCGCAACAGCACCGGGAGCATTTGCTTTACGGGCCATCTGTGTTGCTTCCTGTGACTTTTCAAATTGCTTTCTCTCTCTCAAGAGTGATTTTGAGTTCCAGTGACTGGATCCAGATCCAGGCAGGCCTAACAGAGAGAAGCAAGCTGTGTGTGCCTGTAGGTATGTGTGTGGAAGAGCTGGATCCGATTGGACCTAATGTTCAGTGGATAGTGTGTCCATGAAGGTGGCTAACACTGTTGTTTTGAGTGCCTGTGTGCCTCAGGGTGGAAGGGAGGTGCACTGGTGACTTTTTTTATGCTGTGACTACCTGGCGAGAAACTCTGGGGAGGAAGGATTTATTTAGGGTCATAGTGGGGAGGCATGCTTGTTCACAACAGGGGCGATCAGGACTCAGAGGGAGATGAATTCTGCTGCTCAGCTGTTTGTCCTTTTAATTTCCTGCCTGTGGGATGGTGTAATGGTCTGTCCTGTCCCTTTAAGAGACAAGCCACGCCCACTCCCTCCCCTGATCTTCAGCTTCTAGCCTGAGTCCCTTCCTTCCCCACCTCTCTCTGCCTCTCTCTGCTCTTCTCCCCTTTCCCCTTCATAACCCACTAAATAAATATCCAACCTCACTCTGTATGACATGCCTATCCATGTCGCTGTCTCTCGCCTTCTACGTGGCTCCCTGCCCAGGGCCAGCCACCATTGGAGATCTATGGTGTGGTCTCGTGGCATGCCCATCTGTTTGTCTCTCCTTGTGGGACTGGCTTCCCTATTGAGGTCTCTCATCCACCATGCCACTCCTTGCCTGGGATTTGCTGCCCCTCATGGCCCACTGTAGCCACTTGGGGAACTGCGCCGTCCCTGTCTGGGACTAGCTGCTCTTGGGATTGGCTGCCTACTGCCTGCTGCCACTTCAGGGACCTGCCGTGTGGTCTCATGGCCCGCTGCCCGCTGCAGCCACTTGGGGATCCGCAGCATTTTACTTGTGGTATTTTACTTTTACCGTTATAGATGGTGCCAGCCACATGCGGGGTGAGCCTTCCCTCTAGTTTTACCGTTATAGATGGTGCTAGCCACATGCAGGGTGAGCCTTCCCTCCTAGTGACACCTCCCTGAGAGCACCCTCACAGGCAAGTCCACAGGTGTGTTTTCTAGGTGAGTCTGAACGCTATACAGGAGAGTTTACCAGCACCCCCTGGGCTGAACGGTTGATGGCATATCCTCGTGTCCACTCTGCACTCCTGCCTTACCTTGCCATTTGTGTCTGGGACAAAGGGATGTGACAACCCCAGGATCAGCCAAAAAGGCAGAGACTTATAAAGAAGAGCACAGAGAGAAGGTCAGCTTGTCTCTAAAGATAGTTCTGTCATTTCCAACCTGTCACCTCACAATAAAGGTGCATCTGTCCAGACTTTATGTTAAGAGGTTCCCAGAAAATGCGAATGTCTATGTTGTAGGGACTGCTGGTCCTTCTCTGTCTGTAATCCCGGTCTAGACCCACTCTGTGCCTTCTAGGGTGACCCCCATGGAGGGTACTACTGTCCTTTCCCATGGGTCACCAGGTTGGGGTCAGTCCCTGGGAAGTGACAGGAGCTCAGAGGCTGGAAGAAAAGAGAAGTCAGGATATTGCCTCTCTGCTTTCTTCCTACTTTGGCTTATCTCTGGTGGACTATGGGCCCTTTCTGGCCCCAGCATGCTTTGCTTCTCTGTGATGTCAGCTCACGCTAAGCAGTTGTCCCCTTTAGTCCTGGTGGTTGTGGCTGGCGTGTGGGATTCTCAACCTCCTCATCTCATGATGGAATTCCCCTCTTAAAAACTCTCCAGTGAGGATATTCTATTTGGCGCCTGCCAGGTATCTAATGACCATCAGGAGGGAGGGAAGGAGACTCCAGAGATCTCAGGAAAGAGTGTTAATGGACCTAACTGTATGTGGTGTGTCTCCTGCAGGTGATCACAGTCACCGAGATTTGAGATGTCCACGCTGAAGGCAGCAGCTGTACCGCAGAGCCCAGAATAGGAAAGAGCTCTAGGACTGTGGAACTGTCAGCTCATGTGTCCTCATCCGTCCTTGGGGTGGGCCTTTCAGTGACACAGCTGCTTTTGAGCCATCCCTTCTTCTTGTTAGCACCTCCCACTCCCACTCCCACTCCTGTTAGTAATCCCAACCAAACTCATTGGCTCACCAAGTTGAACATCGCTGCAATCCTTACTTTGGCCAATTGTGGGTTCCCTTTCTTGGGTGAGCTGTTTGATTGGTTGATTGTGTGTGTGTGTGTGTGTGTGTGTGTGTACGTGTGTGTGTTGCAACCCCTCACAAAGTCTGTCACATGACAGGCCTCCTGCCTTGTTCTTCCTGGACATGGACTGAGGGAAGGACTTGGTGTTTGATGTCCAGCAGCCACAGAAGTTAAACTCAGGCTCTTATTTTCCCAGAAGCCCTGACATGAGGGTCATGGACTCACCCTCCTAAACTGTAAGCAAGCCCCAAATTAAATGATTTATAAGTTTCCATGCTCATGGTGTCTTCTAGCAGAAGGAGCCAGAGGTCTGTGACAGCTGAAGGAAACAGACTTAGAGGTCAGAGGAACAGGGAACTACGAAAGGGGCTGTTATGGTGGCCTCCCCGGGGTGGCGTTAGGGTGGCATTACTGTTTCCTGCTACTTCCTGTCTTCTTGTGAGAGGATTAGGAGTCCTCTACAATACTGGCATCAGATTTAGTCGGGTAATTTGCTTTGGCCAATGAAGGTGACAGGAACTGGTTCTGAGCTGGCTCTGGCTCAGGGGAAGGGCGGGCAATACTGGAGTATGTGACAGGTCTATCCTGTGACAACGTTTTGTTGTAGCTCCAGCCGTGTATGTGTCCTCTTTAGCATCTCCAGTTGAATACACATGGTGCTATCCAGTCTTGATCTGGTTCTTAGCGTGGCTGGCCCCACCCTAAGGAGGGAGTGTTGGGGTCACACTCTATAGCTCAGGTGGATTCCAGTCATACCGACGAGTCAACTTCATGTCAAGCATAGGACTGGAAGGGGGGACTGCTACAGCCTCATAAGAGTCAGCCCTAAGAGGGTCCCTCGACATGGTCTCGTGGGTAATTTCTAAAACGGTGCCAACAAACCAAATCCATCCAAATCACTTGGGGACCTGTTAAAATGTCTATCGTGAAGGTTGAGAAGATGTCCAGTGGGTCAGATCCTGGCTGTGCAAGCATGGGGATCTGAATCCCATCCCCAAAACACACATAACAAAATCTGGCCATGGGGCTGTGTGCTTTTCATCCCAGTGCCAGGAAGGTGCAGACAGGCAGATCCTGGGGCTCACTAGCCAGCTAACCTGGGTTCAGCAGAAAGTCCCAGGTCCTTGCCTCAAAAACCCAGATGGACGTATCCTGAGGGATAACACTGGAGGTTGACATCTGGACTACAGAAATGCACACTCACATGTGTGCACTCACATAAACATGTCCATACATGCACATATATACATACAAAAACTTAAAAGCACACTGCAGGGCCTCATCTACTGAACCCTGAAGCTCAGGGGTGTTTATTCTGAAGCACTAATGCAGAAGGGGCAGCGAGGGGCCCTGTTACCCCAAAGGGAAAGGAGCCCCCAGACCTCCCAAGCCTCAGTCCTTGCTACAGACCCTGTGCATCCTCCAAGCTGACGCTGGCTCTCCTGGGTGACACAGCATGATCCAGGTTGTCTCACTGGCAGCCAACCTGACAGATGAGGCTACTGCTTTCTGAAAAAAAAAAAAGCAAAAATTATGATGAGTACAGAATTTATAATCCGGCGATTTCAGCAGATATTTGTATGCATTGCTGAAACGTGCACTTTCAGATCGATTCCACACTGTATCTTTTTCAAATTATTATTCTAAGCTGGCAAAGTGGAGTTTATTACTGATGTAAAAATAATAAACTCTGGAATCATTCATTATTTTTCCCTCTCAAGGGTCTGCCTAGGGCTTAAGAAGTTGAGAAAGTCGGGGCTGGAGAGATAGCTAGGAATGGAGAGATGGTTCAGTGGTTAGGAGCAACTTCTCTTCCAAAAGACCGGGGTTCAATTCCCAGCACCCATATGGCAGCTTGCTGCTGTCTATAACTCCAGTTCCAGGGGACCCAACACCTTCACACAGACATACATGCAGACAAAATACCAATTCACATAAACCAAAAATAAATAAAAAATTAAAAACAAAGAAATTGAGAAAGTCTAGGACAAACTCAAAATATCTGAGGAAAAGATTGGAGGCATGAATGTGCTCAGGGGCTAATACGGGGGGACTCACTCGGGGGGCTTGGGAGGTATTAGCTCCTCTTCTGGAGCTGTGGCAGAGTTGCCTGAGGGAAGGACTTTAAGGAGGATGATTGAGTTGTTTCTTGGTTTCATGGTGTTCATGGCAGCTTGGGCAAGAGTGTGCGATGGAGGAGGAGTCATCTTCAGAGTGGATAGAGAGCTAAGAGAACCAGGAAGGAGTCGGGGCAAGGTGTCCTCTAAGAGACATATGCAGTGTCATTTCTTCCAGCTAGCCCTATTTCCTAACGTCCCCACTACTTCCCTGTACCAATTATTCTTCTCATGCAGCTTAAGGGAGGCGGGGTTTACTTGGCGCTCATTTCCAAGGAGACCATCCACCATGGCCTGGAAGGTGTGGGAGCCTGAGACAGCTGGTCTCATCTTGGCAGCTGTCTGGAAGGAGGACTGAGCTGCAACACTCTGAGGCCAGTCCTTGGGGAGCCACCTTTACCAACCAGATTCTGCAACCTCCCCAAAAGAGCATCACCAACTAGGTACCAGGTCTTCAAACTCCTGAGCCTGTGGGGGACTTAGCAGATTCTAACCTTAAGGATAGGGTCTATTCACTTCATGGTGCATGGAGGAAAATCACAAGGACAGCGGGTGGATGGAGGCCAAGCAGCCTGGAGCTTACTTAGAAGGGTTACAACATTTTCAAGACAGATGAGAAATGGTAGAGACAGCATTTTCCATGAAGAGCAGGAACTGACCATGGGGTGGGGAAGGAAGACATAGCAAGACCCTGGGACCAAGTAGTTTATAATGTTTACCTGGCGTCAACCCTCTGCCTGCCACCTCATGCCATAACTAGTTGTGAATTTAATCCAAAGTTTATTTCAAAGGCCCCAGTTACCATGCTGAGCCCAAGCTTGATGGTTTGAATAACAATGGCTCCCATAAACTCATATTTTCAAATACTTAGTCACCAGGGGATGACATTATTTGAAAAGATTAGCAGGATCAAGAGGTGTGGTCTTGTTGGAGGAAGTGTGTCATGGGGGTGGGCTTTGAGATTTCAAAAGTCCATGCCAGGTCCAGTTTCTCATTCTGCCTGAGGATCACGATGAAGCTGTCAACTACTTCTGCAGCATCACGCCTGCTATGCCTGCTGCCATGCTCCCTGCCATGATGCTAATGGACTAAACCTCTGAAACTGTAAGCAAGTTTCCAATTAAATGCTTCCTTTGATGAGAGTGGTCTCGGTCATGGTGTCTCTTCACAGCAGCGGAACGGTGACTAAGACACCAGGCCGACTCATGAATTCCCCTCCTATACTTTAGGCCCTGGAATTATCAGAAAGCGATGGTCCTTAGCCTGCATGGATATGTGCCTGTTATATTTGGGTCTGAGTCAGCTGGGTGTGGTGCTTAATATACTGCAGTCCAGAGAGGAAAGGAGTTATTTCCAAGGCAATGGAGCGAAGTCCAAGGAGGAGCATTTCTCAGAAGTGTGGTACAGCCAGGAAAGCATAGAAAGATACAAATGAACGATGTAGAGCTTCTATCGGGACTTGGTTGTTTCTACAGACTAACAGTTGGGTTGGCTCTGGAATTGATGGGCCTGCAGGCCATTGGGCTCACTGCAATGATGAGGACCTCTTGAGATCGGTGAATGGATAAGGAACCTAAGGACTCATGGCCCATTTAGGCACTTACTTTTTAAAACAGGCTCAGGCATCACCAATGACAAGTTGTTCCCTATCATTCCAAAGAGCATGTCTTTTATTTTAGCATCTCTGACTGTTAGTATCTGTGTATTTAACAATGAAGTGACATCACCCCACTGGTTAGTCTTAGCCTGTTCCCTGGATACCACCTGTCTTGTCTGCTCCCTTTCTCCTGTTCCTCAGACATTTGAAGATGATCAAGTCTCATGAGACACAGAGTCTGTTAATTTCCAGTTGGTGGCCCAGATCCCTCAGTCATTGGAAACCCTCTGAATCTGGTCCTGTCCCATTCCTGTTCTCTGACTTGGGGTGCATTTGATTTCTCATTGTCCCTAGAGTGGGACACAGTGCTCTGGGCTCAGGGTGGGTACCTTCTAGAACAAACCCATTCCTTTCCTGCACATATCAAGGCCAAGAGATGCTTATACACCAGTCATGTGACCCTATGGCCCATCATCCATAAACCAGCGACCGGCTTCCACATAAACTCTCCTGATTTCTCTGTGTATGGGAAAGGGATGGGACAGGCAGGGTCTGGGGAAAAGGGTTTTGATCTTGTATGGGTTTTCACCTGAGAGCACTGTGGGTAGGGTAGTTTGAAATGCAGAAATCTGGATTCATTCTAGATCCATAAAATTGGAGATTCTGCTTTAGGCAAATCTCTGGGTGGCATATCTGTCTTTTCTACCTTTCATGGCCCCTTGGGCTCACGTTTGGCTCAGTCTCTCAGGCATAAAGTTCTTCCTAAAACTCAACACTGGCCATGCTGCTCACAACCTGTTCTAGTTTGGATGATAAATGTTTCCTAAAGCCTGTGTGTAGAAGGCGTAGTCCCTAGATGGCGCTATTGGGTGATGACGGACACTTTAGTAAGTGGGGCCTAGCAGGCTCGGTAACTGGGGCATGTCCTTGAAGGGACCCCAGTCTTTCTTTCTTTTACTTTCTGGTAGCCCTGATGTAGTAAGCTTTCTTGTTGGACTATCTTTGAACTGCCAGCCAGCAAATAATGACCCCAAGACTTATAATTAATTATGAAAGCTTGGCTTTAGATTAGGCTTTTTCTCAACTAGCTCTTATAATTTAATTAACTCATACTCTTTTAAATCTATGCTCTGCCACATGGCTTGGTTACCTCTTCTTAGCACAGCACCTCCGACTTGCTCTAAATCTGCTGGAAATCCTTGTGCCTAGATTCCTCCTTCTCTTCCTGTCTCTCCCCGGAAATCCCGTCTATTCTCTCCTGCCTAGCTATTGGCTGTTCAGCTTTTTACTAAGCTAATTACAGCAACATGTCTCCATACAGTGTACAAATAGTCTGCAGTCTGAGGTGCAGGGCTCTATTCCACTACATAGACTCTACCATAATGTTCTGCCTGGCTACATTCCCAAGAAATGAAGCCAAGCGACCATGGGCTGACCCCTCTGAAACTGTGAGCCAAAAGGAACCTTTCCTTTTCAAAGTTGATTCTCTTGGGTTCCTTATCACTTCAGCAGAAATCTGACTGACATTCCTATCGATTTCAAGATAAAGTATAAATTTAGGCATCACAATTTGGCCCGAATCTCTTTATACCCTACTCTCTCATCTGCCAATGTCCCTGCTCTTTTTACCAAGTCCTACAGTGCTCTTTGAAATGCCAGTCTTTCCCAGCTCCATGCCTTTGTGCATGCTCTCTTCTTTCTCTGGAATTCAATTCTGAAACTTTCTCCCTTGAGACACTTCTCAGCCTCAGGCACTGCTGTCTCACATGGAGTCCCATTTAACCCTTTTGGATGGCTCGTTCTATGTGTCTGATTTACTGGTCTGGGCAGTGCCCACAGAATGGCATTATTTCTCAATATGTCTATGAGGGCGCTTCTGGAGGAGGTGAAACTGGAATCAGTAGACTAAGGAGGTGAATGTTGGTGGGACTTTGCTGATCTGGTGAAGGCACCACTAGAGCAAAAGACTAAGTAAGAAACATTGTTTCTCCTTTCTGCTTGGCTGCCTTTGGGATGTTGGACTTCTCCTGCCCACACCAACTCTCCTGGCTCTTAGACCTTCAGATGGGGCTTGAAACTGCACACCAGCTTTTTTGTTAGATTTCCAAGATGCCCAGCAATAGCTCTGGGCCCCTTGCATCTCCAAAGCCGCTTGAGCCAATTTCTTCTAGAAAATCCCCCTATTCCCCTGCACTCTCCAGGACTCTTTTATGACCTACATTGGGCTGTCATCACAAGTCCACATGTGCTTTTCTCACCAGACTGGAGTCCCTGGGGCACGGTTTGTATCTGGTTTGTCTCAGGGTATCCAATAAATGCTGCATTGCTAAGGCAGTCGTTAAAGGTCATGGTGCCCTCGGAAGAGCTCACTGGAGGGAAAGCTGATGGAGAAAGCTCATTCTCCCTATTGCATGCTCCCCAGGCAGGGCTGTGACCCCCTCTTGCCATTAACAGTCCCCAGAGAATTGGCCCTGACTTTAGAACAATCGCAGCCAGTACCACCCCTGGGAAACGCTGTGATAACCCATTCTCTCGCTACAAGTTGGGTGCCATTCTCAGGAAGCTGAGGTGGAGCAGCTTCATTGCCTATCTGATTAGAGTTTATGGTCTGGGTGTGGGGACAGGTCCAGATGACATGTCAACAGTGTTTTGGAAGTGGGGGAGCAGGACCTCTATATGGTTAGATTGTCACTGGGTGGGGGGAAGGGGTAGGGACAACACCAGGCACAGTAGAGGACCCAGAACAAGCAAAGAGCTGTGTAGGATGTGCTTGTCTAGACGGAACAGAAGCAAGAGAACAGAGGCTGGAAAGGCAGCGTAGAGGCCAGAACCAAGCAGGCTTAGCATGCAGGCAGCCCCGTGAGTGGTTGGGTCACAGTGTGGAACAGGGTCATGTGTTAGGGCACCATTTGCTCCGCAATTGATTTCTTGTTTTAAGAGCCTGAAAATATTTCTTCCTACAATCTCTTCTTACTCTAAAGATGCTGATTTATGCATGGGAACAGTTTTCTGGCAGCTGGGAGTGAAGCGCCTTATTCTACAGCATTGTTCATATTGTCTCATTTGCATTTTTGATGGAGGGATAAATTTTATAATTGAGAGCTCAAGCTAATGGACATATTGATTGGAGAATGGGATTCACAGATACACTCTCAACAAATCCATTTTCAGCTGGGTGGTGGTGGCGCATGCCTTTAATCCCAGTACTCGTGAGGCAGAGGTAGGCGGATCTCTGTGAGTTCGAGGCCAGCCAGGTGTAGAAGAGCTAGTTCCAGGACAGGCTCCAAAGCTACACAGAGAAACCTTGTCTCAAACCCCCATCACCACACCCCCCCAAAAAAGAAAGAAAAATAAAAAGAAACGAACAAACAAACAACACCATTTTAAGGTAGTTTCCTTTGTACCAATTTGACACATTTTATACAAATGTGGTAGCATGGTGGCAGCGAGACTTCTCGGTAGTGAGGGTCCTTGCCGTTTTAATCTTGATGACCAGGGTTCAGTTCCTGAAATCCCCATGTTGGAAGGAGTAACAGATTCTGTGGGCTGTCCCTTGGCCTGCACATGTGTGCCATGGCATGTGCTCACCTCCTCCCCACGAAAAAGAGGTAAACATCATTTTAATAAAAAGAGAGTTAAAAAACTGGTATAGTAAGTACAAAAAAAAAAAAATAGAGGGACCAAAGTCACTGTCCAAAATATCTTCAAAACACCAAAGGAATTAAAAACTTATTTGAAGAAAAATTTAATGATGATTTAAAAAATATATTCTTGATGCCAAGCAAATAGAAGAAATTGATGCCAACATTTCTAAATAAGGAAATACAAGGAAACAAAACAAACAAAGATTAAAATCAGAAGCTACCTTTTGTTTTGTTTTCTATTTTATTTTTTATTTTTGAGATTGGGTTTCTCTGTGTAGCCCTGGCTGTTCTGGAACACACTCCACAGACCAGGCTGGCCTTGAACCCAGAGATTCCCCCTGCCTCTGTCTCCCAAATGGTGGGATTAAAGGCGTGCGCCACCACCGCCTGGCTCAAAAAGCCACTTTTAACTCTTTCGCTCTGTATCAGCACAATTATAACTCATGTAAAATTCAAAGTCAATTTCTTTTTGTTCTTTTCCTTCTTTCCTTCTCCCTCTCCTTCCTATTGTGGGATATCTGTACACTGTGTGAAGATATATTGCTATGATTGGTGTAATAAACAGCTGAGCAGTCAATAGCGAGGCAGGAGGCATAGACAGGACTTCCAGGCAGAGAGAAGAAGTGGGAAGAGATAATTAAGGTACCGGGAGACACCACGGATACATGGGATGAGCCAGACACACAGAATGGGAGAGAGGTAAAAGCCATGTGGTAGAATGTAGATTAATAAAAATACGGTTTAATGTAAGCTGTAAGAGCTAGTGGGACAAGCCTAAGCTAAGGCCTAGATTTTGTAATAAGTCTCCATGTCATTATTTGGGAGCTGGTGAACCAAAGAGAATTCCAACAACACCCTCCCTTCTCTGCTTCTTTCTTCCTTCCTTTAAAGAAGTATTTATTTTATTATTTATGCAAAGGGGTGTGCACCCATATGTGGGTTTGTATACACGTGCAAGTGTCCACAGTAAGGAGAAGAGGACTTCAGATTCCTTAGCGTGGGAGCTACAGGCTGTGAGCCATCCAGTGTGGGTGCTGGGAACTCAACTCAGGTCCTCTACAAGAGCAGCAAGTGCTCTTAACCTCTGAACCATCTCTCCAGACCCCTCTTCCTTTCTTCCTAAGAGACAACCTCATATAGTCCAGACTGGCCTTGAACTCCATATGTAGGTAAAAAAAAAACCTGCAAAGGTCTGCTCCTGCCTCCCACCTGCTGGCTTGTGCTCCCCTGCTCCTGCCTCCCACCTGCTGGCTTGTGCTCCCCTGCTCTTGCCCCCCATCTGCTGGTTTGTGCTCCCTGGCTGGGTTTATTTGATACTGGAGATTGAATCCATGCCTTGATGCTGGGTAAGCACTGGGTGAGCACTGGATGGAGCGACATCCCTAGTCCCTAGATCATCTTTTTCTTGGGAAATACTGGATACGACACTATTTTAGGAGAGCGGTTCATGGTGTGAGAGGCACTGACTCTCCTAAGTGGCATGTGTCACCTGAAGAATGACGATGAACTTGAACTACAGATTTCTGCTTGAAGCCACATGGAAATCTCACCACTGAAATCGGCCACTGTGCCGTTGACCTGTGAGAAGTTAAAATTTTAAACTATTTCCTAAATGCTCCAGCGACACTTAGCCACTTAGCATTGCAGTTCACCAAATATGTTTCTGAACACTCTCCTAGCTTCCAGAGTATTTAACTTTGCCTATATTGACTGCCAGTAGGGAACATAGTTGTTTCTTTTCTTTTTTTCTTTCTTTCTTTTCTTTCTGTCCGTCTGTCTTTCCCTCCTCCTCTTCCTCCTCCTCCTCCTCCTCCTTCTTCCTCTTCCTCTTCCTCTTCCTCTTCCTCTTCCTCTTCTTCTTCTTCTTCTTCTTCTTCTTCTTCTTCTTCTTCTTCTTCTTCTTCTTCTTCTTCTTCTTCTTCTCTCCTCCTCCTCCTCCTCCTTCTTCTCCCCCCCCTCTTTCTTTAAGGTTAAAGCTCATTTAAGATTACTGACAATTTGTGCTCTGTCAAATATAGCCACCATTTTAAGGAAAAAAAGATACTGATGCAAGTGGGCATTAGAATAATAATAACTTTTGTTTCTTTGCTTTTGCTTTTTTCTGAAATAATGTCTTATATAACCCAGGCTGGTTTTGAACTCTGGATGTAGCCGAGGCTGACCTTGAACTCTGAAACCTCCTGCCTCCACCTCTTGACTGCTAGGATTACAGGTATGAGCCACCACCTAACCCTACTGATTAGTTGGTTTTTGACTATAATTTGAAAGTGGATTGCATGTCTTAGCCTCAGTTTTCCTAAAAAGGAGAAATGTGAGTTTGTTGGTAGGTGGTTCATTTTGAGAAAGCAGCCCCCAAGAGCAGAAAGAGGAAAGAATAGAGCTGTAGGTGGCCACCTCTCTGGGCCCTGCATCCTATCTTCCTGGGACCTTCCAGGCAGTTGTGCTCTATACCCCTCAGGGAAGGAGGACAGTTTCCCACAGGGGTCAGTCCTCCATCAGCCAAAGGCTGCTGGCCTACCAGAGGTTAATTCTCTGCTCCTTTGAAGTTTGCAAGCTCCTCAGAATGTCTCACCTAACCACAGCAAGAAGCCCTCAGGGCAGAAGGCAAGAGCTGTGGGCAGAAGTGAGGTAGCCATGAGCCATTATGATTACCCACCTCGCTGCCTCTGAAAGAGCTGGAGATAAAAGGTGTGCAAGCAGATGGCACCTGGAATAGCCACAAGGGCTGTCCCATACATGGTATTTAAGGTGTGCAAGCAGATGGCACCTGGAATAGCCACGAGGGTGGTCCTATACATGGCATTTAAGGTGTGCAAGCAGATGGCACCTGGAATAGCCACAAGGGTGGTCCTATACATAGCATTTAAGTATTTTATGACAAGTAACTACAGCCTGTTTCAAATAGCTATGAATAAAAATTACATTTTTCTATTTCATTTATGACACCATAAAGTGACTCATGCCTATTATCCTGGCACTCTTGAGGCAGAGGCAGGAGAATAGCTCTGAGTTCTAGATCATCTGAGCTACCGTGCAAGACCCCTCACGCCTCCCCATTCTGGTTTGATATACGCACACGGCACGGAAATCTTCAGGACAGAGCTTGTTCTGTGAATTTCAAGTATTCTCTCATGGTTGAAAAATTCCCCCATTTTATACAAAACGACTGTTATTAAGAAGGAAGCAATAATATGTTTAAGATACTCACCTAAAACTTGCCCTGGGGGAGTCCTTATTTTGATTTGCGGGAAGATGTGACGCAGGCTGGCAGCAAGACTGCTGAGCACAGGGCTGTGTCAACAGGGCAGAGATAGATGCTGTGCCACCTTCGGAAGGAAGCCTGGGAAATGATGGCTTGACTGGCTTTTGTCATTTGAATACTGGTAAAACATCACTCAGAGGCGCCTGCTGTCTCCTAGGGGAGCACCTATTGCAGGGAGTCTGTGCTACTGCTGGGATAGCTAAGATCGTCCCACAGTCCCTCTCTCTCCCCTCCCCTTTTAATCATTTCCGGTTACGGATTTCTGCTTGACACTGCTCAGTCTGCACGCAAGTCCTATGTGTCGTTCCACAAGGTGCTGTTTTTCCATGAACTTGTACCACAGGGCCTGGAAATACTAAAAGGCATCCCACAGAAATCTCTCTAGTCCCAGGAAGACTCCACATTGACCATAGGGTCTAGAGGAGTGGTTCTCAACCTGTGGGTTGCAACCCCTCTAGGGGTCTGCATAGCAGGTATTTACATTGCGATTCACAACATAACAGTTGTGAAGTAGCAACAAATTAATTTTATGGTTGGGGACACCACATGAGGAGCTGTTTTAAAGAATAGACACATTAGGAAGATTGAGAACCACTGGTCCAGATATGACAACTTCTCTTGGCAATCAGGGCTAAACGGCTTTGGTGAGTACGTGAATCTCTTTCTTTGCTTCTTGGTTCAGTGGAAGGAGCCAAGACTGGCCAGATGGTTTCTAGTTCTGTGGATCCTCTGGCGTGTCCATTGCTGGCAGTGGTCTTTCCTTGGGAATCAAGGTTTTTGTCCCTGAGAGCCCAGAGAGACAAGGATGTAAACAAAAAGTCCCTTGTTCCCATTAAAGGTTGTAGCGATATGAGCCACGTCTCCTTGCCTGGATTTCCCTGCTGTGGGAGATCATAACCTGTATAGACTGAGCGCATGTGCCCTACTCTGCCCCCTAATATCCCAGCCCTATAAAGACTTGTCGCTAAGTGGTACCTTAAATGAGCCTTCCAAAAGCAACTGGCTGTTCTATCAGTCCTGCTGATTCAGGGTGATGGGGACTTTGTTTAAATCAGTGAATTCTGTGACCTTGAATTCGAGGGTAATTTCTGGCTAGTCACCAAAGTCCTTTTCTTTTCTTGCTGAGGCCTTGAGCTGCGAACTAAGTCTGAGCTCACTGTGCCCTTCCCCCAAGTTGGTCAGTGTGGGTAGAAGTAGCTGGTCAACCCCAAGGTCCTCAGGCAGACTGTTTCTTCTGGAATGTCCTGTCTACTTTGGTGGCCACTAGGCTTTCTTTCCACAAGTGCCAGTCTTCAGGTGACTGAATGGAAGAATTTAGGCACATATCTGTCCCATTCGTGTTGTAGGTTATGACATAGGCACAGTGTCACAAAGGCCCTTAATTCTAACATTAGGGAAAGAATGTCACAGTCTCGTGTGTGTGTGTGTGTGTGCGTGTGCATGCGTGTGTGAAGGTGGAGAGTTCAAGACAGGCTTTGTTTGTGCAGCCCTGGCTGTCCTGGAACTCGCTCTGCAGACGAGGCTGGCCTTGAACTCAGAGATCTGCCTGCCTCTGCCTGCCTAGTGCTGGGACTAAAACTGGGTGCCGCACATTCTCATTCTTAAGGATCAGCTTCCGCCGGGCGGTGGTGGCGCACGCCTTTAATCCCAGCACTCGGGAGGCAGAGGCAGGCGGATCTCTGTGAGTTTGAGGCCAGCCTGGTCTACAAGAGCTAGCTCCAGGACAGGCTCTAAAAAAAAAAAAGCTGCAGAGAAACCCTGTCTCGAAAAACCAAAAAAAAAAAAAAAAAAAAAAAAAAAAAAAAAAAAAAAAGGATCAGCTTCCTTGAGTTACTTGTGTTTTCCATGGGAAAACTGCATTGCAAGTATGGTAGGGATAAAGGATTTAGCAGAGGGCGTTAGGGTATGTTTGTTTACAGCCGTGAGTTCTCAAAGGAGACCGTGAAAGGGCTGGAGAAGCTGCAGCGGGTACTGCGCTCTCAAGCACAGGGTGGGCATAAGGTGGAGAAACTGCCCACAGCTGACTGTTAACGTGGATTCATGGGGTGGGAGCTGGTGGGGAGATCTTCAAAGGCAGCCACATTGGGGTACACCGCCATGGGGTCTGACTGCCACACCCTCCCAACAGTGGTTTCCCTTTTTTCATGGCCCTCTTTGGGGCATCTTCATGATGGACTAGGACAGACAACAACGTTCCTGGAAGGGCAGCTCCAGCTTAATATAGGGGCAGTGGTACCAAGCTAGCAGCAGGAGCAGATGCACAAAGCTGGGTAGCCATAGAAAAAGACTTATAAAGAAATCTAGCAGGGATATATACATATATATGTATATGTGTATATATATGTATATATATGTGTGTGTATATATATGTATGTATATATGTATGTATATATGTATGTATGTATTTCTCTCCCTCCCCTCCTTCCTCTGTCCCCCCCGCCCACGGTGGTTTTCTATATTGGTGTGTTGGCCGGAGGATGTGGCAGTCAAACCCCATGGCAGTGTTACCCCATGTGGCAGCTTTTGAAGATCTCCCCACTGGCTCCTATTCCATGAACCCACATTAACCCACATTTGCATCTGGGAATTTTAACCACTGAAGGAAAAAAATATTCAGAAATAAAACTGCATCTGTATTCAACATGTACAGATATTTTTCTTATCTTTGCTTCCTAAACAATACAGTGTAACAACTGTTTATATAGCATTTACATGGTGTTAGGGATTCTAACCTAGAGCTAACTTAAAGTATGTGTGGGAAGGGCTGGAGGGATTGCTCAGTGGTTAAGAACATATACTGCTCTTCCAGAGGACCCAAGTTTGGTCCCCAGTGCCCACACCAGTGGCTCACAACCACCTGTAACTCCAGTTCCAGGGGACCCAATACCTTCTTCTGACCTCCATGGGCAACTGCACATACATGCATGCATGCATACATACACACATTTTAAATACATTTTAAAAGTATATAGAAGGATGACTTTTTTTTTTTTTTGTAAGGGACTAGAGCGCCTGGATTAGGGCATCTTCTGGGATCCTGGAACCAATTCCTCAGGTGTACTAAGACATAAGTGCATATATAGGTGAGAGGGGAGGGGGTTAATTTACTGCATTGGAGGTAATCAGCTTGGAAATTGCAGGGCTTCCATGGCGAGTCTGCAGTCTCTGGGACAGACCTTCAAGCAAGACAGGCGCTTACTAGTGGACTTTCTTCTTTCTCAGGGAAGCAACAGTTCTACCCTTGGGGACTTTCGCATAGTTTGATTGGTTCCACTGGATTATCTCGGACAAATTCCCTTCAAAGCCAACGAAAGATGGCCTTTAGTCACATCTGTCAAAAGCTTTTATGGCAATATCCAAGTTTGCGGCATGAGGAATAATTGGTGTCAGGAGTCCCGCCCAGTGGCCAGCATCCTACAGCCATTTAGAACTGATGTCCATGGATGTGTATAACGTGGCAATTATTCCTGCTTTACAAGAGTATGCAGTGCTATGGGAAAGCGTTCGTGCAATTCTAAGTTTTGAAGACAGACTATGAGGCAGTGAATAGAGTATTCTGTTCACGTAAGAGGCTGCCTTTTTAAATACGGACAACTAAGATTCCATGTGAGAACCCTCAGAGAGGTAATTACCGAAGGCTGAGAGAATAGGGAAGCATTGAAATATTTCCCTGCTTTGCTTATGCATATTTCTGACATGATTTACAAGGAATAAATGATACTTTACAATATGGAAAAAAAAAGGGAACATTGTATTTGAAACACATTAGGAAACCCTGCTAATTAAAGAACAGGAGGTCTCTCCTGAGCACGGGGGCTATGGGTGGGGACTCCTGTCTACTCCCTACTCCCTCAGCTTCCCCTTCACCATCTACTGCCACCAGTCACTGACAAGACCAGAAGCTCTCGGGTCTTAGGATGGCAATGCCTCCCTCTTATTCCCTTCCTTATCGGACAGGAGTGAATGCTGTGGGCGAGACGTCGAGAGTGAGGGTTTAATTTTGTATACACAGTGGAGAGAACCTTTAATGTAATATTAATTCATTGTGCAAATTAGAAAGGTTTAATAACCACACGAGCCATCGGGAATCCTAGTGTGACTCAGAATGACATCTGCATTAATGGTCTAATTAATAATGTATATGTTAATAAGAATCTCATTAAAGCCGGGGTACAATTATCAATGCAGGACGCAATTCCTTAGCGTCTGCAGGCTGATGTAGAGCATTGGTGATTCCAGCTGCAATTTTCGGTGATAAATGACCTTTTAAGTCTCATTAATTGATTTAGAAGGTAGTGATTAGTGTAAAAACTCAAGTCCTTTAAAGTACAAAACCCACAAATCAGGAGGAAGCAGGGCAGTTCATTGCAGGCACTGATGGCACACAGCCGGTAATAAGACAGTGGATAGGTAAACCAAGGCCACCCATCCATGTCCCCTCTGTCTGCACAGGTCTGAGTAGTCATCAGCTGCTCTCAACATTTTAATAAGATGCCTTTCAACTCTGATTAATGTCTGTGCAAAAAGCAGTTTTAAAAGCAAGCACCAGAGAATGAATTGACTCTTTTGGCCACTTCTGCCTGTGGTTTGTTGCTCAGGCTCCCCCATTACCGTTTTAACCTTACTGATGTGACTCCCATAAGGATGTCATTTTACCACAGAGAATTGGTTTATTGATGGCTTTTGCTTAACTGACTCATCACGGTATCTGCTGCTGTGGCTTTTCTTCCTCTGTCTCCGTTTCCACCAAGTTCAAGTATCCTGGCTTATATTGAGCAAACCGGAGTCATGTCAAGAAGGTCTGACTCTTGCGTCAATTTTCAGTCAATGAAAATTCCCATCATATGGCCTTTTAGCCCATGTGGATTGCAATTTCTGTTGATGGTTGCCAGTAAATATCTCGGTCAGATGTTGGGCATGGGACTTAGAATTTACCTTTATTTCTAAGATAATTTGTGGATTGTGAGTGAAATTATGAGCTAGAGGAGAGAGAGAGAGAGAGAGAGAGAGAGAGAGAGAGAGCCCATCTTCTAGGATGCCTCAGTTTCCCCATTGTCCACTGGGCATTAGACAATTCTTGGCATCTGTTCCTGCCCAGAGATGGAGGCTCTGTCCACTGGCTCCTAGTTCTAACCCTCAGGGATGGCTCCAGACAGTTGAGGCCTCAGAGATTGTAGCCCCCAATCTCTGACACTGGGGGTGGGATTTTAGGTGGTGTGGCCTCACACAACCACACGCCCCCTGTTACTTTGTTTCCCTTCTGTGGTCCTTGTCTTCTTGGATTGACTTTCTCTAGACTCTTCAGTCTGACGCTGCTGTTCTGTTGAAGATAAATCCGTGGCCCTGCCTGGGGCGATGTCCTGGCTTTACCTGCTCACATCAAGCTGCCCGTCATGAGGCAGAGACCAAAACTTATCAGGCATCTAATATGTGTTGAGCTTTATGCTGGATTTTTTTAAAGTAAATGTACTGCTTTGGGGTTTTTGAATTAATTAATTGTGTGTGTGTGTGGGGGGGGAGGTAACATAGCACATGCGTGGAGGTCAGAGGACGACTTTGGTGGGCTGGTTCTCACCTTCTAACATGCTAAGGTGGTCTCTCTGGGCTGGATTTTTTAGTGCTAAAATCACAAAGGAATGGGATTTGTTGTTCATATCCTGCTGACGGAGAAACTGAGGCTCTGAGAGATTGAGTGTCCTGTTGAGGGCTCTAAAGATATCGACTATTTCAGTCCATTTTCTCAAGGCCTCAGAGAGCTTAAAGCAGGTCCTGGGCTTTGTCTAGTTGTAGATCTTTGTCAGTTGTAGTGGCCTGGAGGTATTTTAGGGCATCAGCCAATCATCCTCACCGGGGTTAGCAGGGGCAGCTAAGCTAATGGGCCCCAGACGGCAGTTCCTAGCTTAGCCCTTTTCTTCTGGAGGATTGGGGTGGGGGAATACACTATCAGTGAGCCTGGGAAGCCCCAAGTCTGGGTTAAACAGAGACACTAAAAGCCCTTGGCTGCCTGCAGAATCTTATTTTAGAGAAGAGAATTAATTATGTCCCTGACTATGCAGAGAATGGAAGAGGCCAGCACAAAGTCATGTCAGGGCAGGGCTGGGCTGCACTGGGTCTTCCAGCACCAGGCTATTCCATTCCCTTTTCCCATGGCGCAAAGGTCGCCACCAAAGCTTTTGGCAAAAGCTTTTCTTTCTTTGTCCCTCCTTCCTTTAAGTCCCTTTTAGAGTCACTGTCTGCTTTCCCCTTGATAAGAATTTCACAGCAATTCACACACCCTGAGGGGTGAACGCATAGCAGATTGCTGGAGCCAGCCTGTAATTATCCATCCTTCTGCCAAGGGAGGGAAGAATTCGCTTGACTGGGACGGATGCTGACGGTTCTGTCACCTTTCTGTGTTGGCAGAGGCTGGCTCCGTGGGGGCCCTGGTTAGGGGAGAGGGGGCATGGAGAGATGAATCTCTAGCAGGGAACTAGAGGTGGGACTCCAGACAGCAAGGGGCAGAGAGAGGTATGGCCAGCATCCAAGAATGGTCAAACAATGGGAGTGTTGGGGCGAGCAGGTGTTTCATGTGGAGAAAGTGGCATGAGCCAGGGCATGGAGTGGGAACTGGACTGAGTGCTTTGGCTGCACACCAAGGTGCATAATGGGAGGTGAAGCTGGATCCACCATTCGTCCTAAACGTCTTTCTTCTACCTTGGCCTTGGCCAGAGATTATCAATGAGTGAGCGTCCTCAGAACAGATGGAGACTCCGAAGAGCCTATTTGTCCCCATAGTGCTTTTGTTTTATTTTTAGTTTGTTGAGTTAGTTGCCAACCTTGCAAAATTGGAAGATTTCACAAGGAGAAAAAAAAAAAAGGATTCCTGGCTCTCTGGAAAAAGCCAAAGATCTGGCAATCCTGGGCTTGGCAAACACGACTGGCGTGTGTTTGGGGATGGCATTGTGTGGGGAGAGTCTGTGCTTAACAGATCTTGAACGGAGTCTGTGTACCCCAAAATTA
The DNA here is from genome assembly GCF_903992535.2 of Arvicola amphibius. NCBI lineage: Eukaryota > Metazoa > Chordata > Mammalia > Rodentia > Cricetidae > Arvicola > Arvicola amphibius. Next base: position 98,039,818 of record NC_052057.2, read on the forward strand.
GAATCACAATAGAAGAATATTAAATGATATGGACAATATTTTTTAAAGATTTATTTTTATTATTTTCAGTTATACGTAGGTAGGCATGTAGGTATGTGTGTGTAAGAATGTGGGTATGTACAGAAGTACAGGTGTCTGCAGAGACCAGAGCCATCAGGTCTCCTGGGGCTGGAATTACAGATGATTGTGAGCACCCTGACGTAAATGCTGGGAACTGAACTCAGATCCTCTGAAAAAGCAGCAAGTGTCCCTAACTTTTCATCTTTTCATCCCCTGAGAGATTCTTGAAATAGGCAATAAGAGAGATCTAGGCCAGAGCAGGCCTGAGGCAGTGAACTTCACAAGAGCAGGACTGAGCCAGCGACCTGGGCTCGAGCCGCCTGGGATGATGGTGAAGTCCACAGGAGCAGGAGTGGATCCAGCTCAGGGACATTTGTGGAAGCAGGACTGAGCCAGCGACCTAGGCCGGAGTGGGCCTGAGACAGCAAACTCCACAGGAGCAGATACAGGGGAGCAACTTCTGAGCGAGAGGGCCAGAGCCAGAGACCAGGCATGAATCTGGGACCTTTGATGGAGTAGACCTGAGTCAGGACCCCTGCAGGTCTGGGCATGAGTCTGGGCCCTCTGGGGGAGTAGGCATGAGCCAGGACCTCTGTGGGTCTGGACTTTGGTCTGGGACCTCCGAGGGAGTAGGCAGGAACCAGAAACCTCTGTGGATCTGGGCATGACTCTGGGACCTCTGAGGGAGTAGGCCTGAGCAAGGTTCTCTGCTGGTCCGGGCACATCCAAGTCTGGGACCTCCAAGGGAGAAGATCAGAGCCAGAGACCTTTGCAGGACCAACCCCAAGCCAGGTACCTCCACAGGAGCAGATCCAGACCAGGGACATTTACAGAAACAGGTCTGAGCTGGCAACCTAGACCAGAGAAGATCTAAGACAGCAAACTTAACGAACACAGAGTGACCTACGGAGTAACTAGAACCGTGGTACTGATTGTACCATGAGGAACAACCATCTGAGCCTTGGATTCACTGGCACCTAGAAGATTAATCACCAGAACAACAGACAACCCCAACCACACCAATTAGAGGAAAAGATGAATAGACAAGATAAGAACACATGCAACACCACAAAGAGCAACATGACACCAGTATGATCTTGAGACCCTACAACAGCAAGATTTGAACAACCAAATATAGATGAAATAGAAGAAAATGACCTAAAAAAATAACTTCAGGAGAATATTTGAGACTCTTAAAGAGGAAATGATAATTCCTTCAAAGAAATGGAGGAAAAGACAAACAAAAAATTGGAAGACATCAGCAAATCCCTTAAAGAAAACCAAGAAAAAGCAATCAAACATGTGAAAGAAACTATTCAAGACTTAAAAAGAAATAGAGACAATAAAGAAAACACAAGCTGGGGGAATTATAGAAACAGAAATCATGAGAAAATGGTCAGGAACCACAAATGCAAACATAAACAGCAGAATACAAGAGATGGAAGAGAGAATCTTAAGCATTGAAGATATGATAGAGGAAATAGACTCATTAGTCAAAGAAAATATTAAATCTAACAAAAGCTTAACCCAAAATATCCAGGAAATATGAAACACCATGAAAAGACCAAACCTAAGAATAATAGGTATAGAAGAAGGAGAAGAAGTTCAATTCAAGAGCACAGAAAATATATTTAACAAAATCATAGAAGAAAATTTCCCCAACCTAAAGAAAGATATGCCTATGAAGATACAAGAGGCATATAAAACACCAAACAGACTGGATCAAAAAACCCAAAAAGTCCCATCGCCATATAATAATCAAAACACTAAACATACAGAAAAAGAAACAAGGTGCAGGTAATGTGAAGAGGCAATGTCCTTTGAAATTAGTTCAAATACTAAGCTACAGTATCCTGGGTTTTGGGTTTTTCCTGTCATATACATTTATTCATAAGTTGTCATATCAACATTTTAATGACATTTCAAGTAAAAACTGAAGTGGATAAAAGTTGTTACCAAAAAAAAAAAAAAAAAAGAAAGAATATTAAGAGCTGCAAAGGAAAAAGGCCAAGTAACATATAGAAGCAGACCTATCAGAATTACACCTGACTTCTCATTGGAGACAATGAAAGCCAGACAGTCATGGTCAAGCATTATGCAGACATTAAGAGACCATGGATGCCAGCCCAGACTGTTATATCCAGCAAAACTTTAATCACCATAGAAGGCAAAACAAGATAGTCCATGACAAAACCAGATTTACCCAATACCTAGCCACAAACTCAGCCCTACACAAAGTACTAGAAGGAAAACTCCAACCCAAGGAAGTTAGCTACATCAACAAAAACACAGACAATTGAAAGTCTCATAGCAGCAAATCCCAAAGAAGGGAAAAACACACAAATTAACATCACCAAAAATGAAAACTAAATTAACAGGAGATAGCAATCACTGGTCATTTATATCCCTTAATATAAATGAACTCAACTCACCTATAAAAAGACACAGGCTAACAGATTGGATACGAAAACAGAATCTATCCTTCTTTTGCATACAGGAAACATATCTCAACCTCAAAGGCAGACATAGCCTCAGAGTAAAGGGTTGGGAAAAAAATTTCCAATCAAATGGACCCAAGAAACAAGCTGGCGTAGCTATCCTAATATCTAACAAAATAAACTTGAAACTAAAATCAATCAAAAGAGACAAAAAAGGACATTTCATATTAGTCACAGGAAAAATCCATCAAGAGGAAATCTCAATCTGAACATCTATGCCCCAAATACAAGGACACCTTCATATGTAAAAGAAACACTTCTAAAGCTGAAATCATACATTAAACCCCACACACTAATAGTGGGAGACTTCAACACCCCACTCTCACCACTGGACAGGTCAGTCAGACAAAAAATTAACAGAGAAATAAGGGAACTAAGAGATGTTATGGCTCAAGTGGACTTAACAGATATCTATAGAATATTCCATCCAAATATATAAGAATATACCTTCTTTTCAGCACCTCACAGAACCTTCTCAAATATTGACCACATAAAGCCAGGCGGTGGTGGCGCACACCTTTAATCCCAGCACTTGGGAAGCAGAGGCAGGCGGATCTCTGAGTTCGAGGCCAGCCTGGTCTACAAGAGCTAGTTCCAGGACAGGATCTAGAAACTACAGGGAAACCCTGTCTCAAAAAACCAAAAAAAAAAAAAAAAAAATTGACCACATATTTGGTGACAAAACAAATCTCAACAAATACAAAAAAATTGGAATAACCCCAATGTATCTTATCAGATGACCATGGCTTAAAACTAGAATTCAACAGCAATACTAACTCCAGAAAGCCCACAAACACATGGAAATTAAACAATGCTCACCTGAATCATCAGTGGGTCAAGGGAGAAATTAAAGACTTCCTAAAATTCAATGAAAATAACCACACAATATATCCAAATTTATGGAACACAATGAAAGCAGTGTTAGAGGCAAGTTCATAGCACTAAATACCTACATAAAGAAGTTGGGAAAATCCCATACTAGTGAATTAACAAAACATTTGAAAACTTTAGAACAAAAAGAAGCAAACTCACCAAAGAGGACTAGATGACAGGAAATAATCAAATCGAGAGCTGAAATCAACAAAATAGAAATAAAAAATATAAAGAATCAATGAGACAAAGGGTTGGTTCTTCAAGAAAATCAACAAAATAGTCAAACCTTTATCCAAACTAACCAAAAGGCAGAGGGAGAATATCCAAATTAACAAAATCAGAAATGAAAAGGGGGACATAACAACAGACACCAAGGAAATACAGAGAATCATCAGGTCATATATCGAAAACCTGTACTCCACAAAATTGGAAAACTTAAAGGAAATGGACAACTTTCTGGATAAATATCACTACAAAAATTAAATCAAGACCAGATAAGCAAATTAAACAGACCTATAACTGCTGAAGAAATAGAAACAGTCATCAAAAGTCTCCCAACCAAAAAAAGTCCAGGACCAGATGGTTTCAGCTCAGAATTCTACAAGACTTTCAAAGAAGAACTAATACCAATACTCCTCAAATTGTTCCACAGAATAGAAACAGAAGGAACACTGTCAAAGCCTTTTTATGAGGCTACGATTACTTTAATACCCAAACCACAGAAAGGCATTACTAAGAAAGAAAATTACAGACCAATCTCACTCATGAACATTGATGCAAAAATACTAAATAAAACACTGGCAAATTGAATCCAAGAACACATCAGAATCATCATCCACCATGATCAAGCCGGCTTCATCCCAGAGATGCAGGGATGGTTCAACATACGAAAATCTGTCAACATAATCCACCATATAAACAAACTGAAAAATAAAACCACATGATCATCTCATTAGATGCTGGAAAAAGCTTTTGACAGAATACAACATCCCTTCATGATAAAGGTCTTGGAGAGAGTAGGGATACAAAGAACATACCTAAACATAATAAAGGCAATACACAGCAAGCCAACAGCCAGCATCAAACTAAATGGAGAGAAACTCCCAGCGATCCCACTGAAATCAGGAACAAGACAAGGTTATCTACTCTCTCCATATCTATTCAATATAGTTCTTGAGGTCCTAGCTAGAGCAATAAGACAACAAAGGACATCAAGGGATACAAATCGGAAAAGAAGAAGTCAAACTCTCACTATTTGCTGATAATATGATAGTTTACATAAGCGACCCCCAAAATTCTACCAAGGAACTTCTACAACTCATAAACACTTTCAGTAATGTAACAGGATACAAGATTAACTTTAAAAAAAAAACAAAAAAACAGTAGCCAGGGAGCCGCAGGAGGAAGGAAGCGCTTTCTCAGCTGAGGCTGGGGCTGCGGCTGGAACTGAGATTCACCCAGACCCATAGATCGTTGACCTTTGCGCGTCTAAAGTGCTCCGTTTGTCCAGCAATCGGATCATTGAGGTCATGTCAGGAGGGAAACTGTCTGGATAAGTGGGACCCTCCTCCTCCTGCTCCACTCACCTTCCACACGTGGAGCTGACTAGAGATGGTTAGGCTTTTGGAGTAAAAATTAGCTGTAAATCCTGGCCACAAGGTTCCGGCTGTCAGCCCACAGGCGCATACTTAGTGTGATTACAAGGTAGACCGAGAGCGTCTCTAACACTGTCCCCATCTAGTTGGCGATTGTCCTTTATGCACTTAAGGGCTTTGGGGATTTGAAGGTTAGGGAGCCCCTAACCTGGGTTTTGAAGGGATGGTTCAACGAAAGCTTTCTACAGATGTGACCCCTGAGCCAAAACTAGTGTTTGAGGAGGGGGAGCAGGCAGAGGGAAGGGACTTCTGGAGGTAGGAGCTGGGGCTGTAGTTACATGGAGAGGCAGGAGAAGTGGGCAGAGAGAGAGGCAGGGCAGGATTTCCATCAGAAACAACCACTGTGTTGAAAAAAAGGCCCCAGTTATAACCTATTTTGTGTTACTATCTCAGAAGACCTCAGTCCAGGAAGTTTTTTTATTATTGTTGTTGTTTATATTTTTAAAAATTATTTTTAAATTGTATGTCTGTGTAGGGATGTGTACACATGAATGCAGATTCCTGTGGAGCCCAGAAGAGGCATTGGGTCCCTTGGAGCTGGAGTCACAGGCCTTGAACTTCTGATGTCAGTGGTAGGAGCTGAACTCAGGTCCTCTGGAAGAGCAGGGCTGTTGAACCATCTCTCCAGCCCTTAGACTAGGGTGTTTTTAAGGAGCAAAAATGTGTTGGTTCTCATAGTTCTAGAGGCCAGGAAGCACAAGATCAAAAAGATGTATCTGGGGACATCCTTGCTGTGTCATCCCTTGGCGGAAGCCAGTTAGGCAAGGGACAGCAAGAGGGGACTGAGTTTGTCCTTTTATGAGGAATGAACTGCAGCAGGGGCATCGACCACTCTTTGAACACTGGTGCCCACCTCCCAGTACAGCCACTCTGGGCATTACGTTTTCAGCCCTTGCTCCTTAGGGCACATATTGAAGATTGGCAGGCCCTTAGCCACTCGCTCTCTTGATTTGCAAGTGTGGAAACTGAGGCCCAGAGTGGTCTCAGCTTTCTGAGGGATAAAACTGAGGATCCAAGGCCTAAATGTTAACCAAGACCCTTGGGACCCTAACAGTTAATCACAGTCTTCTGTTGGAAAGGGGCTGTGAGTGTTCCCAGTGTGCTCTTGAGGAACCAGCGAGAAAACCATCTGTCAAGGCCACAGAACTGTCATGAGTCAGGATTGGAACTCATGCTGCAGAGACCCCAGCCCCTGATGGAGTCCACCATGCTGTGCTGCCATCAGCACCGGCCCTGGGTCCTGAGACTCTGCGCCAGTCTGGTGCCCAGATGAGGAAGCTCATCAGAGAGGGCAGGGTCAAAGCCCCAAGGCCACACGCTGAGCCAGGCACGTCTGTAAGAATCTCTAGGGCAGGAACAAGGCACCGTGTGTGTGTGTGTGTGTGTGTGTGTGTGTGTCGTGCATGGCTGTGGAATCCAGAGGTGGAGGTTGGTCTTCCTCCATCGCTCTTCACCTCTTTCTGAAACAGGATTTCTCACTGAAACTGAGCTCACTGGGGTAGCTGGCTGGTGAGCTCCCGGGGTCACCCCTGTCTCCACCTCCTACACTAAGATTACAGGTATTTGTGTTCACCCTGTCTTAGTTAGGGCTCTAATGCTGTGATAAACACCATGAGCAAAGCACCTTGGGAGGAGAGGGCTTATTTGGCTTATGCTTCCCCATCACAGTTCACCATCAAAGGAAGCCAAGATAGGAACTCAAACAGGGCAGGAACCTGGAGGCAGGAGCTGCTGCAGAGGCCACGGAGGGGTGCCTCTTACTGGCTTTGCTCAGCCTGCTTTCTTATAGAATTCAGGACCACCAGCATAGAGATGGCTCCACCCACCATGGGCTGGGCCCTCCTCCATCAATCACTAATTAAGAAAATGCCTTACAGCTGGATCTTCTGGCGACTTATTCTCAATTGAGTTTCCCTCATTTTGGATAACTCTAGTCTGTGTGTCAGGTTGACCTGAGAGCAGCCGGCACCCACGCCCAGCTTTTCACATGGGTGCTGGGGGGTAAGAGTTCAGGTCCTCATGCTTGCAGAATGAGCTCTTTCCCCACCGAGCTGTAATCCCAGTCTTAGGCTTTGGTACTGAATTCTCTGCATGTGACCCCGTGTCCCTGTGCCCACATCATTCTGGGGTTTTGCTACATGCAGATTCAGGGGTGTGACCTAGGCACAGCAATTTTTAAAAGGTTTAAATTTAGGTTATGGACTACATGTGAGATTTCGATCCATGTACAAGTGTGTACCAATCAAATCAGGCTTATTGGCATACCCATCACCTCACACACCGATCTTTCTCTGTTAGGAACCGGTGAAAATCTTTGCTGCCAGTCTTCTGAAATGATCAATTAATTGTTGTCAACTATAGTTATTGTACCATGGGCCCTGGGGTTTATAAAACTCCACTGATAGTAGTGATGCTCTGGTCTAGGGGTGAAGCATTTAGTAGGGAGTCTGGAGGTCTTCATGGGTCCTGTGTCTACCATCTTTCTTGTTTCTCTCTGTGTCTCTGTCTCTCTCTGTCTCTGTCTCTCTCTCTCTCTCTCTCTCTCTCTCTCTCTCTCTCTCTCTCACACACACACACACACACACACACACACACACACGAGCATGTGTACGGCACAACCCCACCCATCTTCCTCCTGGTCCAGGCCTTTTAGTGGCACCTCCAAACCAAGAGGAATTTTCCATGAGGACACTGAGTCCTGTAGGTGGTGGCCGCCTGCAGAATCTCTGGTTGCTGGTAGATTCTGGGGCGCCAGAGGAAGAGCTGGTACTGACACAAGCCAGATGTTACAGCACAGCATTTAAAGTGGCCCTCCCTCTTAGGTTTCTGCAGGTGCTGACCCAGCACTTATATAAACCAGTGACTCAGTGATCCTTTAAACATGGCTTGCTTGTCCCTCACCCCACTCTGAACCTGTGCAGGAAGTCCCTCTTTCTATCCCAACTGTCTTCCCTTTAACCTCACCCATATAACCTCTGGTACTTCACCTTGTCACCTCTATTTTCTTCCGGAAGGTCATCTATTCCATCTTCCTAGGCCTCCTAGAGTAATAGCTTTCACTGTGGATTCTAGCCAGGCCCACTGGCACACACCATGATCCTTCCAAGTGGTTCTGATCTCTGCTCAGGTTTAGGACTCGCTATCCTGGGAGTGACAGCAGGCATCAGCCCCAGATTGCAAGCCTGCAGTCCCCTTTGGGCTTGTCCCACACCTCAGCATAGGAGGAGGAGGTACCTGCAGGAGATCTGTGCATGGAGTCCTTCAGCGTGGACTTCCAGGCCCTCTGTCCTCTTGGGATGTGCTCACCAACCTCTCTTGACTGCAGGCCAAAGAGCCCCTGGCAAAGTGCTGTCTTCCAACTCCTGGACCAGGCTGCACACTTCAGCCTCCACTGTCTCCATGGATACCATTAGCTGGCTGCAGAGGTCTGGCTTTAGAAATGGAGTCTAAGCAAGAAGAGTGATTTTGAAGTCACGACTGTGGCCAGTGAGGGCCTGTGAGCTTTAAATGTAGTGACTGCTACAGAGGCCTTGCTGGGACCACCCTGCCTGGATCAGGACAATTGGGAAGAGGCTTGGAAAGGAAACACCCCGGTGACTGGAGATGGAGTTAGACCCAGGAACTCTAGACCCACCAGGCCTGCCTCTTCGCAAATCCTGTAACCCAGGGGCAGACTTCCAATGGCCAAAGGCATTGGTATATTCCTTATCCAGCCGTCAGTCCCATAGCTGCAGACCAGCTGTGTGCATGTGTGTGTCTGTGTGCATGTGTGTCTGTGTGCATGTGTGTGTTCTGTGTATGCATGCGTGCATGTATGCGTGCACGTGTGTCTGTGTGTATGCATGTGTGTGTCTCTGTGTGTGTGCATGTGTGCGTGTGTGCATGTGTGTGTGTGTTGGGGCTGGTAGAGGAACTGGATCCAGGCCTTGCCCCTAGACTAAGTGGCAGCCTCATGCTGATGTTCACAGGATGCCCGCTGCCTTGATCCATCTTCACTGCTCTAACAGAACATCTGAGACTGGATAATTTATAAAGAACACAGATTTTTTTCCTCATAGTTCTGGAGGCTGGAAGGCCAAGATAAAGGTGCTGGAAGCATCCCAAGATAGCATCTGAATTCTGCAGCTTTAGACCAGGATGAACACTGTGTCCTCACTGGGCAGGGGAGCAGAAGAAAGAGAGCCATCCCCATGAGTTCTTCATGTGGCAACACGAATCTCCTCTTGATGGCAGAGTGCACGTGACCTCACCCCTCCCATCAGGCTCCACCTCCTCACTCCACTGCATGGGGACTCCTGCCCATCAATGTGGTGGACACAGTCAAACCACAATACCCACTGTGTGCTGCTTTATTCCAGCCATCGATTCTCCCACACTTACCTGTCACCAGGCATCGTGACAATGCCACTGCGGCTATTAGTGACATTACAAGGGCCTTTGGCAACTACTCTTACCGCAGAAATGGAGGCATGAAGAGGTTAGGTAGCCGGAGCTGGCGGGGGCAGCGTTCCAAGTGGAACACAGGAGATCTGTCTCCTGACTGGCTTTAGGGCCCAGCAGGCTCCACTCTGTCCTTCTCCACAGGTGGAACTCACCTTGAGTTAATGTGTTAAACAGCTGTGTAAATGTAGAATCAGGAGCCCCTACCCTCCCGCACGTGTGACTGGTCAGTTCTGGTTTGTTTGTTTTTTAAGTATGGCATTTCAATTTATTCACTTCATGCGTGCACACATGCCCACACTCAGGTGTGGGCATGTGTGCGTGCGTGCATGCGTGTGTGTGTGTGTGTGTGTGCGTGTGCGTGTGTGTGTGTGTGTTGGAGTGGGTTCCTCGGCATGGGTGAACCAGGCAGCTGGCTTTGAGCCTGTGAGCCTTAGACCTGGCCTCTGGAGTCCAACCATCTGCTTCCCCCTTGCAGTCCCTGCTCAGCCATTCTGAGTGGACTCAAGAGAACTCAGGCATGGGTCTCAGACCTGCTCACGGGACAGGACATGAGGTGCAATCAGCATACATGCCAATGCTACTGCCTAGTTTTTATTCGGTGTTGTAGCCTAGTGTTTTCTGGGTAGAGACAGGAATGTTGATAAGGAAGCAAGGTCTTCTGGAATGAGCCCTTCCTTATGAGCTGTCTGACCACTGAGGTATTCCAGGTGGCCTGGATTAATCCTGAGCAAGGCACAGTGACATAGCGAACAGGGGAGAGCGCCCAAGAGGATCTATCATAAAAGGAGGGTAATGCCAGCTGGACCCTGCTCTGGGCCTGTGTGGGAGGATGCATGAGCCCCTGCTGTGTGAGGTGAGCAACTCTCTCATAAATTTAATCATTATCTTCTCCATAAACAAGAAAATTTGGTCTCAGGGATTTACCCAAGGCAACTGCAAACATGTGAGCACAGAAGTGTTTAAAACATCTAGTACAGAAATGGTGTGGGAGACCCCTCTGTGTGCTGTAATTACCATTAATGAATAAAGAAACTGCCTTGGCCTGTTGTTAGGGCAGAACTTAGGTAGGCGGGGAAGATGGAACTGAATGCTGGGAGAAAGAAAGGCGGAGTCAGAGAGACACTATGGATCTGCCACCAGAGACAGATGTGCTGGAACTTTGCTGGTAGACCATGACCTCGTGGTGATACACAGATTAATAGAAATGGGTTAAATTAAGATGTAAGAGTTAGCCAATAAGAAGTTAGAGCTAATGGGCCCAAGCAGTGTTTTAATTAATACAGTTTCTGTGTGATTATTTAGGGTCTAAGTTAGCCAGGCAGCTGGGAACAAACAAGTGTCTCCCTTGCAACACACAAAAGCTTCATTCAGATATTCTTAAACCAGAGGCATCCCATACGTCCATCAACAGGACAAACGATGGTCTGCAGAGGATCACTCACTGATCAAAACCAAGACATAAACCAACACCATCCTGGACAAAAGCAAGGCAAAACCATCATTGCACACAGCATCACAGAAAGCTCTTCCAAACAGTGACTGACTGGCGTCTGCCGTACACAGCAGGACTCAGCTGTAGATGCTCTGGAGGAGACAAAGCTAAGATGAATCAGAGCCGTGTGTGCAGTGTGATCAGTCTGGGAAGGGCACCAGGGAAGCTCCTGCTGAGGTTGTGCTTCAAGTTTTCATGGGATGTTCCATCTCCACAGGTGGAAGACGCTCCAAATCCCTGGCACAGCAGGCCTAAGACCTGTGCGTTTACGTGTATGAAAATTTGCTTTAAGAACGTAAACACATATGGGGCTCCGGGTACTGACATACGTGTTGAAGCGTTTCTAGGGGAAGCATATTGCTGTCTTGGCCTTCTGTGGAAACGCACCATGGAGTCAGGTGCATAGACAGGTGGCTAGAAGGCTGGATGGTGACTAAAAGTAGGCCAAATGTTAGTTTTCATGAGCCTGTGGGAGTTCACTTGTTTTTTTTTTTTTTTTTTTTCAACGTAAATAGAATTGTTATCGGGGAAATAACTGGTGCTAATTGCATTCCTTGGCTGGACCCTGGCTAACCTGTCTATATGTTTTATACATGAATTTATTCAAGGGTTTTATACATGAATTTATTCCCCCACTGATTGATGTTTGAGCTGACATTGCTCACTGTCAATCGCTAGGTTCCATCCTTACTTGGGTCTCTTTGTGCACATGAAAGAATGCATTTCCCAGACAGAGACTCCGAAGTGGCTTAATTGACGGAAAAGGTCTCTTTTGATTTGTAAGGAGTCAGGGGGACTGGGCTCAGGGAGGGGGAGGGTTTACTTGGGATCACTTGTCCCCCATGCTTGACCTACAAAGGTAGCCTTACCTTGCTTTCCCAGACTCCAGTGGATGTCTAGAAATGGCAGAGGCCGAGTTACCTCAGATCTTTAGAAGAAATTGGTCAGCTCTGGGGTGGGAAGGGCAGTGGTTACCCCACCATTGTGACGGTCTCTGCACCTGACTCAGAACTCAGAGGTGCCGCAGAAAGGTGGAAGGCAGAGAGGCACGGTCCCCTAAGTGCATATCCAGGTCCAGCAGTGAGCAGGGACGATAAGAGCAGGCAGAGCCGATAGAGGTCCTGTTGTCTGCCCTTCTAGAGGAGGACCTGCAGCTCTGAGCGAGAAGGACCACACACAGGCCAGCAGCTGCACAGAGGTATCCTGAGCCAGGGAGGCTGGACTCCCCTCCTCACTTAGCTGCATCCCTGCAATTCTCCCCATGGAAAGAAAGGAGAGAGGACTAGAGACAGGGAGACGCTGGGAGGTGGATGGGTAACTCGGGAGAGGACTGTCGGTGGGAGGGGCGAGTCAGGAGGGTGGATCTGGGAACAGGAAGGAGGCAAAGGATCTTGCCGCTGGTTAGAGCTAAGAGGCTCATCCTGGTAGTGCTTCTCACTATTTAGCAACCAAAGTGTGGGGTAGACAACGAAGGACAGATTTCCAAGCATAATGAGTGTCAGAGGGAGTTCTTGATGGCTTGAAGGTACTATATTTTGATATAGGAAAAAAGGAACTAGCTAAAGCCCTTGTTTTCCTCCTAAGCCCTTAAGCTTAATTTCAAATTTGAATACCCTAATTGCAAACCCAAACTCCCTTAAACAGACTCATTAGAACTCATTTTATTAAATTCCTTTAAGCATTTTGAAGTGTATTTGCAAGTGGATGCTTCCTGGGTTTGCTTGGAGAACTTCCCATGCCTGACCTAGCAAGCAAAATCTTCCCAAACACTTAACTAACTCCTGCAAATTTAATAACTCGGAATCATAAATACAGTGAATACCGGATTCTCATAAACATTTCAATAAACTGTTTACAAAACTAATCAAATTATCTTACGACTTTTAATTTAAAATCACAAGTCTCAAATCAATTACCCAATTACACATTTACAATGTAATCCAAAATATGTCAAATTCTATTTTACATTGCAAACTGACAAATACCAAATATTCAGCTCGTTCTTAAATTTATCACTAATGCATTAATATTATGTGTTTAGTTGATTTTGTTATTCTTGTGTTTAATTTATACCTTCCAAGGATATTAAATGATGCCTCCTCCTTTTTTTTTTTTTTTTGGCTAAATGTGTTGCTAAAAACAATTGAAGTTGTCATGGCCTGCTCATTTCAAGCCATCCCAGGTTCATGACCACAGTGTGATTCCCATCTCAAATACTTGTTGCTTGTTACGGTTTGGATGTGAAAAATCCCCCAGAGGCTCAAGCATTTAAACATGATCCTCAGATGGTGGCGCTGGTTTTTTTTTTAATTTTATTTATTTATTATGTATACAATATTCTGTCTGTGTGTATGCCCGCAGGCCAGAAGAGGGCACCAGACCTCACTACAGATGGTTGTGAGCCACCATGTGGTTGCTGGGAATTGAACTCAGGACCTTTGGAAGAGCAGGCAGTGCTCTTAACCGCTGAGCCATCTCTCCAGCCCCCGGTGGCGCTGTTTTGAAAGGTTGTAGAAACCTTTGGACGTGGGGCTGTGGGGGTAGGGCTTCCAGGTTTGGCCTAAGCTGCCTCTGTTCCTTGATCCGCAGAGATGTAACAAACCATGTGACCCAGCTCCGGCTGCTTCCGATGGATTCCCAGCTACCATGCTTCACCTGACATAATGGACTATATACACTGAACCTGACATAATGGACTATATACACTGAACCGTGAGCCCCAGCCGCTGCTCCGTCAGGTGTTCTATCAGCGGTGAGCAAGATAACCACAGGCCTTCGTCATCCTGGCTCAATCTTCTCAAGTACTTTTAAATGTGATATTAGTGGATTCCAAGCACACGCTGTTTGATGCCTCTGGGCTCAGGTCCCTTGCATTCCAATTGCAGCGTTACCTGAACAAGAGGCCTACTTGGAGTCTCCAAGGCCCCCTGCCCCACTGAGACCATGCTACACTCTGTTTTACCCAACTAATCACTTGATTCACTATCTCCTGGAATTCTCTCTTCTTTTCCAATTTCTCCTCTCTGGCAGTCAGCACTTGAAACAAGACCCAGTGATTGGATTCAATCTCATTCCATGCCTTTGCCTGGCAAGTCGATAAACTACATTTAATGGCATTGTCTCAGAGGTGGCCAGGCCAGTAGAGATATTGTGGTGGCTATAAAGGTCATTTAAAAAAAATGGTGATAGGGAAGAATTGACTGACAGTTAACTCCATCCTGGCACTCACGTTCAGGCCCTGCTCCCAGTCAAAGCCTGACACACTCTAGACTCTACAGTGTAGAGATGCTGAAGCTAGCCCCTTCCTGCCCGTCATGGAATTCCTCTAACAGCCTTTGCTTGGAAACTGCTGGGTCCTGGCCAGGCCCCACTCAGAACTGCACTGGGTGTGACTTCTCTTCTTTTCTGACCACCCGCCTTTCCTGCTCTCCTTCCACAGATGTCCACGCTGAGGCAATGTGGGAAGGCTCCCCTCCCTACTCCTGTTCCTGCGCCCCTTCTTCTACCCAGAAGTCTCTTCCGGTAGATCTCTTGCGTGCCTCATCCTGTCTCGGTGCCTGAAGTCCTGGTGGAGGGAAGGGGCAGGAGGGTGGTGGGCTTGGCTCATTCTCTAGCTGGCTTTGCCAAGGGCCACCTGTTCAAAGTGGGACACGAAGCACTGATACAGTCTTTGGCACAAGGTGGCTGGTGATTTCACAAGTGGCGACCTGGAAAAATGTCTGGGTGGAGACATCGAACACCTTTGATGGCACAAGGCATGTGCATTTGAAGGACAGAGGGGACGATGCCAAGGAGGAGTATGATGGAACTGGTCGGTTTGAAGAAAGCGGGACATCCTGCAGAGGGATAATGAGAAACTGAGAGCAGTCTGCCGATAGTTAGGAGCTGGGGCTGAATTTTTGGTTGTAAAAGACTGCAAAAGAAATTCTGATCTTGGCAGTGAAAGCAGACTCAGGGTTTAGGGGTGCAGAGAGCCCCTGACATGAAGTGTTCCACCAATGCAGGTCTGTTGTGCTAAGGGCACGTTCTGGGTAAAGAAACCTGGAACCCCAGGAATTTAGACTTGGAGCCCCCCAAACTGCTGGAGTTTCTAGAAATGGTGCACCTCTTTAGTGAAGCTATAACTTTGTCTTGGAAGAAGATACAACAAGAACTTCCCATTTTCTCCAAGAATACAAGAGTCCGGTCCCTGAGAACAGTTCCCCGATTCCTCGTCATCCCAGAGCAATCACAGGCTTAAACGCCAGCACAACCCGGTTTGGAATACGTCATCCCGGTTAAGGGAGGGAGACGATGTCTCTGTGAGGTGCAAGAGTTAGGGGGCACGTGCTGACACGAAGCAGTAGAAGGAGAACCCGCTGAGGGACAACCATGGGCTAGAGTCCCAGCCCAACGTTCTTCGCTTTTCTCCCCGGATCCCTCTGAAGACGCTCAAAACATCAGGATCTGAAGCCTGGTAAAGCACAGCCGCTAGCTACTCACTCTGGCTGCAAGACTTAATTAATTCATCTCCCAACTAACTGGCCGGGAGCACGAAAAAGTGAGTCAGCTGACGTGAGGAACTGGCTCCCAGCTGCCTCCTGCTCTATATTTGAAGGTCAGACATCAGAGCCCAGCTGTCCATGTGGAATTTAACCACTAGGGCCCACATGACTGCAGGCAACCAGACAATGGGGAGGGGACATTCTCCCCAGACTGGAGGTCCCAGGCGCTCAGAATGGCACAGCCACCTCTCCATCTTCCCATGTGAGTCTCACATGATTTAAATATCACAGTCATAGAAGCCAGACGCACATTTCAATGTCACCTTCATTGGGGGGCTTACGAGGTTGGATGGACCCTTGAGGCAAGCACAGGCAACAGCCGCTGGGTGAGAGAATGAGGTCCCACAGCTGCAGACACCCAGCACCCCAACGTTCTAAAGGGAAGGGGAAGCCTTAGGATACAAGTGTGCAGAGTCATTCAGACTAAGCCTAGCCCTTCTGCTGTCTGCTGCTGGAAAACAGATGGAAGGCATCTCACCAGGCTGCTGGGCAGTGTCCTTCTGAGGAGCAGGAGCCAGAGGGATGCTCTGTGGATGGTAGGGTGTGATGGTGCTTTTAGCTATGGGTTTGTGAAGTGGCCATTAACGGAGAGGAGACAAGAGTACATCCTAAGGTGTAAGATACTGTTACGGTTGCTGTTGTCCATTTTAGGAGAGGGGGGAAAGAGTCATCTGCTGGCCCCAGAGGCAGAATGAGGGATCAGTAGGCTGTGGGGACACCAAAGGGAGGAAGACTCCATAGCAGATTTATACCAAGGCAGAGGGACTGTCACAAGAGGCAGCGAGCGGCAAGCTTGCCAGGCTGAGTGTGTGCAAGCCCAGGTTGTCTTGTGAGTGGTGCTGAGAGACCCTTGCAGCCGCTAGAAGGAGACTTTCACTCAATCTCCTCTTGGTCCCTTTCGGGCCTCATGTTCTTGATTTCATATTTGGTGGGAGGTAGGGATGGGGATACAGGCGAGAGGGTGAAAACAGGAGACATGAGCCCTGGGTCCAGAACTGGCCGGGCCCCAGTGTGCAGACCCCTCACCCAGCCACTGCTCTCTTGTGCCCTACCTCCACCCCAGCCCTGAAGGCCCTGGGACAGCAGCTCTGAATTCCAGTTGTCTTTTCCAATGGCCTTTTATGTGGAAGGCCAGATGCCGAAGAGCTAGCCTAGAGCTGCTTACCCCTGCCTTCTAGGTAACCTTGGTGGTCCCTTCTAGCACAGGAGAAACAGCTCAGAAAGGATTTCTCAGAAACCAGGAGCTCTTGTTTCTGGTCTGGTTGTTCACCAGCCTTCCACATTACTGGAATGGGTTCTACATTTTGCAGATTTCCAAATCCATCCATCTGTCCATCCATCCTTTTTCTTTTTCCTTTGTTAATTCCCAATCTTTTACCTGGACACAGCCCTTTAGGGCTCTATCCCCTGATCCTCTCTCACCCTTCTTCTTAGCTCTAGATACGAAAGTTGGAATGTGGATTTGAACAGGAAACAACCTGATCAATGTCCCTGGATCTGCCAAAAGTTGATTGATTAGAAGTTGTCCTATTTATAAAAACATGTCCTGCATCCCTCTGTCCCTCTGTCAATCTGTCCACTCTGATATCCTGAGGTTGCAATTAGTCTTTATGGAGCCATGTCCTAGCCTGGGCTATGGATAGGGTGTGGAGCTCCCAGACTGACTGAACAATACAAGCTCAGCCCTGCCCACAGCATGGTAGGCTTAGGTCCCTACTTCACTCCACTGCAGCAGATCTTCAGGGAAGCAATGACAGGATCACACAGGAGAGTAAACTCGCCTGGATGCCCATTGCTCCTCGGTGAGCAGGGACAGCTCAGTTTCCGAGGTGGATGTTATAAGTGTTGCTCCCAGATCCCCCAAGTACTTCTGGCTGGATCTGTGGCTCTTGGATCTGGGCCTATTTGTTGTACTAGCTTCCAATGAACAGCACCTAGGACTGTCCTGCAGCCGCCTGCCCTGGGCTACAGGGAAACCTTTTCCCATCTGTGCAGCAAGACTGAAGAACGCAGGAACTCACCTTCCCTTTAGCTAATGACCGTTAAGTGCATTGTGGTTTTGCACATTTGCAACATGGGGCTTAACATTACACTTCAGAGGCCAGAGGGATTGGCAGCTTCCTTCCGAGGGAGCCCCATGTTGCCTTCTTCCTCTCGCTTCCCTCGCTTCCCAGGTGCTTTCCCTAGCAGCAATCTTGATAAATTACTTGCACGTGGATTTTTGGTTCCACAAAGTCCTTATCTGGCTCCGGTTCCTAGACCAGGGCCTGATTGGATAGGAGCTCAGAGACGGTGAGTGGAGCAACCCAATGAGCCTACAGGACTCTAGGGACCAAGCCCAACTCCTCATCCACAGATTAAGAAACAGGCCCAGTGTAGGGAAGGCAGCTGGCCACAGTCCCAGCCAGAAGCCTGGTGTCATGGACTGTCAGGTCAGGGGGTGATCCTACTGCTTTGAAGTTTCCCCCAGAAGGCCTTTCATAGAGGAGGCAGTTAAGTGTTCAGGACCCCTGAAGGTGAATGATAGGGCATTGAGGACTTACGGGGGAGACATCTAAGCAGTAGGATATGTCTTTACTAAGGCACCTTCTGATTGTTTTAATAAAGAGCTGGATGGCCAATAGCTAGGCAGGAAGAGGTTAGACAGGACTTCAGGCAGAGAGAGAGGAAGAGGAGACGATCTAGGTAGGGGAGAGACACCAGAGGACATGGAGAGGAAACAGGAGGTGCAAGATGGGAAGAGACGTAAAAAGCCACGAAGCAAGACATAGAGCAATAGAAATGGGTTAATTTAAATTCTAAGAATTAGTGGGGTAAGCCTAAGCTACAGGCCGAGCTTTCACAACTAGTAATAAGTCTCCATGCTGTTTTTCTGGGAGCTGGTGGTACATAGAAA
Source organism: Arvicola amphibius (assembly GCF_903992535.2). Classification (NCBI taxonomy): domain Eukaryota; kingdom Metazoa; phylum Chordata; class Mammalia; order Rodentia; family Cricetidae; genus Arvicola; species Arvicola amphibius. Next base: position 98,058,279 of record NC_052057.2, read on the forward strand.
ACCTGATACAGTTTCCTTTTAAAGAATAGTTCAGAACTGGGTTAATGTTAGTAACACGTTAACTGGGTTAACGTTAGTATAAAGCCACGGGCAAGAAGCTGTTACTGAAACCAGATGAGGGGAAGAGGACCCTAGAAAAGGACTTCAGCTCTGATGGAAGGTGGTAGACAAGTGGTCCACGGGCCGAGGTGGCCTTAGGTGCCTCTGTTAGCTGCTGAGAGAAGTAAGCAACATTAGGGAATGTTCTAGTTTGCTGTTTGTTGCTGTGATAAACACCATGACCAAAAGCAGCTTGAGGAAGAAAAGGTTTGTTTGGCTCACAGGCTACAATCCATCACCCGTGGAAGCCAAGACAGGAACTCAAGGCAGGAGCTTGAAGCAATAACCGTGGAGGAATGCTGCCAACTGGCTTCTTCCCCTGGGTGGCTCAGCTAGCTTCTTATATAGCTAGTCCCACCTGTACAGGGATGGCTCTGCCAATTGTGGTTGGGGCCCTCTTCCATCAATTAGCAACCACGAAAATGCTTCAAAGAAGACACACCTACAGACCAGTTGGGTGGAGGTGACTCTCCAGTGGACGTTTCCTCTTCTTGGGTATCTCTGGGTTTGTGTCAAGTTGACAGCTGAAGCTGACTCTGACAGGGACTGTGGTGGTTTGAATAGGTATGACCGTCATGGACTCATGTGGGGCCTCCTGTGTTTGGATGCTTGTCCTGTAGGGAGTGGCCCTAGGAGGAGGTTTGGCCTTATCAGAAGAAGTGTCATTGTGGGAGCAGGCTTTGAGGTCTCTTACACAAGCTACTCCAAGTGACACAGGATCAAGATGTAGAACTCTCAGCTCCTTCTCCAGCACCATGTCTGCCTGAATGCCAGCCACCATGACAATAATGGGCTAAACCTTTGAACTATAATCTAGCCCAATGAAATGTTTCCCTTTATAAGAGTTGCCATGGTCATGGTGCATCTTCACAGCAATAGAAACCCTAACCAAGACAGGAACAAACTCCTTTATCAACGTAACTCCACTGGCCTCCCCCAGCCCCAGTTAAAATATTATGAAAAGCCTGAGCATGCCCAGAGGTGTTCTGTCCACCATCCTTCTGATGCAAGTGGAGTATGTCTAAACATGCCCAAATGGGTTTGCCTTCTTTCCTTCTTCAATTTTAAGCTGAATATGCCTAGAAATGTATTCCTTAACTGGCCGCGCCCAGGAATGCGCCCTATTCTATAGTGCGTTCCTCTGTGAATATGTAGAGGTTTCTTCATTGAAACCCCTAGGGTTTCTTTCTTCAGGAAGGGCCCTACTTTGGAAGTACGTCCTTTGCTCTCCTTACGTGTTGCAGGCAGCACGTCTTCCTCCACTTTTTATTTCTTGGCCATGCGTGTATTGGTTTTGCACTCATCGGGATGTGAACCCTTACATTTGATTATGGTTTCTCTCATGTAATTTGGGGTGAGACTGTGGGAGGACCCAGACCCCGTGTCTCACTTTGCACCGAGACTGCTATTCATTGCAGCTGGTCTTGCAGGTGTGTCCACGTGTGGGACTCTAGGCATATGATGTGCCTACAGAGCAACGCAGGGATCAGGCGGTGGGCAAAGTGCACAGCCAGAAGCATGTGGGCTCTGTCATAGGCCAAGGCAAGCTGGCGTAGGGCCATGGGGAAATAGAGGATGTCCATTCTCCTGGGGCTAGGGCATGCTGACTGAGTCTCAATCCCCATCAGTTCTTCAATCCTCCCCTAGTGAACACCGCGAATGAGGCATGCCAACATTTCTGCAGACAAGTACAGCTGCTTTTACTCCCATAGAAACTGGAGCTGCTGCTCTGGAGGGATCACAGTGGCTTCTGGGAAAAGGACCATCAGGTGGAGCTAGAGAGAATGTTTGGCATCTCCTGGGGACCGCAGTCACTTGGCGCCATGTTCAGAGGCTTGCAACAGTGGACATACTTTGGGGTGGTAGATGACACTTGTGGCTGCACAGGAGACTTATGGAGAGGAGCAGAAGAGGAGACTGGACAGCGCAGAGAGTAGCTCACATGTCAGGACAAAACAAGTGTGTGCTCTGTGTGTGTGTATGTGTGTGTGTACACACCACAGTGCATGTATGCAAATCAAAAGACAGCTTTTTAAGAATTTGTTGTTATTTTATGTCTATATGTGTTTTTCCTGCATGCATATCCACGTACCACATTCCTGTGGTACCTGCTGAGACCAGAAAAAGGCATTTGATTGGAACTGGAGTTATAGACAGCTGTGAGCTGCCATCTGGGTGCTGGAATAGAACCTGGGCCCTCTGGGAGAGCAGCCAGTGCTCTTAATGGTTGACCATCTCTCCAACTCCCTCAAAGGCTTAACTTCTGACAGCCAGTTCTTTCCTTCTACCTTGCTGATGCAGCGTCTCTCTTGGTTTTTGCTGCCCTTGGACTGAGGACTCCAGGTTAGCGGGTCTCAGAGTTTTGGATGACTCTGCTGTCTCCATGTCCCACAGCACTGGACCATGGACCTATCTACCTATCTACCTTCCGGGACTATGAATGCATGCCACGGTGTTTTTTTTTTTTTTTAAACAAGGATTCTGCTGATCAGTCTTAAGTTATCAGGTTGGTACAGCAAATGCTTTAACCTGCTAAGTCAAGATGCTGGCCCCAATGACAGGTAGGGGCGTTAGCATTTAAATCCTTACACACACACACACACACACACACACACACACACACACACACACACACAAAGACAGAAAGAGAGAGAGAAAGAGAGAGAGAGGAGAGAGGGGAGAGAAAGAGAGAGAGAGAGAGAGAAAGAGAGAGAGAAAGAGAGAGAGAGGAGAGAGAGAGTTCACTCCATGTGCCTCACATGAGTGGCTCCAACATTTCACTCCCCTGCCCCAGCACTGCTGCTGTGCAGGTCCCAGTGCTGATAAGAGAGAGAGGAGAGGTAGGTTTTGTACCCCGACCCATGTAGTATCTGGACACAAGACTGAACTCCTTTGTTCTAAGTGATGCTGGGGTGGGGGCTGTCCATACTGGCTCCCATGTCCCTTCATCAGCCAGTCTCCTCTGTGTCATTCTGTGGCTCCAGAGAGAGGCTCAGACCAGCTTCTGAGCTGCCCAGGAATTTGAGGATAGGGACCTGGTCCCAGGTTAGACCGTAAAGAGAGGGATGGGGGAGAGAAAGAGGAAAGTACAAGAGTGGAGGACAAACATAGCAAACACCGTCTCCCAAACCTGTTGACTGAGACCCAGCGGTTGGGAGATGCCACTTCAAAGCCAGCTCCACTGTCCTTTCAACCTGGCCCCAAACAATTCTGCGTGTGTTTCCAGATTGTTCCATGTCTAGGTTGGACAGTAGGTCAGCAGTTTCCAGCCAGCTCATCAGTGACATTTAAATGTATTTGATTTTGGGAATCCATTACATAAAACAAGAGTGACATTGCCACAACTTTATGTTTCTCTTCATTACTCACTGGAGAGTCAGCCAGTGGAAGCGACGAGGGGATTTCTGTTTGTTTGTTTTTATCTTAAAGAGCCCAGATAACTTGACTCGGGACGTTGTAAATACTAGTTGTGATTCAAGACCAGCACCAATATCCAATTCATTGTTCAAATCCGGTTCCAGCGGGTTGTCAGCATCCTTCTCCACGCTGAGCAGCGATTGCAGGTGATAACGGATTCTTAAAACACTTTACCGTACGCCCTTAGAACATCCTCTAATTAGATGCATCTAAGAACTTTAAGAGGGATAACAGGCAATTATTTTGTTTCAGGGTTCAATTATTAATAATACCCCAACCCTGTTCTCATCCCTTAAACGGTTAGTATTCAATTTGAGGGAGCCAGGAAGTGGGTTTCTTAGTTAAAGCGCTCGTTCTTTGGCAGAAAAACATCTTTCGAATATAGCTTGAAGGATGTTTAAGGTTGTCATTTAAGGAATCTTACGCCTCAGTTCCTTCGTCTGACAGCTTTTCACTCAGACTCCCAAACAGTCAAATTCATTTTGATTACCTGTTGGATCTGAGCTTTAAGATTCAAATTTACCCTCAACACATTATCTAGTGTTGCCAGCAGGGGGACAAGGTGACCCTAGGTGGACAAACCTAGCCAAAGTGTGTTGGCAGGTTAGACAAGAGGGATCCAAGCTTACAGTGAGCTCTGATGGATCCTGATAGGATGGGATGGGAACCTTACCCATGACCCTGTCTGGGCTGGATTCTGATGGGGAAGGGTGTGCCAATCAACTTGGAGTGAGCTTGTTGTCAGAATGGAGTCAGTCTGTACCCCAAGAGGTCAAGTTTTGCTACTTGTCCTCAAGAAGCTTATTAAAACAATAGCCAAAGGGCTGGAGAGATGGCTCAAATGTTAAGAGTGTTTTGTGGCTCTTGTAGAGAACCCACGTTCCATTTCCAGCACTCACATGGGGGCTCCAGTCCTAGGTGATCCAGTACACTCTTCTGCCCTCCACTGGGTACCACATATGCACATAGCGCACATACACATGTGTGCAAGCCAACACAATTAAAATGAAATGATGAAATGAATTATTTTAAGAAAGTAGCTGGACTATGGGGCTGAAGAGACGGCTCTATGATCAAAAGCCCACACTGCTCTTGCAGAAGACCTTTGTTGAATTCTTAGCAAATGGATATAATTCCAGGTCCAGGGGATCCAATGCCCTCTTCTGGCTTCGAAGGGCACCTGTCCTCACATCACATACTGACAAACACATACCTACAAACAAATTATATCACATACCTACAAACACAAACTATATCACATACCGACAAACATATATACATAATTTTTAAAAATCTCTTAAAAATAACCGCAAGGCAGTCAAAATAGTAATAAAAAGCTGAGAAGGAGAGATTTATTCAACATCTCCACATTGGAAAGGGGAACAAAGAAACCTGGCGGCCCCTCTAGTCCGTTGGGGTTCTGAAGTGAGACTGAAGCTTAGCTAGAGGAACAGGACTGTGTACATCTAAGCAGTCTGTCCAGTGACGACATGGTCCCACCCGTCATCTGCCCATCTTTGCCTCATCTTGTAAGGTGGTCTGACAAGCTGTTAGAACCGAAACTCTTCTTGGAAGGAGGCAAGGGCGGAGGCATGGGCGGAGGCATGGGCGGAGGCATGGGCGGAGGAATGGGCGGAGACAAGTTTTCCTTTGGGGCTGCCTCCAGGCTCCAAGGCTTTCAGCTTTTTCCTTCTCCCCAGTGAGATTCTCAAGGAAATTCCCATTTCTTGGGGTCCATTGTTTCAACAGTCTGGTAGGCAGGTTGGGGGACTCAAGTGTCTTTAAAATATCTTCGTTTCGACAGACTTACATGACAGATGGAGTATCCAAGCTCCTGTCACATGTCCCGAGGGGAACACTGCAGGCTACTTGCCCAAGCAGCTGTAGGAGCACACGGAGGACAGAGGCCCACCTGGGGACGTTTCCTCCGAGATGCCCCAGAGACCCCAGCAGCAGAGCAGTAGGAGTGGGTGAGTCAGCCAAAGCCAGCCTGCTCAGCTGCGATCCTTAGATATATATTTAGGGGAGGCTGGGGAGACGGCTCAGCTCATAAAGTGCTAGCTGTGAAGGCAGGAGGCCTAGACTTCAAACCTCAGTACCCACGTAATGGTCCTGTAACCCCTGCAGTGAGGAGGCAGACAGGTGTTTCCCATGCTAACCAGCCAGTCTAGCCGAGTCAGCAAGCTCCTGCTTCACTGAGAGGCCCTGTCTCAAAAACTAAGGTGGAGAATGTCTGAGGAAGACACAGCAGTGAACCTCTAGTCTTCACATGCAGCGTACACACATGTACAAGTGCGCATGCATGCATATGCTCCCATATGTAAATACATACAAACACGTGATCATGCACAATACTTGCTTATTTCTTCCGCAATGCTTGGTGAAGGTGATGTACCTGAAGGACTCTTTTGGGTCACTAGAAGCTCCAGAGAGCCTACTTTGGAGACTTCAAGCCTAGACTGCTGTCTGAGGTTTGCCCGCCTGGCCCTGAATGGGCACAATGGCCTTGCCATAATTGATTCTGTTTTCCTCTCCCAACCCCCACCCGGCATGTTTGTTGAAGTAGAACCCCCCCTCCCAACCCCCAACCTATGGGATTCCCTTCTAGAAAAGTCATTACTGCTTCTCTTGGTCGCCTGCCAGCTCTAAAGTGTCTTTTTAATTGCATCTAATTTGGCCTCATCTCATTAAATCCTTAATTTAAACTGGAGTGATCCCTCCAGCTCTAGCTGCCTAATGACAAAGGGCCTTAACAGCCCCTCCCCCACCGGCACAGCTCCACAGTCAGAGCTGCTCTCATTTCCAGGTGGTCTCTCCGGGAGGTTTCTGACAAGTGGCTGTCGTCCTCGCCATGCTGAGCATGGCGCCCAGCCAGGAGGGCTTCCCGGGAGCTGTAATTACTGGGAAAGGCTCACCCCCGCCACCCCGCTGGAGCCCCAGCTCACAGCCCCAAAGTGGCTGTTGCAACAGTATCCAATTCTACAGGTGCAGCCATGGGCGAGGAATGAGGCAGAGATCACACAATGAACACATGGCAGGAATCACCGAGTCCACCGCATGCTTTAGGACAGCCTGGCAGTACATTGCTGTCTGTAGAGATGACCCTCAAGAATCCTACAAATGAGTTACAAAATATAAACCACCTTCTCCCCCTTCTTTGGCTCCCCCTTCCCCCTCCTTCTCTCCCTCTCTTTCTCACACACACTTCTCATAATGTAAGTTTAAGTAAGTTGAAGATTTTGTACTGGGCTGCCCTTGGGTTTCCTTACACTCACGAAGCCTGTGGGCTGGCACGCCAGGGCAGTGTAGGATCTCCCTAGCAAAGCCTCACTGATCCTATGCTGTAGATGGGAGCATTCAAGCTTGTGGATGAAGAGACAGGTTCCAAGACCCAGCTGGCTTCAGTGGAAGAGCTTATATGTGCTCTCTCTCTCTCTCTCTCTCTCTCTCTCTCTCTCTCTCTCTCTCTCTCTCTCTCTCTCTCTCTCTCTCCTCCCAAACTCACCCTGGTCCCTCCTCTAGTCACCCAGTAACTCTTTGAACATGGCTGCTCTTCTGTCCCAGGGCCTTTGCCCTCACTGTCCCTCCTGTCCGCTATGCTGTCCCCTGGATCTCACCTGGCTCACTTCTCCTTCCCATCAGCTCTAACCTACTCATCTTCACTCTGCTCCCCTCTTGTTTTAGGGTTTCTGTTGCTGTGAAGAGACACCATGACTATGGTAACAATTATAAGGAAACATTTAGTTGGGGCTAGAGTTTCAGAGGCTCAGTCCGTTATTGTCGTTATTGTCGTGGTGGGAGGCACTGCAGCAGGCAGACATGGTGCTGGAGAGGCAGCTGAGAGTTCTACATCTAGATTAGCAAGTAGCAGGAACAGAGTGAGACATTAGGCCTGGCTTGAGCTTCTGAGACCTCAAAGCCCATCCCCAGTGACACACTTTCTCCAGCAAAGCCACACCTACTCCAACAAGGCCACACCTCCTAACACTGTTGCTCACTCCCTATGGGCCTACAAGGCCATTTCCCTTGAGACCACCACACCTCCCTTGTTTAGTCTGTTGGTATTTTTGCATTTGTATGTCTGCTGGCGTACATCATCAGATCCTATGTATGGATCTGTTTGGCTTCTGTGGCATTGCTGGAGCAGAGCATTTTTCTGTCTTCTTCATGCCCCATGCCTGGTACCCAGAACACTGTCTGCCACCTATTAGGTCTTCCGCACTTATTTGTTGCATTGTTCTAGCCTGGTAACGTCTAACTTTCAGGACCTGCACCTTCCAGGAGTTCTCAGCTCCTCAGCTTGCAGGACCAACATCTCGCCAATCGCATCTGAATCAGCAACCAAGGAGAGCCAGTAGGTCCTTCCCTGGGGATGACTCCTTGCCTGCAGCTCAGGGAACGATTCACCATGTTGTGTGGACCTGGGAGGGTTGAATGCTACACAAACGCCTATTGCTTCCAAGATTCTTCTTAGAGAATGGGCTTCCCACGACTGCTCAGAGTCTCTGCATGGCTTGGACCCAGGAGGGAAGTGCAGAACTGAGAATAGCCTGGGCTTCTAAGTCAGCATGACTGGCAGATCCCTTCCGCTCGCCTCTATAAAACATGTCTCCTGTAGAGGAGTCAATGACAGAGAATATGTAATGGAATCTAGGCGATATTCAACAGGCGCAGCCCCATTCCTGGGTTTCTAAAACCACAAACAAGAGGAGGCTGATTTTATTTTTATTGTATTTTTGTTTTGTTCTGTTTGAGACATGGTCTCCCAGTGTAGCTCTGGCTGACCTCGAACTATCTGTGCAGACCAGTTTGGCCTTGAACTCACAGAGATCTGCTACCCAAGTGCTGGGATTAAATGCATGCTGCACCAAGCCTGGCCTCAGAAGCCTGGTTTTATGGAATTCAATCTTTCCTTTGAATTAAGACTTGAAGGGAGAGTGAGATGGTCCAGCAGGTGCTGTGCAAACCTGACATCCTGAATTGGAGCCCAGAACCCAGGTAAAAATTGGAGAGAAGCAAGTCCACAAAGTTGTCCTCGAAGCTACACACACACACACACACACACACACACACAAAATCAATAATGACGACAATAATAATAATAAAGTTGAAAACATAAAAAATAATTAAGTCTTGTCAAAACAAAGGGTCTGAATGTTGTTCTTTCTGAAAGCCACTAAGTTCCTGCCATGGTTTCACGGATGCTGCTAGAAGATACTAGACTCCTGCATCAGACAAGACATTTACCAAGAAGAAAGCAGTCTGGGCTTCCTGCTTGAGTCATTATTATTTCTTCTTCTTCTTCTTCTTCTTCTTCTTCTTCTTCTTCTTCTTCTTCTTCTTCTTCTTCTTCTTCTTCTTCTTCTTCTTCTTCTTCTTCTTTCCCTTCTCCCTTCTCCCTTCTCCCTCCTCCTCCTCCTCCTCCTCCTCCTCCTCCTCCTCCTCCTCTCCTCCTCCTCCTCCTTCTTTTTCCCCAGTCCTCACAGGGCAACCTGGGTGGTATGGCATGCTCAGTGGGCGTTAGATAGCTTTTACTTCATGCGGATCAACTAAATGGCAGAAAAGAACTTAAAAGGGAGAGGTTTATTCAGCTCAGGGTTTCAGGTCAGAATTCATTGTAGTGGGAAAAGTGTCACAGAGGGCTTGATCCATGATGTTGGGAGCATGCAATAGCAGCTTGCTACCTGGGGCCAACTAGGATTGGGCAGGGGCAGAATCAGGCTAGAACCCCCAAGGACAACTTCTGGTGACCTATGTCCCCTGGATTGACTTGCCTTCATGTTCTAAAGCTTCTACAAAACTCCCAAATGGCACTGCCAGTTGAGGACCAAGTGTTCAAACTCATGAGCCCCTGCGGTGGAGGGGGAGGGGATTTCCCTGACAGAGATAAGCATAAAAATAACCCAAACCTTTTTAATAACGTGCAAGCAGAGATAGAAAATCTGCCCTGTGACCTGGAAAGGGAGATGCTCTTTATCCTCCAAGGGAGAGCAGAAGCATTAGACAGCTTCAGGATGCAGCTCAGGTGATAGATTGCTTGCATAGCATGCTCAAGTCCCTGGATTTGACCCCCAGGGTCCCCTGCTTAGCCCCAAAATAATCACACGGAAACCATATTATTTAAATCACTGCTTGGCCCATTAGCTCTAGCTTCTTATTGGCTAACTTTTACATCTTAATTTAACCCATCGCCATTAATCTGTGCATCATCACGAGGTCGTGGCCCACCAGCAAAGTTTTGGTGTGTCTGTCTCCTGCAGTGGCTCCATGGCTTCTCACTGACTCCGCCTCCTTCCAGCATTCAGTTTAATTTTCTCCGCTTACCTATATTCTGCCCTGTGCAGGCCTAAGATAGTTTCTTTATTAACCAATGGTATTCACAGCATACAGAGGGGAATCCCACATCACCATGGGGAGCAGGAGAAATCTGTGGAGAGCCAGGCATGGTGGCACATGCTTGTAATGGTAGCACTTGGGAGATAGAAACCAGTGGATGTGGAGTCCAAGACCGGCTGAGCTACAGAGTGAGTTTGAGCCTGGGCTTTATGAGACTGTCTCAAAAAACAAAAACAAAACAAGCAAGGCAAGTAAGCAATCTATAGAGAAACCTCTTGTGTTACACCATGTCTAGAAGAGATACAGTAAGTAACAGCAGGCTCTGGGTAGGAGGGTGTTATAGTTTACATCTAGAATGTTCTCCAAAGGCTCCGGTGTTGAGACTTGGTCCCTGGCATGATGCCGCTAGGAGATAGTGGAACCACAGAGGTAGGGCTTAGGGGAAGATTTTAGGTTACTTGGGTGTGCCTCCCAGCGAACTCTGAAACATGATCTTTTCTCTCTCTCATGTCCAGGGCATTGCATGCATGCACATCTCTGCCATCCATTGTCACACCTCCCGGGAGATCAGGAAGATTCTTCACTAGAACAAGGGATTTTAGAACATGTCCCTCCTGCTCAGGGCTCTCTGGAAACTTCATTCTCACCTGGGGTATCTTTGAAAAGGCCCTTGTTGTCCTTAGAAAGGCCTCTGGATCTTTCCATACCTACTCAGAGGAGTGCTGGTACTTCCGAATCTGCACAAGGATTATCTTGATTACACATGAATATCTGGAAAATTCCCCTTCAGCCCTTGAGCCACTTGAGTACTTACCAGTGGCTCCAAAGGCTCGGGGACTTTCAACTCTGTCTCAGTAAACCCCTTTCCCATTGTTGCCTGTTCATGGAATTCTAGAATTACCTCAATATGGCATGTCAATATGCTGCATGTTCTCATCAGAGGTACCTCAGAAACAGGGCCATAGGGGTAACCCCAAATCTTTGAGCCAAATAAACCACTCCTCTTTATAAACTGCTCATCTCAAGTATTTGTTAGAGGGATGGAAAACTGGCTAACACAGTCTCCTGGCATTTCTGGTTCTTTCCAGAGCTGGGTGAGCCTGCGGGACATGCCTCATAGGTCCTCCCATGCCCAGCTCTACACTCTTTGGGCTCGAAAGCCTTCAGAATTTCCAGATGATGAAGGTTCAAACAGAACGCAAAGCTGAGGCCTTAGAACTGTGATATGTGGTGCCCAGCAGTGGCTGCCGGAGGAGCGTGCACGACCTGCCTGAAGATCACCATTCCTGACTCAAGGTGCCCTCCAAACCTAACTGCTCATCAGCACAGGGAGCAGTCAGGCATGGCAACACTCCAGAAATGGGTTGATCTGTCAATCTTACCCTTTGCAGGTAAGACCACCTCCATCTCCTCAAAGAAGTAAGGAGCCTACACGGTCCAAAGTTTGGTTAGCCAACAGTGAGTGAACACCAGCTTCAACTAGAACTCCATGACAGGCCCAAGACCCTGCCCTATGGCACTTCCAGACTGGCTGTAGAGACAGATGTCAGTATGGACATTGTCATTACCAAGGGCCATAGAAGTAAAGAAGGAGGAGACATGTCTAGAGGAGGGCATTCCAGACCTGGGGCTTAAAGAATGACTACCCAGGAAACGGGGGGAAGGCAGGCACAAGAAAGGACTATGGGTTTAGAGATGGCCCATCCCTATTCCAAGGAGTCAGACATGATACCTGCCTATAATCTCAGCCTTATGAAGCTGGAATTCATAGTGAATTCGAGACTAGCCGTGGCTCCATAATGAGTCTCAGGCTAGTCTCAGAAACATAGTAAGAACCTGCCTTGAGAGAAGAAGGAGGCAGGGAGGGGGGCAAAGGGAAGGAAAACAGAGCATCTTCGCCTTCATCCTGAGGGCAGTGTGTGGCCACTGGAGGGGCAGGAGACATACTGGCTGTGGTTCCTCTTCCTATTGGAGTCCACTCGCTGATTAGAGAAGTCTATAAAAGATCTAATAGAAAAGACCAGATAGCCAGGGTCACTGACACACTAGTAATCCCAGAACTTGGAGGCAGAGGCCGGAAGATGCAAGTTCAAGGCCAGCCAGCACTGTTTACACAGAGAGTTCCATGCCAGCCAGTGCTGTAGAGTGAGACCCTATTCCCAGGACACCAGAATATAAATCACCCGCAATTCGTGCACCCAGGGCAGCCACTGTCAACATTCAGTGAGCTTTGTTCTCCTGTTTCCTGGGCAGCCAATCACCCAAGCGTGGCCTGGGGAGAGCTCCTTCTTTTGTCTTCACATCCCACACCTTCACTCAGAGGGCACACAGGAAGACCATTGCGTCCTGGTTTTCTCTGGTGCAAGCCCACAGCGGCACGTGTCCTGGCAGGACCTTTAGACTCTTAGTGGTGAGGAAGGAGAGTTCTCACCCCCTCCAGACCCACGGGAGATGCGTGGAGAGGATCCACGGGCTCCTAGCCTCTCTCCACTACCCCTTCCCCATCATGGTTGCATCCTTGTCCAGCAGTAGCTCTGTGATCTCTGGCCATCTGTGGTGTGGGGATCTGAATTGAGCCTATATCCCAACCGCGGTGGTGGCCTTCAGCGTTGCCTCTGAGGATCAGAACCTATACTGAGCATGACCGGGAGCAGGGAATCACTCCTTTGCAGCCAGTTCTGCCTCCCTTCCTGCCTTTTATAAATCCTGTAACCTTACTCAAGCTCTGAGAGGTCGGGGAGCAAAAAACAGAATTCATGCCTGAAACTGACAATTGTCAAATCAAAAGAGCAAAGGCCACCTTTTTTATTATTTTATTTTATTTTACTTTATTTTATTTTGAGAAATACGTTGAGAAGAAATGCAAGCAAATATCTAGACATAGTAGATTCCGGGAACAGAACTATGTTATGAACACAAGCTCTCAGTCCCTGCCTCGCTCTGGTGAGAGTGCCGAGCAAGCTTCCTTCCTAGTCAGGGATGAAGGGCTCTCAGGACAGTTTCTCTCCTTGATCCTCTGCCTGCGAGGAGCAGAGCCAGTCAGGTAATGAAGCCGACTGTATTCACACTTCTTCCTGATAATTGGTCACCCCTTTCAAGAGCAGGTGGGTTCGGATGCAGTAATTGGCAGGGGACAGAGCCGAGCACCTGGGGATGGGAAAGGCGTTAATTGCCAGCCTCCCTCCCAATGCCCATCCTTACTGATGGAGGATAAGAGATCGCTGCACGACTCCTAAGCACCGAAGCGCAGGGGTACACAGTTGAGACGGGGGTGATGGCAATCAGTGGTAGAGTCTGGACTCAGGAACCAGGCTTGGGGGCTGACTGTGCAGCTCGAGGTTTCCCTTCTGGTGCGAGGAACCCACAGAAGGGCTGGTCTGAGTCTGGGAACTCCTGCAGTCCTTTCCAAGTGAGGATGGCCAATGCCCAGCCTGGGACCCAGAGCCCAGGTCAGTGGCTCAGATCTGCCACTTCAGGAGTTTGTCAAACAGTGCTTCAGACTCAACACACTGTTGGAAAACAGATGATTCGCAAAAAGCAGGTTTTCTTCAACCACATTACACCCCAGAGCGGTGCCTTTCATTCCCCACAGTGGACTGGGAGCCTTGATCTGCAGGAGGCGGGTGTGCCTTTGGGACCCAGGTCCTGTTTCAGTCCACAGGCACGGAGCTTTGGTGCTCAGTTCTGCAGGGGGATGCCAGTCAGGTCTGCAGCAGGGTAGTGGGCTCACCTTAGCCACACCCTGTCCTCTGTCTCCACAATTCTGTCACAGATGACAGCGTACCTCAGTCCCTGTTAGCTCAGTGGGACTCTCCTGGCCTCAGTTTACCCTTCTCCCCCAACCCCTGCCTTGTAGCCAAAATGGTCTTCGTGAGCTTCTGTCTGACTGTTCCTTGTTTAAAAGCTGAATTCTGCCAGTCCCTGCCCATGCTTCAGGGCCGCTCGCAGTGGCTCCTTCAGATCTTCCTAGGAAAGCTATTCCTTAATCCTTTTATTTCATTTCGAGAGTATTATATCTGTGGTAGATAGAAAAACGCTTCCCCTTGGCGACGTCTATCTTTGAAGCCTGTGACTATGTTACCTTATAGGCTTTCTTAGTCTATTTAGTCTGTTTTCTATTGCTTTAACAAAATTCTCGAGTCTCTGTAATATATAAAGAGAAGGGTAGTCAAACATGGTGGCGCATGCCTTTAATTTCAGCACTTGGGAGACAGAGGCAGGCAGATCTCCGTGTTTGAGGCCAGCCTGAAATACAGAGCACGTTCCAGGGCAGCCAGGGCTACACAGAGAAACCCTGTACCCAAACCAAAAGCCAAAAAAAAAAAACCCAAAAAGGAAATAAAAGAGAGAGGTTTAGGGGTTCAAAAGTATTGTGCTGGCTTTGACCTGGCTCTGGTGAGCACCTCATGGTAGACGGTGGTATAAGGATGCCAGCAACGTATACAGGATCAAGCCATCACAAGTGAGTCAGGGAGCCAGAGGGAGGCTGAGGGGGAAGGGAAGGAGGGAGGGAAGGAGGGAGAGAAGGAGACTCTTCCTCACCCTGACAGAACCAGCCTCACTATGCATCAGGGGACCTCCATGGAGAAAAGGAAATGGGACTGATTCCAATTCACAGCCAGAAAGCTTGGCTCCCTAATGCCAGCCTTCTTGCTTGCCATATCTCAAACCATGCACATGTGGTCTCAAGTCAATCTTCCCTAGGTCTCTGAGGTCCCTTAGTTTTCTTTCCTACTCCAGCTTCTATCCAGGAACCCCCAATCATAAGCAAGATGTCACACTCCGAGGCCAGGGAACACCCCTGCTCCAGGAACCGACACAGTCCCTCCATCTTACTTCCTCATTTGCAATGAGGGGACTGAGCATGGGAGACAAAGGGGTCAAAGTGGCCAGACCGTGACATGGAGGGGACAAGACAAGAACCCAGGCTGGGCCTCACTTGCCTCTCCTGGGACTCTAGACAGCAGGATCAGAAGCCCTTTTCTCAGACAGGGAACTGAGGAACACAGATGCTCAATCCCTTGGGTGCAGTCGGTTGGTTGAGCTATGGATGTCTTTTCCTAATCTCTGCTCTGGTCTGAAAGATGGAGAAACTGAGGCCCAAGGGCTTCTCCGGGGCCGTGTATGAGCAGAAAGCAGGCTGTTGGAGTTGGACTCAGACCCCTCCAAATCCACGACAGGGGGAAGTGCCTGGACCGAGCAGAGCCTGGCTAGCTTGCCACCTTCAATTAGACCGTTTGCTTTTCTGACCAGAGGACGATTTAACTAATAGCATCAGTTTTCTGACATTATTGATCGGCCAAGATTAAATATGTTTGTCACAGTCAAGTGAACTAATCACTTTATTGTATTTCAAATACTAATTTCACCAGATAGATGTTGGGGGTTGGTGACCCAGGGGAGGCGGGGTGGTGGGGGGAGATGGGCATGAGCCTGGAGCGGGTGCAGGAAGGCAGGGGAGAAGATCAATGCAGTGGATCTGTCTGGAGGTGGCCAGAGCGGCAGGCTTTCCAGCGGCCCGTGGTACTCAGCCTTGGGGAAACTGCATCCTCTCCAGCCTCCAGGCACGCTTGAAATTTGTCTTCTCAGGAGAAGCAATTTCTCAAGCATTATTGGAAAATGGTAGACATTCCCAAATAGCTATTCTAAATCAGCCCTCAGCTGCGCCTCTTGAGCCTGCTCTCACTCTGCTAGATGCAAATGCTGCTTCTCTGGGCCATTAGCCGTTCCAGGAACCACTGATTCACAGCAAAAGCTGGAAATGAACTCATCCGTCTTTCAAGTCTGGCTCTGCCATTCCCATAGCTCAGCGTGTTAGACGGGAGCCCCAGGTTTCTTAATCAGCCCCTGGCCTGAGTGTAGAGGAGCAAGCTCCCTCCTTGTGAGACTTACACACAGGCTCACACAAACGTGTGGACACACAACACAAACATATACACCCATCCACAAAGTGTGCACACACGCACACACACGATAGGTGAACACAGATATGTGATGTTCTGGTAGCCACATAGACAAGCTCACACAGGTACACGGTTGCACATGCTCACATGCAAAACACGGGATGCTGGGTCTGGCAAGATGACTCACCACGGAAAGGCACTTTCTGCCAAGCCTGACCGAACACACTTGACTTGGGTCCTTGGAACCCACATGGCAGAAGGAAAGAGCTGACTACTGCAAGTTGTCCTCCATCCATGCATCCCAGCATCCCCTGCTGCCCCTGGGGCTAAAGAAAGGCGGGAGGAGATACAGGCATAGCTGGATCCCCACTGGGCATCAGGCCCCAATGGATAACACTCCCAGCTCTCAGGAGCATGCGCTGAAATGAGCACAGCCAGGAGACTGTGATCCTCTAAGGGAGAGCCCTCCAAGCTGCTCACTGAACCCATAGGCTAACTGAATGCAGATCAGTTCTTTGCAAGGAGCCTGGTGTCTCTCATCCCTGTAGCTTTCAGGCCAGGTTGGCCCTGAACTCTGGGTGTAGGGAAGGTTTAGCATTTTCCAGCCCTAGTTGGTAGAAATATCCTTGTCCTTAGAGGAGAAGGGGCTCAACAGGGGGCGGAACTGTCCGTGGCCAGCTGCAGCTGGAGCTGGGGCTTGCTGACTTGCACACAGGTAGGCTGCAGACCCTTGGCCAAACCCACCTAGTATCTGAAGGGGGCCAGGGCTGCTCGCTGCTCCTTCCTCAGGCTTGTCATGGTGGCTGCATTTCCTAGCCATAGCTTGCCCTTGAGCAGAAGTTCTTAATACTTTACACTGTGACCTTTGCAGAGAGAGCTGCGTGGAGAAAGGCTGCCTGAGCGTAGGCCTGAGCGGGTACTATTTTAAGAAGCATACTTTTTGTGACTTGGAATCTGTGAGACCTGGAGCCTCCCTGGGCGCTTTTCAGGCTCCAGAAGAACATCGCTGGGAATCCTAGTGGGTTAAACAAGATAGAAAAATCCCTGGCATCTCCCCAGGGAAACATGGGAAGGCAGAGAAGCGAGGAGCAGCTTTGCTGATCACATTGGGTGTCTGAGTGTCAAACCAGAGAGCATGTGTAAAACATGTAACATGGCCTTAGTTTCTGTTTGTGCTAGCAATTCCAGATGTTTTACCTCTTGAAGAAAAAACTCTGTTTTAATACATGATGGAGTACCCAATTTTTTTTTGGGGGGGGGTGGAATTTCCTGGTTCCTCTCCTGGAACCAGGCAGCAGGCCAACCTTCAAGGCATTTGTTAATAGCCAGACCTAGGAGTGGTTCCCCAATGGGCTTTGAGGCCCTGTGGATGTGGATTTGGAGTCCAGAGGCTCCAGCTCTGCTGTGTCTTTCACCTCAGCAAGATGCCTGAGGCCCATGGAACCTGGGGGTAAGCTGGTGCTGAATACACCCTCAGGGCAGGTAAAGTTGACAGCCAACAAGGGGACATAAGAGGCCAGGGCCAGGGAGAAGCTTGTTCACAATGACCATGGCCTGGGAAGGAGGTATTCTCTCCCCATTGTTCACACAGACTTTCAGAGCCTATGTCAAGTAGGGAGGACCCAGGGGGAATAGTAGGGTCCTTGGCAGACTGACCTCAACATTTCAGGAAGAAGTTATCAGTGTCCTTCTTCAGTCCTCAGCAGGGTCACCACTAACTCCCTTTCTTGGTGACACCACGGGGGCTTGCAGTTGTATATACTAGGGACCACTCACTGCTTCCCAAGTCCCCGTATTTCCCTGACTCCCAGGATTCTGCTCCCCAGGTGTCCCCTTATCTCTGGATGCTCCTTCTCTGGTTCCTGGTCATCAATCCTTGAAGGCCAACATTTCTAAGACTATATTTCTGCCTGTCTGTCCATCCATCCATCCATCCATCCATCCATCCATCCATCCATCCATCATGTATCGTCTAGCTATATCAATCAATCAACCATTGTCTATCTCTCCAGTCTATTGATCATCTATATATCCTCTCTCTACCCATCCCTGAAACACCTTGCCCTCCCCATGTCTTCTGGCACGTTGTGGGCTTTCTGAAGACCGTGTGGAACAGCCGGCTTAGGGATCCATCTGCCTACGTCACTCTTGCACTTGCCCCCTGCAGTGGTTTTTCTCACACTGCCAGCTCACACGCAGGCAGTGTCTGGCGCTGACTCGGCAACTCAGGCTCCTCAGAGTTTAGGTCTCTGGTTTTCACCTTATGGTTACGTGAAGGCAGCGGCTGTGCCAGCCATTCCACCTGCATTCTAGATGAGAAGAAAGAAGACATAGAAGAAGGAGGGGCACAAACCCAATTTTTTTTTTTTTTTTTTTTTTTTGGTTTTTCGAGACAGGGTTTGGTTTCTCTGTGGCTTTGGAGCCTGTCCTGGAACTAGCTCTTGTAGACCAGGCTGGTCTCGAA
This sequence comes from Arvicola amphibius, assembly GCF_903992535.2. Classification (NCBI taxonomy): domain Eukaryota; kingdom Metazoa; phylum Chordata; class Mammalia; order Rodentia; family Cricetidae; genus Arvicola; species Arvicola amphibius. Next base: position 98,076,498 of record NC_052057.2, read on the forward strand.
CTCACAGAGATCCGCCTGCCTCTGCCTCCCGAGTGCTGGGATTAAAGGCGTGCGCCACCACCGCCCGGCAAACCCAATTGTCTTTAAAGAGCCCTACTGCACCGTAAACCTCAGCAGACATGCCTGCCTTGCAGACATGGCAGTGTCCTGTCTGCATGTAGTTTTAGTAGGGATGCCATCATCACTTCATGGAATGACTAAGCAGTCAAGAGGGGGTCACTTCTCTTCAAAACCCTCCCCTGTCTGCTTTAAGCTCCTCTCACCCCTCCTGCACCCCCATCCCTTCTACTGTATCCTCACCCACAACCAGGGTAGCCTCACTGCTAACTTGAGCCCTAGGCCCATCCCTCTTATCAGCACCTCCAGTGTCTGCCTCTTGATGCCCCCGGATCAGAGTCCCCAGCACAGAGACCCCAGGCTGACATTTTTGACCCTGAACTCCGAAGCATAACCGTGATCTCTGGGAAACAAAAGTTGGGGCTTTGCTGCTATGCTGCTGGTGGATTTCAGAAAAGAGCATCTGGCTCCAGGGGGTGGGCGGCTGCTCCGGAGTGAACAAACACATTAGCTCTGCCATGCCCAGATAATGAATAGAGAGAGGCTCCTTCATCGTGCTGATTTATATTGTTATGGCTTCTTCCACAGGCCAAAGCGCGCACATCCTTCCGCCTCCCACCTTCCCTATTTGCTACAGCAAGGAAATCACATTTTTCACGACTCCTGGGAATTACTGGACGGCGGCGGCTTTATTTGTTAAGGATTGAACTTGGCCATTTCTCCAGCAGGGGCTGAGTCCCGCTGTCATGCACAGCTTCTCATCCAGAGAGACACCGTGGAAAAGACATCAGAAGCAGGACCCAGTGTGACAGTAACAGTCTGGCAGGGCCCCCGGGACTGGGGGGCTAATAGGGTCTCATGGCAGGGAGGCCCCGATGACACTCTGCTGGAGGGGAAGAGGTGAGGGTGAGACTTTGAAAAAGGAGTGAGAAGAATTGTGTCGCATCTAAGGCCTCTGTCAGCCACTGAAGAGTAAATCATCCAGAGGCTGAAAAGCAGGCCAGGCCTCCCAGGGCAGGAGCTTGGGGCCTGCTGGCCTGGGGGCTGTGGTGAGGATTTACTGGGGTGCCCAAACCTAAGACCCTGGCTACAAATTTTTCAGTGCATATATGTACTTCCCTGGGGCTACTGTTCAGAGCATTTATTAATTCTCAAAGGCCAAGAAGTGCTGGTCTTATCAACCCTGTCCCCACAGGGAGGGGACCAGCCATATTCCCCAGTAAGAACAAATCAGGACTGGGAAGGTTTTCTTTAAGATAAAGGGAGGGACTTTAACAAGCAGAACCCTCTATACCTTTTAATTCATATTACAGTCCCACAATCCTACAGTTTCTAGGCAGAGAGTTTTGTTAGGCTATGCTAGCATGAAGTAGTATTTGATTTTATTAGTGCATATACACAGCATAGTTACATATTTACATCATCTCCCTCCCGTTCACAAAGATCCAGGGACTGAAGAAAGTCAGGGAGAAACACAGACCTGGCCTTGCTGTGTTTTCAGCAGAGAAGCCATAGCCACGTCTGTCCCCTCTACCTCCTGTTGCTGTGGAATTTTTGTGCATCTTCATTTAGAGGCAGATGGGTCAGAGACTTATCCAGGGGAGGCCAGGGCGAGAGCCGAGGCCGGGTGGCATGGTGTGGCACCCTGTTAGTGGAAGCAAATGATCCTTGAGCACCTTTCAGGACTGTTCCAGGCTAGTGAAGTCCCAGGTCACTGCTACACCGGGGACAACCTGAGTGATCACCTCAGCGGTGATTAATGCCGCCTCCCTCTGCCAGCCCTAGGTCTCCAGCCAAGTGCCGCTGTCATTTCTTTATTCTTCTGCCCCGCCATTATTGAAAATCAATAAACTGTCCCAGCCCAATGAAGTTCAGCCACTGGGATGGAGTCCATAAATCAAATAAAAATTAAATTGTATTTAAATAGGAACGAGGAGTAAGAAGGGCTGTGTTTGAGTAGGGCTAGAGGGCCCAGAGGATGAACAAAACTAGTACCACTTGGCCGGAAAGATGAAAGCTGACTTCTCTCGGGGAGCACCTCGCCCCGGCTCTGTATTACCCAGCTCTGAAGGGTGAGCCCCAGAGTCCCCTTTTATCACACAGCAGGGGCCACTGCTCCAAACCTTGGACCACTCCAGAACCCACTGCTCTTTTTCCTCTCCCATCCGGACCTAGATCAACTCAAAGCAACAACCGAACTGACATGAATTTGAGAGGAAATTCAGGAGAGGGTCCTCACAGTCAGGCCCTTTGCTCTTTCCTTTACGTTCCTGCCTTTGTGTTCTAAGATCCGAATCGGTATCTTCTGCCAGTAACTGACACCAGAAAAGGAGCAGGAGCTGGCACAGGGCTGGGAAATCTTCATCTTCTCCCAGCCAAGGAAGATCTAACACCCTGGATGGAGTGGGGTCCTCAGAAAGGGTTTGTCTTACTAGTGGGCCTGACAGAACCCTAGACTAAGGCGTCTGACCCATGTGTGCACTGGAACAGAACACAGTGCTATTTAAAGGAACACAAAATCTGGCAATGAAGCAGAGAAAACGTGCAGCGCCTACCTACACAGGGAAAAAAACACCCAGCGGTCTAAGAAGTAGGAAAATATGGGCGGTAACTCGATACAGATGGTGAAATCAACAGATGAGAACGTTAAAACCGCGATCCATAGGGTCCGCGTGACCACAGTGCAGAGAGGTTTCAGATCCCAGGGGATACGTGAAATGGGATCTATCTAAGCAAGTAACTTGCTCAGCAAGAAAGGGATAGATTACCGACGCTTGCAACAGCACTAGCAAATTTTAAAGCCATTATGCTGATTGCACGTAAGTGAAATCCTAGGAAAGTCAAACTACGGTAATTGGAAGCAGATCAGTGACTGTAGGATGGGTTGGGGCGGGAACTGGCCTATAGGGGGCAGAATGGAGCTTTGGGGAGGGGTCAGTAGACACGTTCTTGTCGTTAATTGTGGGGATGATTATAAGTGTATACGTTTGTCAAAACTCATTGTAGGGGGCTGGAGAGATGGCTCGGCAGTTAAGAGTGACAACTGCCATTCCCAAGAGTCTGAGTCCCCCATGTTGAGGGTCACACAAGAGCCTGAAATTCCAGCTCCAGCAGAATCTGATACCTTCTTCCAGCCTCCTAGGGCACCTGCACTCCTGTGCCCACACCCCTGCAAAGACGCACACATACACATAAAGAAACATAAAATAAATCTTAATTAAAAAAAAAAAAACCTCACTGTGGGGGAGGGAATGGACATGGCTCTAAGAAGGGGACGAGAAATCCATGGACATGAAATATCCGGACTGTGGTGGTTGATAGACCAACCTACATACGCGATGTCGTGCAGAGGAGCAAACACACACATACAGACGAACACGAGCACATGGCGAGAATCTCGTAGAGGTGTGGGGTGTTTGTCAATGCCAACGCTCAGGGAGTGACGTTGTCGTATTTCAGTGCTATCATCTGCTACCCCCAGGGTAAAGGGCACACGTGAGAAGGGGTACAGGGGAGTTCTGTAACGGTTCTTCCAACAGCAAATTTTAAATAATTCCTCCATAGAGCTGATTTTTGCCATATTCCACACAAACTGTCAAAGCTGTTTCTTCTTATAACCTGCTCTTTCTTGTCATGTCAGCTTCCACAGAACACGTACTGCAGCAAGACTCATTCTAAGGAGATGTCAGAGCTTCACATGGTGGGTTTTTTTCCTTTTTTAAGCCCACAGGGGAAATTGATGGCTTTTCTGTTATCCAAGGATGATTGGAAAAGTTATGGGACACACCTGAGATTTCACCCAAGGGTTGGAGGGGGTAATGAACTACAAAGAACCAATTTGGAGAGACATTGGAAAGAAAAAAAATTAATGTATTTTCTACTTGTATCCTATTTAACTTGGATGTTCAAAGAAATAGCTATGGCTTATGACATTATGATAACAGGAGATGGCCTGTATTCTTCTTCTATCTCCCAGTTAGCTTCAGCTGTCAACTGGGCACATCCCAGAGTGATTAAGAGCGTCTCAATTGGAGGATTGCCTCTATCAGATTGGCCCGTGGGCATTTCTACGGGGGCATTTTCTTGATTGCTAATTGATGTAGGAGGGCACAGCCCACTGTGGGCTGTGCCAGCCCTGGGTAGGTGGTGCTGGGTTCTAGCAGAAAGCTGGCTGAGCCTGAGCCAGAAGGAGAAAGCTTGTGAATTGGGTTCCTCTATGATGTCTTCTTCAGTTCCTAACTGAATTCTTGCCCTGACTTTCCTCAGTGATAAATTTCAACCTGGAAGTCTAAACGCAACAAACCTTTTCCTTTCCAAGTTGCTTTTGGGCATGGTGTTTATCACAGCAACAGACAGCAAACAAAAACAAAATTGGTACCAGGAGTGGGGGGGGTCTTCATTGCAAGCGTCTCTGCATCTTCGACAGCAGACTCTCTTTGAGGACTCCAACTTTGCCACCTGGTGCCAAGTCTCAGCCTCTTTCCATGACTCTTCATTCCTTCAAGACCAGTACCATGTGGGAGGCTCATATACTATTTGCTAAATTCTGCTGCCAACTTGATGTGTAGACTCCAGACCCTGAACTGCAGCTTCGGTGTGATGGCTCTGAAGAAACATTACCCGGAAAATTTCACCTCAGTGATGTTGACCTCATTAACCTCAGCTGATTCTTCAGCCTAGCTGACCAACAATCGCAGATTTTCAATACAAAACATCACACAAATGGTCCTGAGAAAGTCTTTGCATCTCCCTGGAACATCACACGCCAGGCTTCTATTCTCTGCATTTCTTTTCCAAATTCTTATCTTCCAAGCTCCCATTGAACAGTGCACTAACCTATGAGCACTTGGCAGCTTTTCCAGCTTGGTGTTCAGATACTTCCACACACTTCCCCCAAACAACAGGGTCATATCTGCCACCACAACAACTAGCCTCTTTGAGAATTGTTTTATTTCCTCCAGGCTGCTGTAGGAAGTCTTAAAGCTTGAGGCTACCTGCCTACTGGGGCGTGGCCTCTTAGACCATATATGCGGATGCAGAGCCTGCGTCAGCCCCTTCTCTTCCACTCCCCCGCCTTCCCCTGCTCCTTTGGATTGCTGGATTCCATCTCTGTTCTCAATTCAAACAGAGAATTCTGATTTGTGAGTTTACCCCTAAATAAATAACCATCTATTTCTCAATTCTGAGCTAGTGTGGGATTTCTTTTAATCTTCCCTTCCACACCAGGCTCCTGCACATCCTAACCTAGAAGACCATTTGTAGGTGTCCAGTACCTTAGTCCTATTTCTGTCTTTGGCATTAAATGGGGCCCCAATAGAGTCAGCCCATATCTATGAGTTCTGAATTTACAGGTTTGATTAAAATTGGATCAAAAAATGTTTTGCATCTGTAGCGAACATGTACAAACTTAGTTGTATTATTCCCCAAACAATACAGTACAGATGATGCTTACATAGGTTTCTTTGTTTTTTTGTTATTTGCATTGAATAGATGTAATCTAAAGATGGATTATTGAGCCTGCTCTCCCATATTCCTTTGCTGTTGGCATCTAGGCTCAGCCAAGTCCATGTATTTGCCTTTAGATAGAGACTATTGATACAAAGAAGTAGGAGTCTAGAAAGATCCATTTCTGGCCGTGAGCTTGAGAAATATTGAGTTTCCAGTCACAGCGGCTAAAACCTGGCAACCATATGACATTGTACCTGGCATACAGAGGTACAATGCTGATGGCTGTAGGGGCTTCCCCAGATACATCTGGGGCTCTGTAATCCTGGCTGCTATCTGGTCTCCTTCATCTTCCTTGCCGGCCCTCCAGTCCTTACTGAGAATCTTTCTTTCTGATGCTGTCAGTGGAGGGAGATGGACAGTAAATATGAGAAACAAATTGCACAGCATATCTGCAAGTGAGCGATCTTATAAAGTGAAAGAAGGGCAGGGAAGGAAAATGGGGACAGCTGGGAGGGGGTGGGGGGCAGACCTCACTGGAGAAGGGATGCTGAGCATGGGCACAAAGGAGGAGATGGGATCTCAGGGACAAGTGGCCCTGGGGTCAGACCACACAGAAGGCTGGGAAGCCAGTGGGAACAGTAGGGTGGTTAGAGCAGAGGGTAGAGGGAAGAGAGACTGGGGAGTTCCCAGGCAGCCAGGCGGTGGCCTTGGCAGTGACTACAGGGACCTTGAATGTTATTGGACCAAGCAACAAGCCATAGATACGTATTATAGCTTGGATAATAAATGTCCCCCAAAGACTCACAGATCCAAAACATGTCTTCATGGCCGCAGTGTTCAGCCTGGAGAAGTCACTGGATCATGGCGACTGTAACCTCATCAAGAGATTGATTGATCCCTTAGAAGCGGCTGGAGACGTGCCTTAAAGGGTGTTCTTGTCCCTGTCGCTCTCACTGTTTCCTGGTGACCATAAAGTGAGCAGCTTTTCTTCAGCTTGCTCTTCAGCCATGATGTTCCCCTCTCACAGGCCCAGAGGCAGCAGAGCTGGCTGTGCACAGAGCAAATGCTCTCAAAGTGCCAGCCACGACACCATGTCTTTCTCCTGTGTTTATTTCAGGTGTTTGTTTTTGTTTTCTTTTTTTCCATTGGAACAGGAAGCTGCATACGCAGGCTGGCATAAGAGGAAGTTCATGGGTCATCACAGTGTGCCAAGTAGAGAATATGGTGGCTTGAGCTTGGTGCTGCCAGCCGTGAGCCCAGATCTGGAGATAGATTGAAAAGGAGTCAGTTGGATTTGGAGCCAGGAGCCCAAGTTGGCACAAAGGGTTCTGGGCAGAATCACTGGAAGACGGAGTTATTGTTTTCTGAGGGAGGACAATGTGTAGCATGGTCTGAGAACAAATCAAGAGTCTCAGAAAGCTGCTGTTTCTTTTTGCTTTGGTTTCTGAAACAGGGTCTCACTATATAGCCACAGCTGGCCTGAAATTTACAATGTAGACCAGGCTGGTTTCGAACGAATAGAAATCTGCCTGTCTCTGCCTCTGGGATCAAAGCTCCCATGCCCAGTATGTCAGAAACTTTGCTTGTGTATATATGTTTGAGGGTTTTGTTTTTAAATTTTTTTATGTGTATGAGTGTTTTGCCGACATACATGTCTGTTCACCACATGTGTGCCTGGTGCATGTGGAAGGTGTCAGATCCTCTGGACCTGGAGTTATGGGTGGTTGTGAACTGCCACATGGGTGCTGGGAACCGAACCTAAGCTCCCCGTGAGAACAACTAGTGCTCTTCACTACCAAGCACTCTCTCCAGCCCACCAGAAGTTTTGAGTCAACTCTTTGAATTATAGACTGAATTGACCTCCCAACCCCATCTCCCCCCACAAATTACTACCTTAAAGTCTCAGGTCCTATTCCTGTTGTATTTGGAAGCAGGGTTTTTGTTTGTTTGCTTGTTTGTTCTGGTTTTTCGAGACAGGGTTTCTCTGCGTAGCCCTGGCAATCCTGGAACTCATTCTATAGACCAGGCTGGCCTCAAACTCAGAGAGATCCACCTGCCTCTCTGCCTCCTGAGTGCTGGGATTAAAGACGTGAATCACTACCGCCCAGTTGGAAGTGGAGTTTTTAAGCAATAATTAGATCAAAATGAAGCCACAATGCTGCATTCATTCCCCATGGTGGCTTTAGTGTTCTTATGAAAGAAACACCACCATCTATTCCCAAGCAGAGACACTGAGTTGGTGGGTGGCGACCCAAGCCTGGGACTAGACAGAAAATTTGGGGCAAGGATGTAATGTGGGGTTTGTTACTAACTAGAGACGGCTAAAGTCATGAGACAGCAGGGAAATGAGAAGAGACACTCACAGACAGAGATCTTGGGGTGCATCATCTGAACAAATGGGGGAAATGGGGACCCTTCAGAGAAGACTGAATGGCTTCCAGTAAGGAAGCCACTTGGCTGGGAGCAGTTTTCTGGGGACCAGGTAGGGAAGAAGAAGGGGTCCCATTGTCAAACAATGAAGAGAAGCAGAGGTGGACAAAGTCACCGTGCTCCTCAGGGCTGGAAGGCTATTGGTGAGGTCGTATCCCCACCACATTCCTGCTCCGAGGCTTGCCCTCCAGTCCGGTGGGTGTGAACATCACCACTACAGCCATAACTGCTCTGACATTTACTCTGCTGCTTTCTCTGAGATCCAGACCACGAATCCAGTGAGACACAGACTTCTAGTGGGGGTGTGGCCCCTCTGGAATGCAGCCCTCTAGTCATGTCTGGCTCCTGCGCAGGTCAGAGGGCAGAGGCAACCATAGGCTTCCTGTCTTGCAGGGCTGGAGTGTCCTCTCTGAGTGGAGGAGTAAGTTTCCCGGCCACCTTTGCCTTCTGTGCACTTGCAAGGGATTCTGGACCTGCAGCATTGTATGTGATGATACAGGACAGAGGGAAGGAGGGGATGAGCCAAGTGACAATTAAGTGGAAAACACATAGGAATATTGGAGTTTTAAAAATAGCTGGGTGGTGGTGGCGCACGCCTTTAATCCCAGCCTTTGGGAGGCAGAGGCAGGTGGATCTCTGAGTTTGAGGCCAACCTGGTCTACAGAATGAGTTCCATGACAGCCAGGACTACACAGAGAAATCCTGTCTTGAAAAACCAAAACAAATAGGAAACAAACAAAAACTCCTTTTCCAAATAATGATATGTCTCTCTCCGACAGACAGACAGACAGGCAATAACTGTTTCCCACTGGCTCTATTAATCAGGAGAATAATTACTGGTGTCATGGGGAAAAAGAAAAAAACTCAAGAAGTTTGCCAGGGAAGTGACACTGTGACTTGGGTCCCTCAAGGCTCCTTTGCCCACTGCTGAGGACCCTGGCTCAGATGGACACACACCTGGGTTGGGCTAACTGACCGCTGAGAGCCAGATGACCAGACTCCAGGAGCCTGGAGAGGCTGGGCTATCTATCAGTCAAGAACAGAAAGATGCTTTGACACCATTCCCAGCCTCCAGGCTGGCAAGGGCTCATGCCCACTGCCGTGTCTACTCCATCACCATTCCTACTCCAAAAGGCAGCAGGGATACTGGGAAGGATGTAGGGAATTAGATAGGCAAGAGGCATAGACAGAGGCCGCAGTGCAGGCAAAGACACACTTCCTTTGGGCAGGAGCAGACGATGGATGCACAGTAGGTACTTAACTCTGCGTGTCTGACTCCTTGCAGTTTCTGGAGCTCTTTGACACTGTCTCTTTACAATGCTGTGCAATTGTAGAGACGCGAAAATGGGAGCCTATTTCCACCTTGTCTGAAGGTCAGAGAATATTAGCTTGTTCAGAATTGTTGACAACAACCAGGGCTACACGTCCTGACCCAGGATGTGGTGACTTGGTTCTTTTGGCATTAAGATGACACATACAGGTAGATCCATTCCGTCCTGACAGAGGGTCAGGATATGCAAGCATCCTTCTGCTCCTTCTTTTGTAACAGGAGGTTTAACCTGGGGAGTAGCTGTCTTCAGTATGCTTGGTCTAGTGTGGGTTCACTGCCTAAAACAACAGAATGCTAATGACTTGATGTCTCAAAGTATTAAAGCAGTGAACTGTTCGAGCTGTCCTTGGTATCATGTTAAAGAAGTCTTTTGTTGCCTTCTTTCCCCTTTTGCATTGGGGTATAAAAGTGTATGGAAAATTGGTGATTTCAGTATTCACTGGAACTCCCTACCACTACTATCCTGTTTTCTGTTTTATTATTTTTACTTGTATCTTTGTATTCTTTACTATTTTTTTTCTGATCCTCATACCCCTACCCTGGTAAGTGGTATTTTTGTCGAGGCTGGTCTTGACGGAAAGGGAAATGTAGACTCTAGGGCCACGTGCTAAAAATCAGCAGAGCTGAGATTTGAACTCAAAGTTCTTTGTGCTTCTCAGCCCCACAGAGGCTCTGAAGCTGATGACTGGGATGCCACCTATGTGTCAGGGTATTGACAAATGAGTGTGTTATTCGCCAGACCAGCCATGCCACCTTTATGACTCTCAGTCAGGGGTGGGAGGCGGGCGCAGGCACCACAGGACACAGGACAGATCCAGCACTGCCTGACCCAAGGTGTTTTTATTTAGATCCCCTCATGGTGCCTCCCGGGGACAGCCAGGGGAAAAGGCACACGTTTTGATTCCAACAGATCTGTGTACCTTTGTGCCAGCCTGCCTAAGCCCGAGGAGAAAGAGAGATGATAACTTCATTCCCACTTGGGGGCAACTGGTTATGTCTGGAAACATTTGAACATCCCATAAAGCTCATTTCTTTTGCAAATGAGCCAGATAACACAGCACACTTCAAAGTGAAATTCCGTTGGGTTTTCCATCTGGCAGGCCTCTGGGGGAATGAGCCTAGCGCTGCCTTTGTTAATCAGGTCCTAGGAGTTGGGATTTTATGCTGAAATACAAATAACTATGCATTTGTGGGGAACAAAGCCAAGATGTGATCTCAACGGCCATTTGGACCAAAATTCCCCACTGCCTGCTAGCGCTCCCTGCTCTTTCCACTCAGCTTGCTTCTTTGGTCCAGACAGCTATAAGCCTTTGTCCCTGCGTCCAGAGGGGGTGGGCATGACTGGGCACCCTGCCCTTGACTGCCATGTGCTCTTGGCGAGAACTTTTGTCTGTGTGAGTCTGCAGCTGTCTGTGTAAATTCAAGGGCTCCCATAACCCAGGGACATAGCTCCCCAGAGTCCTGCATGACATGGACCCTGCTCCCAATGGAGAGGGTAGCCGCTAAGCTCACATTTCCTGGACCCCACTGTGGTGAATCATGGTGCAGAGTAGATGTATTAATAGGGTACACTCGCTTGAATTTTGAAAGTCAACAGTGAAGAGTTCCATAGTCCTGTGTGGTCAAACATGCCTGGAACCCCAGCACTAGGGAGACTAGGGGACGGGGAGCTGAGACAGGAGGATTGCTGTGAGTTTGAGGTAAGCCCGGGCTACAAAGTCTGAAGCTAGCCTTGGGCTACATAGTGAGTTCTAAGCCAGACTACAGAGTAAGACTTTATCACGAACAAACAAAACAAAACAGAGTCACCACCCTCACCTCAACCCACCTTTGTGTTCCTTCCAGAAAGCTGGGTCATAGAAGCACAGGATTTCCCTGCTGTGTGTCCAGAACTCTGTCTCCAGAGCCTTTTGCCACAGGTGGCAATAGTGGTAGTTCCATCCCGTACCCAGGCAGCACCAATGGTATTCTCAGTGCATTCGCAGTCACGGGGTTGAGTTTAGCTGTCCTGGGAGCCGTCAGTAGGGCAGGCTGAGGACTGTCTGTATGCAGGCTGGGGGCTGTCTGTATGCAGGCTGGGGGCAGTCCATACTGGGGGGTTGTTCATATGGGAGGCTGGGGGTATTCCTTACTCCAGGCTGGGGGCCATCCGTACGGCAGGCTGGGGGCCTTTCCTCAACCTTTTCAGTGGCCGGGTCATCCCAAAGTCTAGGTGGTTAATATTTGGCTGGGTCACTTGCTACCTGGGTTAAGAACTAGACAGTGGCCAGGATATCTGTGGGATAAGAATACCAGAGACAGTCATCAGACTGGCTTCTGGTATGGATTGGGATGGGGCCACTCTTTCTGTATCTCCTGGAGACCCACAGCCTTGCTTTCTCCACTTCTCCCCAGTGGTGGTCTGGTCTCAACAGGCTCAAGGCTGCTGTATGGCTCAGTCAAGGCTAGTAGCAGATGTGTAAAAGGGAAGCTGGCCTCAGCCCACCCTTCACCTTCACCCTTCCCTCGGCTTCACTATGGGCATGGATCCCGTCAGGACAGCCACCTCTGGGACCTCTCCTTTCCCTCAGATCTGGCTTCTGCCCTTTCAAAGCCATGCAAGTTGTTGGAATATTCTAACATAGAATGGACAGGGAGTAGAAACTTAGTCTTCTGGTACCTTCCTGAGAAACTAAGTGTTGAGACTACAGGACACAGGTTCGAAGCCAGACCATCTCGAGTTTGAATTCTGCAGCAGGTGCCTGAAATATGAAACGTACCACTTTGTCGGCCTTAGTCGCCTAGTCTAACGGGACTCCACCAACACCCGACTGAGGAGACTGTCGTAAATGAGAGAGTATCAAAGCCTGGACCACAGACATGCAGGGATGGGGCCTCACAGCACCGGGATGAGATGAGAAAGGCACACTGGCCAGCTAGCACACAGAAGGCACCTGACACTCGGGGAGTGAGACTATAAGGCCAAGAGAAAATTACCCAAGAATCCAAGCACCTGCAGGACCCTGTACACCTTCAGCATTTGCCAAATAGCCGACTGTAGAAATCACATCAAATGTGCCACTGAGGGTGTGGTGGCACTTATTTATAATCCCAGTGCTCGGGAGGCTGAAGCAGGAGGATTGCTGAGAGCTAAAGGCCAACCTAGGCTACATAGTAAGACCTTGTCTCATGGAAACAAAGAAACAACAAAAGGTGCACCTAAAGTCAGGCAGTGGTGATTCAGGCCTTTAATCAAGCACTTGGGAAGGAGAGACAGGCAGATCTCTGCAAGTTCGAGGCCAGCCTGGCCTACCGAGAGACTTCCAGGGCAGGCTCCAAAACTACAGAGAAACTCTGTCTCGAAAAACCTAAAAAAAACAAAACAAAAAAGTGCATCTGATTCTAGATACGTGACATGCTGTCTACCCATGACAAGTGTCTTCTTGGTGCATGTCTTGACCTGCTGAATCGCCTTCTTCTTAGTCCTTCTAACAGACTCAGCGCTCAGGCCTGGAAGATAGCACCGATTGTCCCTCCTCATGAGCTCCAAGCTGCTTGCAGCCCTAGTGTGCCTGGAGGCTTGAAGAACAAACCTCCGGAGGCTCATGATGGGGTAGGGAGAGACATAGGCCAGGCCAGAACAGCTGATGAAGATGAGGACGTTGGAGTCAGGCCACCAGGGAAACTTGTTTCAGTGCTGGAGACGGCTCCCTTTGAGAGTTATCTTAAAATGGGCTTTCATCTTCATTCTTCCTCTGCCCAGCTGTGAGACACTGGCAAACCAGAGCTCTAACCGCGTGAGTCCATCTGTCCCTCAACAGGCTGCGACACTCAAATAGCCCGTCTCTGAGGCACACACCAGTGAACACTACTCACCCAAGTTCTCAGAGTCCTGCTGACATTTAGGCGAAGCCTATCACCACACTGACCTTGTGTGACCTTTCTTCCCACAGCAGGGCCTTTCCTTCTCTGTCCCTCCGTTTGTCACAACCACGGAGCGTACTCTGTCCAACCTGTCTCACAAAAACCCAGTGCCCAGGACGGACAGAGTGTAGTTGAATGAAGTCCTACGTAGAAAGCACAAGGGCCTGCCTGGGTCACTGAGGAAACTGAAGCTCTCATCAGCCATGGACTTTCAGCGCTGCATCTGTAACCTGGGCACCCTCAGCCTTCAGAAGAGCGAGTGCGTATTCACTGGACACCTCTGCTGCTCCCCCAGCTAACTGCAGCATAAATTTGGGGCTTTTGACTGTCTCCACACCCCCAGTGCTTCAGAGACTCTTTTAAACTACATCATAATTAGGACTAAGAAAGCCTGCAGGTGCATTTTAATATGACCCACAAACGCAGCCGTGTGTGTGTGTGTGTGTGTGTGTGTGTGTGTGTGTGTGTGTGTGTGTGTGTCTTGGGTCCTTCGTGTTGAGACAGGCTGCAATGGTCCTCACCTCCAACAGCTGCTCCATGGGAGGACCATCACAACAGGTGTAAGGTCAAAGGTGAGCTGTAAATTTGCAGGCACAAAAGACAAACTGTGGAGGGGTGATCCAAGTCCCCAGCAGTTGGCTGAACCATCCAGCTCTCCAGCTGTGGCAGAATCGGAAGAAAGAGGGAATGCTCCCTGTAAGCTGGGCCACTGGAACTCTCTTGGTCCTGCCATGGTCTGGCTTGTTCACAGTTGGTCGCCCCAGGAGCTGTCCATAGGTTTGGGGTTGGGAAGGGAGCCAGGGCTCCTCTGGTTCCAATCCTCATTTCCGACACTGGGGCTACAAGGGGTTCTAACACCGGCTTCAAATGTCAGCAGCCAAAGACTAGGCACAGGGTCACCGGAAGATAAATAGCACAGTGGCCGTCTGCCCAGCTGGTGTTCTCTCAGCACCCAAGTCCAGCTCTTTATAAAGGTGCAGAGGCCCAATGACATCATGAGTATGAGAGGCACCAAAGGAAACATGAAGAGGCAGTTCCAACAGTCCCTGCCTCCCAGCCTCCCGGTCTCCTTCCCTTTCCCCATTCTTTCTCCTCCTCCCCCTCCGTCTCTATCTTCATTTAAAAAACAAAAACAAAAACAAACCTACTACATTTCAAAAATATTCACGCTCAGGAATTACCTAAGACATCTGGACCTTTTAAACGTTATTGCAATGTCAAGAAACAAGATGTGCTGTAAAAGTAAGACTGAGATTCCACTTAGTTAGGAGCAGTCGCTCGCTATGTCGCTTTTGAGATCATCTCTGAAATATGACTTTTTTTTTTTTTTTGGTCTGTTTTGTTTCTGTTTCAAGACAGGGTTTCTCTGTAGCTTTGGAGCCTGTCTTAGAACTAGCTCTTGTAGACCAGGCTGGCCTTGAACTCACAGAGATCCGCCTGCCTCTGCCTCCCAAGGGCTGGAATTAAAGGCGTATGCCACCACCGCCCGGCTGAAATATGACATTTCAAGTGAAGGTAAATTTCTAATACTTTGGGTTTATCATTTCCATTTGCCCTTTGTAATTACACTCACCTGGTGGTTTTTTTTTTTTAAGTATTATTGTTATCAGTGAAAATCTTTGTACCCTTTTGTAGTCTTGTGTGGCCCAGATTCGGGAGTTATTGAGGAAACACTCATTTAGGGATGGGGACAAGGAGTGAGGAGACACTGAGGTCACACAGTTGAGTGGCACTTGATCCTAGACTTCCCAGCAAGGCACAAAAATCCCGATCAAGTTGCACCCCAGACCTGCACACCTGGAGTTCTTTTCCCCAAGGAACAAAATGTCAGGAAGGGTCAGTCCTAGCCCCCATAAGACCTGACCCATTGGGTGCCCCTCCCAGTGATAGGTAGAGTACAGGTCTCTCTGGGCTTTGGTAACCTTGTGTGACAGCAGAGTTAGACCATGCTCGTTCCGGGCTCTCTGAGCTCTGGTACTCTCTGCTCATGAACTTGAACAGCAAAGCAATCAAAAACTTAACATTTTGCAAGCCAGGCAGGTGGCCTGCTTGCCAGCTGGCTGCCTAACCCACGAGCATGGCTTGTCCTGCGCTGGGCTTGGCAGTGATGAGGAGGACAGTTTGGGAATAGGCTCCAACAGATCGACCTCACAGATGACTGCCCAGCTGCCGAGCTGACGGGAAGGCAGCAGAGGCGGGCAGGAGGGTAGGCAGCCTGGGAGGCAGAGCAGGTGGCCTTAATACAGCAGGTTTGGCAAAGTCATGTCTGGACCTCCTTCTAGGGTCTGTCAGGCTGCTGGAGCGAGAGAAGGGAATGAACTCAAATGCACAGTGCATGATGGGAGAGGTGGGGGTGGAAAACGTCTGGCAGGGTCTGTGGGTCTTAGCATGGCTGCCTGCACACTGGACACTGGGCATCCAAGACCACAGCCAATGCCTGTGATGTAGAACAAAGGCTGGCCACCAGACTGAAGGGGAAGGGATAGAAGACCGAAGCTCAGTTCTGGAGGATGGAGCAGGAAGGACAGACAAGTCCTGGATGTACAGGGAGGGGTCCAAGATACTACACACATCTTGGTTCAGTCACCCTCTTTGTGTTCTTGGGCTGTGGAATAATCCTCTTACACACTGTAAATATTTGTCACTTTAATTGGTTTAATAAAATGCTTATTGGCTAGTAGCCAGGCAGGAAGTATAGGCCGGGTGACCAAACTGAGAATGCTGGGAAAGAGAAGGGTGGAGTCAGAGAGTTGCCTCCAAATGCAAAGAAGCAAGATGAGAATGTTGCATTGAGAAAAGGTACCAAGTCACATGGCTAAGCATAGATAAGAATTATGGGTTAATTTAAGTATGAGAGTTAGCTAGTAATATGCCTGAGCTATTGGCTGAGCATTTATAAGTAATATTAAGCCTCTGAGTCAATTATTTGGGAAGCAGCTGCCATGTATTTGAGATTAAGTGGATGGGAGGAAAACATCCAACTACATTCCTGCCCCTCTTTGGACCTCAGTTTCCTCAGCAATGTGAAGGGGTTCCTGTCTTACCCACATGACTTTTGGAAGCAGACAGAAGTAAATCAGTTCATAGACAGGAAAGGACTGGCAGGGAGCCAAGGTCAGCCTGAGGCCCCCAGTCCTTGGCCTCACTAGGTACCAGCCTGTTGGCCTCCCACTATCTGTAGCAGAGGCCGTAAATTGGAGTCAAGGTTGTGGCTATCCCTCAGGACCTGTCCTCTGGGGAGCCTTTGAGCAGGTGAGAGGGAAGCCTAGGATCCTCCTAGGACACTTCTGGTTACCTGTCCCTCTCATTGCTTTCCAGCCATCTTACAAACTTAGAAAGCGTAGACCCTGCTAACGATGAAAATTTTCTTTCACTCGTGTGTTTACGTGCATGTGCATATGTGTATATGCCATGGTGTACACACAGAAGTAAAAACCCCAAAAGCTGTGGGAGTCTGTTCTCTCTTTCCACAGTCCCCAGGACTGACTTCCTTCAGGCTTGGTGGTGAGGGCCTCTACCCACTGAGCCATCTCAGTGAACCTCAGTGTCCACTTTCCCAGCTCTGGGAATTCTGGGAACCTGTGGCACAGCTGATGGGTTCACTTGTTCATTAGTGAGTTAAATTAGAGTTGATGTGTGCTCACCCATCTTGTATCTGTGAGACCCATTAGTACGGCTGTCTAATACAACGATACCATTCATTAATTCAAGACTCTATAGTTCAGCAGTGCAAGCCTGTCTGGCCTGAATTAACCACTGGGGTCTTTTAGGGTCAAGGTATCAGCCAGCAGCATTGCTTCCTGAGTCTCTGGGGGAACAGCTGACTTCTGAACTCATTCTTGTTCTTGGCCAAGTTCAGTTCTTTGAGGTTGGAAAGTTGAGATACCTCCAGCTGTAGCTACAAGCAATGTGAGAGATTACCTCTCCCCAGGGGTTCCTTCTTAGCCAGGAGGAAGAGCCAAGGCCTCCTCCTCTGTGCCGGCCTGAGAGAGAACCTTTCTTTGTGTGTAGTGTCTATCTTCCTTGTTGGAGTCACCTGGGAGACACACCTTTGACTGTCTGTGAGGATGTTTCCAGAGTGGCTTAACTGAGAAGGGAACACCCCCTGAACTTGAACTGGCGTCATGGGCTGAATAAAAGGGGCAAGGGAGAGCCCTGATAGGCACCAGCCTCCATCTCCCTCTGCTTTCTGAGCCACTCAGATGTGAGTGAGCGCTCTGCCGTGCCTTCCTTGCCATGATGGAAGATACCCTCCAGCTGTAAGCTAGGATGAGCTTTTCCTCTGTGGTGCTGATTCTTGGTATTTGGTCACCAAAACGAGAAAAGTAGCTACATGTTCACGCTCTGCAAAAGACTGTGTGAGTTCTTTCCGTATGAATTTGTGTGTCCTCCAGCCTCAGCAGAGTCTGCAAACGCATCTCATACTTGACTGGATTCGTGAGTCATCATGGGTCCTTTTCAGGAAGTCACCAGAGTACAGCTTATGCAGTGGAATGGTTATGAGCCACACATCAGCAGAGAAGCCAACACTCTGCTCCCTCCCCTTCCATCCCTTATCTGGCTGTATCTCAGCTGCAACAGGCCCCACAGGAGCCGGCACCAGACAGATAAAAACATCAAGGCTAGTTCCAACTACACAGAAGATCCTGGAATTTAATTTAACTCCTAACAGACAGTGTGCTGATGCTTCTGAGGGCTCCCAGAGCGGCCTCGTGGAACAGCTGGTAACAGCTGTGGTGTCTTTGCCTTCACACCTCCCTTAGAATCCCAGGGGGTTCCACAGAGGCAAGGATCTTGCAGAAAAAACTCACAGATGCCCAGGACCTCAGTTTGGGAAGGAACTGCACAAATCATTCAGTGACCTTCCTTGTGTTTTAAAAACCACTGAAATGAGACCCTAGGGATCTCCCCAAGGTCTCGTGATTTTCCTTTGTTTTCGATAACTGGCTTTAAGAATGTAAACAGGGGGCTAGGGAAGCAGCTCCGGTGGGTAGAGCGCTTGCGGTGGAAGCGTGCGGACCTGAGTTTAGCTGCCCAGAATCCAGGTAAAGCCAGATGTGGCCCTTTGTGCCTGTAAACCAAGCACTGGGGAGACAGCGCCACAGGGCTCCCCGGAGTTCACCAGCTAGTGAGGCTTGCCAAATTGGTGAACTCCAGGTTAGGTAGAGTCCCTGTCCCAAAAAATAAGGTGGAGAGTGATTGAATAACACACCCAATGCCACGCGCGCACACACACACACACACACACACACACACAGCTTACACACAGGCATGCGCACACACCCATCCAGCACATACCACACCACCACCCCCACACACCCCCACACAGCTTACACACAGGCACACGCACACACCCATCCAGCACATACCACACCACACGCGCATACCACACCCCCCCACACACACAGAGGCATGCGCACACACCCATCCAGCACATACCACATCACACCAAACACACACATCCCCACACAGCTTACACACAGGCACACGCACACACCCATCCAGCACATACCACACACACACACCCCCACACAGAGGCATGCGCACACCACACCAAACACACACACACACACACACACACACACACACACAGACACTCCCCGCCTCCTCGTGTCCCACAGCTGTGTCGCAGCCACCAGCTGAGGGTACACACCAGGGTGGATAAAGGAATCTGTCTCGCTGAGCTCCAGACAGCCGTCCAAGCTCCTCACTTCGTTATCTTTATATTAAATTCCGGCTTTTCATATTAAACCATGACTATTTTTATATTAAACTATGACTCTTCCATATTAAAAACTCTGATTCCAACAGCAGATAATTTAGTGGCAAAGTAGCTTTTAAAGTGAAACAAATATAGGACATATTTTCTGTGGTTTTCTTTTAATAATTTTCTATTAGCAGCTGAGGTTATCCCTGATCTTATTCTGTATATTGATTAAAATTACACTTCTAACTCGCCGCATGTTGTGGTTTTTCGGCCAAATGCCTGGGAACTTTCTCCTTCGACCTTGGAACTTCACTGTCCAAGCTTATTCGACTGAACTCTGGAACACTTTTTGACGGAATTCAGTAACATTTAAAGTGTGTTTATTTATTTATTGAGAACTTCTAGCTAGGGCTCTAGGGTGAGTGATTTCTGGAGCAGAGCTGGACCGTTATGAATAAAATAGGACCACGACTCCAAGTAATTCATGACTAACCCAAGAGTGAAGCCGTTAAGAGATCATTAAAAGCAAGGCGGGTCAGGCGTAAGGAAGGGAGGGATCATCCTGGAAGCAGCAGCCAACTATGTAAACATTTGAATGTCTGTGAGGAAAAGATGCCATAAATAAAATTACAGGTGAGACGCTGAAGAAAAACGTTTCTAACATTCATACTGCCGGTGAATAACTAATTAGTATGAAGAACTTTCTCAACTCAGAGGGAAAACTGGTCAAGCAGCAAACATGCAGAAGCCTGATGAGAGACCGCTTACAGAGAAAGACGCATGCACAAACCGAGAAAGAAACACAAAACTCTCTCTCTCTCTCTCTCTCTCTCTCTCTCTCTCTCATCTATCTATCTATCATCTATCTATCTATCTATCTATCTATCTATCTATCTATCTATCATCTATCTATCTATCATCTATCTATCATCTATCTATCTATCTATCTATCTATCTATCTATCTATCTATCATCTATCTATCTATCTATCTATCTATCATCTATCTATCTATCTATCTATCTATCTATCTATCTATCTATCTATCTATCTCTGTCTGTCTGTCTGTCTGTCTGTCTGTCTGTCTTACAGTATCTGCATCTATATCTTATCTTTACTTCCCAAACCATCCAGGCAGCGTTGAAGATGACTAAAACTTAATCCTGGTGAGGAGGCAGGGGGATGCTTGGCTGGGAAAGAAATAAGCGAGAAGGCTATTTCAAGGCAACGTGGCAGAGCCCATCAAATGCCAAAATGGACACTCGTTTCCAGCAATTTATTCTGCACCCTTCCCCATTCGGCTGTGCAAAGACACACAGCTAAGGTCGTTCAGCAGCTCTTTGCACACTGAGCTTGAACTGTGTAGATGTGCACTACGAAGAAACAATTGTTAGATGAAGGGCTGGGAAGACGGCTCAGCAAGTAAAACTCTTGCAGCCCTAATCACCTGAGTGCCATCCCTGAAAATCCCATAAACCTGACTCTACAAGGTTGTCCTGGGACACACACACACACACACACACACACACACCACATACACCCATGTGTGTGTGCACACACTAATAATAATAACTATCCATATTAAAAAGAATTACTATGAAAAGATACGAATGGATCTGTCAACCAGGTACATTTATATATATATATATATATATATATATATATATATATATATATTTCACAATTGTGTGAAGGGCTGAAACACAAGATACACTTGTGACAGATGCACACATAGTTAAGAACATGGCACCTATGACAGACACATCACGTAGCATGAGGTCTGGAAGCGTGGTTGTTACAGCGACTGCTTGTGAGGAACTCAAGTGAGTGACTTCCAAGACTCATTAGCATACTTTTTGTTTGAATTATAATTAGAGAAATTGCAAACATTTAGAAAAAAATGGTCCAGCTCCTTTTGCTGGGTCCTGTCCTCTTGCCCAACACAGACCCGTGGATGCTGGAGTCTAGTGTCCTGGAATACTGTTCGCTTTCGGCTTAGGTGCTAGGATAGTTATGACAACCTCACAAGTTCAGGAACAATGGAGGAGCTGTGGGGAGGAGGTGGAGTGAGGTGTACTGCCTGGCGCATGTCGGGTGGGAAGCACCTGGGGTCAGCAGAAAGGTGTCGTGGTGACAGAGCACCTGTCGAGGGTAACCTAAGGGAAGAAAGATTTCTTTGGGTTCATGGTTTCAGGGCCCATACGTGTATCATGGCAGGGAAGGCAGGATTTCTGGCAAACTCTCTGTGATGGGAACTTGTCACAGTTCTCTCCCCTCTTGGTAGATCAGAGTTCCGGCCAGTTCTAGAGTGGAAATAAAGCCAACCCCAGGACAACCTTGGCCCCTACTGAGCCCCTCTTCACAAGGACTCCACAACCTCCCAAAACAGCGCCACCAGCTGGCGACCAATTGTGGAAACACACAAGCAGGGACAAACACACTGAAGGTTCCTGAGGAGCCTCTTATCAGTCAGTGACTTTGAGAAAGTTACCGTGTTTAGCATTGCGGAGTTGGCGTGGAGAGGCATGCAGGGCAGATGTCCCTTCACGGGGCAGCTGCGAGCCACCCTTGCCTCCTTTCCATCCTTTCCCCAACATTTATAACACCCCAGGCTTCATGCACCTCTTTTCCGTTGCTCCCTCTGTTATTATGGTGTGGCCGCCATTGTCCCGGGCAATATTGGCTTTAGCGCTGGTGGCTGTTGCTTTTTTGTCTAAATCCCTCGCCTGCCTTTCTGTGGGTGGAGATTTCATAGGTTTGTGCAAGACTCTGAGCCCGAGACTCTACTCTCTCACCAGACACTTGGTCTGTTTCATGCGTTGCTCTTAACACTGTAGTTAACTTTAGTTCTGCCAACTTAAGGGCTTACAGTTCCATGCTTTTCTCCCTTCTGTGGGTGTGAGTGAACCCTCATTTATTGCAGGTCCCCCTCCACTCATTAAGAGAGAATTCATATCGGTTCTATTTTTATTGGCTCTCCTTGCCCCCCCCCCATATATGTGTGTGCGTGTGAGAGCAGGTCTGTGTGTGTGAGCCCAGGTCTGTGCGTGTGTGCACAGGTCTGTGTGTATGGGCGCAGGTCTGTGCATGTGAGCATAGGTCTGTGTGTGTGAGCACAGGTCTGTGTGTGTGAGCACATGTACCCATGGAGGCAGGAAAAGGACTCTTGCTGGATTCTCTAGATCTGGAACTACAGGCAAGTGTGAGTCGCCCAATCTGGGTGCTGGGAACTGAACTCGGGTCATCCAGCAAAGCTAGAAATGCTCTTAACTGTTGAGCCCCTCTCCAGCTCCCAATATAGTTTCTTACGTCCTGCTTCTTCTTAGATTATTCTAGATCCAATGAAGATTAATTACATGAAAATAGTACAGTTCTAACATGTAAACAAACACCATAGGCCAACGGAACAGAGTGGAGATCCCAGAAGTACATCCGCCATCCCTCTCTTAGTTAGGGTTTCTATTTCTGTGAAGAGACGCCATGACCAGGACAGCTCTTACAAAGGAGAAACATTTAACTGGGTGGCTTACATTTTCAGAGGTTTAGTCCATTGTCATTGTAGCAGGACATGGAGGTGTGCACGCAGACAGGATGCTGGCTACATCTTGGTCAGAAGGCAGCAGGAAGTGGAATGAGACACTGGGTGTCTTAAAAATTAACTCATGTCAGGCATAATGGTGCGATCTCTTTAATCCCAACACTTGGGAGGCAGAGGCAGTTAGATCTCTGAGTTCAAGGCCAGCCTGGTTTACGTAGTGAGTCCCGGGACTGCCAGAGCATGAGACCACGTCATAAAAACCAAACAAACAAATAAACAAACATGGTGTAGGAGGTCCTTCTGAATTTGTGTTGCTCTCATTGATTGAATAAAAAAAAAACTGCCTTGGCCTTTTGATAGGGCAGAAAATCAGGTAGGCCGGGGAAAAGAGAATTGAATGCTGGGGGAAAGAAGGCAGGCAGAGAGAGCCACCATGGAGTTGCCAGGTCAGATATGCTGAATCTCTCCTGGTAAGCCACGACCTCGTGGTGACATACAGATTATTAGAAATGGGTTGAGTCAAGATGTGAGGGTTAGCCAAGAAGAGGCTAGATATAATGGGCCAGGTGGTAATTTAATTAATACAGTTTCTGTGTGGTTATTTCGGGTATAAGCTAGCCGGGCGGCCAGGAGCCAGGCAGAATGAAACAAGGGACCCGCTCCTCCATACCACACAAACAAAACAAAAACAAAAAACAAACAAAGAAATCAACTCATAATGCACTAAAAGAGCAAATATAAAGGTGGAAATGATAAAATTACTAGAAGAAAACTATGCTCACTTTCCACTAATATGGCAGAATACCTTAGATAATCAACATAAAATCAAAAACGGTTTATTTGGACTCAGACTTTAAGTTGTTTCAGTTCATGCTTGGTTGCTTTGGGCCCAGGGGGACATGGAAGACCTGATGGGAACAAGACAGAAGGAGGACTGCTCACTTTAGGACCAGGCAGTAAGGAAGAAGAGGTCAGGGCTCCACTACCTTCTCCAAGACTTGACTTCCTTCTCCTATGCCCTGGAGATTCCAGGGCCTCTCAGTATTCCCACTGGTGACAGACTTCTAAACTATGGGTTCTCAAGGGAATCTTCCAGTACCAAAGCTACAACAGGAAAAAGAAAGAAAGTAAAAAAGTTTCCTGATATCAATCTAAGCAAATTATCTAATCTTTTTTAAAAAATAATTTGAAATTATTTTATATTTTATATGTATGGATGCTTTGTGTGTGTGTGTGTGTGTGTGTGTGTGTGTACCACTTATGTGCAGTGCACATAGAGGCCAGAAGAGGGCTTTAGATCTCTTGGAACTGCCATGTGGGTGCTGGGAATTGAATCTGAGTCCTCTAGAAGAGCAACAAGTAACCCTTAACCACTGGTCTATTTCCCAAGCCTACCTACCTACTTACCTACCTATCATCTACCTATCTATCTATCTACCTATCGCAAGTTCAAACATATAAATAATAAAAATAAAAACAGATTAAGCTAAAAGCTTCTGTACAATGAAGGAAATAATCAACTCAGTGAAAAGACAATCCATTAAACAGGGAGAAAAATGGCATGCTCTTAAGGAGTGTGTGTGTGTGTGTGTGTGTGTGTGTGTGTGTGTGTGTGTTGTATTGTGTGTGTAACTCAAATAAATCAATAGCAAGAAAATAAAGGACACCACTCTAAATGAATAAGGGACCTGAATCCAAATGCTGAGACCCACTCACAAGAGAACATGCAAAGGCCAATGGCTGGGCACAAGAAAAGTGTTCAATATCAACATTAGAGAAATACAAACTCAAGCCACAGCAAGGCATTGCCCACACCTACTAAAATGACTTTTATCTAAGTGAGAAAGACTAGTGTTGACGAGAACATTAAGAAAGGGGAATCTCCCACACCCATTCCATCGAACCCAGATGGATAGTCCAGAGAATATTTCCCTTTTAATGTCTCTAACCACATCTGCTAAGATTTTTTTTCTCACATAAAGTCACATAGGGATGCTGGAGGCCTCATTCTGCCTCCCTAGGGAGGATGTTGGCCAGTGGCAAAGTGAATCTAAATGAAGCTCGGAGGAGTTGGGGGAATGGTGGAACAGGGCTCCCCAGGCAGAAAGGGGGAGCCAAATGCTCCAGGGATGCATGTGAAGAATAAATGCTTTCTCTCGTTCAAGGATGGGAGAACAAGGCAGTGGGAACAGAGACACAGGGTGAAAGGAAAGATGGTCTTTGATTATCTCCTGAATATTCTAAATAACAACTACATGAAGGTTCTGAGCAGATGGAGGCTTACACACTCAAGAGAAGGAAGTGTGACTGCAGTGTGGACAGAGTGTGCCAGTGGTGGGTCTGGACATCTGCCAACCCACTGAACTTGACTTGCAATAGCTACAAGACTGTCACAAAAGCAGACGCATGTAGTTCCTACTGTTGTTCTCCATCCTCTCTAGAAAGCCAGCATCCTACGGGAGTCAAGTGGCTGGCTTTTCCAGGGATGCTGTAGCGATTAGTAGGAGGTGCAGAATATTGCAGAGTTAATTCTCTGCTTTCCCCATACCAGGTGAAGTCAGAGATCTCATCTTCCTACCTCCAGCAGAGGATGAAGGATCTGAGTGGGAGTCAGACTCACCGGAGTGGAGTGAACAGAACAATGAGGATTATTTCTAACCAGTTATGGATGCCCTCTGTAGACAGCCAGATTTAGATGCAATGGCTCTTCCATTTGTTACCTTCCGCAATGGCTCTGGTTCCTGCACGTTTTCCAAACACGTTCCTTTGGCTTCCCATCAACTCTGTAAACCCAATCAGCCTTTTGATATATTCTTTAAAAACCTTGGCTGGAGACAATTGCTCCTGCTTGTGAAAGGGAAGCCCTGTGGAGCCAAAGGAGCCATACTGCAAATTTTGCCAAATGAAGTTGTTTCTTTTATGGAACTGGAAGTGACACGGCTTCCTTTGTGAAGGACGCTGGCACAGTGCCAACCGTGAGGGCAACCCTTTAACCAGCTGTGCCCATGGCTCTTGTCAGATCATCTTGGAGACTTCAGGTGTGAGTCAGAAGTCAATTGTAGATACCACCTGCCAGAGTCTTGGTGCCAGCCATGGCCATTAGAGACATGTCGGTCAGTCCAGCTCTCTGAGCTCTGCCTCTGAGTTAGGGTAACCCAGCTTGACTTTTAGCCCATCAACCTACAAAATGTGTTCTCCAAATGATGACAAAATGAAATGAGCCCTCATCCCTATAGAGCCACACATGGAGTGCTGTGGGAATGAGCACAGGCCTCCACTGAGCAGCTGTGGAGATGAATGACCTCGGCCCTCATCTCATTGAGCCTTATCCGTGTTCCGGGAAAATAACCTGCATCCCAGGGAGCCTGTGTCCACCTCCGGTGAGGAAATTTCTTTTTAACAAAACTGCACACTGAGAAGAGCTACACAGTCATGGGAGCTTTGCTGACATCATTCAAAGTCCTGAAACATAAGATGAGGAAATCCTCCTGCGATAAGAAAACCACTTGGCCAAAAGAGTGGTCCATGGAGCCTCTGAGCTCACACGTGAAAGAAGACTGCACCCTTAGCATCCGGGGCTCACGAGTGAAAGCTGATTGCCTTGGCAACCTGGGCTCCTAACAGCGGCAAGGGAAACCTGAGAAGGAGGAGCAGAACAGAGGTGGGATTTATTGGTCCATAGATCCAGCAGAGGAAAGGGATGAGTCTGGACCTCATTCTGACTGGGGCTAGGAACACATCCATCCTCGGACACCTCCGTCACACTGCTCTGGCTTCTCTCTTGCCTCCCATCTTTCCAGGCTGGCTTTGCTCTCTGGCCTGCACATGTTGCCTGGTGCACAGTGAAGGGCTTCGACCTCTCTGGGCTCCTTTCGGCTTAAACAAAAGAAGAATTTTCCCTCTAACTGCAAAACAAAACACTCTGGGTCAGAACTCAGCAGTGTCAGCCTGGACCACATAGCTAACGTGCCTGTTCTCTGCCCTCCCTGCTGGGCCCTCTGCTTCTGAGACAGGCTTCTTGCTCCTCAGTTGACATGTTCCTCAGCCTTCCTTGCAAGCACGTGTGGCCACATGCCCAAGTTCTGACCAAGGATACATAAGCAGGAAAACTGAGGGGACTCCACAAAGGGGAGAGGCTGCTCTTGTCTCTCCTCTCAGAATGATGACCAGCACTATCCAGCACTGTGAGGTAGCTTTGATAACGAGACCACACGGGAGGAAAACAAGACCAAAAGAGCCTGGGTCCCTCTGTTCCCTGTCAACCCAGAACTGTCTGTCTGAACAGGTAAAAATAGACTTTCGCTAGCTTATGTCATTATCCACAGCCAGATCTGACCTTTAGGGAGGCACTGCTGGGGGTGCTTGGAAAGAGGAGGATGGAGAGAAAACAGGCAGAGAGATACAAACCAACAGCAACCAGAGCAGCTCAGGGTCTCGGCCTTTTTGACACACTCTAGACACCTTATAGCAAACAGCAGCAGCCATTCAACAAGCTCTTCAGGCTCATTCTGTAACTGTGTGTGTGTGTGTGTGTGTGTGTGTGTGTGTGTGTGCGCGCGCGCGTGTGTGCGCATGTGTGCACACACATGCACGTGTGTGTGTGTGTTGGGTTTCTGTTTCTTTTATTACTTTTTATTTATTTTGTGGCAGTGCTGGGGATCGAAACCAGGGACTATGCATGCTCTAAGCAAGTGTTCTCCTACTGAGTCAAACATTCTTTGATAGATGGCAACTCTTATAAAGGTAGAGTTGACCTCCCAGTCATGGGTTCCAGGAAGACCTGGCCCATCAAAACGCTCTGCTGGAGCAAGGGCTCCACAATTCCTGGGTCTCGGGGAGGCTGCCGCTCCTGCTCAGCTCCCTCAGCATCCTTGCAGTAGAGGATCTTGTTAAACAAGGCCTCGGGAGGTAGCTCAGGTAACACTCTTGTACAAGCGTGATCACTGGATTCTGGACTCTGATACCCATGCAAACATGGGTGAACAAAGTGCCCTGCCTGTGATTCCAGCCTCAGAAGCCAGAAATGGGATCCGCAGAGTGAGCCGGCTCATGAGACCTGTCATATCAATGAGCTCTGATGTTGATTAATGAAATCATCTCAATGAAACAAGGTAGAAGAAAGATGAGGATGATTCCAGACACTGACCTCAGTCCACCACATGCACACACACACACAAACCGGGGGGAGGGGGGGTGTAAAAATAAAAAGAAATGAGTTTTTCTCCACACATCTCTTTCCTCACTTTATTTTGAGAGTTGTCTTTCTCCGTGTCTCACACCTATTCTTGCCTGTTGTGGTTTGAATATAAAATGCCCCTGTCAGGGTCTTGCTCGGAATGTTTCATCCCCAGCTTGTGGCATTGTGTGTGGCATTGTGTTTGGAGGCTGTGGAGCCTTTAAGGGATGAGACCTGGATGGTGGAGGGGGCACTGAGGCAGGCCTCTGAAGGTTATACTGGTCCCCTGCTCTGTCTGTGTCCTGGTCCCCCACAACGTGCACAATGCTACCTTGGGCTTTGCTGTCACAGGTGGCCATGATGCTACTATGTCTTTCCTGCTAGGCTGGACCAAAATCCCTCTGAAACTGTGAGCCAAAAACAAACCTTCCTCCCCCAGGGGTTGCCACCTGGTGTTGTGCCTCAGTAACAGAGATGTGGCCAGGGCCAGCATGACATGCTGTAGAAGGAATGCTCCAGAAACGTGGGATTAGATACACCACCAGGGAAGTGGTAGCTGTGCCCTTGAGGATTGCTCGGGGACCAGGTGTCCTGGAGCACGGCTCTCCCGGGAACGTCATTCCCACCGGCCCTGAAGCCTGCTTTATACTGGCCGTGCCTGGATTATAAAGTCCTGACTATGCTCAAGATGAGACCTTGACCACCACCCCCCTTATCTCCAGATCCAAAGTTCTGATGCCTGCAAAGCCAAAAAGGCAGCCTGTTGCCTTTGTCTTTTGTATGGAAAAACCCGTGACAGCTCTGAGACTGGTTTTGATAGAGATGGCAACCATTTAAGCCAACGGAGGGAAAGACTTTCTCCTGGTTGTCTGTGCAGATTCAAACATGCTTGTAGCAGCACACAGATCACAGACAGACTGAGCCTGACAACCAGCCTAGGCTCTAGCCAGAATGTTCCCGGTATTTTGGCTGGCTGGAGCCAGAAGGCCATGAGTTAGTTATACCTCCTCCTGCAGCTAGAGATACCAGAGGCTTGCCCTGGAACCAGGCAGCCCAGCAGCCCACTGTAGATCCCCAGGGCCAGGAGGCCTGCAGCCTGCCCTACAGACTGTGGGGGAGGGAGTTCCTAGCAATCTTCCTCCTTATTTGGGAGTGCAGTTCTGGACTGCTGGTGGTGTGTCTCCTGTAAATGTACACACTGGTGCTGCCAAAGAGAGAGCGAGAACAAAGTGGGAGAGAAATCCCCAAGGCTGGTTGTGGAGAAGCCCCCCTTCCCTTCTGTCACCAAGATGGGCAGCAGGAAGCACCTTCTGCTCATCCTTCAAATCAAACTTCTCCCTCCTGCCAAGCCTCTCCATCAAAACCCCTCAGATCCATCCCAGAAGCAGTGTAGACAGATTCTAAACCAATGACAGACAGACGTGTGCTGTGTAGCCTGTGGAAAGCCCCCGTGACTTCCCAGGACAACGGAGGCTGGGCCCAATTAGCAGATAAAAATGGAAGTGGGGCAGAGCGGAGCACAGTCAGGGGGTTCCACAGATGGCCTTAAACGTCTCTCTGTTCCTCCCTTCAATCCTTTTCCAATTCTTCTCAGGCAAACTTTCCCACCTCCCTGCCCAGGTCCTCACACGCAATTCCACTCCTCACAGAAATGGGGTTCTTCTCTGTACAATGGGGGACAGGCTTCCATCTGCTCCGAGATGGGGCTCAGCAGACACAGCAGGTACCTGGGAGGCAATCTCAAGATTTTTCAGGGTTCATCCCGGAAGTTAGCACTTGGAGAGGAGCTCTGTGAATGAGCAGGTGACATGGCCTTTGTTTTGGTTCCCAGACTGTGCTCCTATCCTGATTCTGGGTCAAGGACATGCCTCGACCCTGTGAGGTGCGTTCTCCTTTAGCTGGAGATGATTTCCAGAACAAAGAGGTATTGATTCCCAAACAGAGAGAGAGAGAGAGAGAGAGAGAGAGAGAGAGAGAGAGAGAGAGAGAGAGAGAGCGCGCAGTTGGTTTTCAGATTTGTCCTGAACCTCTAAATTTTATTCATAGAAGCAGCACTAGCCTTGGCTGTGAACGCAGCAGGCAATGCCACTGAAAGCTTCTGTCTGAGGCTCACAGCTGTGGGAGCGGGAAGCGAGCCCTACTTATAGATGCTTATAGACCCGGAATTGATTTCTCCTCCTTCCTTGGCCACAGAACCGTGAAACTGACAAGGGACATGGGATGTTCTCCAGCCCCGTTGCTGCTCTTCTGCGTCCGGTGGGTGGATCTCTCTCATCAACACAGTGTTTCCCAGATGCAAGTGTGACCAGGGAGCTCCTGCTGGCTCGCCCTGAAGATTACCCCCTCAGTGGCCCACGGCAGCCAGTGAACAGAGCAACAGTCTCTCTTGGCGTTACCCTCAGAGGGAGACCTTCTGCAAAGAAAGTCCCTGGGCCTGAATGTTGCCAGCACCTTCGTGTAACCACACATCTCCAAAGGGTTCCACACCTGCCACCTCATCAGACCTCAGGACAGACCGGAATCCTCAAAGCCATTGGGGACCCAGACAGATCCAGACATTTTGAAGTAATGTATATGAGCGCATTAAGGCTCTGAGAAGTCCTGCACGGTGCAGTTCACTGACTCTGTTTAACGAGGCGCTTTCTGTGCCTTAGTGACTCTGCGTCACTCTTTCCACGGATGCCTGTTATCTCATTGGGTGGCATTCCACAGACACCCCCACCCCCCAAGAAAGGATGTGTTTTCCATCTATAGCCACGCCTAGCCTCACCTGGTGGACAGAGACCGTTTGATGCCGCTTGGGAGTCGCAGGACCTGATACAGACCTGGTCGAGCATCTGTGTGAAAGAAGAAGCGTATTAGTGACACAAGCCATTCTTAGCCCAGACCAAACTCGGGAATGATCACCATATGTCGAACCTTCTTTTTCAGGACAATTATGTCTGCGGCCAGGTTAGCCTTGTTAAGAACAGATCCCCCTCCCTTCCCCGACTTTCAGACCCATTTTCCACTGACAGGCCTTGAACCAGATCTGGGCAGATGTGTGTTTTGTTTGGTAGCCATGAGGACTTACTGTTTTCTTCAAGCCTTTTACGGAAGCCGGAGCTCAGCCTCACAGCCTGTCTAACCTGGCCCCACCCCCCACCCCCCACCCTCTCACCTCAGATTTAAGTCCTCTCTCCCGGGAAGATGATTTTCTCATCTCATCACGAACATCAGGGATTTGCCTGGAAATCTGCCCGGGGCCAGAAATCATTCAGGTCTATAACCTGTGTGCCCAAGGACCACTCTCTAGGCCTGGTGCTCTACAGTCTAGGAAGTTCTTTCTCTGCTTACCAGATGCCAGTGTCCAACCTAGGAAATGAACAAGGCCAGAATGCTAAGGTAGGTCCCCACTGAAGATGGGGAGGGGGACCCAGAAAAGTTAAGCAGTGACCCCAGGTCATAAAGCTCTGGCCTGACAGCTCTAAGTGCCAAGTCGGCTGCCTGTAGGCAAGGGAGATGCTGAGAAGCTCGTGACACGTTCCCTAGGACAAAGGGACTGGCCCAGCAAACCACTGAACCCACAGTCGAGGGAGTTACTTCCATTTGGGGGAGTGGGGTGGCAAAAGCTTGCAATCTCCTTGAGTTCCCTTGGCTTGAGGATTCCACATTATGGCTCTATGGAGACAGGAAGAGAAGGCCAAGAAGCCCAGCCCCCATGGTGGTCCCAGGCAGGACAGGAGGGGAGCAGAGATGCCACTTGCTGGAACGAAGGCTCCTCCCCCCGGATTCTCTGTGTCCCTACCACCACAGTGAGCCCGGACAGACTGCAGGTTGTGAGTTGGGGGAGGAGGGGAAGCGAGCCATATGGAGCCGGATGACAGAATTTGGCAGTGCAGGCTCCACAGATGGGCCTGCTTATGTCCAGACACAATTGGAGGCCAAGGCCTGAATCATCTCTCTAGCAATTTCTTGTTTCCAAACACGTCTTTTGAAGAATGTGGGGATGATGCTCGGGGCGGCTATCAGAACCCCGCTGGGAATGGAGAGACAGACAGCAGAAAATGGTGTTGCTTTTGTACAGGGGTGATGGGGGAAAGATGGGACCAGACTGCTCGGGGTGGGGTCAGCAGACGGTGAGAGCACCTGGTGGCTTGAGCAGCATCTAGAGAATTCAGGCCAGAGGCATTATTGTATTTTTCAGGGTGTCCTCACGGTCCTGTATGGGGTCACAGCAGCAGCCAGTCCATTGCTTAGAAGGCAAGACAGAGATCAAGGAACAGATGACCAAGGTCTTCTAGTGAGGGCTGAGTCCTGCATAAGGAGGAGTAAAAGGGGCAGCCTTGTGCCTCGGATGTCTTCTCCACCAAAGGCTAAGGATTCTAGAGGGTCCTGTCCCAGCCCTTTCTCTGGCTGTCCAGTAAGACCCTCCTGCAAGTCATCAGGAAGTCAAAACTGTCCTCTTGGCATTCAAGGCCTGACCAGAGTCTTTTTATTTTGGTTTTTTTGAGACAGGATTTCATGTGTTCCAGGATGGCCTACATGGCCGAGAATGAGCTGAGCTTCTGGTCTTCCTGTTATTCACCACCTGAGTGCTTGGATTACAGATGCAGACCGCCACACCTGCCCATTGTTGCGCTGAGAATCAGACTGGAGTTGTATGCATGCTAGGCAGGTACCCTACAAACCCTCCGGCCCGCCTTCCATCCTTATGGTCACCCTCACCCCATAATGTGTCACTCACCCTGCACTCTAACTGGCAGCCCTGTCTCCTGAATGCACCCAGCCTGCCCAGTGTTGAGGCTACCCAGCGGCCCCCAGCCTCTGCTCCCCATAACTCTTGGGCTCTGCTCCGTGCTGTCTTCCAGCACATCTGTCTTGTCTCCTCATCTGCATCCTAAAGGATGCATACCCCTGTCCTATCACCAAAAAGAATGTCCTTTCCTGTATGTACCACCCTCAGGCTGGCAGGGAGCCCCCAGATACCACAAGGTAGGGCTTAGCTCACTTTAGACTGAGGTTCGCAGAAGGGGAAGGATGGAGCTGGCCCAACTCTCCGCACCTGCCTGGTGTTGCACAGACTAAGACCTGGCGCCCGGCTGCAGGTCCTGTGTTCTTTCCACTGTGCCCTGGCCTTCCCCAAACTGTCACTCTCTGTCTTCCTCAGAGACATGCTGAGATGTTCACTTGAATGTCCCCGTGCCCCAACCCCCCATTATAATGAGGACACTGAGGAACAAAGAGATTGACTTGTACAAGGCCATAAGAACCAGGTTCTCCCTGGCTCAGCTCTGGAATAACGCGAAACGTACCCACATACCCAACGTTTTACAGATAATACAGCTCTTTCCTGTTATCTTTGTGTCTCCCTTGCTCGATGCTTTGGGCTGAGTATTAGCAGCACATTTATTCCGAGGGCAGCGTGGAGACTCCGAGCCAACAAGCGTATGAGTTAGTGATTGCTGTGTAACAAATGACCCCTCCCCCAAACCCGGTGGCTCAGAACCGTATGTATTTATGGTGGTCCAGTTTCTGTTCCAGGGATTTGGTGTAGCTTAGCTGTGTCTTCTGTGTCATGGTCCCTTCAGCCCAGGTGGGTCTACTCAGGGCCCCGTGTTCCTCTCTAAAGGCTCGACTGAGAAAGACTCAGCTGCCTGTCCCATCCGCTTGACTCCAAGCAACATCTAAGTCAGTGGGGGACGCCGAAGGCCTAAACTCTTCCCTGGCTGACTGTTTGACTCCTCATTCCTTGCCATGTGGGTGCACCCAGTTTGGTGACTTTCTTCATTGGTGTGCGAACAGAGACCCCAAGAGACAAAAGACTAACAAGAAAAAAGTGAGTCTTTGTAACTCTGGAAGTGGCATCAGGTCTCATTTCCTGTACAGTATTAATTAGAAACAAATCAGGAGGTCACCCACCTCTAGACACCTGCACTGTAGCTGGGAGAAGGGGCCTGCCTTACAGCATGGCTCCCAGCAGGGAGGCTCTGCCTGATCACAGTAGGGAATGGCCTGGCTGGTATGTACAGCTCCGAGTTTGGCCTTTTCCTGTCTCGTGGGTGCTCTGATCCACAGGCCACCAAGACAGGTAGCAATCAGTCCTGCTTCCAGCGTTCTAGAAAGGCTCTCAGGAAGAGAGATGGCCCTACTTTAATTACAAGGCTGGCCCCAGGGAGGATCTGGCTCTTCTCTGGATAGTCTCCTCCACCCCTTTCCTGCCAGTCTTGACTTTAAATCAAACTGCTCTCTGTTCAAGGGTTTCAGGCCCCAGGCAGGAAGAGGATTTACGAGTAGGTGATTGGGAAATGTAATATTAGGGATCAGGACCCAGACGACAATGTAAGCCGGGAGGTCCTAGCCAGGCAACCTCCCTCCCGCTACCGTGACCTCTCAGGCATGGCAGCCATCACCACCTCTGCCTTTATGAAAATCTTCCATCATTCTCCCTTCTGCCCACTGCTGTGTCCCTCCTGGCTGCCAGCACATCAGCCGCCACCCACATAGAGTTGGGGCCACCTATATTTTCTGGAGCCTGTCTTCCAGAGCTGGGTCCCGTCCAGGTTGCCCCTTATCCCCTCCCCAGTCCTCCTGAGCTCCACTCCACATTGGCCATACACCTGTCTCCATGACTGGCTCCTCGCCTGAAGTTTCATTTCCCCAAGTCTCTGTGGTTTCGCTGCCCCAGGATGCCGCCCCAGGATGCCTTCCCATCTTGCTGTTCTCCCTCTGGCCCAGGATGCTGACTGTGGGCCTTCAGAGCATTGCATGGCATACAGGCTGTTCTCTTCCACTAGACAGAACCTCTTTAGGAAAAAGCTGGGTTCACCACCACCCCGCCCTGACCAGGGTCATCATCCTTAGGACGGGACTTCCCCACTAAGGCTCTCAATGGCTTCCCATTGCCTGTGAAACCAAACTCACCCTCCTCAGACTTCCTCAGGCCTGCATTCATGCTTCCACCATTTGACTCGCGTGGGGCCGCCCTGGCTTCATCTAGTCTCCATTTCCCCAGCATTTCCACCTCCTCCAGGCACTCTCGCAGGGCCACCCCTACCTCCCATCCCAGAGCAGCTGTGGCACAAGAAATTGTCTTTGTTCCTTCCTACCGTGAGGCTTTAGGTAAGTCTCTGCTCACCTAACTCCTGATAGGACAAAGGCTGCCTCCCCCATGAAACCCTCTCTGACCGCCTTTCACCCAACTCAGTCCTTTGAGCTGTCTGGTCCCAGGCTAAAGTGATTCAGGTTTCCCAGGGTTTGCATTAAGGTGCAGAGGAGTATCTGTTCCAGCCATCCCTCCTTCGACTAGCGCTCCCTGGTGCAAGGGTGCCACCCTCAAACCCACCCCCTGCAGCTGTCTGTTCCGGAGGCAGACAAAGGCATCCCCTGGGGGGAAGGGCGCTCAGGAAATCTCCAGGAGGCGCCTGACAGCCTTGTCCCCACCCCAAGAAGAAAGCACCCAGAAGGCTGCACTCACCAGGAGGGCTCTCACCAGAAGGCCCTGCTGGATCGCAGCCAGGGAGGGAGAGGGGGCAGGGTGTAGGCGTGTGTCTGTTGGGGGCGGAGACTTGTCATCTGCAGGGACAGCTTTTCATGGCTCTTGTTCTGGGTCCCAACGTCTTTGTTTATTTAGATTTGCCAAGACAGAGTGGAGACGGCCTTGGAGAATGGACCAAGGGACCTCAGGAGAGCTGGCTCACCGCTTCACAGGGAGTCTAGGGTACAAGCCGGTGAGAGCGGCTCCCCCTGCTCCTGCTCCCTGCCGCTTGGGGGGCGGGGATTCCCTTAACCAAAGCCCTTCAGGAGAGGGAAGCAGGATTTGGGGGTCTGGCTTATGGTCTTCAGCGTTCATTTGTCTGTCTGTCCTGACTCCTCAATCTCTCCTTCTGGATTCACACCTCTTCAGACAGTTCCCAGAAGCCACCACTTTCATTCCCCCACTGTCGGCGGCGCGGGCCTCACAGATATACCACAGTGCAACTCGGTGCTCACTCTTCCCTTCCTCCTGGGAGCCCAGCCCATCCTCTTGTTCACAGCAGTCCACTCAAATGTCCCTGATCCTAGCAAGTTTAAACACATCACACGTTTCAGGCTCGCCTCTGCCTCTTGACAGCCAAGGTGAGTCTCTTCGGCCTCCTGCCTCGGCTTTCTCCTGGGAAAGGTGAGACAGTCCCTGTCCCTGACAGAGCCACACAGGTTCCATAGCGTGGTGGGCACATGTACGGCCGCCATGGCTTCCACCTTACGGGCCTTCCTTCACAGTGACCCGCTTTCCCGTCAGTTCATCTCTGTGCTCTCCCCAGAGTCCTCTTCCTTACGCCCATCTTCTCCATGCTGTCACCCCCCCCCCATCCCCAACACACACACACACACACACACACACACACACACACACGCACACGCACGCACGCGCGCACACACTCCCGCACACACACACACGCGCACACGCACACACACACGCACACACACGCACACACTGACTTGGCCTCATTGCTGTAACCTGGCTTCAGCAGTCACCGGGACAACATCAGACCCTGAGCTCAGAGCACAGTCTTTGGAGTACCACACAGCCTTTTCGGTCATCTCTCTGGCACTTCTACCTAACTCCCTGGAGCAACGGAGGGCCCAGGCCAGCAATTCCAAAGGTCACCTCTGAAGGGGTGGAAGGACCGGCAGCATTGGTGAGCACAGTAGAGGCTGCAGGACTGAACGCTGGGGTGGAGGCAAGTGTGTACACAGACCTTCAGAGGAGATGAAACAAAATGTATTCATTTCCAGTTGCTTTCCTAGGGAGCTCCTGAAACTCCCTGGCGGAAGACAACACAAATTAATCCTTTCAAATTCTGGGGATCAGAAGTCCAAAATCAGGTTTAGTGGGCCAAGGTGAAGGTGTTGGCAGGGCTGGTTCCTCTGGAAAGTTCTGAGAGGGAGCACCCTTGGGGCCACTTGTGCTCCCTGGCTCGTAGCTCCACCTTTCATCCCTTGGGCTTTGTGGCCAACACCACACTTCCCACGGATGAGATTTGCCCCCCTCCATCAGAACCCTTGTATTGAGACTGTAGAGATGACTCAGGAGGTAAAGAGTGTTTGCTTCACCAGCATGGAAACCTGAGTTTGAAGCCTAAAACTACATAAAAAATCAGGTGTGGTTGCCTGTAAGCCTAGCACTGTAGCAAGCAGAGACAGGAGGATCGCTGGGCCTTGCTTGTAGGCAGACAGCTTAGCTGCTGGTTCAGTTAAAAACTGTACCTCAAGGGGAAAAGGCTTCTCATGTCCTCCTCTGGCATAGACACCACATTCTCTCAGATATAAACATACACACACCCACCGCCACTGTCACCACCACCATCACCACCACCACCACCGCTGGAATAACATTGGGGCTGAGCCAGATAATGAAAGAATAATGTCTCTGTCTCAAGATCTTCACACTCACTTCAACTGTGATAGCTTGAAGGAGAATGGTCCCATTGGCTCATGTGTTTCAATGCTTGGTCTCCAGTTGCTGGAACTGTTTGGGAAGGATTAAGGGGTGTGGCCTTGTTGGAGGAGGTCTGTCACTGGGGATGGTAAGATATGAGGTCTCTCTCTCTCTCTCTCTCTCTCTCTCTCTCTCTCTCTCTCTCTCTGCCAGTGGGTCAGGATGTAAAGCTCATAGCTATTACTTCAGCTTCACAGCTATCTGCTTACCACCATGATGGTCAGGGACTAATCCTCTAAAATTGTGAGCAAGTCCCAATGAAATACTTTTTTTTATAAGAGTTTCCTTGGTGATGGTGTCTCTTCACAGTAATAGATCAGTAACTAAGACAGTCCCTAATGCCACAGAAGGTCACACCTAAGATTTGGGCCTTCAGGAAATGGCTGTCTTGGGGAGTGCTAATGGCAGTGTCGTGTACTTGGGACAATGGGCAACACAGTCCTTTGTGATGCTGACATTTGTTGTCTTGACTACAGTGTTGGGCACACAGACCCTTCACAGAGGGCCCAGTGCACACTCACAAAGGATTCAAGGGACTCTGATGAGGTCTGGGTAAGAGCTGGCTGCTACATCAGGTCAGTGACCTTGTCATGGCATTGAGCGACAGTTTTGGGAAAATGTCATTATTGGAAGAAACTTGCCTGAGAATTCTTCCTGCACTCTGTTACAGTGTTGGTCTGCAGGTATTGCCTAAAAAAATGTCCATTTTAAGAGCATGACCTGAGTTCAGTTCCCAGTGCCAAGATCAGGCAACTCACAACCACTTGTAACTCCAGCTCCAGGGATCTGGCGCCCTCTCGTGGCTGCTTCAGGCACCTGCAATAGAGCACTCACCCTCCCCCACCACACACTTAAAAATAGGATAAACATTTTAAAAGTGCCCCTAGCATGGTAGTGCATACCTGTAATCTTACCTCCTGAGAACTTGCATGTGCAAGGCCAGGCTGGAATACAGAGAAAAATTTAGCCTCAAAACCACATGTAAAAAAGAAAGAAAGTGCTAAGATAAGGTTATGGCAGAAGCTCACGTGGTTGCCAGTCCAGCGCCCTGGAGTCTCCCAGTCTTGCCCACCACAGCTGCTCTATGTCAGGAGGTGAGCTCACTCTCCTGCACGCAGGGGACATGGCCAGGTACTGACCCAAGCAGAGCCCATGAGAGCTCATTCCACAGCACACTGTCAATTTAGAATCCTGTGGGTGGATGCTCTGTCCCCTAAGCCTGGCACCTGGGCGTCTGTATTCTGTTTTGCAGAGGGAGAGGCAGTCGTATGATGAGAGCCCACATGCAAAAGAGAGGCAGACACGGGCTGGAAGAGGGCACTGGCTTCGTGCCAGCTCTCCACGGCTCTCTCCTTCGGGAGCACGGGGACTAGCCAGGGCTTGGATGCCACAAGATCCCTTTTGTCTTCATACCAATCCCTCCCCCACCTCCACCCTCCCAGGAGGGCTTCCATAAGAGCAAGGGCTCTGCACCCTATGCCTTCCCCAGTCTTTGGATGCCATGAGGAGGGAAGAGCATGTGCCATCCCTCCCGGACCTAGAATGAAACTCAAGAGGCCCTTTTTATCCTGGACTTTGAACCTTGCTCCTGCCACTCCACTCACAACAATCAGACACTTGTCAGCCTGTGCTTAAAAGGAGGGGCAGCGTGCTGCCTCTTAAGCTGTCTCCCTTCTTTGTTTCTTCTTCTCTGAACTCTGCCCTGTGCCATGCACACTCTAGGGTGTGGTACCCACTCCTGGGACTGGCAGGCACCATCCCCTCCGTAGCAGAGGGCAGTTTGGAGAACTTGGGTGAGCCCTAAACCCCGTCACCTCTCAGAGAAAGGGAGAATGAGAAGAGCCCTCCGCTCCCCCAGGCAACCAGGAAACAATTTGCAAGACAGAATTCAACAAGCAATGCCAACAAGATCATAATGACCATATTTATGGGAGAATGAGGAGGCCTGAGCTCGGGTTTTCATTATCGTGTGTGTACAAATGTGATCGCCTCCTTGCAGCCCGCCTCCCGCTCCAGGCGGCAGCTGTTGGCTGGTGCACGGTAATTTGATGTAAATTGCCCCCAAATATGGTAATTCCCTCCTCTGCCAGGGGAGCTTGAAGTCACAAACCTGGAGAGGTTGGCGGCAGATGTTTCCTTACTGCTCGGCAGGCTGCTGCTGTCGTGGAAACATGGCAGCAGGCTCAGAGACAATGCTGCTTGTGCTGCTTCCTGTGTGGGACATGCCGTGGGCACTCAGTGTCCACACCTGTGAAACAGGCGCGATGTCTCATCTGCTTGAAGTAGCAGAGGAAAGAAACATTACACGGTCCGTGCCACACCAAGGACTGTACAGTCATTGGTATCATCATTTTGGATCTCAAAGGTGACAGCTCTGGGGGTTGGGTGCCATCCCTTAGTGGTGGCTTTCCCAGGGGCAGAAAATCAGAATAAGCTGATTACAATGAAAGTGATCATCTAGGCATGGTGGCTCACACCTGTGTTCCCAGGATTTGGGCGGTCCAGGCAGAAGGGTAAGCCAGCAATCTGAGGCCAACCTGGGCTACTTGGGTGAATTTCAGGACAGCCTGAGCTACAGGGAGAGGCTCTGTCATAATACAACCAAACAAAGAAAGATGAAATAATAAACCAATCATGATTGTGCTAGGGAATGCCTAACCAAGAGCAGACAAAGCTTTGCTACCATTATAAGATCTCCCTGGAGATTTTAAGGGGGGAAAAAAATCAATACTTCAATATGTAGATGAGCAAGCACAGTCAATTTCTCCAGAGAAAGATGATGACGAACTCAAGGAAAGAGGCGTTTTTTTCTCCGTTTCTTCTCTGTTTTACTTTAATCAAGAGTGAAAGACACAATAAAACAACCTTGTGAGGGCTTCATTCCAGAAAAACTATGAAAAACAGAATGCCTGGTGTGGGTGGCACTTCCAGGAGAGGTGATCTACCCTCGCCCCCCCCGTGGGGTGGGGGAGTGAGGGATGGCAGACTGCCCAGTGTGGACATTACGTGGGGCCAACTAACAATGTGTCCCCAAAGCCAAATCAAGATAAATGATGCAGGTGTCTCGCTAATGTGGATTTCTTTTGTGGAAATGGTCCAATAGGAGGGGAAAGGCACATGACAGATGTGGGTGAGGACGGGAGGAAAGGAGGGCAGACCCCTCCATGGCGGACGGGGAGGCAGCCAGGACGCTGTGCATAGCGCCTCCTGAGGCTGAGCTCAGTGTGTTCTGGGGAGGGGACACGCCATGTGAAGTAATGTTGAGAGTGTGTTTCTAAGCCAGAGAAAGAGAACAAGAGCTAGTTCCAGGACAGGCTCTAAAAAAAAAAAAAAAGCTGCAGAGAAACCCTGTCTCGAAAAACCAAAAAAAAAAAAAGAAAAAAAAAAGGTTCTTTTTAGCACGAGGGAAACTATATGCACATGTCCTGTGGGGCCCAAGGAGTGCGTGGATGCCAGAGAATGGGGACACACACACACACACACACACACAGAGAGAGAGAGAGAGAGAGAGAGAGAGAGAGAGAGGAGAGAGAGAGAGAGAGCAGCAGGTGCCCAGCACAGAGGAAGGCCTCCTAGGACTCACCATGAGAGTCTGCCTCTCCTTCGCAAAGATCATCACAGAGAGCCCCAGTCTTGGGTGGGCTCTGGGAAGCTGCCTGAGCAGGGGCACCGGGACTAGGTGATAGCTCAGCTGAAAAGATGTTTCTTACGGTCAGAGCTTCCCAACTGTGGCCCGGGCTGTCTCGTTAAGAAAGCCCAGTGTCTGGAGGTATGCAAGCACAGGTTGGAACAGTCACGCATGACTGGACAGAGAGATTATATGTCTCCTAGGATACCTAGATGATGCTAACAGACGCCTACCCATTCCAGCCCATATGTCCAAATAGCCCCATAGGAGAAAGAGGCAAATCCGTTTATTCATGAACCCTGGGGGAAGGAAAGAGAGAGAGAAAAAAGGGGAGAGGAAAGGGAAGGGGAGGGAGAAAGAAAGGGAGTGGGGGGAGAGGGGAGGAAGGAGGGAGAAAGAAGAGGAAGGGGGAAAGAATGGAGCTGGACACTAAGCGTAATCCCTTTGTAAACACAGGCAGAAACGTGTCTTCCTAATTGAAAAGCCCGTGTGGACCGCTTAATCCAGTCCATGTTAATGAGAGCAAACCACACTGAAGCAGTATCGACTGCAATCGTCAGGATGCTGGGAGGAGACCAGAGGATCTGTGTCGACAAGAGTACAGCCAGGACAGTCCTGGTCCCGGGGACATCAGCCTGTCCCTTGTGTATTCAAATGTCCCGTGGTACAGGCAATCCAGTCACCCGGCAGGGGCTGAAGGAGTTGGAGGGAGGTGGCATTGCCATGACCTGGATCTTGTCCTCCTAAAAGCAACAAAGTGACCTGAAAATAATATGATAATTAATAAGATAATGAGATAAAAAAACACTCACCCACACAGTGCGGCCAAGTGCAAATGTATTCTTTGGCTGATTTGCTTTTCTGTTTGATGACTTCAAAGAAGTCATTACCAAGACAAAACTGGGCCTCCAGGCACTGGAGGTGAGGCTGTGCCCAGCCAGTTCTTGAGATCAGTATTCTTCTCCTGGGCCTTGTTCTGGCTAGACAGCTGCTTGTCACAGAGATAAACAAGGCAGCCAAGAGCAAGCGAGGCTTTGAGCCAGACCCCGGTCGTTTGGGCCTTCTTGAGGCCTCATTGTCCCTAACCCAGACCTCAGACCACTGGGAGTTTCTTTAGCCTGACTCACCCTCCCCAGTCTGCCCTCCACCAGGGCTACCAGAATGTTCTTTCTGAGTCTCATCTCTGCTCATGCTGTGCTCCTACTAAACACCAACCATCACGTTCTCCTCTCCCCTCTGAAAGAGCTCAGCGACTTTTGACTTGCTTGACCCCAGCAGCTCTCGCTGCACCTACCTCTGGCATCGCATCCAGCTCCCCCTTGCAGCGCACTCCCGAGGCCCCTCGCTCTCCTCAGAACTGAACCGTAGCTGCCACTCCCTGGCCACTAGATGTAACGCCATCATCTGGTTCAGAGGATTTGGAAGCGTCTGGTATTAGCCCCAACGCACTATGAATCAGTGTCCAGCTACAAAGCTGTTAACGTGAACGCCCTCATTTCTCTCGCGGTGGTTGCTGGACTCCCGGGAGACAGGAAGTCTAAGGCCTGGCGGGCAGGGTCAGAGTACTTCTTGCCTGCCTCTGAAGCAGCAGTTCCCAGGATCCATATAATTCCTCTTATTTTACAAAAGAGGAAACAGAGGTACAGAGAGGTCCTGGATCTGCTTGCCGCCCAAAGCGACTGAGTGATATGGACCCGGCGCCATCGTCACCATGCTCAGCCTGCTGCCCACACCCGGCGGCCAGAGAGCAGCCATACTGAAACTGCTCTTTCGACCTCAGTCTTCTCCACTGGGCCCCAGGAATGGGATTTTTCTGGACCTTATTTACGTACTGTGACTGGAAGCCGCCATTGAACCAGACTACGGCTGGCCTGGGGCTGAAGTGGCACCACAGCCCTTGAGGGGTGTCCCTCTTCTGGTGGCAGGGAAGGACCTGATGTTTAGAACAGGCTCCACAGTTAGCTCTGGCGGAGGGGAGGACTTTCAGGGGGTGCAGGGTGACTCTCCAATACTGTGTAAAAATCCCAGGACATCAGAGCCAAAGGCACTGCTAGGCATTCACTGCACCCCATGTTTGGAGAAGTCACCACACAGCAGGGGTCAGATTTGCAACAGCCTGCCCTCCAGCCTTCTCTCAGTACTTTTGGTCCACAGGGGGAGGTGACTTTCTCTCCAAGTCCCACCTATACTGCACTAAGCAGCCAGGCCTGGGGTGGCCCTCCTCTGCTTTCAAACAGAGATGGACAGAAATTTTGCATGTAAGCCAGACACCTCATCTGGCCCATGCTCAGGCTGGAGAGGTTGAAATTTCAGTTTTCCCCAGGGTCCGCTGGAAGAGCCCTGCCTTTGACAAGGTAGTAAAACGTGTTTACAAGAGAGATAAGGAGGAAGCTGGCAGCCACGGGCCCCAGTGACCGTCTCTGTTGCCTTGAAGCATCCAGAGTAGAGATGTCCAAGAGGGAGCAGCCTGTATCTGGCCCAGGGTCCCCCTGGTGATGATGGTCTGTCTATTCTGCCTTCTAGATTCCTCCTCCTCTCTCCCACCGTGGCACATGCCTGCAGATCCTGGCGGGGAGCCAGCCTGGACTTGCTGGTTCCTCGGGGGTTGTTAGACAGACTCGCTTGTCTGTATCCTTCATCCACCACTCAGCTTTCTCAGTGATCCGGCTCTAACTCCCCCTCTGTTATTTCCCCTTTTCTAAACAGTGGCGTGATGTCCCCACCTTTTGGGCACCTTTCACACAGCCGGCCTTGACAGCCTCATCCATCCCTCCTGTTCCCACACTCACACATACATCCACGTACATCCGTGCTGGTTTCTGATAAGTTCCCCTTGTTTCCAAACACGGTCTTTCTCCCTGCTCTTCCTGCTGGCCTGATGTTCCTCCCCCCACCCCCTCTGATGTCTGACTTTCAAGAGCTGGCTTCTGCATGGGCTTTGAGGACAACATTTACCCATATGGATGATATCAATGCCTTTGTATACTTGTCTCATGGGCTCTGCGTATACTTGTCTCAATGGTCTCATTGGTGGGATGGATGCTCATCCTTAGGTGTCATCTCCATCTGTGACAGGGAAGATGAGCACCTATACATGGGTATGGAGTCCCGTGCGGACTGCAAAGGTCAGTAAACACGGCAGAAGGTCCCATGGATCCAGCACCTCTGCTGTGCAGCAGGTACTTCCCATCCTGCCAGCCAACCAGGGCCCTAGGTGGGTCAGCTGCACACACCCCTATGAAACTCAGAAAATATAGATGAGTTTGAGGTCGCTTTCTGGTTGAAGCCTCCCTTGGCAGGACTGTGGAAATGGGAGGCATCTTCCTAGCAGGGTTCTCTGTCCGTCCTCCACATCCTTGGGTGCCGGGACAGCGGCAGAATAACTGAAATGTTAATTGTTGAAGCGAAACAGGCAAAGAGGCGGAGAGAGCACAGGGCGCCACTCAATCGGTCAAGTGACTGAGGAGCACACAGGCAGCTCAGGGGACCCCTGACTTTGCTGCTGCAGAAGAGGACACAAACAATTGCCTTGATGTAATTGTCCTCTGGACAAAGGCTGGAACTGCAGCTCAGTAGGTAGGGTGCAAGCATACTGCCCAGCAAGTATAAAACAGCAACAACGCAAGCAAAGAAATAGAAACCCTGGGTTCCGTTCCCCAGTTCAGACCCTGGCACCACGCCAGAGACTTGTAACGCTCAGAAAGTGAAAGCAGCAGAGTCAAGAGTTCAAGGTCATCCTGGGCTACTAGTAACTAAGTTCAGTCTACAGAAGACCTGTCTTAAAAAACAACTGCCACAAAATTAAGCAAACAAAAACCATGAAGATGTAGGCGGGAAGCAAACTGTTTTTTTTACATTTACAAGCCAACCCCACAGTTTGGATTTCCTGCCCACCAAGCTCCTGGTGGGCAGGACCGGGAAATCTCCTCCCAGCCCAAGGAGCCACCTGAGACAGGATTCTGGTAAAACAGGCTGCTGAGCTGATACAAGCAGAGAGGGGCTGGTACCCCCTCAGCCACAAAGGCAGACTGACCTGCCAGCCCCAACCACATGGTGGGCCAGAGGATGGTGGGCTGGAGGGAGAGCCTGTGCACCCCAGGATGGTGGGCTGGAGGGAGAACCTGTGCACCCAGAATGGTGGGCAGGA
This sequence comes from Arvicola amphibius, assembly GCF_903992535.2. NCBI lineage: Eukaryota > Metazoa > Chordata > Mammalia > Rodentia > Cricetidae > Arvicola > Arvicola amphibius. Next base: position 98,121,320 of record NC_052057.2, read on the forward strand.
GGGAGAGCCTGTGCACCCAGAATGGTGGGCGGGAGGGAGAGCCTGTGCACCCCAGGATGGTGGACCAGAGGAAGAGCCTTGCACCCCAGGAAATGGTCCCTCCTCACAACAGTGTCAGGAATTAGGTGACAAAGAAAAACGGGACCCAGGGATGTGAAGTCACCCATCCAAGGTCACACAGCTGAGTGGCTAGACCAAGCTTCAAAAGGTTGAAAGTCTCTCTGGCTGTTTAGAGAGCCTTCTTGGGGGAGTCTCCCTTCAAGGTCGAGCTGTGTGGACTCCACCCCGTGACAAGGTTAATGGACACAAAACAGCGGTCTGGGAAGCGCAGGCGGAGTGAACCGAATTGCACCAGACACTTGAAGCTAGCTGACGGACAGGTGACTCGCATCCACGCAGCGGTTAGCATTGTCCCTGCTGTGGCTCCCAGGGAGTGGGGCAGACACTCAGAACGTTCCCGTCCCAGCAGGGGGCACAAGGGCAGACTCTTAGAAGGAATTAATAATACCCAAGGAATTCCTTCAGAACAGTGGGGGGGAATAAAAATTCTTCAAAAAAAAGGCCTAATAGCAAATTTTCTGGATTTTCCAGCTAATTTGAAGGTACCTACTTGGAACATTTTCCTGTCAGAAAAGATTTTAAAATACATTCATTCAGTGTGACATGATAATTGGGCCTGGCTGTCTGATGAATGCCTTTTATCTCTTCCCCGAGCTATTGTTCAGTGGGATGGAGCCGATGGGTGGCAGTGGGCACTTTGTTAAACGCACAAATAGAGCCACTTGCGACGATTCTGGTCACCGGAGACAGCAAGGTCTCAGAGGTGCAGATGGACGCTTATACGATCAAGTGTCCGGAAAGGGGGGGGATTTAGTAGTTCGAGAAGTCATTTCCTCATTGTGCATTGAAGAAGACCAGGGTCCAGGGAGGAACAGGAAGCTGCCAGTGTCCCTCAACTTGGGGATGACTGAGGCGCTACATGGATCTGCGTTTCCAGAGCCAGACTCCAGGCCCCTGTGTCCTGCCTCCTGAGGGGTCTGTGAAATAAGATACCGCAGCAGATAGTGTATATCCCCACTTCCCCTCTCCCCCCACCCCCCGCACCAGAGATCCCGCCCTGTGGGCTGCACAGAAAGACTGGGTGGCCCCAAGGGTTGCATTATCGTGGTGGAATATTTATTTCCCGCTGCGCGGTTACAGAAGCAACTATTTCCATCGGCCCTTCTTCCTCTCCACCTTTTATGTTTTCCTTTCCTTTAATGCTTTTGTTTTATCAAAGGCAAATTTCCAGGCCTGGCCATCTGACAGCCGTCCGCAAAGGAGCCATATTTCTTTATCACCCCCTAGAAAGAGGGACTTGTTTGGATTTATTGTTTTTCAACTTTACGTCATTTTCCCGCTTACCGTTATTTTTCTTTTGAATTTGCTTCTGCTTTCAGACTGTCTCTGAGCCTTCCATATGTTAATAAGGTGTTTGTAGAAGTGCAGCTTGGGTATTCCTCCCCCAAGCAGGGCTATCCTTCCTTTTAAGAGACAGCTTGTCCTCAAAAATGCCCTTCATTAACATTTAACGAATAGAACAGTTTCCACTGGGATGAAGGAGTTGACATTTCCTCTGTTTTTCTTAGAAAACAGCACAACATTAATCGTGCCCTCGAGGGACTGAGTTTTCCACAAAAGTGAGATGACAAAGGCCTAAGCTGGGCATCCATACCTGGTTGCACGTGTTGCTATTTAGACAGGCATGCTTGTCTGCAGCTTTTCATGCATAATCCTATCTCAGTGTTTAAAGTGTGTTTATGACATCTTACACGTGGCTGTGATTGTCTGCCAATGTGTAATTGGCTATGTGTATGGCTGAGCTAACGCTCTTGTGTGTGTGTGTGTGTGTGTGTGTGTGTGTGTGCACTGTGGATATATTCTGTCCATGTGTGACTGTGTTCATGCATAAATGTGTCTGCACGTGCTTGAGTATATCTCTGCACATGGTATCTCTGCATACTGCTGTGGAAGTGGGTGCGATGTGTCTGATATCTTGAGCCTGGGTAGCCAGGGTCTGGAAATAAGCTCCTGTGTGTGGGTAAGTCTTTGTCCTGTTTGCTTAAGTGTTTGGGAGTCCTAAGGTTGCACAGCTTTGTGTTCGGAACCCCTCATAAACATACACACAGCACCCTCTGGTGGACGTTGTTGGAATACACCCCACAAACCAAACAACAAAAACCAGGCATGCTCAGAATCATGCTAAATTCAAAACAGGGTTTCTGGTTATGAGCAGGGCCAAGTTTCTGAGATGTTCCTTGAGAAAAAGTGTTGTCGGAGGCTGCTCGTTTGTTCCTGGCCACCCAGACCCAAAATAACCAGAGAGAAACTATATTACTACAACACTGCTTGGCCTATTAGCTGATGCTTCTTATTGAATACCTTAAATTAACCCATTTTTATTATTTTATGGTTTACCACAAGGCTCATGGTTTACCGGTAACCTTCCAGATGGCAGCTGGCGTCTTTCTCCCTTGGCAGTTCCATGGCTTCTCTCTGACTCTGCCTACTCTCTCCTCCTCTGCTTGGAATTCCCACCTTGCCCTATTCCACGCAACAATAGGCCCATAGTAGCCTCTTTATTAATCAATGGTATTGACAGCATACAGAGGGGAATCCCACATCAGAAAAGGGGTGTGTTGTGTTCTGGACACACTCAACAGAGAACTCCCTGGGCCCAGCACAGGCAGATGCCTCGTGGTGCCACGAGGACAGGACTTTTTCTCTGGTTTGGGAACAGGATCACTGGGCTTCCTCTCGGCCAGAAAGGAGTTGTCTCGTGCTCAGAAACTAGCTGGTGTGCACATTTCTGGGACCCTGCATTCTCTGTCAGCCTCCTCAGCTCTCTTCCAAGAGTATATCCAACTCATTTCAGCTACTGCTATGGCTTGGATCCTGGATGTTCCCTCAAAGGACTGCATGTTGAAGGCTTGGCTCCCAGCCTGTGGCCCTACTGGGGAGCAGATTCTCACTGTAGGAGGTAGAGCCAGTGGGAAGAAATTAAGCCATCGAGGTGTGCCTGTGGGGGGCATACACGGATCCTAGCTCCATTTCCCTTCCTCTTTTATAGTTTTTAAGAAGATTTGTGCAACATTTACTTACTTACTTACTTACTTACTTATTTGTACATGTGCAGGTACATGCCATCACACACATGTAGAGGTTAGTGGTGGGCAGTTCTCTTCCTCCCATGTGGGTTCTGGGGATTGTTGTCAGGTCATCAGGCTTAGAGACAAGAACCTCGACTGGCCAAACTACCCCTCTTTCTGTTTTGTTTTCTTGCTTCCTGGGCTCCACGAGGTGAGCAGCTTCTACCATGATGTTCTGTGCTGCCATAGACCAACTGTGGACAAAACTGTGAGGCAAAATCAGTCTCCCTGGTTATCCAGAAATTTGCCACGGTGACAGAAATCTGACTAATGCTTCCGCTAGCAGGAACGATATTCTAACATCACATGGGTTCCATAGCTGGGCTGCAGTGGAGGCTTTGAACCCCACATCACCAAACCTCAAAGACACACTCTTCTCCCTGAAAGGATATTGACATAAGAGCCGAATTCCCATCTCACAGATGGAAAAGCAAGGCGTTTGACAATAATTCGACATGCATCCATCAGCATCTTGAGAAATGTGGGCATGTGATGGGCAGAACCATGCAGAGGCAATCCAGGACATAAGGACATTAAAGCTCAAGTTTATTAAGGTTTATATCATTAAGTTCATTTTTTTTTTAGACACAGTTCTGGGGAAATAGATAGTCCTGTGTCCAGCACTGCAATCAAGAAGTTGAGTGTTAGTCAGCTGTAGTGGCACAGCATTTAATGCCAGCATTCAAGAGAGGCAGGAGCATTTCTGTGAGTTCAAGGTCAGCCTGGTCTATGTAGTCCAGGCTGTGCTAGAACTCGCTTGGTAGACCAGGCTGCTCAATTACTCACTGAGATCCACCTGTCTCTGACCCCCAAGTGTTGGGATTAAAAGTATGTGCCACCACTGCCCGGTCATTTTGTTTTCCTCTCTCTCTCTCTCTCTCTCTCTCTCTCTCTCTCTCTCTCTCTCTCTCTCTCCCTCTCTCCCTCCCTCCCTCCCTCCCTCCCTTTCTTTTTCTTTTCTTTTTTTTTCTGGTTTTTCAAGACAGGGTTCTCTGTAGCTTTGGAGCCTGTCCTGGAACTAGCTCTTGTAGACCAGGTTGGCCACGAACTCACAGAGATCTGCCTGCCTCTGCCTCCCAAGTGCTGGGATTAAAGGCATGTGCCATCACCACCCAGCCATTTTGTTTTCTTTTCTCTCTCTCTCTCTCTCTCTCTCTCTCTCTCTCTCTCTCTCTCTCTCTTTCCTTCCCTTTCTTTCTTTTTATGAGAGACACTGTCTAAAGCAAAACACAAAAACCACCAAGTTGAATACCTCCCTTACTTCCAGTGTCACTGACCCTTTCTCCTTTGTTGCCCAAACCCTTACTCAAGCCTTGGCCCTTACAACCCCAGTCCAGTTTACAGCCCTGCAACTTCGCCTTTTTCAGAATATTGTAGGTGAACGTATAGATAATATTTTAATTCTTTTCAAAAATTAAACTTCTATTTCAACATAACTAAATTAGATATTGTTTACCTATATTTGCACATCATTTACATGCACTAAACCTGAGTTTGGGGTTGTACAGTTCTATGAAGTTTCACATACAGGCTGGTGACCACACGCTAGGAAGACCACATTCAAGACTCAACCATTCTATTGCCTCAAAAGGTTCAGGACTTGCCTAGACTGCACACTTGACCCCCAGCACTATATAAACCAGGTGTGGTGGTACACACCTGTAATCCAAGCACTTGGGAAGCAGAAGGATCCTTTGTTACATAGTAAATCTGAGGCCAACCTGGGATACCTGAGACACTGTCTTAAAGAAAACCAGTCCCCTGTGCTTTGGGGCTGTGGCTCTTTTTCCTGTTTTCAGTCAATGTCTGCTTTCTGTTTCTATGATTTTATCTTTTCTAGAGTCTTGTATAGAGGCCAGCCTGTAGTTGGAGGTTTCCTGAGGTTCTAGAATGTTGTATAGAGACCATAATGTGGTTGGAGGCCCCTGAGGTTCTAGAATGTTGTGTAGAGGTCATCATGTGGGTGGAGGCCCCCTGAGGTTCTAGAATGTTGCATAGAGGCCATCATGTGGTTGGAGGCCCCTGAGGTTCTAGAATGTTGTGTAGAGGTCATCATGTGGGTGGAGGCCCCTGAGGTTCTAGAATGTTGTGTAGAGGTCATCATGTGGGTGGAGGCCCCTGAGGTTCTAGAATGTTGTGTAGAGGTCATCATGTGGGTGGAGGCCCCTGAGGTTCTAAAATGTTGTATAGAAGCCATCATGTGGTTGGAGGCCCCTGAGGTTCTAGAATGTTGTGTAGAGGTCATCATGTGGGTGGAGGCCCCCTGAGGTTCTAGAATGTTGCATAGAGGCCATCATGTGGTTGGAGGCCCCTGAGGTTCTAGAATGTTGTGTAGAGGTCATCATGTGGGTGGAGGCCCCTGAGGTTCTAGAATGTTGTGTAGAGGTCATCATGTGGGTGGAGGCCCCTGAGGTTCTAGAATGTCGTACAGAGGCCATGGCGTAGTTTCCTTCTCTGGTCAAGCAGTGTCCCATTGTTCTGACGCACCACATGGTGTGTCCACCCCTTGACAGGCCGGCTGCTTCCTACTGTGGTATTCACCAGAGTGGCAGTTCTGAGGGATCTTTACAGACACTGCTTTTTTTTTTTTTTTTGAGGATTTTTGCATCTGTATTAATGAGGAAATTTTAGGCTATAACTTTCTTTCTTTAAGGAATGTCTTTGATAGTGGAGAAATGTCAGGCCTCTAAAATGATTGAGAAGTGTTTCCGCCTCTTCTATTTTTGTGTAGGATGGTGTATTATTTCTTCCTCAAATCACTTGGTATTAGGATTTTCAGCAAAGCCATTAGAATCTGGGGCTTCCTTTGTTGGAGGGGTTTCAGTTTTGAATTCATTTTGTGCAGTCGGCATAGGGCTTTTCTTGTTGGCTTCCTGAGGAAAGCGTTGGTAGTTTGTGCCTTCTGAGGAATTGGCCCTTTTCATCTACAGTATTAAATTCATGAGAAAAGTTGAGGGGAAATTAGCACTGGATTAACCACACACACGTGCGAACCGCTCACCTAAGAGACACAGAACAAAGAACAGAAATTCTGGCCCAGGAAATTATCAGAAATTCATGAGAAACGTTATGAATTTCTGAAAGGAAACACATTGTTAAAGTACAATCTTGTACGAAGATAATGAAGCAATGGAAGTCTTACTCTAAGAAATTGGAAATCGCATAAATGTCAATGAGAACAAATGCGCTGTTATCTTGATAGGCGGGAGAGCATGCAGATGGTGAGAAAATACGCACAGCGGATCCAGAAAGGAACATCACAAAAGATTTTTTTTGGTCTATGGAATACTTTTTTTCTTTCCTTTTCTTTTCTTTCTTTCTTTCTTTTTTTTTTTTTTTTGCAAATTTCCAGTGTGTGTTTGAATGTGTGTGTATGTGCTTCAGTGCCTGTGTGTGCATGTGTGAGTCTGCATGTGTAATTTTTGAGACAGGGTTTCATGTAGCCCAAGTTGGCCTCAAACTTTCCACATAGCTAGTCCTCCCCCTCTCTTCCTAAGTGCAGAGGCTCCAGGCCTGGGCACAGAGCTGCGGATCCAGCACAGGGCTTTAAGCATGCTAGGCAAGCGCTCTGCTATATCTTCTAACGAGGAAAAATCTAGTAAGGGGGAAGTCAGTATTTTCCTTTGTCTCTCGTGGAACACGGTTAGTACTCACATAGAAGACCCTCAAAAATGCAGCTAAGCGTAGTGGCTCACAGTGATTCCAGCCTGAGCTAGATAGCAAGATGCCTGTCTCAAAAACAAACGAACAAACAAAAATGAAAAAGAAAACACCACCCCTCAAACCAACTGATGGAGTCTGGAATGGTGTTGTCCCAGATATTCGTCCTTTCTAGAAGCTTCCAGTCTATCATGTCTTCTAATGGCCTCCACCAATGCCTCTACCTTCTCCTCTGCAGGCATGGACTCAGGGTGTCACCTCTCCTCACTGACATTCTGCGCCACAAGCCTTTGGTGGGGGTTTCTCCTCCTGGTTCCCAGCGGCCTACATCAGGCACCCAAGCTCACAGGTCCTTCTTCTCTTTGGAAATAATGCCTGAATCCCCAGCTGTGGGCATCCTCCCTCTTGCGGACGTCACCTTCAGGGGGAAGAGGAGGGCCAGAGAGAGCAGGATAGAACCGGAGATAGCCTGAGGTCTTGACTTGGCAGTAGAGCAGTAGCTGAGCCCCAGTGTCCCGTGCGCCACTGCACAACGCTGTAGAGCACGCATCCTTGGTTCAGGAAGCGCAGTCTGCGGCTGTCTGGACTTAGCCTTCTGTCTCAGTTAGGGTTACTATCGCTGTGGTGAAAAGCCATGATCAAAAGCAGCTTGTGGAGGAAAGGGTTCATTCCACTCACAATTCCACAAAACAGTTCATCATCAAAAGCAGTGAGGGCAGGACGTCAGACAGGGCAGGAACCTGGAGGCAGGAGCTGAGGAGCTGCTGCAGAGGCTTGTTCACCCTGCTTTCTGGTAGCATCCAGGACCACCAGCCCAGGGATGGCCTCACCCACAACCGGCTGTTCTCCATCAATCACTAATTTAAAAAATCGCCCTACAGGCTTGCCTACCACCTGATCTTATTGGAGGCATTTTCTTAATTGAGGTTTCCTCCTTGCAGATGACTTTAGCTTGTGGCAAATTAACATAAAACCACCCACACACCTTCCTCTTGAAATTGTCTCCCCTCATGCCTGCTAGCCACACTGTCAGAGAGGTCCATGACAGCCATGTCCTCCCCAAACCACTGTCACCCTACCATGAGGAAGGCTGCCCTCTGCTGGGCCTAGGCCCCCACAGATGGACACTGGGCTTCTAGGGACCTGACTCAACTCTTCTTCCTGAGCAGAAACACTGACAAAGGCTCCTGTCCTCTGACATGAGCACTTCCTGTGGAAGGCTCTTCTCCTACTCCCCACTAAGATCTACATAATGGAAGGAGAAGCCACCTCCTCTGACTTCCACATGCTCATATAACACATACGCACCCATGCACACACATATATAAACAAGCAACTGAATAGAAAGACCATCTTCTTAAAGGTAAATTATTTCACTTTAAATATAATATTTTTAATTGAAAATAGATTTTTTCATACACTATATTCTGATCAATTCCCCTCCCTAACTCTTCCCAGATCCTCCCCACCTTCCTACCCACCTAAATCCCTACCTTTTCTTTCTCTTTTTCATTATAAAACAAACAGGCATCCTAAAAAAATAATGCTAATAATAAAATAAGATACAAACAAACAGAAAAAAATAGCCAAGGAAAAAGCACGAAAAAAGCATATACACACAGACACACAGATTTACACACACAGAAATCTCATAAAACCACGAACGACAAAATCAGAAGCCATAATATATGAGCAAAAGACCTGAAAGGCCAGACAAAGCATTATGAGGCAAGGAACCTCCCAAAATACCATTGAGTTTGTTAACGTTGGCCGCTTACTGCTGGGCAGGGGGCCTGCCCTTAACTGTGGTTTATACACCCAGGGAGACTCTCTACTGGAAAAAACTTAGTTTTCCTTTACTAGCAGTTATTAATTGGAGATAGCTCCTGAGTTAGGGATGGGTGTTGTGTCCACTTCCCCTCTCAGCACAGAGACACCACCTGGTGCTGACCTGTGCAGGCCACCGTCTCTGTGAGTTCACACACATGTCAGTCCTGTTGTGTCGAGAAGGCTCTGTTTCCTTGGTGTCTTCTGTCCTGTTTGGCTCTTACACTCTTTCTGCCCCCATATTCCTCAGAGTTCCCTGAGCCCCAGGGGAGGGATTTGATGGCGACATCTCATTTAGGATTGAGTGTTCCAAGGTCTCACAGTCTCTGCCCACGGTCCAGCTGTGCGATTCTTAGAGGAAGCTTCTCTAAGGATGGCTGAGCCAGACACTGATCGATGAGCACAGCAGAATGTTAGGAGTTATGTTATTGCTATGTTTCTTTAGCAGAGCAGTAGTATTTTGTTTTCCCTGTGATCTAGTGACTTATCTAGTCTCAGGTTTTTGGTTACCTGACAGGGTTCAATCTCATGGAGTGGGTCTTAAATCCAATCAGATAGTGGTTGGTTACCAACACAACTTTTGTGATACTTGTGTATCATGCAGGCGGGTCACCATTGTAGAGCACAGGGTTTATAGCTGGGTTGATGCTTACCTTTCTTCTCTGGTAACATGCAGAGTACCTTCCAGTACCATGGACACTAGGCAGTGGGGGTGAAGGTTCTCAGTAGGCACGAGCTTGGCGTCTGTGTCCAGTGAGTTATGTAGGTGTTGTCTTCAGCAAGAGGTCCTATCATCAGTTTGTTGAGAGCAATCAGTAGCCTTGGCAATAGCCTGGGTTGTTTGGGGGTTTCCATGCCCCATTGGCCAACAATTCAATTAGCTGTAACCGGGCCCTCGAGGTCTCATTTGGTGGTGAGTGACATCTAGCTGGGGTTTTGTTTCCCCTTTTATTCGGTGATTGCATTTTAGATTTCTTTCATTATGTACATATTTTAAGAAGCTTCTACTGAAGTAGGTTTCCATATAACCCCTCAAATGGCCCTTAGTTTTAGCCATCCTTCCCAATAATCCCTCCTTTCCATCTCCATTTAATTCTCCCATCTGGTCTCCTTCCTCCCAGTCCACTCACTAATCACTAAATATCTATATGTTACATTCCCCGTTTCTTAGGAGAGACTACTTCCTTCCCACCTAGTTCCTTTCTCTGACCTCTGTGTTATATGGATTGTAGCCTGCCTCTCAAAGACTGGTCTCATTCTCACCAACAGACAGGCCATTCAAACAAAACTAAACAGAGAAATCCTGGCGCTAAATGACATCATAAATCAATTGAACCTAACAGGTGTTTACAGAACATTCCATCTGAACATGAACAAATACACCCTCTTCTCTGCAGTTCATGGAACTTTCTCCAAAACTGACCACATACTTTCACACATAGCAAGGCTCAACAGATGCAAGAGAAACGAAATGAACCCTGCATCCTAGCTGACCACTGTGGATTAAAGCTGGACATCAACAACAGAAACAAGAGAAAACTTACAAACTCATGGAAACTGAACAACTCACTACGGAATGAGAAACGAGTCAAGACAGATGTTAAGAAAGAAATTAAAAACTTTTTAGAATTGATGAAAATGAAAACACAATGTACCCAAGTCTATAGGACAAGATGAAGGGGGTTCTATGAACAGAACTTCTAAAAAACAGTTGGAGAGATGGGGCTGAGGAGATGGCTCACCATTAAAGCATTTGCTGCTCTTCTGGAAAACCCAGGTTCCACCCTCATCAGGCGACTCACAGCTGCCTGTGACTCCAGATCCGGGAGATGCCACAGCCCTGACATCTGCACTCACACGCCCATGCCCACACGCGTGACAGAGTGGTCAGCGGGGAGTCAGGGTGACTTCAGACGCCTCACTAGGCTGGGCTTAAAGTTAGAACCCATGTGTTAGTCCCTAGCCCTGCCAATGGGGACAGTCGTGCACAGGTGGCTGTCCGTCTCCACAGGCCTCTGTGGGGTCCAGGGCTCTTTATTGAGTGTCCAGTTTCCAGCCAAGGGCTCTGGCTCCTAGCAAGCAATGGTGAAGTGCTCACGAGCAGTGCGGTGAAGGGCTGGATGGCAGAGGATTAGCTTCTGGGCAGGGGTTGGCTTAATGGATCGGCTCCTCAGACCTGCTGCTGCTGAGCCCCAGGATTATTGTGATTTACAGCCCTGCTTCTCTTCAGCAGCGATTGAAAGACACTTATCTGCAAAGCCTTGTGGTGCTCAGGGGAGCTAAATCAGGAGGCAAGGTCTGGCTCACAAGTCAGGGGTGGGCCTAGGGCGGGGATAGCAAGATTAGAACCTCTCTCTTGGAGCCTACTGGTGCCCTTGGGTAAAAGAGACCTTGCAGACCCCAGTATCATCCCCAGGGCTCTATGACTTGAATTCTCTATGGGGGTGGGGGAGATTGAAAGTGGGGAAGGTGTGTTTTATCTAGTCTGCAGAGGGTGTTTAAAGTCTTATTAATATTTAATTAATATTTAAGTCTTAATATTTAAACCTGGGAAGAGTTGGAATAATAAACTCAAGCACTGTTGTTGGGGTGTAAGTAGATACACCCCTCCTGAAAGACTGGTAGATATTTTTCAACTAAAAGCCAAATGCATGAACGCCTGATGCCCATCCAATAGAAATGTGTGCATATGGGCACCGAATGGCAAGTATCATAATGCTGAAATGGCACCAGGTGTAATGGACCCAAACTGGAAACAACCTACATGCCCATCAACAGTTCATGATGATTACATGAACTGAAGGCTAGCCATTCCAAAGCTAAGGCTGCACAGCAGAGAGGAGGAATGGTGGCCCTGTGAACGAACCTGATCCTGTGCCTAGTAGAAGAACCAGACTTCACACCCCATGAGTCCCTCACAGAACTCCATGTTTATAATGTTTGCAACCAGCATGAACTAGTTCATGGTGTCAGAATTTTGGGCACCTGCAGTTGCCTGCAGGGTGGATGTAATCGGAAGGGCACCCCAGGCAGGTTGAGGCTCCTGGGTACCCAGTTCTGACTTGTGACGTCTGTGATGGATCTCCACATATCTGAAGAGTCTTTGAGGTGACCACATACTTAACAGACTCGTGACATTTACCTGTTCTCTTGTATGTCTTAATCCCTCTCTGTCTGACTGGTGACTCTACCCTTCTTCCCAGAGCTCTCTGTAAGTCCTACCTAACCTCTTCCAGTCTAGCTATTGGTCATTTAACCCTTTAGTAAACCAATTTAGTACACCTTCACAGTATACACAAAGATTGTTCCACAACAGGGAAGCAATGTACCTGGGCACAGTATAGTGTCAGCTTCTTGAAGGCCTGCCTGGGGCTGGAGGGTTCATTGTGTATGTGTGTGTGTGTGTAGTGCACACATGGATGTTGGCAGCTGGTAAGGAGATCTCAGCTCCGTGCAGTGTAGTTACCTCCAAAGTCAGATGGGTAGGTCAGATGGTGAGGGGCAAGCCACTGTGTGAACCACATTCTATTGGTGGCACAGATCAACCCTAATGTCTTAGTTAACTTTTCTATAGCTGTGAAGAGACACCATAACCAAAGCAACTTATAGACGAAACAGTTTATTGGGGGATCACAGTTTCAGAGGATTGGAGTCCGTGACCATCATGGCAGAGAGCATGGAAGCAGGCAGGCATGGTGCTGGAGCAGTAGCTGAGAGCTCCCATCTGAGCCACAAGCTTCAGGAAAAGAGAGAGAGAGAGAGAGAGAGAGAGAGAGAGAGAGAGAGAGAGAGAGAGAGAGAGAGAGAGAGAGAGAGAGAGAGAAGAGCTGGGAATGGTATGGGCTTTTGATACCTCAAAGCCCATCCCCAGTGACACATCTCTTCTAAGAAGGCCATGCCTCCTAATCCTTCCCAAACAGTTCCGCTAACCTGGACCAAGAATTCAAACATGTGAGAATATAGAGGCCATTCTTATTCAAATCCCCACACCGAATATTACATCAGAGGGACAATAATATATGGTTAGGGTTTCTACCATAGGGCAGAGGGAATCGGGGGCCATATGGAAATTAGATATATCATTCTTGTTTGTTTTGTTTTGGTTTTTCAACAAATATCAGACTCATGTTATAACTTGCTGTCCGAGTGCTTGCCTGGCATGCATGAGACCCTGTGTTCCATCCCCAACAGAAAACAAAAACAAAAACTCTCTAAACAAAACAAAAAAACCATTACCATCCTTAATAAAACATTAAATTGTCATATACACCAAACTATTGTATTATCTAGCATCTTGTGTTCCAAGTGCCTCCAGCCAGATCACAGATGACAGTGGAACCCATACAGAAGCATGGATGAGAATCACCCTGTTGTGGTGGACTGAGTAACAGGTCCCCAAAGTCTCAGGGTCCTGCCTTCTGTAACCTGGGAATGGCACCTCAGATGGCCAAGGTTCTTTCCAGACACAGTTAAGCTAACGATCTGGAAGTTAGGTCTGGTGAGAGACATAGGGGAGTAAAGGTGCCTGTTGCCAAGCCTGATGACCTGGGTTCAATCCCCAGAACCCATATGGTAGAAGGAGAGAAATGAATTCTGCAGGTTGTCCTCTGTTCATCACACATGTACTGTGACATGCACCAGCACACACATACATACATACACACACATAAATAAATGTGGTTTTAAAAGGGTTTTTTAATTTAATTTTTTTTAAATCCCCCAAAGTTAGGAGGTTATCTTTTCTTAGCCAGGTGGAGCCTGAATGCAGTCCCCAGTGTCCAAATGAAAAGAAAGTGGAAAAAGAACACAGACAAGAACGACTCCAGCAAGACGCTGCTGTTGTCTTTGAAGGGAGAAAAGGGGGTCACATGCAAAGGAATGCCAGTGAAGCAGCTACAGCGCCTGAAGAAGGCAAGGGAAAAGTCCCCCCTAAGCCTGAGAAAGGAACATGGCTGCCCTCATGTCTGGGCTTTGGCCCAGTGAGGTGGATTTCTGACCTCTAACTCTCAGGCTGTTAAGGGATCAGAAGTATATTAGAAACCAGAAGTTGTGTCTTCTTCTTCCTCCTCCTCTTCTTCCTCCTCCTCCTCTTCTTCCTCCTCCTCTTCTTCCTTTTCAGCAGTCATTACAAAAGAATGTACTGTTTCATCCCTTGGTACAAATGAGCAAAGCCGAGAGCAAGAAATTCCACCTAGGACTGCAGGGCTAAGTGTGTCCAAGATTCCAGGCCTGGAAGCTTTTACTAAAAAGGACAGAAAATGTTCTACACCAAAGCACCTTTGCACATTTCCTGCATGTCCTAGTGACACCAGTGGCACTGTCTTCCAAGTCCCTCGGTAGTGCGAAGCTTGGGGGAAGGAGAGGAGAAGCAGTTTGAGAGAGAGACACTGAGACAAATAGTCCTTCAGGCAAGGCGTTTATTGAGGCAGCAGTGGGAGAGGCCCTGAAGTAAGAAGCTTTAGTCCCAGCATATGAAGCAGGGCGTCTATTCTTAAAGGTTTCCAAGGTGGCTTGAGAGATGACTCAGGGGTTTACAGCACCGTTGTTCTTGCAGAGGGCTCAAGTTCGATTCCTAGCACCACAGGGTGGCTCACAACCATCCTGTAATCCTAGTTCCTGGAGATCTTATGCTCTCTTCTGGCCTCCACGGGTACCAGACACATACACAATGTATATACATACAGGTAAAACACTCATACATATAAAATAAATAAATTTAAAAAGAATAAAAATAAAAGGATCCTGAGGGAAAAGGAGGTCTTTGCATGTCAGAGATGCAGTCTGTCCTAGCTTGCTCCTCTATTACTGTGATAAAATATTGTGATCAAAAGTAACTTAGGAGAGAAAGGGATTTATTTCAGCTTACACCAAGTTCCTAGTGCATAGGAAACCCTCAGTGAGTATCCCTCAGTACTGGGCTTCAGTCCAGACAGATGAGTCACCACACACTTCTGAGTTGTGTAGTCCCCCTTTAAAAGCCTCAAGGGGAGGTTCCACAGGTCACTGACATAGCAACATTTTCAGAAACATCGAAACCAAACTTCTCAAGCTCTCGGGAGACACAAGACAGGGCCGACTCAGGAGTCTGTGTTCCTCCGGCTTTGTCTGTGGTGTTCTGGTACCACACTCAAAGCTCAGAGCAGGTGCATGGGCTAATGTCACCTTGACAGTTAAGTGACTTTCTACCCATTCCACATGCTGTACAGTTGCACAAGAAACTGCCTCTGTGTGGTTATTCTGCTCTGACAGGCAGTGCAAAATTCCCTGAAATCCTCCCTCAGGTTTCTCATAAAGAGCAACATTGTAGCCCTGAGGGTTTCCTTGTTTAGGTGTGAATACTTTGCCTGAACATCAGAAGAGGGCATCAGATCCCACTGTAGATGGTTGTGAGTCACCCTATGGTTGCTGGGAATTGAACTCAGGAACTCTGAAAGAGCAGCCAGTGCTCTTAACCTCTGAGTCATCTCTCCAGCCTGGCCCTGAGTTTTTAAAATAATTGCTTGCCTCTTCCTTGCTCAGTGGTGCTGATACTCTCCTAGAGAAATAGCTTTGTAGCCCTCAGGCTCTTCGGGAAGAGACTGAGGAGGCTTTGAGCCCAGTAATCAGGAGTTAGGAGTGCAGCCCAGCCAGTTCAACTTCTACAGAATTGTGAAACCTGTCTTCATGCTCTGTGGAGGATGAGGGTAATTGTAACAGAGCTTCAAATCTTGGTAGGCCCCGGGGGACCTTAGCACAACTACCTCCAAGATGGAAGCAACATTCAGGCCAGAAAACTCAGCACATAGAAAAAGCACCACCCGAAAAAGGAAAACAAAGACCTGAACTATCAAAGTCCAAAGTTCTGAAAGAGTCTCTAAATGTACTATATTTGGTATTTGTTTTTGGTTTCTATAGTTCTGTTTCTGGCTCACTGCTCCTAATAACTGCAGTATGTCAACCAAGAATATGGGTTTTTGTGCTTAAAAGCTCACCCTGAGAAAGGCTACTGGGATTCCGAACACCTAATAAAGACTGATAAAAACTTTGTATTGGCTTAAGCCCATGTCCAAGCAGTCAGTCTTCTCTGGTGAGTACCCCACAACACAGTGACTCAAGAAGACAGTGTAGGTGATTACCAGCTCTGGTCAGCAAACCTGTCCCCTGTCCGCGTTCTGTTGTCCAGGATGTGTTTTGATTGAATGTAATCTGGGATGTCTCTTCCATCAGCTGCAGGGCTGTCCAAGTCCTCCATAGCCCCGCCCCTTGCATTTTCCTTCTACTGGGAAACAAGATTGAGTGCTGAGCCACTCTCTCCCTCTGGGCACTGTGAAGCCTGTTAAATAAACATGTCTATTAAAGGCGTTGATCTGTCCCCAGCAGGCAGTAATTGCACCTCCAAGGCTGCAGATGCCATGGCTTGGCTGTGGATTTACTCTCCTGCTCATCAGGCTTCCTGCCTGGCTAAGGAGGCAGGCCCCATCCTTCCTCGACTTCCCTCTAATCTGCTGTGTTGTGGGGAAGGGGAAAAGAAGCCCGGTGGGGGGGGGGGGATGAGGGGATGGGTGTCTTTAACAATACTGTCAGCTATTCACACTCCTCTTATGCCTGAGAGGAACCTCTATGGTTCAAGTCACAAATGACCAGGCAGGGTTCCTTTATAGATAGATCAAAAACCTCACTGAAGCCCAACAAGCACATTAGCACAAAGGGTGAGCAGCCAAGATCTGAGACCTGGGATGCTACTCCCACTACCACACCTCCAAACTCTGACATCCCAGCCGCCTACCCCTAATCCTCCCGCACAACCAGCATGCAAAGGAGTAAAGCCATGGAGCTTAGTGGGTAAAGGCACTTGCTATCAAGTCTGGCCACCTGAGTTTGAACCCTGGAACCCACACGGTCGAAGGGAAGAGATGACTCAGACAAGTTGTGCTCTGACTTCCATACCCTGCTGGGGCACATGCATGTCCCCGACCCTAAGAAGATAAGTCACAATTTAAAAAAAATAAAAATAATAAATAAGGGCACTGGGAGGTGACTCAGAGGTTAGGTGCACTCGTTCTTGCATCTTGGGTTCAATCCCGAGCACCCACAAAGCGGCTCACAGTCATCTGTCCCTTAGGTTCCAGGGGATCTGACGCCATCTTCTGACTTCATCAGGCACCAGGCACCCACATAGTTCACACACACACACACACACAGACAGACACACACACACACAGACACACATACACACACGCACACAGAAAATGAACAAATCTTAACAAGTTAAAAACAAACAACAAATAACTAGAGTAAAGCCTGGCCCAGTATGGCAGACAGACATGAGGACCAGACTCTGCTTTGGTTGGCTGACTAGTCCGGGTCAGGTGATTTGGTGTGAATAGAATCTCACCTGGGTCTGGCGCTGGTCCTCCACAGGCTGCAGCCTCTCCAAACCTCCCAGGAGCCTATTCCTCCCACCACCAGCAAAACCTGGAGTGCCCGAAGCTGTCACTCCTGCCCTCCTGCTTCTAGTGTGGAGTTTTGGAGTTTTGAAAGAACAGTTACTAGCCCAACTCTTTCCTCCAGCACTGTGAAGGATTTTTCACCCGACCTGGTAGAGGCCTATCTCGTTCCTGTTTCTGAGTCTCTGTATATCCCTTCCTCCTGAATGTCCCTAGGTTTCCTCAGCCTGGGACCAAAGCTGGGAAGGAGGGGAAGCTGAGAGCCCCTTGACCTCTCAGGGGCCACAAGGGGATGGGGTCAAGCAGCTCCTTTCACTTAGTTTGATGTCAGCCTTCTGAGAAAGATTTTACTCACATCTGAGACTCATCCCATTGCCTCCTCTTGAAGATAATAGAGTACACAGTGAGGCTGATACCCTGGGGTCTGGTGGCCAGGCTCCCCCATACCTTAGGCCCACTCTCCTCTGTGGGTCCCTCCTTCTTGTCATGCCCAGCATTCTGGTCTTGGGAAGAAGCAGCCCGTGATCCGTAACCTATGTAAACAGACAAGCAACGGGGAGCATGTATGTTATTCCCACCCTGGAGCAATTCATTCTGCCAACCTGCAGCTGAAGCTTCACCAGGATGCTGAGTGTTTAAAAGTGCTGTTTAAACATCACACCCAGCAGCCGGGAATGATCAATAAACTGCACCTGGTGCCCACAGTCCCGGCCCCTTCGCCACCCTCCCCCCCAACCCCCACCCTTGTGTGGTGGTCAATGTTGTCAACTTGATGGGATTTTTTAAATCACCTTGGAAACAGAACTCTGGGCGTGTCTGTGAGCGATTTTCTAGACTGGGTTAGCTGAGCTGAGACGCCCCACCCTAGTTGCCTGGGTGAATGAAAAAGAGAAGGCAGTGCGAACCCCCATCACTCATCTCTCCTTCTGCTCCCCAGATGACAGATACAATGTGACCATCCTTCTCAAGCTCCTGCCACATGAGCTGCACCCTCAGTCTGTGACACAGAAGAAACCCTTCCTCCCTGAAATTTTGGTCAGGATATTATATCCCAGCTCCGGGAAAAGTAGTCACTAATACACTGGGCCTCAGTCTTCCCGTCTCTACCATGGTGAGGTCTGGCCAGAAACTCTCATAGATCCTGGATTCGTGTCTAAAACTATAGGACCAGGGATCTGTCATCCCAAGATCCATTAGGGACAGTGTTTCTCCTGGTGGACCCACTGAGCCAGGGAATTCAGGAGCGGGATTTGTCGGGATGACACTCAGCACTAGGTCAGCTGTCTCCACAGCTTGCCTGATGCAGGACTGAGCTCCAGAGGTACCACTTGGGCTAATTATCTTCTCTCTGCGCCTCGAGGGTCTTTGTCAGCTGAAACTGATAACTCCAGTCCTCATAGTAGAGGAGAAAGGCCTTTGGCAACATTTTTTCTGTGTCCACAGAAATGGAAGTCCCAATGTTTTAGCCATCTCAAACAAAGGCCACAGTTCCTAGCCTTCCTTATAGCCTTGTAGACCATGTAACTAAGCTCTGGCCAATGAGAAGTGAGAGTGTCTGGGCCATAGTTAGTGGGAATGTTTCCTTTGGAGCAGTTGGCTTATGCGATGCCTTCCCATCCCTCCCTGCATTCTGCCTCCTGGAAGGTGGCTATTGCAGCCGTTTTGGACCACAGAGGCAGTGTCTATGGCTAGGGACAACAGCATAGCGAACTGGAGAGGGGACATATCTTTCAGATCATTGATCTGTGCCTTCCACTACTGCTTTGGACTTACTTCAAGAAATCATTCCCATCTGAAGTTAGCCATAGCTGCTGGGGTCTCTGAGGCTCAGAGATGACCCTAATTCTCACCTCCTCCCAGTGTGACACTTGAACCCCTCAGCTTGATGTCTCAGGGCCTTCTGTGATCTGCTCTTCTTACTGTCCCAGCCTGGGGTCTCTTCTCTCTCCACACCACTGTCTTGCCCTACTACCCCAGCCAGGAGGAGCCCCTCCCCCTCCCAAGACACCATGCTCCCTCTTCCTTCGGGCTCTCTTCTTGCCATTCTTTTTCTAGATTTGACTGCAGTCTACGCTGTGGTTTTGCTCCACTTCCTATTTCTCTGCTCTCTTGGCACCGCTGGTCTTTCTCACACAGTGGGAGGGAAACCTGCCGATTCCTGTGTCTGCCTCCTAATCTGTGAGGCACCTGAGGATGGTCTCCGTCTCCACTCGGTCTCCACACTGCCAAGACCTGGCTCAGGGCCCAGCTGAGGCACACCAGTCGGCCGTGAGAGGAGCTGCAGGAAGGAAGGCACAGGGATGGCAGATGCTTGCTAATTTGGAGGCTGCTGGGTCTGGTAGGGGCTGGGCTGAGGCAACAGCCTTAGAACCAGAAGGAGCTGGTTGGAAACCATGGAAGGGAAGAATATTCTGAGCTGCCACTCCCTACTTCCCCCTCTGTCGCCTCCATTTTAGCTCTTCTGGATCCAAAAGGCCCTGGCAACGCCATTAGGGATAGATTTTAGGCTAGCTCAATCAGCGGATGTGTGAAGACACACTGGGTCCCTGCCAACACTTTGTACTTCAACCAGGGCCCTAATAGCTCCTGATAACAGCATGGGAAAGTCAACCGACAGGGTTTCACAACCAGCAGATGTGCAGGGTTCAAGGTGTCTGACCTCGGAGCTCAGTCTGCAATGAACATTTGTTAACAGCTTCATTTTGCTGTATCCTGAGCTCTGGTGACCCTTTTGTCCCTCCCTCCCCCCACCCCCACACAGTAATAAAGAAGCTGAAGAGGCTGCTGTGGGGCCCAGGGCCCAGGCTCTGGTACCTGGCCTCCTGCCTCTCATGTCACACAATAGTTAACTTCGGACTTAGATAAAGACTGGACCCCCCCTGGACACAACCATAAGGCTCACAAAGGAGACAGATATACTTCTGAGCCTCCAGACGAAGAGGACACATTTACTGCTTTGGAGGACATAACCTTTTTTTTTCTATTTTTTTCCTCTGTGTTTTTGTTTGTGTGGTTTTTTTTTTGTTTTGTTTTTGTTTTTGTTTTTGTTTTTGTTTTGTTTTTTTGAGACAAAGTTTCTCTGTGAAGCCCTGGCTGTCTTGGAACTTACTCTGTAGACCAGGCTGGCTTCAGACTTAGAGATCTGCCTGCCTCTGGCTCCCCAGTGCTGGAATTAAAGATGTGTGCCACCACCTGGCCATATTTTTTAATACTTCTTAAGCTCACAATTAGAAGTAATCCAATGAGTCCCTCTTTGTCCATCAACTGCCATCACCACTAATTCCTAACACCTGCGGCCCTGGTGCCGTGATGGAATCCCCACATCCACCTAGGGAACAAGCAAGAGACACAAACATCAACTCAGGTGATGTTTCCATCCTGCACATGGAATTGGGGCACCCTGCCCTTCTCTCAGACTGTGCTCTCAGATTTGGGATGGGGTTCCTGGACAACCCACTTTTGAACTTCTTCCAAATGATAGAAAAATGTCCTTTTTTTTTTGGGTCTTATGTCACTAGTTGACAAACCTAGCTACACGAAGGAGCTTAACAATACAGCCAGGAAACCAGATGCCCACACTTCCAAAAGCTGACCAGGGCACGGTAGCATATAGCACAGCAGAGAACCATCAGTTAATGCTTGATTCTTACTGATAGATGACTCAGCTGGGAGATCATTGTATTAGTCAGGGTTCTCTAGAGTAACAGAATTTATAGAATGAATCTCTATTTCTACACACACACACACACACACACACACACACACACACACACACAGAGAGAGAGAGAGAGAGAGAGAGAGAGAGAGAGAGAGAGAGAGAGAGAGAGAGAGAGAGAGAGAGAGATTTATTAGAATGACTTACAGATTGTGGCCCAGCTAATCCAACAGTGGTTGCCTAATAACAGAAGATCCAACAGCCCAGTAGTTGTTCACGCCACAAGACTGGTAGTCTCAACTGTTCTTCAGTATATAACAGAATCCTGAAGTAGCATACTCTTCTTCCATGACCTTATATAGGTTTCAAGCAAAAGGCCTGGTCCAGAAGAGAGGTGAGTCTTCCCACCTTAAAAGATCCAGTTTAAAAGCCTATCTTCTTACCTCAAAGATCAAGATTTGAAGTGAATATTCCCACTTCAAATTAAGCAAAAATCGCTCCAAGGTTTTGGGGTTTCAGTTAATTCCAGATATAGTCAAGTTGACAACCAAGAATAGCTAGTCATAGCAGTCAGTTTCCCCAAGGGGTCCAGGGATGAACTCAGGGACTGTTTACACAGAGCCTGGCACTCATCTCTACTAGACAAGGTGCTCAAGTCAGAATATAAAACACAGGCTCATGTATTTAGATGTCTGAAGACTACATAGTAGCACCACTTGGGGGGGGGGGGGTTGTAGGTACTTTATGGAGAAAGGCCTAACAGGGGGAGTGGGTTGGAGGAAACATTGAGGGTTATATCCAGTCTCAGCTTCTGTTCCAAGTTTCTGACTTCCTGACTGCTGGTCTGAAATAAAGTTACCCTTCACTGTAGTTAGGAGTGGCACTCACTGCTGTGCCCTCACAGTTGTGAAGGGCCGAACCCTTCAACCACTGTCCAAAATAGACCCCTCTTTTTTTGTTAAGCTGTTTTACTAGGTATTTTGTCACAGCAGATAGCAAAGAGGCTAATACAATCTGTCTCAAAGATTACTGCATTTGTTTAGCTCAGCTTTCCCATTGTCCTTTGAGCGTCTCCAGGGACCACAGTTGCTGTGCACCATGCCCCCGTGTCTGTTTTGTGCCCTGGCACCCAGTTTGTGAGCTTCGGGCAAGGGGGCTGGAGGTTAAATACACAAACACATACAGAGAGACCACGACACGGGTCATCCTTGAATTCCCCAAGAATGCCCCCTTTATTGTGTTCAGGGGCAGATTATACAGAGATAGCCACACTCCAGCCAAACCCACCAGAAACCACTCTCCTGCCATCAGGAATTCCTGAAGGTCTCATGCTCAGAGCAGCTGTAGGCACTCAGATCAGGGGATTACAAGAAATTCAGGATCTGGGGTCTCTTTGCTCCCAACACACAGTTAGAGAGATCTTGTTTAATGTCCTGGGCCCTCTATGGTCTTGGTCCCTCTTCCTTGACCTCGTCCTCGTCCTCGTCCTCCTCCTCCTCCTCCTCCTCCTCCTCCTTTTTCTTCTTCTTCTTCTTCTTCTTCTTCTTCTCCTCCTTCTCCTTCTTCTTCTCCTCCTCTTCCTCCTCCTCCTCCTCCTTTTTTTCTTCTCCTCTTCCTCCTCTTCCTTCTAAATTCTATCACAACTATCTTCCTTTACTTCCTTGGATGCAGCCTGGCTCTTCCCACTTTACGGCCTGTGCATCAGCCCTCTCCTGCCTCTCTGACCCCTGCTCATCCTTCAGCATGGACATTGTTGGGGAGTCAGTTATAGATGCAAAATAGAACACTTGAACAAGTACCCAGAACATGTAGAATGGGGCATTCTCACCAGATATTTGCCTGGGATAAAGAGGAACACTATTTCCAGAAGAAAAGAGAGATGCTGGACAATCAAAATAAAGGCTGTCTACCATAATCATGATGTGTCCACATAGCAGAATTCTGCTAGCCATCTGCCTTATTCTGCAGTCAAGGCCATGTGTTGTGGAATATTCCTTTACACTATGTGAATATATGCCACTGTAATTGGCTTAATAAGAAGTTAAACAGCCAATAGCTGGGCAGGATTTTTAGGACAGAGATAAGAAGCCAGCCAGCCAGATGAGGAACAAGTCAGACACACAAAATGGGATAGAGGTAAAAGCCATGTGATAGATAGACCATAAAGTAAAAGATAAGGGGTAATTTAAGTTATAAGAGTTAGTTAGAGGGGGCTGGAGAGATGGCTCAGTGGTTGGGAGAACTCGCTGTTTTCTTAGAGGACCCGAGTTCAATTCCCAGCACCTACATGGGAGCTCACAAATGTTTATAACTCCAAGATCTGACACCCTCACATAGACAAACATCTACTCCAATGCACACAAAATAAAAATAAATAAATTATTTTTTAAAAAAAAGTTAGTTAGAAACAAGCCTAAGTTACCAGCTGAGCTTTCATAATTAATCATAAATCTCCATGTCATGATTTGGGAGCTGGCAGGCAAGACAGAAAAATCCACCTACAGCCATGAGCTCAGATGTCTGCAAGCCCTATGGTCAGTGTCTTAGTTTTTTCTTTGTTTGTTTCTATAGCTTTTCAGACAGGTTCTTAGTAAGTAGACCTGCTGGCCTGGAACTTGCTCTGTAAATCAGACTGGCCTCAAGCTCAGAGATCTGCCTGCCTCTGGCTCCAGAGTGCTAGGATTAAAGGCATGCACCACCATACCTCTGGATTTTAAAAAGAATCTTTGATATAGAAATGAATTCTTTACATTGGTATGGACTTTGGTTTATTGATACAAATTCAAGGTCAATTTTGTTCTTTGCATATTTCTACTTTTGTTTAAGGTATTATGTTTATACTGTTCATTTAAAAATGTAATATATAACTAATGATTAACAGATAACCATAAATAATAGTCAAATTTATAGTCATGCTAGTTAGCTTTTCTAGATACACAGAGATATATTTCAGATGGGTAGGTATTCTTTAAACCTTTCAAAGAGCGACAGACTATGGCATTTAAAATGTGGTAAGAACTTATACTTTTCTCGACAGTGAGACATGTCTGCTCTTGGCAGCACCACTTGCTTCAGAGAGTTTGATGGGAATTGAAGAAACTCATTATGAAATCAATTGCCTTCAATTGATTAGGCTAGTCATTTGGGCAAGAAACTTTTCTGGATTGCTTGATGGTATGCTATATGAACTGGACATATAGGACCCACAGAAAAGTGACTGCTGAACTTTTCAAAGAATGAGATGATCCTTCAGGGTTCCTGCTTAACAGAAGAAATTACCAGACATTCTGCAGGACACGGAAGAAAGCAATCAATGAACTTTGCCCTTGCGGGTGAATAGAATAGATCATCAAATTCATCAAATTTTCTGCTTCACTGAAAAGTCTGCCAAATACTATGGGTCTGTAGGCGGAAGATGAATGCTTCAATACTAAAGAACTTGGGTGACTGGCCAGGCAGAGAGATGCCTCTGTTAATTCTGGAGTTTTGGAAGTTGCTTACGATGCACTCCCTGTTTACTTAGGTAATATTATGTCCTTCTGGGATCTTTGATAGACTTGAATGCAGATAAATACAATTATATCTGCAGATAATTGCAGATAGTTATAATTACATTTTTCTTTTTTTTTTTTTGGTTTTTCGAGACAGGGTTTCTCTGCAGCTTTTTTTAGAGCCTGTCCTGGAACTAGCTCTTGTAGACCAGGCTGGCCTCGAACTCACAGAGATCCGCCTGCCTCTGCCTCCCGAGTGCTGGGATTAAAGGCGTGCGCCACCACCGCCCGGCTAATTACATTTTTCTTTAGTTATGATAAAAGCTAAATTGGATATAAAACTTCAGATTCACAAAGAAATTGTTTTTTAAAGACTTATTTATTATGTATACAGTGTTTCTACATGCATTACTGCCAGAAGAGGACACCATATCTCATTTCAGATAGGTGTGAGCCATCATGTATGTGGTTGCTAGGAATTGAACTCAGGACCTCCGGAAGAACAGTCAGTGCTCTTAACCTCTAAGCCATCTCTCTAGCTCCACAAAGAAATATTGTAACTGTAATTCTTGCTTGATAACTGTTTTGCTATATGTAATTTTACTATGTCAAAGTTAAAACTGTCCTTTTTATTTAGACAGAAAAGGGGAGATGATGTGGGATTGCCCTCTGTATGCTGTGAATATGTTTATTGGTTAATAAAGAAGTTCCTTTAGCCTATGGCAGGGCAGAATATAGCCAGGCTGGAAGAGATATATAGAGAGAGAATAGGTGAAGTCAAAGAGACACCTTGTAACTGCCAAAGGAGAGGATGCTGGAAATTTGCCAGTAGGTCACAGCTTCATAGTGTTACACAAATTAATAGAAATGGGTTAATGTAAAATTAAGAGCTAGTTAGGAATATACCTTAGACATTGGGCAAACAGTGTTGTAATTAATATAGTTTCTGGATGATTATTCGGGTCTGGGTGGCCAGGAAATGAAAGCACAGTCTCTGCTTACAAAGCATCTTTATTTTATTTATTTATTTATTTATTTTTAAAAAAATATTTATTTATTATGTATACAGTATTCTGTCTGTATGTATGCCTGCAGGCCTGAAGAGGGCACCAGACCTCATCACAGATGGTCGTGAGCCACCATGTGGTTGCTGGGAATTGAACTCAGGACCTTTGGAAGAGCAGGCAATGCTCTTAACCTCTGAGCCATCTCTCCAGCCCAGCATCTTTATTTTAAAATGTCCATTTCCTGAAGGGGCTTCAGTGTCTTGGCTCGGTAGCTCATCCTCATTCCAATCCAAAGAATAATGGGGCCACTATGGAATGAACTACGGACTTCATGTGCCTTCTTTGTTTGGATTCTGATCTGCCCAGGAGCCTCTGAGCTGGAATCTTCAGTTACTTCCTAGCCACAGAAGTCTCTGAAAGGCTAGGGAGTAGAAGTTGTGTCCTCCCTGCATCAGCCCAGTGTAAACACACCCCCACGGGCACATTCTCTTGTGCATTGACCCCCTCCCCCCCCCCGGGGCTGATGTTAGCTCACCTTTTTCCCATCAATCCCTTCAGCCAAACACTGTCTGTCAGTGGCACCAGGCCCAATATCTGTTTTCAGGCTTTATATATATATATAAAAAAATCCCCAAATCCCTGAAAATAGCCAGTCTCCTGCAGAACTAATCGTAAATTTTATCTTCAGCTGTTTCAAAGTCATCATCTCTCAGGTGGTGCAACCCTGAAAGCCTGGTTAATTAGCAGCTGACTGTTGATGAGTCTTAAAATCCCAGTCATGTCCTGTCACACCTGATGTCCTTGCACGGGTGTCTCCTCTTGTGGCCCATAATGCTGCGGAAAACTTAGTGTTATTCTGGATTTACACTTTTTAAAAAAAAAAAAAACCACATTTAGCAATTTTCATTGAGTTTTATTTTTGATTTTGATCTTGAAGCCATTCACCTTTCTTTAGTTCTCATTGTGTAAGTTTAAATCTAATTTAAACCTAACGCTTTTACACACGAACCAACCACTTTGGTGAATTCTGATGCCCACCCACAGATGAAGTGTTTGGGGTGGGTGTGCTGGATGGGATTTAAACATAAACCATTCACAGACGACTTTTTTCTATAAAAATGACGCACTCCCAGAATCCACAGAAAGCACTTAGCCCTGTGCTTCCTAAGCGTGGCTACACACTGATCCTCAGATACACGAGGGGAATTTAAAAAAAAAAAAATCCTTGGCTCTTATCCCACCTAGAGACCTTGAATCTGAAGATAAGTCTTTGAGATAATAAGCTGCTCCATTTCCTCATGCAGTTCTTACCCACAGCTGAGCTGAGGAGCCACTAGACTAGCTCTTCCTTGTTGGATGTTCCCTTCTGCAGGCTTCTGGCAAACAGATGTCTGTAGATAGGGGTGTCTGTGATTCCTCATTCTCCTCCAATGATAACACCTGCCTTTCAAGGCAGTCCTTCCCAGCTCTGTTTTGGTTGATTTTGTGTGTAGTTGTGCGAGGAAGGATATAAAGATGGGGCAGAAGCCTCTCCCCCTGGGATCCAGTTTTAGTGTTCCGCTGACTGAGAGTCAAGAAACTTCAGCGCAACTGATGGAACCCAGGATGCTTAGAGAGGTGGCGCTCCTCTTCCTAGAAACATCTCAGACAAGATGTCCAAAGCAACCAAGAACACTGCTTCCTTAGGGCTGGAATGTCCATGGTCTTGAACTGAACTGTGTTAGTGTTCCCTTCTCGCCTCTAAATCTGAGCAATGCCTCTAGTGAGATCATCTTACCATCTATGGTTCCATTTACACAGGAAAATTCCTTAGGTCAATGCCAATATGTAGAGCGGATCATAGGTCAAAGCCAATATGTACAGCAGATCCTAGACTCTCACTTAATTTTTAAATTTTTCCTTGTCTTTATGCCTTACTGTAAATTACATCCTTTGAGCACAGTAACTTAGAGCACCGAGTCACGTCTATCTACTATCTATCCACCCACCCATCTATGGCCATTTTTAGAGACACCTAAACAAGACTCCTCCTGGAGAAACCTATATCCACACTAGGATGTGTTTGGTCTTTTTTTTTCCGTGAGTCTCTGAATGTCTCCACTTACATGCAAAGCATGTACTAACTTTTACCTACATTGAAATTCCTCTCTCCTGTGCAGTTAAGGGTCTGGCTTTAACTGAACCTAGGTCCTCGAGGAGGTAAATTCTTCACAGTGTTGGGGGCGTTTCTGGCAGTGTCTTCTCACCACCTGGGGCTGCACTCAAACCTCACACTAGGTGATCTGCGTGCCCAGCCCCACACTTGCCTTGTTTTCCTGCTGGTGTCCTGCTGGTGTCCTGTGATGCCCCTTCACTGATCTATCTGCCTTTGCCCTCTGGCACTGCACAGACCCTGTCTGGTCTTGCTTTTCAGACACTTGGGGGGCATACTTTGAGTTCTAAAGGGTGACTACCCCAGGTCTTTCAGTCCCTGGATCGGGCACCAGCTTCTCCTTGGCTCCCTGGTTTTTGACTTCTACAAGAGGAGCTAGAAGAGACACCCTGAGTGTAGAGTAGAGGGCAGATAAAGCTTATCACTGAGCGGTAAGAGATTAGGCAATGACTGAAGGGGGGGGGGGAGCAGAACGCTCCCAAGGGTGAGAGCAGACAGAGGTCAGAGACACTGTGCAGACCCTCCTCTGGGGAGACTTTGTACTATTTCCCAAGTCTCTAGAGCAGACAGCTGTTTCTGAGGAATGTTCTCTGGCCAGGTGATTCTGTCCATTTGGATTCACTGTTAAAAGAGGGGAGAATGGTATGTCTTTGCTCTTTAGCTGACAGCTTGAAGCTAGGCAATACACACGTACCAGTTGTTTAGATAATCTGTTAATGACTTCCCCTCCCCAGGCAGTGTGGAAGTTATGACAAAGATCACACCCCTATGACAATCATAAAATCCTGCAGTTTCATATCTGGTCCTATAAGCCACTGATTATGAGGGTGGTGTCCCCATTCCCAATGACCTTCAACTCTGCTAATCTGTAACTAGCTGTCTAACACAGTCCAGGACTCTCCACACCATATGGCCTCCAACTTTTCCCTGTTGGGGGTCTGTGGTAGAAAGTTCCCTGAGGGGGTGCCAGAGGGATCAGGAATAGCCAATAACCTCCACTAGCCATGAAACCCTGCTAGGTTATACCCTGCCTGGCTCTGGAGTTTTCACACAGCCCCTAGGCCTTCCTTTGAGTTACAAATACCTGTTTCCCGTGTGAATCTTGACTGAGAGTTTCCCATGGAAAACTTGGTTCAGCAGAAACCCAGAAAACGGTGGTACCTCTTGAATCAGGTATTTGCACCTGGAGTTGTATTGTTGAAAGCTTCTATCGGTTTATTTTGAGATATGGAAATCTTCTAGCTATAGTGTAAATATAAGAAAAAATAAAGATACTAGGGGTGGGGTGAAGGCAAGGCTTCAGTTCACCGAGCCTGAGCCCCTGCCCCCACAGAGGCTAAGTTCATTCTCAATGTGTCTCTGAGTCTTCATTTCTCGGACCCGCGTGAACCCACACTTCTGCACCGAAATATTCACGACAGGGGTCACTTCCACTGTCTTCTTGACTGCATTTTAGGTTGGCTATTTAAACGTGTGTCCAATTCCTGCAAACCCCTCAGAGTCATGGCCCAGTGTCCGTCCACAGTTCAAAAGCAGAGACTGACGGTCAGTGTAGAGTAAACCACATTGCCCGTTTTTTGTTTGGAGTGTTTCTCTGCTCGCGATTCTCAGAGCTGGAATTTTCAGTACTGTTCCTGTCTAACAGGCTCAAAAATGCTGATCACATAAGCAAGGTCTGTCAATGACTGACTTTTAGGGAGGGTCTCCAAGTTGGAGCCTGGCTGTAATCCTGGGAAAACCCTGCCCCTCTTTGAGTCCCTCTTTTGCTTGCCAAAGGCTTTGTCCTTAGGCTCTCAGATTTGAACTTCCTACTTCAGTGAGACCAATCAGAGACCTCTGGAGGGTGCAGGATACTGGGCCAAGGATGTCTGGGAAGGGGGAATCTGGATCGGGGCCAAGATTCCTCAGTAGGGGGCGGTCTCGGGAGCAGACGGAGCTTAGCTGGAAGCGAAACCTCATTGGTTGCTGAGCCGATGCCCGGCAGCGCCACACAGCAGCTGGACCGACCGAGAACGCTAAACCCTACCCGGACTTGATCCTGAGTGAGACTGACTCTGAGCTCGAGCCCGCTGCAGGTAGCTACCGCCGCCCTCCCTCCGTGCTGGGGCACGGCACCCCTTCGGTCCCCGAAAGGCAGGTCTCCCCCGGGTGTATTTGCAGGGCTCTTTCCACGCCTCTTTCCCTACCCCTTCCTATCTGTCTGGGGTGGGGGGTGGGGGGGTACAGTCCTCCCAAACCTCATCTTGGTCTGTTCCTTCACCCTCGCCTACCCGGCCCACTGCCGCGAGACCCTCTGGCCATGGTGGAGAAGCTGGGACCTGAGCACCTTTCGCTCAGGTTCCCGACTGCAAGCCTTTCGCTCTGTGGGTGCCGAGCATCCGGTATTCTGGAGGAAAAGCAAAGCTAGGCCTTTGGGAATTCAAGGATGAGAGGCTTCTGTAGTACTTTCTTAGAGAGGTCCCTGAACCTCTGTAGTCCCCTCCAGAGTGACTATCAACATCTGTTATCACCTGAGGGCTTCAGGGAGGCTAGTGCAGTTCTGGTGAGAAGACCGCAAACTCCGCAAACTGAAAAGCGGGATAACCTGTGACTAGCGACTTTCCTTTGTGCAAAATGAAAGCGATGGCTTGGGTCCTTGAGCACAGAGGCCTGGTGTGACCTAAAAGCAATTTGCTACACACACACACACACACACACACACACACACACACACACCAGGTCCCCAGGGAGGGCTTTCCTGGTAGACATTAATTTCTGCGTGGGTAGGGACCTAGCTGCAGCCTTGTTTTCCTGAATGAATTTTTCGTTCCTCTCCCTGCACACGGGAGAGAGGGTGGAAAGGGGGTGGAGGTCAGGGGTCAAGTTGGTGCAATTATGTTTTGCTGCTGGGTGGAGCAAGACTCACATGAGCCAGAAAAGGCACCGTGATTCTATCCTGGCCAGAGATGAGCTGTATTGCTAAGAAGGAACTAGAAACGCTGCTTGGCACTTACTTACGGAAGTTTAGGTACTGTTTACATTTTATCGCAGTCGTTTTAGTAAAGTCTGATGTTTTCAGAAGCGGAGTTGGCACTAAACAGACCCATCTCAGCTGCTGCTTGATTTGTACCCCAGAAGGGTAAGCCCCTTCCCACTATGCTCCGGTCTGTGCCAGGCTGGTTCCGAGGCCTTGAGTATTCCGTCGACTGCCCTGGCAATGTGTGTCAGGTTTTATCCATGCAAGACCCCATTCAACACAACCCTAGGGGGCTCTACAGGTGAGGGAACTGAGGTCCCAAATCTCTAGGGTTCTTGCTCAGGTCCCAGGCCAGTTCATCGGTGTCCTTTATGGAAATCTCCACGTTCCCTTAGCCTGACACTGTGTGTCTATAGAGTAGCAACTGTGTCTCAGGCTTAATTCTAGGCACCAGAAACAAATATAACCAGAGAGAGGCCCAAACCTGATGGGAGAGCAGAATTAGTAAAGGGGTACAGGTTTGTGTTGTTTGTTTCGTTGAGACAGAGGAGTCTCATTCTGTAGACCAGGCTGACCTTGAACTTCCAAGTGCTTGTTTGGTTCAAGTCGCTGGTTATAGCATCCAGCTTGAGAATGGTTTATTTATGGTTTTGGCCAGTACTAGGGAAAGAAAAGTTCTTAGTTTCTCTTGACTTTGCCCGTAGCTGCACTAAGAATGTATGGAAAGGGTGAAACAGGCTAGGAAGTCTGCGTGTGCAGATTTCAGCGGTGATACGAATTGGAACTTTGCGTATCTTCTGAGGCTCGGGGGTATTGTCATCCTCAGAAGAGGGCTTCCTGGAGAAATTCTGGTTCCTCGCTGTCCCTTCCCTCTGGGTCTGTAACACTAGCAGTGGATGGAATGACAGCTGCAAAAGTCCCTGCCTGGAGGAGGAGCTCACCATCACTAACACACACGTGTGGCGTATGAGGTTGAGAAGCAATAATCTGGGGGTTCAGAGGTGTTCTGAGGTTGGTCTGTTTGTTCAGAGAGTCTGTCACGTGTCAGAGATTGTCTTCAAACTCACTATGTAGCCAACGATGGCCTTGAACTCCTGATCCTCCTGCCTCCACCTCCCAAGGGCTGGGGTTACAGGGAGGTGCCCCATCAGTGACTGAACCCAGGCCTTTGTGCTAGCTAGGGAAGCATTCTCATCAGCTGGGCTTTATCCCCTGTCTCAGCTCCTGATTCTTGTGTCCCCAGACAGGGAACTAAGCAGCAGCACACAGTTGTAGCAGGAGCAGAGACGTGGAGACATGTTATTAAGGGAAAAACTGATCCCAAAGGGGAGGGAGCGGGGCTGGAGAGAAGAGATTGAGCTGCTCAAACATTAAAGGTTCACAGAGGACCAGGGCTTTTGTCACACCCTGGCCTTTCTGCCCCACTTTTGTAGTGTGGGCTTTTCCTCAACCGTTCTGTCTATCCACGGACAACGTCATGTCTGGTGTGTCTCATGAGCACCTTAAATTTCTGTTCGGAAGTGTGGGCTATAGGTCCCAGACACTGCAACGGGAGGACCAAGAAGGGCCTTGCAGAGCAAGGTCGTATTTCACAAGAGACCCAGAAGAGGTGCGAAAGGGGGCCAGACTTGAGGGGGACCCGATGGGTGGACCAGAGAGTTCTTCGGGCCTTTGTACCCCACAGCCTATGTTTCAGGAGGTTACACTCCTTGGTATCAGTGGACCTTCAGGTAGCCCCGCCCACTCTCACCGGTTTGCCTTTTTTTTTTTTTTTTCCTTTCCTATCTGCTCCAAGGTCCTCAACATGCTGAGCGTCCGATTCTTGGCGCACCGGCTGCTCTGCCTCCAGGGTCGGACCCCCTCGTACTCTACCGCAGCTGCTCTCCCGAACCCAATCCCAAACCCAGAGATTCGCTACAACCAGCTGTTCATCAACAATGAGTGGCGTGATGCGGTCAGCAAAAAGACCTTCCCCACAGTGAACCCCACCACAGGCGAGGTCATTGGGCATGTGGCCGAAGGTGACCGGGCAGATGTAGACCTGGCCGTGAAAGCAGCCCGGGAGGCCTTCCGCTTGGGGTCCCCGTGGCGCAGAATGGATGCCTCAGAGCGGGGCCGGCTCTTGAACCGTTTGGCTGATCTTGTGGAACGGGATCGGGTGTACTTGGCTTCTTTGGAGACCTTGGATAATGGGAAACCTTTCCAGGAGTCTTATGTCTTGGACCTGGATGAGGTCATCAAGGTGTACCGTTACTTTGCTGGCTGGGCTGACAAGTGGCATGGTAAAACCATCCCTATGGATGGCGAACATTTCTGCTTCACCCGGCATGAGCCAGTGGGTGTCTGTGGCCAGATAATCCCATGGAATTTCCCGCTGGTCATGCAAGGCTGGAAGCTGGCCCCGGCACTCGCTACAGGCAACACTGTGGTCATGAAGGTGGCGGAGCAAACCCCACTTTCTGCCCTGTACTTGGCCTCCCTCATCAAGGAGGCAGGGTTTCCCCCGGGAGTGGTGAACATCATCACTGGCTATGGCCCCACTGCAGGGGCAGCCATAGCCCAGCATATGGATGTGGATAAAGTTGCCTTCACGGGCTCCACCGAGGTGGGCCACCTGATCCAGAAAGCTGCTGGGGACTCCAACCTCAAGAGAGTCACCTTGGAGCTGGGTGGGAAGAGCCCCAGCATCGTGCTGGCGGACGCTGATATGGCTCACGCTGTAGACCAGTGTCACGAAGCCCTCTTCTTTAACATGGGTCAGTGCTGCTGTGCGGGTTCCCGGACATTTGTGGAAGAATCCATCTATCAGGAGTTTCTCGAGAGGACCGTGGAGAAGGCCAAGCAGAGGAAAGTGGGGAACCCCTTTGAACTGGACACTCAACAGGGGCCTCAGGTGGACAAGGAGCAGTTTGAACGAATCCTGGGCTACATCCGGGCTGGTCAGAAGGAGGGGGCAAAACTTCTCTGCGGTGGGGAGCGTTTTGGGGATCGTGGCTTCTTCGTCAAGCCCACGGTCTTTGGGGATGTGCAGGATGACATGAAAATTGCTAGAGAGGAGATCTTTGGGCCCGTGCAGCCTCTGTTCAAGTTCAAGAAGATCGAAGAAGTGATTCAGAGGGCCAACAACACCAGGTATGGCCTGGCTGCGGCTGTGTTCACCAGAGACCTGGACAAGGCCCTATACTTCACCCAAGCCCTGCAAGCTGGGACAGTGTGGGTGAACACCTACAATATCGTCACCTGCCACACACCGTTTGGAGGCTTTAAGGAATCTGGCAACGGGAGGGAGCTGGGGGAAGACGGGCTTAGAGCCTACACGGAGGTGAAGACTGTCACCATCAAGGTTCCAGAGAAGAACTCCTGAGAGTGGCCACCTTGGAGGCCCAGCCATGCTCTGCCGTGCCGCAACATCCCGCCAGCGGATGGAAAAATTTGACTTTGGCCCGAGTTCCAAATGAAGTGTTACAAGGGGTGTCAGCAAATAAAGTGGTTAAATCAGAGCTGTTCTTTTTAAAAGTATAGATGGTGGCTGGGCTCAGAATGCTACCCACCTCGTCCCCAGGTCCCAACCTCACTGATGACCTTCCAGTTATTGCCAGGAAACCTTAGGAGTCGCTAAAGGTGTATTTAAAGCCATTGACTGTAGCCATACAGAGGAATGATGAATTGATCCAGGTGCCACATGAATGAGCCTGAGCACAGAACGCAGAGAGAAAGAAGACAGCTTCATGCTGAAATGCCCAAACTCGTATCTGTAGTAGAAAGCAAAGCAGAGGCCAGCAGGGACTAGGGGGAGGGGAAAAGGGGAATGGCTGTTTGTGGATACTGGGCTCCTCTTGAGGAGGTGTTGAAAATGTTGTGGAATTGGGCAGTGGACATGGTTGTATGACGTTGCAATTGTACGATTCACTACCGAATTATACTCTTAATTAGGGTATAGGAATTAATTTCATTTTAAAATTAAAATAAGCTCAAAGTTCTATTTGCAAATCTGTCTCGATTCTCTCTCTCTCTCTCTCTCTCTCTCTCTCTCTCTCTCTCTCTCTCTCACACACACACACACACACACACACACATTTTACTATCTCTGGGCCTTAGAGGACCCAGGTAGTCATCTGGCCCCTCCTACCCTAAGTTTCTGGGCTTCTCTTTGATTTCTCTTGACTGATGTACAAAGACCCATGGGAATATTGCTGTAGTTCTGGCCAGAGCAAGTCCATATTATTTAGGGGCTTCCATTGTCATCCTCCTAACCTCTACTGAGTCACCTCACGAGGAGGGTTTTCTAGCTTCATTCCTCAGAGTTCTCTATTGCCACCCTTGATGCTCACACACACACACACACACACACACACACACACACACCCTGGTGGTAGTCATGGAAAGTCAGAAGCTGAAGTCCAGCTGTCTCCTTGTCTTCTGTTGTAGTTTATGGTGCTTACACATTCTTCCAAGTTTTTAAGTCTGCTTGTTGTGAATGCTATATCTGTGAACACTACTGTCTGTGAATGCTGCAGTCTGTGAATGCTACAGTCTGTGAAAGCTACTGTCTATGAATGCTACAGTCTGTGAATGCTACAGTCTGTGAAAGCTACAGTCTATGAATGCTACAGTCTGTGAATGCTACAGTCTGTAAATGTTACACTCTGAACACTACACTCTGTGAACACTACAATCTGTGAACGCTACAGTCTGAATGCTACAGTCTGTTAATGCTACACTCTGTGAACACTATACTCTGTGAATGCTACAGTCTGAGCTATCTATGTCCTGGTCATCTTTTCAACAACCTGCCATCAAAATTATTTTGTTTATCAGAACTTGCTATGTAGACAAGGATGCCCTTGAACTTTTGATATTCCTGCTCCCACCTCTTGAGTGCTGGGATTACAGGTGTGTACCACCACAACCAGTGTTACCAGGTGCTGTGGATCAAATTCAGGGCTTTGTGCACGCTAAACAGCCTCTACCAGTGGAACTGTATCTCCACCTTCCTTTGCTGTTGTAATGACGGCCATGACTTGGGTTTGGTCTGAACCGGCTTCTTGAGGGTTGTAGGTTTGTTTGGGTCTCACGTCTCCCTTCCTGTGAGACATCGCTAAGGCTGACATGGCCCTGGCTCAATATCCTCCATGTATTTCTCTTAAGAGGCCCCTGCAGCCATCTCTGTAGCCATACTGTAACCCATCAGAGTGTAGTGAGGGTTTCTGGTTATCATGGTTTATCTTCACTGTCTGTTTGACCGACCCATCTCAGCCTCCCAGAGAAGTGATAGCTAAATTGGAAAAAACTCACCCTTAAAGTAGCTGCTATCATCCCAGGGCCTGGGCATTCAGACTATATGGAAAAGGGAGAAAGACGGGAGCA
Organism: Arvicola amphibius; assembly: GCF_903992535.2. Taxonomy (NCBI): domain Eukaryota; kingdom Metazoa; phylum Chordata; class Mammalia; order Rodentia; family Cricetidae; genus Arvicola; species Arvicola amphibius. The sequence goes on from NC_052057.2 coordinate 98,157,049, forward strand.
GGATGAGCACTGCTACTTCCTGAAGAAATGTGGACACGGTGTGACGGGCCACTTCACACCCCACTGTCATGCGCCCCCCACCAGGATAGACTGTGTCCTCTCAGACAAGGAATGGGGGTTTCCTCGGGCCTCAACCTTCAGTCCAGCACATGGCCTGCAAGGCTGAGCTGTGGTAGATACTGTAGTTTGAAAGCCATCCATCCATCCATCCATCCATCCATCCATCCATCCATCCATCCATCCTTCCTCTAGACTCCTACCACGCTCACCCTTGGCCAAGTGCTGTGCCAGGTGCCTTCATGCACTGCTTTGGCCTTAAAACAGTACTGTAAAGGAAGGCAGTTGGTTTGTATTTATTTATTTTTCCATAAGCAGTGGACATTGAGAGGTTTTTTTTAATTTAAAAACATTTATGTGGCTGTATGTGTGCTTGTATGTGTGTGTATCTGTGTGCATGGGTGCCTATCTGTGTGTGTACCTGTGTGCATAGGTGCTTGTATGTGTGTGTACCGGTGTGTATGGGTGCCTGTATGTGTGTGTACCTGTGTGCATGGGTGCCTGTATGTGTGTGTACCTGTGTGCATGGGTGCCTGTATGTATGTGTACATGTGTGCATGGGTGCCTGTGTGTATACCTGTGTGTATGGGTGCCTGTCTGTGTGTACCTGTGTGCATGGTGCCTCTGTGTGTGTGTATCTGTGTGCATGGGTGCCTGTGTGTGTACCTGTGTGTATGGGTGCCTGTCTGTGTGTGTACCTGTGTGTATGGGTGCCTGTCTGTGTATGTACCTGTGTGTATGGGTGCCTGTCTGTGTGTGTACCTGTGTGTATGGGTGCCTGTCTGTGTGTACCTGTGTGCATGGTGCCTCTCTGTGTGTGTACCGGTATGTATGGGTGCCTGCAGAAGCCAGAAAAGGGCATCAAATGCCACCCTAGAGTCGGAGTTACAGGCGGCTTGTAAGCTGCCTGACGCTGGTGCTGAAACTGAACTCAGGTTCTCTGGAAGAGCAGCAAGCGCTCCTAACCTTGGAGCCATCATCACTCTGGCTCTGGGAGGCTTAGCAAAGCGCTTATTTGTGTCAGTTTTCCGTGAGCATGCTCTAGGAGCCAGACAAGGGTGTACTTAGGAGCCCATCTAATCAAATCTCTAAGCTCAAGTCTGTGGCCCCCAATCCACAACAGTGCTCAGTCACACCTGCCCTGATCAGCCCCGTGCCACCAAGGCACTTCCATGTGGGCTGGCATCATTATGGGTACAAGGCTGACCTCTGGTGGCCCCACTTCCACTAGTTTGCTCAGATCCTTCATTGATCTAAAAGAGAAAAAAAAGTCCTTTTGGGACCATTGGGAGAACGTGAATCAAGACAAGACGGCCTGCTGGGAGCTCAGTCTGCAAGTAAGACAATTACAGAACGGGGTGGCAGGGTGACAAGGGCAGGGGCAAGTGGGAGTGCAGGGACCAAGATGTCAGAGTGCACCAGCTCACCCAGAGCTCCCGTCTGCTCACAGGGGTCCCCTGGGAGATGTATCCACAAGGCACAGGCTCTTCCGGAGCTCCAGTCTGTCCTCAGGGGTCCCCTGGAAGATGTATCCACAAGGCACTGGCTCACTGCCCTCAGGGGTCCCCTTTAGGAGATGTACCCACAAGCCACCGGCTCATACAGAGCACCCCTCCCCCGGGATGCCCCCAGTCATTTGCTGAGCAGCTAGGCAGGGTTAACACAATGTGGGACCCCTTCTCTCCTCCGCCTGCTGCACTCTGCCTAGCCCTGGGCAAAGCCCAGCACGAGTGGGACACAAGATCATGGTGGAAGAGAGGGAGGTGACAAGACCCCTGGGAAGGGGCAGGCCTATCTGGGAGATGGAGAGACAGGTAAACTGTTCCCACAGGAACAGGGAGGCTGGGGGTTTGGTAGTCAGGGGTTGGAGCTCTCTGCCTGTACCCTAAGGAAGCCGTGCCCCACCGTAGGAAGCCCTGACAGTCTTAAAGGGACCCGCTCAGATTCAACGTCTAAACGTCACTCTATTTCCATGTGGACAATGGACCTGGGGCAGATTGTGTAGGACACTGTTGCTCTGCCGCCATAGCACTAGCTTGAGCAGGGTGTGGCACAAGGGGGATCCTGACCAGCCAGGAAGCAGGGTAAGGTAAGAAGATGGCAGATGGTGAAGAGTCAAAGGTACCCACTTTTGTTTGGGGTAACCAGTGTGTGGGGGCGGGGACTGCTAGCTGCTGCAGAAGGGAGCCTTGAGCTGGGGGAGATAGCTCAGCTAATAGAGTATTTGTTTAGCACGCACGAAACACTGGCATGGTGGCACACACCTGCAATCCAAGCACTCTAGAAGTGGAATCAGGAGCACCCTAAGTTCACGGTCACCTTGGGCCACATATCAAGTTAGAGGCTATGCTAGAGTATATGAGAACCTGTGGGGATGGGAGGGAGGGGAGGCAAACAGGGAACCTTGCTGGAGGAACAGGCTTAGGAACAAGGGAAAGGGGATCCATTTGCCTATTCCCTCATTCAGCACCTTTTATTAAGTGTTTCCCTGTGGGCTGGGAATTGTGCTAGGTGTGGGGGCTGCAGCAGGGAACTGGACAAAAATAGTCTGCGTCCTAACTGATGGAGGAGAGAGGCCAGAAGCAAAAGGCACACGATACAGCCATCCCTCGCTAACCTCAGGGCACTGGTTCCTGGACCCTAGTGGACATGCGCACATGTCTCTCTTCTGTCAAATGGTGCTGTCTGTGTCTAGCCTGACACATCCTCCCAGGGACTTTACAGTCAGCCAGTGATAGGCACTGTGAGAACTCTCTACCTGTGGGAACCAGGCAACCAGGCACTTCTCCGCCAGGAGGCCACCAAGTCAGAGCTCACAGGCAACCCTGACCTATAATGGCATTCACACTCCAGGAGAGAGGGGCCGGCCCCACTGAGCCACTGTGGAAAGCATGGTGCTGGGCTCCGTATCCTGAATTCATTAAGCCACAGACACCAGAGCAATGTGGTTTCCCTTAATTAATTAAAATATCACATAATACTCACTCCCTGATTTAACGTTCATGAGGCCCCCATGAAGGCTGAGAATAAGAATAGCTACCAGAGGAGACCGTTCCCTCCTGGATGACTCTGATTGTCTGACCTACATCCTCAATCTTGGGGGACAGGAGGGTGGCATTTTCTAAAGATAGAAATTAATTTCATCGCAAAATCTGTTGAAAAAAATATCCACCACACTAAAGCCCAGCCCTTTGGTAGTTTACAATAAAAAGTGAACACCTTTGGCGTTGAATATAGGCTATAGAATCACTGCGGTACCCCCTTCTCTGTGGAGAATACACCCCAAGACTCCACAAAGACACCTTTTCAGACTGTGTTTCATCTGTATGTGTGTACATGTTTGTGCAGGTGAATAAGCGTGCATGGTATACAGGTACGCAGCATGTAGGTACACACATGAGTGTGGAAGTGTGACCTCAGAGGTCCTTACTGACCTTATTTTTTTAGACAGGGTTTCCGCTGGCTGGCAGCCTAGTCTTAGCTGTCTAGACAGTGAGCCCCAGGGATCGATCCATCTCTCCCTCCCCAGTTCTGGGACTGCAGAGCTTGCACCACCATGGCCAGCTTTTTCATGTGGGCTCTGCGGATGGATCAAACGCAGGGCCATACACTTGTACAGCAAACACATTAATCTCCCTGCTCACTTATGCTACATTTTTTCCTATACATGTCTATGATAAATTGAAGTTATAGATTAGGCATACTAAGTATCAATAATAATAATAACAATAACAATAATAATTAATAATAATAATAATAATAAACAAGTTTAAAATGCTATCATTAAAATTATGTGGCTGTTATCTCTTTCTAAGTTTCTTTTGGGCAGTGGGCAGCTCAGCCTTCAGAAAGCTCTCACGCCAAAGCTGGCGGGCACCTGGCACACACTATTCTCCCACCTAGCGACTTGCACCTTCTGGTACCTGACCCCCTTCCTCACTCTGTCTCTGGGAGATGAGAGTTCAGAGTGGTGAGTGAAGAAATCACTAGATTCCATGCACTAAAATGCATGAAGATGCAAGTCCAGGAGACTCAGAAGGACCAGGTTGGGAATAGTGGGTTGTTAAATGGTTAATAGTGGATGATTAAGGCTGGTTAAAAACTACAAGTAGGGGGCTAGAGAGGTAGAGCAGCAGTTGAGAACATTTGCTCTTACAAAGGACCTGGGTTTATTTCCCAGCACCCACATGGTGGCTCACAACCATGTAACTCCAATTTCAGAGGAACTGATGCCCTCTTCTGGTCTATGTGAGTACTGCATGCACAGATACATAAGCAAAATGCTCATACACATTCAAAAAAAAAAAACCCTGCAAGTAGGGGGCTAGGCTTGGTAGGGCACACACCTTAAATCTCCGCACTTGGGAGGCAAAAGCAGGCAGATCTCTGTCAGTTGAGGTCAGCCTGGTCTACATATGGAGTTCCAGGTCAGCCTAAACTACACAGTGAGACCTTGTCTCTAAACAACAACAAAACAAAGTAAAAACTGAAAATGGGTACTAGGCAAGGGGGCAGCCACAGCCCAGATGGGAGGAGGGTCGGGTGGAAGTAGCTAATGTAAGCAGAAAAACAGGGGCAAGATGCACGGCAGGATGAGAAAGATGGATGGGCGGGACCTGGATCCAGCATCTGAAGCAGCATTCCCAGGGTGGAGAGAGCAAGGGGTCCACCCCTGCAGACATTAATTGCCAGGGTGCACAGGCTGCAGCATCACGACATCTATTCAAACAGGGCTGGGTGTGTAGGTAACTATGCTTCAAATGGCGACGGTCGTGGCACGTGTTCTGGCTCCCAGAAGGGCCCCTGGACCTCCCAGAGCGAAAAGCCACTGGGCTGAACTATCATGTTGATTCACTTTTTTTTTTTTTTTTTGACATTGGTGAACGTTTCAGACAACGTAGCATGCATTGCTTACCTATGTCACTCAGGTGGGACACATAACATAACCCAGCCCCAAAAGGTCCCGACCCTCAGTACTTCCACCGGGAGCTGCATCCAATGCAGATCTGAGGTGACCAAGTGATTCTGCATGTTCTGCATGCTGCAATTACCACCATCATGTAAGCAAAGTAGGTATCACCTTCTCTGCACTACACAGGTGTCTCCAAGGTGACATCCTTCTGATGTCATCTCCGACCCACTCAGTTCACAGGACGTTAAGAGCAGGCTCTCAGACAATCATGATGGGGGAACTGAGAGCGGCAGGAGGGGCCAACTCAGGTGTAGACACAAGCAGATCCCCTGGCTGTCCCATCCCCTGACAGCAACTTCCAGTGTCCTTTCCGATTTTACACAGAACAAGGGTTCCCACATTACCCACTTGAGGACACAGAGCCCACAAAGGACCTGGACTTGCCCAGGGTCACACAGTAAATATGCACATCGACACCCTGTTTCCAGAGTCTCCAACCTGTCCCCCTCTGCGTGGGTAGGACACGAAGGTGACAACATTCCAGCATTTCAAACTCGGATCTGCTAAGATTGAAGGCAGCAACCCAGTTCTAACAAGAACTCCAAAACATAGGGCCAGCCACATGCAGCAAGAGTGTGAGAGGAAGCCAGAAGCCAAGCAGGAATGAGCTTTGGGCCCAGCAGGTGAGGTGGTGTCTCTCCTCCCCTCCCTGGTTCAAGGTCATCCTGGGGAAACTGAGCCAGGGAAGTGGCTGAGTTCCGCCCCCACTCAAAAGCTGTTGCCTCTGTCAGAGCACCTGCTTCCTGAGCCTGGCTGCTGCAGCAAGGCAGAAGGGCAGAGATCCCTGCTCTTTCCGCCATGGCTGGGCCCATGCATTGGGCAGCATCTTGTGAACAGTCAGGCCTGTCCACAGTGAGGGGCCTCCAACCCTGATGGTAAGAATCCACAGGCAGCTGGGTGCATGTCTTTAATCCCAGCACTTGGGAGGCAGAGGCAGGTGGATTTCTGTGAGTTCGAGACCAGTCTGGTCTACAGAGTGAGTTCCAGGACAGCCAGGGCTACAGTGAAACCCGGTATCAAAAAAATTAATTAAAAAAATAGAAAGAGAGAAAGGAAGGAAGAAAGAAAGAAAGAAAGAAAGAAAGAAAGAAAGAAAGAAAGAAAGAAAGAAAGAAAGAGTAGTCCCCCTAGAACCTGCAGACCAGAGAGCAGATAATCTTTTTTCCTTTTCCTCATCAAGTGGGGCTTCTGCCTGGGTAAGGACAAATGCACTGTACTTCAGTGTGACCCCGCCACCTACAGATGCCACCCAGTTTCTTTTCTTCAGTGTGCCAAGCAGAAGTCAGGTGTCTGCTGTCTGCCTGCTGGGAGAATACTGGTTTAACATGTGTGCGGCTTGCTCAAGCAGCTCCTGAGTCAGGCAGAGGGTCCTACCTACAGCTAAATCTCCTCACAATGGGGAGAAGGAGAAGCAGAAGAGCCACCGAGCGGCACATGCCAGGAATGAAGTGACGACTTTGAAAAGAAGGCCCAGGCCCTACTCCTAGGGCCACGTCACTCAAAGAGGGTAGGGCCACAGGGAGCTCAAGGAGTTTTCAGTCCAAAGCTGCGGTCACAGGTGGAAACCACAGCCCAGTCACCTCGGACAGGGCAAGGGACCCCCTTCCCTCATGACACACAGTCACAGATCACCCACTAAGTCACAGACACCAAGTCACAAGTCGGTCAGCACATGTCTTGTTTTGAGCCCTTTAGAATTACAAACACACAGTGTGCGACCCATCCTGGGGCAGAAAGAGTTAAAAAAGGAATTGTTCTAGAACAATTCATCCCCCCAAAATATAAAAAAGCTACATGCATGTGTCTCCCCAGGGTCTGCCCTGCTAAAAACTACATCTGTGTAAGAATCTAGTGTGCATTCCTTTCTTAAAAAACATACAAAAAAGCAGTCATCGACAGGCAGTCTCCCCGGATTTTCACAGAGCAAAATGATCCACTCCTTGATGTCGTCATCATGTTGTGACCGGTGTCTCCAGAAGTCTGGGAAGGAAAGGGGGGGCATTAGAGGCAGAAGCTTGCTCTGTTGTAATGATCTGTGTGTTACATGCGAGGTGGAGGGCGTGATGCTGGGGTCCAAAGCCCTCCTCACTGAGGGATGAAGCCAGGGCTGATGGGGTGCAGGGCAATCCTGGAGCAGTGAGAATATTTAAGACCAAAGGCCAGAAATTCCAGGGAAGCAGACTCCAGCTTATAAGCAAGGACGTCTCAAGCCCTAAGAAGCTCCGAGATGGCTGTACGGTGGTTGTAAGCATTTCATTCCAGGAGGCAATAACCAAGAGCTGGCCAACAGTGCCTGCCTGCTGTAGAGGGAGCTCAAGACATGGATGTAAACCACGTTATTATAAATGATATAAAACAACCCATATCCTCATGTGTATCATACGTAATAGGAAACTTGAGTATTAGGAATACAACTTGTAAGATCTGATTTCCCAGCCTTGCTGAAGTCCTATGGGTTTACACTTCCATGTTTTTCTCTCTGTTCCTAGGATCTCTGACGGCCTACAGATACCTGTCCTTCAATCCCAGTGCCACTTCCTCGGTGACATCTTTCCTTCAATCTCCCCAGTGTAAAGACTCTCGTGTCTCATATGCCCATGGCACTCCCCGAATGGTGGTGATGGTTGTCATTTCTCCACACACCCTACAGAACTGACAGAAGGCAGTCCAACGAAAGCAGTCAAAAGGAGCAAGGGGTTAGAACCACAGCAAAATCCTTCTGTTTTTAAGAATGTCTATTCCAGATGGCTCGGCAGCTATGTGCACTGGCTGTTCTTGCAGGAGACCTGGATTCAGGTCCCAGCACCCACATGGCAGCTTACAACCATCTGTAACTTCAGTTCCAGGGGACCCAATGTCCTCTTGTGGTCTCCACAGTATTAGACCTTGCTGGTCAGTCTTGACAGTGTTATCTGTTCATGACGGCAACTCCCATACCTGTGAGAGGATCAGGCTGCCCCTTGGCTCTGGTGAGTGTGTGTGTGTGTGTGGTGTGTGTGTGTGTGTCCCACTTCATCCTCCTAGCACAGTTGTGTGACTTGCCATGGCCAAAGATCCATCCACAAATATGACATCACTTTGGAGCAGAAACTTGCAGAAACTTGATGTGACTACGTACTCAGCTCCTGCTCATCTGTCTGCCATAAGGATGGACATGACCCGCCCTGAGGCTGCTGCTCCAACCTGGTTTTCATTGAGAAATCAGTGGAGCAGCAGTTGCATCTCTCATGCTACTGGGAGGGAGACAGAAATGACGAGGGCTGTGTACCGTGTTCCTCACAGGAGGTCAGCTGGAACTGGGGAGCGGAGGCTTTTGTATCTGCTCAGATCGAGGACTGTCACGGTGCCGTGGGACTGGGCCTCGCCAATAGCATTGGTCGCGTGACAGTGGTAGACTCCCTCGTCTTCCTTCCTCAGAGGGTTGATCTAGGAATACAACAGACAGGTTATACGACTGCGCGTGGCCCACATCACAGTCAAGACGGACGGCCTTATTCAGCGCTCTTTCTCTTCAGGCAAGGTTCTCGGACTCACTATGTGGCTGAGGAGGACCCTGAACTCCTGATCTTCCGGTTTTCACTTCCAGCGTGCCAGAATGAGAGACCTGTGCTACCACACAGGATTTCCACGGTGCTGGCAAACCACCGCAGGGCCTCCTGTGTGCTAAGCAAGCACACACCCTCCCCCCCCAACTGAGTCACGCCCCAGCCTGCACACAGTTCACAATGACAGAGCTGCTCGGTTGTTGCTTTTCAGAATCGGACTCTGCCTCCTTAGGGACCCTCCTGAAGGGCCTGCTCCTTGCTGTGGCTCTTAGTTTCGGTGGCTTCTCTGTATTCTCAGCCTTTATTGTAAGCTGCCTGGCCTTTCACTAAAGGTGACAAGGGCTGACTTTGAGGGAAAAAAATGCATAAATCTTAAGGACAAACATCTACCCACCAGAGAAGACTGCCAAGGGTTCTTTTTGGGGCAGCCTTTACAAGAAACCATCAAGAGACCTTGTTCTCAACTTTTTCCACACATAAAAAAAGAGAGAAATGCTTGATTGGAAAAGGCCATACACACTCTGCTGTGTTCCCAGTGCCTCACCCAGAACTGGTGGAAACCGGCAGATGTCCCCTGAGAGCTTGCTGGAGTTCACCACCACGTACACACCCACTCCCGGCTCTTTTGGCTTCTCCTGTAGCAACAGCTCTACCTACCACAAACCATTACATGGTCGGGCAGTCAGACACACAGTATCATTGAACTCACACCAGCGAGGGTGTGAGGGTGTCGTGTATGAGTTTCCGTGGAGACTGAAACATTCCACCCTGCAGTGAAGCTCCTTAAACAGGAAGGTAGACAAGAGTATCAGGAAGTCCCTGAAACCGACCAGATTCACTAGGCTCCTCCCTGCCAGAGTAGGCATTGAAAGAGGAGAGTCCCCCTCAGATGGAAAGAAGCTGAGCTGCAAAGGCCCTTGGACCAGGCTAGCTGCCTGGAAGAAGCAAAACCCCCCTGAGCTGCCTGCAGGTTGTGCAGTGTGACCAGGTTCCCAGGTCTGTGAGGGTGGGCTTGGTGGTGCAGCTGTTTTGAGTTAGTTCCTATTAGTAACCCTAATAAAATTCATTGGTTCACCATTCACCAAACTGGACTTTGATGGTATCCATACTTTAGTCTGTTATGGGAATCCCTATCTGGGGTGTGTGTGTGTGTGTGTGTGTGTGTGTGTGTGTGTGTGTGTGTGTGTGTAGAATCTCCCCAGGAAAAGTTTTGTCACGCAACACAGGGGAGAAGGGTAGGTGTTATTGATCTCATTTTATAGAGGCTCACAGGTATGCCAGAGGCTGTTAGGTCACAAGAAGCTAAGGCTAAGAAAGCAACAGTGACTGTCCAACCTCAACCTTGCTCCCATTGGTGTGATTTTTTTTTTAAATAAATGACATTCCCTTATTTTAGCAAAAATGTTTTGAGCCTGGTTAACAATGCCCTGCAGGGGCTCCGGTTCCTTCTCTACCTGTGGCCTTAAGCAGGTGCATTAGTCTCTCATGGTTGTTGTAACAAGTAGTCCCAAGTTTAGCAGTTTGATACAACATAAATTTATCACCTTCAGTGTGGGTCCAGCATGCTCACATCAGGGTATGTTCAGCATCCCTAAACCTTGAGGGGACAGTGTGCTTTCTTGCCTTGGCCAGCTTCCAGGGGATACCGGCACAGTTAAGGCACCATCCTCCACTGTCAGTTCAGTAACAGTGGGAGCATCTGCCAAACTTCTGCCTCCTTCTCCCTCATATAGACTCACCTTTAAACTAGTCTGGCCTGGGTAATCCATTAAGTTTCTTAAGACCCTAATGCATGTGACTTACCTGCGAATCTCCCTGGGCAATCTCATCTAAAAGCCTTAAAGCCCCGCCCCCTTGCCACATGGAACAGCCCATTCACAGCTGGGCACTGGGACATTTTGGGGGCCACTGCAGCAGGTAATTTATTGTGGTGGTTTGAATGCAACTGGCTCCCATAAGCTCATAGGGAGTGGCACTATTAGGAGGTATGGCTTTGTTGGAGTGGGTCATGGCCTTGCTGGAGGAAGCGTGTCACTGTAGGGGAGAGCTTTGAGGTTTCCTATGCTCAGGATACTGTCCAGTGGCTCAGTCGACCTCCTGTTGCCTGCAAGATGTAGAATTCTCAGCTTTTCTCCACGTCAGTCTAAACGCTGCCATGATCCCCACCATGATGATAATGGACTGAACCTCTGAACTCTAAGTGAGCCACCCCAATTAAATGTTTTCATTGATAAGAGTTGCCTTGGTCAAGGTGTCTCTTCACAGTAATAAAGACCCTAACTAAGATACTTACACTCTTGGGAGCTATCTAACCTGCCCTGCCTACTCCAGAGGGTCCACTGGGACATAGACAGGGGCAAGGTGGATCTGGTGGCACACAACAGTTACTCTGTGGGCTGGAGCAATGGGTTCAAGAATTTGTGGTCAGCCTGGGCAACATAGTGAGACCTTGTCTCAAAATAACATTTTAAATGTTTAAAAATTACACTTATTTATTTTGTGTATATGCATACACACACACACACACACACACACACACACACACACACGTATGGCAATCAGAGGACAGCTTGCAGAGTCAGGTCTCTCCATCCTCCATGTGGGTCCTGGGGATTGAACTCAGGTCAAGCACCTTTACCCACCAAGCCATCTTACCAGCCTTCAAAATAAGAATTTGAAGTGAGGTCCTGGGTTCAATCCCCAGCAAAGCCAAAAGGAAAGAGTAGGGAACAGTTTTAAAAGTGTAGCGTGTCACGGGAAGACAAGGGCTGAGCTGATACTATCTGAAGAGTTTCTGAACCCTGATAAACTTCTCCGCCGATGTAATAATTCGAATCATCAGACCGAATTAGAAAAAGCCGAGGTTTAATGGATACAAACGCTCCCAGAAGGCTTTCCAGCCCCGCAGAGAGGAGCTGGGGAAGGAAGACCAGAAAATCACAGGTTTGTTCTCTGGGGTCGGGACAGGCGGGGCAATTTAAATACCCTGTGGGCGTGGTCTTGAGCATCTCTGGGGAGGGGTCATTGTTTGGCTGGCTTTCTCGGAGATGGAGTCCAGACTAAGGCAACTCCCAGGGGAGGGGGCTTGGGATGGAACATCCACCTGAATAATATCCAATAATCCAAAACACTCACCAAAATCCAGGATGTGGTCTCATGGTCAGAAGGGCCCCCACGCACCTGGACAGCTATATTGACATGATCTCCGGGCAACTCCTCCAACTCCTCAGTGCCCTCAGGAGAACCCACGACCTATACGAGGCAGAGAAAGCATACACAGTTTAAAAAATAATTCTGAGCCAGGCTGACCCCACAGGCCTCTGGCCATCTGCAACCTCCCTGGACTCCATTGCAGAAATCAAAATGCCTGTCATTCTTAGGCAAATAACTCAGGCTTCCTTGATTAAATACGGTCTATTCGGACAGCGCCGCCTGCTGGACATTGAGGTTGCCAAAGGGTAGAGGAGGGTGGGAACAGCTGTGAATTTCACAGCCCTCATCAGGGCTGTTGGGGGAAGGGACCAAGTAAAGTTGTGACCTTTGCCAGTCTCTCAGAACCAACTGTCAGTGTTCAGGACAGGATTGGGTCTCTGTTATCAATCAGGACGGGATTGGGTCTCTGTTACCAATCTGTTGTCTAAGGACCCAGCAGCTGAGAGTTCGCCAGCTAGCAGAGCTTTCTAAGCACCGAAGCGACCAAATGAACAAATGGCATGGGAAAGAAAGCTACCCACTCCTTTGGAGAGAGCTCTGGGGTGGCAGCTTGGTGGCACAGAGCTGGAGTGTCTTTGTTAATCCTTCGGCCCACATATAAACACACCTAAGGAAAAACTGTTACCACCCCCGGCTCCTTCTGTCTCTGGTCTTCTCTCCCACGTTCACAACCCATGGGCACAAGCACACAGACAAGTTTAGACACGCTTGGAGAAAATTACCTTCTTCCAGGTGATGACCGGGGTGGGCACAGCCTTCACCTCACAGGAAAGGAACACTTGAGCCCCAGTGACATTGTGAACATCTCGAGGGGGCATAAGGACCACAGGAGCTGGGAGAAGACAAAGAAAGGAACAGCCCTTTACTCTGTCAGTCAGGAGCCCAACCCTGGGCTCTGAGGGCTCACAGGAAGCCCTTCGAGGAGGGAGCGGCAGCTCGTACTCTTAGGCCTAGGATCTGCAAGCCGGCCTACAGGGGGAAAATGTGTCCAGATGTCCAGTGGTCAGTGGTAGAGTTTAGGTCTCAACACGCCCTCTCCCCGAGTCCCCCCAACACCTCAGCTACCATCTGCTTATTTACTCTGGTTACGTAGCTCTTAACACTGAGCCGTCTCACCAGCTCCCAAGATTGAATTCTTTACATGAAGATAAACAAACGCATCCATCGCCTTCGGGTGCAACCTTGCTCTTAGCTTCAATGATTGGTAAAAATTACACACACACTAAAGAACTGTTTTAAAGTATATTTCTTGATGATTTATTATCAATAAATATTTGGTGCTTTTCTGCGTGCTTACTTTACTTAGGATCACATAGGGATTTCTCAGGTCCTGCAAGGGAAGGCTTAAGAACCCTGAGGGTTAGGGATAGTGTCAAGTCAAGTTACCAAGGGCAGAGAAGCTTTTCTGCCTCCGTGTACAGGGGGCTCAGAGAAGAGAGACTTGGGGTTTTGTTTCTTTAAGAGGACCTGAGAGCCTGCAACACAGCTTAGACCCTTAGCTCACCCTTCACACCTAGCTTCTTAACATACCAGGGATCTCTTCAGCTGGCATCAAGTCTCATCTTGAGATACCTTGATGCTCTGACCTTTCCTGTGCACAGGTCATATTGCCCCTATTCTTCCCCAACTCCAACAGGGGGATTTCTTACGAATCCTGCAGGCCTCACCACATAGTCAAGTCCTAAACAAGGGTTCTGTTCATATTTGACCAGCTGCATCCCAGCTGGCCTTGGGGGTCCAGGACTCTCTACCTGGTCTCACCAGCAAGACAGCAAGCCCAGCCATGAAGTCTGGCAAGGCCAAGGCCTGGCCAAGAGAAGGCTGTCAGCTCTTGCTTCTTCTCTACTGACTTGAGGAGACCCTTGCTTCCCTGGGCCGTGGAGTGAACCAGCCATGGAAGGAGAGAGCAATTGCTGCAGTGGACTGACATGTGAGAGAGAGCCAGGGGCAGAGGTGGCAGAAAGATCACTAAGTGGAGAAAACACGGCACACGAAAGAGGAATGCCACCGTTCTGGAGTCAGCGAACCAAACGGTATGGCAGGGCCTGTGCCCACTGGGATGTGGCTACCATTAGATAAGAGAACAAAGGGAAAGGGACAAGGTCGGTCACGGTGAAGGATGCAGGGGTGACAGATGGCGTGGGCCGCCCTGTGCGTGCTAGGGATCAAACCCGGTCCTCTGGAAGACCAGCTCTTAACTACCAATCCAACACTGAAAGGAGACTGGTATAGCCCCTCCAGACACGGCGAGGGCAGACCTTGTCAAGCCAGCGCCTGAGTATTTGCACACCTCCAGGGATGGAGAGCTCACTACCTACAGAGCCAGGCCCTTGGAGGGCTCTCTGATCAAGTTCACGTTCGTAGGAGATGCTTCCTTCCTCTGTCCTCACCACCGACGATGCCAGCGCTGGAGTCCTTGGCATAGTGGTCCTCCAGTGAGCACAGGCTGCCATGCCCACGCCAGGCCACCTATCCTTGCAAACAGCCCACGCTTTCAGCTCTGCCCACACGACTGCTCTCCAAGGCGGTGTCTAAACCCACAGCCAAGATTGCAGCCAGTGCTCCACTGAAGAGAGGCCCCAAACTTGCAATGTGCCCTGCGGTCACAGGGGCTGCCTGGCAGAAGCCCCATCTGCCACAACAAAGAGGGGCTAATTTATTCACATCCTCCTGCCAGCACCTCCTCACAGCCACACAGGCGCTTCCACCCACAAGCCTGTCCCCAAAGGGCCGTGGGACAGCCACACCGCCCAATTCCAGAGCCTTCAATAGGTTCCAGAGGGACGCTCCGTCAACGTGTCTCACTTCCCTTCAAGTCAAGTCATACATTTTAAATGAGACTTCATCACTCCCTTTCAGGTCTAAATGAATAAACCAGTAAATCACATTTCCTGCGCGCTCCTCGAGAGTCCCCGTTCCCTCTCCTTCAATAACTACAATTAAGAAGGACTGTCTAGGGAAAGCTGCCTTTGCCACCGCTTTCACGGCAGGAAGCACCATTTCTTTTACAAAAGAGCCGCACCCCCCCCCCCCCGCCCCGCTTTCAGCGTTAAAGCGACCTTTCCCAATGCATTTATTTATCTGTAAATTCGCATGCTGCACACAACTCATTCCGGTGCGCAGATCCCCGCTGGACTGATGCAGAGGGCTGGGAAGTCACCGTTGGAGACAGAGCGGTTCTGTGGCCTTGTAAGATCTCCTCAGGCCCCTGCTGTCAGTCATCTTCTTTTAATTTGGATTTATCTGGCATTAAATTTGCATTCTTAGCTGTAACAGCTCTGCACAATCAATAACACTTGCGGTAATAGTACAGCTGTTCACGCCTTCCTCTCCAGCAGTCCTATTGGATGCCAGAAGGGGGAGCTGCACAGAGCTAGCCCAACCTCATTGGTGGGGGGTGTGATTCCTCTTTCTGATTATAGAGGTCAAACCCCACCTCAGTGCTGTTACACCATCTTGTCTTCCCCCCCAGAGGACTCTCCTGCATCCCCACACCAGCCCCGGAAGTTGGTGTTTTACCTCCCATTTTACAGCCGGGAGCTCAGGCTTAGAAAGGCGAAGAGCCTAGAGGAACAGGGGCTCAAATTCCCCGCCTCCCCTCCCCTGGTTCCATACAGTTCCATACTAGCTTTGAAACGGAGACAACTGTTATTTTGGTGGGTTCCATTCTAGAAGAGGAGGGCAGCTCTTAAGAGATCGTGTCAAGGGGTCCCAGGCATAGTGTTTTGCTGGGAGGCCTCATGGCTTACAGGGTAGAGTCAGAAAGTCACAAGCTGTGACAAGGCCAGGATCCAGAGCCAACCCACCAGAGAGGATCCAGGCACCAGCTCCCAGGGAGAACTACACAGGGCACAGCCGTGGGTTGAGGCACTACCGTGAAGTGTTGTGTAATTGGAAAGCTCATGAGGGGCTGGCTACCAGTGTTTCAGTGAGGACTGATCACACAGGAATTGAATGATGAACCAAAGTCTCAGATCCTCAGATGGGTGGATAAGTGACCTCTAAAGTTCATTTGTTGGAGACTGAGTTCCTAGTGTTGTTGTGGTGGTGGTGGTGATGATGGTGGTGGTGGTGGGTTGTGGATGTGGTGGTGTTGGTGGTGGGGTGATTGGGTGGTGGTGATGGTGGTGGTGGTAGTGATGATGGTGATGACAATGGTGGTCGTGGTGGTGTTGGTGGTGGAGTGATGGGGTGGTGGTGGTGATGGTGGTGGTGGGTTGTGGAGGTGGTGGTGATGGTGGTGATGACAATGGTGGTCGTGGTGGTGGGGTGTGGAGGTGATGATGGTGGTGGTGGTGGTGGTGTTGGTGGTGGGGTGATGGGGTGGTGGTGGTGAGGGTGGTCGTGGTTGTGGGGCTGTCCATTCAAGAAGTGAAGCCCAGCAAGAGGTCTTCAGATCACCCTAAGTACGGTCTCAGAAGGGACTGTAGGGTTCTAGCGCCTTCTCTCTTCTGCCTCCTGCCTTGGGAGGGGAGCAGTGTGCTCCATCACACATTCCTGCTGTGTTGTGCTGTTCTCGCCAGGGGCTAAGAGAGAAATGGGGCTGTGGATTCTGGACTGGAACCCCAGGACCAGGAGTCAAGCCAGAGCCTTTCTGTCATAGTCACTGGCGGTATTCATGGTGATGAAATGTCAGCATGGACCACACTCTGCCATTTAGGCAGTGGGCCACTCTCCTTGAGAGTTCCGGGAATGGTTTGCTTTCCTTAAGTCCAGGTTCTTCGGGGCCAGTCACTGGCCAGCCTTGCCAGCTGTCATGAAGTGGTAGTCTCAGGCATTATTTGGTCTCTATTATCCACACATCACCTCCCAGCAATGCCCATGAGGGACCGCCCATAACACTAGCAGGGCAACTCTGGCCCGCACACTACTTATGTGTGATAGCAGGGTTGCCAGTGACTCCCAGAGGCAAGAAGGACGGTATGGTGGGCAGGACTGAAGGAAACCCACGTAAAGTTCTGTCTATGCTGAGTGTTCAGTGCCATGCTTTAGTCTCAGCTGGCAGAATAGACACAGGTGCCCATCCTCCTTGGAACCTGAGTCAGGCCATGGCTGTCTGGCACTCTTCCCATTAGGTCTGTGGCAAGACAGAGACATTATGGTGGAAGGGCAGAATGGAAGAAAGCTGTTCGTCTAATGGCTGCCAGGAAGCAGAGGAAGGAATAGAGATGGTTCTTGGGACAAGATTTCCCCTAAGCCATGGATCCCAGTTACTTCCTCTAGTTAGGCCCCACCTCCCAAAGACTCCATCACTCCCAGGGGAGCCGCAGATGGGGACTAAAGCTTTATTTTAATACACAAATCTTCCAGGAAAACTTCATATTTAAGCCACGACATACCTGCTGCCTGCCCTCCACAGGCTGAAATGAGGAACACTTGTGGGCCCATTGCAACCTTACACGGTGTCCTAAGGAGGGACCCAGAGACACAGTAGTAGCCCATGCTAATCAGAACAGACCTTTCTTTTTGCTTGCAGCCCTCTACTGACCTCTAGTGACAGGTCCTATCTGGTGGTACCACAGGCTATAACCCTCAACCCTGAGGGTCTCCAGAACTCAGAAAAACTGTAATAATTCAACACCCTTCAGGCTGGAGCTGGATGGCAGCGATCTTCAAAGAGCCCAGGACATAACTTCTCACCTCCGGGATGTGAGTGTTGCCATCATCCTGGAAGGAGCAGTGTTTTCCTTCCTGTCTACCTTTGACTGGAATAAAGTGTCTTTTCAGGGAGGCCAGTGGCTCCAGGCCAGTCCAGGCTTCTAAGTGGGTAAGTTCCATCTCTCTAACTCTTCCCGGCTCAGTACTTGCTTCCTTCTCATGCTCGCAGCAGCCAGGACATCCAGGGTGGCACAGCTCCATCCATCCCAGGGCTAGACAGCAGGTCACAGCCACTCAGTTGTGTGTGGTGGGAGGAGGTAGGACCTCTCATAGGCAAAACAGTGCCAGAGAGACTCGGCCACCTGGGAGTCCAAGTGCGAGGCGGGTTGCGAACCATTGTCTGCTCGGGAAGAGGACAACACTGCCCCACACCCTGGCATGCGGGAACCTAATGACGGTATCTGTGTCCGCTGTGTGGGTCTGCCCAGATGAAAGGACTTGCCTTATTATCACTACATGTAGTGATTTGCCTCCCTACCCCTTCCATTAGATAGGTCCTTGGTGGCTGAAATGAAAGATCATCCTACATGCCGCAGAGATTTAAGTTAATGGTGTCGTGGAAAGCAAGAATAGCCCGAGTCGTCCCCCAGGACCCTATCTGCTCGTATTAAGAGACGCACAAGCAAAAAATTTAATGATCAACGTGCCAAACAGGCTTGATAATTTATGCTTATAATCACGGTTGGATGTGGAAGGAGCCCCAGCTTAATCCCACTGCCTGCAGCCTGCGACTCAAATCCCCTCCCTCGGCATTCATGAAAGGCTTTGGAACACGAGGCCCCTTCCTTTGTCCCTCTCACAAAGTGGCATTCACCGCCTCCTCTGGTTACCTGGTAACAAGTACCTCGGGCTTGTACATGGAGGAGGAATTCCAACCAAGGTGAATTCTCTGAGATTCTGGAGCTCAAGCTCTCTCGGAGAAGCTGCTGGGGCCCAAAGCCCTACAGGCCGGAGATGGACAGCAGCAATCTGCCAAGAACTAGGCAGACTGACCTGGGGCCCTGCCTCAGCTGGGGCCGGCCATCTAGCTTCAAGAAATCCCTTTTGGTGTGTCTCAATGTTCCCTTTTATTAAGGCAGTGGTTCTCAACCTGTCTGTTGAGACCTGCTGGAGGTCGAATAACCCTTTCATAGAGGTCACCAAAGACCATCGGACAACACAGATATTTACATTACGATTCATAACAGTAGCAAAACTACAGTTATGAAGTAGCAATGAAAATAATTTTATGGTTTGGGAGTCACCACAACATGAGGAACTGTATTAAAAGGTTGCGGCATTAGGAAGACTGAGGGTCATTGTGTTAAGGGGTTAGGTTAAGACCTCCCTGCTCTCTCCAGTGACTGCAAAAATCAAGGACAGCAATGCATGCAAAAACAATGTCTAACAATAAAACAGTCACACATAGGTCTTCAATGTACAGGGCTCAAAGGATGCTCTCAATATTAGGCAGTGGGCAATTCTGAGCAAAGGCTTCTGGGAAGGGCATCATCTAGATCCAAACACCGTTTGCCACCACTGTCCCGTGGGGGCATCACTGGTCTCCACTGGGAAGGGGCTAATCAATATGTACGCACTCTCACTCCATTAAAGTGGAAGTGCCTGGGTGCCGATGACGCCTGGGAGGAGCTGAGCAGGAGCGACTGTCACCAATACTGAAGTAAAACTGTCTGTTTCCTTTCAAAGGGGGTCCCCTGGGGCTTTGTTAAAAGTGCTCCTGCTGTGTCTCTTGAATTAAAGATGGCTTGAGGGCAGCCCAGGATGAGGTGTAGCCGGAGTGTGGAAACAGCTCCCTGTACAGAAGCCCATGCCTCCCTGAGACTGGAGGCTGGGACCACACAAGCTTGTGAAGACAGAGGTGACAGGTAGAAGACAATCAGGCCCGTCAGGTCCGAGGTGGGTGACACAAACCCTGGTGGAAAGGACAGCTGAGCTCAGGAGTGCCAAAGTCTGCCACTAACGAGGTGCTGGAAATTGGCTTCTGAATTGCTCCCTTTGGCTCTGAGGGCCTCTTTATTCTCCAGGCTGGAGCCCAGGGCGAGCCTCGGAGCCCATAGATCAGAGCTGAGGGGCTGGCACATTTACTTGTCATTTGGTAATTTTCAGTGAATTAGGGGTGTGGGTTTTCCATCTGCCATCTGTCTGTACTCTGGTAACCATAGCAACCACCATCTGCCCGACTTAATATTATCAAGTCCACTCCTGAAAGAGTGCTGGACAAGGGGTTGGGACCTGGGAGGCGGCAGCCTTTCGTGGACATCTTGGACTAGTCCCCTGCGTCTTGGGTCTCTGGGTCTCCTCTGCGTAAAGGTGGCTTTGCACTAAGTGCCTTGAAGGGGCCTTTCTCCTAAGAACAGAGTGCCCCTCCAGGGAAAAATTACCGAAGCCCATCACCACTGGGAAGCTCTGGGGGGCCTGGTCAGCATTTCTTCTGTGTCCTGTGTGTGCCATTAGTGTTACCTGTCTCAGACAAAGGGAACTGCCTGGGAGCTAACTGCTGAGGCGGCAGATTGCAGCCAGTGACAGAACTCCAAGAAGGGAAGTCGGGACTGTGTTGGTGTCTAGGGCAGACACAAGCATTCCAAGCAGAGAGGGAATAACAATGCCTCCCCGGGGGCCCTTGTGACTGGACAGGGAAAAGACCAGGCTCTATGTCACTAGGGGAGCCAGGAACTATCCAGGAGTACCCCCACCTCCCAATCAGCACTGTCCCCCAATGAAGCATGGACTAGGAAAGAGTCATGGTGACTTTTCTGAGTAACCCAGCCTGCTTCATCCCTCACAGGATAGCACATGCCATGTTTCCCCGGATGGTGCACTTCCTTCCCTGTCTCCATCAATCCACCAGAATCCTGGATCTGAGCACGTTGCTATGGAGTGTTTGAAGGGAGAAGAGAGTAACACAATACCAAGCAATGTTTAAGGCCTGGGAAAAGGGCCACCAGGTGTTTTTCTTGAAGCACTAACTTGGGCATTTGGTTTAGACTTCATCTCCCAGCTCAGGCCAGAAAACTCGAGAAGCCTGAAGTACAGCCTGCATGACAGCATCCTGGGGACCAGCCAACCCATCACACTTACCACACTTATCATCCAGACAGGATAGATGGGCTGTACTCTGAAAACTCCTGGCCATGTCAAACTCACACACAGACAAAATAAGCTAACTTTTCCTGGACACTGATGTTTTAGTTTTTAGGGTTTTTTTTTTTTTTTTTTTTTTTTTTTTTTTTTTTTTTTTTATTTTTAAATTATCCAAGACAGTCAGTGATCCGTTAGGGTACCAGGGAGCTGTGCAGTGTGGTGCTGAGCTTTGAAGTCCCTGGCAACCCAGAGCTTTCTGTTCATTTAAGTGTCTTAAAGCAAGACACTTCAAATCACTTGCACTCTAGACTGGGCCAGACGCTGCGGTCCCATTATCTTCTCAGAGCTCAAGTTTCCGAAGGACTCATCTGACATCTGACGGAAGCTCCCAGGGCCTTGTTTAGTCTGGGTCTCACTGGATGCCCAGGATCCTGGTTCTCTGTCTTGGTGACTCTTCAATCCTATGTGGCCCTCCTGCTGTCCGGAACTGCTCACCTTCCCTTCCTCTCTATTCAAGCAACGCACTTGACCCAGGACCCACTCCAATCCCGTTTTCAATTGCGATATCAGGTTCTTAAGCATCCACACTCCTGCTTGCTCTAGGGCTGGAATCTCCATGAAGTGGGGAAGGCGGCAGGCAGGGTGTTAGATTTCGCCCCATTCTTCCCCAACATGAAATTAAGATGCGAAATATTGCTCCTGGAGGGGAGAGTGGGGCCCAAGTGGTGTCCACTTCTATGTAATAAAATTCTTTGTCCCACACCTTAGAGCATTGGGATCCCGCTTTTCCCATCTGCCTGGGTCTTTCGGGGTCAAACCCCACTCACCGAACTCGCAGGGGCCATCGCGTGCCTTGTGCAGGTGGCCAGGGTGCACGCGGGGAGCGTGCCGGGCGCGCAGACGTAGCGCGCAGATGCTGGAGTAGGAGCGGCCGTCGGAGCCGCAGACCGTGCCGCGCTGCGCGCACACGCAGAGTCCCGTGCCCTCGGGCGCCGTCTCCGCGGCGCGACTCGCACATACCAGGCCTGGACCACAGCGTGCGCCCACCCGTCCCCCACAGCTCGCGCCCTCGGAGCCCAGGCAGCGCGCACAGCAGCCGCACTCGTCTCGCGCGGCGATCCAAGGCGCTGGGCAGGGCGAGGGCTCGGGGCAGCGATCCAGCCGGCACGGGCCGCACTCGGGGTGTAGTCTGCCCGCGTCGCGGAGCCCGAGGCTCCGGGTCAGTGACGGCAGCAGCAGGAGCAGCAGCGGCAGACGCGGCATGGCCGGCTCCCGAACGGACGGCAGCTGCGCCTCTGCTCCGCTTAGCGCTCGGCGCGTGCAAAGCCACCGCGCCCGCCCCGCGCCTGCTGATTGGCCCGGCCTGCACCGCGGGGCGCCCCTCGGCCCGGGACCAGCTCCGCGCGGCCCTACCCGCGCACCCAACTGCAGGGAAGTCTCCAGAACAGCTCTGCCACCTCCGATTGAACTCAGGGGGAGACCCAACCGGGTCCAAACGACTACTTGTCCGTCAGTCCCGAATATTATGACTCTCGATCCTCCCACCAGAACGCCCCATTTTATTTTGTCCTCTTTCCAGTTTTGTTTGATATAGGGACTCTGTAGTTTAAGATGTCAGACTTTATAAATAGATGGCTAGTTTTCCTTCTCGACTCTAATCTCAGGTGATCAGGTTCTTGGGTATGTTTTCAGGAATTGTTTCTGCCAGTACAAGCGTGGATGAGCACATAGCCCACTCCCCTCATGTAAAACACCCACCGACACGGAAGGACAGAGTGCTGCACGCACGGCTTTGCGCTTGGGTTTTTCTGCCTACAGAATTCCACGTTCCTCACCTTTTGTCATCTCTGAGATTCAGTCTCTCGTCCAAACAGTGGGAGCACAGGAGAAAAAGCTGTGTGCTCTCACGGGTGTTTTAGTGCTACATCCAGCCATGTACCTTATGGTTGACAGGGGCCTTGCGTTGAATTCGATACAATGATGTATTTCGGAGTTTGTGTGGACCAGTCGTGAGTGTTACACTTCGCACAGTATTTAAATATACTGTGCACAATATGTAACAACTTGTGTTCTGTCCTACTAAGAATGTTGCAGTGGGGTCCCTATGCAAGGGTCAATGCACCTATGGCCTAGCTGGTAAAGTATGTTGAAAGACAGGTTCTTGCTGTGGGCTATTCACGCAGGCCCCCACGCAGACTCTGAGCACCTCATCGCTGTCATTGCTGGATGCTGATGTGTGGGCAGGGGACAAAAGAACTTACCAACCAGTCTGCCCAGGAGCTGTTATCTACTACTCTGAGTTCACTGTCTTGTGCGCTGTTGGATTACTTCTAGAGATGGAGAGAGCCTCCCAGTACCAGGGACCAGCTACTGCAGATCTCATGAGCTGCACCCGTTTTCCTTTCTTAGTCTAGTTCCTGCCCAGTTTTCAGTCTTCTGGGGGTGGGGTGGGGCGTCCATGTCCTGGAAAGAAGTCCTGTGGAGGCCGCTTTATGTGGTGAGCAGAGAAGAACCATATGGCCAGGCACATAGAACAGAGCTGGCCAGGTGCCTTGGGGAAGGAAGGAAGGGAAAGACAGGGAGGCATAAAGAGGAGAATGCTGGGAAAGCTCTCAGCACTAAGATTCCACTCAACCCAGAGACTGCCAGCTTTACCTGGAATGGCCTTTTAACCCATTCACACCTCTTGACCCCCTAATCCCATCTGTGACTCTTACCTAAGAAAATAATCGCTCCCTTTGAAGACCTCATCCCAGAGTCGGTCACCGCATCACAAAATTGGAAACAATCTCATTGCCCACAGACAGGCCGCGATTAAGCAAAGTGTGGCCCATCTGACACTAGAGGAGGGGGTAGACGCTGAAATGAACAAGATGCGAGCTCACGGAAATGCAAAGATGTTTATGATGTATTGTTTGGTGAGCTGGCCATTATAAAATGCACATCTGTGTAATGTCGTATGTGCATGTGAATGTGGATCCTGCTGAGAGAAAGGAGAGAGACAGAGACAGAGAGGAGTTTAATGCTGTGAAGAAAACACAGTGTTCATGCCACAAAGCAGGGTCTGGAAACAAGAGCGATAAACTGTTCGCTGCCTTTCAGGGACAACCTTCTGGTGACTCCGTACCTCCTAAGGGCTCATCACTGCTCCAGAAAGAGCGGGCGAATCTTGGTGAGCATCGGGAAGGAATCCAAGCATCAGAGGTCAGAAGGGGTGGTCTGAACGTCCTTCAGACCGAACCATCATTCCCAAAGTCCAAACCCTGCCTCAGACCAGGAAGACCCAGCCGTGGCAAGCGTATACAGAACAGAATTTGTCTGCTTTTTATGCAGACGCCAAGGGAGCGGGCGCTGAATGATGTCACTATGAAATTCATGTGTGCTTAATGCAGGCTGGAATATACAATTCCACAGAGGCACATTTACATACGATCTACATTCCTTTTAAATGGTAGGGAAGGCATTATGTATGCATAATAACCCTGAGAATTAAAGCTAAGGATTCATTTTCCAGCCCTGAGCCTGAGGCATCAAAGTGTGAGTGAGTCTGAGTGGGAAAAACATACCAGGCTTTGAAGATGATCAGCTCTGTCTCTTTTTAAAATTGCCCCACGTCCACAGTCCAGCACAGTTAGTTATATCTCTCAGCATCGGCTACAGACGGGGACCCCATAGGATTATGGGAAATGATGGGGTGAACTCTCCAGATAGGGAAGGAAACTGGGGCAGGTGGTGAGGTCCCAGGCACCTGGGTAGTGATTAAGCAGCAAGAATGGATGCGACTTTGTGCTACACACAGGGCCTGGACACGAACACAAGGGGAGGCCAATTAATGGCCCAAAGTGGATGCATGCACATGCATTCATTCATCCCTTAGGCCCAGGGGAGCTTAAGCAAGGGAGGCCTTTCATCAATAGCCTAACATGGGGTCAATCCTGGAAGGCCTCTCTGTGTTCTCAGACCCCTAGTGGACCACTCCAGAGCAGGGGAAGAGGCCGTTTCCTGAGTGAAGTTTCATGAATGATGTGTGGGGGTTTCCAAGAAAGATGATTGGCTTTGATGATGTACGCATTGAGCTGAGCGCAACAAGATGCAGACCTCGGCAAAGATGGGCATTCAGAGGCTGAGCAGCTGACAAAAGAATCGCAGGGGATGGATGCTTCTTCCTGCTGGAGCTTTGGATAAAGCACCGAGATAGGCCCTGGCCAGGGCTGCATTAGAGCAAGGAGGCACAGTTTTCTCTCTGGGCATCTGTTCCAGGCCACAGTGCAGAGAGGTGCCCAAGAGGTCTGGCTGGGAAAAGAGGAAGAGGTCAGAGTTTAGAGCTGGGGCAAAGGAGCTTTAGGAGAGCAGGGACATGAACGAGGGAGGCGGAGAGGGAACCCCAGAATTCTTAGACCTTTGGCTGACTCCGTACAGTACCAATGTGGAGCAGAACCAGGGCCTGGCACAGTGACTCCTGGGGCCAAGAGCTGAGCGGGGATCCTTGGGTTCTTCCTGTACTAATGGGAGGCCAGAGACCAGCCCCGGCCAGAGCAGACTAGCCCAGTCTCACAGCGTCCCTTCTGCAAGGCCAGGGACACTCCTATCAGCTGAGCAGCAGGACCCTGCAGAGTTGCGGGGCTCAGCACCAAGGATCTCCTCCTTTGGGATTCTAAACTGAAATTATTCCAGTCTCCCTTCGTTCTAGCCCTGAGGGTTGCAGCTGCTTCCTGCATGTGCCTCCTTCAACTTACCTAGCTAACAATTTCTCCCATTACATTCTGTCTATGATCTGATAAGGACATTAACCAGTACCGGAAGTGGTCCCGGAAGGCAGCCCTCAAAGACGGGTTGCAGTCCAACAGCCAGCGAGCTTCGCTAGAAATAAGCTCTGATAATTACCTAAATTATTTATGAAAGTAGCAAGTATTACGAACGCATTTCTTAGCTGCAGGGCCAGCTGCTGAAAATGACGGATGCGGTTGAATCGTGTGGACTGCATAATCATAACCTAAGCTGAATCCGCAGCCTTGCCAATGTCCCTGCGTCAAAGTCAGGATATCGCTTTGGAAATGGTGAGCACCTGAGACCCGAAATAGGGGTATCAGCGTGGACTCCCTGACTGGGGAAGCTTGTCTGGCGTGTCTTTACTGAGGACCTTGCAGTAAGGTCCCATTGGCAGTTGCCTGGCAAGGACACTTTGCTCCTGGAGACCTACATCCTGTGACCCCAGAATCTCAACAGGCATCAGCATGTGTGAACAGGGCAAGTATAACATCTGGACTACAGAGTCACGTTTATTGATCCAGGTGCCCTGATCGGAGATTCTGGACTCGGGGTTGGGCTCAGGTAGCAGGAGGGGGCACTGCCATTTTCTTATCAGCTAGAACCTAGAGATGTGATGACTCCTGTGTAATACGAAGGTGACAGAACTTCCTCAGTGTGCTGCAGAAGAAGCAATAAAATGGCTCAGGGGGATGCTGGAACAGATTTGTCATAAATAACCTGCGTGCCTGCCTACGCGCTAAGTTCCCCAGTGGTCTCTGTCACTGTGGCACTGAGACAGTCACTGGTGAATAGAATCGGCCCAAAGTAATCTAAGGCAGCAGATGACAGAGACACCTGCAGTGTTTGATACAGCACTAGTTGTTATGGTAAAAAATAAAACGACTCAGCAGTCAGCAGTGGGCCAGGAGACCTCGGGCCACGAAGGCAGCAGGTCCCAGGCAGGGAACCACGTGGCGGGTGAGAGACAGAGAACTATTAGGCACGTTGTGCAGAGAAAGTGGGTATTTGTTTAGTGGGTTATGGAGGGGAAAGGGAAAAGGGAAAGGGGAGAAGGGAGAAGAGCAGAGAGAGAGGCAGAGAGAGAGAGAAAAAAAACAGAGAAGGGGGAAGGAGAAAAGTGGGGAGAAGGGAGAGAGGCAAAGCTGCCTCTTCAAGAAAGAGATGGAAAGGAAGGACTCACAGATTGGAAGCTAAGGAAGATCCACTTGCCTCTGCAGATGAGGGAGGGAGTGGGCGGGGCTTATCTCTTAAAGGGACAGGACAGACCATAACAGTAGTCACAACAGTCAAACTGGGCGATCATCAGCCTAGGTGCCCAACAACAGATAAATGGTTAGAGAGAACATGGCATATATATATAATGGGGTTTTATTTAACCGTAAAGAGGGATAAATTATGTCATTTGTAGAAAAACAGATGGAACCGCATTAAGGAAAATGAGCCAGACTCAGACAAATAACACATGCTTCTCTTATCTGTGGCTCGTGTGTGTGTGTGTGTGTGTGTGATGTGTAAATGTATGTTATGTATGTATTTTTATGTGTGTATTCACAATTTATGTATGGCATAAAATATAATCTAGACTTTGGAAGAGGATTAGTGGGAAGGGATGAGGAGAAAGGGGAATACAGGAGGGAGAATATGGTCAAAATATATGATACACTCGAATGAAAATATCTTTATGAAGCCCACCATTGTAAACAATGACTACACACACCAATAACAAGATACTCAAAGAACTACAGTGATTTTATAGTGTCCGCACCAGTTTGAATTCCCACCACAATAAGTGGTTCTCTTCCTCGTATCCACATCAGCATTTGTGGCCATTTTTCTTTTTATTCTTAGTCATTCTAAATGGGGTAAGATGAAATCTCAAAAAAAAAAAAAAAAAAACCCAACCCTCACAGTAGTTTTGTGTTTCACTGGTGGCTAAGGATGTTGAACATTAAAAAAAAAATATTTCTCAGCCATTTGTATTCATCTTTTGAGAACTCTCTGTTTAGGTTTTCATGCCCCGTTTTAAAATTGGGTTGTTTCTTTTTTTCTTCATGTTTAGTTTCCTGAGTTCTATGCATGCTCCCAGAGGAGAAGAGTGCTCATCAATCTTACTTAGCTGTGAGTCATCCAAGCTACATTAACGACCAGCCTGACAAGACATACCCACTGGTGCAGTAGTGGTAAAGGTTGTTAGGAGAATAACCAACCATGTTCCGATTGCATTTAAGGCCCACTCCACAAGATGAAACTCATATCCGGCACTGCTGTCAGGGGCTAGAACATGTGGCTAGGCAGATCACAGTTCCTGGGGGGAAGCCTACCACTGTTATTCTGCTAAATAGTCATATTATTAAGCCCCCTCCTAATGCCTTTCATTCATCCGTAGACTAGTGCCTCTTGCACCCCTCACCAGGGACACTTCTTTCTTCAGTAGATGTCAATTAACACAAAGATCCACAACTGGTCAATTTACAGAGAATAAGAGACTTAGGGATGCTTAGCCCTAGATGGGGCATCTATATCTCATGCCCTCATTCCAGGGCACCAGCATCGTTGAGGAAGAGGGGGCTGACAGATTGCAAGGGCTGGGGGTGACAGCTGGCACAGCAGGGCTGATACCTCTGTAAACTCAGCAGCTGAGACAGCAGGAAACAACCCCCCCCCCCACACACACACATGAAGATGGGAGGTTGACAGGAAGTCCCACCCTTAGCTGAGGAGCGGTTGACAACTGAGCACTGCTGAGGGAAGGAGAGTCAGTTTTGTTCAAGTGAGGGGCCCTGGGTAGGTTGCCCATGCTCCAGTGGACGCCCACACGCTGAACTTGATGGAGTTTTTTTCTTTTTCTTTGTTAAAATGAGGACACAAAATTGGGAGTATAGGGAAGGAGATGTAGATTTGGGGGTGGGGGTAGGAAAGGGTGAATATGATCAAAACACATTGTATAAAATTACCAAAGAATTAATAAAAATACAGAAATAAAATACAGAAAGAGAGAGAGACAGAGACAGAGAGAGAGAGAGAGAGAGAGAGAGAGAGAGAGAGAGAGAGAGAGAGAGAGAGAGTCAGTGGTTAAGAGCACTTCCTGCTTAATCATGAGGACCTGAGTTCAGATCCCAGCACCATACTTTCACATACTAGGCAGGCTTGGTCTTGGGTGTGTCTGTAACCCCAGTGCTGAAGGCTGAAGGGAGGAGGGAGGATTTGCTGGAGTTTGTGGTCTGCCTAGTTGAAAAAGGCAGGCTCTAGATTTAGCAAGCAAGCAATCTGCTTCAAAGAAATAAGTCAGCGAGCGACAGAGGAGGGTACTCGGCATTTTGCTCTGGCTTCCGCACATGCACACACAGGCAGGTAACATAACTATGCACAGACGCATGCATGAACACACATCTACATACACACTGTTGAGGGGAGTATCATTGGAAAGATTCGTTTGCCTTTCCTTTGCCATCCATATGACAGGCTGGGGTGGGTGTCTGTGAGGACTGGAGTTAATTGCCAACCTGACTAAATCTAGAAGGCCCGGGAGATGGGCCTCTGAGCACACCGGTGAGGGATTAGCTTGATTCCATTAATTGATGGGAAGATGTTTTGCAATTATAGTGGGACCATTCCCTGGGGAGGGGAACCTGGGTAGGGGGTTGCATAAAGTGGAGCAAGTGAGGGGAGCAGTGGCAGGAGCACTTACTGCTTCTGTCTCTTTTATTTCTTCTCTTTTTCTTTCTTTTTTCTCCTCCTCCTCCTCTTCCTCCTCCTCCTCCTTGAGACAGGTTTCTTTGTGTAGCCCTGAACAGCCATCCTTGGAACTCACTCTGTAGACCAGGCTGACCTTGAACTCACAGAGATTCCTCTGTCTCTTCATCCAGAGTGCTGGGATTAAAGGTGTGCGCCACCACCACCTAGGTTGGCTACTTTCTGTTTCTTGACTGTGGGTGCAGTGTGACCAGCTCCCGCCCCAAGCTCTTGACACTCTGATTTCCCAACCCAACAGGGAGGGACCGTCTTCTCAAACTGTGAGTTAAAACGGTCCTGCTAAGCTGCCTTTGCCAAGTATTTTACCACAACAACAGATTAGGAACTAAGCCAATCTCAGTGGCCCCCAGGAATCTGCAGCGCTGGCTAGTTGAAAAGGTTAGTGAAGAATTAGGCAGTTTTTGCTGTACACACAATTTCTGCTCTCATGGAAACAAACTGATTTCACTGTGGAACATACAGGCTTCTAATATTAGCCCACCACCATTCCCCAGTGTGGAAGAATCAAATTTTTTGACTGTCTTGTATTAGAATGCTTGATTTGAAAGTTGCTATTTGAGTTGCTAACTTGAGTATCATAAAAAAAATGTTCAATAAACTGGGTTTGGAGGTATTCAAGGCCAGCCTGTTCTACATAGAGAGTTCCAGGCCAGTCGGGGTGACCCTGTCACACACACACACACACACACACACACACACACACACAGAGTTCCAACAATTTTTGAAATGGCCTAAACCTATCTCCGCGTTTTGAATCACACATCTATTCAAAGCAGCGTTCTTAGTGCTGATGATCATAAAGTCAAAACATCAATGACTGAAATATAGATTGACTCTGAGAAATTCTGAGGCTGCTGTATGACAGCTCTTTACAGCACTGGATATTCAGCCAAGGTCAATTCTGCATATAAAAATGAACAAGCACATTGCTTAATTGGTCTGTAAATTCCTTTTAATACTTTATGAAAGATAAAGGTGTATGTATACCAAAGAATTGCTTTAAACCAAATTTCTCTCTGATTCATTATCAGTAAATGCTCCATTTGTTTACCTAATTTTTAAAAGATTTATCTATTTATACAGTGTTCTATCTACATGTATATCTGCAGGCCAGAAGAGGGCACCGGATCTCATTACTGGTGGTTGTGAACCACCATGTTGTTACTGGGAATTGAACTCAGGACCTCTGGAAGAGGAGTTAGTGCTCTTAACCGCTGAGCCATCTCTCCAGCCTTTGTTTACCTGTTTTATTTACCTGTTTATGTGGGGTTGTTATGTTGGCACTTTCTCTTGGGAAGAGGCATTGTGAGGAGAGAGTTGAAGGTCTGTCCCAAAGTGGGTTTGAATCAGTGCAGTGAAGAGCTTGGCCCTCCCACTGGGTCTTCAGACTTAGCCTAGACGCCAGGCCCTTGTTTGAAATGATGTCAGCCGTCCTTAGGGGCTCCCTCTGACCATGCACCACAGTGAGTCACCGCACAGTAGGGCTGGTGGCACCCACACTCCCAGACTCAGATTACAGCACCTCCATTCTCTAGTGACCTCCAGGGTTCCAGAACAGGCAGACACACTTGACGACCAGTGAGTCTCATGGTGACCCTGACACACAGAGTCCAGCAGAAACCCCTGCAATTCCCTCCCTTATGTAGGAACTGTGGCTGCTGTCCCCACAGATCTTTTCCAGAGAACACTTCTTGCCAGGGATGTGTTTTCTCAGAAGGCAGCCTGCCTCCTGGGAGGAAAGGGTGGTCTCCTTTAAGCAGGCCTTGGCTGTTCCTTTCAAAGTCAGATCACCATTCCTGTACTGAGGAGGTGAACACCTTCCTGCCCAGCCCAGTTCTGTGGAAAAGTTCTCCTTTTCCCCAAGGCACCATTAAGTGTGGATCTCAATTCACCACACAACAGCACACCACGTAATCTGTCCATTCATTCATTCATTCATTCATTCACTCATTCATTCACTCATTCTTAATTCAGCAAACTTCCTGGGAATTGTCACGGCATGCCAAGCCTGTGCTGGGCACAGGAAGCTGTGTGCTGTGCTCAAGAAGGTGGCCGGGGTGGGGGCAGAGTCATCAGCATTATTATTATTATTATTTTCTTTTTGCTTTTCTTTCTTTCTTTTTTCTTTTTTTTTTGTAGTTCAAAAGGTTCTACATTTTATTACTGGACAAACCGCTCCCAACTTAAACATGACCAAGTCTCCAGGTTGAAAATGTTGAACCCCATCCTATAGCGCTCACTCAGGACCACGATTCTGTGTAAACTGTCTCGCCATTGCTGACTCCTTCCAGACCCAGCTTCGTTCTCCAGTGTCTTCTCTTGGAGTTGTACCTGATTTTGTTGCCATTTCTCATCTGAATCCACTGAGGAATAGGACGATTTAGCTTTTGTTTCTTGGCCAAGAAGCGCTTGATTTTGAAAGTGTTGTGAAAGACACAGCGAGAAGGCGAGTCGGGCAGACAGCGCAGGAAAGGCCTTCTTTTTGCTTTTCTAGACAGTAGTTCTCTGTTCTAGAAACTCACTCTGTAGACCAGGCTGACCTCGAACTCACAGAGATCCACCTGCTTCTGCCTCCTGAGTGCTGGGATTAGAGGCGTGTACCCCCTCACCTGGCAGAGTATTATTTTCTGTTTGTTTTAAGACAGAGTCTCTTTCCATCGCCCTAGCGATGCTCTGTGTAGCTCAGGCCCACCTGCCTTGGCCTCTGAGTGCTAGGATTAAAGGTGTGTATCACCATGCTGGGCATTTTTTTTTAAAAAGAAATACATTTTGTTGTTGTTGTTGTTGTTGTTTTATTTTATTCTAATTTAATTTATTTTTATGTGTATGATTATTTTGCCTACATGTATGCATGTGTTCCATGTGCATGCCTGGTGCCTTCTGGGACTGGAGTTATAGATGGCCATGAGGCCAGTTGCTGGGAACTGAACCCAGGTCCTCTGCATGTGCAGCAAGGGCTCTTAGCTGCCAAGCTATCCCTCTGCCCTTCTGTGAGTATTACAATAGAGAAATATTGCGCGGGGGTGGGGGGGATAGAAAGTTTTCAGGTAAAGTTAACTCTTCAGGTGATTCTCAAAGGGTTAGAAGCTGTTTCCTGCGGGGAGCAGAGGCGGAGAGACAAGCAGGATTCCAGTAGTGAATATGGAGAGCAGAGTCCGGGGGCCTGAGGACCACAGGGAGCAAGGCACAGCCCGCATAGAGGAGAAGGTGGAGGAGGAAATGGGGAGAGGCCTGGCGGGTATCAAGTATTCCTTACCTCAAAGTACTACCTTGGTGTTGAGGGATCCCCTATTGTAGAATGGAGGGGAAGGGGCGGGGCTTGAGGAAAGCTCCTCCCCCAGTCCTAAAACAAAAGTTTTTATGTTCCAGTATTGGAAGCAAGTGACATATTTAATAAGCAGTGTTCTGTGCAGAAATTACAAGTCAGGCAGGTTTTGGTTACATTTTGCCTGTAGGTGGAATAGTTAGTCTTATATAAGTCTTGATCGTTAATTGATGTAGGAGAGTCAAGCCCAAAGTGGGCAGCACCAGCCCTAGGCAACTGGGTCTGGGTTATGTGAGAAAGCTAACTAAAGTGAGCCAATGAGCAAGCCATTGGTGATACAAGACCCTGCATTCATCTTTCTCCCCCTAGGCTTTGCTGAGCTTCTACAGTTTCTGCAAGCAGAGCCTAGGAAAAGCGCCACCGTGTGGACAAAACCAGAATGACGTTTCCTGGTGGGTTCAAGGCTAACTTCCTGTAATTCAGAGCTAAAGAGTTGATCAGGACAGACGTCCAGAGCTGTGAGTCTCCTCACAGCAATAAGGTGAGAGTGGGGGGTCAGGGAAACCTCCAAAACCAGCAGGGGTAGACAGAAGAATCTTCTGGTGGAACTGTGATGCCTTGCTTCATGGCAGCCTAGGGCAGGGAGGGACTTTTGCACGGTTGCTTAGTTTTCCTGAAAATGATAATAATTACAATTTATAAACAAAGAGGTAGCTTCGTTCCACAGTTCTGCAGCCTGGAAAGTCCAGGTGATGGGGCCAGCATCTTTTCTTCTCTGGAGTGGACCCACTACTACTTCAACTCATGGGGCAAGGGAACCTGAATGACAGAGACACACTGCCAAGGGACTTGCTTTACCTTCATATTTTTAATAGTTGGGATGGAGTCTTATTTAGCCCAGGCTGTCCTAGAACACATTATGTAGCCAAGGATGATCCTGAACTCCGAATCCTCCCACCTTCACCTTTCAAGTGTTGAGGTTATAGATCTGAGCCAACATGGTCTGTTTCTGCTTTGCTGGGGATGGAACCTGGGGCCCAGTGCATGTTGGGCAGGCCCTCTGCCACCTGAGCTGCACTCCCAGCCAGGCACGCATTTATAACAACCAACTATGGCAGGAACCAACCCAGTCCTGTGCAGTGAAAACTCTCCTGAGAAAGGTACTAATTGGCCACCCCTCCCCCTCTTCCCCCATCACTTCCACTCCCACCCGCACAACAATGGCAAAATTCACTGAGTTTTGGAGAGACTGAGCCAAATTCAAACCATAGAAGCCACACAGCTCTTAAGGCAAAGAAGGGTTGAAGGTTCAGGTTTCTGGTTCTCACAGTCCAGGCTTCTTTGCTCTGTCCTGTGCCTTTAGTTTAAGTGACTCTCTTGGTGTCCTAAAAGTAGCCTTCAAATGACTTCTGGGCCTGCTTCTTCCTATGCCGTTCCATCACAGCCCATTTGTGGTTTGGTTACTTCTCCCTCATTCTCCAGATTCTGTCTGGGTGATTTTGTCAAACTCTGCCCTCTCTCAAGGGAGGGCTTTGTGCAAGTTAGGCTCCTGACCCTCCAGAGAAGGAACAAGCTGAAACCGGTGAGCATTTAGCTTCAAGGACTAACATAGTTCACAGTGCAATGTGCTTTATAATATCTGTGACCCGAATGAATGGCTGAACGAGGAAAGGATCAAGAGTCTGGTCCTCCCACCTCAATGGCTTTTGGAGAGCCGAGCCTTCTCAGGAAAGCCTGGAAAGACCAACTTCTTACAGGTTTTGAATGCCCTGCTGGAAGGTCGGGTTTTATTTCTTTATTTGGTTCCCAAGCATGTTTGAGAACACAGAAGGGATGCGAGCTGACTATAAATTCTTTCTCAGAGAGAAAAGCAGTTTTCAATCAAGGGTCATTCCCAAGTCCAGAAAGCTCTTAGTGTTACTCGGCGATAAGACCACACCAGGTCTCCCAGACACCCATGCTGGTTTGCTCCTGAACTTAATAATTAAGCCATGTTTCTATAGAAAGGATAGCGGTTGTCCTTCGACAGGCTCCTGACTCTCACGTAGCAAGTGCAGCCGTCGTGACACCCTGCTCAGTCTCCTTCTGTGGCCTCACTCACACTGTGGACCCCCATAAGCACAGGGATTAAAGACAGTGGCTTCTTTACTGGGTTCCGGTGGATGCCACCAATGCTGTCTCCTCGCTCTGCCCATGGACAGCAGCCCTCCGCTGAGAACTCTAGCAGAGTGCCACGGGGCTCTCCTCTGTACAGTATTCTGCCTTGCCATTTGTTTTGTTTTTAATCTAGAACCTGCACAAACTGCTGGGCAATGGTGGCACACGCCTTTAATCCCAGTGCTCAGGAGGCAGAGGCAGGTGAATCTCTGTGAGTTAGAGGCCAGCCTGGTCTCCAGAGCAAGTTCTAGGACAGACGAAGCTACATAGAGATATCCTGTCTCAAAAAAAAAAAAAAAAAAATCAAACAAAACCCAAAAAAGAAAAGAAAAGAAAAAAAAGAACCTGTACAAACTTAGAAAGACCCTTCAGACATCCCAAAGCTGAGAGAATGAAACAGTGTACATGGTATAGAAGAAATAGTATTCAGGAAGGCTCACACAGGCTGCCATTCTGGAGAGACATCAGCCGCGTAAGTGCCTTACACACATCTCAACTTCCAGGTTGGGATTCAATATAGAATCTTCAGAAAAGGCAAGAAAATTTGAGGGGGTGTGGAAAGAAAGGGGCCGCAGGGCGCATGCCAGATTCCCAGATATGGGACCTTGTTACTACTGGTGATATCCTCCAGAACTTAACTACCTGAGAACAGATGTCTTGGCTTCTCTGTGTTAGAGGCTGCCTTCCCATCACTTCCTGGTCCAGAGACAATTCAGCAATGACCTTTTCTTAAGAGTGTGGGGAGAATGGTAAAGGCCACCCAAGAGTGGAACACATCCACTTGCCATCTGGCCAGGAGTCAGGAGGACCTGCAGCGGGCACCCCGGGAAGAGATGGACTCTGAGAGTCTAGTAGAGATCTGGGGTCTTTGCCTTTGAGCCTCTGAGCACACATAGTGAGCACACATTCCTGCCTTTCCAGGAAAGCAGCAGCAACTCCCAGGCAATGCTTCCCAAGCCTCTCCGTTGGCAGGACCCTGGAAGGAAGCGCACTGGACCCTCTGTGCTCTTTTCCATCTTTCTTTCAAGTCCATCTTGACAGCAAGCATTTGGGAAGCCTCTTCTGCATCCCAAACATGGTGCTGATTCACATCAGATCTGGACATGCGGCTGAACCACTTCGATCAATCAGGAGCCCTGGGACTTGGTCACCAGTATCTGAGGCATGACAGGATGCTCCGCTGGTTGATTTTCACCAGGTGTCCTGCACGTTCCTAAACATGTTCTGTGTCTTAGCTCATTTGAGCCTCGAGTGTCCATAACCCAGGTGCAGCCCATCTTCAGATGGGCTCAGGGGACAGACGCTGTGGCTTACCTAGTAATGGGCTTCCTAATGGTGGAGCTGACGCCCAAGACCACACTCCAAAGCACTGCACCACCAGCATTCTACCATTCGGAAGGCTCACCTGTGTGACAGAGACGAAAGTGGCCCAAGTCAAGAAGATGGCATGGCAGGACTTGGTAGGGATGTTTCAGGCAGTGGTAGAGAGATCAAGTGCGTGATTCTGTTGTCTGGGGGCATCCGTGACAGTGGTGACCACTGCTTGCTGCCTCTCCTCCCACCAAAGCTGACGAGACTGTTGGGGTAGGCTCTAAGCTCAGATGCCAAAGCATGAACTCCTGGTACTTAGAATGTGACAATCTTTGGAGACAGGTCTTTTAAAGAAGTCATTAAGATAACCAGAAGCCTTATTATTAAACTAGGGGACTTGGGCCTTCAGGTGTTGACAACACTCTCTGTATTCCAGGAAGTATTAGGGTCGGGGAGCTGCTGTGATAAACCAGCCCCATGTGTCACAGGCTGTGAGGGGACAGCATGAAGGGGCCAATGTTTTTAGTGTGGGCATGCACTCAAGGACATGAGTTCCCTAGCTCTTGTGACTCTCCCCCATGGGAAAGAGGCAGTGGCGGACTCCCTCTACAGGGGACTACTGTGAAATATTATTTTATCTAGGCAGAGATGAGCTATATTTGTTTATGCTGTGGACTATTACTTTAACTGTGGGAAGATGTGTTACATTTGTTTCTTCTTGCCTGTCTAAGGCTCCTAATTGGTCCAATAAAAATCTGAATGGCCACGAGAGGAATAGGTGGGGCTGGCTGCAGAGAGAATAAGAAGGAGGAGAAGATATGAGAGAAGAAGGAAAAGAGAATGAGGGAGAGAGGGACGCACCCAGGGCCAGAAGCCAGGCAGTCATCAGCCAGACATGGAGACAGCAGGAAAATAAGATATACAGGAAGAAATGAAGGTAAAAAGCCCCGAGTCAAAACATAGATGAAGAGGAACAGGTTAAGTCCTAGAGCTAGCAAGAAATTAGCATAATGCAAATCAAAACAACTCTGAGATACCATCTTACACCTGTCAGAATGGCCAAGATAAAAAAAAAAAAAACTCTGATGAAAGCTTATGCTGGAGAGGATTTGGAACAAGGAAACACTCCTTCACTGCTGGTGGGAGTGCAAATCTTGTATAGTCACTTTGGAAATCAGTGTGGCAGTTTCTCAGAAAATAAGGAATCAGTCTACCTCAAGACCCAGCTATACCACTCTTGGGCCTATACCCAAAGGATGCATAATCATACCACAAGGACATTTGCTCAACTATGTTCATAGCAGCATTATTTGTAATAGCCAGAACCTGGAAACAACCTAGATGCCTCTCAACCGAAGACTGGATAAGGAAAATGTGGTACATTTACACAATGGAGTACTACTAAGCGGTAAGTAAAATCAATGACATTTGAAATTTGCAGTCGAATGGATGAAACTAGAAAAAGTCACCCTTAGTGAGGTAACCCAGACCCAGAACAACAAATGTAGTATGTACTCACTCATAAGTAGATGATAGACATAAAGCAAAGGACAGCCAGCCTACAATCCACAACCCCAGAGAACCTAGACAACAAAGAAGACCCTAAGAGAGACATACATGGATCCGCCTAGCAAGGGAAAAAAGGACAAGATCTCCTGAGGAAATTGGGAACATGGGGGGGAGGGCGGAGAGTGGAAGGGGAGTGGGGAAAAAGTATAGCACATTTCTAACCAAACAATTAAAATGAGAAGGATTTAATTTATAAAAAAGGAATGATCTTAAGGTAGGGAATAATATAATAAGACTGATATTAAGTCTCCGTGTCATTATTTGGGAGCTGGTTGGTGGCCTAGAAGAAAGTCTGGTACAGGGAGTACTCAGCCTTCCTGAAACCACCCCCCCCCAAAAAAAAACCTTTCTTGGGTGTTTGCTCATAGATGTCAGTGTGGCTGGAACGAGGCCGTGGTGGAGGAGAGCCACTAAGCAGTAGCCTCACTTTCTGCCTCAGGAACAGAAAGCCCAGGGATGGAGCAGCTAGCAGGCTCTGACATGTGGCGGGGGTTCTGTTCCCCAAGCGAGAGACTGGCTGCCAGTGTTCAGGGAGAACCTCTAAGCCAGCGGTCCTGGTTTACGGCTTGGAGTCAGAGTCCTAGTTTATTACCTATAATAATGTTTTATAGCTAGCCAAGGGCACACAGCTCCCCAGCAAAACCTCTTCATACTGTTGGGATGTGGGTGGTCCTGGGACCATAGCTGGGGTGTAAGGGACAGCAGCAAGGCCTAGGAGAAAGCAACAGAAGAGAGGGGCCCCCTCTCTCATGGGATAAGAAGCAGGGCAGCAAGCAGTGTTGTGAAACCAGGAAGAGGCCTGCTGCCTGGTTTCACTCCCAGGTAAATGTTTGACTGGATGTTTGCCTTTTCTCTGAGTTTTGGGTCTACAGATCAAACTGGGCAGGCAGAATGCTAGTTCGTGGGAAGCCATCATAACCAAGAGCCCAAGAAACAAAGACGTACCCAGGACAGCAGCATACAGGACAGCAGCACCCAGGACAGCAGCATCCACGGGCACACCACCCGCGGCTTTCTTCAGCAAGATGCTTGCAGTCAGCGCAAGGTGAGCAGCAGAGGCTGAATGGAGATGGGCTGTTCCAGACAGCCAAGCCCTCCTAGCTCCTTTGATGCTGGTGTTTAACAGATACCGGGAGAAAGGCCTGGACTGGCTAATTTGCATGTAGACAGACATGAAACAGGGAGAACTATGGTAGATTTCCTCCCTGCCAGTTCACAGACACAGGGAGTGGGTAGAGCCCAGGTAAAGACTTATAGGATCCTAACTTGGAATGGGTGGTTTCTCACTATGGTTCCTTCATCTACTACTCTGGTGTAAAACTCCCTAGCCTTCCCCTTCCCTTTTAGATGGCTGTTTTAGAGTTGTCCACATTTATGGAGTATACTTTGCTGTTTAGGTATGCATATGGCACGCTGATTTGACCTCAGACATTTATGTTTTCTTTATGATAAGATGCCACCCCCCTTTGCGTTTTGAAACATTTGTTAACTGAAGTCACCCTTCTGGGCCTCAAAACAGTGGTGCTGACTTCTCAGAACTGTAACTTTGTAGTCATGGCTAGCCTCTTCTCACCCTCCTCCTCTGCCCTCCCTGGATTCTGTCCTGTCCTGTGTTTGTATGTTTGTGTGAGTCAGCCTTTGCTAGACACCCTATATGAATGAGATCATGCAGTGTTTGTCTTTCTGTCCCTGGATCATTCCACTTCCTGTAATGTCCTCTGGGTTCACCCATGTCATCTCAGAAGACAGGATGTTTATTTGAAGCTAACTAGTATTCCATCACTCAGATATACCGCATGATTTTGGCCTCCTCATCCACTCTTGGACCACCTGGTAGATTCCATATCGTGGCTATAGAGAACATTTATGAGAAAAGCAAGGGTTCAGGAGTCTCTTTGATAGGCTAGTTTCATTTCTTTTTCTATTTCTTCACTAGCAGAACTGTTGAATCCTAAGGAAGCTGTATTTTTGGTTCTGTTAGAGTCCCTCTGCAGTGCATGATGCCCGTCTGTGCTCTATGCCCCGCCATACAGTTCCTAAGCCGGGCAAGGGGCTGGAGATTGAAACACACAAAGACACAGAGACAGAGGGACAGGTCATCCTCGAAACAGGAATGCCCCAAAACTGTCCCCTTTATTGTGTTCAGGGGCAGTTTATATAGGGATAGCCATGCCCCAGCCAAACACACCAGAAACCATTCCCCTGCCATCAGGAACTCCTGAGGGTCTTGTGCTCAGAGCAGCTGTAGGCACTCAGATCAGTGGAAAAGGAGTTGTTTGCAAGAAATTCAGGATCTGGGGATTCACAGCTCCCAACATCCCTCCCTGCCCTTTTCCACAGTGGTCGTGCTGGTTACGCCCAAAGTGTGTAAGAGTTCTCCTCTTTCCTGTCCTCAGCAGCATTTTCTTCCACTAGCTTGTGGAGAACAGCCATTCTGACAGGAGTGGGCAAGCCCACAATCCTGAAAGGCTCAGAGGAGAACTGGAACAGAAGGGTGGAGAGCAGGGAAGCCCTGCCTAGGTAGCGGGAATCAAGATTTTCACTCTGACCTGGAAATACGGCAGATCAAGAACAGAAAACTGGCCCACTGCCTTCTGAGGTTCCAGGATCTGCTCAGAATGCTGAGGGCTCACAAGGAAAGTAGCAGAGAGGGGAGCCGTGGAAACAAAGAGGCGTGCCGAGTGTCACCTAGAAAATCAGGACAAGCAGATGGAACATGCTGTGTTTCTCTGGTTGTGGGAAGGAAACAGTGTGCTGAGAGCCTAGGAGAATCTGTCCCTCTCTCCCCGTGTCCCCAGTGGGCTCTGTAGCCAGGAGAAAAGGGAGAGGCTAAGGTGACAGGGGCCTGATGCCATCAGATGTGAGTTTCTAGAAAGGTCCCTCTGGTCCACATGGAAGATGGGTTGAAATGCAACAGGAGTCTCTATGGTCATAGTGAAGGTGATTGTTGTGCCCAGATAATGACCCCCAGAGAGAGACCACCAGAGAGGCCCAGACTATAAAAAGCAAGGTTTAATCAGCATAATACAAAAATGTTTGGAACCCCTGTCTCCAAATGGCCCCGTTACAGCCAGATAGAGAGGAGTTGGATCTCCTCTGTGGGGTAAGCTTTTAAAGGCATAACTACAAAGACACTTTTTGAAGCTGCTTTGGCACGGGTGCAAGAACTTTTGCTCCCTCCCATTTTGCTAAGTCAGCTTTTTCCTTGTTCCTGAGTTAGGCCGTCTTTATTAGCCTGTACCAGGTGGCTGGCTGGGCTGAGCTAAGTGACCTTGTGCTCAGAATCTCCCAGGTGGGAGAGGGGAAGGCCACTATCTTCCTGGGAAAACATTCTGCTAGGAAATTTCTTCTCGCCCCTTTGAAAATAAGGGGTGAGGGTCCTCCAGTGATCTCAGCCTGGGTTATGAGCATGGATGGAAATGAATGTGTTCCATGGGGGTGGAGAAGACAGCCGGAGTTGCTCTGGGTCTGTGGTGTGGCCTGATGGAAGCGTGGAGCCACAGCTCCTGCAATGAGGACCTTAGAGGAAAGCTGGTTAGGGGGCTGTGCAGTTGGGACTCCAGGGAACACTCAGAAAGTGCTCCCCAGGAGGGGGCAGCTGTCTGTAGGCTGTGCTAAGGAGACCCAGCCCATCTTGTGCTGGTTACCCCCTCCCCCCCAGCCCTGCCCCTTGACCTTGCAATGTAGGTCCTGTCCCTAAGAGCATCCTTCAATCACAGTCTCCTCCCTGGCTCTGGCTCTGGCCAATCAGGGCCCTTCACACAGGGAGGCTCAGGTTTTTCTTCATAAAACATGAGGTCATTACCCCTCCAAGGACCCTGGCCACAAACTCTCTACCAGAATCTTATGTTCAAGTGTCTGAAGTGTGCTTCCCAATTGGAAAATTTAAGAAGTGTTGGGTTTTCAACTCTGCTACCCAGTGGCGCTCTGGGCTTTTCTCCTGGTTTTTCTGAGATAAGCAGTAGGGCTGTGAAAGGGGCTGGTGGGAAAGGAGCTAGAAGATCACCTGCCCACCACACAGCCTATGGCGTCGCCTCCATTGGGTGGAAGGACAAGAAGCTGAGCGCTGCTGTGTTGGGCAGATGTAGGGAAGGGCTGGAGAGATGGCTCAGTGGGTAGGAGCCCAGCCCTTTCTTGCACAGGACTTAGGTTCGGTTCCCAACACAGGTGTCCAGTATCTCACAGCTCTTGGTAACTCTAACTTCCAGGGTCTGAATTCTCTTATGGCTCCTTGAACACCTGCACATGTGTAGAAACTCACACATGCAAATGATAAAAAAAAAATTTTTTCTTTGTTTCCCATTTCCTTGAATATGTATGGGTGTTTTGTCTGCAATTATGTCTGTGTACCATGTGTATGCCCTGTTCCCACGGTGGCCAGAAGAAAATATCATATCCCCTGTAACTGGAGTTGCAGACAGTTGTGAGCTGCCATGTGAGTACTGGAAATTGAGCCCAAACCCTTCCAAAGAGCCACCAGTGCTCTTAACCCATGAGCTCTCTCTCTATCCCTGATAAAATAAATCTTTAAACAAGGAATGGTAGGGAGTAGAAATGGACCCTTTCTTTTTCAGTTGCTCTTTGTTGTTGTTGTTGTTGTTGTTGTTGTTGTTGTTTTCCATGATGGCTGCTCTGGGCTTTTCAAGCACTCATGAAAACAGCCATGCATGCTTCTGAAGGGAAGGCAGCAAGCAGGAGCTGTCCATGTCCG
This sequence comes from Arvicola amphibius, assembly GCF_903992535.2. Taxonomy (NCBI): domain Eukaryota; kingdom Metazoa; phylum Chordata; class Mammalia; order Rodentia; family Cricetidae; genus Arvicola; species Arvicola amphibius. The sequence continues at coordinate 98,199,111 of NC_052057.2, forward strand.
TCAGGAAATAGGCTGAGGCAAGAAGAGAGGCCTGCATACAGAGAAGAGGGGCCAGGGAGAAGAGAGAAGGGAAGCAGGGTGTGGCTGGGTGGGCCCTTGGAATCCTTCTCCTGATCCTCAGGGGTTGTTTCTCAAGGACCTGCTGAGAACAGAGGGTCTCTGAGCCCCAGCGACCACGGCAGAGCTGTGCTGACACAGGACCATTTTCCTTGAGTGGCTTCTTTGATAGAAGAAGTTGGCTGCTCAAGGGGGCAGCTGGGCCATCCGAGCACAGTTGCCCTGCTCTGGGCTACGTTGCTGGGTTGGTCATGGGACCAGCACCCTGGCTGTCCGTTAACAAAGTGAGGGACTGCAGTCCACCTCATGGCAAGGGGCCCAGGGCAGGGAGCCCCTGATAAGGTAGCTCTGTGACAGTGACTCACGGGGGCAGAGGAGGGAGGGGCCAGAAGGCTGATCCTGGGAGGGCACTCTCCGGAGAATTGGCCGAGTGCTCTGGGGTCTGGGGAAGCTGTCCAGCCACTGGAGTTCCCTTCAGTTCTTTAAACACAAAACTAACTAACTAACTAACTAACTAACTAACTAATTTTACTCTTCCTCCTTCTCCTCTTCCTCCCCCTTCTGTGTTTCTCTTCAAATTTTGAAAACAGGGTCTCACTCTGTAGCCCAGACTAACCTCAGATCCAATATATAACCTAGGTTGGCCTCAAACTCCCCATAATCCCAGTCCCCCTCATCCCCACCAGTTTCCCAGAGGGCTTTGATTACAGGGTGAAGGTGCCCAGCTGGAGAAACCCTGTTTGTACTCAGAGCTGCCTATAGTGGAGGAGGAATGGAGAAAGGGGAGCTGAGGGCTTGGAGGAGGACCTCAAGCCAGAGGCTAGCCTGGGCTACAGAGAGAAACCCTGCCTCAATGTCACCCCTCCCGCCCTGAAAACCACCTAAAACTAAAACAAGCCTCTCATGGACTTGGATTCCAGAGACCAGAATGTTGGGGTTCTGTGAGCAGAGTGGAGGAGGTGGTTTCATAGTTGGGGGCTCTTTCTCCCCTTCCTGCTCCCCCCTCCTCTCCCTCCCATCCATTCCCCTCCTGTCTTCTTTCCTCCTCTGTCCATTGCCTCCCTTCCTCTGTCCCCAGTGGCTACACTATTTCCCACTAAGGGTCTTACCCTCTGTACCCTCACCAACACTGGCTGCTTGGTGACGACCCACACAGGTTAGCTTTGGTAACTGTTGTCCACTTAAGTTTTTTCCCCCTTATTTTAAGAAATGAAGTTCCAGATCATTTGTCCATTCAGAATTATAAGTTTTTTTTTTTTAAACTGTCCTTTTCTCTTTGTAACTAGCTCACTTGCTTGCTGGTTTTCAGACTGTGTTGCTTGCATATTTCTAGCTTTTTTTTTAAAAAAATTTTTGACTTCTTTCCCCCTCGCTCTGGCCACATGCTGGAGTGCCCGTCCCTCTCTCCCCTCGCTCTGGCCACATGCTGGAGTGCCCGTCCCTCTCTCCCCTCGCTCTGGCCACATGCTGGAGTGCCCGTCCCTCTCTCCCCTCGCTCTGGCCACATGCTGGAGTGACCGTCTTTTTTCACGTAACCTTCAGTGCTCTGCTCATGGTCAGATCACAATCTTCTGTTTGCTAGCGCTGAACTTTTGGTTTCCTCGCTCTAAACTCCACTCCTGCTCGTTCACAGTTACATTTATCGCTGTCAAATGTGGACACCCTCTTTTTCCTAGGCCGTGCCCAAAGACAGGGGTACAGCTGCCAGCAACATGCTAGGAGATGCGTCATGATGGACTCTTTACACAAAAAGAGGCATAGCTGTATGTGAGTTCGTTATAGTTTATACTGGTAAAACAGGTAAGCACACGACATACACACAGTCGTAAACACTCCCTGCTCCGTATTCCAGTTCCATAGAGCCAGTCGGTTGTCTCTGAATGGCAACACTGATTTTTGCTGATCCCTTGCCTCCGGGCAAGCCTTGGACTACAGCTGGCCAGTGAGCCTGGTTTCGACATGAGTGGTGGTGGACGCTTTATTTACATGAATGAGTCAGACAAATGGGGAAGAAACACGAAGCTGTCAGTGAGAAGGCCCTGCTCCATCCACGGCGGAAACTACTTTTGTTGAGCCATAGATACAAGTTTGTGAATCTTGTAAGAACAGAACCTCAGAAGAAAACAAAAGAAATCATTTTGGGGTGGCTCACAAAGTATAGCTACAAGTCTCACAGGCTTGGGGCTAGAGAGATGGCTCAGCTGTCAAGGGCACTGACTTCTGCCGAGGTTCAGTTCCTAGCACTGACATGGTGGCTCATAACCTCCTGTTATTCCAGTTCCGGGGGACCTGATGACTTACCTCTTCAGGCCTAGACATGCACACAAATACCCAACACATCAAATGAAAATAAATAAGTCTTAAAAAGAAATATAACAGATTAAATCACCTGCATTATAGACATTTTCTCTATCATTTTTAGTCTTTCCATGGAGCAGTCAACCCAGCCCTGATTGGCAGTAGTCGCTGGTTCCCCCTGGATTCCTGCCACGGCTGATTCAGGCCCCAGGGGTCAGGAGGGCGGTGTCCGCAGTGCAGATGAGGACATATTCTCCAGGACTGTGGCATTTCCAGTCTTATTACTTACACCATGAATGTAACTTCTTTAATCTTCTCTGCTTGATTTTTGATGGTGGTGTTTAATAAGTATCGTACAGTATTCTCCCGGTGACAGCTGATCCTGTCAAACAGAGCCAAGCCAGCCTCAGCAACACCTGTGTCCACCTCAGCCCTCCAAGGCTAGATTCTGTGGATTTGTGGGATTCCCCATAAAGCAGCGTCCCTGGCCAGGTGGTGGCGGCGCACGCCTTTAATCCCAGCACTTGGGAGGCAGAGGCAGGCGGATCTCTGTGAGTTCGAGGCCAGCCTGCTCTGCAGAGCGAGTTCCAGGACAGGCTCCAAAGCTACACATAGAAACCCTGTCTCGGAAAAAGAAAAAAGAATAAAAGAAAAAGAAAAGGATAAAGCAGAGTTTGTGGCACCAGGTACGCACACAGTGTCCTGTGCAGACACACTGCATCTGGTACCTTTTTAATGACCCATCCTCTGCACTGAATCAGCCCATGAGACCAGCAAACTGAACAGGACCTGAGAAAGAGCCGAGCTATGTGACTTTCCCGGGTCACCGCCCTTTTCTGGACTCTAGCCTCTATCTAAAAGGAGGTTTTTCTGAAAATCAGTGGCCATTCCAAGTCCCTCTGTGCCAGGCACCAGCTTGACTCCAGATGGGTCCTTCAACACCAGAACGCTGGAGCTTTGGGGAGGGGGAGACTATCTGCATTCTAGTTGGTCTTTTGGCGCTCCTCTGACCATCAGAAGTAGGGTTTCTGGAAGTGGAATTACTGCACCCAGACAGGTTCTTGGCGGATAAGCAAAGCAGCATTCAGCCCTCACATTCGTTTGCTGGAGACTCCCATCTCCTCTCAGCCCTCAGCAGGCTGGCAGCTCCCTTCAGGGACTCTCCGTCTGAAAGGTCAGACGACGGCTCCTTTCATCTCACCACTATTGAGAGCTCAGGATTCATTATTTCGATTCTTTAGCATTTTTCAAAAGTTCAGCTCTCCTGTAACCTAGGTTGCCCTATGTGTCTGAGGACGACCTTGAATTCCTGATCCTCCTGCCTCCACTTCCTGAGTGCTGGAGCTGCAGCTGCATGTTGGATTATTGGTTTGGATTTGAACTGTTTAGTTGGCACCAACAGCAGCCAATGTTTGTGGGTGTGATGTGACAGTCCTCATATTCAGATACTGGGTGATGGTCCGGGCAGGGCCATTAGCCAGCAGTCATCTCAAACACTGACCTTTTCTGTGTGGTGGGAGCGATCTCAATCCTCCCCTCCAGCTCTCTGGAAGCATTTGATACTCCACTGCTTAGTGTGCTCTGTAACATGAGCCCATGCCTGCCTCCCTCTGCTCCCTGGCCTTCCCAGCCTCTGGACTTTCATGAGAGCAACTTTTTAAAAAGCTTGTTTGTGGTCTGTGTTTACCTTATTTCTCCCAACCTGATATTCTACAGGCTCAGTCCTGCTAATCACAGGATTTCATTTTTATGGCTGAGTAGTATCCCACCACACACACATGCCGCGGTTTCTTTATCCTCTGCTGGTTCCCTATCTGAGCTCCTGCAAGTAGTTCTACAGAGAACGTGGAAACAAACTTTCTTTTCCTTTGGATGTGCACACCCATGAATGGTGTCGCTGAGTGTAGTCAGCTTGTTTATTTTTAGACAAGGTCTCCCTGTGTAGCCCTAGCTGGCCCACGTTATGTAGACCAGGCTGGCCTCTAACTCAGAGATCCACCTGCCTCTCCTGAGTGCTGGGCTCAAAGGCATGTACCACCATGCCCAATCCCGTGTTTAGATTTTGAGGACCCCCTCTACTGTTTTTCCCGGTGACTATACTCATTTTTATTCCCATCAACACTCAGTGTTACCCTCTCTCTGCATCTTCACCAGTTCTGCTATCTCCTGCCCCACGGGTGCTCAGGGAGGCTCCACACTGGTTCACACACAGGTGGCTCACTTATGTCTTCTTATGAGCAGAGAGCCTAGAAGGCTGGAGAGATGGCTCCACAGTTAAAAGTACTCACTGCTCTTCTAGAGGACCCAGGTTCGAATCCCAGCACCCACACGGCGACTTGAAGTCATCCTTAACTCCAGCTCCAGGGGTTCTGACACCCTCTTCTGGCCTCTGCTGGCAGTAGGCAGGCACACAGTGCACTTCCAGATCTGCAGGCAAAACACTCCTCTATATAGAATAAAATAAATCAATCATTTTTAAAAAGAAATGAAAAGTCAGGTCACTTGCCGATAAAAAGTATGTTTAAACATCTTTTTCTTCTTCCACTAGCAGCTTACTTACTAGTTTTTAGATGCCACCAGGATGTGTTTCTCTTTTTATCTTGACTTTGGTTTCTTTCTCTTCCTGGCTGTTGTCAGAGGGATTGAAGGTTTTCTTTCCTGTGACTTTTTACTGTACTGGCTTATGATGTTCTGCCATTCTCTTCCGGTGGCCTGCCACTGAACTGTTGCGCTGCTCGTCCAGAAGTATGTTTTTATCTACGTCACAAAGGGCGGAGGCGCAAGTGTGGACTCCCATGTAAACGGGAGAGCTCAGTCAGCCAGCCGTTTCCCTCTGCCCTCCACACAGACGTCATTTGCTGCTTGAGGTGATGCAGGCTCACGCATCCTATTTTTTTTAATATTTATTTATTTACTTATTATGTATACAACATTCTGTCTGTATGTCTGAAGACCAGTAGGGGGCACCAGATCTCACTACAGATGGTTGTGAGCCACCATGTGGTTGCTGGGAATTGAACTCAGGACCTTTGGAAGAGCAGGCAATGCGCTTAACCTCTGAGCCATCTCTCCAGCCCACGCACCCTATTTTGTAAGCTCAGACAATTCTATTCAAGGTACTTACCTGACTACTCACCATATTTTCTGATTCTTCTGTTCTTGCTGCTTTTAAACCCTTCTTTATAGGTTCGTTTTTCTTACTGCCTGAGGATTTTCTCTAATGCTTTCTTCAGGCAGTTTATAATGGAAAATACTTTTCAGTTCTTGTGTTCATAAATATGCAATGACTAAATTATTAGATGGAATGTTACATGTGAATACATTTGGTATTTATAAATTTAAATAAATATTTACATATTCAAATCCTCCCTGAGGCGGAGGGGTAATGGTGCTTTGCTGATTCCTTGGCGTTATTCTGCCTCTAATTTTCCTTGGATGGTGCGCCCTCTAGCGTTCGCTCTAAAGACAGCCTGGGCTCCCTGCACTTAGTCAGGAGGAAGGGAATAAATACAGTGTTTGGAGTCTTTGGCTTCCTGAAGGGCAGTCTTCCCCGTAGGGTCCTGTGTTTTGAGTGGGTGCTCGTGTGTGCTTGAGAGTTCCATGGAGTATGTGCTGTCTGTGTCGAGAGCCTGGCTCTAACCGACGCCAAGTGTGACTTAAGGCTGGCTTTTAGTGGGGAGGGGAGGGAGAGTGTCGGACTAGCTAGAGAAGCTAGCTCGTCCTGATGCAGCCACCGCCCTTCTCTCTGTGACCCATGCATTCTCTACTGGAGATGTAAATATATTGTCCCTGGCTGGCCAGGACCAAGGGTAGGCTACTTGGGTTAAGCCGTCCTATCTTTACCGCTCCCTTTGTAGGTCCATGTCAGCACTGTTTCTGTTTCCAGATACACGCCGCTCTTGCTCATTGCATTTTACTGTGTGTGTGTGTGTGTGTGTGTGTGTGTGTGTGCATATGCACGTGTGCATGCACACGTCATCATGAGCCTGTGGAGGTCAGAGGACAAGTTGGAGGCGTCCATTCTCTCCTTCCACCATGTGGATCCTGGGGGGCGGGGATTGAACTCGGGTTGTCAGGCTTGGCGGCAAGCCCCTTTGCCAGCGGAGTCCTCTCACTGGCCCCGCTCTTGCTTCTAGCGTGGGTGTGGCGCTTGTTCCATGTGGTCTCACGCTCTAGGGTCCTGCCAGCTCTTGTCCTCTTCTCTATGGCTCAGCTCTCTGACTTTTGGCTCTCAAGTATGGCTTCTTCCCTCCCTGCCTTCTTTCCTTCCTTCCTACCACGTAAGGGTTCTGTGTGGGATGGAGAGGCAGATGCACGTGCTCAGCTTACCTTCTTGAGAGCCAAAGTGGAGCTACACTCTGTCTTCCTTCTCACAGCTTGAGCCCCTCCGTGCTATCTAGATGTTTCTGATCTCTGGTGAGACATGAGCACCGGCTGATGGGATTTTAGAGGAATCCCAGGGAACGTGTGTGTTCCTGGTCTCCCCTGAGACCTCTGAGGGGCAGGAGTCCCTGGTTTCAGGATGCAGCCAAGGAGACGGCTGGCTGGGTGTACCAGAGTCAGCAATGGCAAGAGCAAAGATGGGAGAGGAGATCGTGTGATGGGCCGTGGTGGTGCTGTGCAGTCAAGGAAGCAGGAACGAGGTGTGGTGGAGCTTAGAAAAGAGGAAAGAGAAAAAGCCTTGTCAGAGAAAGCTGCCTGGCGATTCTGCCTTGAGAGCCCACCAGCCTTGTCCTGCACTCTGAAGACATACTGTGGTGTGTGGTCCATTGGCTCCCCTCCTGCCCCAGCAGTTCACTGGCGTTTCTGACCATGGCTGTGAAAAACCAGGTCCACAGGCTGACTTCCTGGGAAGCTAATGGCGCTTCCGTCTCAGTCCTTTCGCCTGCCCAGGGCCCTTCCGAGGCCCGGGGAAGACAGGAAGGACTCTGGTTAAGGGATTTCGTGGTCATTAGTTTTCTTTAAAATGAGAAAAACTTAGGCATTTCTGTAATGTTCTGTAAAAAGAATACCCCACAAAACCCAAATCTACCCACGACTGTGCCATCCAGAATGAATGGGGTCTTAGGGCCAGCTCCAGAGATGCTGGCTAGATCATCAGAGCGATGAATGACAGCAGTCCTTTGGGAAAGACGGGAGTGAGCAAGCTGGGGCTTGGGAAAGCAAGGAAGGAAGCTCAGATGGTCCAAACTCCTGAGAGCAATTCTGTAGCCTGGAGTCAGTGCTGTCCCACTCTGATGATGTGAACCTGACTTGTGGCTGTTTTCCAGGACCAGGCAGCTAAATGTTACTTGTGACAGCTCAGTGGACAGGGAGGTCTTCCTCCATTACTCCCTCATCCCATCAGTAAGTACAGGTGTGGGAGCATGGGGAGGGGCACGGAGCCAGAGGCAGTGAGAGGGAGGGTGTAGTGAGGGAGGGAAGTTGGGGATGCTCCACCACAGGGCTTTTGGGCAGGCCCGCATTACTCAGGGGAGAGAACAGATGGTTTTCCTTCCAGTATGCACCCAAACCCACAAAAGAAAGCATTTAGGGTCCAAGAGTCAAGGATGTGGTACTTTTGGCAGCGTGCAAAGGGGGTTTTCTCTCTTCTTTTGTGTGTGTGTGTACAGGTGTGTGTGAACATGTGTATGCATGCACGTGGAGGCCAGGGCTGTCCAGGGTTCATCAGGTGCAGCTCACCGTTGGTTTTTGTTTTTCATTTTTAAAATTTATTCATTTATGCATGTTTTGTCTGCATATATGTCTGCACTACATGCATGCTGCCTAGTATCCTTGGATGCCCTTGAGCTGAGGTTATGGATAGTTGTGAGCTACCATGTGGTACTGGGGTTGAACCTAGGTCTTCTGGAAGCAGGCAGTGCTCTTAATCGTGCCCTTGACTGCGTCCTCTCTCTAGCCCTCACCTTGTTTTTTTGAGACGGAGTCTCTGAGACCTGAGGCTTGGTGACAACCAGCATACAGGGATTTGTTTGTCTCTACCTCCCTGATAGTAGGATTACAGATGTGTGCCACCACATCTGTTTGCTTGTTTGTTTTAATGTGGATGCTGGGGATTGAACTCAGGTCCTCATGCTTGGGCAGCAGGGGCTTTTCTAAGCTATTTCCTCAATCCCAGGAAGGACTTTTGTAAGGCAGTAAAGATAGAGCTAAGGTCATCTTGGAAGATGTAGTGAAGAACATTCCAGACACAGGGGAAAGCTTGTGCAAAGGCCCTGTGGAGGGTGGAGGGTGGAGGGAGGCAGAGTGGAGAAAATGAAAACTAGCATGGGTGGGAAAACAGGGGTGGGAGAGTCAGGAAAGAGCCCTGTGGGAGGAGGGTTGCGCCAAGAGGGTCAAGCCAGTCTGGGCTACCAAGAGAGTTCAAGACACTTCTAAACAATCTAATGAGACATAAGACCCCACCTTAAAAAATGTAAAGGGGTAGGCACGTAGCTCAGTGGTAAGGCACTTGTCCAGCGTGTGCAGGACCCTAGAGTCAATCCCTAGTATGAGAAGGAGGTGGGAGGGGAGACTTCCTGGTTTGGGGTGGATGAAGGAACAGGGCAATACGAACATGCTGAGTTTCCCCTAAATCATGTTGAAATGCCAGCTAGGTAGCCTGAGAGAGCTGGAGCTTCCTGGACGGCAGGGTGGGGGCTGGACACACGCCTGTGACTCTTCTGTGTCATGAATGTTTTCATTAGGGAGGAGAGCAGGGATCAGGGCTCATACGAAGTCGGGGAAAGAATGAGCTAAGCAGGAGCTTGGAGAGGAAATGGGGAGAGCGAGAATACACAGTGAACAAGCCCAGGGACGATGGCCTAATGAGCAGGGTGCAGTCGGCCTGGGGTACTGCTGGCAGATCACCCCGGAGTCGGGCATTGCCTGGAGCGGTAAAACGGCTGCTGGTGACTGCAGTCGCAACTTCTTCAACGCAATGACACGGTCTGAGCTGCCAATAGAGATAAGAAAATAGAGAGAACACATACAGACAGTTATCAAGAGGTTCCCGATCAGAGCAGGATAAAGGATGCGCGTCAGGTGCCTGAGAACATGACCACATCCACAGAAACGAACGGGAGAAAGATCTGAAACCTGACAGGCATGACTGCCTCTCTACAGCAGAGACAAAGGTACAGGGAGAGTGAGCTTCCCTCCCAGCATGTGTGGGAGACATTGGACTTGAGCTTCTATCTGTGAAGGGCCACACAGAGGAAAGATCAGTCCAAAAGCTTCTGGTAGCTCTGAAGTACATGGAGTTCAAGGTGTCATAGCTGCTTTAAGCTCTCCGCTTGCCCGCATGTTTTTTTTTTTTTCCTGTGAGGCCACCGAGGCCACCCTGAGGGCCACTGGGTCCCCTGACGCACTGTTCTCTCCTTGCAGCTTTTTATCATTTTGGTCCTGTCCTTCCTCCAACGACGCAAGCACTGTAGACAAAGAAATGACACCTTCTACCTCCTGGGGGACCGCTTTGGAATCATCGTGTGAGTGGATTCAGTGTCATCCCCTGAAGTTTGGGGTACCCTGTGGTTGGGGCCAACACAAAGAACAAGGCCACATAGCGCCGAGGATCCAGTCTTCTCCCATCTCGTTCTTCCATTCCGTGTTAGGGTTTCCATCGCTGTGATGAAGCTCTATGACCAGAAGCAGGCTGCAGAGGAAAGGGTTTATTCGGCTTATACTTCCACACCATAGTCCATCACTGAAGGGAGTCAGGACAGGAACTCAAACCAGCAGGAACCTAGAGTCAGGGGCTGATGCAGAGGCCTCGGAGGGTGCTGCTTACAGGCTTGCTTCCCCCCTGACTTGCTCAGCCTGCTAGTTTACAGAAGCCAGAGCTAGCAGCCCAGGGGTGGCCCCACCCACAAGGGGCTGGGCCCTTCCACATCAATCACTAATAACAAAATGCCTTACAGCTGGATCTTACGGAGGCATTTTTCTCAGCTGAGGCTCCCTCCTCTCTATAAATGACTCTAGCTTGTGTAAACCGGCATAACATTAGGCAGTACACATCCCCTCCCTAAACAATGCTCTGAGACTCCAGAACCTTCCAAGCCACTTCCACCATCAGCACCAAGGGCTACTCAGATAGGAAGAAACTTCTGAAGGAGATCTAGACAGGTATGGAAAGGGCCCTCCATGAAAGCTATTCCTTCATTGCTATGACAGACCCGAGACAGAGGCAACTTAAGGGAGCAGAGGCTTATTCAGACTCACAGTTTAGGAGAGTACAGTCCACCATAGTGAGGGAGGTGTGGAGGCTGGAGCAGCTTGGTTTGTGGGCAGAGCTCCCCACACAGGGGCCAGGTCAGGGAGCAGAAGCTACACACGAAGCAACACTGGCTTATAAACTTCAGAGGCCCACTCCTACTGCCCTACTCCTGCCATCCAGAACCTTCTCTGAAGGTCCATAGCCTTCCAAAACCACACCATTGGCTGGGGACCAAGTTTTCAAACACACGAGACAGTAAGAAATATCTCACATGCAAACCATAATGCCTTCCCACTCTGGGGACTGTGGCCACCTGGGGAAACAAGAGTCAAAGGTTCCTAATGACCCAAATCAGCCACCCTTCTGGTTGGGATGGCATTATGAAGCACATATGAGATCGTGCCCAGCTTCCGGGGCCCTCCTAGCTCTGCCGTTCTGCATGTTGGCACCTCTTTTGAGTTGGCATTTCTCTTGAGTTCTAACTATTCTGTGTCATGACTCCATCACTACCATCATCTTCATCAGCATCATCTTCATCAGCATCATCGTGGTGGAATTAGTATTTGTTGCACTGCTATTGGTTCAGATCCTGGGCCATTTTCTTTGCTCTCCCATGGTATAGTGGAGGTTGTGACACAGATATGAAAACTCAGGCTCAGAGAAGCTGAGTGACTTGCCTAAGACCATGTCCCCAAGACTGCTTTGATTTTCCCTCTGTTCCTCCTGTGTCATAACCTGATCAAACCCATGCAGTAGGCATCTTGAGAGCTCAGCCTCGGGGAAAGAGGCCAGGCTGCCAGGACAGAGGCTAAGGGTAAGCTGGAAGGTAGGAGAAGTCCAACCACAAATACCCGAGGATGCTGGAGTACCAGCAGCTGGCTTCCTTCTGGATGCCAGTCATGCCTCTTGTGGGGCAGCCAGCTGCTCGCACTCCATCAGGTGTAAGCTACACGGCAAGGCAAAGGGCTGAGACCGGTTGGGTTACTCTTTCCTATTGCTGTGACCAAATACCTGAGAAAAAGCAACAGAGGGAAGGAAGAGTTCACTCGGGCCCACAGTTTAAGAAGCAATACAGTTCATCATGGCAGAGAAGACATGGCGGCAGGAATAGGAGGCAGCTTGTCACGTTGTATCTGCAGTCCAGAAGCAGAGAGAGGCGGGGGCTGATTCCTGTTCACATTCTCCTGTCTGTTCAACCAGGATCCAAACTATGAGATGGGATGATATTGTCTCTATTCAGGACCAGTCAGCTAGACCTTTCTAGAAACATTGTCATGGATGTACCCAGAGACATGTTTCCATGGTGATTCTTATTTCTTTTATTTTTTGGTTTTTCAAGACAGGGTTTCTCTGTAGCTTTAGAGCCTGTCCTGGAACTAGCTCTTGTAGACCAGGCTGGTCTTGAACTCACAGAGATCCACCTGCCTCTGCCTCTCAAGTGCTGGAATTAAAGGTGTGTGCCACCACTGCCCGGCTCAGAGAATTTTTTTTTTATATATTGCTTCTTAAAGGTTTATTTTTAGTTGTGGGAGTACAGGTGCCCTCAGAGTCCAGAGAAGTCAGAGGCTCCTGGTCCTGGAGTTAACAGATAATTAATTTGGAGTCGCCTGACAGAGGTGCTAGGGATCAAACTCAGGTCTTCCACAAGAGTGGTATGCACTCTTATCTGCGGAGCCTGCTCTCTGGCCCCTCATTCTGTGTGTGTGTGGGACGTTTCCCCTAAATATTTTTTTAACCTTAATTTTTATTTTATATGCAACACCGTTTCTGTTGTTTATAGGCCTCTGGACTTCCTGGGAACTTTCAGCAACCGATGGTCCTATGGAGTTGCCTTTGGGGCCACAGCCAATAAAGTCATGTTCTTGTTCTCAGAAGGCTACCAGCCCCTGGAGGTTCCGCAGTGGGCCCAAGGTACCAGGCCTACCTCACACATCCTGGGGATGTCACCTGCACATACTTGCTCTCAGAGGCCAAGGGGACTGTCTGGAAGGATAAACTCTGTGAGCAGCCACATTCTTATTGGCCTGTCGCTCACCCAAAGTCAATGTTTAGTAGCCCACAACGCTTTCCAGCTTGCCTGGGGAGCTTCCCCCATTAGACTCAGAGGTGCTTTGGACAAACATAACAAAGGCACAGGAAGTAACATCTTCCTCAGCCAGTCCCCTAAGCCTGTTGCCTTCTAATAGCCATTGTTTTGGGGCCTCTCCTCAAGGGAAGGAAGCAGGTTTCTCTGGCCACTGGTCAGAGACCTCTCTCCCCAGGCTCCGTGCATCACGTAAAGGAGCTACTCTGACCCACATGTATGGTGAGCTCTCATACAATCCCAGAACCGTCTCTGCATTGTATAAACTCCCGTGCACCTGCTGGAGCACAGTCAACACCTCCAGGAAGGCTGCTCCACTCTGCCTCCTGGGGATGGGATGTCACTGGCTTCCTTGTCTGTGTCCCTGTGGCAGGATGACTGGGACTCTACTGCAGCTCATGTCACACCGCTCTCCTGCCAGTCTCCCCCACTGTACTGTCAGCGTCTCAGAGCGAGAACACTTGCCGTGTCTGCTGTGTAGTGCCTGGCCCAGGGGTGTCTCAAAGCTGACACGTAGTAAGGGTCACTGTGGATGACGAAGCCTGTCCTGGATGATGTCAGTCCATCTCAGCGCTAGCCAGTGGTGGGGGAAGTGTGACCATCACTCCGTAGAGAGTGCTCTCTAGTATGCATAATCGGAGGACCACTGTGACCACCACCTTCCTCAAACGCTCTCCAGTGCACACAACATGCCCGTGTGGGCCTCCATGATGCACTTGGGTGCCATCCCCGCAGCTATTTTGGTTGCTTTCTGGTCTGTCTCTGCTTGCCATACTGTGAGCTGCTCACTTGTAAAGGCTCCAATCTTTTTTTCCATGGTCAGCTGGCACCAGACATGGGGAGGGAAGCAAGAAGGGGCTGTGGCTGAATGAACGACATTGCTGCATTCCTCTCCCATGGCCTAGCGCTCTTCCAGTCAGCTCTTTAGGTCACGAGGCCCCAACCCCAGCTCCCCTGGCCGCCTCTGAGTAGTGCGCAGAAGAGCCCACAGCATCTCGGCCTTGTCTCTTGCAGCTTTTGTCCTTCTCATTGGGGGCATGGAAGTCGGCCTGTCTTACTTTCCCTTCTTTGCCTGCCTGTCCTCAGAGTTCCGGTTGGTCAGCTCCATCCTGGGCTTCAGCTACTCCCTGATCTGGTAAGATGACTTTGCTGACCGTTTTCTGGCCATTTTGGGCATGTCTGGCTGAGTTGTAGACAGGGAGACAGAGATGACTTGGGGTTCCTCGTGAAGAACAACAAAGCCCAGAATGGACAGAGGTGACTTACCTAGTGTGTCCCATTGTTGCTTCTTCTTGGGAGTACTTCTGATTCTTCCAAAGGTCTGTCCAGGACCCTGTGTGCATCCTAGGAGGATGTTCATGATTAGAATATTTCTGGAAGCTAGGAATTGGGGGAAATTTACTCCTGAAAACTGACGAGGGTCCATATCCATGGCTTCTCCTAGAGAAAAGTGTCATGTCTCTGCTTGACATTTGGGGCCATCCTGGCTTGGCCTCGGCTTCCTCCTTCTCCAGTCCCTAAGGATGTCCTGTCAGACCTCCAGTCACTCAGTTTCCTACAGTCCATTACCTCTCCATTCACTCACTCAACAGTCATTCTTTATGTTCCCCAGTGAGCCGGGGAGAGAGCAGGAAAGATCCTCACGGACTCTGGGCTCTGGTCCCCAGGCCTCAGGGCTTCTTCCCTGGTGTAGGGCATCTGCCTTCCACCTGGGACGATGCGTGGGTCGTGTTGACTATGACTTGAGCACTACATATGTATGCAGAGTTGGCACCAGGGAACTTCTGCCAACTGAGTGACCTGCCTTGGGACAGTTCCACTCCTGAGTCTCTGAGACTCTTCTCTTGTTCCCATTCCCCACCCACCCACCCACCCACCCCTACATTCAGCAAGAGCCTCAGCTACAGTCAGAAGACCTAAGACCTTGTCCTGGCTCTATGTGTTTGTAAGTGGTTTGGGTTAATCCAGTGCTGTCCCTGAACTTCCGCCTCCTTCAATGCTAGAAGGCGAGAGGAGGAGCATCCTGGACAGACCTTTGGAAGCGTCAGAAGTACTCCCAAGAAGAAGCAACAATGGGACACACTTGGTCCACAATGACTCTGAGATGTGTCCCCCAGCAGGGCAGGCTGGGCAGATATGGTGCTCAGCTAGGCACAAGCAGATGCTCAACCAGGAAGGGGCAGACACAGTCATCCAGGGGTAGCAGGCAGGGCATGTGTGTTCACCAGGCTGGTCTGATTTGTGGTGGGATGGAAGCCAACCCTAACCTGCTCCTGTCCTGCAGGTTTGTGGTTACCATTCTTCAGATCGCAGAGTGTCCCCATGGTCAGGTAAGTCCCTGCTGACCTCACCTCAGGGTGTTCAGTCACCGCTTGGGGCCACCAGGCTCTGTGAGCTTAGACAAACCCTCTAGGGGAAGGGAGCGGGCATTGCTCACCCAGTTTGTTTGTGTAGCACCTTTCTCTCTCTCTTCCTCCCTCCCTTCCTCCCTCCTTCTCTCCCTCCCTCCGTCCCTCCCTCCCTCTCTCCCTCCCTCCCCCCCTTCCTCCCCCCCTCTCTTTCTTTCTTTCTTTCTTTCTTTCTTTCTTTCTTTCTTTCTTTCTTTCTTTCTTTCTTTCTTTCTCTGTGTGTGGTTTTTCGAGATAGGGTTTCTTTGTAGCTTTGGAGCCTATCCTGGAACTAGATCTTGTAGACCAGGCTGGCCTTGAACCCACAGAGATCTGCCTGCCTCTGTTTCCTGAGTGCTGGGATTAAAGGCTTGCGCTACCACCACCTGGCCTCGTATAGCACCTTTCACTCCCTGCCCCGTTGGTCAGGAAGGTATTGTCTCATTTGGTCCTCAAGGCGGCTCATCAAACCTACCTGTAGCAATGACCACCTCCAGGCCAAAGCCAGATGCTATTTAACCTCCTTCCTTGTTCCTGCCCTTTCTGCCATAACTATCGCAGCTTGTAGGCAGACGACGGGCTCAGATGAAGCCTCCTCTGCACGTTTCTCCAAAGAAAAGGCTTACACCATCAGAAAGCTACTTGTTCCTTCGCTGTCCTTCCTTCTCGTGGTCTTTCAGGTGTCACGCTGAAGAGCTCCCAGGAAGGTTTGGGGGAGTCGGGGAGGTTATCTGGGCCTAGAACTCAGGTCTCACCACCCTCACAGAATGGACCATTAGATGCGCGTGGTAAAGAGAAGTGTGGCAGAGCCTAGTTAGAAAAGTGAGCCTGGGGGGCGGGGCACTCGGTCCTCATCTCTACTTGGGACTGGGAGCGCCTGGCAAAACTCTGCCCAGGAGGATGCCTCTTTACCACTAATCCAGGGCCCAGATTCTGGGTCACAGCCTTCCTTTGGCACCTTGTTGGCTTCTCAGTCTCCCAGAGGTGCGTCTGAAATTTCAGATGTTCATGACTGCATAGGGAGAAGACAGGATTTTACTTCTAATTCAGACTCTTTCATTATGAACTGCCGTGTGTTAAGTTCTGCTCCAGTCCACAGAGGGACACACAGACCTGAGGAGCAGCAGGAAAATGCTGGTCGTGGCCCCGGCAAGCCAGAAGCATCCATGTCTCCATAGGGGCAGCCAGGCCTCCCCTCACTACAGCCTGCTGATGGCTTCACCCCCAGCTCTGTTTCTGTTGCAGTATCTAGGGAGGTTCGAGACCCTCATCTTCTACTGGCCCTCACTGCTGTGCCTGGGCTTCCTCCTTGGCCGCTTCCTATACATGTTCGTTAAGGCTCTGCCAATCCGCCTGGTCCTGGAGCCGCAAACGGTGAGTACTGAGCTAAACGCCATGGTTTCCCAAGAGTTGCCCTCATAGCGGGGAAGGGGGTTCTGCTGTTGCTTCCCTCCAGCCCTCTCTGGTGAGGGAGACAAACTTCTCCAAGCAGTGGCTGGCCCAGTTTGGGCCAGGAGAGTTGAGGAGGGCCAGACCTCTGACCTTCTGAGGGAAGCAGGCACCTCACAAAGTGGAAACCTGCCCCGAAGGATGACAGGTGCTTGGATGGCAAAACTTGAATCTCCATCCTGTCCTCCACAGCAATGACCCCTTAAGAGACCAAACCCTAGCAAGCACCTGTGAGCCAGCACGTCCCCTCCTTTCTCGCAGAAAGAAAAGTCATTGTTGGAGGCCCACCAGGCAGAGCATGTGAAGCGGCTCCTGAGCAAGCCCCGGCTGCAGTAAGCACACCCTTCACCCTTGCCATTAGACCAGGCCCATGGGACAGACCCTGGAACTGTGGAGAGGCTCTGCTGACAGCAGGAACCAACCCAAAGCAGACAAGCAGGGAAGGAAATGGGGACTCCAAAAAGACTCGAGAGGGAGTCTGTTTCAGGCTAACTGGACCAGGGGCTTGAGAGACAACCTCAGAACTAGATCTTCCTAGCGCTCCCAGTGCTCTTAACTGTCCGGGCCTCACACTGGGCAGGCAGGTTCCTCGCCACTCTAGACTTCAAGAGGAAAGAGACATTTCATTTTCTATTTTTTAAAAAAATAAGTCATTTGAGTATATTCCATTGGATCAAATCCCCTCTGAAAAATAATCCCTGTGTCTAGATGATCGGCCCACAGAGATTGGCTGAGTGTGAGTCACATGCCTCCTGCCTCGCTTCCTGGGACAGGAAGTAGTAGCAGCCTCACTTAACAAGTATGATCCAGCTTCCTGCCAGAGCTTCTGAGATAGTCCAGTCCAGCTCACCTCTGCCTCAGCCATCATCCATACTGGGTAGATCCCAGAGAAGGGATGCATCTTGTCCCAGGTCACATAGCGGCAAAGTTCCTACTGCGGTAGAGTTCGCTTTGGAGACCTATATCAAAATATTTGAAATAATACTGACATGAACAAAACCCAGATGGATTATTTCCTCATATATAAGAACTTCGAAGGTGAGCAGTCCATAATGACCCTAGACTGCCCATGGTGTCAGCTCCCAAGCCACCCATGTTTCTGTTCCAGCATCTTAGTACGTGCCTCCTCTTCTTGGTGGTGCCTCGTGGTCCCACAGTGCCTGGACCAGCCACGAGTCTACACTTCCAAGGACAGACAGAAGGAAACAGGACAGAACCAAAGAGGCTCATGTCTGTGTCAGTTCTTCCTGGGAAGTCTCCCAGAAGTCCCACAACACACTCAGGGTAGCCAGACCTAGTCAGAGCTTCGAGCTGTTGGGGTTTCTGTTGTTGTTTGTTTGGTAAATTGCCCCTCCCCCCAATAACAAAGCCCTCCATCCTTTGTCCTTAAGAATGAGGGGAGGTGAGAAGTGGTAGAAACTCCCTTTCTGGTGTTCGTTCATTCATTCACAGAGAAAGAGAAAAGTCTTGGTTCCAAACCAGGGTGTACGAGTGGGACCCCTGCTTCCAGTTCCCCAGCAGGATGATCGGGACCCTCGTGCTGGCGTCCATCTGCCTGTACCTAGTAAGTAGCCCCGTGAACCCCTCTCCTGCTGTGTAAACAGAGGCACCCAGTCTCTGGGACAAGCCCAGTGTGCTAAAGCTTGGGTCAGATGGCCGTGTGGTGAGTTAAGGAATTGCAATGCTGCAACCTCCCCTTTTACCCTTTGCCCCTGTGGTGACGGTCACAGGAGAGCTCGCTATTCAGGCCAAACAAAACTGGTGGTGGCTCACACCTTTAATCCCAGCACATGGGAGACAGAGACAGGTGGGTTTCTTAGCTCAATCTATTCCATATAGTTCCAGGCTAACCAGGGCTTCAGAGTAAGACCCTGTCTCAAAAAAAAAAAAAAAAAAAAAAAAAAAAAATTCATGTGATAAAATTTAGCATTGACAGGGCTGGAGAGATGGCTCAGGGTTAAGAGCACTGACTGCCTTTCCAGAGGACCTGGGCTCAATTCCCAGCACCCACGTGACAGCTCAACCTGTCTGTAGCTCTAGCTCCAGGGGAGCTGATACCCTCACACAGACACACATGCAGGCAAAACACCAATGCACAGAAAGTTAAAATAAATCATTAAAATAAAAAAGTGAATTGCTAAAAAAATTAGCATTAACTAACAGTTGATAAGGAAAATATAGTTGATATCCTGACCCAGAAAAGTCGATAGCAGTGATCTCTAAAGAAAATGGACAATTATAGATAGTAAGTAATCCTGTGAAGAATTAAGTCATTTAAATATAAAGTAATTGATAATCTCTCTTTGTTTTGTTTTACTTTGTTTTTTTTTTTCTCTGAGACAGGATTTCTCTATGTAGCCCTGGCTGTCCTAGAACTCCCTCTGTAGACCAGGCTGGCCTCGAATGTAGAGATCTGCCTGCCTCTGCCTCCCTAGTGCTGGGATTAAAGTCATGCGACACCACCACCATCCAGCAGGGAACTAATTCTCATGAAAATAATTTCAGCAAATTAAAGACGAAAGTGGAAAAGCAGAATTGGTTTACAGTATGGATCAAAACCAAAATATCTTTCATGAGTTTTTTTTTCTCTCAAGAGAATGTTTTCAGCCGGGCGGTGGTGGCGCACGCCTTTAATCCCAGCACTCGGGAGGCAGAGGCAGGCGGATCTCTGTGAGTTCGAGACCAGCCTGGTCTACAAGAGCTAGTTCCAGGACAGGCTCCAAAGCCACAGAGAAACCCTGTCTCGAAAAACCAAAAAAAAAAAAAAAAAAAAAAAAAAAAAAAAGAGAATGTTTTCAATGTTGATATAATTCTCACTTCAGTGTTTTGTTTGTTTGTTTATTTTTGTTTTTCGAGACAGGGATTCTATGAGTAACAGCCCTAGCTGTCTTGGAATTAGCTCTTGTAGACCAGGCTGGCCTCGAACTCACAAAGATCTGCTTGCCTCTGCCTCCCAAGTGCCGGGATTAAAGGCGTGCGCCACCACCGCCCGGCTTATGATGTTTTATCAGACATAAAATCAAAACACTCGTCATGGTCTAAGTCATTGGAAGTAAAATGACTGAGTAAAGGCAGCGGTAACATGCAGAATACAGACAGTAAAGTCTAGGTATTTTTGCTTGTTTTTAAGGCAGGGGGATGATGTTCTTTAGAGTAAATCTGGTGTTTAAGGTTTTAAGGGAATGCATTCATTAGGTTATATTAAGTTCTGATGCCTTTTGTCATTGCTGTGAAGAGGCACCATGACCATGGCAACTCCTATGAAGGAAAACATTTCATTGGAACTGGATTACAGTTTAATAGGTTTAGTCCATTATCATCATGGTAGGAAGCATGGCAGCATGCAGCAGACATGGTGGGGAAGTAGCTGAGAGTTCTACATTGTGATCTGCAGGTAACAGGCAGCAAAGTAGGACACACTTCCTCCAACAAGGCTACACTTCCTAATCGTGCCACTCTCTGTGTGCTTATGGGGGCCAATTACATGTAATACCACCTAGTCAGTGATCTCCAGGTCCCAATGGGAGACCCCCATCTCAATAAACAAAACAACAACAACAAAAATGGGGGGTGCTTGTGTTTCTAAATGCCAGCGGCTTGTCACTGTTTGTATTTATCCCCCACTCCCCAATGCTGAGGACAGGTACAGGCAGGGGAGGCAGTTATCTTCCTAAGGCACCCCACATCTGTCATGTGCCTCCCCATCCCTAGGACCTCAAGGCCACCTAGTCAATAGTATGGAGGGAAAATGGCAAGATGCTTGCAGAACGTTTTCCCGGACCAGGAGGACAAGGTGTGCACCACCTGTCCCTTCTGCTTCTCTTCTACCGTCCTAATGGGGTTGTGTGGCCACACCTAACATAGGGAGGCTGGGGAATGTAGTCCAGTTCTGTGACCAAAGAAGGGAGAATGGCTTTTTAATTAATTAATTTAGTGTACTTTGTGTATAAATGTGTAAATGTGTGTGTGTGTGTGTGCATGTGTTCATATGTATGGAGGCCAAAGATCAAACTTGACTGTTGCTCTTCATCGCCTTTTTTTTGCATTTGTGCATATGTATGTTCACATATGTGTAGAGTGCATGGGCATGTGCGCACATGTGTGTGTGTGCATGCGGAGGTCAGAGGTCAACGTCACATGTCTTCCTCAATTATCTCTACTTTGTTCATTGGGCAGGGTCTTTTCCTAAACCCAGAGTTTGGCAATTGGGCTACTCTAGCTAGCCAGCTGTTGCAGGGATCCTCTGGCTCTCCTTCCCAGCACTGGGATTTCAGGGGGCAGCCACACCCACCAGACTTTTCTATGGATGCTGGGGGTCTGAACTCTGGTCCTCACGATTACATTATCCCCTGAGCCATCTCCCATGTGCCCCCTGTTTTTGTTTTTCTTTGTTTGTTTGTTTCGAGACAGGGTCTCTCATTGGGACCTGGAGATCACTGACCAGGCTAGGCTGGGGAGGGGGAGGTGTCACGGAGCTCCTGCCTTTCTCTGCCTCCCCAGCTCTAGAATTATAAGCACTTGCCATCATGCTGGATTTCTTATGTGCACTTGGCTTGGTGTTATGGTGTGTCTTGAGAATTTACCGAACGTCTACTGTGTAGTAGGCACTGTGTTAGGAACTAGGAGAGCACAGAGGGACGATTCAGCATAGCCCTAGTCCAGGAGACGCTGGGGCTCCAAGAGGGAAGACATTGAAGGAGAGCTCTGCCATTCTAGGAGAGAGAAGCAGACGGTGAGAGTGTTCTGAAGTCCAGTGAGTTATTCTGGTCTAAGAAACTGCCTGATGGTGGTGGCATTTGTACTCCACTCTCAAAAACGAACATGATTTGGTTGGTGGGGGAAGAAGGTGGAGGGAACCAGAGAAGCCACAGTGTGGTGGCGGGCAGACAGGACAGTGGGCAAGCCTGACTGTCACATCGCCTACCTTCCCCAGTTTGGCTCCTGCTTGTGTGAGCGAAGGGAGCCATGTGAATGTGGCTGGTGTTGTCCCTAGGGTCACCCCTCCATCACTGGCTTCCATTATCTTTCAAGTGTTCCTCGAGTCATGGGTGAAGAACGAGGTTTGTGATGGTCCTTTTCTAAAGCATCCTGCTGCCCGGAAGAGGCTGGCCTTGAGCCCCAAAGAAATCTACTTTGGGCCCCATGCTGAGCTGGTCTCGGGAGACCTTGACGCCTGTGTTCTGTATTCCCAGTTCATCGTCATTGAGTTCTGCGTGTTCCTACTCGTGAAGGACGAGCTGGATGTATTTGAAGGCAGACTGCAGAGCTATCTCACCCATATGAATGAGACAGAGACCTTGACCCCAGTCATCCTTCAGGTGCAAGAACTGATCAGCGTCACTAAAGGTAAAGCCACTCACTCCCCATCATCCAAACAGCGTTGAAATGGCCTGACCAGCGTGCCTGGATTTCTTCTGTGTTAGAGTTAACCTGTCCCTTCCTGGATTGACTAGGACAGAGAGGGCTCAGGACAGTTCATTCTACTAAAAACCATTCAAGGTTGAACTGAACAGGCCCATAGAACAGAGGTTCTCAACCTGTGGGTCACAGCCCCCTGGAGGTTGAAGAACCCTTTAGTAGGGGTTACCTAAGACCATCAGAAATACAGCTATTTGCATTATGGTTCATAACAGGCGCAAACTCACAGTTATGACCTAACAATAAAACTACTTCTATGATTGGGAGGAGGGTCACCACAACATGAGGAACTGTATTAAAGGGTCGCAGCGTTAGGAAGGTGAGAACCACTACCTTAGACGTTTCTCATTTGAAGGAGCTGTTTTAGTTTCTTTTCCTGTTGGTGATAAAAAGGACTCTTACGAAAGCAGCCCAAGAGAGAGATTTATCCTAACAGTTCATGGGCACAGTCTGTCACGCGTGGAGATCAAAGCACAGGAGCTTGAAGCAGTGGGTCACACCACTGTCAGGAAACAGAGAGAGGCAACTGCTGTGCCCCTTCTCCATTTAAACAGCCCCGGGCCTGGGAATGGTGCTGCCCACAGTGGGCGGGTCTTCCCACCTCAGCGGGTGCAATCAAGGTAATCTCTCACAGCCGTGCTGTGGAGGTTTTAATGGCAGTCCCTCATAGGCTACATATTTGAACCTTTGGTTTCCAGTGGGTGGTCTTGTTTCAGACCCCTGAGGAGGCGTGGCCTTGATGGAGGCAGACTTTGGGAGTTTGAGGATCCACCTTAAAGTTCCAGTTGTTCTCTCCCCTTCCTGCTTGTGACTGGAGATGTGAGCACTCGGCAGCTGTGACTGCCACCATGCCTGCCGGCTGCCGGGCCTCCTCACTATGACTTTACCAGCTGTGAAGTGATTTTTCATTGTGTTTGCAATTTGCATCCCCTGAAGATGAATAATGAACATTTTTTCATTTTTTTTCTATATATACATTGGACATTTGCATGTCTCCATTGGAGGACTGTCTTTTTTTTTTTAATTTCTATTTTTGGTAACATGAAAAGCACTTTATGACAGAAGCTTTCTCAGGAAACAACATATCCTAACGATATGTCTACCATCCTTGGAGAGAGGAGATGTCTTCTAGTTCCTAGATGAGAATCATAGACAAGAACTCAGGATACATCCCCACACCAGGGAGATTACTAAATGACTGTCTTAATCAAAGTTCTACTGCTGCGAAGAGACACCATGACCATGACAACTCATAAAGGAAACATCTAATTGGGACTGGCTTACAGTTAGAGGGTCAGTCCATTATCATCACGGCAGGAAGCATGGTGGCACACGGGCAGACATGGTGCTGGAGAAGTAGCTAAGAGTTTTACATCTTGATCCACAGGCAGCAGGAAGAGAGAGATACTGGGCCTGGCTTGGGTTTTTAAAACCTCAAAGCCTGCATCCACAGTAATACACTTCCTTCAAAAGGCCTTGTCTTCTTCAAGGTCACAACTCCTAATCCCTCCCAAGTAGTGCCACTCCCTGATGACTAAGCATTCAAACACAGGAGCCTATGGGGCCATTCTTATTCAAACCTCCACAGAATATGCTTTCTGTGCAAAAGGTAGAACAATCTGAATACACACACACACACACACACACACACACACACACACAATGGGTATGCTGAAATGTCCTTGCAATCCTAGGACTGGGGAGATGGAGACAGGGAGATCCATAGGGCTTCCTGGCCAGCCAGACCAAGCCCTAGGTCCCAGTGAGAGATCCTGCCTCAAACAACAAAACAAATAAGGACAATTCCTGAGGAACAATACTCAAGATTGACCTCTGCTCTCCCCCACATTGCACATGTCCATACAACCAACTCCTGAAAGTTGTACTCTGACACTCACATGTGTGTGCATGTACACATGCACACACACACACACACACACACACACACGTACATGTACACATGCAGCTTGGTCTCATCTGTAAGATGGGACTTAAACAGGCAGCATAATGGTTTCCAAAAGATTTTGTGGTGCTGGTGTTTTCAGATCCTAACCCACCAAATATCCCCATGTTAGTTCCTTTCTATTAAAGTGATAAAATGCCGTGACCCAGGAAACTTACAGAAGGCTTCATGTGGGCTGATGGCTCCAGAAGGATAAGAGTCCATTGTGGCAGGAAGGCATCAAGCAGGAATGGCAGTTGAGAGTTCCCATCTTGAATTGCAAACCAGAGCCTTGAACTCTCAAAGCCAGCCTGCGGTGACACACCTCCTCCACAAGGCCTCATCTCCTAAACTTCCCCAAACAGTGCTATCAACTGGGGACCAAGTATTCTAACATCTGACCCTATGGGGGAACATTCTCATTTAAACCACTACAACCCCTTGAGTCATGAGGCACCTGTTGCAAGTGATTTTCTTCCCATTAAGTCCTCTTCAGGTGTATTTTCCAAGCCCTCTCCTGTCACCCTTCCTCTTTCAGGAGTCTGGGTGGTGGCCGTTCTGCCTGCTTCCCTCACGTGTGTCAGCTATCTCTTCCACATACTGGCCTGTTACAGGTAAGCGAACTCTAGCGGTCGCTTGTATGCCTTCAGCCAGAACTGTGCATGACACTCTTCACCCAGAATTCCTGACTGGTCCCTGCCTGGCTCAGTGTGGCACTAGGGAGTGTATACATGGGCCAGGTATGGTCAAATGCACCATTTGTTGAGAAGAATATAAGTCTAACAGGTTGAAAATCTCTGATGATCTACCGGTATAATTAAGAGTCCAAACTACCCAGCCTTGGGAGCTGAGTATTTTCCTCTCAACATTTACAGTTGACAAAGCTAAGACTCACAAGATTAAATGAGTTCCCAAACACTGAGCAGAGGGGCGCATCCTCCTGATACTCAGAGACCTTGGTGTTTCTTGTGCATTCTGTTTTATTGTTGGATGTCAGAGCTGCTCCACCAGGCTCCCAGCAGTTAATCCAGCTGAAGGGATGGTCAGTGGAGGGGAGCTCAAGAGGCCTGAGAGCATCTACCTCATGTTTTGTGCCTGGGATTTCTTAGATTTAACATTTTTTGACCCAACGTACTAATTTCTTATATTTTGTCTTCAGTGCCTGAGACTCTCTTCCTTCTCTTGTATTCTGTTGGTGAGGTTTGCTTCTGAGGTTCCTGCTTGAGTCCCTAAATTTTTCATTCTCAGTGCTCCTTCAGTTTGATTGATTCTGCTTTCACTTCCATGTCTTGAACAGTTTTCTTCATTGCATTCTACTGTTTGTGTTTTCATGGGTTTCATTAATGGATTTATTCATGTCCTCCTTAAAGTCCTTCATCTATATATGTATAGATATGTCTATATTTATAATAGACACTTTGAAGTCTTTGTCTTGTGCTTCAGCTATGTTGGGTTTCGCAGGGCCTCTTATAGGAGGGCTGCTGGGCTATAATGGAGACACATTGTCCTAGCTGTTATTGGTTGTGTGTTTATGCTGGCATCTAGGCATCTTGGTTTGAGATGGTGGTAACTCTATGTATTAATATCTGGTCCTGTCTTTGTTGGTGGGTTTCCCTGCTTGGTTTCTGTTGTCCTCTCCGGATCTTAGGAGAGCGCGTTGGCTGCGGGCTGCCTGGTAGGGGAGTGCTTCTGAGTCCCTTCCAGGTGTGACCACTGTGGTTCTGAGTAGAACTTGCTTCTAGCTCTTGGGGCTGACAGGAAGGAGTGGGGATAGACAGGACAGAGGGCTGAGAGCCACCACAGGAGGGAGGAAAGCTGGGTCTGCCGTGAGGATCTGCTTCCCTGGCTGGCATGGTCAGTGGGTTTCCAGGGAGAGTGTGCCCTGGATGCTGGTGTCTGAGACTAAGACAGTATGAACAAGGGGAAGACTGGAGAAGGGATTCACTCAGTTCCCTAGGAGTGGGGGCTGAGAGTGACATTGTTCCTGTCGTTCTGAGACTTTCCAATTTAGTAATCATGAAAAGTAGAACCAGCCAGGAAAAATACTGGAGATTGAGTACACAGTGTTGAGAGACGGGGGGGGGGGGAGAGGAGAGAGAGAGAGAGAGAGAGAGAGAGAGAGAGAGAGAGAGAGAGAGAGAGAGAGAGAGAGAGAGAGAAAGAGAGACTATCCCACAAGTAGGAATGTGGCCTAGGAACTACATTCCTTAATCCCAGCACTCAGGAGTCAGAGCTAGGCAGAACTCTGTCAGTTCTAGACCAGTCTGGTCTACATAGTGAGTTCTAGTACAGTCAGGGCTATGTAGAGACCCTATCTCAAAACAAACAAACAAACAGTCCCCCATACACAACAAAAATGCATTATTATTGTATGAGTGAGTGTGTGTATGATGTGTTTGTGTGGATGTGTGTGCATGGCATGTGTGGAGGTCGGAGGACAACTTGTGGGAGTTGGCTCTCTCCTACCATGTGGTCCTGGGGATTGAACCCGGGTCACTAAGCTTTGCAGCAAGGGCTTTTACCTGCTGAGCCATCTAGCCCACCCTTGATTTTTTTTATATGTTTTTTTCTTTATGTATCAACAAAAGTGACTTTCTGGTATTAACTGTCTAAAAAATATTATTAAGTAATATGCATTTACCATAACAGAATAAGTATGGAAAGCAGAATTAAAAAAGCATAATGTCATGTACCAGATTCACTTGCTGCTATGACTCGATCAGTGTGTATTTTTTTAAAATTTATTATGTATACAATATTCTGTCTGCATGTATGCCTGCAGGCCAGAAGAGGGCATCAGACCTTATTACAGATGGTTATGAGCCACCATGTGGTTGCTGGGAATTGAACTCAGGACCTTTGGAAGAGCAGGCAATGCTCTTAACCACTGAGCCATCTCTCCAGCCCTAGTGTGTATTATTTTTTTGTGTGTATTATTTTTATGAACTGTAGTAATGCTGAAGATGTTGGAGAGAAGCCAGAGCCTCTGCAGGAGCTGCTGTTGACGCCCACTGCCACAGGCCTCCACGGGCCTTTCCACTGAGCCCTGACCCTACAGAAAATGCCATGATTATGACTGCCACCTACTTTTCCTTTTCCACAGAAAGCACATGAAGAGGCTGTGGGCTGGAGACAAACACTTCCTCCCTCAGAAGTTCCATTGTCCCTCCTCAGCAGCCAGTGTGGTGAGTCTGTAGGGAGCTGAGCCACACCTGACAGGAGCCCAGAGAAGTCAAGCCAGACCTCCATCCCGAGATGCAGCCGTGTGAAGAACCTGCTTTGGTTTATGGGTGACCCTCAGATTGGATGGGGTCCTGGGTACAAGGCTTAGAGGGAAGGAAGCTCTCACCCTATTCTGAACTTTCTGTTTTCCTTCTAACTCTCAGGTAGCCATTGCAAGGTACTCCGGCTGGCAAATAGCTTACATCCTCTGGGGTAAGTGCCACCCAGTCCAGCCCTGTTCCCTGGGCACCTGCAGAGTCCCAGCTACCAGGAGAGACACGGGAGGAGCAGCCCTAGCGTCTAGCTTTGGGAGAATGGTGGAGAAATACCATATGTCACCTCCCTCTCCCTCATCTCTCTGGCTGCCTTTGCTAAGGGCATTATGAGCAAAGGAGGAAAGGCCCCTCCACACCAGCACAAGACTCAAGGGATTTCTAGGGGAGTTAACATTTGAATTGCATCTGACAGAGCTGGGCAAGCAGGAAGATGGGGAAATCATGGTGGGCAGAAGAAACAGTGCCAGCAAATGTGCCAAGTACCTCTGGTAGAGGAGGGCACAGGCCAGGTCCACCTGCAGGGAGGAGTATGGGAGTGGACCAGGAAAGCCCCTAGTGATCCCCTCTACTTCATCTCCAGGCTACCTCATCATCCACGTGGTACAGAGTCTCTGTGGTGTGATGTTCATGTACAGTCTGGTGCTGCCCATCCTCCACCATCAAGGCCTGGAGATGCTGCGAGGGCTGGCCGTTGGGGTGTAAGTGCTGAGTAGATGACCCCTCCTTACTGATCCTGGGGACCCAGCCCTGGGTCCAAGGTCTTGTCCTGATGACTCAGAGATGGGTCGTCACAGCACTTCACAGGGAGGGATGCATGTTTTCAAAAGGCTTCCTCTCCCGTCATTCTATGAGACCTTCACAATCATGTGTGTGATACATAGAATCCCATTTCCCAACAAGGAAATAAGTGGTAGGGGGATGAAGTAAGAGGTGGGACATCAGGGAGGAAGGGCAGGAACCAGGATAAGCTATCTGGTATGTTGTGTTGCCAGGTGTAGAATTCCCACCCTCCTAGAGCCTTACTCAGCTCTCTGGAGACAGCAGAAGGCTGACTGCCGAGCACTTGCTTCTCCAGGTGCTCTCTCTCTCTCTCTCTCTCTCTCTCTCTCTCTCTCTCTCTCTCTCTCTCTCTCTCTCTATCTATCTATCTATCTCTCCTCACTGTATATCAGAGAAGGGTCTGGAACAGTAGAACAGACCACCTCAGAGCATACCTGCCTTGTGTTTCAGCCTCACCCTCTCCATAGTTGTGGGCCTCATGATCCTGCAGGTGTGGATCGCTGGCAGTTTCTTCCTGCAGCCCAAGCTGGGCACGGCTGACACACAGAAGCCCCTGGCTCTCAACAACAGGTGAGGGCAGAGGAGGGAGGGGCATACGTAAGGCTGCCGCTGTTGCTTCCACCTTCTGCCTAGTGGTGCACAGATTCTGGAGGGCTCTGAATTCTCTGAGAGGCTATGACGCTGTGCATAGAAGGGGGCTCTGGGGCCACATGCCCTGAAATTCGGAGTTGCCTTTTCTAGTAGTAGGAGAGCCGTGTGACTTCGTATGACCTCACTAAATACGCGAACTTCAGCTTCCCCATTTGTAAGTTATTTTGTTTTCCTTAAAGAAGCGTTTTAAGGTGAAACGTGTTAAATATGGACAGCACAGTAAAATAATGAAACTCTCATTCATTCATTCATTCATTCACTCATGGAGGCAATCTTAGCACTGACAACAAAGAGATATCTATCCCTACTCACCACCTCTGAGAACTAACTTCATAGATTACCAGAGAGGACTGGCACCTGGGTAAGGGACAAGGCTTCCCAAGTGATCTAAAGAAGAGGCAGATGGGAGAGGTAGGGAGGAGGGGAGAGGCAGGAGAAGAGGGGAGCAGGAGAGCCCAGCAGCAGCAGACTTCCTGCCTGGGACCGCTGGCAGCTACCACACCGTAGATTGAAGCCGTAGGACACAAACTGCATGCACTGGGAGAATAGTGAGATTCCCCAAATGTCCACCATATAAGGTCCTTACACAGTGGGAACGCCAAGGACACATAGTGACAAGACCAATAAGTCCTCTGTCAGAGGGGTCTGTGACATTCAGGATGCATTTTGGTCCTGAGACAACAGGATCATGTGGTCAGGTGGTCCTTTGGGACGTTTCCTCTGGAGGACCAGGGACAGCTGGCCCTCTGGCTGGGCTAGGTCCTATGGCAGTGACAAAAGTGGACCACAACATTGTTGCAACCCTTGAACCAGCAGTAGCCGCATGGTATTTCTTGTCCTCTAAGAGGCCTCATGCAAGAATCCGGAGGTCACACAAAGCAAGTAGCACTCATCCTGATCTGCTCTGTGCTCCCCACGGCAGGTCAGGGACCACACATCCCTCCAGCACTGTGAGCTGGGCACTCAGCTCCACTTGTGATCCAGCAGGGGATCATAAGCTTAGGAAATAGTGTTGCAGAATTTAGGGCCTGGTCTTAAGGCAGCCAGAGCAGACTGTGTCGTTACCTTGCCTGACCCAGGGGCTACCCCTGGCCTGTTTCTGTCTGCAGGAGAGCATTCCACAACTTCAACTACTTCCTGTTTTTCTACAATGTGCTCCTGGGCCTGGGTGCCTGCCTCTCCAGGCTGCTCATCAGCTGCCTCCTGGGCACCTGGCTGATTGCCCGGATTGACAGGACCATCATGCAGAGCGGCTATGAGGGTGCAGACATGGGTGAGTGGCAGTCCTTCCATGGGGAATAGTTGGCCTCACACCCTTGTGGGAAAATGGATGTGAGTTCACACCTTCACAGGCTTATAATGTGTCTTCTGGTTGAGGTCATAAAGCCAAGTAATAGAAACGTGCATTCTGGGTTGGGGAGATGGCTCTGTCGTTAAAGGGCTTACTGCACACGTGTGAGATCCTGAGTTTGATCACCAGAACCCATGCAAAAAGCCATGCAAGGGGTGATCTGTTTGTAATCCCAGTACTGGGAATGTAGAGGCAAGAGGATCCTTAGGATTGACTGGATAGACAGCCCAATCGACGGTGAGCCCCAGGTCTCAGTGAAAGACCTCTTCTTTCATGTATACATGTGAACACACACAATACAAATGTGTATTCTGATGGTCAGAGGAAATGCAAGGTTCTTTAACCCTGCCCATTCCACAGGCCATTGAGATGTGAGACCGAGGAGTCAAACTTTCCACATAGATTGGAGATGAGAACACATCTCAGAATTATTAGCATTGTCACTTGAACACTTAGTGAAGAAAGTATCTGGTATAATATAGTCTAAAATCAAAGCCATTCTTGAGGAAGTAAGATCAGTGCTTCCAGCCCTGGTTACTCATTCCCTCAGCCGTTTAAGATCCGCACAGACACCTCTGCCTTCCCTTGGCTGCTCTCAGCCCCTTCAGGCTTCGAGCTCTCCATCAAAGGCACAGAGTAGAATACTCGCTCCAAGAATCTGTCCAGATTTTTACATGGGCTCTGGAGATTCTCTGTAAGCACTCAGGCCACTAGGGCACAAGAAAATGACTAACAATTAACCAGGACAGGAGAAGAGGCAGGCAGATCTATATAGTGACTTCTAGGCCAGGGACACACAGGGAGACCGTTTCAATAAATAAATAATAATAATAATAATAATAAATAGTAATTATACCATAAAAAGTACAAACTGGGCACTGATAGGAGTTGCAGCTCAGCCTGACCTCCTTTCACCTGGGTTTCAGGCTTCAATGCATGGGTTGGCATGCTCTTTGTGGACCACTATCACACCAACCCTGTACTGGTCAGCTTTTGCCACATCCTGGTCACAAGCCACAGGGACCGGAAGCTGCAGAAGACCCTGAAATACTGCTACCTAAACCAATCATCAGGTAGCGTCTCCTGTTTGAACCTGCACTGAGTTCAGAGAGGAAAATGGATACCCACTGGGCTCCCTGGGACCCCCAAGGGACCCAATTCCCTTATTGTTCCCCCTCTGCATCCCTTTAGGCCAGGCTCCCATTAGTCAAGCTGTATGGCCTTGTCCTGCAGTCTAGCTCACCTGCCGATCCCAGAACTGACACCCAAGTCTGCTTGCACAGTTATCTGTATCCCATTGTCTTGGCATGCCAACATACATCCCAGGCCATTGGCAGATGCCATTTCAAAAATGGAGCTCAGGTTTGATTACCTTGCCCCATTGTTTACAGAAAGTGCTCTGAGTTCCTCCTGCCCCTCAAGGGCTCAGATATCCTCACTAACATCCCGGGCAGGTCTGTGGAATAACCCACACTTCTCCCCCTCATTTCCTGGGAGTCCTGATCCAATGCCTCCGGTCACTCCTTTTGCGTTGTAGGTAACTGTAGAGTCTATACCCTATCCCCACCCCACCCCCCTCTGATTCTGTCCTAGGTCCCAGATTCTCAGCCAGGGCCCGAACGAGGTGGCTCCTGCTACAGACACTGATCAACAACCCCAGGCTCGTCATGCTTAGAAAATCAAAATCAGGACATGGTTCCCAAGAGTTCGCCCAGATTCTGCCGACCTGCTCGGATTGCTGACTGGGCTACCGACTTCTGCTCCAAGGCCAGGCCATCTGCTATGTGAGCCGGAGGCCCAAGGCATTTGATGATGACGTCCGTGTAGCACATGGGGTGCAGGTGCTGAAATATGGGGAAGCTCATTCAAAAGGCACAAGTGTCAGGTTATGAGGTGTGGCCATTGTCCTTACACAGAGCCCAGCACTTACCCAAATCTTCACGCTCAAAAATGACCCAGGACAGATACAGTCTCACTGCTGATAGTCCCTCAGGGACTCGAGCAAGTGCTGTGAGAATCCAGAGTCTAGAGTGGTTGAGCCTGGTTGCTCTGCACACTTGGTCCAGTTGGTGCATGTGCCAGGGTTGTCTCTTTTAGCTGAGTCTCTACAACAGCTCCTTGGCAATTTGCTTCTAGAAGCTGAGAAAATGGAGTGGAGAAAACACACACACATCACTTCTTACATACACATACACACACACACACACACACACACACGTGCACGCACGCGCACATACACACACATCACTTTTTACGTCTCTGGCTGAATGACTGTCTACCTGTATCTACAAAAGAAGGAGGCATCCCTACTCCGGGTATTATCTTGAGAATAAAATTATTCAGAGCACACAGACAGCTTTAAGCTTGTGTCTGACACTCGAAACTCTCAAAGGCAAAGATCCAAATTTGGTTGTCTCTATGGCCTGAGTGTAGGCAGTGTCTCCCAAAGCCCCAGGTCGCTGGGACAGCACATGCAGAGAAGTGAGACCTTGTGGGAGTGGTGCATAGTAGGAGTCCTTAAGCCACCAGAGGCATGGCCATAGGGATCTCATAGGACCCTGGTCTCTATGTTTCATAGCTAATGGAATGAGTATTTTTGTTCACTGGATATTCCTACTCTAATATTCTCCTTAGAAGCCAAGATCAATGGGCAAGCCTGTGAACACATATTGTTACACATCAGAAAAATGCCAATTAAAACCATGGTGCTACACCACCACGTAATGGCTAGGATAAAGTCTGATGACATTACCAAGTATGGGTGAGGATACAGACCACCAGGGGTGTGTGTGTGTGTGTGTGTGTGTGTGTGTGTGTGTGTGTGTGAACTGTTAGCACTTTCGGAACCTTTGGTAGTATTTCCTAAGATGCACACGCTATACTCTATGACCCAGAAATTTTAATATTAACTACACGACAAGTAGAGATGGCTGTATATGCTCACCGTAGAGAAAACTGGTTAGAGCGGTGATTTGGATATACTCCCATATTGTGGAGAATGGAGTCAGCCTCGAGTGAGTGGAGTCCTGACTGAATTAGTGTTGTTGAAATAGGACCCCACCCCACAGCCTCAGGCTCAGAGGGTTTGGGAAACCCTTCTTGGAGGACTGAGTTTAAGTGCTGACAGTGTGGGCGGGAAATGTCCACCGCAGCATTCTCCCTCCAGGTATTTGCAACCTGAAGTCTGCTCTCCTACAGAGACTGCTCCTACGGGGTTCTACGGGGTTTACCTAACCTTGATCCAGATGTATACCATAAACTCTGCTTCCTTGTCTGTCTGCGTGCAGCCATCCAGCCTCTCGGCTCAACTCTATATAACAAACAAGACTAGCTTCTGGGTATTACAGTTTCTCCATGTGAGAGCCCAGACAACCACACAGTTCTCTATCCATGTGTTGGGCTGTCTATCATTTTTTAAAATTCCCTTATGTCCACGGTCAGGTGGAGTCCCTGGAGCCAAGCAAGGACGCAACTCCAAACTGAAACTGAAAACACCTAATGTACATTGAAAATAAATAAAATGGACTATATTTCTAATAATAGAATACTATCAGAAGTGAACTATAAGCATATTCTTTTCATGGTGAGAAAGACTCTTTTAAATATATATTTTCATTCATTCTTTGACAGTTTCACGTATGTATATCTGTGTCTTGATTGTACCCACCCCCTTCCTTTTCTCCCAGACACTTCCCGACACACCTCTCCCTCCTGCCTTCATGTCTGCTCCTGTTGGCATCTGTCGCTGTGATAGAACATTCTGATCAAAGTAATTTAGGAAAGAAAGGGTTTATTTCTGTTTACATTTCTGGGTCAAAGCATATCACTGTGGAAATCAGGGTAGGAATTCGAGCAGGACAGGCACCCATAGGCAGAAACTGAAGCAGAGTCCATGGAGGAACAAGCTCGCGGACTTGCCCCTTCTGCTTTTGTATACCGCCCAGAACTTTAGGTAGCAGGTGCACTGCCCACAGTGGGCTGAGATCATCAACCAGCAATGCCTCAGACACACAGCCACAGGTCAGTCTGATTTGGGCAACCCCTTAACAGTGGATTCCTCTTCCCAGATACTAAGTTGTGTTAAGTTGGCAATAAATACTATCAGCACAATGTCTTTTTTGTTTTTTAGAAAATATAACTCCATGAGTCCAGTTTGTGCTACCTCCATAGGATGGGTGTGGCCATTCTCGGGAAGAGGGGCAATTTAGCAGAATCTATCAGAAAACTCTTAGAAGCCATGAATATGTAGCACGAATTCTAGTTGGTCTTAATAATAAAAACTGGAGTCAGATATAGGGGTTAATGCTGAAGATCAGAGAAGCAGAGCAGTCAGCTATTAGAGAGTTCCTTTACCTCTACCAGTGCTCAGACCGAAGGGGAACTCCTGTCCTCAGACTGCATCTCCAGACCCAATCTGTCTCCACCAAACCTCAGACTGCAGTGAGCTCCTGTCTCCTCCCGCCTTATTTTCCTCTCTCCACCCAACCCTATCACTCCTGTCTCCACCTCCCTGGGATAAAAGGCCTGCACCACCACTCTCTGGCCTCTAGGGGCTTAGCTCTGCACTTTGATCTTCAGGCAAGATTTATATGTTAAAACACAAACAAAAGATCACTACATGAATACTTTCAGCAAAGTGGCAGGATACAAAATTAACACTGAAGTCAGTAGCTCTGCTATATAACAATGACAAACATATGAAGACAGAAGACAGGCAGGATTCCATTAAAAGAAACAAAGAAAAAAGAAGAAGAAAAGGAAAAAGTACCTTGGAATATGAAAGACGCTAAAAAAAAACCTGAAAGAATGCTATAATGCAAACATTAAAACATCAAAGAAATGAATTGGGAAGACACTTAGAAAATATGAAGGAATACTGGATTTTGCCAAAAGCGTTTCCTACAATTGAGATGAACCTGTGATTTCTACCTTTAAATCCATTTATGTAATTTATAACATTTATCGATCTACTTAGATTGAGCTGTCCTGGTATCTCTGGAGTATAGCCAACTTGATTTCGGTGATCTTTTTGATGTCGTCTTGAATACTGTTTGCAAGTATTTTTCTTGAGAACTTTTGGACCTATGTTCAGTGGGGAGACTGGTCTGCCATTTTCCTTTTTTTGTTGTTGTTGTTGTTGTTGTTGTTGTTTCCTTACCTGGTTTTGGAATCAAGATAATACTAGCTTCATAAAAAGGTTAACAAAGTTCTTTACTTTTCTGTTTGATGGGATCATTTGATGAAAAGATTGATACTGGTTCTTCTACAAAGGTAAAATTCACCAGTGGTTCCATCTGTACAGGGATTGTCTTTAGTTGGGAGGTTTTTAATGACTGCTTCAATCTCACTTCACGTACATCATGTGTCACCGTGGCCAGCTCCTAGGAAGCCATAACTGCTCAGAACTAGAGCAGAAAACGCCCAGGTAGGGGCAGTCTTCTGTTGTCTGCAACTCAAGCCAGCAGCCGTTCAGGAGAAAAAGAACTGGGACTGAAAAACAAAACAAAACAAAACAACAACAACAAGCCAACAAACAAAAAACCGAACCAGCAACCAGAGTCTGAAAAAAAAAGTCGTGTTTTAAAAAAATAAGCTTTCGCTGGATAGTGGTAGCACAAGCCTTTAAGCCTTTAATCCCAACATTTGGGAGGCAGATACAGGCGATTCTCTGTGAGTTTGAGGCCGACCTGATCTACAGAATGAGTTCTGGGACAGCCAGGGCTGTTAGACAAATCCTGTCTCAAAAATTCAAAACTAATAAGCAAACAAACTAATAAAAATCATATTTTTCATCCCTTCCCTGGGTTACCTGTTCTTTTCAGCTAACACGAACCCAATCTTTATTTTATTTCACCTGTATCAAAGAAAGAATTACAGGGTTGTAGTCACTGTTCCTCATTCACCTGCGATGAAGAATGAGAATAGCGTGGTCTAGTCTTCACTTCGCATTTCTGATGCTGCAGCCCGCTGCGGAAGATCACTCACTCTCGAAAGTCACCTTGGGGAAAGACTTGCCAGCTGGTCTGTTCCTAGACATTTCCCACCGTGGGCTTCTCTAGAAAGGAGCGGAGCGGCCCACAGAACAGGAGAAACTCATTCCGGCCAGGCAGGTCTCGAGCCTTGAATTCTGAGCCCGGCAACCTCTTTTGCATTGGGAAAAGATTAGATCTCTTTCAGATTCTTACAGTTGAGGACCACCTTGTGGTACCTCCCCCGCACAGGTTGTTTTGACCCAAAACAACGAATATTCCTTGACCACAACAGTCAAGATCTGCGCGGACTCTCTGATCTCCCACTAGCTTTGGGAACACATAAGGGCGCTCCAAGAACCCAACATTGGAAATCGTAATTGAGTTTTAGTACTCCACGTGGGTCGCTGCGGTTGCGGAGTGACCCAGCTCCGGAAGAGGGGAAGTGTGGCAGGGCCAGCTCCGCCCCTCGCGTCGCCTAGGAGACCGCTGGCGTCTTGCTGCTGTTGCTGCTGGTGGTCTAGGCTAATCTGAGTTTAAGGTACAGGAGCCGCCACCCTTAGGTCAGGGCCTCTCCTGATCGCTGGGCTTGGAAGGCAACGGGTTGACTGAGCAACTAGGAAGGAGGGCAGGACGCATACAGAAGCAAATCCTTCTCCTCCCGCCACTCCCCGTTTCTCCCAGAGGCTGTGGCTGGGTTCCTGTCCCATCTCACATCTTAGGCGGATTGACTGTTCCTATAGAGCTCCAGTGGCGCGCAGACAATAATCCTGTTCTTTCCAGAAAGTGCCTGTGGGATTTATGCCCTGCTTATCTGAAGAAGTTTCCTCTTGTCTCCGTCTATCTTTCCCTCCTCCTCCTCCTCCCACCCCCTTTCTTATTTTCTTTGAAATCTAAGTTCCCCAGGATGTCCTGTGGGATCTAGTGCTGTCTTAGGGCCCGCGGTCCCTGCAAGCACCTCGTAGTGGACAGACACTAAGATCAAGTCCCAGGCTCGTTTCCAGGACGAAGGGGAATCCAGCCAGCTGCCAAGATGTCGCCAGTGGGGAAAATGTCCCAGGTAGAAAATGGAAAAGTCTACCAGCAGATCTTCCAGGCGGAGGTACGCTTCCTGCTGCCCACAGCTTCCCTTTCCTCTGCTCCCTTCTAACTTTCCTGATCCCTCCTAATTCTCTTTGTTATGTGAGATTTGCTTCTAAGATTCAATTTTTTATTTATTTTTTTACTGACAGTAGATTTTACACACATACACAATGTGTTTTGATTTCTGCTCCCTTATCTACTCCCAAGTCTGTAGTTTTTTTTGTTTTGTTTTTGTTTTTTTACTCTTATGGCTCTTTGGGGTGACCTGACACCCAGCTCCCAAATAAATCACACGGAGCCTTATTCTTTCTTATAAATACTGTCGGAGCCCACTCCTACAGGAATCAGCCGGGGATATCCCGGGAGGGAGCACTGAGGCTGAGTTAGCTTAAGAGAAATGAAGACAGAAACACAGGGTAGACCGTGAGGACTGAAGGTAAATAGCAAACAGCCCCGAGTTGCTCAGCCAGCATATGTACTACAGGGGAAAGGCAGAACAAAGAGCAGTCCACTCAGTTCACCACCTCCCTGCACTGTCCTTGGGAGGAAGCCCAAGCAGGTGCACTATCTCATTCAGCTAAGCAGCTTCTAATCTCTAACGGGGAGGGCTTCCGGCTGGCATACACCCGCCCAAATCTTAATAGAAAAATGTGCTCTTTCATCTGGGCAAAAATGCTCTTTGTATGGGCTGACACAGATGTTACTCACAGCCCTCAAGGTTCCTGGAAAAAGCAGAGCAGGGAAGCTTGAACTCAAATGACTTCTTTAAGTCAGAAACGACTCCAGATGGAAACTGAGTCACACGTGGGGCCCCCCACAAAATGCCTGGCCTTATCTTGGCTTGTTTCTTGCCAGTTTTTCTTAAATTATCCTGCCTATCTTTTGACTCTGGGTTTTTTCCTATCTCTGTTTCTATATACCTTTCTTCTTTCTCCGTGGCTAGCTGTGCAGTGGCTGCCCCTAGAGTCCTCCTCAATCCTACTCCTCGATCATCTCCTTTCAGATCTCTTCCTCTATTTATTCTCTCCACCCGCCTATCCTTTCTCCTGCCTTGCTAGTTGCCACTTAGTTCTTTATTAGACCGATCAAGTGTTCTAGACACGCAGAGTAACACAACTTCACAGGGTTAAACAAATGCAACACATCTTTGCATTATTAAACAAATGTTTCACAGCATAAACAAATGTAACACATCTTAAAATAATATTCCACAACACAGATCTTCCCTATAAGATCCAAGTTTTTAAAAGGAGAGCTTTGACATTACCTTGATTTTTAAAAATCAGTGCTATTGTGTATTACATCAGGAAATTTATTAAGGTTAAAAACTTAATTTCAATAAAAATTTTAATCAAAATTATCCAGAATCAATCAGAATTAACCATTCTTTGCCTAGATCTTTTGTTGAGCATAAAAGAAATTCATATTTTTCTGTTTAAAAAGTGGGTCTTGCTGGGCATGGTGGCACATGGCTTTAGTCCCAGCACTTGGGAGACAGAGGCAGGTGTGTATCTGTGAGTTCAAGGCCAGCCTGATGTACTTAGCAAGTTTTAGGACACTAAAGCTACATAATAGAGATATCCTGTCTCAAAACAACAACAATAATAAAAATAATAATAATAAGCAACTGGGATATTCACACACCTCCCTGAGTGCCTAGTGCCCCCTTGCAGAGTTAACGGCTTCATTGGCCACGTCTATTGTAAAGATTGCTGTGTTTTCTAGAATGTTCCTTGTAGACCAATGAGACCTTAAAAGAAATCCACAAGCCTCAGACCTAGTGTACTGCTTATTTAAGTAGGATTTTCATTCCTGATTTGAGCCATAAGCCATGCTGTCTGTATAACCTTTAGAAATGGTGAAAGCATCGAGAAAGTAGACTTAAATTACTCACATGACTTTGCTCCCTATAAGTGAGTTATTATTCTTAACCTTTAGCATGCTGTTTTTCCATGTTTTAAAATTCGAAACCACGCTGTAATTTGGGTTGTAGCTTTTTTTTCCTTCGCAAAAAAGTGGGTTTGTTTAATGTATTGAAAGGGACAGTAGATCTGGCAGTATCCAGAGTGCCCCTGCCTATAATATTTAATTTATGCTTTAAGATTTGAATTTGAGTGTTTTGACTCAGGATGTGTGCATGTCTGGTGCTGGTGGAGGCCAGCAGGGGGCGCTAGAGTTGGGTGGCTGTCAGCGGCCAAGAGGGTGCTGAAAATGAACTCGGGTCCTCTGTAAAAACAGTGAATGCTGTTGCAGAGCCATCTCTCCAGATTTAGGCTTTAATTGATATGTTCAATTACACACTGTCTCATAACGATTCCCTGGTCATAAGACATTTGTTGTAATTTCCGTTTTTAATGAGGCCCTAATATTTCATCAAAGAAATTTTACTCAGCCAATCTCCTATAACTGGAAAGTTCTGTTTTGTTTGTTTCCTTTTCCCCCATTTTTTCCACTTTCTAATGATTACAAAAATGGTTGTGTAGACTAAATCTGGATCTTCATTCAAAGTTCTTTACCTATCTTTTCCTTGAAATAGCCCATGTCTATAAAAGGGAAGGAGATCTGTGGTGGGTGGGTATGGAGGTGAAAGCTTTGTGCAAAGCATCCTCTGTGTGGCAGCTACCTACATGTCCTTCTCAGATGGGCACGTAATCGTGAAGGGCTTGGGCATCTGAGACTCTCACCAGACTCCCATCCTCCACACACTCAGGTACAGCTGGTTCAAGCTCTGGCAGCCACCAGGAAGCGGGCTGCAGAGCATTCTGGGACTCCAAAGAATGTCAAGACACCCATGATGAAGAAGGTGGCCTTCCCTGAAGGGGAAACAATGACCCCTCGCCAGAGGAAGTGGGTGCACAGCCTCCCCAATGACTGGGTCACAGAAAACCCAGTTCTCTATAGGTAAGTCTTGTTATCAGGCACACCTCAGGTCCTCATTCAAAGACTCAAGATGGTGGCAGATAGGAACAGAGTCTCAGGTACCTCCTCCGAAACAGGGAGGTAGCCACATCTGCTTGAAAGATGCTTTTCTCCTTCCTCAGTAGTTCTGATGGGGTGCCTAGGGCCAGCGTCTGGGTACAGGGATCAAACTCTCGTGGAACCTGATTCCTCAACAATAGCGAACAGCCACGTTTCCTCATGAGTGGGAAGACCACTCAGAGGGCAGGGTCCCGGAAGCTCCCTAGGGAGGAGGAGCTGCTGCTGAGAAGCAGAGACAGGAGGCTGAGGGGGGACAGTGAGGATATAAAGCTCCCAGAAGGAGGGTCTTGACTCACTGCAGAAGGCTGAGGCCAGTGGTCTAGAGAGAGGGTGGGAGCAGAGGCGATTTGCATTTCTGAGGTCCCCTCGGCAGTCTGTACAGAAAGGAGGGGAGACCTGCAGTAAGTACCTGGAAGTAGAATTCTGCACTGATTGCGTCTGGCCCTTTGTACGTTGGAAGATTTCTAATTACTGCTTCTATTTCACTAAAATTTTAATTGCTTATTTCACCTAGATTTAATTTTGGTAGGTTGCTTGCATCAAGAAATCATCCATTTCTTTTCGATTTCCCAGTTGGGTGGTATACAGTTGAAAAGTATGTCCTTATTCTCTGAATTTCATTGGTGTCTTTTGCAGTGCCTCCCCTTTCACCTCTAATTTTATTAATTTGAATCTTCTCTCTCTGTCTTTTGGTTAATTAAGTCTTGTTGACTTTCTCAAAGAATCAATGCTTCATTTAATCGATTCCTTCAGAGAAGAACTAATGTCAATACTCCTCAGATTATTCAGCAAAACGTAAATGAAGAGACATTTCCTAATTCTTTTTACTAAACCACTATTACCTTATCACCCAAACTACACAAAGAGCCATCAAAAAAAAAAAAAAGAAAATTACAGAGAGAGATCTCTTATAAACACCAGTACAAAAATTCTCAATAAAATTTGCAAACCAAATCCAAGAACACAGCAAAACGATTATTTTAAAAAAGTGTTGGAGGGCCCAAGGATGCAATGTTGAACATCCTTGCAATCTAGGTGGTGGCTGGTATGGGGGACAGGAGAAGAGGGTCCTTAGTTGAAAGAACCCATTGGGCCTAGTGACAGATTTGGTGACTAGTGAAGGCTCTACAAGTCTCAGGTCTCTCACTGGGGTAGACAGTAGAGCGATGTTTTTCAACCTGTGGGTTGTGACCCCTTTGGGAGGTCACATTACAATTCATAACAGCAAAGTTACAGTTATAAAGTAGTAACAATAATAATTTTATGGTTGGGGGTCACCACAACATGAGGAACTGTATTAAAGGGGCACAGTGTTAGGAAGGCTGAGAACCCCTGCAGTATAGGTTCTGTCCCTCAAGACGGGGGACCAGATCACATAGGACAGGGAGATCACCATTCCTGGTGATCGCTCACATTCAAAGTTAAGCTGGAGACTCCTCAGCATGTCATCTCTGTCTGCTGAGCTTAAACTCAGTCCGCCACCGGGGGAGAGGAGAGAACAGGGTCTCCCCAGCTGCTTGGGAGAAGGTGACAGGAAGCCGGCTTCCACTAAGCACCTCAGCCTGAGACTTGGGCCTGGAAGTCAGGCCTCTCTGCCTGCCTTTCACTCAAATGGGGCAGGGAGGGGACCAAGTGTTGGTACAGGTCTCTGCCCTGCGCTGGCCTTTCACTTCCCAGGATGACCTCTGGCCCTCAGCCCCTTTCTACCTTGCTGGGAATAGGCATTGCCCACCCAGATCCACACTTGAGGCTAACCTTCTCTGGATGTGGTCCCCTGCATGATGCCCTAAAGAAGACCAAATGGCTTGTCTGAGCGCCTCCTTACTCTCCTGGAAGGCTGTGTGATAACCCAACTGTGACTCTGGCCTGTTCTCATCAAGGCCTAGGAACTCCGGACATCTTCCTGAGTCCCCTGAGGATTCCTTCTTACCTTGGGCTTAGCCTGAAATTGTCTATCATTTTAAATGTACACACAGCCCCAGCAGGGGGTTTTGGTTCCTGCAGGACAGAATTCTGTGAATTCTACTTCCCATGCAGGGGAACGGTCTGCTGCTTTACTGGCTTTTGGGGACACACACACACACACACACACACACACACACACTCCTCTATTTACCACATAAGGGAGGCCATAAGTGGGCCCACCTGCTACCTGCTCTCCTGGGATTTCTACAGCCTGGGAAACGAACAAGGTACAGCCCAGTCCCCTTGTACCAGCCCTTCCAGCCTTCTCCCTACCCAGCCCCTGGGAGCCCTCAACCATCAACTCCAGGGCCTCTTGCACTACTGAAAGAGGAACCTGCCTCAGCCCCTGCCCCACTCCTGCCTTCAGCCTGTGCCTGCCTGGAAGACCCTCTACTTCATCAGCAGCCCACATCCCTTGTTGACCCAGCTGATTTTGCTGAAGTCTCCTGGGCACTTCTGTCAACTCTAGCTGTGTCTCTGACTGTCCCTGCCCTTTCTCTGGCTCTCTCTGTGAGTCAGAGTTCTCATGCCTGCTCAGGCTGTTGGGCAGTTCCTCCAGGGTTGGTAGAGACCAGCTAGGATGGGAGGATGATATCAGAGCTACCGTGCCCATTTTCCTCAAGGCCCTTGAGCAAGCGCTTGGGAATTCCATGCAAAATAGTAAATGGCCAGTAAATATGTGCCCATTCCCCTCAGGATGGGTGAGACCAGTGCACAGTGTGGATGGGTTGGGCAGGGGAGTTCAATCTCCACTATAGAAACCAACTCCTCAAATCCTGGCGGCGGGGGGGGGGGGGGTTGAGAAACCAGAGTTGACAGCAGACTTCATTATCCTGTGGGCTCTTCTGGAGCTGCTTTGGGCCAGAGACATTTGAAATAACAATGTCTGAAGTACCCTGCTCATGCTGCAGTCCAGACCTGTAGTCTTCTCCCAGCTGTGGGACTCATTAGGAGACAGCTGGAAAATCCTGCTCACCTGGGGCCTTGGGGTGTCTCTGGCGCTTGGCTCATAGCTGGTGCATTTGTAGACTTTATTTCAGACTGGATGTCACTGTCTTCCCTACCGGTACCCCCCCCCCCCCCACCGCCATGCCCCTCCTCTCGTCCCTGGTTGAGTTGGTTTACCCAGAGATCTATCTCAGCTCATCCCACCTAGATCCAACCCTCAGAGTGGCTCTGAGAGTCCAGCCCTGCTTCAGACAATGGCTCTACATGCCCTCCCCAGAAAATGGGCTTGCTCCAGCTGCCTCATAGAACGGTGTCTTGGTTACAGTTCCAGAGGGTTAGAGTCCACGACCATCATGGTGGGGAGCATGGCAGCAGGCAGGCATGGTGCTGGGGCAGTAGCTGAGAGCTTCCATCTGAGCCACAAGCATGAGAGAGAGAGAGAGAGAGAGAGAGAGAGAGAGAGAGAGAGAGAGAGAGAGAGAGAGAGAGAGAGAGAGAGAAAGGAGAGGTGGGGGAGTGCTAACTGGGAATGGCACGGACTTTTGAAACCTCAACACTTATCCCCAGTGACACACTTCCTCCAGTAAGGTCATACCTCCTAGTCCTTCCCAAACGATTCCACCATCAGTCAAATATGTGAGCCTCTAGGGGCCATTCTCATTCAAACCACAGCTTTATTTATTTGTTTGTTTGTTTGTTTGTTTGT
Organism: Arvicola amphibius; assembly: GCF_903992535.2. Taxonomy (NCBI): domain Eukaryota; kingdom Metazoa; phylum Chordata; class Mammalia; order Rodentia; family Cricetidae; genus Arvicola; species Arvicola amphibius. The sequence continues at coordinate 98,242,649 of NC_052057.2, forward strand.
TCTTTATTGTGCTGTTCACCTTTGTGATCCTTAGTTTCCAATGGTTCCAGCTCCTGACCCATACTGGCCGGGTAAGGGCTTTACAGCTTGTATCTGAAGCAGGCACCTAACCCTCCCTCCAGGGACCCTCAGTGACTGCTTGGTTGGAGTCAGCAGCACTGGTTGGGAGCCTGGACTTTGTCTCCAGGGACTCTGGAATAGGAGGCAGCCTGGGCGGTTGCCAATGCCGGTGCCATTCTTGGTGGGGGTGGGGTCAGGGCTAACTCTTGCCCACTTGTTTCCTCAGGGAGAAGGAAGAAGCCAGGAGGGAAAAGATGCGTGAGACAGAGGACATGATTGCTGTCCGAGAGGTGCAGGGCCTCATGGACAACATTGGTGAGCCCCCTGCCCTTCAGCCCCAGGCCTGTCCCAGGCAGGGAAGGTTCCAGATGGCAGGATCTGCGGTGGTTCTACTTCAGGGGCTCCTGCTGCCCTCACTGGGGTCCTCTGTTCAGTTTCCCAGAGGATGTCTTTTGGGCACTTCCCCCCAGGAGCGACAGCCAGTGGCTGCTGCACGGTGGGCGATTCCTAGGAAGGACAGAGCTCACTGCTGGGTGCGATGCGGCTTCTCAAGCCATGTTTTCACTTCTCACTACATGCGTCATTAGACACTATCCACACGTGGGTGCCCCGTGTCTTCATGATTAGAAAAACAGAAGGTACAAACTGCCTGCTGGCAGTCATGCCCTTCTGCTGAGAGCCCCAGCCCCACTACCCCAGGTGGTAGCCAGCGTCCAGCTTCCTGGATAAACAGAGCAGGTGACAGGGCTGGAGGCTGAGGGTTCAGGCTCACATCCTGCTCAGCCGCCTGTGACTTAGTTCTTTAGCCACCAAGCCGGGCTGTGCACATTACAGAAGGCGAGCAACAGCACAGCCTCAGTTTCCTGGGTTGGTCCTTGGGTGCAAATAGTTAGAAGGATGTTACCACATGGTAAGCAAACACTAGTGTTGGTTAACATTGCTGCAAATGGTCCCTCTCTGGCCAATAATCCCTCATCTTACTGTATTTCCTTCTTGCTTGCTTGTTTTTTGTTTTTGTTTTGTTTTGTTTGAGACTAGATCTCCTTGTTATGTAGTTCTGGCTGTATTGGAACTCCCTATGCTGATCAGGCTGGCCTGGAACTCACAGATGTGATTCACCTGCCTCTGCCTCCCGAGTGCTGGGATTAAGGGTGCATGTCGCTACTGGCTTTCTCTTGCCTTATGTCGACCTCACAGTGGCACGCAAGCATACCCATAAGCTATTCTCCTTTTCACTTTCAATACAGATTTCAGCTCAGACAACATTCTGCCACAAAACAGGCTTGTATTAGATGATCTTTGCTCAGCTGTAGACTAATGGAAGCATTCTGCATGGTGGACTGGACTAAGCTTTGATGCTCACTAGATTAGGTATAATTAAATGTATTTTCAGCTTACAGTATTTTCTCTTCATAATGATTTTACCAGATGGAAACTACCTTAAATCAAAAAAAGCCTGTGTATTTGTATCTATAAAACTTTTTTATTGTTGTTGTTTTGTTTGTTTTTAACACAGTTCCACTAAGCAGGCTAGGCTGGCCCAAAGTTTCAGATCTTCTTGTCTTTTTTAGTGGTCAGATTGCAGGTATGCGTCATCCACATTTGGCTGAAACTGTTTTAAAGAAAACTACAATCACTCTCATTCTGTAGACACCATTTGGGAATTTTGCCCCAGTAGCTGTCCATTTACTTACTTGTGGTACAAGGGGTTGAACCCAGGGCCCTCAAGCCCGTAGGCAGATGCTCAATGGCTGCACGATATTCCCACCCTCACCCTTGCCTGTGAGTCTGAACCTTGTCTGCACTCAGGGTCTTCCTTGTCTTCTCCTTAAGTCTCTGCCATGCTGGCCTGGCTTTGGGGTCTGCCTTCTGACCTCAGGCCTGCATGCTGCGGCTCTCTGCCACACTGGTCTCCCTGGGAGCCCTGTTCTCTGCCAGCATGCTCATCAGCTCTGTTGTGGCCCTGCAGTTTCCGAGAAGAGGCACTCCATCATCCTCCAAGGGCAAGAAGAATTCAAGAAGAGGAAGTACCTGAGTGCACTGGCGAGCTTTCAGGAGGAGATTGAGCAGATAGGGGTGGTGAGGCCCTGCTCCCCTTTCCTCTGTTCTGTGGCTTTCCCTGGGTGGGGAGGTGTGATTTCATTGTCCCCAATCTTCCTTCTTCTCCTCTCCCTGGGTGGCCCTCGATGTCACACCAAAACAAAGGCATAGATGGAATCACAGAGGACATGTTCAAGGGGCTTGTTATAGGAATATCCTAAGTGTAGGCTCTCTTCACTCTCAGAGAATCCCCGTAAGTAAGTTAGAGACTCTTACCTCATCTTGTAGAGAGGCCCAGAGTCTTACCAGAACAGGTACGAAAGGGGCCAAATCCAAACTAAGTTCGTCTGGCTCCAAAGCGCAGCCTTTGACTGGCTGCCAGTCCTGCCCATGGAGAGGCAGAGGTATCTAAGGATGCAGCCCAGACAGTTTGGCACGTGTGGGGTCTGTATTAGTTTCTTTGCTGCTGCTGTGATAAAACACATGACCAAGACAACTTATGGTTCCAGAGGGGTGACTCCATTACAGCGAGGAAGCATGGCGCGCGCAAATGGCAGGCATGGTGGCAGGAAGCCGAGAGCTCGGCACCTTCAAACACAAGCACAAAGCTGAGAGAGCAAGTAGGAAGTAGGGTCTCAATGCCTGTGTTCAGTGACACACTTCCTCCAGTAAGGCCACACCTCCTAAACCTCCACCAACAGCACCAACTGGAGATCAAGTGTTCGAATGCCTGAAGCTCTGGGGGGCATCCAAACCACCACAGATTCTTCCATATTTCCCCACCCTTGGCTCCTGTCACTTTCTAACTACACTGGGACCCAGAAAGTTCCTAATGAATCATTTATTCCTTCCACGCTCCTCTCTGAGACGCGAGCCTGCATCTCTCAGTTCTCTCTTCTCTGACTCCCTGTGTTGAGTCCCAAGAACTGGCTGTGTGTCCACAGCACTAAGGGCAGACTCCAATCTTGACATCATTATGTCCCAACTAGATGCCAACCCTACCGTCACTGCGTCTTCACTGCCATCAGCCTTGGCTTTCATATCCAAAGTAAACTTGGCTTTTTTTTTTTTTATTTACTCCTTTATTGACTGTTTGTTGAATACCAGTTCTGGGCTCTCAATGACATGAGGGCATGACCACTCCTAGGCACAGTTGAGGAGAAGGATTTTATTGTAGATATAAAGGAGGGTACAGCCAGAGGCATCCGGAAGGGTCCAGACTGAACAGGGTCATGAGAGGAAGGGAGGGGAGTGAGAGAGAGAAAGAGGAGAGCAAAGAGGAGAGAGGACCAAGAGAGGGAGCCAAGAAAGGAATACCAAGAGGGAAGATGGCCAAAATGGCAGGGTTCTATAGGAAAGAGAAGTGAGGGAAGGGAAGCGAAGCCCAGGCCTGGAGAAGGGTGGGGTGGGGCGTGGTGAGAAGTGTTGAGAAGAGCCACAGGTACTGAGGGAGCCTAGAGGCCAAGTGGACACTTTGGTACATTAAGAGGTGCCATGGTTAGGCATTTGCCCTGAGTTTCTTTGGGAGCTGACAGACTGGTCTGATGGCAGCCCCTCCTTCAGCTGCTGAAGGGGGAGAATCAAGTGGCAGCACATGCCACACAGGATACTGTGCCTGGTATCCTGCAGGGTGCCCTGGTCCTCTGGGTACCAGTTCCTTATCAAGCTTCAACTCTCCAGGTCTAAATAATCCTTCTTGAGACGTGGTGGGGTACCTCCCCCATTACAGGGAGGACCACTTTCTATCTGGGATGTTAATGCCCTAACCCTCAGCCTCCTGGTCTATTGCAGGAGATGGAACCTCTCATCCTGGAGAAAGGAGAGCTTCTTTTGAAAAAGATGTCCCAGTCCGATGAGGACGTTGACCAGCTCTTCAAAAACGTTGAAAGTGAACCAGACCTTGAGAACTACACTATCGAGGTAGGGGTCCCTGGTGGCTGTGCCTGGCCTTCCTACCTCTCTAGGAGCCCCTGGACTGACCCAGTTCCCCTGTGCAGACACTACTGGAGCTGTGGGAGAAGGTGGCTGAGAGGTTCACACAGCAGAAGCAGGAGATTAAGGAGTTAGATCAAGAGCTGCTGGCCCTGGAGGTCTCGCGAGCCGACAAGGCAAGTGGGCTGCACATAGGCTCCTTTCTTTAGAAGGGTTTGCGGGGCCGCTTTCTTTTTCCTGTTAGTGCTCTAGGAACTGAGAGTCACTCACAGGGGTGCCTTCTCCTCTCTAGCTAAAGGACGTGTTGAAGAGATATGTTGACATCATAGAGAAAACCACCTACCTCCTGCAGCCTGATGTATACAGGCTGATAGATAAAGAAGCCATGGTGAGTGGTGTTCTATGGTGGGGAGGAACGTGGCCTAGGGTATCCTAAACCTGGTGTCTCAGGAACGCAGGACACATCTGTGGTGTCCCTAAGTAACTCAGGTAGGCTTCTCTGGTTAGGAACCAAGCAAATTTTCAGAGCAGCCATGTGGAATGCTTTCACGGTTTCCTGCGGTAGAGCTGCATGCCCACACTCAGCCAGCACTTACTGGGCCATGTCCCAGCTACTGTGTGTGTAGTACAATGGGCACTACACCCTGGGGTTGTTGTCTTAGACCTTTCACTGTCCCAGGGTTTCCCACCCTTGCCAGTCCCACCTACTCTGGCTTCCTTATTCTTCCTGCCTCTCCTACCGTCCGGGTGGTATCTGTGACTGCCCCACCCCTGCCTCTCGGCTCTGTCTTTTTACTCCCAGTTTCTCCCACCATTGCCTGTGATGATGGGAAGTAGGAAATTCAAGGTTGCTCCCGAGGTCTCCAGAGTAAAGCCTGACTCTTCTGCCGTTTGAAAGGGCTCCTGCTTGGACTGCTCAGGGGTGCACTGTGCAGTGGTATTTGTGCAGACCTAGCTTTCCTTAGGTCTTCAATTGGGATAGCAGTGCTCCCTGCCAGATCATGTTTGGAGGGTGACAGCAGAGGTCTTGACAGTAATGGTCATCCTTACTCTAAAACTGTATTCTTAAAGAGATATTTATTTTTAAATTTATGTATATGTGCATGTCTCTCTGTGCCTATATTTGTGCTTCTCTGTGTGTATGTGTGTATGCTTCTCTGTGTGTAGATGTGTATGTCTCTCTGTGTGTATATGTATGTCTCTCTTTATGTATATGAGTGTCTCTGTGTATGTCTCTCTGTATGTATATATGTGTCTGTGTATATATGTGTGTCTCTGTGTGTATATGTATATGTCTCTGTATGTATATGTGTGTCTCTGTGTGTATATGTCTCTGTGTGTCTGTTTGTGTGTATATGTGTGTCTCTGTATGTGTATATGTGTGTCTCTCTGTGTCTATGTGTGTCTCTCCGTGTGCATGTGCCACATTTATGTGAATATTTGCAGAGCCCACAAAGGGCACGGGATCCCCTGAAGCTGGAGTTACAAGTGGTGAGCCACCCAACTTGAGTGCTGGGAACCAAACCGAGTCTTCCAGGGGAGCAATAGCACTTTTAACTGCTGAGTCATCTCTCCAGCCCCTAAATTTAATTTTAACTTAGCATACAAACCATGCTTGGTTATGGTGTTTTAAAACATGGTTCGTGCTGCTGACCCTCTCCCCACCGCTCACTGCCTTGTGCCCCCACCACCCCATTAGCCTCCGTTCTGTTTTCACGTCACCACTCCGCTACCCCCTTCCCTTGGCATCTCCTTTTCTCCCCTCACGGCCCTCTTTCTAGTTGCATACTTGATACCTACACTCACCCCAACACCTGTGCATCAAACACACACAAACATTAAAAGTGAGGGCCACGTATGAGAGAGAATATAGAATATTTGTCTTTCTGAGTGCGGGTCGTCTCACTTAGCACAGTAACTTCCATCCTAAAATTTAGACTTCGTGTGTCTCTGGAGACTCCAGTCTGGGCTGTGACTCCCTGCTTCCTCCCTGGTGCCTCCTGGCCTGTGCTCCTTCTGCTGTGTGCATTTGCCTTGTCAAGTTTCCTGACTCCTCTACTGTGGCCCCCCACCCACAGCCCTGCTGTGGATCTGCAGGGGAAGAAACACTTGCTTAGGCCCCAGCAACACAGCGCTTGCTGGCACAAAGTCTCAAGCCCCACTAGAAAACTGTGCTGGAATTCCTTCCCTCTGAGCCGGGCTGGGCCTTCAGCTAGCTAGACGACTTGGGAAATGCGTAGCATTGAGATTTGCTTATGTGGTGGGCTGGGAGCTGTGAGGAGGAAGCCGCTCTCATTTTAGCCAGGGGGCGGGAAGGGGGAACACTGACTGGTACAGGGCAAAGGGCAGAGTTGTACTGTGCAGTAAGAGGCCATTCCCATCCTGTGCCAGGGACATGCAGATGAGCAGTCCTGGGAGGACCAGGTTTAGATCTGTATTCAGCCCATCGTTGGGTCTGGTTCTCAACGCTATCACACGTGGCTGGGCTCTGATTTTGTAACAAATTTACATAAAGGCAGCAGACAGTCAATTGAGCACCACCTCCCCCGTTTTTGTTGTTGTTGTTGTTTTTTGGTTTTTTGTTTTTCGAGACAGGGTTTCTCTGTGGCTTTGGAGTCTGTCCTGGAACTAGCTCTTGTAGACCAGGCTGGTCTCGAACTCACAGAGATCCGCCTGCCTCTGCCTCCCGAGTGCTGGGATTAAAGGCGCGCGCCACCATCGCCCGGCACACCTCCCCTGTTTTTAAGCAGGGACCCGGTGCAGCTGCATTTCTGGGTTGGGATCATGATCCAGCCTTCCAGGATGACCCTTGTGGTTCGCGGCTGCTGCCTTGTCTGTGCGTCCAGCATTCCTCACCTCCCACCACAGCCTCACTTAGCCCTGGCCTAACCCCCTCCTGACTCCTCCCCTGTCCCATCTTACCGAGCCTTGCTCTGCCCAGAGAACTGCCCTGTCTAAAGTCCTACCCACCTCTGGCCACAGGCCATGAACCAGGCTCTGCTGGGCAACCGGAGGGCCATCGCCCAGCTGTTGGTCAACCTGACTGAAGCCACCCTGCAGCAGGAGCTTGACAACCGCCACCGCTGGCAGGGCTTGGTGGATACCTGGAAGACTCTCAAGAGAGAGGCCCTGCAGCAGAGTTTCAGGTCAGTGGGGACACCCCTCCCATCCCTGTCCTCCCTCCCACTGATAACTCCCTCCCAGCCACCTGCACCCGTCATCATTATTTAAAAATGCTATTGTTTTCTATGCCCCTGTATTTAAAGTTAGAAATAGATAAAAGCATCAAAAAAGAAATTAAGAGTCACCACTGACCCTTCCTAGAAGGAGAGGTACCCCCTAAGACTTCTGCGCTTTTAGATCCACAGAGTCCACACCATTTTAGATTGCATTGTCCATGAACACTATTTCACAGCTATTCTCTGTGCTCAGTGTGAATTATCGGAACATGTTTATGTAATGGTCTGTATATTTTCATTCTTCTGTGTGCGTTATAACCTAGGCCTTGGGCCTGGAAGGACAGATATGTCAGGTTCACGTTTCCTCTGTGGGGGAAAGGGGGAGGAGAGGACCCACCTCTGCACTGTGTGCTGAGACTCAACCTCGCCCTTGCATGTGACCTTGATGCCAAGTCTGCCTCCGCCACCCGACAGGCACCCTAATAGCCCTGCAGAGGGGTCTCGGTGATGCCTCAGTGGGACACTCTTTAAACAGAACCTGCTGGGCCTGGATTGGGATTGTTACAAAAGTCAACAGAGAGCAGTAGCGATGGCCACAGCTGACTTCCTGGACACGTCCCATAATGCAAGGCGCACTGGGTTCAGGGCTTTGTCTGTCATATTCCTGCGTCCTCACAAGTTCCCAGTGAGGATTAGCTCCACATTATAGTCCAAGGCTCAGAGTGGAAGAGAGGATCTTGTTCTGGGTCATGGGATCTGAAGGGGCAGTCATTACGGCCTGGGTGGTGTGTACCAGGGTTATGGGATGCAGAGTGTTCTTGCCTGAAGCTCCTTCCAACTTCTCCCCTCTGTGATGCCGGGTCTGGCTGTCCAGTGAGTTCATGGCTAGTGAGAATATCCAAGAGCCCCCGGCTGTACAGAAAGAGCTGGAAGAAATGCTGAAGAACCAGCAGATCCTTCAAAAAGTGAGGCTGGATCACCTCTGCAGCATCTGGTATGGCCACCTCTGCACCACTGGTGTGGTGTGTAGGAAGGACCACTGGGGTCAATACCTTTGGGTGTCCAGTAGGGAGGCCATGTGGCTAGATCTTCACCTGAAACACCTCCTCGTGCTTGAGGGCTTGGCTGGCCACCACGGCCCCAATGGCCAAGGAAGGTCATAGCCCATTTTCTATGGAAAGTTAACTTTGGTCCTCACTAGAAAGCAGTGTCCAGGGAGGAGGGAAGAGGGAGGAGAGGGGTGGTAAGAAGTGGCTCCTACAGCTTTGGCCCTCATGCTGAGGCATTTTGGAGAGTGAATAGAAGCCATAACACTGGGAGGCTGCTGTATAGAAGGCACCTTTCAGAGTCTTTCTGATAGCAACCTTTGTGAATAACTTCTTTTTGTGAGGCTTGTTTGGGGCATCAGGGGATCCCAGCAGGCTTGTTAGCTTCTTCAGTATTTTATTGGGATGTTAAATATGCAGGCCCTTTTGGCAAGTTCCGTGAAAACAAGAATTACCTGTCATCTCTTCTTTCCCCAGTAACCTTCTGCCCCCCAACTATAACAAAAACCAGCTGACTGAGTGGTATGAATCTCTCACTTCCCTGAACAGGCAGCTTGGTAAGCAATGTCTGAGATTTCCAGAACTTTCCAGAACTCTGTCCAAGTAGTAGCTTGCTATAGTCAGCTCTCCAGACATGCATCTGAGGAGTGGTGGCCCCTCCATCCTGGGACTTTAGGATGAGTGAGCCCCGAAGACCCCCTCCCCTACTCACTGCCCAGTCCTCAGCCATGCTAGCCAGAAATTCTGACCCTTGACATCTGATCCCTGACCCAAGCATGGAGACAGAGATATAGAGTCTCTGCTTAACTCTCAAGATGGGCACAATGGCCATGTCCCGAGAGTCTTACAGTTGGGGTTATGGGATTAAGGCCCAATCCTGCTGCATCCTGATTGCATAACCATGGGGAAGCCAAGGCATCTCATGGCCTCAATGTCCTCTTCTGTCGAGATCTGAACAGGACTGATCATGGCCCCTACCTTGTGAATTAATGTCTACTCAGTTCAGTCCCTAGCTCCCAGGGAGAAGGCTGAGCCTCAAGTGGTAACGGTTGAGAACAGTCCACAGTAAGAGTGCTAGCTCACAGCCCAGAGCCCAGCTACCTGGCTTGGAAATACGTTCAGGACGCGGTCACCCTCACGGGTCTCCTCGCCCTCTCTGGCTGTCTGCTCACTGCAGCGGAAACGGTGTGACACAAAGCTGGAAATAATGGCTCGACCATTTTGTGGAACAAAATGTGCCAAGCCTTACTTTAGAGAACATAACCATTTTCCTATCACTGAGGCTTGCCACAGCCCAGTGAGGTCAGTGGCTGTGCACTGATCACTCATATTACTGTGAACGATGCTTGCTGAAGAGTCGAAGACAGCAAAGATCTGTTTGGGCTCATGGGTTTAGAGGATTTTCAAAGACGTGGCTGCAAGCAAGATAGTGGGCGCCTGTGGTAGGGACTCTACTCATCACAGCAGCCCAGGGAGTGGGGAGGGCACTTGAGCCAGGGGCAAGGTTGAAAATTTAAAAAGTTCACCACCTGCTTCGGTCAGCAAGGTGACCTCCTGAAGGTTCCAAAGCCTTTCAAAAATAGTGCCACCAGCTGGCAAACACGTGTCCAAAAATGTACATTTCAGATGCAAAATGTTCACATGCACCATTGTCTTTGTGTCCCAGAAGACCCTCTGAGCCTGAAGCTTCTGCTAGAGATGAGCTCTCCCTATGAGGTCATCCTCTTGGTGTGCTAGGAACTCTCTGAGAAGGGAGACACCAGTCCCTACCTTCCAGGCAATCTTTGCAGTGGAAGCTCTTTGCTGAGGGACCGTCTCTCCTTCTAACGTTCCCCTTCCTCTTGGGAGAGCGCCTGACCTTTGACCCGTTTCCTTTTCTGCCCCTGGAGACACCTACCACATGGACTGCATGACTCAGGTCCACTTCCTGTATGAGAAGATCTGGCAGGAGTGCCTGGCCCATGTGCAGGATTGTAAGGTAGGGTTCCCTTTCTGCAGGCCTGGGGAGAAGAGCTGTGTGCTGGACCTGATGCCCACTCTCTCCCAGCCTTCTCTGCCTGCCCCTTACCCGTCAATCTCGATTGAGGCTTTTCTTTCTTCCTGGGAGGCACCAGGTGCTCTCTGGTGTTCAGGTTCCTTCTACCTGACTGACCCTGGGCAGGCTAAAGTAGTGTGTTTATTCTCAACCTGTCCAGGACAGTAGCAGATTTTTTCTGGAATCTGGGAAATAGTTTGTCAAACAGCCCCTCCCTGCCTGCTTGGTAAAAGTGTCTGAATGAAAAGCCTAGGTATTTTGAAAAGTTCTGAGCCCCTGGAGCCTAACTTCTACCCTCAGAGAGTGCTCCTATTCTCCAGACACCTCAGAGAATAGGAGCCAGCTCTGTTCTGCACCTACCCATCCAGGAGCAGAGCCAAAGGGAGTCAGTGAGCTGCTTGCAGCCCTGTGGGGGCCCTGAAACAGCCAGGCTCTGCCTTGCTCTCCTCCCACCCTGCAGAAGCAGCTGCTGGACTGGAAAGCTTTCTCTGAAGCAGAAGCAGAGAGCCTGGTGAATCCAGCCTTCTTCCTGGTGGTAGGGGCGTTCCAGAGCAAGGTGGAGAAGAAGCTGGACCTCCTGGATGTATGTATATGGGTGCTGGGGACCCTTGAGGTGGGGCACATCTCTAAAGTACTACACTGCAAATCCTAGAAGTCTTGGGTGTTCTGGTGTGTCCACTCTCTGGCCCTCACCAGTCACTTCCTTCACAGGCCTCCTGTACTAACCACACCGGATCATCCCCTGGGTCCTAGAAACCACCCTGACATCAGGGCTGCTCAGGCTTGGGAAGTCGGCCATGAGCATACAAGAGCCACTGCTGGGGAAGGCAAGGAACTCTCAGTCCCAAGAGATTTGTGCTCCAAAGTCAGCACACCTTTTCTGTGAAGGGCCAGGTAGCTTGTGTTAGGCTCTGTGGGACACCGGTGTCTATCACCCCTTGTCACATCTATCAACCTAAGCAACGTGGAAACAAAGTGTATGGATGTGTTCCCATACTTTTATTAGAGGCCAGGATTTGAAGTTTGTTTAATTTTCATGTTATTTTTTTCCTGCTACTTTTGATTTGTTTTAATACTGTTCAGAAATTGGAGACTGTGCTTCGTTCACACATTCAAACAAAAATAGATGGAGGGCCGAATTACCCAGCAGTCTAGTCCCCCAGATGACAGCGTACAACCCATGCATCATGTGTGTGGTCTCCGCCCCAGATGAGGGCGTACCACCCATGCACCATGTGTGTGGTGCAGCCCATCAAACTCAAGTCCTCACGTCTGCTAAGAAAGCTCTCTGCCAATAACTCTCTCCACTCCTAACATGTAGGGATTTTCAAAAGGTTTTAGATGTATTTTATTTTAGGTATGAATGCTTTGCCTGCAGGCATGTATGTGTAGCATGTACGAAGGCATCAGAGAACTAAGAGCTATGAATGGTTGCAAGCCAACATGTGGTCTTCTGAAAGAAGGCCGAGGGCTCTTAACCACTGAGCCATCTTTCCAGTCCCTGACACACAGATTTTAAAAGGTGAATCGTTGCCGGGTGATGGTGGTGCATGCCTTTAATCCCAGCACTCGGGAGGCAGAGGCAGGCAGATTTCTGTGAGTTCGAGACCAGCCGGGTCTACAAGAGCTAGTTCCAGGACAGGCTCCAAAGCTACAGAGAAACCTTGTCTCGAAAAAAAAAAAAAAAAAAAAAAGTGAAATCGTATGTGAGATTTTATCTCGAAAAAAAAAGTGAAGTCGTATGTGAGATTTTAACAGCAGATGTGGAAACAGATGTACCCAGATGCTAAGAAACAGACTGTTCCAGGGAAAGATGCCAAGACTGAGGTGGTCCAGTCCTGCTACCCCATGCAGGGAAGGCCAGGCGCCTGTCTTAGTTAGGGTTTCTATTTCTAAAACACCATGATCAAATCAACTCAGGGAACAAAGGGTCAATTTTGCTTACACGTCCACATTGCAGTCCATCACTGAAAAAAAAAATGAGCAGAAACTCAGGCAGGTTGGGAACCTGGAGACAAGAGCTGGAACAGAGGCGGCGAGGGAAGCACTGCTGACTGGCCTGCTCCTAAAGGCCAGCTTAGCTTGCTCTCTTCTATAGTGCAGGACCACCTGCCCAGGGCTCAGCTGCACCACCAACAGTGGTCTAGTCCTGCCCACATCAATCATTGTTCAAGAAAATGTTCAGCAGGCTTACCTATGGGCCAATCTTCTGGAGGCCTTATCTCAGTTGAGAGAGAGTCTCGTTTCCCAGCTGACTATAGCGTGTGTCAAGGTGACACAAAACTAACCAACACAGAGCCTACAGCTGACTTTGAGGGATGGTGCTCAGGTAGTAACTTCTCTGTTTGAAGACACAGGGCCCTGTGGACAGGCTATCCTCGGGGCCTGGGCTAGCATGCCCTCCAGGTAACCTCTGTGTTATACTGCGGCAGAGTTCCTTCGAAGCCTTGAATAAGCAGACGGAATTGCAGAGCCTGGACCTCTTCAGGTACTTCCAGGAGGCTGTGAGGTTGTGGGAGGGACACCAGAGTGTTCTGTTGTCCCAAGAGCTGGAGCTGGAGAAGAGGATAGAGCAGCATCGACAGAAGCACCACCAGGAGAACCAGGTGCCCAAAGCTTGGGATTGTGTGGGAGATGTGGGCTGGACACACACTGTGGGAGGGGAGAGAGACCTGTGTTGGAGATGTGGGCTAGACCCAGACTGCATGGCCCTGTCAGGAGACGTGGGCTAGACCCAGACTACAGGGCCCTGTCGGGAGATGTGGGCTGGACCCAGACCCAGCTGCCAGCTTTCAGCTTAAAAAAAAAAAAAAAAAAAAACAACCAACTGAACAAAAGCACCAAAACCAAAAATGAACTGAAAATAGATCCTAGACTCAATGTAAAACTCTTAAATTACAAAATGTGTGTGGATGGAGGTACCCAGGCTTGCCTTGATCTTGGGGGAAGATGGAAGTAGCAAGAAGAATCTTAAACTAGGCAGAGCTTTGTGATGGGTTTTGTGACTCAAGCCTGTCCCCTAAGAGTGTGCACAAGAAGGAGATTCAGAAAGACAGACTGGCTGAATGGGGGAGTAAACCTGGGTGATTAAAATAGCATGATGTGGGGCTGGTGGGGTGGTTTAGCAGTAGACACACTTGTATGCAGGCCCAGTGACCTGAGTTCAATCCCTGGTTCCCACAAAGAGTCGGGAGAGGCTTCCGAGGACCTCTGTCCTCTGACCTCTGACCTTCACGTGCAGATGCCTGAAAACACTCACACACGCACACACACACACACACACACACACAGAGGCATGCACACATGTGTTCCTGCATGAACTCGTGTGCACACACGTACACTTGAGAGAAAAACAAAAGAAAGAATTAAGTAAATAAATAAGATAAAATGAATAAGATGATCAAAGTATAATTTCATGAGTCATGGCTGACTGCTGGGCAAAGAGAATGAATTCTTTTTTCCCCATGGTGTTGAAAGATGAAAGCAATGTGACAAACCTCACAAGATCTACATGTGATAGACAGGAGCACTGCCCCCACAGTGAACTCCTGAATTATTAATATGCAGTTGTTCAAATAGGGGGAACGCAGACCTTGCTGGGAAGTTAAGCCTAATAAAAGACCATGGTGGATCTTTTATGAGAAGTTTCTCAGGAGAAACTGGCTATACTCCCGCTCCCAACATGACAAGTAAGGTTGCTTCATTATGAGGAAGTGGCAGCTAGGCCGGTGGCTTCAAAGCTCTCAAGTTTGTCAGTTCTAAGCTCCTTTAGTCTACAGACAGCCATGCCTGTCACATCCTGAGCTCACAAAGCATCTCCCTCTTGAGATCACATGCCTTCTGAAGTCCCAGTTGTGGGAGTTGCTAACTCACCTATGTGGTCTGATAAAGTGAAGTATAGGTAGCCTTTCAGGGAACTGGCTCCAAAGTTGTCACTTATCGATGCCTCAGGAATGTGTAGTACAAGCTTGACTATAGGGCCATGGCACTAGAGAAGTGTCCTTGAAGGGACTTCTCTCCTTGGGGAGGTAGATGGGGTCAAAAGAACATACCAGGGACAGAGAAGAGTCTGCTAGTATGTGCTGGAGAGAGCGAGGGTGGTCAGAGACCCCTCCTCAGAGGCCTGAACCTCAGCTCTGGAGAAGTGGGTGGGATCTGCATGTCGCTAACATTCATCTGTGCTTCTCTTGTCTCGGGAATGGCTGCCAGACCCAAGAGGTTAACCTTGATAAGCTTCTAGACCAACTGAGACAGCAAAGCCAAGAAGAGACGTTGAAGACACACATGGAAAAGGCCAGGAATTTTCTGAAGAACATGAAGTCCAGGTAGGCTGCCCAGACCGCAGAAGACAGGAAGTGATAACCCGGATTCATAGTCAAGGGAACACCAGCAGGAGACCAGAGCTGTGATCAACATGCTCAGATAAAAGCCTCGTCCTTCACACTGGAGAACATTAACAATCCATTGCTCCTTGCTCAGGAATCCACAGAATTTCCCAGGGAGAACTGGGGCAAGTTTGTAGGGAGAAACGTCAAGGCCAAGAACCTGGGCTCCCCTTTTAAAATGTAAACATGTATACTCTTTGTTAAAGGGACAGGAAGTCAACTTCTGCAAATAGAGATGTCCCCCTCATTCTTACCCAGCCGTTCTTTTGTATGAGTATGCACATTTATGTACACAGATACATATATACCAATATAGTGTTTTAAAAATACGGATGAGCTATATAATGCAGTTATTCTGTAATTACAGATCTATTTCAGTTTCTAAGTGACCATGTAGAATTTACTACTATAGGATACTTGGTCATATGTTAGCCATCTCGTGGTTAGCTTTTCCCCATTGGCCTGGGTTCTCCATACAGAATTACTAACAGTTCTCTGTGAACTGCACTGTGCTTCTGTATCTCTGTACAGCTGATTCCATTGGGATCAGTCACAGAAATAGACTCGCCTTCCGCCTGACTGCTGTACCCAGACCTGGGAGTCTATCTCTGGGTACCTAAGTGAGCTCCTGAACCTGGTTTACTTTGCCTGAGAAACAGATAACATTTCCGAACCCGGTGATGTTCGAGGGCTTTGATGGGACAATGCAGATTAAGTTCGAGGACAGAGTTAGGACCGTGGACAGGAAAAGCGAGCCCACATTACAAACGAGACACTCCCCAGATTCTCGACAAAGAGCTCGTGCAACCTGTCTGATGAGGAAGATACTGCAGCTGCTCAAGGACGGCTTCTGTGCAAAGCACAGCCACCCAGCAGCTCTCTGCAATGCTAGTGGCCAGATGGAGGCCTGGGGCATGGCTCCGGCGAGGGTCCCCCACAGAGTTCCCCATCTTCACTCCCAGGTATGAATGTTTTCACATCCTCCTGACCAAAGAAGTGATGGAGTACCCAGGGCTCGTCCTGAAAGAACTCAACTGCTACAGCTTCACCCTCAGCCAACACTTCTTCATTCGTGAAATCTTTGAACAGGTATCAAGGACAGATGGTATGCCCCTGGCCCCTCAATAGGCATGAAAGGGGAAAGGATGGCTTCCTGTCTGGTCTGCCCACAGTGGGCAGCAGCCTTCCCCAGGCTGGGTATTTGAAACTATTTGGAAATCATCCTTAACTCTGCAAACCATGTCAGGGTGTCAAGGACGAAGAGACTGCATGAAGATCTTCTCTTCTCAGTTTTAAAGGGGTTGGGGGCTAGGTAGATGTCTCAAAAGACAAAGTGCTTGCTGGGCAAAGTGTGAGGATCTGAGTTTAAATTCTGAGAACCCACATAAAGCCAGGCACAGTAGCCCATGCCTGTAGTTCCAGTGCTTCTATGGAGAGATGGGGGTCAGAGACAGGAGGATCCCCAGGAGCTCAGAAGCCAGCTAGCCTGACCTAGACTGCAGTGAACACTTAAGGAGACTGTCTTGATGTGGAAGGTGAAGACTGACATCCAAGGTTGTTCTATTGACCCCCCCCCCAACTCTCTCTCTCACACACACATGATTGATAGGCTCCAATCTTAAAATGTTTCCATCCCTAATATCTACGACCAGCACATAATTCTGTTAAAGTTAAGCCGAGATCCATCCACTCTTTTCCCCAGGTGCCCCTCACCAGCTCTACCCCATCCAAACCAACTCACCCAGGATCGTGTTCCTCAGGCTCCTTCTTCTGTCTGTCCTTCCTGGGCTCCCGTGCAGCCGGTCCACCCTGCTTCTCTAGTTCATTTCTGATACTGTGTCAGAAGGAGCCTACTGTTTACTATGACGGTGTGCTAGTCTGCTGGGAATTAAGAAAAAAAGTTTGCCTGGACTGAGGCCATAGCAGTTGCCCCAGTGAATGAAGCTGGTCACGGCCCACATCAGAGCCTTTCTACCTAAAGAGTCATGAAGCTTTAGAAGCAGTGCTCTGGAGAAGGGCTTTGCTGGACCCACAGTGACTTGTGTTTTTTCCTTGTAGAATTTGGCTGGGGAAGTGACTTTCAAATTCAGGCAACCAGGTAATACAACCTGAGCCTGGGTCTCCCTGCCATCACTCCAGTACCTCTGTGGGTGGGAGGGGGGCGGTCCAGACAGCACTAGTTGCTGTCTGCTTATCCTTTAATATTGCTCACCAACAGAAACCCACGAAAAGCACTTCATGCAAAAGATAAGGAAACCGAAGAAAAAACGAAGGTCAAGAGTAGAACTACGCAAAGCTGAAGAAAGCATAGGCCGAGACACGGGTTCCGAGAAGCTAGCTGAAGAGATGGAAGGAATGGGTGAAAAATCAGAACCTATCATGGCTGAAGAGGTACTGAGTAACAAGTTCCCACCGAGTGGCAGGATGAGTGAGCCCAAAGAAGAGTCTCCCCAAGAAACTGAAGAGATGCGGAGCATGAAAGAGACTTTCTCAGAGACCTCCCAGGAACCAGAAAACATGAAGTCTCAAGAAGAGAAGGAGGACATAGAGGCAGAAGAAGAGGAGGAGGAAGAGGAGGAGAAGGAAGAGGAGCAAAAAGAGGAGGAGGAGAAGGGAGAAGAGGAGGAAATTAAAGAGGAGAAGGAAGAGGAGGAAGAGAGGGAGGAAGAGGAAGATGAGGAGGATCTGAACGACGAAGACGAAGAGGAAGAGAACTATGATGACGTGAATGAAGATGTAATAGAGTTTTATCAAGACAACCTTTTAATGGCTCAGGTAAGCCAGTCACTGGTCCATTGCTGGGTATGAAGAAAGTCTGCTGTCTTCATCCTATGCATGTCATTCAGACGAGCTGGGGTCCCTACAGCCCACTCTCTATAGAGGTGCAGACAAAGAGCTATAAGAGTATTCATTCCATTCTATTTTGTCCACAAAGATCTGGTTCTTCCCTCATAGCAATAATTTTTAAAATTTACCTTCCTTTTCTTATGCCCCTACAGCCTATTCTGGAGTCATCCTTCACATGACTTTTTTCATCCCTCCCCAGGGTCTCTCACCTCCTGTTCATCGTGTAGATTGCCTCAGCCTCCCCTACTTCAACCCTTCTCTCTTCCTGTTCACCAGATATATAACAAAATATTCAGGCAAAGCTCCCCTTGACGGGCAGTTCATTGTGAATGTGATATAACCTCAGAACTGGAAAGAGTCTCAGTGAGATGTGTCTACATCAGATTGGCCTGTGGGCATGTCTGTCTTAAGTTTTCCTTCTTAAGAAGACCCAGTCCACAGTGGGCAGCGTCATCCCCCCCAGGGGGGGGTATTCTAAACTGTCTGAGTGGAGAAATGGAGCCAAGCGCAAGCAGGCAGACGTGCCATGCACACCTTCATTCCTCTCTGTTCTTGGTTGTGGATGTGGTGTGACTAACCTGCCTGTGCCAGCCTCCTGCCCTCTTGACTCCCTGCTCTCACAGACTGTAGCCTGGAATTGTGGGCCACAATAAACTCATTCTCATGTTTCATAGCAATAAAAAATACAACTAGAATACTCCCATTTGAGAGCTGGCAAGTAGCTCATTTTCATAACTTTGTCTTCAAAACACATCCAAGTGCAAAGAACCATACTCTGTGGTATGCAGAATTCTATGGTAGCAGAGTGTGGCACAAGATGCATTTCCTGTATTGCTGTGGAAGAACTAGTACATAGGACTTTTTTTTTTTTGATAATTACAAACTCAAATGTTCACGCACATGTTGAGAAAAGAGGATCGGAGGCCAGAGGGACAAATGGCAGTGGTGAGGAACGTGCCATCACCACTCCGTCTCAGCCAACAGTAAGTCACGTTGGTGCCGTTTCCAAGGAAATGGAGAATGAGATTATACGTGAAACTTCTCCATTTTAAAAACCACTGAGGATGTAGTTCAGGGATTCAGTGCTTGCATGCAAATGTCCTGGGGTCATCTCTGTAAGCAAGGAAGAATTAGTAAAAGCGCTCCGTGGGGGAGGAGGAGGAGGCAGGGGGGAGAGCTCCTGTTGGCTGTTTGGAGCACACACGCATCAGCTGACACGGAGTTTCCTGTCTCCTTCTTTGGATAGGCCGAAGGCAAGGAAGAGAGCCTAGAGGAGATGGCCTACGAAGAAATGGAATTTTTCACAACTGCGAGTGGAAACACTTACTTTGCCTTCCTGTCCGTGGAAGATGAAGAAAAGATTCACAGGAGGCCCCATTCCTACCACGCTGTGCTCTTCCACGACCCCTTCAGCACCAAGTACATAGAACAAGTGACAATTCCCCACAAACTCATCGTGAAGGTTAAGAAAGGGTGAGTGGGGAACTGTGGCCACCACGCTCTCTTCCTCTGAACTTCCCACACGCGCTGACAGAACTAGAGATTCACTTTAGCTAAAGGATTAAAAACTTCGGTAACCGAGGGAGGTCAGGGGTGAGACACACCCTAGGAAATAGCAAATGTCCCAGAATGCTCCACAGACATGGATAGCCTTGGTGTGTGTGACCCCTGCACCCTTCCCAGGGTGCTCTGTTGGTCTGGGCTGGTCATATAAATACTTTCTCCAAGCCATTTACTTCTGGCTTCTAATTCCTAGTACACTCATGACTTTAAAGTTGTTTTTTATTTTTGGAAGATTTATTTATTATATGTGTATGAGTGTTTGCCTGTATGTATATATATGTGTATCATGTATGTGCAGTGCCTGTGGAGGCCAGAAGAGGGTACCAGAATCCCAAGAACTGGAGTCACCCATACATGGCTGTTAATTATTTTCTGGGTGTTAGGAACCAAACCAAGGCACACTACAACAGCAGCAAGTACTCTTAACCACCGAACCATCTCTCCAGCTCCTTATATTTCTTTTTTTAAAAAAAAATTCTACAGATACAAACCAAAGGCATTCTATATCTTGTGTGGCATTCAGATACAAGTCAAAGGCACTCTATATTTTGTGTGGCATTTTGTACTATCAATATAGAAATGAGCACTTTGGGTCTCAGTATGACGAATCTCTTACTGGTCTTTGATTGCCGCCAGAGATGACTGGCCCTTGCTCACCTCTCCCCAGGCTTCGAGCTGGCTTCTTTGAACACCTGGAGAAGTGGTTTGACCAATGTGCTCTCAATGCTCGCATCATTGTGGCTGCCAAGGTTGATGAGCTGGATTCGGAGCTGGAGCTCCGTCTGCACCTGCACAAGCCGAGACTCGAGCACGTGGAGAAGGATATTCACAATGTCAGAGCAGGTTGGAGCCTTCCTGGGAAGGTCCACCTTGTCCCCAGGCATCCCCTACAGAGGCTGCTGTCCCATGAGCTCATCCTTTCTTTCCTTTTTAGCTGCCCCAGTTTAGCCCGTGTAATGCTAGGTGGTCATCACACTTGGAAGGCGCGCCCAGAATCAGCACATGCGATTTTAAAATCTTTCTCCCTCCCTCCTTTCCTCCTTTTCTTCCTCCTCTCCCCCTCTCCTTCTCTCCCTCCTTCCTTTCCTCTCTTCCTTCTTGAAACAAGATCTCCAGTTGGTAGCATAGGTCGGCCTGGAACTCATCATGCATCTCACGCGCGTGCATCTTAAGCCAGCCTAGACTTGTGGGAATCTCCTTGTCTTACCCTCAAGGGTGTTTCCCCCCCCCCCACCCCTTATCTTCCAGCCTCTCTTCCTTTAAAGAGTGTCAGGGGCAAAAGGAAGAGTGTTGTCTTGTCGTAGCTCTTGGATTTCAGGTCTTCTCACACGCCTGTCAGGCGCACACCTGTATGGTAGATGCTCTAGCAGCAAGACCACTGCTTAGAAACCAGAATTCTGGTTCACTTGCTCTGGCTCTGCACCTCTGAACAGATTATCTGGTGGCTCCTAAGGTCCCTGCCCGCCTAGCCAGGAGAAGGTATTGAAGTGGTACAGGAATCATGAGCAGCTGCTCTGAGATATGGCACCCCCAAGTGGAAGCTATTATTTTCACCTGAGCATTGGTCTTGGGAAGACAAAGCTTTTCTTCTTTAGGTAGGAAGCTCCATTAATGGCAAGGGGCATACGATTTTGGTCAGATTCTTATGTGGCCCCTATTGGTATTTCTCTTGAATCCGTGGCCATTTAAGGCTCTCCTGGAGCCTCCCCACGAGCCCATCCAAGCTCCCATGGCCTGGAGCAGTGGGGATGGCAGGCCTGGAGATCTGCAGTGCTGAGTTCTGTCTGGAAAACGCATGAGATAAACGCATGGAGGGATGAAAGGTCTGCCCCGAAGCTCAGTTGATTTCGCTGCCTTGGCTCCCCAGACCAATGCTCAGCTCGGAAACTCAGACCACAACAATGAAGTCACGGCTCCACACTGTTTTTAAATTTAAAAAAAATGTCAGTTATCAGCTGGGCACACGCCTTTGATCTCAGAGTTCAGGAGGTAGAGGCAGGCGGATCTCTGTGACTTTGAGGCCAGCCTGGTCTACAGAGTGAGTTCCAGGGCTACACAGAGAAACCCTGTCATGAAAAAAACCAAAACCAAAACAAAATTAATTATGATACAGAACAATGGGTTTCATGATGGTATTTGTCTTATCCGTGTATATATGTATGTCATTGTTCTTTGGCCACATTCATTCCCCATTACTGTCTTTTGTTCCTATTCATGCTCCTGTTGGCCCTTCCATCCTCAAAATATTCCCCTTCTTGTTTCATGTCATTCATGGATGATAGACAGACACACACAGAGACAGACAGACAGACAGACGGACAGACAGATGTTCATTCATATACTGTCTAGAGTCCACATATGAGAGAAAATGTGTACTATTTAGCTTTCAGAGACTGGTTTGTTTTGCTTAACATAATCTCCTGCTCTGCCCATTTACTTGAAAATCACATGATTTCGTTCTCCTTGATGACTGAATAGAATTTCTTTATCACTATGCACGACGGTGCAGGAAGCCAGTTGCCGTTGATGTCCACTGAGACCATCTTGGCTACTGTGAATAGTGATGAAATAAGCTGACATCATTTGCTTTTGTCAGAACTACCCACAGTCCTTCTGTCAATCACTCCAGGCAGGAGGACATGCAGATGGGAAATATGGGGTTCTTTACTTGCCGTGAAGGGGCTCTGGAAACCTGCCCCTTTTACATTCTACTTCACCTTGGAGCCAGTCATAATTTGGGCTATTGGACATATTAGTTATTGTTGGTTTTGTTTATTTGTTTGTTTGTTGATTTTTGAGACAGGGTTTCTCTGTAGCTTTGGAGCCTGTCCTGTCCTGGTACTAGCTCTTGTAGACCAGGCTAGCCTCGAACTCACAGAGATCCATCTGCCTCTGCCTCCCGAGTGCTGGGATTAAAGGCGTGCGCCACCACCACCTGGCATTAGTCATTATTGTAAAGGGACAGATCAAGACTTCCCAGCTCTGTGCTTGTAGAGGTACCCCCACCGAGATCTCAATGCTCTCCAAACACCTCCAACCTTTCTCTGCTCCCTGGAATTCTCTGTTATCCCTAGTTTTTCTTCTCAGCAGTTGGAGGGCTCCACCAACAGGGACTGCAGGCCCACAGCCCCTTTCCAGTGTGGCTGCTCCTGGGTCTCCTCAGGGTCCCAGTCTAGACCCAGTTCCACCCTGGAGAGGGCAATTGGGGCGTGGTAAGGGTCCTTGCCTGATGAGAGTGGTTCCTGCCTTGGTCTGGCCTAGGAGATGCAACAGGTGGCCCCATTCCAAGGAAGGAATGGCCGCAGAGGGTAGCAGCTCCCCTTCCCCTCCTGCAGCTGAGCTCCTGCTCCACCAGGAGAGGCTGGATAACCACTGTGCAGGCGTCACTGAGACTCTGAAGAAAGAGAGGCAGATGTTCTGTCAGTTCCAAGAAGAGCAAGCCGTGCGGAGCAAAAACTTCCGCCGCAAGATCTACGACATGGAGCACATCTTCCTGAATGCCACCAAGAGCCAAAAGTAAGGGGTGGGAGTGTCTCCTTCCCAGGCCTGGCTCTGGAAACCCAGCTCCTCCTGGAGAAGGGGCTGAAGGCTTTAGGGGGCCATCTTGTTAGCTTCCCTTTTCACCAGAGCCACAGAACCAGACTCCATGGGTAACATTTGATGTGTGAGGCCGCAGGTGCATAGCCTTGGAGGTAAGAGGTTCATACACATAGTCTGTGTGCAAGGCTGCAGCGGCTACGCTCAGAAATGTCCATGTTAGGGCAGCTAGAAGGCTTTCTGCAGGAGGGCAGAGCCGATGAACCCAGAGGCGCATGCTGAAACTTAGGGCAGGGCCATCTGCAGGGCAGATAGAGAGAGCAAGAAGCTCCAGCAAGGCCACCCAGAGATGGAAAACAAGGGCCCCATTCAGGTGACAGGAAGGACCATGCAGGTATCTCTCTCTGCAGCAGTCAATCACAGGGGCAGCCGATTCGGGCGGCCTTTGAGGCAGGGAAGTAACTTTTGGATCAGGAGAGCACAGGTCAGGGTGCCCTTCTGCTGGGTAGTCAGATGGTCTGCTGGTGGGAGAACCAGGACTCAGGAGAGACTGGGGCTCCTTTGCTAATTTGCTGACAATGTCTTTTTGCTTTTTATTTGGTGGGGTTGTCTCACTAAATTGTTCAGCTAGACCTTGAGCTCACTGTCACACTGGCTAGCCTTGAACTTCTGACTCAGCCCCATGAGTGCCGGGAGTACAGGCTCGTTCCACCTTGCCTGTCTTTTAATATCCTTCCCAGTGTTTTCTTTCCTGGCCAGAGGAGTTGGGCAGTGAATCTGGCAATGCCCAGGATTCCCGCCAGGCTCAGGGCACACCCAGCCCTTTCATGCGTCCCAGGCTGGTCATTCACCACACCCACGTCTCCCCTGTCCCCACAGGCTGGTTAATCTCACCAAAATACTGCACCGGGAGCTGCTCAGCTACGTGGATGTCATCCAGGTATCCCTAAGAAGCTTCCGGCAGTACCTAGAAGAGAGTCTGGGCAAACTCCGCTATACCAACATTGACTTTGTCAAGCACTGCAGGTGGGAACCAATGTATGTTTTATGTCTCTCCGAGCCACCAGAGTTTGTTCTTGGGAGGCAAGCCATGTTTCGCTCTTGACTTACTTCTAGCCACCTTTCGACGTGGCGTCCAGTGGTATTAAGTGCAAAGTGCTGTCCACCATCCACCAGCACGGGCACGAGAATTTTCCATCACCACAGACCAAAACTCTGTTGTCATAAGCATTTCCTCCTCAGTCTCCTTCCCATGTCCCTGCCGTCGCCATATGACTTCCGATCTCTATGGAAAAGCCCTCGCAGACGTGCCCAGTGCTGTGTCCCTTGATGATTCCAGATCCCCTGAGGCTCACAGTGAAGACTAGCCATCGCCCTAGGTGACAGTTTCCACCTCTGCCCGCGGGGTCATGGTGTGTACTATCCATGGCATGCACTATCTGTGGCGTGCACTACCCGTGGCAGCGCCTGCAAGGCTTGCATTGGTCTTACACATTACTCGGGCACCTCTGTCCTGCGCGTGCCTGCATCACTCCCATCCAGCTTAGCTCCATTCTAGCTGATTTGTTCACATATCCTCCATCTGTGTTTATTCACCTGATCAGCCTAGTCCATGTGGCCTTGAGCTGGCTCAGCAGATAGAGTCACTTGTGTGCATGTCCCAAGACCTGAGTCTGGTCCCAGGATTCCACGAGGTGGCAGAAGAGAACATACATGCATTGTAGCACCTGAGTGCACACACACACACACACACACACACACACACACACACACACACTTTTATAAATAAAAATGTAAAAGCTATTCCTTGAGGTTTAAAACTTAACTGTTACAATTTTCTTTCCTAGTTACATCTGTTGTTTTTCCAAATTGACTGCTTCCTGCTTATATTTCCAAGCTTCCCTTTCTGCTAATTTTCTGTTAGTTACTCGTTGCTATGGTAAAATACCTGGCAGAAGCAACTTGAGGAGAGGTAAATGTTGTTTTACATTTACACAGCATTATAGTCCACCATAGCAAGGAGGTATGACATTGGGAGCATGAGGTGACTGGACACATTGCTTCTGTCATCAGAAAGCAGAGCTCTCTTTTATTTCTTTTCTTTTCTTTTTTTTTTTTTTTTTTGGTTTTTCGAGACAGGGTTTCTCTGCAGCTTTTTTAGAGCCTGTCCTGGACCTAGCTCTTGTAGACCAGGCTGGCCTCGAACTCACAGAGATCTGCCTGCCTCTGCCTCCCGAGTGCTGGGATTAAAGGCGTGGGCCACCACCACCCGGCTTCTCTTTTATTTCTTTAAACAACTTACATTGGTTATTTTGTAATTTGTGTCAGATAATTGTAACATCTCTTGTGTTCTGCTCTCTGTTGTCTTTTGGCTTTAATTTATGGTGTCTTACTTGCTTGTGATTTTTCTTTTCATCAGAAGTCGCTTGTGTCTCTCTTTGAGGCCTGGACTCACGTGGCATTCCAGAGTCAGTATTTGTTTTAACTGGACCACATGGGGCAATTCCTACTCAGGACTAATTGAAATTCTCCGCTTGAGGCTCTGTTTCACTTTGTCATTCCGGAGAACACATTCAGTTAACAAAATCTCGGATTAGAAAGAACTTTCTTTCCTCCTTGCCCTGGGGTTTCAGTATCCTGGAACCTGGTGAGGTTCATGTGTCACTCAATCTCACACTGAAAGTGCCACCCTGAGGATCCAGTTCCATGCTGGCCCTTCCCCCGTGCAGTCATGGAGGCTCAGTATGGAAGTGTCCAGGTCAAAGTCAGTGTTGACATCCCAAAAAGACCCTCTAGTTTCATTTCCTCAAGAGATTGCAGACTTCATTCTTAGGTGTCATGTGGGAAATCCTTCTGTACATGTGTTGCTTTAGTTAGTCAAGAAATAAAAAAGCTGTTTTGGCCTGTGACAGGGTAGAATAGAGCTAGGCAGGGAAAACTAAACTGAGTGCTGGGAGAAAGAAGGCGGAGTCAGAGAGACACCATGTAGCCACCAGAGGGGAAAGGTGCCAGCTGCCAGCTGGAACCTTGCCAATAGGCCACAAATCTTGTGGTAAAATATAAAATAATGGAAATGGGTTAATCCTAGATGTAAGAGCTAGCTAGCAATACGCTTAAGTGATTGACCAAGCAGTAATTCAAATAATATAGTTTCTGGGTGATTATTAAGGGAGTCTGGGTGGCCAGGAACAGCCTCCACCAACATAGGTGGACTTTTCTTTCTTCCTTCCTTCCTTCTTTACTTCCTTCCTTCCTTCCTTCCTTCCTTCCTTCCTTCCTTTCTTTCTTTCTTCAGTCAGTCACTCAGTGGTGTTGGGAATTGAACCCTGAGCCTCCTGCCTGTTTTAGACAGGCATGCTACCCCTGAGCTGCATGCTTATCTTGCCTTTCTGGAGTGTGTGCAGTATCTTATCTGTTTCAGCTGATCTGCCAGGGAACCCAACCTGATGTACCACCAAACTGGCCATCCCACAGCGCCCGCCTTGGGACGTGCAAGAATTGTTCAGTTTGACTGGTGGCCTTTGCTTCTCCTCCATTGTTCTTCAGATTGTTCTCAGATGGGGGCAACTTTTCCCCTGAAGAAATTGAGATACTGTGCCGTCGATTGGAGAAGGAGGCTACCCGGATTGAGTTCGTTGAAAGTTTAATCATGATTCATATGGAGAAAATGGAGACGGAGTACCTGGACCAGGTGGGGGCTCCCATTTCCTCCTCCCAGACATCCTCCGGGACTGCCTGCCAGAGGCTGTCACTTCCGAACAATGGGTACACCTGGGCCCCAGCCATATTAAAGCGCCCCCATCCTTCCAAGGTCTGGTGTTCCAGATCAAGTTCACCCCGATTTCCTTCTCATCTTTCCTTCTAGGCCAATGATGTCATCAACAAATTTGAGAGTAAATTCCATAACCTGTCTTCAGACCTGATTTTCGTAGAGAAAATCCAACGGCTGATGACAAACCTGCAAGTGAACATCAAGTGTCAGGTAGGTCAGGTCCACCTCCATCTAGTGGACACCCATCACAAGCACCTGCAGCCTGGGGTCTGTCCCAGGGTGCTTCAGCCAGGAAGACAAATAACTCATAGCAGCCCCACCCATTTACTGAGTTACTGTGCTCCACAATCACCAACTGATTTGGTTTAGCATTGTTTGTCCGTATAAGAACTGGATGGACTGCGCTTGTATCCATTTTAGAGATAAGGAAACTGAGGCAAGAGTTAGGAAGACAGCTCAGTCCTTAAAGTGCTTGCCTCACAATAGGACCTGAGGTCAGTCTCCAGAACCCACGTCTTAAAAAGCTGGGCATGGTCTACATGCTAGCAGTTCCAGTGCTGGGGAGGAGAGACAGGCAGATGCCTGTTGTCTTACTGATTGGTCAGGCTAGCCTACCTGGTGAGCTCCAGGTCAATGAGAGACCCTGTGTGGACAATACAAATGGGAGCTGATGGATTATTAAATAATAATAAAACAAAAGGAGGACATGAAGTTGGGGCGCTAACGAGGTGGGAGAAAATCTGGGAGGAGATAGAGTTGGGGGTGAATATTGTGAAAACAATGTATAAAATTCTCAAAGAATTAATAAAAATATTTAAAACAAGCCGGGCAACGGTGGTGCATACCTTTATCCCAGCACTCGGGAGGC
Organism: Arvicola amphibius; assembly: GCF_903992535.2. Taxonomy (NCBI): domain Eukaryota; kingdom Metazoa; phylum Chordata; class Mammalia; order Rodentia; family Cricetidae; genus Arvicola; species Arvicola amphibius. Next base: position 98,269,913 of record NC_052057.2, read on the forward strand.
AGAGGCAGGTGGATCTCTGTGAGTTCGAGGCCAGCCTGGTCTACAAGAGTTAGTTCCAGGACAGGCTCTAAAGCTACAGAGAAACCCTGTCTTGAAAGACAAAACAAAACAAAATATTGAAAACAAAACAAAAGTGAATTGCTCCTGACAATAACATATAACATTGACCTCTGGCCACAATCTGCACACAAACACACACACACAAACACACACACACAAACACACACACACACACACACACACACACAGAGGCTAAGACCAAGGCTGAGAGAAGAGACCTGGATGAGGTGTCTGCAGGGACATGTCCATCCTCATTCCAGACCTAAGAGGCCATGGGCTTGGTGGAACTCATCACACACTAGACATGAAGAGCCTGGGCTGACCACTTAGCGACGCAGGGGCTTAAGTGCAAAGCTCACGGCCCAGTTGTACATACCCACGGCGCTTAAGATGCTGGGCACTCATGGGCACTGAAGATCCACCTGCAACAGTGGCTCCAAGTTCACTGTCTCACACCAATGATGGTTAACAGCTCAGAGACCCATGGGAGTATGCAAATTAGGAGTAGGCTTTGTTAATAATTGCTACAGAAAAGTAAGAAATTAAGGAAAAGTGAGAGAAATTCTTGAGTGTAGGAAGACTCTCCAAGAGATGGAAAGACACCGTGTTTCCTTTGTTTAGGAGGGGTTTTGTAGGGCAGTGTCAAGACCTGGAAAGAGGCTGAGGTCATCTTTTAAGATTGGCTAATTATCTGGGCTCTGATGAGCCAAGCAAATGGAGGGCCCCCACTCTCTCTGCATGTCTCCTGAACCCAACGAGAAAGATAATCACGGGCTATTCTGGGGCTGCTTACTGAGTTAGGGGTGGCGGAAGCCCTCCTCTGTCTGACTCTGACTCTGGCTTTGTTAGTTATTGACTGTGACTGTCAGCCAGCTGTCGGTCATTAACACTGCTGCCTCTGACCTTGAAGGTATCTTGTTTATTATACTGAGCTCTCTCTGTTCTCATACTTATGTGACCAGTGTGTGTACCACAAATAATAAAAACCCAGAGACAGATATTGGGGTTCAAGCTGAAGATCAGAAAAACAAAGCAGCCATGCCACTGGAGAGCTCTTACCTCTTCCAAGGCTCAAACAAAGGGGTGATCCAGCAATGTTTTCCACCACCCTCAGACTCCATACTCCACTGAGCTCCTGTCTCCTTCCACCTAATATTCCTCTGTCCACCCAGCCATATCTCTCCTGTCTCCACCTCCCTAGTGCTGGGATTAAAGGCGTGAGATCCCAAGTGTTGGGATCACCTTTGATTTAGACAGATTCAATCTTGTGTAGCCCAGGGTGGCCTTGAACTCACAGACATCCACCTGCCTCTGTCTCTCGAGTCCCTGGGATTAAAGGTACCTGCTGCCACTCCCTGGCCTGTATGGCTGACTAGTATGGCTGCTTTGCCCTCTGATCCTCAGGCAAGCTTGCTTTATTAAGACACAAATAGCATACCACTATAAGCATGTAGCTATAACATGGCAGAGCTAACTCTACCACAGCCACCAAGACGTAGCTGCGTCTTTCTTAGTTAGCTCTCATGTAGCTCCCTGTCTGTAGCATGGATTAGTGATCTGTAGTGGAGGCTTCTTCTTAGAAGCCATCCTTGCCTATGCTTTAGTGGAGGACCCTACCGTTCCCTAAGGATATCCCAGGGCCAGCCAGGCAGCACTCAGAGGCCCAGAGCCGTCTCCTCTTCTTAGTCTTCCCTCCTGGTTGTCTCATGCACAGCCACCAGCCTTTGAATTCATCTTCCTCACTGCTACAGACTCAGCCACTGAAGCCTTCATCTTCCTTCCCACTTCAGCTCTCGTTCTCACGGCCACCTTTGTGAGTGACTTGCAGCTCCTGTCATGGGTTCCTTCCCCTTACTGCTGAGAAAGCTAACCCCTGGATCTCTTGGCCAGCACACATTCAAGGAACAGAGTCTGAGGACCTCCTGGGGTGGGGCCAGCCAAACTGTCTCCTGGGAGACCTTCCAGCAAAGGAAGTGTTTGCTGAGGCCTCAAGCTCTGAGCCTGGACTCAGTCACAGCCACCTGCTCCTGTCCCTCAAGGAAACTTCTTTACCCATCTGGGATCTGGGAACCATACTGGCAACTCGAAAGTTGTGGTGCCAGCCAGAGAGCTGATGTGTGCAACACTTGACATGGGCCCTGGTGCGGAGTGAGTGAAGGAAGATGAAGGAGGGAATTTAACGGCTCCAAGAGAAAGTTCCAGTCATCCCAGAAGGGAAGTAGAGAGCTAGCTCTTGGGAGCAGAGCCCAGAGGCCAGCATCCTTGGTCACCCTGCCCTGTTCAAGGGACACATTCCTTAGTGTGCCTCCAACCAGCGAGGGAAGACTCCTTCCCTGAGCTGCTCGCAGCCTGCAGGGGTTGCATTCTCAGTGACAAAGGTCTTAAGCAGAATGCATTTGCCCTGGGGACAGCACTGGACACGCAGATGAAACACAACAAGGTGGCAGTCATCTGTGGCTCTGTGACAGAGTCATACTCCCTAGCAAGTACTTGACCGTCTTCCCAGACTCCACAGCCACAAGTTCTGTTTAAGATGCCCACTTAGTATTGATTCTGCGTGTGAGAAGATGGGGATCTGTTCAAGCTGGCATATGATTTACATGACTTTATAAGCAGTGTATTCATTATCTTATGTGTGGGAGTGTACATGTGATTCACATATGTACATGCATGCACAGAGGCCAGAGTAGATGTTGGTACTTTTCTGTCATTCTCCTCCTTACCATAGCCTTGAGAGAGTGGCTAACACTGAGCCAGCTCACTGCTTTAGCAAGACTGGGCTGGCCAGAGCACTCTCCGGAGCCAGCACCCCCATCCTGAGGTCGCAAGCACAAATGGCTATGTCTGGCTTTCTGTGTGAGTACAGAGGATTCAAACTCAGTTCCTTTAGGGAGCAGAGCAAGCACTCAGCCACTGAGCCATTTCTCCAGCCCCTGCATACTCTTTAAAGATTACCCTTTGAGCAGCCTCCCTGTTGTGGCTGGGTTGTCAGGGTGTTTTCTTTTTGTTTTTGAGTCCTCTTTTGGCATGATACCTGTCCAGGACTGTGAGAAGCACCCTTGTCCGGGACACTGCCTGTGTCCCCAGGTGTCCTAAAAACTGGAACACTGTGACAGAATGTCGGTGTTCCAAAGCTCTGTATGCCTCCTGGTGGGTCTTGCATACTTAACCACACTCTGTGGCACCAGGTTCATTTAACCCAGACCTACCTATTTACTACAGAAACAAATTTTTTAAACTTGTATTGATCTACTTTCCAATATGACTATATACTCTCTCACTGTATTTTTTCAGTGTTTAATCAATTTCTTGTGTGTCTTGAAGAACAGTTGCCTGTTCTTGATATTTATTCCAAAAACAGAATCTCAAAACTCCTGGTTTTCTAGGTGGCAAAGTCGAATTCACAAGCAGAGGGATTGAACTCTTCCCTGGAACAGCTTCAACACAAGATACAAACCTGTAGAGACCACCGGGGAGACAAGGGCGTGAGTGCATCACAGAATCTGAATGTGCCCAGTCAAGAATGGCAGAGATGGTGTAGACTTGCATCTGGGTACCAGAGTTCTCCAGCACAGAAAGGGTGGGGTGCCTCTGAGCCTTGCTGGATAACTTTTGTGTTAATGGAAGGCAGAAAGAAAAAACAACCAACCCCCCCCCCACCACGAACACACACACACACACACACACACACACACACACACACATGCACAACAGCCTCCGGTGAGCATGCAGCCATGAGGGTAGGGGCCTGAGACTGGATTGGGGGACCCTACTTTCCTCTGCAATGCCATCATCCCACCTCCCCGTACTGAGAACTCAGCCCAGGTGAGAGAAGCAGGAACTCTGTGCTCCTCTTCATCACAGACATAAACTGATTTTTCATGTCTAACCTGTGAAAGGTTGGAATTGCCACAGAGCTCAGCAGGACCATGTTGATGAGTGTCTCTGGCTCCCCCAAGGCAAGCAGAACAGATCTCTGGGTGTGTGGGTACTTGGTTTTTGGCTATGAGTGCCTGTCTGCACTCTGTTCCATTCATATGTGCCCTGGTCTCACGCGTATCTCCAGGCAGCTCACCCAGACGCTCCCAGAGCTGGGCACCTGGCCTGCGAGTCCGAGAGAAGTGTTTCCTGCCCCATTTCTCTCATGCCAGCTCTGGGCTGTGTCCCCATCGATGTGAGCCCCTAAGAGGACATTTATTTTTTTTCTATCTTCTTTGCAAATTTTCGTATGGTATGGCACATGATTCTGAAGAAAAGTTCCCACAAGGCATCAAGTGCAGAATGAATGTCCCTCTGGAGACAGAGACACCCTCAGTCCCATTGTTTGCCTTCACAGAGTTTCCTACATATCCGTTGAGTAAGTCACGCTGAAGAGAGGTTGTGTAGATAGAAGGTGGTCCCTACATTTTGTCCATCACTCTTCTGGTCTCCCTTTCCTGGTGTCAAGGGACAGACTAGCCCTAACCATCCAGAAGAGCGACATTTAGATTCATTTCTTCCTCTTCCAAGCTCCACCAGTTCTTTCATATTGGGTGGACTCAGGAGACTTACCCAGCCTCCCGACTAGGTGGGGAGAGCGTGAGCTGGGTGTCCCATTCCTGTGTTGATGGAGGAGCCTGGTTTTAATCTCTGAACAGTGATAAGGAGACAATGGTAAAGTCTTGGATGCACAGTGGTGATAAAGATGGTCCAGAGTACATGCATGGGCCTGTAGGGTGCTGCTGAGGGCCGTGCCTAGAGACGGGCAAGTCCACCCTCCTGCCAACTGGACCAAATGTACCCTTTAAACATAATTTTAGAGTTAGAGGAGACACTGGGGGTGTTCTATATCCCCATCTTATAGATGAAGAAACGGAGTCAGGCAGTTTTGAGTCACTTGTCTATAGCTGAACCTACAAGACCAGGAACAGAACTCCCCCATCAGTGAAGGATCTGCCATCTTAGGACAGCTGCCCAAGAGAGCCAGCCAGTGACACCCCCACCCCCCTGATGCACATATTCCTCCAGGACCATTTCCTATAAGAGAGGGGGCTTGGAAGAACCAAACATTGTCCTTCCTGGATAAGCCCCTGTCCCTGCGCTTCTGGTGACCCTGCCTGTTTTCTGGACACTCCCTCCCTCTGTATTTCCATTAGATGGTGAACACAGATGACCTCCTTGCCTTTGTTCGAACCTGGAAGGAAAAATTGAGCCAGAGGATTAAGTACCTCAACTGTAGCCTGGATGTGGTGTCCATTACCCAAGAGGTCTTTACGGTAAGGATCACGCAGAGATCAGGGAAAATGTAGAGAAGCTGTAGTCTGGGCTCCCAGGAAACACCACGAGATCTAGTCAGCGGAAGAGGGGAGGAAACGCCTGGTTAGGGAAGGAGGACTCACTGTGGAGTCAGAGCTCAGCTGAGGTCCCCTGTGGCCTGGCTCCTTACACTTGTCTTGTAGGAGACTCCTCACATCCTTGGTACCACCGCTCTGTCCCAAGGCTCCTGAGTTAGCCAGTGCATGTGGCCTCAGCCACGTCCATCCACATCGTCCTCCGCCTCCCATCTGCCATGAGCAGCCACATCCTCCTTCTCCAACAAGACCCCCGTGCCTCTTCCTCTAGCTACTGAGTCCTCTCACACACTCGATGCCCAGTCCCTGGACAGCAGCAAAGGCCCAAATAACTCTGTCATTCTCCTGCCTTCGGCGTCAAAGTCAAACCCTTCAACCAGTCAGTCCCATGGAAGCCTCCATGATCTGTCTGTCACCAGTACCCTTCATCCCTCTCTCCCAGTCAAAGGCATCTCCTGCCTTCTCATCTAGGTGGGACTACTGGCCCTGGCATATCGCCTACTTCCCCATGAATCCACTGACCGTGAGGTAAGGTCTCTGGTTAAGGGCCTATCTGCCAGAGATTGAACGCTGGCATGGGCAGAGCCTGCATGACCTGCCCCTTTCCCCATTCCCACATCTGACTTTGCTCATGAGCTTCTCAGTCACTCCCAAGGAACTCCAGAGCCAATTGCTGCGTGAGTGGGTGGCTGCCGCTTGCAGCTACAAATACCCTCCATTCTGCTGCTCCCCTGGACCAGTTTCTCTCCACCCATCAGGTCTTGCTCACCAGCTCCTACATCAGCTTATGAAATAACCATTCTGAGGCTTCATATTAAGTATATACTCTTTGCCCTATTAGCTCAGGCTTCTTATTAACTAAGTCTTACATCTTAAATTAACCAATTTCTATTATTTTATATTTTACCACAAAGTTCATGGTTTGTTACCTCTTGCTTCTTGGGCAGCTACATGGCATCTGCCTGACTCTGCCTTCTTTCGTCCTCTGTCTCTGCTTGGATTTCCCGCCTTGCTATTTTTTGCCCTGCTATAGGCCAAAGCATCTTCTTTAGTAACCAATGGTAATAGTACATATTCACAGCATACAGAGGGGAATCCCACATCAATCACTCAGCTGCCAGATTTTGGCTACTCTTCCTTCCAAGGGGAGTCTTTCCCTTCTGTGCAGCTAGGTAACACACACACACACACACACACACACTTCCTACACTGCTCATGGCAATACAGACACTCCAGGGTTCTAACCTGTGCCCTTTTCAAAAGCCTGACAGGAGAGGAGACTCTGTGGGCCTCTCTACTGCCCTTTCTCCCAGGCAGTTGGTTACTCTTAGTCTTGTCTTCATTTAGTCCTTCATCCCATGGGCTTAAGACACCAGTTGGGGATATCGTGGTTGATGGTGCAGGTCTCATGTCATGCTCACAGAATATGCTGGAACTTTTTCTTCATAGGACTGGTCCTAATTCTGACCACACATTTGTGTGTGTGTGTGTGTGTGTGTGTGTGTGTGCGCGCGCGTTGAATGTCTGTCTGTCTTAACCTAGACTGAAAGCTTCAAGAGGTCAGGGACCCTCTACAGCCTCTCTATCCATGTCCCCAGAATTCAGACAGAGCCGTGTGGAATACAGGCCTTGGGAAACCTTCCTAAAGTCTTGCGTGAATGAATGGTGATCAATCGACCCCCTGAGGGAACAGGAGCACAGCCACTGTATAGGGCAGATGAGCGCTAAGAACCAGGCAGCTTGCCTCCAGCCACCACTTGGATAAGACAGCAGTGGACAGTAATTGCCGCCCCCCTTAAAATGTGACCCCTCTACTCAGAATTTCTCTCTGAACGGCAGGATACCATCTTCACTGAAATGGAAGTGGAGAGTGACATCCATGAGTCTTTAGAAGACCTTGAGGAGGAAGCCAAGGTGGGCCCTGTCACCCCCGAGTCCTTCGCCCAGCCAACCCGTATGGGGAGGCCCATGATCGAAGACCCTGCTGTGGATGTGGTCAAGAAGATCCTTCAGTGAGTGCCTCCCACTGTGGCTCTGGGGCCCTCCTCCCTGGAGCACCATGGGAGGGCTGCTCCAGGAGCCTGTGACCTCAGCCCAGAGGCTTCCCCTCTTAAACCTCAGTTACTCACCCAAATTCCTGAGCTCATGGTGAGATTTTGGATGTTACCCAGGGTTTAGCCTGGGCTGTTGTCATGGTCACCTTGGAAAAGTTCACTTCCTTCCCTTTGGTTTCAGAATTCCTCAGACAAAATTGGCAAGCACATGTGATAAGGATCGCTCCCACACAGGTAGAAGCACAGGCCTATGGGTCTCAGAGAAGGTAGTGATGGGGGAATTGGTGGCAGCTCCAGCCCATTGTCACCTCTTCTTCTCTGCTCTTGTCTTGGACATTTGTCACCCAAAGCCTTGAAGAAACATCGGTACCGGGGAGACAAGTCTTTGAAGAAGGCCTTAGCCAGCTCCAGTGCCACCTCAGCAGGGAGGTGAGGAGCAAGGCCATCTCAAATGTCCCCTTCACACACGCCCTGGGCCCACTTGTCCCCAGACAGAGGCCAGGTGGCCTGTCTTTTGCTCAGACTCTGGTCTCAGGTCCCACTTGCACTCAGGTTCAGGAACTGTGTGGGAAGGAGATGTGGAGCATTGCTAACACTGGCTTATTCAGGCCCGAGTTCAGTCTTAACGGTGTATCACAGCTCCAACATGCTTGTACCTGGAGAAGTATCTGGGTGACTGTCACTAGGATGACAGGTAGATCCCTGCCTTCAATCTCCCCACAAACGGGAAAGCACTAGAAAGGGGGCAGACTGAGCACAGCAGCTAGTGGGTTTCCTGGAACAACTTCACAGATACAGGAGGACTAGGACATGGTGTCTAAATCCATGATCACCTGCTAAGCTCTGAAGAGGTCATCCATCACACATGAGCCTCTGGCCACTAGCCCTAACCCATATATTTTAGAGAAAGCAAATGACAGAAGTCAAATGGTTGAGCCAGCTTTGGTCTTTGCTAAGCCTTGGGTAGCATAATTTTTGTATGTGTTAATTATACCTGTGTAAATAAATTCACAGCTAACTAGAAGTGTGGTATGATTATCTACTGACCCCAATGACTTTCCTTGAGTTCTCATGGGAAAGGGAGGATGTAATCTTCTAAACCTTCTAAATCTATCACCTCTCCCACTTGCCCTCTACCTGACCTTGGCTGGGACTCAGCAATAAACCCAAAGTTAAGGGGCTTTTGTCAGAAACATTGAAGAACAGGGAAGCATCCTGTAGAGCTATTCTAAAATCCAGTCATCTTGCCCTGTAGGCATCGCAGGTTCTCAGGTATACCAGGCAGGGCCCAATGGGTACAGAACCATCCACCCCCCCCCTACACACACACACGTGCACACTACAAAATACTGACCTTCTTCTGTCTGACAGCATAACACGACATACCAAGATCGTCCGAGTTGACAAGAAGTACCAGGTTCTTGGGGACAGGCCTCCTCCTCCGGCTGAGTAAGTACTGACACACATTGTTTCCCCTTATGGAACCTTTTCCCCCTGTGAGCACCCTTTCCCCTGTGAGCACCCTTTCCCCGTGTGAGCACCCTTTCCCCGTGTGAGCACCCTTTCCCTCTGTGAGCACCCTTTCCTCTGTGAGCACCCTTTCCTCTGTGAGCACCCTTTCCTCTGTGAGCACCCTTTCCCCGTGTAAGCACCCTTTCCCCGTGTGAGCACCCTTTCCCCGTGTGAGCACCCTTTCCCCGTGTGAGCACCCTTTCCCTCTGTGAGCACCCTTTCCCTTGTGAGAACAGTGGAGAAGCAGGGAGGGTAAACTTACACACAGGGTCAGTTTGTCTTAGCTTAATACATGTGTTTGTTGAGAAACATTTTCACCGAAAGTTCATATTTTTCAAACTCAGTATTTCATGATGACAAGATACTTTTGAGGTTCGAGGGATTTACTTGTTTTTTGTTTGTTCAATTGTTTGCAGTCTCCCCCGCCCCCCGCATTCTTCTTTTCCAGTGATTAAAGCAAAAGCGAGTTAGCCTAGCTTCTTTTTGAGCAAATCAGCAGAATCCCAAGTTGAAGATGTCAGAAGCGCTTGGAGAACACCAAGCCCTAGAGGAGAGCCCCACTCTCTCACTGAGGGGCCCCCTACTCTTCTTAGCAAACTTTGACACACACACACACACACACACACACACACACACACCGGGGCTCTTACCTCTGGCCACAGAGGGGTGCTGCTTACTAGCTTGGTCCCAGTGGACTTGACCAGCCTGCTTTCTTATAGAACCCAGGACCTCCAGCATGGGCTGGACCCTCCCCCGTCAATCACTAATTAGGAAAATGCTTTACAGGCCTGCCTTTCTCAGTTGAGGCTCCCTCCTCTCAGGTGACTTGAGCTTGTGTCAGATGGACGGAAAGCTCCGCAGTACAGCGCCCTCTAGAGGGCTTACTCTTTGGCTTACTATGTTTAAACTTTTAATTTAGTTTTATTATCATTATGAGAGAGAGTGAATGTGGGTGTGTGCATGCTACTTGTGCACGAGTGTGTGTGTGTGTGTACGCATGTGCGCAGTCAGAGAACTTTTAAGAGTTGGTTCTCTCCTGCCGTGTTAGGCAGGGCCGCTCTTCTCGTTTCTGCTGTATCACATGCAAATTTCAGTCTCTGACTCCCTTCTCATGGGAGGAGTGCTCGAATTACAGACACCACTTCATCTGTTTTTTGTTTGTTTGCTTGTTTGTTTTTTTAACATGGATCCTGGGATCAAACTCAGGTCTCAGACCTGCTTGGCAATCAATTTTACCCCTGAGCCATCTCTCTAGCTTTGACTTATTCATAACTAATCATTTTTATTGTTATTGTTTTAGACAAGATTTCAGTAGTTCAGACTGACCTGGAGCTCAAAGGTAGCCAAGGACAACCTTGAACTCTTCCTCACCCTGCCTTGCCCTCCTACTGGGATTATAGGTGCGGACTATCCTGACCGGTTCATTATTTTTTCAGAGTTCAGGGGCCAACCGATGCAGAGACCACCAGCGCCCCCTGCTGAACTTCTCCACCCCGCGGTCTTCATTCAGAGTTAGAGCTCTAGCATATTAAAATGCCACCACCATGTGGATTTGCACAGATAGGCGCTCATAAATGGGGACCGTGGGCTGTGTGTGTGGTAGAGAGCTCCATGGAGGAGGCACCAAGGGGAAAATGCGTCCGTGTTCATGAAAGCAAGAAGAAAATACTCGGTTAGCCACTGTGCAAAGTCCCTAGTTAGCGGCCCATTAGCTATTTCTGATTCAGTAAATTTAAGTTTCATTTTTGTGGACTATGGCCTTCTGTTTATTCTGAGCTCACGCAGGAAATTCTGGAACCAGAGACACGTCCGTCTAATAATCTCCCAATCAGTATTTTAAATACTTGGTAGACTTTACAGTCCGCTGGGAGAGACAGAGATTAATTAGCCAGTCAAACCAATCAATCCCCAATCCACTGATTAGGGTGTCCCAGAGGAGCAGAGAGGAGCAGTGAGTATTAGAATCAGACAATTGAGAATGGGTACAGAGCTAGGATCAGACTAAGAAAAAGGGACAAATGACAAATGGGACCAAGAAGCTCCACGACTAGTTTTTTATCTTTCTTTCTTTCTCTTCTTCATTTCACCTCTCTCTCTCTCTCTCCCCCCCCCCCCCTCTCTCTCTCTCTCTCTCTCTCTCTCTCTCTCTCTCTCTCTCTCTCTCTCTCTCTCTCTAAATTGGGATGTTCAAAAGGCAAGGTCCTAGAGCAGTAATGAGTAATTACTAGGATAGGGTCGGAGAAGAACACTCTGAACTCTCCATTGCTTGGCTCTGTCTGTGTTGCTGCATCTGTAAGAAGCACCTCAGAGATGTGCTTTGTTTGGGTTGCAGGGACTTCAAAGGTATCATCCTGACTCTCCTCTGGGACAGCAGCGAGCACTTGCTCTTCGTGGTGGAGGTGAGAGCCCTTTGCCTACCCCAGAAGCCCCTCCAGCCAACCTCCTCCACCTTATGCAGTCTGTGGAGCAGGGCACTCTAAGAGCCTACCCCCTCAAGACCCCAGATATGTTCTGTTTGGTTTTTTTGTTTTGTTTTGTTTTGTTTTGTTTTTAATTTTTCCTCTCAGAAACTAAACCATCCAACGTGTGTTTGTTAATCAGCAAACACTGCTTGGACACAGTTTGTGTGTCAGCTGATGAGCGTAGCATGTCAAGAGGAAAAAAACCCAACCTCTGTCCCTAAGCACCCCAGCAACCAGACATGATGGGATACCATGGTCCTGCCGCAGCCAGGGTTCAAATCCCAAGACATGGAAGGGGCGTGGGTGGGAAGAAATGAGGAATGACCGACCACCAGATGAGTTTCACACTGATGGCCAGCTTTGAGTAGCTCCCGCCGTCTTTATACTTCAAAACAAGTATGTTTTTCCATACTAGCAAACATGTTTTTCCCTTCCTCCAATGGCAACCTCTGGCAAAAACAAATATGTCAATTATGTTTTTCCCCCATCTTTTACATCAAAACACCTTTTTTTTTTTTTTTTTTTTTTTTTTTTTTTTTTTTTTTTTGGTTTTTCGAGACAGGGTTTCTCTGCAGCTTTTTTTTAGAGCCTGTCCTGGAACTAGCTCTTGTAGACCAGGCTGGCCTCGAACTCACAGAGATCCGCCTGCCTCTGCCTCCCGAGTGCTCAAAACACCTTTTAAACCAAGAACAATGCCTATCATTTTTGCTAACTTGGCCAAATACTGAGCCAGGTACATCCTGTATTTTCGAAGTCAAAGGTGATCAACATAGGCACACATTCTCAAGAACAACAATACTGTTCAAAACTTAACAAAGTTACTGGGCGATCTGCCGTAAGCCGCCTGCACACAGTTAGCTTGCACTCCAACTAGCCCGCTGACTTCTATTGTCTCCAATCCTGTCAGCACGGAATCAGAACAGTCCCCCAGGTCTGGAGAGAGAGCTGGTATTTCCGGATAAGAAACCCAAGACGCATCAGTACCTAAAGAGTTTTAGGGGGAAATATTTAAGAAAAGATGGAGTTTCCGGGACTGATCAGCTCTGCCCCATGAGTGACTGGCACACTGACACTAAAAACCGCTGAGAGGACCATCAGAGTTTGTGTGAGAGAACAGAGCGTAAAGGCAGCGCAGATCCAGAAGCATCTGCGCTGTCTCCGTGTCCACCGGCCCTTGCCGAGTGAGACTGCTTCCATAGGCTTTGCCTCACGAGACCCACTGGATCCAAAGCCACACAGCTACCAACAGTGGGTCCAGCTGCATGCTGTCCCGCTCTGGCATGTCCCGGAACATACCCAGGCCTCCCGCCTGCCTTCTACAGGCTGGGTTCTGCCAGGCAGGGCTCCGGCTCATCTCTGTGGTCCACAACTTGTTGCTTCCTAGTAAACACCCAGCCCTGTTCCAGTTTGAGATGCCATGGACCTGGGTCTCTAGGGCTAAATAGGAGTTGCCATTCACTCATTCAGGTAGCAACCTGGTCTGTGTGGTGGGCCTGGGATGAGGACAGGGTCACGTGAGTAGAGGGGGAGTACATGTAGAGGTGTGAAGGCCAGGAAGGACTGGTGGGGCCACACGTGGTCACCTCTCTATGGCAGGATTTTTACCGCAAAGAGAAACGCCCAGTCACCAGGCCTGAATGCATGTACGAAAACTTTGACCAATGCGCTGAGCACATTGGCAAGAAGCTCCTGGAATATCAGAATCAGGCGGACGAGTACCACAACTCCTGTCTTCTGGGTAAGTGCCATTCTGTTGGGAGGAGGCTGGCAGGAGGAACACAAGGAGCAGGTCTGGCCAGGGTGGACCTCAGTCTACCTCATGAACTCATTGGACCCCCCATGTGAACTCTAGTGGAAAGGTACCTTGTTTTATCTGAAGGACCTTAGAAATCGGTAAATATTATTTACATCTCTCACCAAGGAAAAAAAAATTTTAGCAGCATGCACAAGTTAACACACGGCAGCTATGACTGCATACACAAGACCATCCACCCTCCCTTTGAGTCACTGAGGCCCTGTGAAAAGCCAGCCTCTTGGGGGTAATAGAAAGCACTGTAAAATTTAATCGGGTCAAACATTTTTTGAAGGTTCATTTTTTTTTTTTTTTCGGAAATGTAGTTGGTTTTCCACTTTGTTTCTCAGCTTGTCGTTCCGTTCACAGCCCGCCTGGCCTCTCCTAGCCCACCTGACCTCAGGGCTTTTGCTTTGAGAACAACCGTAGAGAACGGATCCCTCTGAGCTCGCTAGGAAACGCTGTCTACAGCTTGGATTTCTCTCAGTCTACAATCGCAGGCTATGACCAGTCATTCAGTAACTTTTAGTTCATTTCCAGAGCTGTATAACTGCCACCACTGTCCTTGTTAGCCCTCATCAACCTGTCCCCTTCCAGACCCAAGCAAACCACATTCACGCCTGTCTATAATTGTCCCCTCTGTCCTTTCATGGGATGGATTCACGTAGGCCCCTCGCAACTGTCCTCTTTCACTTTCTGGAATGTTCTTGAGGTTATGCATGTTTTAGATTATATGGTGGTTAAAAAAAACACAAAATAATATTCCTCTGTGCAGATCTATCACACTTCGTTGGGCTCTGTTGTGTGATTTCAGAGGTAGCAAGGGAGGTTGTGGGGGAGGATTAGGAGGTAGCCAGACCTAGAGCCAAAACCCAGCCCTGTGATCTCCCAACTGTATGATTTTGGCAAAATGATTCTACCTCTCTGGGCTTTCACATTCTTATCTGTAAGCTGGAGGAAGCAGCGACAGTTGCCATAGAAGGTTTCTCTGAGGATCAATCCGTCACAGGCAATGACAGTCAGAGCCCGATGGTATAATGAGAGAAATCCAAGCCGGAGACAGCATTTCCCAGGGAGCTCAGAGGGATCCAGTTCTCTACGGTTGTCCTCAGAGCAAAGGCCTTGTGGTCAGGTTGGCTTGAGAAGCACAGTAGACAGCGTTCCTCTCTTGTGGATGCCTAATCTGCTGGTGGAGATTTCTGTCCCCTTTGGCATAGCAGCCCAGCACCCTCTCTGTCTCCTCCTGAGGGCATACAAAGTGATAGAAACAGAATTAGGAGCATAAAATCTTTTAAAGTAGTCATAAAGTATGAGATACACAAAAACCAAAAATTAAGTGAGAATAGAAATTATAATAAATGGACCAGAGGCTGATCCTGGCTGCCACCCTAAATCCATGGGACCTCGAGCCTCCTCTTTTTTTTTTTTTTTTTTAAGATTTTATTTATGTATTATGGATAGTGTTCTACCTGCATGTTTGCCGGCATGCCAGAAGAGGGCACCACTGGGAATTGAACTCAGAACCTCTGGAAGAGCAAGTCAGTGCTCTTCTGAGCCATCTCTCCAGTTCTAAGCCTCCTCTTTCATAGTCAGGGCATTAAGAAAAGGAGGCACAAGCGAAGACCACCCAAGGTGAGATGTTGCATGTAAAGCTAGGACCACACAGGGCTCTGTCTGCAGAGCAGGGTGTTGGAGACTCAAACTCCTCACTCAGGCCACTGAGGCACGACCCCTCCCCCCAACACACATACATTCAACTAGAATCAAACAACTCAGCAGAAACCTTGGTAATGATGAAAACAAGATATAAAAAGCTCCCCTGGGGATCCAGAGCAGAAGTCTAGCCCTGATGTGGTGTCTAAACCCGATTTGTATTTACCAAAACACATATTTTATTTTATGGGAATCATTCAAAAGGATTTGAAACAGATACTCCAGCTTCAAGCTACCATTCCCTGACAGTGTCCAGAATTTGCTTTATACTGAGACATCCTTGAACCTCAAACCTGCCTTTGCCTCAGCCCTCTGACTCCCACACATTAAGTTTCCAAAGTATTCACTGTGGTTACAGATCACTTGGGGTCAGACACGGAAGGAGCCTCAGGTACAGCTAGCTGCAGGGTGGCACATACCTTCGATTCCAGCTAGCCTGGGCTACATGGTAAGAGTAAGGGAAGAATGAGGGAAGAACAAAAAAAAGAGGTGGAAAGGGAAAAAGAGAGGAAGGGGAGAGGCACTGGGCACAAAATAAAAAATGATGTGCTTATAGTTTAATAAAAGGGGAAACTGGAAACATGGGAGTAAGGTACTACAGAAATTGCCAACTAGATACCAAAGAGAATGAACTAGAACTTCTAAAAGAGAAACATTATGAGTTGACATTTTAAAATGATGAGCGGGCGTGCAGCCAGGTTTTATGTAGCTAGATGTGGAATTGGTGAACTGGAAGGCAGATACAGAGGAAAGATCCTGCAAGACAACGAGATGAAAACGTGAGAGAGGTAAAGATACAGGAATGGCAGAGTAGGTCTGAGCCCATGACGGTTTGGAGGTCCAGGAGAGGGGAGAGACAAAGTGGAGGCAATACCCAAAGGTGGGACCTTGTCCAAGCTGACAAAAGCCAACACGTCCTAAGCGCACTGTCCAGGACGCCTCTGAATTTCCTCACCATCATTTTCCACCTTGGTCTGGCTGCAGATCTCCCCTTGACGGAGTAGCTCTTAGCGCATTAGAGACCAATCTTTCTCCTACTGTTGGAGATATGGCCTCGACAACCCATGTCTCCTCTGTCCACTCCCTGATATCCTACCCCCAATTTCTGCAGAATTGCGTGCCCAGGTGAGGCGATTCGAGGAGCTGCTGCCCCAGGTGTGTTGGTTGGTGGTAGAGAACTACAAGGATCAACATTGGAACAAGTTCTGCATATCCGTGACGGAGATGAGGGAGCAGTTTGAGCAGCAGCAGAAGCATCTAGAGAAGAAGAAGGTCGGTCATGAGCGAGGCTGAGTCCCAAGGGAAGAAGAGGAGAGCGAGGTTCAGGGGTTGCTGGGGCCAGGGGACACTGGTGAATTAGTAACCGTGGCAGCACTTGTTGGCAGAAAGCATGCCCCAAACTCTAGGCTGTGTCTGAGTCTTTGGTAGGGCCTCGGTCGTTGAGATCAATGACAGCACCACAGTGTTCCTTGGTGCTGTGGGATATGATTGGTGCTGATTTTATTGAACTAAAGGTCCACTCTGTTGGAGCAGGTGCTCAGCTCAGCCTCCTCTCCAACCCTCAGCACTGGAATCAGCCACCCTCCCACCTTGTCCTCATTGCCACTGAGTCCCTTTCTATGCTCATGTAACCAGAGAATGTACCGGCAGTCGGAGGGGTTTGGAAATAACCAAAATAGTCCTTTTATAGTAAATCAGTTTTAATAAAAGGAGAAAATAAGGGAACTTACAGAACCAAGGGTCCAGTGAAGCAGAAGGTAACGCGGGGGACAAGAACAGGTCTCCTTCTGGGGCCCCGGTCCTTTTTAAGGGTACCCTACTCCCCTGGGGCAGCCACGCCCCTGAACGCAGGGATTGGGCCAGCTGCCCCAACAAGAGAACATATCTATCTGAATGTGGCCTTAGTTGACAGAAGACCTTGGTCCTGATTTCCAAGATTGACTCAAAACCTCTGCTTATAGCCGGGCGGTAGTGGCGCACGCCTTTAATCCCAGCACTCGGGAGGCAGAGGCAGGCGGATCTCTGAGTTCAAGGCCAGCCTGGTCTACAAGAGCTAGTTCCAGGACAGGCTCTAGAAACTACAGGGAAACCCTGTCTCGAAAATCAAAATCAAAAACAAAAACAAAAACAAAAAAAAAAACCCCTCTGCTTATGTGTGATTTGTTTGATTGAAGGATGAAAATGCCCGGAAGCTCCAGCCAAATCTCGGCCACCCCATATTTGCCCGCGAAATGGAGTCCCTAAACATTGTGGAGGAGCTAAGACAGGAAGAGTGGGGCCGGGTGATCCACTCAAACCAGGAGAAGATGGAGGTGAGCACAGCCCGTTCAGTCTCCATCCCAGATGCTGAGGCCCATACTCCCCTTCAGAAAGTTAACCCCGACGGTTGGCACTTGAGCCAGAGAACACGAAAGTAATAGGTCTTTTTGGTAAATGAACTGGTCATTATGGGATGCTTACATTACTTTGGTTTTGTCTCTTTGTTTGAGACAGGGTCTTTCTATATAGTCCTGGCTATTCTAGAATTCTCCATGTAGACCAGGCTGGCCTTGAACTCACAGAGTGCCTCCTGAGTGCTGGCATTAAAGGCATGGGCCACCACGTCTGGCCATACTTTGACTCCTAAATTATTTACAAAAAAATCTAGCAATAACCATTTTCTTTATGATCCATACCTACTTTTATTTTCTGCTTGGTGAATTGTCTGAGTATGTGCCTTGGCCATTTCTCACACACACACACACACACACACACACACACGCACACGCACACGCACACACACACATGCATGTGGAAGGCAGAGGTCAGTGCAGGGTGTTGCTCCTCAGGAACAGTCAGACTGTTTTATGAGACAAAGTCTCTCACTGAACCCGGAACTCACCAAGTAGGCTAGGCTGGTTGCCTCAGGAATCCCTGTCTCTCTTTCCCCAGTGCTAGAACTGTAATACATACCATCACACCCAGCTTTTTTTTTGAGTGTGGGGATTGAACTCAGGTCCTCATGCTTTTCTGGCAAGTACTTTCCCCTCTGAGCTATTTCTCCAACCCCTCTGACTTCTTTCTTAGTCTCAAACCAGACCAGATGTTGGGAGAGGTCTCTGGGCTCTGAGGACCAGGTGCTAGTAAGCCCTGATGCAGTTGCTAAGATAGTGCTGGGGTACCAGGAGACACTCTACAGAGCCAAATCTACCCTCCCTCTGCCAGCCTGGTAGTGGAGATTTTGTTTATGAAGTCCATTTTCGCTGTTTCTTCCAGGAATTTGCCAAGAAGTATGGCCGCTTCTTCATAGCAAGTTTGGCCTCCTTCACAGAGAAATTCCTGATACAGCTGGATGAAGTGGTCACCATTGATGACATCCAGGTTCCACGTAAGTGGTCCACCTGACTTGCACTGTGGCCCTAGGGGATCATGAGGTGTAGGGCGGGGCTGAGATGTGTCTACTGTCCCTCAGTCAGGGTAAAATATCTTCTTCATTGAGTGGTATTCTGGCCCCAGAATGATCTATAATAGCCACATTTTTGGCTTAGAATGAGTGAGTTTGAGTACATAGCAAACCAAAGTAACAAAAATAAATAATCAAGTTGCAGATAGATGAAGAGACAGCAAAACCTTGCCAGTACTCAAAACATGCAGCTGGGGAAAGTCCCTGTGAGGCACCATCTGGAGCTACTGAGGGATAATCCTGGACAGAACAAGGTGGGGTCACAACCTGTGCCCCAAATCAGATCTGGTCCCCATCCTAATAAGCCTATTAAATAAGCCAAACTAAGAGGAAGGCAGAAAAAGGAAATTTATACAATGTGGTCACATTCAGGAGTGGGACTAAGAGATCCAGCAACCCCCCCCCCAAATATATCTTCTGGATCCTGAAGTGAGGTCAAAGTTTAAATAGAGGGCCAAGTATATGAGCATCTAAGCAATCCAGGTCAAAATATGTTCCCACCCGCCACTGACCCAATAGTCAAGTTGAGAGGCACAAGTGTCTCTCTTAGAATCTCTTTGCTTCTATCAGGCCAGTTACACCACCAAATACAAAACCAGATGGCAACAGAGAGAGGTCAGTCAGTCAATCCTATGCTCACAGCACACAGTAGAAACTACCTGAGACCTGAGACCTGAGGCTTTTCCCGCAGATGGGGGATGGGATTCCCTTTGGCTTCTCTTTCTCACCACAGCTGCTTTTATATGGTGGGGCCAACAGCGGTCACCTCTGGAAGGTCTTCCAGCTGCTCTCGAGGACATTATTCTTGGCCTGCTTTGCTGTTCTCTTCTCTCTATGTCACAGACTTTGGGGGGCAGAGGGCAGCCTATTCCCAGATAAATGGCCTTGGAGGACACGAGACAAACATGCTTAGGTCTGAAATGGACACGAACGGCTGCTTCCAGAGCCAGCTCCTTAGTGAGAAAAGGACACATGCAATTTAGTAATTTAATGTACATCGCAAGTGGACTGATTGACTTTTACTTAATTTTTTAAAGATTTATTTATTCATTATGTATACAGTGTTCTGTCTGTATGTGTGCCTGCAGTCCAGAAGAGGGCAGGGCACCAGATCTTACTACAGATGGTTGTGAGCCACCATGTGGTTGCTGGGAATTGAGCTCAGGACCTCTGGAACAGCAGGCAGTGCTCTTAACTGCTGAGCCATCTCTCCAGCTCAACTTTTACTTATTTTCATCAAAAAACATATTTTGACTGAAAAAGTAATGCCAACCGAATCAAAGAGCGAATATAAAAAATAGTGCCCTGGCGGAAGATATCATCACAGTTTTAGAGTTGGGCACCATTTCTGAATATAGAATAAGACTCAAAGGTCATAGAAGAAATGGTGGCACTTCTCTGGGCCAAGAGTAAGACAAGAAAAAATAAAAGTCCAATATGGAAAGACGCGACAAACCAGAAGAGTATTCCTCCTCACATCCTGTGAGTCAGAGAAAGACCAGTTATCCCCCGGGTGCAATGAACTCTCACAGGTCAGTCTTGAAAGAGGCAAAAACCAAACACAGGCATTTCCCAAGAGAAGCAGTCCCTGTGGCAATGGTAGCAAAAGACACTCAGCCCTCGCCTACAGTGATGAAGTGGACATACTTGTGCTTGAGATAGAGCTGAATATTAAGAGCCTACCAGAAGCTTTCTGTCTCAAGATACCCTTGAAGTACCCATTAGTACACGAGATCCTCCTGCCTCAGCCTCCAGGTGCCTGGGATCATAGGCACGTATCTGTAGCTGGGTTTTTTGTTTGTTTGTTTGTTTGTTTGTTTTACTTTTTGCTTGCTTGGCTTATTTCTAGTCTGCTTTTCTTAACTTAAATTATCCCATCTACCCTTTAACTACATTTTTCCTCTGGGCTTTTGTCTTTCTCTATTCTATGTCTTTACTTCTTACTCTGTTGCTTGTGGGCTGTGGGGCTGGGTGGCTGACCCCTGGAGTCCTCTCCTCCCTTCCTTGCTCCTCCTTCTTCTCTTTTTCTCCTATTCATTCTCTCTGCCTGGCAGTTCCACCTATCCTTTCTCCTGCCCAGCTATTGGCTGTTCGGTTCTTTATTAGACCAATCAGGTATTTTAGGCAGGCAAAGTAACACAGCTTCACAGAGTTAAACAAACGCAACAGAAAAGAATGCAGCACATCTTTGCATTCTTAAACAAATGTTTCACAGCATAAACAAATGTAACACATTTTAAAATAATATTCTACAACACACATCTTTGCATCATTAAACAAATATGCTTCAACATAAAAGAATGTAACACATCTTTAAACAATATTCTTTCTACAACACACATCCAGCTAGCTTCTTGGTTTCAGGCCTGGTGAAGAAGTCAGGGAGTAGAAGCTGTACCTGGATGGACAGTGGGAGGCATACACCTTAGGCTCGTCGCTCTAGTTGCTCTCTTGAACAGTGCTCTATCGGTCTTTGTCTCACTCTGTCCTCAGAGACCCACTCTCATTGCCAGAGGCTGAGCAGCCTTGACTGTTCTTCCAGGGCGTGGCCTCCTATCTCTAAATATGACCACCGTGTCACGTCCTTGGTTCTCAAGTTGTCCATGAGGTCACAGTCAGTAACACGCCTCTTTCCTGTCAGGGATGGAACCCCCAAAGCAGAAACTATCGATCCTCATACGGAGGAAGCTGGCTAGGCTCTCTCTGGAGGTAGAGAGTGAGAAGCCCCTGATTGAACGTGGGAGCAGGTGAGTGTCTAGAAACAAGGGCAGTGTGAATGGCTGTATCCACTGTGGGTGGAGCAGGCTTGTAGGGAGGGATTCAGGCTCTAAATTCAGACGGACCTGATACCCCTGGAGAGCCCCTGATTTACCGCCTTCAGTTTCCTTCTCTGAAAGGACCGAGGCTGTTTGAAGAGAAAGTTAGGTGAGGTCACCCTGCAACGTCCTGAGAACTCCATGGCTGCGGGTTCACATAAGAACCACCACAGGGGCCTGCAAAGAAAAGGAGGCCTGTCCTGAGGGGAGGTACAGTCTCAAGCTGCTGCTAGCGCTTTGAACCACTGCAGCTGTCTGGCTTGTGTAATGACAGCTGTCAAAGTGCCCGTCCCCCGGGTCTGTGAGCAGCAGTCTCTCAACTGCATTCTCCACAGACATTCCTACAGCATTACAGGAAAAATGAGCCAGGAGCTTGTGACTGCTACCTGGACGGCAGCCTGGTGAGGAAAGAAAGGCCCAGAAAGGGAAGAAACATAGGCCTGGCATTTCCCCTTCTCATACAGCAGGCCCCACGGCTGTGCACACTGTTAGGTCATCGTGGAAACAGAACATAAAGACCCAAAGAGGAAAAGTGTAGGGGACCTTTAACAAAGCCATCTAAATCCATGCTGATGGCTGAGTTTTTGAGCTGGGTATGGGGTGGCTGGCCAGTGATGAAGCCAAGCACGTTTGTCTGTAGGAAGTGGCCAGGAATCAAACCCAACGAAATCACCATTCAAACCAAGATACTGACTCGGAGGACACCATCAATAACCACCTATAAGACCACTCTGGGCCACTTGGCCACCATAGAAGCCAGAGATGCTGTGTTCCTGGTGAGTTGGGAGCAGACAGTATATCCCAGGGGGGACAAAGCAGCTTAGATTGGCTACCCTGGGAAGAAGGAACCTTTACACCTGGCCTATGGAGAAAACAGCACATGCTGGCATGCCCCAGAGCTGCAGGTCTCAACCCTCTACAGGAATGAGGACGCATGCCAGGGGCCTGGACTAGCATAGTGACTGAGGTGTGAACCCTGTGTGAGCCCAGCTGAGAGATACCTCACCTAGTGGTCATGGAGATAGGCTTTGCGGAAAGACAGCAGACTTAGGCACAAGGATGATAGGCACAGCAACGCCCATAGCCGTGGGAGTGTCCTGGGGTGCAATAGCAAGAACATTGGAAGCCTCCAGGCGCTAACTAGTACCTCCTGTTCTCCACATGAGGCATCTTGCCACATCCTCTCCAGATGCTGAGGGTGTAGACCCTCCCCCATTTAATTGACAAGGACAATAGTATCTGAAGATACTTACCTTTCTACACCACTTCTGGATGAGCAAAGTCAGGGTTTGATCCCCACTGGTAGGCTGTGGGGCTGACCTAATGAGGCTTCATCCAAATGCTACCTGCAGTATACCTGAAGATATGGGCACCTTGGTCCCAGTGCCCATGGAGAAACCTAGTCCTCTCTATGTATCCACTGGTCCTGGGGAAAGCCTGAAGTGCCCAGTGCTAGTGTGTCCTCAGATGCTACTCCAGGTCCTAGTGGAGGGAAAGACTCTCCCTGCTGAATTCAGTGAGAGGTGGAGACCCAGGTCTCGGCCTTCTGAAGCAGCCAGGAAACCAATGAAAGCTCCATGCAGGACAGTGGTCAGGAATGCTCAGGTTCCAGAACCAGAGACACATGGGTCTCTGTCCCTGCTCAACTTCTCTTGAGCTGGGTGGCCACGGGGTTCCATATCTCAGTCTTCCCAAATGTAAGGTAGGAGAATAACCTCACCTCCCTGAGAGCTTGTGGGGTGAATTCCCAAGAAACGGCTTGTAGGAGGGCCAGGAGCTGCTTGCTGTGGGTCCCAGAGCTCAGGGCTCCCAAATCTGTGAGAGCAGGCGTCCCCATGGGCCTTCTTCTTGCTTCCCTTCAGAAATTCCTGGCCCTGTTTGACAAAGAACTGAAGAATATCCAGAACCATTTCAAGGTGCTGGAGGTGGAGGCTCAGCGCTGGAAGAAGAACTGGAAGCGCTCCCTGGACACCATCCGAACCCTGTACTCCAGCCATCCTTCTCAGCACCTCAAATAAAGCCTTTATCTGCCCCCTGCCATCTGTCTGCAACTCTACATTGCCAGCGCTGTAGTTCCATCAGAGACAAGGACACTTTCAGTAAGGAAGACTGATGGAGACTGGGGTTCACATGGTTAGCAGGGTTGGTGCGTGGGTACCAGGACCCAATCTTAAAACAGAGACCAGGACGTCAAAGGAAGCAGCATCCAGAAGCATGCTCGGGGCTTCATTTCACTTTCTGGTTGGAGATTGTACAAGACAGTGTCTGGCATCCAGACCAGGAGGTGTCGGGGGGGTCTGCCTGGCCTTCACTGTGGGTGATCCCCACCACTAGAAAGCCTGTTCCTGGGGCTGGAGAGATGGCTCAGTGGTTAAGAGCACCTCCTCCTCTTCCAGAGGTCCCAGACTGGGTTCTAGCACTCACACTGGGCATCTTACGACCACCTATAACTCCAGCTTCAGAGGTTCCAGTGCCCCCTTCTGGCCTCTGTAGGCACCTGTACACACCACACATGTACACACACACACACACACACACACACACACACACACACACACACACACAAAAGTGCTAGTAGGGAAATCTGTGAGATTACCCATTATTGCTTTAGGGTACCTTCTCCAAATGGCCACAGGCTTCAATAGTGAGAGCTGAGCCAGTATCTGTAGAAAAACTTTCTCATTCTAGATTTTCCCAGTTGCAGAACCTTGACAACACAGGTGCAGGGCCAGTAGGATGGCCCAGCGGGTAAGGATGCTTGCCTTGCGACCCGAGTTTGATCCCTGGAACCCATGTGGTAGAAGGAGAGAACTGAGTTGTACAAGTAGTCCTCTGATGATGGAGGAGGGTCATCTGTCTATGTGTTACTTTCATTGGTTAATAAAGAAACTGCCTTGGCCCTTTAATAAGACAGAAAATTAGGTAGGCAGAGTAGACAGAACCGAATTGTGGGAGAAAGAAAGCAGAGTCAGGCAGACGCCTCAGGCAGACGCCATAGCTCTCCTCTCCATTGCTGTTGATACGGTTGATTGTTCTCCATCAACAATGAAAGCCCTTTTAGCAGATGATTGGTTATTTTTAAAGGCTAATCAATGCCCAGTATGTCACCAAGATACCACTAAATATTATTCGCTCTTACCTACTTATAACAGGGTATCCGGAGGACAGGATCTGTGCAATACAGCCTCTTGTGAAGGTGAGTGTGGATTTATTGCCATCTAGAACAGCCATTTGAACTAGAATGGCAGACGAACCATATTGTCAAAAGATCATATGATTCCTTAATTTCTCACCTTTATTTCCAATTCCAGGGAACCACACATTTTTATCTGTTTCACAGGCCAGGCTATTATTTGAGTCTCATTTGGTGAAATTGTCTCATGTCTCATTACTATATTAATGCTTTCTTTTTTAAAAGCAGAGTTTGAGATTTAGCTCAGTGATAGACACTTGGCTAGTGAGAACAAGGCCCTGGAGGTTTGATTTCCAGCACTGGGAGAAAAAAAAGATAAAATCACATACACACACATACACACAGCAAAAACCAAACAAAAACCATAAAATAAATGAAAACAATAGAAGCCAAGGATACTGACATACAAACTCTGAGCTGGCAGGACGGTCCAGTGGGAAAGGTTCTTGCCACCAGGCCTGAAGGCCAAAGTTGGATCCCCAGGCCCGCATGGGAAGAAGAGACCAACTCCCTCCCACAGGCTGTTTTCTGATCTCCACATGCATGTTATGGCAAACGCGTGTGCATACACTTAAAATAAATAAATACAAAATAAAATGCAATAATAATTTTTGAGACAGGGTCTCGCTATCCTGGAATTTTGCTATGTGTTCCCAGCTGGGTGCACATAGCAAACTCACAGAGATCCACCTGTCTCTGCCTTCTGAGTGCTGGGATTAAAAGTATTTACTGACCTGCTGAACTTCATAAATTTTTTAGAAATTTATTTTTAATTTATGTGCATTGGTGTTTTGCCTGCATGTACATCTGTGTGAGGGTGTCAGATCTTGGGGTTATAGACAGTTGTGAGCTGCTATGTGGGTGCTGGGAATTGAACCCGTGTCCTTGGAAGAGCAGCCAGTGCTCTTAACTCCTGAGCCATTTCTCCAGCCCCTTCATTTTTTTTTAATTAAAAAATATTAATCCTTCTGGGTGTGGTGGTATCTTATGCCTTTAATCCTAGCACTTGGGAGGCAGAGGTAGGAGGATCTCTGAAAGTTCCAAGACAGCCTGGTCTACATAGGGAATTCCAGGATAGTCAGAACTTTGTAACTAGACCTTATCTGAAAAACAACAAAATTTATGCATATGTGTGTGTGTAACTGTGTATGTGTGTGTACAAATTCTATAGAGTATCATTTGCTCATTTGTGGTGTCTGTGGTATCTAATAGGTTAAATTTTTTAGAATTTTTCTGTGGCTATTTCTTTAGCTGTAATTGTCAACATGAAGGGGAAATATTCTCTTTATTCATAAGCACAAACACTGATGCTGAGAGACTGTTGCAATCTTAACATTAGGATACATCAAAACCAGCCAGACATGCTGCCCAGCACACTAAAACTGCAGCGTCACTATCTCACCGCAATAGGGGTAGTCTTGCCGTCAAACACATAAAAGCAAATGCAGCACATTGATACGGTCTTACTATGTAGTTATGGAGAAAATGCAAAAATGTTTCTACTCACTTAGACACTCCTCTATGTGAGAATGCAGACATTTACCATCCTGCCAAGAACTCTTAGACGCCGAAGACCAAGTCCAGGGATGTTACTCTGATCTACCAGAGGCCTGGCTTTCATATCGTCAGGACTGCAGCCCGGACTGGTGCCAAGTGATGTGTGGACTTAGCACGCAGACCATAAAATCGCTGTCAGTTTGTAGCGACAGTACCCAGGTGGCATGCCAAAGCCATTACCCACAAGTCTCAGAGTCTCAAAGAAATTCAGTTTGGCCTTTTCAGACTCAATGTGGGGTCAGGATGGAGAAAGGATGCTGAGTACCACGGAGAGCTGTGCTTTACTTTAGTCCTAAGGAAAGGTCTCTAACGGATTTACCAATTCTGATTGAACATCCGGCCATTGCCTAACAAGTAAATGATGCTCCTGCGTGTCATGCGAGAAAACTGGTTATTCCAAGATTGCTGGGAGGAAAAAAGTGTGACCTTGAGTCCCCCCCCCCCAAAAAAAAAAAACATTCGGAAGGGTTGGCAGCAATGCTCCAAATATCAAGTAAGCTCCCTCTCTATAGGGAGAGTTGTTTTCTTCCTCTCCAGCCTCTGAGTTAGGACCCAAAGATTACACTCTAGAGAGGGGGCTTTCAGTTAATGGAACTATGATATTCAGAGATGACTTTCTCATAAGCACGGGCTCACAGTAGGGGTGGGAGGCTGCCTGCAGAGGTGCCCTGTGCACTGGTCAGGGTGTTGGCTCTCTGGTTGAACTTGTTGTCAACAAAGGTGTCTGAGTAGTCACACATTCCTCCAAACTGTTCTCTGCCTCACCATCCCTAAGTGTGGATGGTGGCAGAGTACCTGGTAGCTTCCCAGAAAGGAAGCAATTGGGGAAGAAGAAGGAAGGGCACACTGGAGACATTTTAGAAATCTAAAGAGAGAAAGGGTATGGATATTAATTGACAGAGTCAAGATCAAGGCTCTGTATGAACCCCTGTCACTTCCATAGACGCTGTGTGTCCCTTCACTAGAATCAACAGGTTGGAATCCCAACCCTCAGTGCCATGGTGTTAGGAGGCGGGCCTTTGGGAGGTGATGTAGGTCATGAGGGTGGAGGCTTCTTAGATGGGACCAGTGCCTTTATAAAAGAGATCTCCGTGAGCTCTCTGCACTATGTCACTATGTAAGGAGGAGAGGGGAACCCCACACAAGGACACAATGAGGAGCCAGCAGTCTTCAACCCAGAGGAGGGTCGCCAGCCGAACCGGACCAAGCTGGCACCCAGATCTCCGGCTTTCAGCCTCCAAAACCGTGAGAAATAATTTTTTTTGTTGTTTGTAAGCCACGCAGTCTGTGGTGCTTTGTTACAGCAGCCTAAATGACTGGGGCATGCTATCATCAGTTGGCAGCTGGTACCCAGATTTGGTAGAAGTTGGCTAATTTACAGGTGTATAGCTCTTCATGGAGGCTTTGATAATAATAGATAAAGGATGGCTGTTGTTATGCTTTTAATGTATGGCCTTTTGTGTGGGGGGGAGAGGGAGAGTCTTCTATTTCATTCATTGGGAGTACGGACAGGTGGCTTAGCAGCACAGAAAGTGTTGGACTTAAGCCCTTCGCTCATTCATTCCCTGCAAATATTTGCTGTCAGCCTGTATGTGCTAGGCGCCCGAGCGTGTAGTCATCGCGATCCCGGACCCACCTCGAATACACAAATGGCTCTCTGTAAGAAGCAAGCTGTAATGTTTACACGCAGGTTTAGAGTCCAAGTTCTGGAGCATGCTGTAGGAGGAGGAACGATCAAGTCAGCGCTTAGTAAAAAGCCAGTTTACTGCGGGAGTCTCTGAGTATAACTCTGGCCCAACCCCAGGTGTTGCTAGAACGTTTGAAGTGCAAATTACAAAGCGTCCTGTTTTAAGTAAACCGCTGCGGAGAGCAAGGGCTTCAGCTTTAAATGAAAGAGGAAGTGAAGGGAAAATTGGGAGATAAAATATTGGGTTAAAAGAACTCTAGGGAGTCCTTTGAAAGGAATGACTTCCTTAAAAGTCCTCAAGTGGTTACGCTATAGGGCTAGTAAGGCATCCTGTGGTGTAGTGGGTGATGGAGAATTCCAATAACCATACGCACGTGCGTCCCATGTCTATTGCTGAAAACACGGGAGCATCTTACCCTCCTTGTCTCTGAGCGGTGTTGGCTGTCGGGAAAGTTCTAGCAGTATTTAAATCTACAGGGCCCAGGAAACAACTTCCGACCTCCATTTTATGATGAAGGTTTTTCTGCCTCTGCTCCTTTACTCCTGACATTAAAATTCATGGCTCCCCTGATCCCGAAAATCACCTAGAAAAATCCATTGTAAAATTAGGAGGAAAGTAATTCATAGTTATACAGAAAAGGGGTTTGTCATCTACAGCAATGGCTGGCAAGACACCTCGGGACAAGGGAAACCTGATTCGTGAGACAAGGAGCATCCAGTCATTGTGACAGTCGAGATGCCCTGGGGAAGGGAGCTTCACCTTGGTGCACCACTGGTTAAAAAGAATAGACCCGTTGGCCCCAAGAGAAGCCATTTGGCTACTTACTGGATTAACTCTGTCGTGGAAAGGGATCCAAACAGGAACTGGAGCCAAAGGGCTTTGGATTTCAGTTCAGTGTAACCTTGGATTTAGACGGTGGATAGGGTCCAGGACTGTGATGCTACCTGGGTGGCCCATTTCATGAATCCTAACTCCGCTTCGGTTCAGAGTCTGCGAGTCGAGTGCCATGCAGTTTCTTGTTATTTTTTTCCCCTTTCTTCTCTCCCAGCAACTATACCAGCATAAGTTGTATACCAATAGGTATATCCATTATTTCAGTTTGGTGCCCAATTGCCTTGTTTACGAGTACGAGTTACTACAACCTCATGCCCTACCAAACATCTGGGCCTCTCAGCCTACCTGATAGTGCTTAGTGTCCACACCCAGTCTCCATCGGTACTGCAGGCCTTGTCTAAGGCTGAGCTGTAGGAATGACTTGTAACTCACAGGGAAGGGGGTGGATAGTCTCTTCCCACCAGCGCTACCTTATTGGTTCACCGCACAATATGTTGTTAAAGCTTTCATTATCCCCTCTTCCCTGTTGTTGGTGGCTCTGTGGCCTCAGCCCCTTCCCGGATCACCCTGCCGGGGGATTAGGGCCTTTCAGCTGACTCACCTTGGAAGCCTTTGTGGGAAGCTTAGGGGCTTTGCTTGCTCAGCATTCCCTGAGCTCCGCCAAGGCCTGAATTTCATCAGGGCTCTGGATCCCTCCCTTTTGTTTTGTGTTTTGTTTTGTCCCTCCCCCCACCCTTTTTTTCCTTACTCAGTTAAAACAAACACAGTGTCTAGAAATTTCTATTTGTTCATGGGGCAGTAACTGAAGAGGGAGCGATGATGCCATTAATGATTAATCAAAAATGGAACTATCCAGAGGTTCCTTTTGTTGTGGATCTAACTTTCCTGACCTCGTGTAAGCAACCAATAGCTGGGTTCCACCTGGTTGCAGAGACACCTCAGCTTGTGGCTGAGTGGCAGGCAGGAACGCTGCTAAAGTCACTTGCAGCTGGGCAGCCAGAAGGAAGACTCAGTTAAGCTGCACAGGAGGGAGATGGAAGGCTGGGTACCGGGCCGCTTTCCCGTGAGACCACATCTGAGGAGCAAAGCACCATCCAGATGCTCAGATAAGAAAGTGGTTGTTTTTAGGTGGGGGCCATGAGGAAGGTATTCTGAGAGGTACCACCGTGACACCCAGGTACGTCCCAAGCAAGTTCCTGCAGTTCACTGATGATCAGAAAGTGACAGAAATCAGAGTTCCATGGTGCTTTGCGTTTTCTTTTTGGGAGACAATATAAAGGAGCAACAGATATATTTGGGTAGAAGGCGAGATGGCAGCACTTCGGGTCTCTCAAGATGCCACTTGTGATTTGGAAGGGGGATTTGCAATGCTCCCCAGTGGCTATGACAGGGATGGTCAAGAGTATGTAGTTCTTGGCTGCCTGGACAGTCCCCAAAGTTCTTCTATAATGTTGGGGCATCCATTTTTAGCCTATAGGCCTAGAGTATCTGGCAGACTTTTCAGTGAAGCAGGAAATTTGAGGGATTCTCCTACCTTGTATTGGCAAAGTTCATCAATTGCTTTCCTCTGTGTCCTGTAGAAGAAGATTCTTCTCTGAAGCAGGAATCTCAAAGGACGGTTTTGTCTTGTTTTGGCAAAGTCCAGCGGTCACGTTCTTGTGGGTTCTGTGTGTCCAGTCTTCACAGCACATAGTCAAGCAGTCAAGGCAAAAGCAGTTTCTTGACCAAATGGCTAATTTTTGTCACAATGAAAGCAAACTCCCATGGAGTTTCTTCGATGTTCATCATCCTTTTATAAAGTATATTGGTACTGTCAGGACCAGATGTGTCTCATTGTCATGAAAAACCTTAGGTTATTAATCAACTTAAATTTCATTTTCTGTAAGTCTTTGACATATTTGAAAATCATCTATCTAAAATATACCTATTGAATCTTGGAAACATACCTAATGTGACTGCAAGTTTGATGATTATAGATTAACTACTAGCCTCATTTCTTAATTATACATTGCATTTTTAAATGAGCTGCATAAGCACAATACCCCCAAAAAGAGTAGAAACATATACATTGTAGCAAATTTAACTTTAAATTTTTATCAATATTCCAAAATCCATGCCAATGCAAAAATATTTGAGATTAATAGTTGTCTTTTTATCCTATATTTTTATATTCCCCTAAATTATAACAAACATCCATAACCCAACGAATAACCAACACCATTTATTAGGAATGATGTGGATGTCGTTTTCTCTAGACTGTGTCTGTTGTCTGTGGGCAAAAGTATCTTTAAGGATCCCTGAGAAAATTTGAGATAATGGCCAAGTCCAGGGAAGACCAGCTGTAATCTTTGTTGATAGGTAGCCCCTGTCAAGATTCAGGAGGCCTCCCATGATCAAACCTTGTCCATCTCATTTCTGAAGGTATCTACAGCTTCTGGTCTCCTATGGGAACAAAAGCAAAACTCCTTCTCTGAAGCCTAAACAAATGTAACACATCTTTAAAACTATTCCACAAGATATATGGAATATATATAAAACCCCAGAAAATGCAAGTAGATGTATAGTTAAATAGAGCAGTTGCTGGACTAAGGAATCGGCCGAGAGGTGAATATCATAGAAAGAGGGAGAACTTTAGAGGATGTGGCTAGGCTCTTTGTATTTTCTGTGATGGTTTCTCTGTGTGGAGCAGATTTTCTGTTAGTAGTATATTTTCTGTTGTATGCACACCAAATACATCAAATGTACATCTGAATCAGTATGGAAAGTATACCTCAAACTAAAAGACGCTGGTGGAGTAGGCAGTAGGCGTTCAGCAAAAACAGACAGAATGATGCGAAGCGTTCATTGCGGGTTCAAGCAAACCAGGCGTCAAATAAATGTCAGTGGAACTACTGTGAAGAGGGTGAATAAATAGCAGATATTCCACATTTTTAGAATGAATGAATTTGAGTATGTATTGGGTATGCTTATTACATACTGGACAGTATTCTAGGATCCCTGCTTTAGTTTAAAGACAGTGGATGGAAAGCGGTGCAGCTATACAGGTGCGAAGGAGGTGTGACAAAGCAGAAAAGAAGGGTAGAAGGAGGCTGGCATTGTAGTGTGGTCACCATCCTCCAAAGAGTGACCGAGAAGACAGCTGAAGATGGACTGTCTACTTGAATTAAAAGAAACTCTTGGCCGGGCGGTGGTGGCGCACGCCTTTAATCCACGCCTTTAATCCCAGCACTCGGGAGGCAGAGGCAGGCGGATCTCTGAGTTCGAGGCCAGCCTGGTCTACAAGAGCTAGCTCCAGGACAGGCTCTAGAAACTACAGGGAAACCCTGTCTCGAAAAACCAAAAAAAAAAAAAAGAAAAAAAAAGAAACTCTTGAGATGCTGAAGAGAATGAACTTTGTGAAAGGAGTGTGAAGCTCACAGCCCGAGCGCCAGCCCGGCGTGCGCACGCGCAGAAACCGCTAGGCGGCGTCGGTTTCCCCTCTCATCGGTGGACCCCGGGGCGGGCGATGGTGGCCTGAGCGCCTGCGCCTGCGTAGATCCAGCCGAGTCGGGAGGCCGAGGGGGCGGGGCTTGTTGTTGCGGGGCGTGGCCTAGAGGGCGGGGCTTTAGGTGATTTCCCAAGCCGGGGCTCAGGCGGTGCCGGGGAAACCGAAAGTGGGCGGCGGCCGCGTTGGGGGCCCTGGCGGAGGCGGTGGAGGGAGCCGGTCCCAGAGGCTCGGGCGTGGGCCGAGGGCCCCCGGGACGAGGTGAGCTCAGGTCGGGGCGCGACAGGTGCGGGCGACGTGGGGCGGGCTGCGGGGCGACAGGGCTCGGGCGGGACAGCGGCTGGGCTCGGCGTCTCAGGCCCGGGCCTGGTCCCCGACGCGGCGGGGTTCCAGAGCGTCGTGCGTGACGCCCCGGGACGTGGGCTGGGCGTCCACCAGGGAGGCCGTGGTGCAGCCAGAGATGCAGAGGGGGGCGTGGGCGGCGCGCAGATCTGAGCAAGAAGTGGCTCCCGGGCAGGAGCAACCGGCCGCGGCCGCCCGTGCGGGACAGCGGTACCCGAGCTAAGCGCAGTTGTGCCTGCCCGCGGGCCACACTGCGGCGGCCTCCGTCCTCGAGACCGGCCGGTGCAGGCCGCGCACATCAGGCAGGACCTACACGTAGCCGTTCCTGTCAACCGTGAGCGCTGGGGAGGAAACAAGCATCCACGGAGAAGTTGTCTTGGAAGTCGGAGCTGACAGCTTTTCTGCTGCCAGCCGCTTGAGGGGTACATTTCTATTAATATCCAGGGCTACCACTCCCCAGTCATTTGGGGGAGCAGGGAGGGACCTGTGTATAGATGTTAGTAAAGACTCAGCCCCAAAGGATTCTGATTCTGCCACTGTAGACCAACCAAGGAAACCTGGGCTCTGCAGGTGGAAGTATGCAGAGGAGTATTTTTGGGAATAGAAACGCTTTAGTAGTAGAAGGGAAATTTATAATTAAATCCCTGTCCCTTCCTGGGCCCCCTGGCATGAATGAAAGTGGCATTCTACAGTGCCGCCTTTGCTGATATGTATTGGCATCTGGGCTTCAAAGCTTAATTGTGAGGTCGGGAATAAATTGCACCCTTTCTCTGAGGCTGCTTTTCCATGTACCAGATGGTAATAGTTAAATTATCCTTCGAAGTAAATAAATCCTTTGGCTCATAATGATAATCCTCCGAAGTAGCTAGCTCTTTTTCCTTTCACCAAACTGCCCGTAATTTACAGGTTGGGACGTCGAGGAGGACAGGGACACACAGGTCTTTTTCTAGGATCAGTTGGCACGTGGTGGTAATTTCTGTAGTTAGACCAGATGACATAGTTGAGCTTCAGTTGCATGCAGAGTCCGCCGCTGCTTGTGGAGTCCACAGCTCCAGCTCCTTAGCCCTTCTCTTTCCTAGATTCCCTCTTTGCTGAGACAGTGAGGCAGCACTTGGCAGCCCTCAGATTTTTGTCCCTGGGGATCGGAAGGGAAATGTAATCCCTGCTAATACCTTTTAAATGCGCCACATGATCATGGCTGAGTGAACTGTTGTGTATTGCATCAAGAGTTTGGAACTCTAGAAAAGATTCTTTTAAAGTTTTCTTTCTAATATAATTAGGTGTTTGATAGAAACGTAAAGAGTACACTTTATAATTCAATTCTGCGTGCTCGTTTTGTGTTTGATGCAGTACAAACAGCAAGAATTGAGCTTTGGTGCAGAAAAAAAAGTGTCTAGACGTTTTCATGGATCAGGAGTTTCTTATTGCTTGGAGTGAATTTGACTTTCATATTTATATGAGTTAGGATTTTTTTTATTTTGGGTTTTTCTCTTTGTTTCCATTACAGTCCTTCATTGTCCTCATAAATTCCCCAAGAGCCCAAAGTCTGTCTTTTCAAACAAACAAAAAGTAGTCACTTGTTACATTTGTTTATGCTGTGGCACATTTGTTTAATGATCAAAGATGTGTGACTTTGTTGTTGTTGCTTTTCTTTAACTCTGTGAAGCTGTGTTTCTTTGCCTGTGAAAAACACCCCATTGGTCTAAGAGCTGAATGGCTAATAGCAAGGCAGGAGAAAGGATAGGCAGGGTTGGCAAGAAGAAAGGATATATAGGAGACCTCTGGGGAGAGAAAAGATTGAGGAGCAAGGGAAAGGAGAGAGGACACCAGGGGCCAGTCACCCAGCTATACAGCAAGCCAGAAAGAAGTAGAAAGAAAGAGAGGAAGAAAGAAAGAAAGAAAGAAAGAAAGAAAGAAAGAAAGAAAGAAAGAAAGAAAGAAGTTGAAAGAAAGAAAGGAAGGAAGGAAGAAAGAACGAAAGAAAGAGGCAAAAGATAGATGGAATAATTTAAGAAAAGCTGGCTAACCTGGTGGTGGTGGCTCACGCCTTTAATCCCAGCACTCAGGAGACAAAGGCAGGTGGATTTCAGCACTTGGGAGACAGGTAGGTGGATCTCTGAGTTCGAGGCCTGTCTGGTCTACAGAGCGAGATCCAGGACAGCTAGGGCTGTTACACAGAGAAACCCTGTCTGGGGGTGGGGGGAGAAAGAAAAGAAAGGCTGGCTAATAACAAGCCAAACTAAGTCCCGGCATTCATAAGAACAAGACTCCGTGTGTGTTTATTTGGGAGCTGGGTGGTGGGCCTCCAAAGGAGCCAAAGAGCAAAGAGTTTTTAAAACACCCGCACACAACTACAAATGGGCTCCAAAGTTTGATGGAAATTATGGGTTTGCTTACTCATGACAGAGCTGCGCAAGCTGAACTATCGAGCCTGCCATTTCCTCCTCAGAGGAAGCTGAGGAGAGCAGAGAACCAGTAGCTCTTGCCCATTATCCTTCACAAGAGACTGAAATGAACTGCTCAAAAAGGTGCAGGTACTTGGTAGTTAGAACTAGGGTTGCAATTCCTGACCAACTTAAGATTAGTCTCAGGGTTTTTCCTTTAGTGTGTAAATTTACAGAAGTCCCTTACTTAGATATATTTATGTAGTGGCCAAAATAAATAATTTGAAATAACAAGAATAAAAAGGAAAACTGCTTCCTAAAATCCTCTAAGGAAGATAATTACTCTTTCCTTTAAAAACTGGTGTAGGAGCCGGGCGGTGGTGGCGCACGCCTTTAATCCCAGCACTCGGGAGGCAGAGGCAGGCGGATCTCTGTGAGTTCGAGACCAGCCTGGTCTACAAGAGCTAGTTCCAGGACAGGCTCCAAAAGCCACAGGGAAACCCTGTCTCGGAAAAAAAAAAAAAAAAAAAACTGGTGTAGGTAGACCTATTTAGGTCAACAAGTAGACTATCATTGGAAAGAAAATAACAGCCTCTTGAACTTATGCACACTGGGTGTGGTGGTGCATACCTATAATCTTAACAGTATGGGGGAACTTTGTCTTTTAAATTAAAAACAAAAACAGCCTACACACCTTGCAATATGAGAAATTGCTGGGTAAGTTTCTTAAATACATTCCTCCCTTTTCTGAGATATCTTACTGCTCTGTAAGATGAAAGGCTTGAGTTAGCCTAAATGATGTCTAAAATCTTCCAGCACACACTTTTAGCGGCTTTTAGGTCTCCACTTGGTAAGATGACATAAGATCTTGAGAGCAGCAGTTATCCAAAGTATATCCTCTAGACCAGTGGTTCTCAGCATTCCTAATGCTATGACCCTTCAGTGCAGTTCCTCAGGATGTGTTGATCCCCAACTATAACATTTTTAGTTGCTACTTCATAAGTATAATTTTACTACTGTTATGAATTATAATATTAATATCTAATATGCAGCCCCCGTTGGGGGTTTTGACCCACAGGTTGAGAACTATTGCGCTAGTGAGATGTACAGATGCTTCAGCATTGGGTAATTAGAATTTATGAAGGGGAATTAGAATTTATGATTGGAAAAATGTTGTGAGAAAGACGAGACAAATTATACAGTTAAGAACAGCTAAGGAAAGGAGAAACTTAGCAGTATAAAAAACACAGATGAGAGCCAGTGGTGCCACTGTGGTAGGACAGCTGAGGGATATGGATGCTTGCCTGCGGGATACCCAGGTAGACAGCATCAGAGAACATCTGTCTCAGATGCATCAAACCTCAGGTTGTGTGTGGTGGTGCTCATCAGAATCCCAGCACTTAGAAGGTGAAGCCAGGAGGATATGGAGTTTGAGACCAGCCTGAACATTAGGTAGTGAGACTCAGTCTCAAGAAAACACCAATTTCCACAGATTCTTCAAAACAGGACTTTCTTGAGTCATTTTTAGGTGCATTAAAGAAAAAGGGCAATTTTACACAGTATAGTTTTGAAATACTGTGAGGATTGTTTTAAGTTGTGTACATTGTTTAAATTTAGGGTTGGCAATATAGCTCAGAAGTAGAACTCCTGCCTAGCATGCAGAAGGCCCTGTGTTTCTGTCTCCAGTACCACCCCTTCTCCCCTCCCCACAATACACATTTAAATTTGATGTCCTGTACTTCTTATACAGCATTGGTATCTTGGGACATTTGCAGTGAATTGTGTAGCATAGAAGAAAGATGATGGGAAATGAGAAGCAGTTAGTTTCACCAGAGTTTTTCCAACATTTTATTGGATTAGGATACATTCCTATTAAATCAGCTTGTGGTAGGTCCCTGTTTCCAGTTCTGAAGGTTTGTCACTAAGCACACATCTAGATTGGTAGTGTTCTCAGAAAGAAAGATTTAGATTGGAAGTCAGGAGACGAGAGGTTTTTGATTCTGGCAATGAACTGGGTAAGAGCTAGAAGACTCAATCATGGGCCTCAGTTTCCTCTTTTTTTCAGAGTTACATTTTAAAAGATTTATACGTATGAATGTTTTACTTGCATGTATATATGTGTGTGTACCAGGTATGTGCCTGGTGCCTGTGGAAGTCAGGAGACCATTGGATCCCCTGGAACTGGAGTTCCAGGCAGGTGTGAACTGCCATGTGGCGGCTGAGAACAGAACCCAGGTCCTCTGCAAGAGCAGAGAGTACTTTTAACGTCTAAGCTATCTCTCCACTCCCAATTTCTTCATTTTCTATGTGTGGAAATATGTAGTTTCATTTATGTTTGTGCACATGGGTGTGGAGGCCAGAGGTCAGCGTTGGGTATCTTCCTCTGTCATTTTTTGAGACAGTCTCTGACTGCACCTGGAGCATGCCGAGTTGGCTAGACTGCCTGTTCACTGAACTCCAGGATCCTTCTGTCCCCACTCTCCTCCTTCCTTGGGATTGTAGAGACAAGCTGCCGTGTCCAGCTTTTGACATGGAGCTGAGTTCTGAACTCGTGTATTCCTGCTGTGTGGCAAGCACTTTACCCACTAAGCCGTCTCCTAAGCTCCAGCTTCCTCATTTTTAAACTTAATAGTTTTAAGGTGCCTGTGTTGTGTGACAGAACTTTTCTTGGGGAGATACTGCACACACATCTACTCACCCCAGATAAGGAGCCCATGACAAACCAAAGTACAGATGCCACCAAAGTCCAACTTGGTGAACCAGTGAGTTTTATTGGTGTTACTTCCAGGAATATGGTTGAGGAGTTAATTACAGGAGCAGAAATGACTCAGTGACAGCTACATCACCAAAGCTCACTCCAGTAAGGGTCACAGCTCACAGAAGTTGGAAACCTGGAGCGCACTGCATAGCCTGCAGGCAGCTCAACAGGTTGAACAGTGTCCATTCCAAATGACTCAGTTATTCTAAACCTCTTCCAGGCAGCTGCATTTACTTGAGATGTTTACTTTTCAGCTTGGCTTAGGCTGAAAGGGACTCTCAGCTTTTATCGTTTACTCTGGCAGAGAGAGGCCTAGTGAGTCTGGTCAGTTTCATGGACTTCCTGAAGCTATTTTGAGTTGTTTACCTTGCTTTAAGGCCTTTCCCTGTAGGATGGAATGCGTCAGTCTCTTCTTTCTGAGGTTGGTTCTATGTCCTACACTGTCCTAGACACCTGGGTCTGGGGAGTTGCATTTTGCTCCAAGACCGTTTGCAAAAGCAATTAGTGACCTTTTAACTACTTGTTCCGAGAGAAATCACGGAGCTGCACTGGCTTGTTCACCAAAGTTGTCAGCGTATTGATACATGTGCTTATAAGGCAAGTAAGTGAATCGAGACAACTTCTGATATTTTGAATTAAATGCAAAGCTAGAAATTTCCTCAACCTGTTTTTTTTTTCAGCCAGTATATTTATCCATGGTCACTTTCCATACATAGTGTTTGAGTAGCTGCTGAATGCACACACTGTGCTAAAGTACATGTAATGCAGGTATGCTACTTCTGTTCCTCAAGAGGAAGTGAAAAGGGAGCATAGTCTGCCATAGCGTTTCTAACTCACTGGCAGGCATTTGCAAGCTGGCTTTGTGACTAATACTTCCCCATGCCTATTTCTAGTTTGCTTTGCTGCTTGGGAGCCTTCCTTAACTCAGGCATCCTATTAGACACTGACTGGACAGCCCCAGGAGTGCGGGCCTGAGAATCTGCAGACTGAAATAGAAGGCTCACTCCATTTTTCTCTGTCCAGCCTCGCCTGCTCGCCCAGTCTTAGGACATTTGAGACTCACAAAATAAAAGCCTTAAATTTCACTTAAATTCAGTGAAAATCAAACTTGCATCTACTACACCATTTTTAGAGACTAGAAATAAGGGAAGAGGTTGAGGCAGAATACCTAAAACTTTGCTTTTGGAATCTTAAAGTTGAAATTCCCTTGATAAGCTTACTGTTGTGCTTGTAATGAATGATTCCCAAGATTTATAAAAAATAAAGTACTTGATTTTTTTTTAGAGGAAGGTATTCCCATGAACCTGAAGAGTATAATTGCCATCTGTAAAAATTCTAAACAGATAAACAAATTTTCATGATTTTTAAAGATTTCATAAATTGCAGCATTCTAAAGCACTGTATACTGTAAAATACTATTTAAAGCCATGTGTCTGATTTTGATCAATACCTAAAGCAATGCAGCTAATGGGATTTGGAACAGACTAGAAAACTCACCATGCACGAGAACAAGAGAAACACCTCAGCATCCTGTCTGCTACCCAAGAGTTGTAGCATTTAACGTGACCTCAGATGTTTAGAGAGCTAGTATGCCTTGCAAGACAGTGTGCTTTAGGAAAAAGGCAGGATATGGAGGTGACCTTGGTTTATAGACTGTAGCCATATGCATAGGCATGGCTTTCTACTCTTCTCAAATATATGCTCATTTTTGTAGCAAAAAAAAAAAAACCTCTCTGGAAATCCATTACTGATTGTACTTCTGGTATTTCTTAGTTGATTAAATCGATAACTAGCAAAAGCTTCAGCAGAGTAACACGTTGTGTTTGAAAACAGAAACATGTCTAAGTTTGCAGCGTTCAGGAACGGAAGCAGCGCTTACCGCCCCTGGGATGCTTGGACACCTAACAGTAATGCCATGGTGATGGCCCTGACCACTGCCTACTCCTTGTGAACTCGGGGCTTAGTGTGAACTCAGGGCCCAGAAATAATCTCACAGTTGCTTTTCATCTGGTGGCAGAGTAGTAGTCTTTAATTTATAACTACCAATGTAACTTGAGAACAGTTTTAATAACAAATGGCTTCATGATATTTGTGTAATAGCTCTCATGTGTTGTATTTTAGGGAGTAGAAGGAAGAAGGGAATGGATAGTTAGATGGAGGATTTATCATTTGTTCAATATAATATTTATTGAGCTCTTGTGGACTAGACCCTAGAGAGTCTGCAGGGAACGGACACAGTCCTGCAGTGAAGGAGACAGCAGCATAGTGAATGTTACAGGGCGATGATACACATTAAGGTGACAGGCAGAGGTGTGGAACAGAGATGACCATGAGCTGCCACAGTGTCTGACTTTGAGTAGAGTGGTGACCAGGGCAAGCATTGCTGAGACTATGACATTTGAGGTACTTACCTGAAGAGAGCAGTATTGCCTGCAGGGCAAGGAGTTTACAGGTGTGAGACTGGCAAGCACAAAGGTCCTAAGGTGGGCACCATGGGCACAGTCCAGGAAAGGTAAGGGTGAGTACAGAGAGTGAGGGAAAGAAAGAGTTGAGGTCGGAGAAGTGGGGTAGGCACAGACAGATTTTGGTTTCTTGTCTGAATAAGACAGGATGGAAGTAGGTTTTGAGCAGAAGAATGGCATGATGGAATTTAACACGTAAGGATTGCTCTGTTTGATAGGTGTGGTGTGAAGTATAGATCCTAGAAGGTAAGGAAAAAGTAGAGACCAGCCAAGAGGCAAAGATGCTACTGGCATGGACTAGAGAACAACCTCATGGAGGTGGTAGGGAGTGATGGGTGCCAGTCTTCCATTGTCATGGTGATAAGGCAGAAGGAGAAAGAACTTCTGATAGGGAACCTTCCCTTGCTGGGCCTGGGAGAAGGAGCTTGTGCCAGGAAAATAAGTGTGCTCTTTGCATGCTGGCATTGAATTTGGACACACAAGCAAAGACAGGTCCAGACACAACTTTCTGCAGGCTCCTGGTCCTCCCCACTAAATGAAATAAAAATATATCAAAATATATCACCTATTTGTTGGCAACTTTGCTGTGGAAATAAATACTAAAATATAGGATTTTAAAATCATATAATCTGTGCTTAAAAGAGAATGTCGGGTAAAGGGAACACTCCTTCATTACCAGTGGGAGTGCAAACTGTTACAGGCCCTTTGGATATCAGTGTGGCGATTTCTCAGAAAATTAGGAAACAACCTACCTCAAGACCCAGCAATACCATTTTGGGTATATATCCAAAGGATGCTCAATCATAGCACAAAGACATGTGCTCAACTATGTTCATAGCAGCATTGTTTGTCATAGCCAGAACCTGGAAACAACCTAAATACCCCTCAGCCAAAGAATGGATAAGGAAAATGTGGTATATTTACATAATGGAGTTATTACACAGCAGAAAAAAAATGACATCTTGAATTTTGCAGGCAAATGGATGAATCTAGAAAACATCATATTGAGTGAGGTAACCCAGACCCAGAAAGACAAGTATCATATGTACTCATAAGTGGCTTTTATACATAAAGCAAAGAAAAACAGCCTACAGTTCACAATCCCAGAGAACCTAGACAACAAAAAGGACCCTATGAGAGACATACATGGATCTAATCTACATGGGAAGTAGAAAGTAGAAAAAGACAAGATCTCCTGAGTAAATTGGGACCATGGGGACCATGGGAGAGGGTAGAAGGAGAGAGGGGAGCAGAGAAAAATATATAGCTCAATAAAAACAATAAAAAGGAAAAATTAGAAAAAAAGAGAATGTCAGTAGCAGGTATATGAGTAACATGAAACTTTACTAGGGCAGCTCAGAAAATTTCCCTTAGCTGAAGCAGTTGCCAGGGAACGGAATTCAGACATGCAGGTAGAAAGGGTGCCGAGGATGCCCGTGCACTGGCCCACATAGGTGAGCTAGCTAGCTCTCTCTCACTGGAGCCTCTGCCTGTGTCCACATGTCCACACAAATGATGATTAAGCTTTGCAGTAGAAGGGCGGGGCAGTTAGTGCACTGGTCCCATGATACCTTCTAGGTCTGGAAATCCATAGCCTGAGAGAAGGAAGTGCATTGAAAGAGGAAATTAGAGAAGGCAGCTTCCCAGTGACAGTCATGTCCTGAGTGGGATGTGTGGCTTTCACCACCTCCTTACCTTCCAAAAAAAAAAAAAAAAGGCCCTGCTTGGGAAACTGCTGTTGGCCACTCTTTAAAAACAGAAAAAGGAAGACAGAGAGGGCACCTATCCTGGGGAGGGATGGAAAACTGCCCTGGGGAATGAAGAGAAGCAGGCTTGTGTGGAGCAGCCAAAAGAACTCTCTTTTGATGAGCCTGCAGGGTGGAGGAGGCCTGGTCTTTTAAACCATCTTTGTGTCTGTGTTAGTGGAAGACTTTCTAGTAGTCACTGAAATAAGCCTGCCAGAGGTTTGTCTGCACAAGGAAAGTTTGTATACATGCATGTGCAGGCTTTATGTCATTTCTCTTGGCTAAGTTACTCAGGAGTGTGATTGCTGAGCTCTGTGGGAAATGTATGTTTCTCTCCTGAGAAACTGTTAAACTATCTTCGGAGAGCTGCTTTGAACACTCACCAGAAATGCATGTAAGTTCTGGTTACTCTGCATTCTAGAATATCAGTACTTTGTAGTGTCAGTTTTAAAAAGTGTGTGTGGTAGATGCATGTGTGTGCATATGTGTTAGAGATATGTATGCATATGTGGGTGTGCTTGCTCCTGCATATGTTTGTTGGAGGCCAGGGTTTGATGTTGGGTGTCTTATTCTAGTGTTCTCTATCCTATTTTTGGAGACAGGAGTTCTCCTGTTTTTTTAAATATTTATTTATGTATTCTTTAATGTATGAGTGCTCTGTCTGCACATATGCCGGCATGCCAGAAGAGAACATCGGATCTTATTAAGTATGGTTGTGAGCTGCCAGGTGTTTGCTGGACTTGGAACTCAGGACCTCTGGAAGAGCAGCCAGTGCTTTTAACCCTCTGAGCCATCTCTCCAGCCCTATAGGTATTTTTATGTAGTTAACAATATGATTCCTTATGACCTTTCAGATATCCTTACTGTTATTTTACCCTCCCCCTCCTTCCATATTTACCTCATCCTCCTTCCTTAATTAGACCCCCCCATTTTCTCATTTCCTCCTTCAAATCATGTAAACCCTGCTATTCTATTACTACCCCAGCCCCCTCCCCAGGCAGTGGTCCCTTTTTACTTCTGTGGTTTCTGCAGTTATTCTAGGATATGTACTCATATCTGATGATTTGGAACTAGGAGTCTCAGCTGAAAAAAATTCAGTGTTCATCATTCTGGGTTTGAGTTGCCTCACCAATATGATCTTTCATGGTTCTGTCCATTTACCTGCAGATTTGAGGGTTTTTTCTTGACAGATGAATACTGTTCCACTGTCTATGTACCACAGTTTCAATATCTGTTGATCGATTGAAGGACATGGAGGTTCTTTCCATTTCCTAGCTGGTCTGAGTAGTGTGGCAGTGAGCGTGGCTGAGCAAGTGTGTGTGAAGTAGGACGGCAAGTCCTTTGGGCATATTCAAGGAGTAGTATAGCTAGATCATGGCAGATTTATTTTCATTCTTTGGCTGATTTATAGAGTGACTGGGCCAGTTTGTAGTCTGACCAGCAGTAAGAGAGTGCTCCTTTTCCCCCACGTCTCCTCCAGCATTTTTGTTGTTGGTCTTTGCAGTTCTGACTGGGGTAAGAGGAAATCTCAGTTATTTTGATTTGCACTTCCCTAATTGCTAGGGATAGTGAACATTTTTTAAAGCTGCTTCTTAGCCATTTTTACGTCTTCTTTTGAGAACTTCCTGTTCATGCCCCAAGCCATTATTTTTTGAATAGGTCATTTGTTTTTCAGACTCCTATTTTCTTAGTTCTTTATATATTCTGGATATGAATCCTTTGTTAGATGTATAGCTGGCAAAGATTCTCTCCCATTATGTGGGCTTCCTTCTCACCCAGTTGATTGTGATTTTAGCTAGGCAGAAGCTCTTTTATATTTTATGAAGTCACACTCATAAGTTGTTGGCCTCGATTCATAGGCAGCTGGGTCCTGTTCACAAAGTCCTCTCCTACATCTGTTTCTTGTAGGGCACTGCCTGTGTTTCCTTGGAGTAGTTTTAGTGTTTTACATTTATGTTTTTGATCCATTTGGAGTTAAGTTTTGTTTTGTTTTTGCAGGGTGATAGGTAGGGGCTTAATTTCATTATTCTAAATATGGACATTCAATTTTTTTTTAAAAATCATGTCTTTCTCCAGTGTATGCTTTTGGCATCTTTGTAGAATATTAGGTGGATGTAGTTGTGTGTGCTCATGTTTGGGCCTTCAGTTTTGCTGCACTGTTTGTGCCAGTCATGACACTCTTGAACATTCTATTGATGCTCTTGGTCTGTAAGACACTGGGATACAGCTCTTGTCTCTTCTCTCCTTCCTGTCTCTCCAACCCATTGTCCCCTCTTCCCCACTTTTGTCAGCCTTTTGTAGTTCTTTTTCCTGTACCCTTCCCTTACATGACTACCTTCCACAGAAATCCATCATTATCCTTGTCTTTTTCTATCTGGATGCTGAAGACCAGTGAATCTCTACCAGCTCAGGCCTCTAACTTGAGTTCCTAGTGAATATATCTATGTGGTTGCCCTTGGACATCCAGCCTCCACCTGTCCAGAATGAACTCGACCTCTTTCTCTCTTGCAAACCTGCCTCCAACCCATGGCTCTGTAAGTGGTTACTACCTAGTGTGCCTTAGCCACATACTTGGAGCCTTCACCACTTGTGGCTTCTGCATCCTGACTGCTTGTGGCTTGTTTTTATTATTCGTTATGCCCTATTTCCAGGTTCTCCACATTTCCAAGCATTCT
Organism: Arvicola amphibius; assembly: GCF_903992535.2. NCBI lineage: Eukaryota > Metazoa > Chordata > Mammalia > Rodentia > Cricetidae > Arvicola > Arvicola amphibius. The sequence continues at coordinate 98,314,216 of NC_052057.2, forward strand.
CACATCTGTGAAAATCCTTCCAATTAGCTTTCCCAAGGCTGAGTAGTGACCTTTCAAATATCTGAGCTGATCACTTTATTTCCCTTGTTTGCGGTCTCCCCCCATTTAACAAATGCAGTCATTATAGCATACTGTGGTTATCTCAAAGTCTGCCCCCTTTTCCCTCTCCAGTTTGGATTCCTCTCCAGTCCTGTCAGTCACATGGCTCCCTGGAGTTCTCAGAACATTCCCATGCCCTTCTCTCCCACCTTCACACCTCTGCCTTTGCCTTCTCCCTGGCCCCACAGGCTAGTTTTCCTCCTGTTCTGGCCATCAGAAACTCATTCAGGCCTCCTCTTGTACCTTTCTGGCTCCCCACATTCCCAGGTAGTCCATAGCACTATATGTATTTCCCTGTGTTCTCACATAGGAGACACTCAGCACTCGTTTGTGACACAATCTAAAAAGCTTCAGATCTGAAAATCTTTTCCCATTTACAGACTGATGAGCCATAATATTGTAACCTGTGTTTTTATAGGTGAAGATGCTGGAGGCAGATCTGGTTTCCAAGATGCTAAGGGCTGTCCTGCAGTCTCATAAGAACGGGATAGCATTATCCCGGCTCCAAGGAGAATACCGATCTTTGACTGGAGACTGGATCCCCTTCAAGCAGCTGGGTTACCCCACTCTAGAAGCCTACCTGAGAAGTGTGCCAGCGGTTGTCAGGATAGAGAATAGTAGATCTGGAGAGGTAAGATGCCATCTTGCCTGTTAGAATTCTCATGCAGAATTGAAGTCATCTCCCTGTGCTTCTGATCTCATACCTGTGGTAGAAGCGAAAGCCTTGAGTAGCTTGCATCCATAAGCAGTGCACACCTAAGGTACAGCCCACATCCTCATGTCTTCTGTAATGTAATGCCTCAGAGTATTTATGAGATTTATCTCATTCCAGTGTCTAAACAGAGTGACTCTACAGGAGGCCTGGAATAGCCTTATCTGCTCACTACAAACCTGTGCTACTGTTTGAATTTTTCTTTTTTAAAGATGTACTTATTTATTATACTGTTCACCTGTACTATGTGTACTAAGGCACTACACCCGTAGTGTGGTTCGCAAGCCCCTGAACTAGGCTGGAAATTTAAAAACATACACACAGACGCACGGGGACACGGGTCATCCTTGAAACAAGAATGCCAAGAATGCCCACTTTATTATGCTCAGGGGCAGCTTATGTAGGGCTCTGGCCACGCCCCAGCTCTCGGGATCTTTCAGCTGCAGACTCATCAGAACCCACTCCCCTGCCATCCCTGATGTGATGGTCTCGTGCTCAGAGCAGCTGCAGGCTGCTCAGAGCAGAGGAAAACAAGTTGTTTACAAGAAATTCAGGGTCTGGTGGTCTGCAGTCCCCAACAATATAATATCTATACAGTGTTCTGCCTCCATGTATGCCTATAATGCAGGACAGAAGAAGGCACCAGAATGCATTATAGATGATTTTGAGCCACTGTGTGGTTGCTGGGAATTGAACTCATGACCTTTGAAAGAGCAGCCAGTGCTCTTAATCTCTGAGCCATCTCTCCAGCCCGTTTCAGTTTTTATTACATATTTACTTACTGTGTGTGTGTGTGTGTGTGTGTGTGTGTGTGTGTGTACACACACTCTTATACACCATAGTACACATGTGGAGGTCAGAAGGCAGTTTGCAAAGTTTGTTCTCTCCCTCTACCCTGTGGGACTGGGGACTGAATTTAGGTCGTCAGACTTGGCAGCAAGTGCCTTTACTTATTGAGCCATGTCACCAGCCCTGTTGAACGTGTTTTGCAAAGGTCACAAATGACCTGATCACCACATCTAATGGGCAGTTTTAATTCTCATCACTGGTCACAATCATGCCAGTTCCTGCTGTCTGGGCCTGGCTTATTTCCTAGTTGATCACTCATGACAGGAGCCTCTCTGCCAAAAGCTGTGCTGTAGTTTTCTTCCTCCAGTAGCCAGCTCCTCCTTCACAGGATAGGATCACAGTATTCTTCCACTTTGAACCCTTCCGCTTCTCTGGGAGGGTGTTAGATTGCCGCGGGTGCAGCAGGCAGTGTCTGCCTCCTCTGTGTGTCAGTAGTCTCACGTACTCTGGTACCTGCCATTTTCAGTATGACAGAGACGACAGGATGAACCCTGTACTCCCTGCCCCAAATGTGCAGGTTTCTAGGTGCCCTTTCCCTTATTTGAAAGTCTGGGATGTCTTCTACCAAGCTTATTATGTTTGGTTTTCTCTTTGTGTGGGCAGGGGGAGGAAGAAAAGAAAAGGGAGCCAGGATCAAGGGAGCAGTCATGGGGAAGCTCGTCTGTAAGAACTTATATAATAAGGGGAAGACACAGTTCATTGCAGCTGATAGCAGTAATAGTGTGTGCTGGCCTCCCAGGTGTAAGCTTTCATTTAGCTCCTGCTTCCTATAGCACTCATCACAGAGTTCTTAGTTTCTCTTCTCTGTCTTTAAAAACAGAGTTTCTGAAAGTGAGAGATTCACCTTTTTCTCTTCATAATCGATAATTCATAAATATGTGTTGAATGTTTGAATGAGCAAATATCCAAATGAATGAATGAACTAATAGTGCTTCATACAGTTTCTGAAATGTTTTTCTTTAACTCTTTTCTCCCCTATTTTGGGTATTTTAAAATGTTTCCAGGTTCTGACTATTTAATACCTCCTTCTGAACATACCAAGGCAGGTAATGTTTTTTTCTTTTGATTTATATTGTAATTTCAAGAATAGAAGCACTGACCAAAAGAGTATGAATGTGATTTGGCTGTAGCAAAAAGCCCCATTGTTCTTGACTTCAACTGAGAGTCTCATATGCACAAACAAATGCAATTTTAAGAAAGTCATATACTTTGGCCTCAGAAAGATAGCCTTACTGTGTGACTAGGAGCTTAGCTTTCTGAGCCCTCACTGTTCTTCCTTGTGTAAGTGGGGAAAAGATGTACTGTGTGTCTCTGAGCTGGTCCATGTAGAACACAGGATACTTATTTGCCAACCCGATGATAACCTGATTTATTGTAGATGCTTAATACCTGTTTCAAGAATAAATGAAAATCTCAAGTTGGAGAAAGTCAACATTCTAGATCATGTGTGATTCCTTTTGTGTTAAATATAATTTTGGTCCTGCAGAATTGGGAGCGCTGCTGAGGACTGCATCCACCTGGCTTTGGGGTATGTCGGCCCACTGGCACCCAGCCTCCACAAACTGGCTCTCAGAATGTCTTGTTTTTGCTCTGCTGCTCACAGATAATCTGCTATGCTGTAGCCTGCACAGAGACTGCAAGGATCGCCCAGCTTGTGGCTCGGCAGAGGACCTCTAAAAGGAAAACAGGGCGGCAAATTAATTGTCAGATGAGAGTGAAGAAAACCATGCCATTCTTTCTAGAAGGTAGGACTTTTCATATAAAAGTTTGTCCCTGAGTAGATTGTCGTAAGGGCTTATGGAAATGCTACGTCTGTTCCTGATAACTATTAAGTGAAAAATTTGCCAATATCCACATGTCAGAAGAAAAATCCTGCAGTTGGGATTTCTGTTGAAATGAGGAAGTGCTGATAAATGTGGCTCCCAGAATCCAGCGGTCACAGTGCAGAATAATGCAGTAGATGGTGACCGTGGTGGTGGCTAAGTGTAGTTTTACCCTTTTAGGTAAAATTCTTTGACCCTCATCCAGAATATTGGATGAACCAGGAGCCTGTGATACAATGTCTATACTCAGCAGATGGAGTCTTTCGTTTTAAGATATTTATTTTTCAGAGAAGTTTGAATTAGCATGCCTAAAAACATGATAGCTGTATTTCCTAAATGCTTATCTCAAGGAGGTTATAGTAAATTCTAAAATCAAATTCTCAAGCAATAGTTCAGCAGTGCTGTGAATTATTTTATGACTGCATGGCAGAAGAAGCAGTTGAGACAAAATGGCCATCCCTGTGAGTGAGTGAGGAGGGTGGGCTTCCTCTGGAAGGAGACTTAGGCTGCAGGGACAGTGCGCTCTGAGAATGTGGGAGGGACAATGCCGGCTTCTTGCCACCTGGTGGCTGCTTGGTAGCACTTGGTGGTGAGCAGAGGGAAGCACTAGATAGTGAGGTAGGCAGGACCCTCATCCACAAAATGCTCCCCAGTTTCATATCCTTGTCGCCAACCTACCAGGTCCCCTCTTTGTGTTCTTCCAAATTGTTCAAACAAGTATGACCCACAAGAACTAGCTGGTTGGGGAGCAGCGCAATGAAACTACAATTTGAAGAGCCAACTGATTCCATTGTGTCTGCTTAATTTTTAGGGAAACCAAAGGCCACCCTCAGGCAACCAGGCTTTGCCTCAGACTATTCTATCAGCAAGAAACCTAATTCATCACCGTTAAGAGACAAAGGAGGCACCATGGGAGTTAAGGTTGATGTGGACATGCCACCTTACCCAGACCTTCCAGTAAAGAGGCATTTGAGCATGTCTGCCAACAGCAGGTACCTGGGCTTTATCTGACTTAAAGGAGAAGCTTGGCAAGCTAGAGCAACAACTGTTAGAAAAGTATGTTCATATTGAGAAGGACTGTCTTTCGTAGTTTGCATTCATACCCTTCATCATCAATAGGTCCTCTTCCTACCCAGTGACATCACCTGGGCTCCCCGTCCTGTCCCTTCCAGCTTTTCTGATCTCCCCTTGTCCTGTCATCTGTACACATTCTAGGTTTTTCTGAAGCGCTGTTACATATTTTTTATATTTTTGTTTTTTTACAAAATTGTTTTTACAACTAGTAAGATTTAGGGAAAATCTCATCTGGCTGTATACTCCCCTTTGCTCCAGTAATTGCCCACAGTTAGGCGGTAGTGTTTAATCATGGTGCAGGGGCACCTGGCATGTTTGTACCATGGAACTGGACTGGTAATGAGACACTTCTGGGCTTAGCCTAGAGTAGCCATACCTGAGGTAGCTAACTGTAAACTCACTATTTTATGTTTTATGATTTCCTCACTTTGCTGGTAAAAAATATGCAGGTAGCTGATAGGAAGGTTTCTTTCTATTTCTAAATGTCACGGTTTTATGAAGTCACCCAGAGGTCAGCAAACTACAATCTACGGGCTACAGTCCAAAAGCCCCCTGCCTGCTTTTGTAAATAAAGTTTTATAGGAGCATTGCCATATGTATCCTGTTCCTGTAATGCTTGTGTTTTTTTGTACTGCAGTGGCAGAACTGAGTGCTTCTGCAGAGCCTGAAGACTGTCCTGTTGGCCTCCTGACAGGAAACACACACTGAACCCTGATAGAGATAAATCAGTATCCCATCTTCCTTCCAAGTTGAAAAATTGTGCCTTTTTTTTGCAAATTTGTGATATCATAGCAACCTAAATCAGTGTCTATTTGGGGGTAAAGGTCAGTTTTTCCTCAGAAGCTTTCCCTCCGGATACTAGAGTATTTAGGAAAAATTAATAAAAAATAATAGCTTGGCAGAAAGGTCTGCTTTGGAGTTTTCTGGTAAGCCTTTGCATGGATCAGTGCAGAGGCATGGACTCTGGCAACTGTGTGTGCTGAAGCCTTTATTAGTAACTGACAGTCTGCTTCTTTTAGAATTAAAGTGCCATTAGGAAATGTGCTTTATTTGAAACACTTTAGTCTTTAAAAGTCTTCTGTGCTGCTCAAAATTGTGATTGTCTCTCCTAGTGAGAGAAAGGTAGCCACTGGTTCCTTTGCTCATGGTTCATTCAGTCATTCTTACAACACTCACTCTCTTGCTAGTACTAAGTGTTACTCAAGAACTAGGATGCAGGGGGCTGGAGAGATGGCTCAGTAGTTAAGGTTCCAAAGGTTCTGAGTTCAATTCCCGGCAACCACATGGTGGCTCACAACCATCTGTAATGAGGTCTGGTGCCCTCTTCTGGCCTGCAGACATACACACAGACAGAATATTGTATACATAATAAATATTAACATTTAAAAAAAAAGAACTAGTATGCAGCTGAGACACCTATGACAGAAAATACAAGGCCATGTATATAAGTGTGGATATGTGTGTGTGTGTGCCTGTGTGAATGTGTGTAGCTATGTATGCATGCATGCATACGTGCTTGTGGCTCTATGGGTAGGCGGGTATGGTTTGTTCCTCCTCATATTTGGAAACATCTTCCTATGTAAGTTCAGTAGTTGATAGTAAATTGTTTTGGAAAGGATATGAGATAGGCAGGTGCCTGTGTTTCTTTTGTCTGTGTAGTTATCTGAGCAGCCTTTTTGCTTCTTTGAAACACTACTTTCATTATAGCCAAGCCAGAGGGGAAATGTAATGTTCCTAAAGTCTGTGCTCTTCCACCCATCTGTGCACCTGTTGTTAAATGGCACGACGTGGCAGCACACCCCAATCTGGTGCTGCTTGTCTTTCATTTTGGGGGCTATAATCCAAAGTATTCTTTATGTCAGTGTTTACTCTCTGTATGTTTTCATTTATTTATCCTTTAAAGATGATTAGTTGAAACTCTGACTTCCAGGTTCTGAAAGAGTCTTTTCAAAACCTTCCTTAAGTTTAGCTTTTAACATGCTTTTCTCTGAGTAAATATGAAACATGATACCAGATTTAGTTTCATATTTTGGAATACTATATTAAGTTATTTTGCTGGTCAGTGCCATGGGGACTTTAAACGAAAAGTGGAGTTTAAAGCTTGTCATTCTTTCACACATTAGGTTTAGTCCGAAGTCATCCCTGCCAGCACCTTTGCAGACACCCCTCCCAAGGACCTGCGCGAAGGAAGTGAATGGTATGTTTCCAGACGGGTCATGAGTCTCGGGCCCCAAGAGAAACGTGTAATGGTGGCTTTTGGCATGTGCACTCACCTTCTCCTGCATGAAATTTGTCTCCCTCTCTTCATTTCTAACTTTAATCTCATGGATTAAAGTGATCTTTAGAAAAAAATAATGCTTCAGTGATATTGTCAGCATGACTTGAGGCCTTCATCGTACCAGTCCCATTCTGCTCCATGTCCAAGTGACCTTTGCAGACTTACGTATGCTTTCTTCACCCTCTCCATAATTAGAGGGTAAACCCTCAAGACTTGGCACTCAGCAGCCTCACTTTAAGGAAACTACATGCTCTGTTTCATGGTCATAACTGTGGGGTTTAAACTCATAAGATAGATACTCTACCAGTAAAGTTGGCACTATAACCTGTGAGGTGTGGGGCCTGGAAAAATGGCTCAGAAGTTAAGAGTACTGACCACTCTTCAGAAGACCTGAGTTTGGTTCCCAGTACCAACATGGTTGACTTAAAACCATCTGTACTTTCAGTCCCGGAGGTTCTGATACCCTCTTCTAGAGGCACCACACACATGTGGTAGTGCACAGACAAACATGCAATCAAAACAACCAGACACATAAAATAGAAACAAAGAATAAAATTATTTTTTAGCTGTGAGGTGACAGCCAAGTATGAGTAATTATTGGTTATAAAATCCAAAAAGGCCATTAAGAAAACAATAGGATAGTTAATAAAGTTAGAAGTACATCACCTATAGCCTTGTCTTCTGCAAGCAGTGTCTTAGTCCGCTGAGTACTCTTACCAGGGGCAGGTTTACGGACTGCTGACCATGTGCTCAGTGTGAGTGTGACTAGACAATTTGCTGCTTGGCATGTGCCTCTTGCTGAGTTCAAATTACTTTTCTAAGGAATGTTCTTCCAGTATTGCTTATGAAAATAAATATGATTTTTGTAGATAAGAATTGTTTTGCATATGCATTTTCTAAACCATGACTACTTGGTAAAGTTGTATACTCCTTTTAAGAGTTTCAAATTGAATAAGTATTTCCTTAATAGGACATGTATATGGTATTCTGGACCCTTATGCTCTCTGTGCCAGTGTAAGACTACCAGAGACACATCATCATGTCTTCTAGTGAGAAGAGGAGTCAGTATCCTCAAGGAAAACTCCCTTTGGTACCTGGCATCCTTAGAGACCAGTATCCCCAGACTAGACTATATATTATCTCCATTAATTAGTTAAAAACAAATTAAAAATTATTATGCTTAGCAGAAGAGGTATCTGCTTAAATTGTAAATACATTCTTCATGTAGGTGTTAGATTTTCAATACTTTGATATATATTATTATTTTTTTTTTTGGTTTTTTGAGACAGGGTTTCTCTGCAGCTTTTTTTAGAGCCTGGCCTGGAACTAGCTCTTGTAGACCAGGCTGGCCTCGAACTCACAGAGATCTGCCTGCCTCTGCCTCCCGAGTGCTGGGATTAAAGGTGTGCACCACCACCGCCTGGCTTTGATATATATTCTAGTAGAATTCTAAATAGGTTTGATATTATTTCATAGTTAAAATACCAGAATGGTCACAGAAACACCCAGGTTTCTCTCACTTAGTATGTAAACTCAGGCACTCTGAGTTTTAAATCAAAAGTAAATGAGTATGAAAGAAGCTAGCTAAAACTTTGAGAGATAAATATTGGGGAAGTAAAAGCCAGTCCTTGTTGGTGATGTCTGGGTGCCAGACCTGTTGTTGGTGTTCATGAACTAACTGGGGTTGTTTCATAGTATTGGGAATTTTGTGAATTGCTAAATTGTTTTCCTTGTAAAAGAGAAAGTTCATTATAATTGGAAAACCTGGACATCCTTTTATCTTTTATAAAATGTCCTTCACTCTTCCTGCTAAGGTGTTTTTGTGCCTTGTGGAACAAAATGAAAACTTCTTATAACTTTGAGTTGAGCACTGCTCATACATTTACATTACCTAAAATGGTGCCTTCCTTAGCTGCAGTTAGGAAGCGTTAAATGGTAAAACATGTATTTTATGCAGCAAGACTGCCCTAATGTTTAAAGTAATGAAGGGGTAAGTTCCCTTGTTGGAGGTGTCTTGGCCCTGCTGATAAACTCGGGGGTGACAGGGTGAGGTGGTCCTCAGTGCTGCTCAGCTAACCCCGCAGTCTTCTAAAACCCACGGCTCCATATGCCCATAGCATAACAAAGTCAGAGACGCAAATGCTAGGGGATGGGAGTAATCTATTAATGCTATCATTCTTTTAATTTAAAGATAATTTAAATCAGACTGTTGAGAAACCAAATGTCACGCCTCCCGCCTCTCACACTAATAAGACGGACGAGGTTCAGAACCGCATAAAGGAGATACTAGACAAGCACGACAATGGCATTTGGATATCTAAGCTTCCACATTTTTACAAAGAGTTTTATAAAGAAGACCTTAACCAAGGAGTTTTACAGCAGTTTGAACACTGGCCTCACATTTGCACGGTACGTGTTTCCTCCTTCTTCCCTTCTTATGCCCCTCCCTGCCCAGCTTGCAGGTCCCAAGTCCCTAGTCATGGGAGCAGAGTGCTTCACGTGTGCTGTTGCACTAATCTGTCTCTAAGATTAACACACGTGGCTTCCTAATCCTACAAGAAAAATGTCAAGGTTGGAAGTGCTTTACCTATTTTGTCTTAATTTAAGATGCATTTAGTAGCTGATAATATATACTGTGTACTACTTTGTGTTGATTGAACTTCTGCCAATAAACATTGACTGCTTTGCCTTTTAGCACTTATTGCTAACAGTTTGTATTAGTCTCAGCATGTTCTTGAGCAGCTTTGAAGACTTTGAGCTAGAACAAATTTATGTTATTTGTGCTAATTGTTTTTACATAGAACTTTGTTTGGAACTGCTAATATACTCAATTTGAGACCCATACAGGCTCCTTTCATAGTAGAAACTTTAGATTGAAAGTTCTCTGTAGCCACCTCTGCTCTGAGTTAGTGATTATAATAAGATGGTGAATCAGAACAGATTGTTAGACTTAGTCTTGCCAGAGAAAGAGAGGGGGGTGGGAGGGAGAGAGGGAGAGAGAGAGATTCTTACACCCAAGTACTTTCTAGATGTTTAATTATGAATATAGAGTCTATTCAAAATGCAGCTGTCGTAAATGACAGCATTAACACCTGCTGGGTGCTTCTGTGTTGGTAGAATCAATTTCTTGAGGAGTATGCTTGTTTTGATAGAGGGCTTTCTTTATCATACATTTGGGCCCCAAACCTATTGGGGAAAGTACAGGTCGCCTTATCTTTTGAGCACCTAGCCTAAGAAAAGTGTGTGTTTTGTCACTGTTTTCCCCCATGGGCGATTGTTCCCTCTGAGTCTAGTGCCCAGTTCCAGGCAGAAGTCACCATTCCATACAGCCATCCTGCTTGCTCCCTCTCCAGTCACAACACTGCTTGTGCTAATCTCTGTCCTAGGTTCCGGAAGCATGGAGATGAAGGCTGGTGGGGTAAATAGCTATGGAAAAATGTGGTTAGGGCAGTGTGGCAGATGTTAGCATTCTCCATGTGAAGTAGGGAAACAAGCCATGTCAGACTGGAGACACTGCCCCATTTCCTGGTAAGTGCAGGAATGACAGACATTCAGGGGAATGTTGCCTGTGTGTCTAAAGCATAGAGCTTGTTCCTAAGATGGAAATTTTCTGTTCCCCTTCATCTGGGGAAGATTCTCCCTGAATGTGGCATGCTGGTATTGATGTCCCCTCAGCCACCTTACTCCTGAGGGAGCTGTTAGCAGTTTGTCAGCCTATCTCAGATGCATTCAGTTATTTACTTTTAAAGAATCCAATGATAATCTCATACTTTATAGTAAATTTAAAATGACTGTAGAGCTTTTTATGGTCACGATACATAGATAACTTGCTGCTAGATTTGGATAAGGAATTCTTCAGAGCTTATATTTAAAGAATATACAATATATTGCCTTATTGGTTGCTTTATACTTTATTATAATTACTAGCATTTGTGTAGCTCAGTTTATTACTTTTGGAGAAATTTTCATCTTTGCTTCTCTGCATGTCCACAGAGACCCAGAGGATTCTGTCTGACAAAAGTATCTGTCTGTTGATATTAGGCTGTTACCTAAAAGGAATGGTTTCCTATTAGATTTTAGGTACTGAAGCAACCAACTTTTTTGTTATGTTTTCAGCACTTGATCCACCTGTACCTCATAGTCATCTTGTGCCCAGGCAGGAGTGTTCAGCATGCAGCAGAACTACAGAATTCGTTCTCTACCAGTGTCTCTCTTGGCTTCGAGTAGGACTTTCTAGATGGAGCAGTACTGCCAGTGTGCGTGCTGATGGCAGACAGTGTGTCTCAGATACCACAGACTGTCAGTCATTTGGGTGTCTGTTGATACTTTTCATACCTATTTTTTAACTTCTGAGTATTTTTTTTTTTTTTTGGTTTTTCAAGACAGGGTTTCTCTGCAGCTTTTTTAGAGCCTGTCCTGGAACTAGCTCTTGTAGACCAGGCTGGCCTCGAACTCACAGAGATCCGCCTGCCTCTGCCTCCCGAGTGCTGGGATTAAAGGCGTGCGCCACCACCGCCCGGCAACTTCTGAGTATTTTTAAGTGTTTCATTTATTCTTTGGTCATTTCTCCCTGGCTTTAAACAGTTGCACGATGCTTATAATCCCTTTTGTGCCTTTATTTTCTCCTCCACGAAGAGCAGAAACACTGATAACATACTGTGTTAGCACAACCAACATCAGACTCAAAGGCAACGCTGAAAGTCTGGGATTAGAAATGGGCCCTTGCTCTGTGGCTCAACATGACTGACGAAAAATCTAAGTGCATTATAGATATTTGTCTTTTAAGTTCTCCAGCTGTATAAAACACAGTGAAAAAGATTAAAAATCTAAGTTATAAAAATACAAATATCCTTGCCACCATACCTGGCCCATATTTTATTTTTTAAATTTTACTTAATTTTAAAACTTTGCTTAAGCTTTGAACTGGGCTATGCATTATATACTTTCAACAACACAACATCAAAGTTCACTAAGTCATATGTACGTAACTATTGCTAAAATATTTAGGCATCTCATCTTGTCTGCCCATACTTTAAGCATGTGTTATCTTTCTCCCAATAAACTCCAACTCAGCATTTTAAAAAATAGAACTATCCTGTAGTCCTACCACCCAAAGACACATGCTTGTGGGTGTTTCCATATGCCTGTCAGCAGGACAGCTTCAGCTTCAGGGACCAAATAGCAGCTGTGAGGTTTCACCTTGATGGAGCTTCAGATCAGGCATGTGCAGGACCATGTCAGGATGCTAGATGACACTGAGTTTTCCTTTGTAGACAGGATATTATCACTTTGTAGCTCAGGCTAGCCTTGAGCTCACAGCAGTGCTCCTGCTTCAGCTCCTTGAATGCTAGGATTATTGCTAAGACGTAGATGCTGGGTTGTGTGACATTTAACCTTTGGTCACTCAGGTAGCAGAAGGTGTGCTCAGCTGGAGAGACTATAAAGTCATAGTGATGACAAACTTTGTGGTTTTTGACAGCTATGGGAGAACTGGAAATGATGGAGAAGCTGTCTTAGCTATGGGGAGTCCCATCCACGCCTAGGAGAAGGGCTGTAATGTCTACTGGCTGCTCTAGACAGGATTCTCTGTTAGACCTGACTGGCAGTTGCAAAACACTGGTCTGTTAGCCACTGACCTAGATTCTGAGCATAAGATAGAAAACAAGACAAACATAGTCTTTGCCCTCATGGAACTTGCTGCCCAGTGAGGAAGCTCATCATTGGACAGATAATTGCTAGGCCTGTACCAGTTACGATTGCCATCCAGGAAGGGAATAAAAAGTGCTCTGTGTGGGGTGGCAGGGGATCGAAACCTACCAAGAACCGGATGGAATGAACAGCCTCTTCATCTCTGTGTCCACTGGCATGTCCATCTCCAGTGTCCTGCCCAAAGCAGTGTGGAGAGCCAAGAGGCTAGGCTTTTGAGCTGGATCAGATGTACCCAGCTGAGAAGAGTTTCTATCCATGGCCTCAAGACCTGCTGGACGACAGCTTTGGAACCCCCAGAGAATTAGTCCTTATTTGGTGGCACAGCAGGCCTTAGTCACAGAAGCTGACATGTCGTGACTGGTAACATAATATTACAGAATGTAAGCTGTCATGAGTGGTTGGAAATGCCTGATGACACTAATTATTAACAGCTTCCACAAAGACGATTTGCTTTTCCATGCCTTTCTGTTGGATACCATTGTCTGACCCATGCAGTCACTGACCGTTAGTTAGCACTGCAGGACTTCTGACCGGGAAGCAGTCCTGCAATCTGCACAGCATCTGAAAAAGCAGAGGCTGCAGCTGTTTCCTCACTTGCATCTGTGCTCTTCTGTGCAGGAATCTGTGCTGATGGGATTGTAGAGCTAATTGCTGGATATAATGTAATTCCTGTCGGCTCATGCAAAATGGGCTGCCTTAAAACAAAGTCTGTTCATGAACAGAAGTGAACCCTGGGGAAGTGGAGCATGAGCAGTGTGAGTACCATTACTGCTCACCCTCACAGTAGCACACACACAGCCTGCCAGCAGAGCGGTGGTGAAGGGATGGAGAGCTTGGCAGTGTCCACCGCAGTACTGTAGAGATGGAGTGTGGCTTCCAGAGTTTCAGCACCAAAAGGAAGTCCTGGTGAACACAGTGCTACAACTGAGAAGTCTCAGTAGACCTTTGACTAGATGGAAGCTGACTGGCACATGGCACAGTGCATAGAGAAGCTGAGAAATGGTGTGCCATCTGTCTAAGCTACCCACAGGCCGGAAGGATACAGAAGAGCTTAGATCACAGCTGAGTTGGAATGTGATTGAAAGCCTCAATTCAAAACTGCTGCTCCATGGCAACAGAACTGTGCCCGTACACATGGGTTGGAAAGTATCTCAACCTGACTGGGAACTACAGTCTTAGAGAATCTTAGAGAAAATTCTAATTCCATAGAGACAGTAAACTTAATCTCTGAGGCCTCTGATGCACATCTAGGGGTGTCACTTCTCAGCTGTATAACTTCCGGCTTACATACCACCCTCTAAAGCCCTAATCTGTTCTGTGAGATAACTAAGCTACACGTCATAGGATTGTTAGGACAATTAAATGAGATAAAATACTTAAAGCAGCTGTCAGCAGAGCATCAGAAACCTCAGCCGAGCCTGACAGCAGACACAGCCATTACTGAAGCAGTGGGATGACCAGCCAGTCCTACAGAGGAAGTTAATATGCAAGCTGGAGATGCTACTCAGTGGAAAAGGTTCCAGATGAAGAAACGGGGATGAGCATTGGTGCCACCTTGAAAAGGATCCCTTCTCTTTACTTTGCCCTGCCAGAGGTAATGAGAGCAAGAGGAAAGCCTAGTGTACAGTGAGAGCCACAGCTCCTAGTCAGAAGCATCCCAGAAAGTTCTATAGATACAGCTGGAAGACTCCACTATCTTCTAAATGTGTGAACGGATGGCTTGAGTTTGGACCTAGATGCCATGAAGTTTATACTTGTTGAAACGGTGCTGCTGCTGTGTGTCTAGAGACAGCATCAGTAAAAAGTATCAGACAGGCAGGTGAGAGTTGGCAGGGAAGAGGGTCTGCCTCTACAGCCATCTTCAGGGTGGTAGGGAAAGGTTCTCTGCAGATGGCTTGTGGACGGCAGAGATCTTAGCAACAGAGAACTTCTTATGTTACCTTTAAGTTTCCGTGGGATGTACCGCAAATCGTGCTTCTTAAACAGAACCCACTGGTCCAGGTCCTTCAGCACCATGGCTGTGGTTATGTGGGGCACTGCTGCAGAGGTGAGTGTGGTGTGAGTTAGCTGGGGTAGCTGGGTTCTGTCTTTCCTTGAACATAGTGCTTCCCTTGCCTCAGAGCATCACTTGCTCTGATGGTACCAGTCAGTCTGTCGTCACTGTGGCTCAGTGACACCACCTGCTCTTTCCTTCTCATTCTCAGCTCTGACTGCCAGTCAGCTTCCCATTAGCACAGAGAGGCTGCCTTTTAAGGAATCGATTGAGCAGTCTTCTATGAAGTGAGCATAAGGTGCAGGCTTGTGAACAGTGACAGAAATGGTCATTGTCGAGGAAAGGCTCTTGGGGGGGGGAGGTCTTTCCTTCACTACCAATGTCAGAGTTTTCAGTTTTTAAACTGGATTCTTTTTGTTAGCGTTGGTTCATTTTGAGTCCATGACCTTTTCTAGATGTTTGCTAGACAATGCTAAAATGGAGTGCTAGAAAGTAGATCTATAGGTAAATAAAAGCATTTATTGTACCATTTTGAGTTTCAGTGAGATAGCCATGTAAAATGAAGTTTGGGACATTATATAAAGCTTCAACATAAAACTGCTACTCTGTGGCAACACAGCTGCACCCATATAGATGGTGTGGGAAGTCTGTTTCTTTGGATGTTATTGGATTCTTCTAGAACCCT
Source organism: Arvicola amphibius (assembly GCF_903992535.2). Classification (NCBI taxonomy): domain Eukaryota; kingdom Metazoa; phylum Chordata; class Mammalia; order Rodentia; family Cricetidae; genus Arvicola; species Arvicola amphibius. The sequence goes on from NC_052057.2 coordinate 98,329,438, forward strand.
AAAGAAAATTCTGTTTCCATAGAAACAGTTAATCTCAGAGGCCTCTGCTGTGCTCTTGGCAAGTGATTCTTCAGAGACTAGGTTCCCAGGTAAAACTCAAATGAAAGGAAATCCCTCCTGGTTAAGGAGAAAATGGTCACAGTGAGGAGGGAGCATCATCTGTACGAACACACAGCTGTCCAAGGAAGTTGATGTTTTTTCTTTGGACCTACACCCACCAATCCTGATTAGTCTCCTGGAAGCTTATAGAAACCTGGCAAGGTTTGATTTCAAATTAGGTAGAAATGAGGCTGAATAGAATGAACTTGTGAGCATAGCAGACATAAGGCATATTTGACATAGAATCTTCTGGTGTCACCACAGAAGGTGGCTTGTCTCTGTGGTATAGAGTGTTAATGTCTTACATCACTGCTATCTCTTGTAAGGAGGTTGAGGGCACATCTTATGTGGGAGGTGCAGGTCCCATGACTAGACTGATGGAGAGTGGACATCCAGAGTCAAAATTACAAAACAGAAAGGTGACAGAAGCACAGTTAAGATGCTGAGTCTTTGCCCACGGTGGGGGTGGGAGCTGGGGAGCTTTTGATCCCACCCCAGGAATGTGCCTGAATCAGGTGGGCCAGAGGAACCAGAAATTGCAAAAGCCCTCTCCTGGGAAATCTAGTAGAAGTGGCTTCCTGGATGTCACATGCAGGAAATTATAAAAAGCTATGTATCAGCATTTGGAGCTGAGGCAGGAGCCCATGTGTAAATTCTAAGCTCTGTGACATGGGCCAGGGTACAGAAAAGAGCAGACCTCACAATCCAGTATAACCATGGTTCCTTAGCTGTGAAGAGACTTGGAGGGTACAGGGAGAGAGTTAGGTCTCCTTTGTAAGCACATTACCAGAGAATTAGAGATGCCATGCTTAGGTCTCCTTTGTAAGCACATTACCAGAGAATTAGAGATGCCATGCTTGGTGGGAGACAGCAGTCAGAGGAGAGAGTACCAGAAAAAGCAAGCTTCCATCTGTAGGAAACTTTAAAACAAATGAACTAAAAAAATATTAATTTTTAAGTCTAAATGATGTCTTCCATGTATATTCCCCTTTGAACTGAGAAACCCTTTGCCAGTGGTTCTTAACCTGTAGGTCTCAACCCCTCTGGAAGGAGTCAAATGACCCATGTCTAGGGGTCACCTAAGAACCACCTGAAAACACAGATATTTATATTACAATTCATAACAGCAGCAGCATTACAGTTATGAATTAGCAATGAAATAATTTTATGGTTGGGGTCACCTCAACATGAAGAACTATTGCAGCTTTAGGAAGGTTGAGAAGCATTGCCTTGAAGCCATTCTCCAAAGGTTGGTTAATGAAATATTTGGTTCTAACATGTTTCCCATGTCCCTAAACTTAGCAGGAAATACATTTATCTGCCTGAAATGTTGAATGCTGTCTGAATTAACTGTATAGCTAGATTGTGTGTTCCTAAGTTAGGTATGTGTTTAATCTTAGTCAGCAGGCCAGACTGTTAGAAGCAATAAGTTCAGGCCTTCAGCCTCCCTTCTGAAATAAGGAAACAGTTTATAGCCATAGCTACCAGAACACACCCAGGCTTATCTGAAAGAAGGAAAAATCCACTACAACCTCACTGGAATTTACAATCCAAGGAAGTCAGGAAGAGAGGAGTGTTTACCATAGACAAAAGCGTAAACTTCTGGGGGGGGGGGAGCTGTCCTCTAAGCCATTTCCTAACTGTTGCTTGGACTTTGGGTAAATTCTTGCTATTCACTTTTTATGCAGACTGGCAGAGTTTGACCTAAATGCTGCAGACAGACTTCTTGTACACATACTGCTTCTACTTGACTTTTAAGATTAACCTGGAATTAGCTGGATATAATAGAGCATACCTCCAGTCTTAGCACTTGAGAAGTAGAGATAGGGTCAAGGAGTTCAAGGTCATCAGATGGACAACAAGTTTGAGGCCAGCCTGGGCTACATGAAACCCTGTCTGAAAAGCACAGATTATTCTTGAATAGGGACTAGAAAAAAATAGGGTTGTGCATTTGCCTTACTTCTACTAAGTAGCTAAGTTGTCCGTAACTTCTGTCAAAAACAGTGCTTTCTGCTCGGGAGAGTCACAGAGACTGTACAGACATTTGCTGGGGTTAATGGAGCACCATCACTTCTCTCAGACCTAACACATAGGAAGAGATGGAGGCTTAGCACTGGAGTGGGTGGGGGGCGGGGACCAACCACATCAGCCTTGACGTTCCCTATATTTTCAGATAACTTCTCTGGAAATAAAAGCATCATAATGCTGAAAAATGTGTCCTTTAGGGGTTAAATGGGGACACATGCAGTTGTGGACTGAGGCTCATGGCCTTTTTTCTGCTGAACTAGCTAGCCCATCATGCGCTTGAGAAGGGGTTGAGAGGAGCTTGGTAGGTGAAGGCAGGACAGCAGCCTCGTCTGCTTTGGATATGGGAGACTGCCGTGTCTCAGCGTGAAATTACACAACCGGAATCTCTCACACGACAGCCACTCGCAGCATTGTGTTCTCCTTTTTCCATTTTTCCGGGAAGTATATTTTCCAACCTTCCCCTGGATGCTCAGCGTAAATTCAGAGACCTTACCCAGCATGCTAAAGCACAACACAGACTGGCATGATGGTGCTTGTAATTCTTTCTTCTTCAAAGGTTGAGGCAAGATGATGACAAATTCAAGGCCAGCTAAGGCTACAGAGCAAGACCATGTCTCAAAATAGAGAAGGGCTGGTAATGTTGCATAATGATAGAATGCTTGCTCTAACTCATTCCCTAGCACTGGAAAGAAGTTTTTTTTTTTTTTTTTTTTTTTTTTTTTTTTTTTTTTTTTTTTTAAATAGATTTAAGAAGTTGATGAGCCATGGAGCAAAGGAATACCGCAAATATTTATGTGACTGCAACTTTCCAACAGGTACATAAATTGTGGCAGGTGACGGCACAGGAAAGGCCTGCAGCTGGTACACGCACACTGTATTACTTCTTAGTGATTTCTTGGGCTTTTCAAAGGTCTGGGATTTTTCTTCCTTGACACTTAAGCACACGTTGACAGAAGAATAGGGAAGAAAACCCAATATTCCCCGCTCCTTAAGCATCATGAAGAATATGAAATCAGACAAAAAGGGATCTTGTGTTTTTTGCTTATTTGTTTATTGAGACACCATCTCCTGTAGTCTAGATTGGTGTCATAAACTTATTATGTAGCTTAAGATAACTTTGAACTCTTGATCTTCCTGCCTTCACCTACAAAATGCTAAGATTAAAAAAGTATGCCCCAATGCCCAACTCCAAAAGGAATCTTTTAATGTCATTCTGACCATGTCTTTTGATTTATTAAAGGTCTTTTCTGGCGGTGTCTTTGTACATAAGTGAGGTAAATGAAGTCATGTTCTTCATTAGTAAGCTGGCCAGTCGGCAGAAGTATTCTGATTATGCCTGGCATGGTGATACATGCCTATAATCCCAACTCTTAAAAAAAAATGGAAGATCACAGGACCAGGCATGTGCCCATGCCTTTAATCCTAGCACTAGGGAGGCAGAGATCTCTGAGTTTGAGGCCAGCCTGGTCTACATAGCTCCAGGACAACTGGAGCTATGTAGAGAGACCCTTTCTTAAAAGAGAAGGGGTGTGGGATGGATGGAGGGAGGAAAGGAGGAAAAACTAGTTCAAAGCCAGTTTGTGCTATCTAATGAGTTAAGTCCAGCCTAGGCTGCAGGAAACCCTGCCTAAAAGCAAAATGCAAGAAGCAAACAACAGCAATAAAACAGGAAGCAGTCTGATGTTTTGGGTGATTTCCTATAAACGTAACCACCCTAGCAGATTCTTCTAAGGATTTGAATTGTAGTTGAGAAATAGCCAAATGGGACTGAAAGCAGAGACCATTCCAGAAGGCAGTGAATTTGAAGTCAGGGTAAAGGTGAGGAATCTGGTTTTGTGAAGGGCTAACTAGTAGCTGTCTAGGCTTTGGAAGCTCAGAAATGTTGCAGAGCTGCTTGACTGCCACCTCACATACACCCTGGAAACGACTCTTCTGATCTGTCAGTCTTTAAACTCTAAAAGGCCGTCTTAGCTCACGAGTTGGGAACTGCACTGGGCAGGAGGCTGTTAGTTGCCAGTCCAGGTCTGTCAGGAGAAGATCTTCAAACTAGAGGACAGCAGCGCCATCAGTTCTCAGGGTGTGCCTCTCAGGCAAGTGAAGTCAGAGGCTACATTAGGATGGCAGTGCCTTCAGTTACCCTGCTCTTGTGGTGCTTGCTCCTGCTGCCTTATCCTGGGCCATCTTCTCCAAAGAATCCCATGGAGAAGGCCGAGGAACGAAGGAGAGGAAGGGAGCATCCCACACACTTCAACAGTCCATGCGTTCCTTCCATGGTGCAGGCCTGACAGCCTCATCCCACCCTGGGTCCAGTGTCTTTTGCAGGCTTGACTCTGGTAAAATACTGTCAGGGCAGAAGCCTCATCATTCCCTGGTGCAGTTTAAGTCTTCACTGTCTTCAGAGTGAAATGAATGCCCTTTCTTGCTCTGTTGTTTCTAACCTGTGGCTCCTGCCGCCTGTCAGGTGATACATTAAAAAGAGTAACAGTCATGCTCTTTTGCATCTTGAATTGAAAATGGTGCTTTTCTCAAATGTAAAATATATTATTGTGCTTTCAGGTTTCTCTTAGCCGTTGAAATATCTCTCATTTGCTTTCTTTAAAATTTTCAGGTAGAAAAACCTTGTGGTGGTGGTCAAGATTTACTTCTTTATCCTGCCAAGAAAGAGCAGTCCTTGAGAAGTGAGCAAGACCCTGAGAAGGAGCTCCCGTCCCCACTGCCTGCTCCCAAGCAGGAGGTGCCATCGAAAGGGAGTCCAACAGTGATGCCAGATGTCAAGCAGAAAGTGGCAGAGCTGCTGGTGAAATACTCAAGTGGCCTTTGGGCAAGCGCACTCCCCAAAGCATATGAGGACACATACAAACTCAAGTTCCCTGAAGATGCCTTAAAGAATCTTGCCTCGCTCTCTGATGTGTGCACCATAAACTACATTTCCGGGAATGCCCAGAAGGCAATTCTCTATGCGAAACTCCCATTGCCCACTGACAAGAGCTTAAAGGATGAAGGGCAGGCACAAGGAGATTTTGACATCAAGGCGATGATCGAAAAAGAGTTTTTGCAGATAGAAAAAAACATGGCTGAAAGTGCTGATGACTTTGTGGAGGACGTAACGGTGCCGCCTCTGGTGATCCCTACCGAGGCCTCCCCTTCTGTGCTGGTGGTTGAGTTAAGCAACACAAATGATGTGGTTATCAGGCAAGTTGGCATTTCTAGTTGTTAAGATGTGGTGCAGTGTTGTTGCTTGGCCATCCTTTGTGTGGATGCTGTTGAGTGAAGAACGAATGCCTCCCTTAGGGGTTGTAGTGAATGCAGAAATATGCTAATATTTGTTAAATGCCCACAACATTCTTAGGAGAAAGGATGAGTAATAGTTTTTAAAGATTAGAATGATAATATGAACCTGTAAACACTACGTAATAAGCATCATGACAACTGTATCAAAAACATTAAATTTCTATCCAACCTGCAAACAGCAAGCCTTCTTCAAACCAGCAGTCCTGAAAAGTCAGGGTAGCTAACTTCACCATACATCTCAGAGTAGCTGCTGGGCCTAGAGGTGCCTACTGACTTGAGCCTTTAGATACCACTGAGTGGAACAAGTAACCTTCACTTAACTGGTTAATGAGAGCTATAATTTTTTATTATTTATATTTTGGTTTTTCGGGACAGGATTTCTCTGTAGCTTTGGAGCTTATTCTAGAACTAGCGCTTGTAGACCAAGACCAAACTAGCCTTGAACTCACAGAGATCTGCCTGCTCTGCCTCTTGAGTGCTGGGATTAAAGGCATGCGCTGCCACCGCCCAGCTGATAGCTAGAATGAAAACATCAGCTTGCTTCTGAATGCTTGTCTTAGACTTGGAGGAAAACTATGAAGTATCCAGAGTATGTAGGAAGATTGAAATTTGCTGCTTCCTGAAGTAGGAACCTATGTCTGTGTTGAGCTGGGGCTGGGTAGAGGGGAGAACACTGAAGCAAAACAGAATTCAGTCCCCTTCACTCCAAATGGCCCTCTGGTTTGGGCTTCCCAGGACCCATAACTGAGCTAGAAAAGCCCAGAGAAAGCCCACATCAGAGTCCTTCCAGAAGGAAGAGCTGGACAACATTAAAGCTCCAGGGCTTGAGCAGGCTGAGGCTAAAAAGGCGATGATACCTGGCTCCACTGCCGGGAAGGATCTTTAGGACTGCGGTTTCTATGGACTATTGGGTGCAGGTGAAGCTTCGTGCTGGTGGTATGCTGAGGTTGGTCTGTACTCCAGGCTCTGTTCCCTCCCTCAGGTAATTTGGAGACGGTGCACAAACCTGTACTTGCTCTTGCCCGCTCTCACCCAGCTGTAGTACCATCCCTTGTCCTCACCCATGAGTGGAGCCAGCCATCTCTACTGGCTGTTCTGGGAGCAGAGCAGCTCCAGCTCCAGCTCCACGACCCTGCCAGGACTTTGCACTGGGCAGACTCCCATCACCTCAGTTCAGGCCCTCAAGTAGGCACTCTTACCAAGTCCCAGGCTCCCAAGAGACGAGATCACAGTGGAAGACCACATTCAGCCTCTCCTTAACGCTCACTGCACTCAGTAAGTGTGAGTGATGGCGTCTGACAAAGGATCTAAGCAGTCCAGGGACGAAGACTACATGTAGAGATGTAGAGTTTCATCTTAAAATAGCCAGTGTCTCCAAAGGTGCAGTCTTTGCATTTTGAGTAAAACTTCTTTCTAGCATTCCCACTTCTCTCTAGAACAGGGAATGAGCCATCTTCTGTCCTGCTGCTAGTTACTAAGACCACAAGGAACAGGTTCTTAGGGTTTCCTCAAATCACCTGAGGCCCTGGGTAAAAACTGGAGCAATACAAGAAGCAGGGTTCTTGTGCCTCCCCCTCTCCTGAGCTGGGTAGCTTGGGTGCTCTTCCAGCTGGCAAATTTCATGTAGCTGAGATATTCTCACTTTATAAGCCAGACTTGATTTTCCAGATCTAGAATCCTGAAATGTGGCCCTTAAGAAAGGCAAGAAAACAGCCTTGTCTGCTCATGGCAGACAAGAAAAGAATGTGTTTTGAACACACTGGATCAAAGGACTGCAAGTCAGCATTAGAATTGTTTTTAAAAGGCTGGGGTGTGTTTGAAAATAGTACTGCTCAGGCTATACATTTCAGAGGCATCCAGCCAGAACGTGTCATCTCTGAGATACTAACACAACATTTTGTTGTAATTAACTCAGATTTTTTTTAAATAAGTTTTTTTTGGGGGCATTGTGTTGCTATGTTTGTCTGTCTTGAAGGGAGCCCAGAGATGGAACCCAGGGCTTGGCACAAGTTAGGGAATTTCTCTGCCACATAGAATCCCCAGATCTAATTTTGTTCTCTTTTGGTAGTTTCCCTGCTTTTCAAAGCGTTAGAATTCTGAGATGCAGCCTTGGCCAGGGTAAAACTATTTGCCAGATTCTTTTTGTAGTAGCCCATAGAGATCTCAGCAGCCTCAGTCAAACTCTGGAGGACTTATCTGGCCTCCATGGTGTCTCCCTGGGGCCTCCAATGCCTACATTTCACCTGGTCATTCTCAGGACTGTCAAACATTGCCACGTTAGGCTGTGATCTCCACAGCCTGCCTCCTGCACTTGGAGTATGTTCCCTAAGCACAGCTCCTCCCCCTGCTGGTGTGAGCAGCTGACACTGGGAGTGAGGATGGTTGCAGGGGAGCCAGGCTCCACTGTGGATCACTCACCCAGAGATCACTCTCTTGTTTACTCATCAATCCAGGTATGTAGGCAAAGACTACTCAGCTGCTCAGGAACTGATGGAGGATGAGATGAAGGAGTATTACAGTAAGAACCCCAAAGTCACACCAGTCCAGACCGTGCATGTGGGGCAGCTGCTGGCAGTCAACGCAGAGGAGGACGCCTGGTTACGCGCGCAGATCATCTCCACTGATGAGAACAAGATAAAGGCAAGCTCAGTTTTGTCTAGCATGAGGTAGATACGTTACCGGTTTTCAGATATGATTGCTGCTTCTCATTGTCCTTTCATATCCTGTGTGATTTTCAGTAGAAATTCGAAGATAATGTCTGTAGCAGCTGTCCGCATCTGCTTTTATGTCAGTGGTAGTCATGATCCCTCAGTTTCCTAAAGTCCTCTGATAGGGGGCAGCCCTCAGATCTAATCAGAAGGACATTTCCCCACCACAACTCCGAGGAGCTCTGTGAGCAGCTTCAAGCAGGTTTATCCTGGGGAAGCAGCCACTCCTCTTCCTCTCAGTGTCTTAGCCTGAACTGGGCTGCTCCAGGGTTACCCTTGGCATCAGCCTCCAGGACTTCTGGCAGCTCAGAGTGTTCAGGTGACACTGAGATCTGTGGCCACTTGATGGTGCCAGAGAGTCAGAAATGGAAGCACTGGGTGCTCGCTGCTGGCTGTCCTGTCTCAAGCTGAAATGTTTGTTCTGCTCTCCTAGAGTAAAGACCACAGGTGTGTGAGTCATATGGGCCCATCCAGGAACAAGTTTTTTGTGAATTGTGGTTGTCATATAAATATATGTTAGCAGCTGGACCTGGTGGTGCAGGTCTGTAATCCAACCACTTGGGAGGCAGAGGCAGGAGGAGCAGCCTGAGTGCTAACTTTGTAAGAGATGGTCTCAGTTACTAACTAAGCTAAAACACTTGCCTAGGAAACAACAGTGGGCCTCAAGTTAAGTCTCCCGTGTCCACAGAACAAACGAAAATCCACCACTACTGCCACCACCACTAAACTACAGTGCGGTGAATCCAGCTGCAGACAGACCCTGTGGAGACTCTGGAGGGCTCCTGCTGCAGTCTGCTGCTAGGCTAACAATATGGCCAGACTTTCTCTAGCATCCTCATCTTTCACACACTGAGTCCTAGCATCAGAGTATATGCCATAGGTCCAGGAAGAACAAATTAAGTTGCTGTTGTAGATTGCTTTGAATGAGAATGAAAGCTGCCTGAGTCTTGAGGCCTGCAAGAGGAAGTAGTAGTTAAGGGTGGGAAAGGTGAACTTGTGCACTGAGTGATGAACAGCTGACTCTTTGGACTCTGCCACAACCTGGGTCCAGGCAGCGGAGTCCAGTATCATTGCCTGAGAGGGAGGCTTTGTTCAGCAGCCAGGCATACTCAACCACACGGTCTAGAGTTAGAGGGCTCCTTGCTGCTTTTCTTCCTCACACTCTGCTTTGGAGGTATTTATCTTCATTTCCTGCTGGCACATGTACCCCATTTTCTTCAGAAGACACAGGCACCTGCCTGCTATTTTCTAGCCAACTTCTGTCTGCCTTTTGTTGCTTGCTTTGTATTTATTCTTAATAACTATCATGTGCTTTCATTAGGAAAGCATAATAAGTTTTCAACAGTCTCAGATTCTTAGTTATTCTAAACCCATGATAGTAAAACTTAGTTTCTAGTTACTAAGAAAAAAAAAGCTTTCATAGGTTGGAAGGCAGAGGCTAAATGAACGAGTCCCAGGCAAGGCAGGGCTACATAGCGAGACCTTATTTTAAAAACTAGAGTCTTTGTGGTCTTGAGGACTTTTCAGCAGAGTTGGTTGCGTGCTGTAAAGGTCATCTCTGTGCCACCGGTGTGTGTTGCAGTCACACTTCTGTGGCTGTGATGAAGTATCCGGACAAGAGACAACTCAGGAGGGTTTATTCATGATGCAGTCTTTCACTGCAAGAGAGTCAAGGCAGAAACAGAACAGTTAGTCCGTCTGCAGCAAGAGCAAGGAGAAATGAATGCATATATGCTTGGTGCTCAGTGCAGGGTCCAAAACCAGGGCATGGTGTTGCCCATTTTGAGCCCAGGTCTTCCTATATCAATTGAGGTAGTTTAAATAGTCCCCCAGACATTCTATAGGCCATCCTGATGTAGACTCACCGAGACACTTCCAGGTTATGTAAAGGTGACACGCTAACCATCACAGTGAGAAGAATGTACAGTTCCGGGCTCTGTCCGAGAGCTGGGCCTTTGCTAAGGTGTGTGAAGACATAATCTAGCTCTGTGCACCGTAAGAAAACACTAGGTTTTCCTTTAAAAAAAATAGAATTCTCTGTTGTCCAACCTGGCATCATTGTTGCCCCCAACAGAAATATGTCATCTCCTAGGAGCACAATGGTCCAGAGCAGGCTGTCAAAGTGCTGCTTTGGGATTCTAGAATGTGGCCAGTATTACAGGGCTGATGGCTTCTCTGGAAATAGCTATTGCCCCTGAGAATGGGAAAGACTTGTGGTGGGAAGGACAAGATGATACAGCACTGGATGAAGATGGGGAGAAGCCAGACAGTAGCATTGATGGCCTTGGTGAGGCCTCAGAGTCTGCTCTGCCTTGGCCTTGTTCTTCTGTTGACTAAGGGGTAAGGTGGCAGACAGTGGCCTGGAACATGGGACCCTGAGGCCAGCCTGTTGTCATCTTCTGGGGTGCCTTTCCTTTGGCTTTGAGGAGACAGCTAAAGGTACCACTTGCTGATTTTGGAATAAATTAAATCCAGTTAAATATATTACAGTTTTTAATAAGGATGAAGACTTTGGTCATAGACGTGACTGGCTTTGCTTTGTTCCCTAGGTGTGCTATGTTGACTATGGCTTTTGTGAAAATATTGAGAAGAGTAAAGCATACAGACTGAACCCACGCTTCTGCTCCCTGTCCTTCCAAGCTACGAAGTGCAAACTAGCAGGTAAGTGGGCTTCTTAGAAAACCCTGTTACCAGTCTAGCCCTTCAGCTTGGAAATTCTCACGACATAGCCCAGACTGGCCTTGAACTTAAACTCCTCCCACCTCATCTCCTCAGTGCCTGCTTTATAGATGTGACCTACAACTCCCAGCTCATAACATGTTTTTCTTAAAAGGTTGAGTGAATGAGCTCGTATGTAAGATGTTCTGTCTAACCTGTCTAATGTAGTAATGATGCAGATGGGAGTGGATTTTTTCTGTTAGATATATCTGTTGTGTAGAACATATCTCATTGCATTTTATTATAAAAAGTTCATCTAGACATTTGAAAGGGTTTATACTTGTTTTGTCTTAGTTAAAGCCCATACAATCCTGTATCATGGGACTCGCTCAGTCACTCCCCATCAGCCCTCCCATAGAGGTGGACTGTGGAGAGGCTCTCTGCTAGCAAACCGTTGTGCACCTAGGTGATCTGACTGGGTTGTGTGCTGGTTCTCACACACTTCCTCTTTACAGAGCATAGGAATATGCACGTGTGGATGGCACTAGGAATAAGGCATGGAAGGCACAGTAAGATTAATGATATTAGGCCTTGTAGCAAGGAGGCTTGCACTTCTAAAAGGTATCATAACTCTTTTTTTCTAAATTTTCTCTTTCTCTCTCTCTCTTCCTTTCCCCCTCTCTCTCCCTGTGAGTGTATGTAAAGGCACACATACATAAAATGTCTGTATTCCCCATGTATACAAGTGGCTGTGCAGGCCAGAGGCATTAGCTTCTCTGTACTTGGAGTTACCAGCAATTGTGAGCCCCCCGGTGTAGATGCTGGGACCTGAACTCGGGTCCCCTGGAAGGATGGGAGCTCTGTTAACCACTGAGCCATCTCTCATAGTTCTTACATGAAAATGAGCCCTCTACAGAAATACCTCACACTTGTGATATCAACATTTCAGAGTCTAAGACCTCAAGTTGGAAGTCATCCCAGACTGCATAGTCAGTTCCAGACCAGTGTGGACCTACAGAGTGAGTCCCTATCTGAAAAAAGAAGAAAGGGTGGAGGGGCAGTCTCCCCACAACAAGGATGATCCTTATGTCTCTGAAGGGCCTGAGTCTGAGGATAAGGCCAGTGAGCTTTGAAGAGCTGATCAAAAACTGTGAAATTGGTTTTGGTCTGGAAAGGGTGCATTGCAAGCGCAGGCCGAGAGTCTGGATGCTGACTGAAAGGGTGAGGAGAGTTCCAGCACTAGGAGTCCTGAGAGTGGGAAGAGCAGGAGTCTGCCTTGTAGCTCAGTCAAAGAGAAAAGTAGAGAAAGAGGCCCTGACTATAGGAAATGGGGTGCTTGTTTTAGGTTAGTTTAGTTGCCATGTATGCATTATATTGGATTTCAGTTGTCAAAGAACTGAAAGAGTAGTTAGTGACATTGCACCTGATGCCTGTGCTGGATGGAACATCAATTTCCTTTGATGAATCAGAGGACTCTGTGGAGTCCTCAGAGTGAGAGAGGAAAGGGGGAGGAAAGGGAATATTTCGGTTTTCAGTAATACATGTTAATTTTATAAGGAAAGTCGCTGTGCAGGTTTAACTGAAAATGGAAGACTGCCCTGCCTCGGCTTGATATACCACGCTTGTGTAAGCCCATGGGAGGCTTGTTCCTTCTGAATGAAGATGGAGGAGTGGATGGGGGAGGTGTTAGATGCAAAAGGGGAGGGGACTGGAAGAGAAGAGGGAGGGGAGCCTGGTTGGTATGTGAAATAAATGGAAAAAATGTTATTTAAATACAAAATAAATAAATTAAAATTCCAGAAACATAAAGAAGAACAAAGTATGATTGACAGGTTCTTGTTCGTGTTAGTCTCTTGTTTTACATACACATTTACATATGACTTGAAGGCTGCTCCTTCTGTGATAAAGCTCTGCTAGGTCATCAGTCTCCTTATATTAAGAGTACCTGCTCTAATGTGTCTCTTAAAGAGGTGCGCCCTTTATCTACAGATGTGTAAGGTAAAGAAGACTGGGAAATGAAGCTGCCATCGGAAAATCAACGAGTGGTCGAAATAGGCACTGAGGCTGTCTGTCCATGACGCTTCTGTGACTAAGTAGAAATGAAAGCAGTTGCTGTTTTCCAGGGTTGGAGATTCTGAATGATGACCCTGACCTTGTGAAGGTGGTGGAATCATTAACGTGTGGGAAGATCTTCGCCGTGGAGATACTCGACAAGTCAGACATCCCCCTGGTGGTTCTGTATGACACCTCAGGAGAAGACGATATCAATATCAACGCCACCTGCCTCAAGGCCATCTGCGACAAATCTCTAGAAGTTCATCTCCAGGTACCACTGTGGTGGTCACTGTTCAGTGTGAAGTATGTGGGGGTAGGGTGGGAGTCCAGGAGAGCGGCAAGAGGAAGTCTGTTTCAGCACGAGGCAGTAGCCAGTGTTGGTTCAAACCTTGAGAATCTGTTTATTTTAGGTACATTTAAACACATCACAATTTAGAAAAAAAGTTTCCTAGTGACAGTTAACTCAGTCCCATGTGCACAACAAAGCTTACCACATAACTGCATTGAAACCCTTGTAAAGAACAAGTAGCATCGTCCGTAAAGATAGGTTCTATAGATTAACTGAGAAGGCAGGCTCAAAGTAAACAGTGCTCATGATGAGAGTCTGGGGGAGGATAACTCTGTCGACTGGTGGAGAGAAATAGGCTCAAGGTAAGGGTCTGGGGGAGCCAGTGTGGTCCTGCCTTATGGATAACACAGCGGTTACCGGGCTATTTATCAGTCTTCTTCCATTTCCAACCTTCTGGGCAGAAAACAGGTTATACATCTCTTACTTTTAAAGAGACAACCCTGCATTCTTAACATTCCTGGTTTCCCTAGTGGTTATCTGTGAGCACAGGCCCTACATGCCTCCTACAAAAGTAAGTCATCAGGGTCTGGGGATATTGTGGAGCAGGGAAGTGCTTACCATACAAGCAGGAGGACCTGAATTCCATCCTAGCCTGTACATAGTACAAAACAACAACAAAAACCCTGCTGCTATGGCAGGTATCTATATTCCCAGCTCTCGGAAACAAAGGCAAGGTGATGCTGGGATTCAGCGGGCAAGTCATCCATTCAGCGAGAGCCCTTGTCTCAAAAGATGAGATAGGAAATGTTGAGGAAAATACTTGGCATCGACCTCTGGTTTACATATTAATACATACATACAAACACATATGTTTGCACACACACATGCACTTAAGAAAAAGGAAAAAAGAGTGAGGGAGAAGAGAAGAAAATCATCAGAAAAGAAAAAGATTTTAGGCAAATAACTGATACCACATAACTCAAAAAATGAGGGAGGAAGAAGGGGAAATGACATCACCTTACTAGGGAAAAAGCAAGCAAGGGGAGTAAATGGACAATGACAGACAAGACCTAGTAATTATTTCTTATGGATTAGATTTTTTTTTATTTTACAGTTTCTTCAGTAGAAATAATTTTATATGGAATTTTCCTATAAAGATTAAAAAGCATGAGGAAGAAGTCAATCCATGAAAATATTTATTGTTAGCCTGAACATTTTTTAAATCTGTAGTGCTCCAATTGAACAAACTAATAAGTTATAGAATATTCAACTGAAAGAATCGGGTGGGTACTAAAGAACATTTTAAAGACTTAATACAAAAATGTTTAGGCTTTTAACAAAATAGGACTATGAATTGTTGTTATATATATGTTGTGATTTGGCCACAAAAATGGCCAAGATTAAATCTTTATGTTGATCATAATTTTTGAAAATGATTAAAATTCATGTACCCCATTGTAAGGGCTAGTTTTATGTCAGTTTGGCATAGGCTAGTACGTTTTGAGAAGAGGGACTCTCAATTGAGAAAATGCCCCCATCTCATTATCCTGCAAGGGTATTTTCTTGCTTGACGATGTGACAGAGCCGAGCCGAGCTCACTGTGGGTAGCACCACCCTTGGGTAGGTTTTCCTGGGGTGTATAAGAAACCTGCCTGAGTAAAGCCATGAAGAACAAGGTTATACGCAGCATTCCTCCATGACTTCTGCTTCAGTTCCTGCCTTTAGTTCCTTCCCTGACTTCTCTCAATGATGAGCAATAATCCTGAAGGTGAAGTAACCTTTTCCTCCCCAAGTTGCTTTGGTCATAGTGTTTATCACATCAGCAGAAACCTTACAGATAAAGCAGGCTGGTAATGGAATGGATTTTTTGAGATTTGAAAACAGGAACAATCTGTGTCATCATTTGTGAGCTTGTGGCCCAAGAAAAGTCCCCTGACAAAAACCCTTCTGTTCATCTTGTAAAAGTATGATTTTAGAATACTTTTTATTCTTGAGAGACAATAAGCCAGTTAATAACACATTCAGCCTTCAGGATGATAGGCTGTTTAGGGAATGTCTCTTTTGTGCCTGACACAAATGACACTTATATCATGTAAGTTACTAAATTTCCTTCTGCCCGGATGTCTTTTAATTTAGAGAATTTTAAAATGTGGCATTAGTTAATTTTCTTGTTACTGTGTCCCAACATCTGGCAGAAGCAACTGAAGGGAAGAAGGATTTATAGGCTCGTTCTGTGAGGGGATACGGCCCAAAATGGCAGGGAAGCTGTCACTGTGGGCAGGTGCGGCACCCCTCACATACTTCTGCAGCCAGGAAACAGGTAGAAATGATGGCCTGTTGGGGCTCAGCTCACTTTCTCCTCTTACTCAGGAATCCAGCCTGTGGGATGATGCCACCCACATTAAGGTAGGTACTCATTAAACCTTTCTAGAAACACCTCATACTTGCTTCAAAGGTATTGCTGCTCTCAGAGTTGTCAAGTTGACTGTATATATTAACCATCACCAGTATGTAAATGGAATGGGCTGTTCAGGTAACTGTATAAAGAGGTAAAGGCAAGCTTATGTTCTCAGACAGTCTGTGTTTGCTTGTTCCAGGTGGATGCCATGTACACAAATGTCAAAGTGACTAACATTTGCTCCGACGGAACACTCTACTGCCAGGTGCCATGCAAGGGTCTGAACAAACTCAATGACCTTCTGCATAAGACGGAGGACTACTTCCACTGCAAGGTATGGTGGAGCACCATCTCCCGAGATCAGCCGCAGACTATAAGCAGGGCTCAGAGTGCATTAGGTTAAGTAACTGTTAGTAATTAGAGGTTGATGTTTCAAATGGTGGGTAGAAAACCCGACAGAATCCCTCTCCTGCTTTATGAAATGAAGGTGCAGCAGTGTGTTCCAGTGAACCGTCACAGAGGTAGTCACAGTGCTGCCTAGTACAGTGCCTGCAGTGGGATTGTGGTTTACTTAGGGCAGGCAGCTGATGCACCCTGAGCACAGCTTGACTGTGACTGCCCACAGGAGCCGGCTTGTCAGGCATCCCCTCAAGCTCTCTGCTGAGGAGAGACGGCCCATAAATGTGGTTCTGCGGACCAGTTCTCCTTCCTTTCATTCTGAATCAGGACATGCAGAGGTTTTGAGTCACTAATATGATTTCCTTACCTCTGTCACAATGTAATTATTATCCAGAATTTGTTGTGGTTTGCAGATAACCAAACTCCTGCTTCAGCCCTGATCTCTCACCCCTGGAAGGGGGAACCCTTCCCTCTTCCACAAAGGATGGCTAGCACCCCAAGTTACTCTGTTTAGCTTTATAATATTTTGGCTAGTTTGGCTACTCCCCTCCCTTAGGAAAGGGCAGTGGTTCTCAACCTTCCTAATGCTGTGACCCTTTAATACAGTTGTCCTCATGTTGTGGTGACCCCTCAACCATAAAATTACTTTTTTGCTGCTTCATATCTGTAATTTTGCTAGCTATGAATTGTAATGTAAACATCTGATATGTGACCTCCATGGGGTTGCCACCCATGGGTTGAGAACTGCTGGGGTAGAGACAGTTGTCAGTTTTCTGCATTCCTTTTTTAGTTAAGTCCATAGAATATGTAGTCTACAGTATGCATTCAGTCAATTTAACTTTTACTCATGGTGTCTGGAGTAGAGACATCAAATATATAGCTTTACTCCTTTATGTTGGAGATGTCATTTTATATATTTTATTGTTTATAAATTATATATTATACTATATATATCGTGAGGATTCGTTTGTCCTAATAACCAACCCCGGATGCTGTAGAGCACTCCACATTTCCTAGTGCTTTGCCGCCCAAGGGGAGTCCTTGCCTACAGAGACTAGCAGCAGTCACCAGAACAGCAAGCCTGGGAAGGAAGGCCCTGAGTGCAGGCTGGGCAGAAGAGGGGCTGACGAGAACCGCCGTTTGTTAGCATCTCACAGGCACTGGTGTCTGTGCTGATAACACTTCTTGGTTTGGAATGAAAACGATGAAAAGCAGTAACATTAGGTTAAATGTTAAGGCAGAGAGAGGAGGCCTTCATGGCTGACCCGGCCTCCTTACTCCATCCATCGGCTTCAGCAGCCCTGTCCCTGTGTAGCTAGTGGAGCCAGAGCCCACATGAACCCCGTGAGCAAACTGGCACTAGCAAGCCTGACAGAGCGGAGGGCGGAGTCTGTAGCTCGGTGGTAAACTTGTCTGCTGCAGCTGTTTCTGGGGAGGAAAGGAAGCCCACCCACCTGTAGGTAAACAACCCATGCCTCCACGTGCTCCCAGTGCTGCAGCCATGTTTGCTGAGAGTAAGAGCTGTTTCTTGCTTTTCTGTCTCATAGCACATGACCTCTGAGTACTTCATCTCGCTACCCTTCTGTGGGAAGATCTGCCTCTTTCATTGCAAAGGAAAATGGTTACGAGTGGAGGTAAAATCAGTCCCTTGACTTGTAAAGATTATTGTTAAGTGTTTCACATATACGAACAGATTTTCTCAATAGTAAAATAAACATGTTTGGATTCATCACCAGTTTCTGACAGCCAAGATGGCCATATGGTTTGAGCTCCTAGTCTCATCCTCTTGCCTCTGCTCTGAGGAAGCCAGCAGCTGATTTTTTTAAATGTTTTTAGTATATGTATAGCTGTACACATAGCTTTGCTTTGTATTACATATACAATAGAATATATGTACTAGAACTATAAAGATGAGTATATATTTAGAATATGCGTATTAAAAATAAGATTAAAGAGATGGCTTAGTCAATAAAGTACAAGCATGCAGACCCGAATTTGGGTCCCCAACACCCAAATAAAGAGCCAGGCACAGTAGCAGGTGCCTGTAACACCAGCTCTGGGAAGGTAGGGAAACCCTGGGGCGGCCTTGCTAAATTGATGAGCTTGAATTAGTGAGCTGTGAATTCGTTGGAAAAATCTTGTTTAAAAAATAAGATAGTGATTGAAGAATATTCATATCAGCCTTTGGTCTCAACATGCATGTGTGCACGTTGTGCTCTCATACATGTGTGTGCACGCGCGCGCACACACAAATGGTTAAATGAGCATCTTTAAATTTTATGGAAATAGTGTCAAAGCATTAATCTTCCGAAGCATGCTTTTCACTCCTCGTGAGACAGCTCTGTTGCAGTAGTCTGTTTCCATGCTGTGTGATGCAGCAAGGTAAACAGCCCAGCACTGTTACACAGCTATCCACGTGAATGTTTGTGGGGTCTGTTGCTACTGTGCATCTTCCTGTGTGCCATACTCCTGAGAATCACAAGGAAAGCAAACCTAGAAGATGAGAACGAGCAGCGAATTGCTTTCTGAAATATGTAAGCAGTGCTTCAGCAGATTAACTGTACTGACCCTGCCTTTTAGTAGGGCTCAGCCATCTCTAGCCTAATAAAAGCACAGTGCTTGGATGTGACGGTGTTCCCTGAAGGCTGAGATCCAGGGTATATGACGATAGGTCACGTGTCACATGCTCAGCATGGTATTATGGAGCTCTTAAAGCTTTGTTGTTTAGTTGATAATATGTAAGTGTGCAGATCTGTTTTTAATTTAAAACATAATTCGCCGGGCAGTGGTGGAGCACACCTTTAATCCCAGCACTCAGGAGGCAGAGGCTGGTGGATCTCTGTGAGTTCGAGGCCAATCTGGTCTACAAGAGCTAGTTCCAGGACAGGATCCAAAGCTACAGAGAAACCCTGTCTCAAAGAGGCCCTACTTACCCTGTCAGCACCTTGTTTGTATAACCAGTCTTTGATTCCCAAACCAGGAAGTCAACATTAATACAAGTAACTAGTGTGCAGTATTTTGTCGTTTCTCACATTGTGACATCATGTCCTTTGCTGCCCTAGGATCCAGTCTGGATGCCCCATTAGGTATACCTGTCATGCTTCTCTAAGTCCTCCAGCATGCTGCTAGTTGGTCTTCATTTTTATGACTCTAAAGAGTAGTGTCATTTTGTAAATTTTCTTTCAATTTGAGTGTATTTGTTAAATTTCTGCTATGTTGGACAGAAGTGTTTCTCAGTCTGTGTACAAATACTTAGCAATAAAATATATTATACATTTATTCTATAAAATTAAGTGATGCCTTTGTTCTTGATAGTTATACAAGAATTGCTGGGCTCTATGTAGTTTTCCTTATTGCTGAGCATGAATTTGGACTTTATCTTATCCCTCTGACTTTTTGAGCTTCAGATTTTTTTCAACAATGATTAAAAATGATTAGATTTATAATGAAACTGTGAAGTATGGTATGATTTCAAAACATTTTCCCTCTTCAGGTAAAATTCCATCTTGAATTACTGATGTTTTCATTTTCTTATTAGGATAGAAGAATTTTCCTACATGTTTTAATATTTTAAAAATAGCATTGTCTCATTAGCAGTATTAAAGAATTAGAGAAATGGTAGACACTGGTGTTCTTACAGTGGTTGCTGTTCAGTACTGTTCTCGGTTGACTGACTTAGAAAGGCTCCATTCTGTAGTCTTGAATATTTGATGAATACTTTTAAACAGGAGAAACTGATAGTTTGGGTGTTCTGGACCTGCAGCGCTGTATGGGATGTGGTGGTGGCAGTGTGTCCGTCTCCCCACTGTGACCATGAGTTAGCCAGTGCTCATCTCATTGCAGATCACAAACGTGCACAGCAGCCGGGCACTCGACGTTCAGTTTCTGGACTCTGGCAATGCGACATCAGTGAAAGTATCGGAGCTCAGAGAAATCCCCCCTCGGTTCCTGCAGGAAATGCTTGCCATACCCCCTCAGGTATGACCTGCCTCAGCCTGGAGGTCTTCAGAAGAGCTTCCTGCCTGTTGATCCACTGTGCCAGTCCCGATCATGCTCATGAGCAGAGTCTCAGTGTGGAAGAGGATTAGACAGTGTGAATGTTTACTGATCTTCAGGTGTGAATTTGGCTGACTTAAGAGAAGTCTGCTCACATTTACAGACCACTGTTTCGTAAACACTTGTTTTCAAGAGTGCCAAGTCAATAGGCTGTTGCCCAAGTAGAGGTTTTATTGTAATAATCACATTCCAGTACTGACATCTAGCTAGCAAGCTTCCACATGCTGCCAGAGTGGTATATTGGTTCTCCATTCTTTTGGAAATGTGTTTATATATACTCATTTTCCTGTAAGACTTTCTCCCATATGAGAAAGGGGAGTGATAACATCACCCATAGCCTGTCCTCTTAGGGAGTATTCAGGTGACAGTTGTGAATCACTATAGACCTTGCTATGTTTAAGCAGCTATGACAACCATGAGAGGAAATAAAGGATTTTTTTACAGGAATATAATATATATTCTATTAATTAAATATTATATTCTATTAAATATTTATATATAAGTAATTAGTATGTGATACATAAATGATATAATTATTGTGTTCTATTAAATATTAATGGTCATAGTCTATTAAATACTTAATATTCTGTTAAAATATAAATAAGCTGATTATATATTGCATATTCTATGAAATGTTTATATATAAATTATCTAAAAATACATAAATACTATGTAAATAAAGTGATTGAATAATTATGTTAAATACTCATTTGCATTAGGCATGATGAATATGCTTCTATAATCCCAGCACTAGGGAGGTAGAGGCAAAAGGATCAAGAGTTCATGGTCATACTTGGCCACGCAGTTAGTTTAAGGTTATCCTGGATTCCATGAGATCTGGTCTCAGAAAACAGCAAACAAAATGGATGACATAATGCTCCTCTACTGTTTCCTCGACGGCACCTTCACCTTCAGAACTAGCATAGACAGCACGGTTTGCTGTGACTAGCATGGCTTTTAGCATTTCTCGAGCCTCCATTGCTTCTTCTGACAGGCAGTTCTAGAGACGAAGGCAGGCACAGTGCTGGAGTCCACAGCCCTTTGAGAGCTGCTGTTGCCGTGACACAGCTCTGGCCTCCGTGTCTCCTCATGGCTATGTCCACCTAGGGCCAAATCGTAGTGACAAGGTGCCCTGGCTGGAGAGAGGGGCTTTGGGCCTCCAGCTGCCTTTCTGAAAGTCCCATTGTACTCCCTTCTTTATGCTGCAGTGTTGTGTGTAACAGGCATTAAACACCTTTTTATTTCTGTTAATCTTCGCCAGATTCCTTATTTGATAAGTGTGATGACTACTCATTGCAGGTCCCTTAAGGCCAGCTTGCCCAGCCTCTAGTTAGCATCTATCTCCCCAAGATGTCTAAGTCACAGAAGCAAATCCAAAAGGTTGTATTCAGTTCTCAATTTTAATGTATTTTAAGCTTGAATAGAGCCGGGTGTTGGTGGCGCATGCCTTTAATCCCAGGCAGAGGCAGGCGGATCTCAAGTTTGAATCTTGCGTTTGAGTCCAGCCTGGGCTACAAGAGCTAGTTCCAGGACAGGCTCCAAAACTACAAAGAAACCCTGTCTCAAAAACAAAACAAAAAAATTAAACTTAAATAGATTGCCAGGATTTTAAAAAATACTATTTTTCTCTCAGTAAAGTGTTTATTTCTAGCATCTGTTTTAGTCATTTAGAAAATCTGATCTATTATGTGCCCTCTTTTGGTGGCAGAGCTGCTGAGCATTCTGTGGCCTTTCCTGCCAACAGAACCTATATTTACCTGTGCACCAGCCCATCAGGCTGCCTCCCTCCCTCCTGCCTCCGCCCACAGGCCCTGCAGAGTGCTCTCTCCACTCTGAATGGCCTGCTTATCACCTGCAGCTTTTCCAGGACAGAGGCTTTGAGCCTGGGGGAGGGTGTGCATGATGGGGTGGGGCACTCAGAGAGAACAAGAGGAATCTGAGGAAGGGTGTGGGATAGCTTTCATGCCTGTCACAAGATTTTCTCCCGTGTGGCTGAGGGACTCTCCCTCCTTGTGGCCTTGTGCAGTAACACGGGAAGCCAGGGAGCACCAGGGGGACTGAGGCATTTGAGTACCTGCAGATTTAGGTATCTACCCTCTCTTATCCTTGTCTCGCCTCCAGCAGGAGGTGCACAGCAGCCATGGGTATCTCAAGAGATGCTAAATGAAGTAGATAAGCTTCCTTTGAGATTCCTGCAGTGAAACCAGGTGGTTGCAAGTGTCCCATCTGTTTGACTCTATGACCTACAGGCTGCTCTATTCAGCTGTTTAATCATCTATAAAATGGAGCACAGAATATGGTAGACCAGAAGGATGATGGGATGACAAGCCTCCTGGCCCCTGGGTGGATTAAAAAAAAATTAAAAAAAACAGTAGCAACATAAATAGGCGGCATAGCAGACAGTCAGACCAAGACTGGGACTGCTGTTGTCTGCCCAGCATCTGGCTTTAGGGAGACAGATGCTACCTGTAACACCTGTTTTAAGATGGTGTGCTTGCTCCACACCACTTTGTATTTCATTTTGTTTTCAGGCTATAAAGTGCTGCCTGGCTGATCTTCCGCAGTCCATTGGCATGTGGACACCAGATGCTGTTCTTTGGTTAAGAGATTCTGTTTTGAATTGCTCGGACTGTAGCATTAAGGTTAGTTATCTTACGGGTTCTGGGATGTCTGGGAAGAGCCAGAGCTCAGGGTTTGCACCTCACTGTTGTAAATGGACACCTTCACACCATACTTTTTTTTTCAAAGAGATGATTTATACATGTAGCTGTAAGATATTTAATGACTAATTTCTATTTAAAGAGTTACCCCCATGTCCTGTATTTCTTGCTCCCTTTCTCCTTTTATTAATAAGGTAGCAGAGGTACTTGGTTCTCTACTACAGTTTTGCTAAGTGAAAAATCATTAAATTGACTCCAACTTTGTGATCATATCTCTGGAAAAATGTTTATGACAATAAATATACTCTCTTAGCCGGGCGGTGGTGGTGCACGCCTTTAATCCCAGCACTCGGGAGGCAGAGGCAGGCGGATCTCTGTGAGTTCGAGACCAGCCTGGTCTACAAGAGCTAGTTCCAGGACAGGCTCCAAAGCCACAGAGAAACCATGTCTCGAAAAAACCAAAATAAATAAATAAATAAATAAATAAACAAACAAACAAACTCTCTTTCCCTAAAGCAGAGTGGATTGTGAGCAGATCATCCAGTGCTAACCCTGGGGATTGTGGACAGGTCATCCACTGCTAACCCTGGGGATTGTGGACAGGTCATCAGTAGCTTCCACAAGATCTCAGTCATTTCTCCCAGCTCTGTCCTTCTGTCCTGTGCCTGTGGGGTCTAGGCTGCTGCTGTGTAGCATATGCATTGCATGCTCCACACTGCGTGATTATGCCTTGTTTATGGTCTTCACTATTACATAATAGTGTTTTCTCACCTACTCAGAAAGACCAAGAGTTGGGGACACAATAAAACTACTACTTGTTTTTCCTTTAGAGGTAGTCTCTTGCTTTGTAGCCCTGGCTGGACTGGAACTTGCAAGAATCCTCTTGCCTACGCTCTGAAGTGCTACTATGATTGGCTGATGTCATCACTCTTAGCTCTAAAAGTATTTTGTAATGGTTAATTTTAATGGTACTTCTGTATCATAAATACCAAAATGATTTACAGTCAATATTTCAGTAGACATTAAGGATAGAATTAAATAGATGCATCTCACTGAGAGAACACACTTCAAAGTCAACTGTCCTAGATGGGTGGGTGCCTTCTTGGCTTCTACCCCTCTTCCTGTGTGTGTCCCTGTCTTCTATTTTGTGTCCTCTTTGATAGATGATAGAGGTAGGCTGAAGTGTCTCATTTTTGTCCTTTTAAGACATGGAGCTGGTGAGAATCACTAAGTCGCCCAGACTCTGAGACACCCATGGTGCTGTCCTAATGGCCGCTGCATGGTATTCCCATGTGGACACGCCCTGGCAGAAGGGATGCATGGGAAGTCAGAAGGTCTCCCCTTTGGTGGACTTGTCCTTCTCTTCTCCCCTATACCCCGACTCTTCAGTGTAACTGGGGAGGGAAGATGCAGACTAGGACTAAACAAAGAAGTAGGACCTGAGGGCCCAGGTAATGCCATCCTGGAGTCCTCTGCTGGCTTAAAGTGGGCTCCTGCTGGATCTTTTGCTATTGTCCTGACTCTTAACGCTGAAGATGGCTAGCAAGTGCATGGAAGCTTAGGGTATTCGTTCAGCTCTAGATTTTGGAATGTCATTAATTTAAAGATTTAATCATGCTACATTGTACCTCTTCTCCCCCTCAGTGGCAGCAGCCACTTCTTACATTACGGGATTATTTTTCAGTTGTTATTTCCATAAGATTTCCTGGTGTCTTAGAGATGTTTTGCCTCAGTACCTATTAGACTGTGAGAGGTCATTCATCTTACCATAAATTACTGCTTTATAAAATACTCTGCTTTGATATTTAAGATTAACATTATAACTGCTTCTCAGAATTTAGTGTCAGCATGGATTTTCTAAATTTCTTTTTACATCTTCCAAAGGTTACAAAAGTGGATGAAACCAAGGGGGTTGCATATGTGTACTTATTTACTCCTAAGAACTTCCCTGATCCTCACCGCAGCATTAACCGGCAGATCACAAACGCAGACCTGTGGAAGCACCAGAAAGATGTCTTTCTGAGTGCCGTGTCTGGTGCAGTCAGCTCGCCTGGCAGCAGGAACGGCAGTACGCCTGCACCGGGCAGCCCTGGAGAGGGTCTCAGAAAGAGCCACCCAGAGGTCATCAGGAAGCCTCTGCTGGACCACACCAGCGCGTTCTCCTTGGAGGAACTGCCCCCTCCAGTCCACTTGTCCAAGTCAGGGGAGCACATGGATGTGTATGTGCCCGTGGCCTGTCACCCAGGCCATTTTGTCATCCAGCCTTGGCAGGAGATCCACAAGCTGGAGGTGTTGATGGAAGAGATGATCCTGTACTACAGCGTGTCTGAGGAGCGCCATATAGCGGTGGAGAGAGACCAGGTGTACGCTGCCAAAGTGGAGAATAAGTAGGTCCTGGGCGGGGCCTCGTTCCTCGGCTAAGAGTATATAGATCGGTCACGAGGGTCCTGAGTTCCCCAGGATACCTGGCCCTCACAAATGAGAATTTTGAGTGAAATATGGATTTGATGAGTTGTGCACATTTTTCATGTTTAAAATGATAACATTTATATAAAACTCTAGTTTTCTGTTAGGAGTTTTATGCATAAAATGAAGTCTTAGGTGCTTACCCTGTTCTATCAGAGAAAATGTTTTTATTCAGAAAGTAATTCTTGCTTTCATTTAATGACTTTTTTAAAATTAAATGTTTATTGTGGAAAAGTTAGAGAACAAAAACCTTAAGAAACTGAAACCAGCTTTCCAGACACTATTTGTTAAGCCACTTCTGTAATTGTTCCAGTTTTGTCCATGGATTTGTATCACTGATAATGTGTTACAGTACTGTGCTTGCTTTTTCAAAACTAATATTCTGTACTAAGCATTTCTCAGAAACAGCAATGGCTGAGTGATAATCTGTCTCATGGGAAAGCATACCTAGCGTTCTCTTTAGTTCAGTAGGTTCCCAGATCTATGTGTGTTACAAATGATAATAGGTATTATTATAAATAATAAACCATTGTTTCCACCTCTGATTATTTAGTAAGAGTCTTTGGGAAGAAACTGACTAGTTGAAAGATGCCCAGGTGCCCAGCATATGCAGTCTTTTGCTTCCTGGCACTTGTGGCACCTTCTTAATGATGTCACGTATTGTTTGTTTCACTGCCCCGGGCATGGGGTCGTGTTTGGATCCACACCTCCTTCCCCCAGACCCATCAGGGTGTGCTGGGTCTGCTCCAGTGGAGCACAAGCTCCCCACTCCACACTCATGCCGTGGAGTCTTAGGAAACAAAGAGCTGCCTTAGGGAGACAAGCTTCTTAATGCTGAATGCTGAACACAAGTGTCTCTCTCTCTCTCTCTCTCTCTCTCTGTCTCTCTCTCTCTCTCTCTCTGTCACACACACCTTTAAAAGATCAAACTGCTAAATTTTTACACAAAATAATTTTTTATTTAAGGTAGTAAACATAGGCATATAGAAAATGTCATTTTTAGGGAGAAAAAAACAAATTTGACTCTGAAATGTGAGAAAGAGTAATGGTGTTCACTTTGAAAATTACGAGCCTGCATCCTCCTTAGATGTCCTTTTTACCATGTCACTTTGTAAGCTTGACCGGATTTGACTCAGTTCTTATACCTCCATCTCAGCAAGGAGTCCTTACAGGATAATTTATAGTCAAAACTGCCCTTGTGTTAGCTGTTGTGGGGGAGGGGGGATGATTAGTGTTGGGAAGGCCTGCTACAGAGAGGGAATTACCTCCTCACTTGCCCCCAGCTGTGCCTGTTGGCAACTCTGTCCCAGGACTTGTGGTCTTTAGCCAGCTAATTGTTCAGGGATAATAGATATTTTATATTAAGAATATATCAATCCGTTTTTTTAAGTATCATGAGTTAATCAGTGTTAAGTGTTTAAAGCTTCTAAAGACTGGGGACTACTGAATCTTATTCCCAGCTATAAACTAACACATAGGAATTTGACACTTTTTAAAAATTGTTGTGGTCTCCAAATCTCTTAAAGAGAAGCACCTGGAAATAACATTAAAAGCCCTGATTCTCCTTTCTCACCCAGCCTGAGTTTAAACCTGGGGGAAAAGCCCAGCATCTGTGTTTTTAACACTCTGGGGCATGTTTGCTCTGAAATTGATGTCTAGTCCAAACCAAGCTTTTGTGTAAGCTCCTGGCTTCAGAGTTCAGCTCCTCAGAAACACCCACTTCCTGTCTGAGCTTTTTCCTGCTCTGTGCTCAGTGGACTGGGAACACGGGCCACCATCGCTTGTCCCCTGTAACCTAAAGATGATGCTGTTGGTGGGAACCACGTGTATTTATTGTACCCCTTCTGTCTCTTACACAAAGGCTACCTGGCATTACCACCAGGAAGTGCCCCCTCCAGTCAGCCCTGCAGTTTCCCTTAGCTTATCTTCAGATGGTTGCTGCCACCTGCTAAGTGTCTGTTGTAATGCCAAGTATTGAGCTAGATGCTTCTAATCGAAAGTGAAATAAAATAAAATGTTATACATGAGTAACCGAGGCTCAGGCAGGAGTGACACCACATCAGGACAATGGGCCAGGGGTTTCCCATTCAAGTGCTTGGCTTCCCAACCCCAGGTACTTATTACAAATCCTTTCTGTGTCCCAGCTATGGAGGCTCGAGCAGTCTTGCCTTCTACATCTTGAGTCTGCCCCAAACTGTCTTCGTCGTAGGCTACCAGCTGTTGTTTTCACCTTAGGGCTGCTGTAAGCTTCTGGCTGATACACTTGTTGCAGAGAATGCCTGGTCCTGCCACCAGAGGGCCAGTCCAGTAGGCCATTCAGTCGCTAAGACATCTGTAGATCCTTTGTCTCGAGCTGTGATGAACTGCCCTCTTCTCACAGTTGAGATCATAGACTTAGGCTGCACCTTCACAGGTTTGCCTTGAAGTCTGTTTGTTTTTATCATTTTAACTAGTGACACAGACCCAATGAAGAAAACATACTGTGTGAATTTCTGGTACTTTTAGCCAAACTAAGTGCTTCTCCGTGCCCGACTGCCCTTTGCAGGTTGATTATTTTAGGGGTAAGCTGGGTTTTGTGGGGTTGTTTGTTTTTTTTTAACGTTTTTTGCATGGGATAATTCAAATAATCAATTTTTCTTTTCATTTAATTTTAAAAAATTAAAAGTTAAGTGCATGCGTGTTTTACCTGTATGTATATCTGTGCCTATAGAGACCAGAGAGGGCATTGGGTCCCCTGGAACTTAAGTTAAAGACAAGTGTGAACTGCCATGTGGGTGCTGGGAGTTGGACCTGAATCCTTTGGGAGAGCCCCTGGTGCCTCAAATTTTTTTCGTTTTAAACAGAGCAAACATAGATTTGTTGAGATTAAGAGAGAACTGAGAATGGGAGGAGACACAAGGGAGGAACACCTAAAATAGCCTTTGTTCAAAACTTGGAATTCCTCCCCAGCCTGCTGCCGAGTCCTCTATGCCTGCATCATCCCTTACTGGAGCCTCATGGGGTACTTTCTCTCCAATCACCACGTCTTCTCAGCTCTGCTCTGTTCTCACCTCAGGCAGCTCTCTGGCTTCTGCTTATCCCACCTGCATCTTCCTTTCCTCTTGCAGACACGGACCATGTACAAACATGGCCGTCTTGTGTGTCTCCAGGATGAAGGGATCCCTTGCCTTGTCCTGACCAGCCCCATGGTATCTGTTTCAGTCTGTGGATGATTGACAGTGGAAGAGTCACTGCCTCCCCCCATGAGACCTATCAAAGGACTAACACAGTCGGCAGTGGTAACCCCTGAAGAAAGCAGCCACAGTTGCTTCCAAACTCCCATGACTAATTTTTCTATGTACCCTGTAATGCTTGCTTCCCTTTGGAATGGGTGTTGACTTCGGCCGTTTTTCTTTTCAATCCAATGTGCTTCCAGGTGGTACCGGGTGCTATTAAAAGGAATCCTGACCAATGGGCTGGTGTCCGTGTATGAGCTGGACTACGGCAAGCATGAGCTAGTCAACATAAGGAAAGTGCAGCCCCTAGTGGATGTGTTCCGGAAGCTGCCATTCCAGGCGGTCACCGCTCAGCTTGCAGGTAATTTCTGCAGTCTGACTCCTCTGCAGTGGGGTTTAAACCCTCCTCTATTCTAGGTTCTTAACAAGTGCAGGATCACTAGTTAGCCTTCTGCATGGTGTTTTAGCTTTTTAGTGCTAATACCATCCTGCCTGTGATGGAAGTCATCTTAAGTGCTCAGTCGTCTATTCTCCTTCTGCTTTCTGACTCTGGTTACATGCCAGATAGTTTCTAAAGCTGCAATCCAGGGACAGATACGGGGTTGCATCCTGGTTCTCCTCATTTACAGTTTTCCCATTTGGGGTAATATAATGTCCTAGATGGGCTAGTTGTACTCCCCCCTCCCCCCGCCAGAGTTGTAGATTGAAGCCAGCATCTCATTTGTATGAATGTCAAGCACAGGTCTTTAGCTGAGCTATCCCCCTAGCCTCTGTTAATTATTTTGATGGGTGTAAAGCATTCCAGTGAGTCAGAATGTCCCTGCAAACAGCAGTGAAACAGAAAGTCCTGTGGACAGTAATGAAAGCAAGCAAAAAGCAGTGGAAACTTTGAACCTAAATAACCAAGAAGCAGAAAATGTAATTGTTTTATGCCAAAGTTACTGCGTAAACTATAGGTGTACACAGTGGAACATTGCACAATCACAAAACATAAGGACAAATGACTTTCCTGTGCATCACAATATAGCTTTACCATGTATTGACATTTGGCATGCTTATTTAGTAGCTGTACAGTGACACACTCTGTAGTGTTGTCTAATGAGGTCCTCCATGCTCTTCTGGGAAGCAGTTCAGATGTGACTCCCCTGTAAGCAGCTGATGGAGCCCCTTAGTTTGAGCAGAGGGCCTGGAGGACAGCAAGACCTGGGCCCTCTGTGCCCTGCCTTCCCTGCCCTCTGTGCTGGGATATTTGTCCCTGCAGCCACCCTGTGTCACTTGACCCTTTGCTGCTGCCTTAGGCCTTGGCATTGCCTGCCCCAAACGACATGGGACAGTCGGGAAAGCTGTGCAGACAAGGGCATGTATGCATTCTTTGCTGGCTGTCCAGCTGCTGGTGGGAGGCTGGGCAAGGTCTTATTGTGAAATACTTGCCATTCTCTCGGCCTTACTGCTAGGGCTCAAAGCAGCTTCCCATGATGATTGAAGATAAATCAGAAACAGTGCTTTGTGTGTGACGTGGTCACTAATCAGTCTGCTTTGGACTTAGAATTTTCATTGGTTTCTTTAGACTTAATGTTTACTTTTTCTTCATTTCCACTTTGAACACCCAAGTTTAGCTACTAGCACATTTTGTCAAATACAGCCTCTCACTGCCAAGAGAACTCTCTGAGGGATGAGCACCTAGTTTCTCCGCCACCCAGCAGGGCCTCCAGCTGCCCTCTGAGGGTTTTCTGTAGTCTAACCCATGGTGCTGTAAATGTTTCCCTAAGTACTGCGCTTGCCACGCACCACACCTTCCATGTGCTGAGTTTTCATGTTCATTTAGCTCAGAATATTTTTAAATCCCTTTAGGGGTTTCGCCTTGGCCTGTATGTCAATTGGAATCTTCTTCCTCCTTGATATTGTGGGATTTTCCCTGTTAGCTTTCTGTTGAACTCCATTGTGGTTTCTGTTGTTTTGAATTGTTCCAGTGTGTTTGATGTCCCAGAATATGACTTCATGAAAGCTTGAGGATTATAATCTGCTGCTGCTGGATGAAGTGGCCTGAAGATGTCGCTTACATCCAGTACTATAGTGTTGAGTTCAGTGTGTCCTGCTGGATCTATTTGCCTCCTCACATCCTCCCTCCCTCCCTCTCTCTGTTTTGTACATGTGGTATAGTTGGGGAAGTAGGGACTGTGTGGTGAATATGCATATGTGGGGAGGAATGTGTGTGATGGGTGTGGTGTGTATGTGCATATGCGTGCATGTATATGTGTTTACAGGTAGAACAGGTGCTGGTGCCATACCTGTTGGTGCTTATTGGACAGCAGAGGTCAGTGTCAGCCATCCTCCTGTTTTGCTCTGGCCTTGGTGTCTGGAGTCAAGGCCTTTGCACTGGATGTGAAGCTCACTGGATGGCTGACTGGCTGGTCAACAAGCCCCAGGGTCCTCCTGTCCCTTCCTCCCAGCACTGGAATCACTGGCATGCATCATCATGAGTGCCTGTGATTCAAATCCTTGTGCTTCCTTCCATGTTGCCTGCTGAGCCACTTCCCTAGCCCAGGTTGGCTGTTCTGGCAGGGACTGCAAAGTCTCAGCAGCAATGGTGGGTTCATCTGTTTCTTCCTGCATTGCAACTCTAGCCAGTTTTGCCTAAAGCGTGGTGTGATATTGAGTGTGTCCACATTAAGGATCTTTGATTCTTTCTGGAGAAGGAGCCTTTGCCACTGCATCATTGTTCTCTGTCCCTGATAGCTTTCCTCACACTGAATCTGCTCTTTCTCAAATGAATGTCCCTGCATGATCATTGGCATCAAGGCATAACTTTCCCAATCCCAGTACCTGTGTTATGTGTGTCTTTCAAGTAAGTTTCTGTTATATGCATATAACTGGGTCTTGCTTTTTTATATACTCTGATCATCTCTTTTAAGTCATGTGCTTAGATCAATGATCTTTAAAGTAATCACTTTAAACATTTAAGGACTAGGGAAGTAGGCCAGTTGGTAAAGTGTTTGCTGCCATCACAAGTTTGATCCTCCAAACCCATGTAAGAACATCTGGACTTGGTGGCTTCTTCATTGTAACCCTAGCATTGAGGCAGAGATCTTGAAGGTTCCTGGCCAGTTAGCTCAGCACACTCAGCAAGCTTTAAGCCAGTGAGAAACCTTGTCTCAAAGAAACAAGAGCCAGGTGGCTTCTGAGGAACAGTACCCAATGTTGTGCCCTCTGACCTCCATGTAACAGTCTCACACACGTGCAGATTACCTGCATTTACATGGGTACCCATACATACAGTGTCATTATCAATATAGCTAGATTAATGGCCACCACATTTATTAGTTTTCTAGTTATCTTTGTTCATCCTTATTTTTGCCTTCCACACTCTGTCTGTCTGTCTGTGTGTTTTGAGACAAGGTCACCCATAACCCATGTTGACCTCAAAGTCATTATGTAGCCCAGGCTGATCTTGAACTCCTAATAGTCTTGTCTTCAGATCCCCAGTGCTGGGATTGCCTACCTGGCTTCTGTGTCTTAGTTAAGCATGTTATAGGAGTCCACCTTCTTGCTTTAACACATCAATTTTATTTTCTTTTCTAAAGACTGGCTTTAGTCTGGGGAGGTGGTTTAATAGATAAAGCACTTCCGTGCAAGCCTGAGGACTCGAGTTCAGTTCCTAGAACTCACATAAAGGCCTGGTAGGCCCGACGGCCCACCTGTGGTCCCAGCACTTCAGAAAGAGACAGGGAATCCTGGGTAGCTCATCTAATGGGATCAGTAGACTCTGTTCAGTGAGAGACTCTGGCTCAGTAAACAGGATGGCGAATGGCAGAGGAAGACAACTCGTGAACTTTTGGCCTCTACATTTATATACATGCATGTTTGTGCACCTGTACACACGGGGAAAGGGGGACCTTGTCAGTGGTTGCCCTGGGATCTGTCACCTACATTTACAGCTAGTGTGTGTGTGTGTGTGTGTGTGTGTGTGTGTGTGTGTGTGTGTGTTGAGATAGGTTCTCATTTGTAGCTCACGCTACCCTTGAACTCACTGTGCAGCTGAGGATAACCTTGAACTCCTTTAATCCTCTTCCCTTTACCTCCCAAGTGCAAGGTGTGTGTGTGTGTGTGTGTGTGTGTGTGTGTGTGTGTATGTGTGTGTGTATGCACACACGTATGTGTACATGCACATGTGTGCATGTGTCAACCAGAAGACAGTGTCAGGTGTCTTCCTCAAATGACTTGAGGAAGTCACTCTCCACCTTGTTTTTTAAGATGAGCTCTCAGTGAACCTAGAGCTGACTCTGCTAGGCTGGTAGGCAGCAAGCTCCAAGGATCCATCCACCTGCCTTTTATCTCCCCAGTGTTGAGTTATACACGAGCTCCCCCACACCTGACTTTCACATCAGAGCTGGGAGTACAGACTCAGGTTCTCGTTCATGTGTGATAGGTTCTTTACCAACTGATCTGTCTCCCCAGCACTCAAGGCTAATTTTTAATAGTGCTATTCTCCTTCACAGTTAGTACTAATACCTTACAAGCTTCATAAAACAAAATAATCTTACAGCGAAATACTTTCTTCCTCTTCCCCATGTATTACTGCAGCCATTTGTTTTGCTTACGTATACAGCTTGCATAATCAAACACTTTGATGGTAGTAATTGGAGCACACTGTTACCTACTACTGGATCAGTTACATGTAAGAGTAGCCCAGCAGGGCACCAGGGAGGCTGAGGCAGGAGGATTGTGAGTCTGAAGCCAACCTGGGATGCATAGAGAGACATAGTCTGACAAACAGACAAACAAAAGAATGCTTTTGCCTCCCCTCTCACTCTGATGCTTTTCCCGTTAGCTTAGACCCGTTTTATTCTTTCTCTCTAAAGGTCTTTCCTCATTCCTTCTGAGGCAGCCTGCTCACAGCAGACTTCACCAGGTTTTCGTTTGTCCAAGAGTCCCTTTCTCCTTCTCCTCTTTTGTTTTTCTCCTCTTCTCTCTTTCCACACCCTCCCCCAGGAGCCTTGCATGCCTGGGAAGTGCTATCGGGCCTGCTCCTGTGCTTGGAGGGCCAGGGCCACCTGAGCAGGGTGTGCAGTTGTAACTGGTGAGCTGCTCAGCCTCTTGGCAGCACTTTATTCTCTTTGCTCCTGTGGCTTCTGGTGTCAGGTGTAAGTCTGGTCTTTGTCTGTACCTGAGCTACTCTCCCTCCTTTGGCTCCTTTCACAACTTTACTGAAGTCAGATGTGGTGTGTGCAGCGATGTGTTTGCCATCTTTGTTTGGTGTGACCCTGATTTGAGGTTGTCACTCTGCTCAGGAGCTGCTTCTGTCCCCTATCTTCTCCTGGTTCCCACTACACTCATCTCCATACTTTTCCGGATGTCCCAATTCTTAGCAGTTCCATGCAGGGTCTTCTTTGCAGCCATCTCTTTGCTTCAGTTTCTGAAGCTTCTGCTGCCACATCCTTGAGGTCAAAGACTCTTTCCTTGACCCTGTGGAGCTGAGCTTTTTTCTCTTTCAGTGTTTTCCGTGTTGTTCCCAGCATTCCTCCCCCCCCTCTTCCTCTCTCCCTCCTTCCTTCCTCTTTTTCATATTTTTAAATTTTCCATATTTCTGCAGAAATCACACATTCTCTCCTTTTGGTGCCTAGGATGGACCCCAGACCCCAGGGATGCTGAGCAAGCCCTTCTCCACTGCAGTACCTCAGCAGCACCATCTTGTTCTTAAATGTAGCCTGTTTTCTCCACTGAAACTCTGAGCTGCCACTCAGACTTCTTTAAATTCCTGGTATTGACTCTTCAGCATTCCTGCCATGCTGGCTGATTCTGAGGGTGGTTCAGTTTCTGCAGACTTTAGGCTTGGTCTTTAGTATCACGTGTTTTGGTGGAGGTGAACATGATGCCTGGGTAAAAGGCATTTCTGAACAGGCCCTCAGTGGTGTAGTGTGAGGTGTTTGGGACTGGGGGTGTCTGTAGTGAACTTTCCTAACTGTCCAGAGTCCCTCTTGAGGGGAGCAGGATGGCAGTGGGCAGGAGGGGGCTGTGTAAGAGCTGAGCAGCCTCTGGGTCCTTGGGCTCAATGAAGTATTGTGCTCTTTGTTATGACTCTCAGTGTTGTAAAACAAAATGCACACAGATCATCTAGCCAGTCTTTTCTGTTAACTTTTAACCTGTTGTGGGGAAACCGTTCTGAAAAATGTCATCAGTGTTGGTACTGACACTATGCCCTCTGGCTGTCTCGATTTTCCAATCTACAATTTAGGTGTAGGAGATGGAAGCGGTCATCACTGTGTCCCTTGGTAAACAGCATGGAATCACTTCTGTAGCAGGTCAAGGCTTACAGAAGTGTCTCCATTCAGGAAAGAAGAGTTTTAAGCCAGGGAACATGGATCAGCAGTTTTTCTGACATAGGAAGGTCTAACCTAGAATACTTCAACTACTTTGGAACTGATTAGGTAGTTCTCCCTCCTGTTGACTCAGGGAAAGGCAAGAGTGGCCACTCACTGCCCCCTCGCTCCCTGTCTTTCTCCTAGGAGTGAAGTGCAGCCAGTGGTCGGAGGAGGCTTCGATGGTGTTCCGAAATCACGTGGAGAAGAAACCCCTGGTGGCATTGGTACAGACAGTTATTGAACACACTAACCCTTGGGACCGGAAAGTAGTGGTCTATCTAGTAGACACATCGCTGCCAGACACTGACACCTGGATTCATGACTTTATGTCACAGTATCTGGTGGAGCTGTCAAAAGTTAATTAATCACTGCTTGAGACCCCAACAGCTAATGCAGATTGTTCTCTAAGCAATAACAAATGCGTAGTAGGCTCTCAGAACATCTTATTTTTACTATATGGCTCTGACTGTTGTGGAGGATTGAAAAGAATATGCTTTGTTTGATGAAAGATATTTAACAAGTTTTGTTTAACACAGTTGACTTTTCAAAGAAAATTGCACTTGAATTATTAATATAATATTAGAATAAAACGTTTAGCAATGTAAAACCCAATGTCTTAGTTTGCTTTCTAGTGCTGTGATAACAACCATGACCAAAAGAAACTTAGGGAGAAAGGGTTTGCTTGGCTTACAGATTACTGTCCATCATCAGGGGAAGCCCAGGAAAGGACTCAAGCAGGAGCTAAAGCAGAGGCCATGGAGAAGCACTGCGTCCTGGCTTGTCCCCATGGCTTGCTTAGTCTGCATTCTTATACCTCTCAGGACCACAGACCTAGGGGGTGGTCCTGCCCACAGTGAACTTTGCTCTCCTACATCAGTCCTTAATCAAGAAGATGCTCTGTAGACTTGCCTACAGGCCAGTCTGATGGAGACATTTTCTCCATTGCGGCGCCTACTTTTCAGATGGTGTGAGTTGTGTCAAGTTGGCACACTAACCAGCACACTGATTAACTACCTTGCAATCGCTAGGTATTCTTAGGTATTCTGATTCTAAGGTGAAAGCATCCATTGCTACTGATGTCTGCATTGCAGTGTTGGGTCTTCATCAGGAAATCGAGAATATGATGAATATCATATAGTGACTCTGGTCCACTCTGGTGTCGTGATGGGTCCTAAAGCAGATTGCCCTAAATGTGTGTACATCATACACTGATACAGGAGCAGCCAAGCACAACAGTGTACTCGTTGCCAAATCTTAAAAATTAGATTTACATGTGTGTGCACATGCACGCATGTCACAGCACACATGGAATCAGAGGAAAACTTGTTCCTCCCATTGTGTTCAGGAATTGAAGTCAGCTCATCAGTTTGGCAACACGTGCCTTTACCTGATTAGCCATCTCAGGCTCTCTCTGATCTCCCTCCCCAGCCCTGCCCTGCACCTGTGTCCAGCCACATGGACCTTTATCGGGAGCCTGGGCCCAGGCCCCACCTACCTCCATCCAAGACTACTGACATTTCAAATGAGACTCATTTCCCTCTAAACTTCAGCCTGTGGTTTGGGTCATTCTGCTCTAGCACTTTTCACGTCGGTGCCCCTCTGGCCCCCAGGCCGGCCATGAAACCATCCCCGGCGCTTCCCCTTCTACTTCTCTGTGCTTTGTTCTCGGGTTTTGTTTGCTTTTGTCTCAAAAAAAAAAAAAAGTTCTTGCTATGTAGTCCAGGCTAGCTTCAAACCTGAGGTCCTCCTGCTTCCGAGGCACTGGGATTATATATACCAAGACTAGCTCTCGAGTGTAGTTGGAGCACGCCTCTCCTGATGCCCAAGACTCACTGTGTCGACAGTGAGCAGCTATCAGGTTGTCTCAGTCATATCAGAAATGGACCCTAGTTATTCCTTTACCCAGTAGCACACCATGGGTAGTAAACAGCTGTCTCTCATGGGCAGACAAGCTTTGAATTGGACTGCCTGGCAACATGTCTGCAGTCCACATCCCACCTTTGCTGACAGCTGGCAGACCACATGAAGTCACTGCCTGTACCATTTCAGCTTTTGTAAGTGTCACGTGATCACTTCCTGTGTCACCCAGATAGACAAAATGACACTGTGCAGGTCAGCATGTGCTGGCTGATTGATGGACAGACAGATGGGCAAATGGACGGACGGTAAGCTTTAGCTATGGGTAAGAAGAGGTGGAGAAGCCCCAGACAAAAGGCAAAACGTTGGAATAAAGAAACACACTGAAGACATCTTGACA
The DNA here is from genome assembly GCF_903992535.2 of Arvicola amphibius. Taxonomy (NCBI): domain Eukaryota; kingdom Metazoa; phylum Chordata; class Mammalia; order Rodentia; family Cricetidae; genus Arvicola; species Arvicola amphibius. The sequence goes on from NC_052057.2 coordinate 98,366,376, forward strand.
TTCTTAATTAGAATATTAGGACAGACAGCTAGGGACAGCAGGCAGGGGAGCAAGCCAAGCACATGGATGGTGTGTGCAGTGTGAGCAGAAGACTGTTGCTGAGCATACTGCGTCTCAGCTCTAGACTGCCGGGGAGGTGCTCCTGGGCTGTGGGCAATGGGACGTGAGTGGACTTCAGAGGAGAAGTCCAGGCTGCAGGCAAACATTCTTATAGCTATTTGTTTTGAGTTGAGGAGATGGAGGGAAAACAATAGAAAAAGAAAAGACCAGGTTGTAAAAGGTTTTCATCTTACACATGTAAAATGTATTCTAGTTTTAAGAGAAAATGTGTATTTAAATCTGTCATGAATACATATGCCAATGACTAATTGATTATTAAATAAAAATTCTTCCAAAATCGCAAGATTTAAGAATAATTCCACCAATGATTAATTATTTACAGTGAAATAAAATTTCATACAGAACATAAATGTTTAAGTGAATTAAGACCATGTTAATGTTTTTCATAGTGATCTCTTTCTCACAACAGAAAGGGCACAGATCCTTGACTTGTGTGCTGCCAAAGGAAGACTTTTCTATTTCATTGACTTAAGAAGTATTTCCATTCTTAAAGAAAGCAATCATGTCCATTGGTGTAAAGATCCAATTTGTGATGTGAGGTAGCGTGACACATGGAAGACTGTGGTCCCTGCCCTGGACTGCTGAAGTCCGCAGTCAGCTCCAGGTGCAGTGTGAGTGTGAGACTAGGATAGGAAGTGACACAGAACACCCTTGCTAGGACACAGCTGGCAGAGCACAGGACAGCTGCCCTCAAAAGGGAAAGAGAGCCAAGGGCAGAGTGGCCGGATATAGGCTGTTACATATGTGGTACATGTAACCATACAGTGTTGACGTATTGAATATGGTCAATAAAAGTGGACAAGAAATTTGAACAAACATTTCCTAATAAAATCTAGCTGACCAATAAACAAAAAGCTGTCCACACATGTGGACCTGGGGCAATGCAGATCAGAATCTCAATGGATGCCATTACTCTCTCCCAGAGTGGCTACAGTGGAGCAGTTCTCGTTACAAGTAGCGTTGGAGCCCAGTGCTCATCTCTCCTACAGCTGAGCGAGGGCACCCTCTGACCCTGCACTTCCCGCAGCCAGGTGTGTACCTGTACAGGACCCTGAAAGTGATCTCAGCCACACTGTATTATCCTGAATACAGCCTTTTAAAATAGGGTGTGTTCCTGTGAAATACTGTATTTATTATGTTCATATGGCACATTCACTCCGTATGAAACCTCTAAATTGAACAGCAAGAAAGAACAGTGCAACAGAAAATAACCTCAGCGTTGAGCGAGAGTCGCCAACCTGGCAGTAAGGGAGGGTCCATAAGCAAGCATGGGCGGGGGCGGGGTGTGGGGCAGGCACGGGCTAGTGGTTGGCTTGCACAGGTTTTCTCGCTGTGAACATTCAGGAAGCTACACACTAAGGTGTGCCCTGAAAATGTTTATAACTACAACAAAAATCTTAAACATAAGTTATTGGAAATGGTGCGTCCCTGCTTTGTCTAAAGATACATGCTACTTATACCCTGAAAGGAACACTCTTAATAGTGTATTATAGGCTTTATAATACAAAAATATGCTTTGGGAACTACTTTTAGTACTCTCCAGCATTTCTCTTCAGGCATCTACAGCAGAATTAGGGTTTCCCTCACCAAAAACGTTGGGCTAGTTCAACTGAGACATTTCCCTGTGTCTGTTTGGATTCTTGGTATGAGCCATTTGTTTTTTTTGTTTTGTTTTGTTTTGTTTTTTAACACTTAGGGTTTGGGTGTAAGTGGTTTGTTCTGGAGAACACATTAGCCTTTTAAGAAAGCAGAACTTTCATTCCGGTTATTTTAAGTGGTGATTTCAGACGCTCCATTCTCTCAGCGCTGTGTGGGAGAAGGCGTTCGATTCTGCGTTGAAATTGTGCGTCCACAGATGATGGTTATTAAGACCTGGGCGCGTGCCAGACCTGGCCGACCTACTGGGGGGAGGGGACAGGTTGCCTCTTCAAAGGAAGCAAGGTGTAGCCGGGTTTTATTTTACTGGAACATTCTAGACCCCGTGAGAATAAAGATCCTTGGTCCAGATACCTCCAACGTTGCTTAAAATCTTCCTGAGAGAAGTTGCGGAAACCGAGATCAAGGCAGGGAACGACACATTCACCTGGCTCCGGGCTTGGAGTGGCCCTGCCGGTGGTCTGCGATTCTCCCAGCGAGTGTCGCTCCCAGAGACCTTGCTGCACCCAGGCGCCCCTGGTGGAGCGGGAGGGCGGGGAGGGCGGCGGGGTGGGGCGGGGCGCGGTGACAGCCGAACAGGGCCCGCCCCCGGCTCCCACCCGCGGCCGCCAGGGAACTCACCCAGGCCCGGGTTCCGCTCCTTGCCACCGCCCGCGCTCGTGCCGCCTCGCATCTCGGTAAGACCCCCGCCCGCCGCCAGCCGTAGGTCCCCTCGGCCTCGCGGAGCTCCCTGCCGCCGCACCGGGGCGCAGCCATATCTGGGCAAAATATTCAGCTGTCGCCAGCGCCGAGAAGGGACTGAGCGCGATTCCCTCTATAAATAGCCACCGCCTCGGGTGGCCTTCAGGGGGTCCGGATCCCCAGCTTGGCGTTCGGGTTGCTAGCCCTTGAGTCCCGGCCGCCTCGCGCGCGCGATCCTGATCAGGGTGCCTGGGCTGTAGACCTGGTCGCCGAGGGACCTTGGGAGCCGCCTGGGGCGCCCCCCGCGGGCATAGGCACGGTGCGAACTGGGCACTAGCCCGCCTGGGAATCTGGGAAGGAAGGGAGTCCGCGCTCAGGGGACGCTGAGCCCTGACCGCGCACCGATCTGGCGCGTGCGGAAAAAGTTTCCCAAACTGCTGGAGCTAGCGAGGTTTAAAGCACCAGCGGCACTCGCTTTGCGCAGCCAGGTGGGACGGGAAAAAGCCTGGAGGCTGGAGACCACTGGCTGTTGCCTAGACAATCCTGTCCCCCCCCCCCACACACACACACACACACACCTCCCCGGACCTAGATTTCCCATTTGTAAAGTTAGGGTACTTCGAGGGGATGGAACCCGAGGCCAAGAGAGAGGCCAGGCTTGCTCTGAACCGCCCATAATTCCTGCACCTGTTCTCCAGTTTCAGGCTAGGGATGCTGGGGACACAGCTGCAGAAGTCAGGTCCTGGCTTAAGACCCACTAGGGCCCTCGGAATAGCCTGGGAAGTGTGCCTGGGGTGCTTGGGGACATCTCTAGCCTGAGTAGCTTGGCAAACAAGTGACCAAATGAACTGGGCAAGCTGGGGGAAGTCAGTTCCCTGACTATATGGCACCGGTGATACTGCCTTAACCACGCAGCCCCTGTTCTCTCCTTCCTTCCCCTCCCTCAGCTGGTGCTCACCTTCTCCGGTGAGTCCTGAAGATCACCTGGCCCCAACAGAGCCAGAACCTAAACCCAGATCCTGGGTTCCAGGGAAAGGACACCCATAAAGCTGATCTTTCTCCCTAGGTCACTACCACTGCTGCCCGGGAAAGGGCCTCAGCCCCTTGCTCAAGGTCATGCAGTCGCCTGTCTTTCCCTGACCTGTCTGAGCACCTCTGTTGATGGCTGGGACTTTCCCAGGCTGGAGTAATAGTGTGAAGGTTCTCTCTAGTACTAGATTTGGAGATTCCTCGGGTTTCTCTAGCCTATCTCTGTGCTTCACAGATAAAGGAGGGAAGGGGGAGGCGAGCCAAAAGAAGGTTCCCACTGACTCCAAACCTCACAGCAAGCCAGCAGTGAAGACAAGGGACCTGTCACTCTGGCATCTTATCTCTACTGAGCTAGTCTCACAGTCCCTGGTTTAGACAGCTATTGGCCCTTGGGTGCCTAGCATCCCAAGTGGGAAGCTAAAGTCCTCTAAAAATAGCCTCGGCCCACCTTATCAGAGTCTCACACCTTCTCCCTCCTCTTGGGCAGGGCTCTTTGCTGCAACTTAACTGCAGAAAGCAGGGACTAGGCCGTGTCAGCTCTAAGTAATAAAGGGGGATTGGCCTGGAGCTCAGGGCCCTGGCTCCACTCCCAGCTCTGGTACCCACCCAGCACGACCTTGAGAAACAACCCGGTGGACAGGGTGGTCTTCAGTGGAGCTGGAGTGCAGAGGGCTGAAGTTCTTCCAGAAGTCCTCTAGCTTGTAGGGAGATCTGGCACCCATCCTGTGATGAGGACCCAGGGGTTGGGGGAAAGTGGTTTTCTAGGAGCTAAGTGGAGGTGTGGACAATGACAGTTACTACACAGGAACAGAGTGGTTGAGAAGTGGGGAAAAGCCATCAGAATCAGGAGTGGACTCCGGGATCCTAGCTGCAACATGGCAGAGCCTTCAAAACTAGGATCTGTTGGTGGCCCAACTTGTCTCGCCTCAGTTTCCCCTGTGTGCAGCAGGGCTAACAATAGTAACCACTTCATTCAGGCTGTGGCAGGGAGTGATGGCAGGCAAGCCCCGAGCTTAGAACCAGCCTTGGGAAGATGTGCTTAGTGAGGCCGAGGCAGGAGCTTAAGTCAAGACAGCTTCCAGCGCTTCCTCAAAGCTCAGATAGGAAGAGAGAGGTGATGGACAGTGATGGGAGCTGGGGCAGGGGGAGGCCCGAGTTTACGAGATGGCAAGTGTGGTAAGAGGTAGAAGAGAATCCAGGGGTGACCACAGGGTGCAGGAGAATCTGAGTGGCGTGCCTATGGCAGGATTGAGGACATGTCTCATGTCACTAGGTCTGCATGTGGCTTTCGACCCTTGGGACTTTGCTGAGCAAAAAGAGGGCAAAATGAAACATGTCCCTTTGCCCCCTGACTGACTTCAGTATATGTAAGGGAAGGTGGCAGCGAGCCATGAAGGGTGAGTTGACCCTGCTGCAGGGGCCTCGTGACCCTGGCTTGCTTCTTTCGGGGATGACGTCATCTATTGATGACTTCTGCTGAGCCCAGTCATATGGCTTCTTCCGGACAGTGTTTTGATTTTTCAGTCTTACTAATGGACCAGCCCAGGCTGCCAACATTTCTAAAGAGGCCAGTTCACTTTCCCTCCGAGCCAGAACACCAGCTAGATCAATTATTTGGCCACCAGGAGTCATTATCAGTTTAAAGCCAGGGGCCTGCTTCTTGGGATTAACGAGTTCAATCAGGCAGCGTTGGAGCCATCTCCCTTTCCATTTGTTTTTAAAATCCTCTCAATGATAATGAAGAATGAGCTCACTGGAATCAACCTAGGACATGGTCTGGAATCTTCTGGGCTGAGGCGCTGGGTTCTTGTCTGCTAGGAAAGCAGAACAAACTCAAACATTTATCTTGTCCCTTTCCTGTGTCCCCATGGTGATAAACTTTGGGAAAGGCTCAAGACTGCAGTGCCCAGGAAGGTAGGAAGGAGGGGGAGGAGGCAGGTCCCTCCCCTATGGCCCTTTCTCCTTATCCTCCCAGGGTCCCCAGCCCTAGCTGCCTTCGTTCTGGAATATCAGAGTAGTACCACAAGGCTGTTTCTAGAGATGTCTGTAGTGGATGTTGGCAGTGGCCATTGGACATTTCCCCCTGTGCCCAGATGAGCCAAGGAAAGCAGAGGCACCTCGCGACCTTACTCCCCCTTCTTCATGAACTCATCTTCAGCCTGACATTTCGGTGCCGTGGCCTCTAGTGGCATCTCACTATCCCCTCCTCTCACACCTCTGTACCCACCCGACAAGTTCTTGTGTCCAGTCTGGACAGCCCTCCTTAGCCCCAGGCTCCCGCATACTGGACAAAGTATGCAGCTCAAAAGATCCAGCTCTGGGTTCTCCTGTCAGTGCTCTCCCTGTGTTCTCATCTTGGTCACCAAGGACACAGTCCACAAGGGTACCAAGCCAGAGCCTCCCTCCCCTTCGCTGTCCCTTCACATGGTTACCCAGTCAGCTCTACGTTTCTCACCGCTCCTATCTGTTCTTAGGTCCACATGCGCCACTCCAGTCAAGGACTTGCGCCTCTTCACCTGAGGCTCTTGGTGGAGTCTGCTCTCCAAAGGGCTTCCCAAAGCAGAACTATGGCCTTTTCAATGATTTTTTTTTTGGTGGGGGGATGATTCCCCATTCCCTATTGAAGTCCAGAGATTCCTTAACATTAAGCAGGGTCTGGGCCCAGGGTACTTTGAAATCCTGCTAGGCCTGCCCCAGATTCTAGGAGACTTCCCCATGGTCAGAAATAAGCCAACATTGTGTGTCTCCTGCCTTTGCCCGATTCCTCCCTCTGCTTGGGATGCTGCTGTCCCGGTACTCAGCCAAGGAGCTTGAAAACATCCTTTAAAGCCCAGGCCCTTGGTTTCTCATCTGTGCTCCCTTCTAAATCCCAGAGCATCCTCACAGGGTGCTCGAACTGAACCCAACTGCTGCCTTCTGTCGGGGCAGGCGGGAGGCTGCTGGGGGGCAGTGTTGGTGGCTCCTGTGTGTGTGCAGCATCCTCAGTGTCTAGATCACTGGTGGCTCCTGTGTGTGTGCAGCATCCTCAGTGTCTAGATCACTGGTGGCTCCTGTGCGTGTGCAGCATCCTCAGTATCTAGATCACTGGTGGCTCCTGTGCGTGTGCAGCATCCTCAGTGTCTAGATCACTGGTGGCTCCTGTGCGTGTGCAGCATCCTCAGTGTCTAGACCACTGCTCAGATGCTTGCTGTGTGTGGGTTCTAGGAAATGGTTGGCGGATGAATGAATGAGTGAATGACTGAGTCATCACAGTGATAGGCATATGATACACACCAACCAGCATTTACATGTTTTCCCATCTACCAGACCATCGGCTCCATGGGGCCAGGGACCAGACCTGCTTGGTTGCTTCCTGTTAGGTCCCAAGTTCCTGTCAGTCCTATCACACTAGACAGCCGATGAGACAGCCCACCATGTTGTTTGAAACTCAGCAGAGTCCTGTGAAAGAGGAACCTGGTTTGTTTGTTTGGTTTTTTTTTTGTAATTAGAGAGTGGACCCCAGCAGGAATGGGGGGGGGGGGGGTGCATTCCGGAATACTGAAGTGCTTTCCAGGGTTATAAACTTGAGGAACAAGGGTTCTCACATTCTGTGTCAATACTTCCCTCTCTTGACTGGGCATCTCAGCCATGTGGAATCTTCCTGTACTGTAAATCTTCAGATTCTAGCTCAGTGGGTATAAGATAGGGCTTGAGAGTATGAATTTTCAGCGAGTACCTGGCTCCTAACAAGCTGGGCAATGTCTATCAAGTAACAAGCCCAATTGTCTCTAACGTCTCTTATCGCCACAATAAAGCAATCCCGGCCTTCATCCTATCCGTACCCACCGCAGCTTTCTCCCGCTGGACTTTAAGATGGTGTTTTCTAAAACTACAGGTGAATGCTTTTATGCAGTGGCTCAACACCAAGGGCTCTTTCTAGTCAGCACCCTGCTTCCAAGTGTGGCATCAACGAGTTTTGGGTCATTGTTGGGGTGGGAGCCTGAGACAGCTGCCACACTGACGTACCAGACACCCAGGGGCATGCAGGTTGAAAAGGAACAGAGAGGAAGACATGAAGGCAGCCTTGCCCCATACAAGCTCGGGCAGATAACAGAACTCTGGCTGGCAGTGCTGCATGCGTTTGCGCGTGAACATTTGTGTGTGCACATCAAGTTCTGCTTGCTTACTTAAAAGCATTCAAGATAGCTCAAAATATTCCTAGAAGGGCAAGGCAACTCACAAAGACAGACTTCTTAAAGACAGCAGAAACCTGGAAGATTCCAATCATGATACTCTTTGAGCGTCTGATTAATGTCGTGGATCCTTGCTGTAGAAAAATGAATACATCCGTTCATGTGGCAGCTCACATAGTATTTCAAGCGGAGCAGAGACCCCCTGAAACCCACTCAGAAACATAAGTGCCCAACACAGAAGGAGAGAGGACCATGCGAGGGCCCTGGCTGGACGTGGCAACTGTTTCTGGACCCTCAACTCCTAGTTAGTGCTAGCAGCTGAGGAGACGAGGGCAGCCTCTTTGTGTCTGGCACAAGGAAGGGCATGCGTCTTTCTAGAGACAGAAAAGCTCCATGAGCCCCGAGTCTCAGCCTGTTGTCATGACAGCACAGCAAACTAATTTCTTGTAAAAGCCACACCTCACCAGCAGTTTAAGAAGCTTAGCACAGTGGCTAAGAACTTGAGGACTCTGGAGCCCAGTTCCTTGGCTTCACCCCCTCTGTGTCTTGGCTTCCTCCTCCATTGAGTGGGTTGTTGTCAGGAATGAATCAGTTACGTGAAGAAAGGCTAAGGGCTGCACCTGGGACCTGATCGGTGCTGGGGAAGCATGAGTTCTCATGCTGAGGGATGGCAGTGGGAGCTGGGATGGTGAGCACAAGCCGACGGCTCCAGAGATTTGCACACTGGCTCTGTGGCCTTGCTTAGCATACTGGACTAGTGTACACACCCCCATCTGTGCCACCTGGAACCGTAGATGGCACCTTACTTGGAAACAGGGTCTTTGTGGAGATGTTAGTTAAGGTGAGGTCATATCAGATAGGGTGATCCTGTGGCCAATGGCTGGTGTCCTTATAAGGAAAAGGAGGGCATAGGGAAGAAGCCATGTGTAGCTGGAAAGTGGGAGAAGCAGTGACAAGGGATTGCCCACAGTCACCAGAAGTGAAAAGGGAGTGGAGAGCAACCCATGCCCCTGTGCCCACCCCCAGATTCTCCCAGAAGGAACCAATCTCCCTAATATCTTGATTTAGGATGTCTGTCCATTTTGACCTGTGACAGAACTGGTCATTTGTCATGGTGGCTCTTAAAAGCTGATATGGTTAAGTTACTTCGGTTTTCGGCACCCAAGTCTCTTCACCTGTAAAATGGGGGTAACGAAAGCACCTGCCTCCGCCTTAGCACTACTGCAGGCTGTAAGCCACATAGGGAGCTTGGTGTAATGGGGTACCTGCTGTGCAGTAAGAATGAACTGGTCTGCTCCAGTGGGGTGTAGCTGGTTAGAGCGCTTGCCTAGCCTGCTGTAGGCCCCCGCTTCATCCCCAACCACAAAAGGAAGAAATAAAAAAAAAAATAGTCTGTACCTGATACAGGTTGTCCTCTCAGCTACTAGAGGTGGAAAATTACAAGTTCAAGACCTTCCTGTGTGAATTCAGAGCCAGTTCAGGAGATTTAGGGAAACCCTAACCCAAAATAAAGTCAAGGGTGACTGGAAAGCTGGCTTGGCAGATAGAGTGCTTGCTCCCTAAAGTGCTCAGGTTTGGTTCCCAACACGGACATCGGGCAACTCACAACACCTGTGACTCCAGGCACCAGCAGATCCCCTGCCCTCTCCTGGCCTCTGTGCGTGCTCTCTCTCTCTCTCTCTCTCTCTCTCTCTCTCTCTCTCTCTCTCTCTCTCTCTCTCTCTCTCTCTCTCTCTCACACACACACACACACACACACACACACACATCATTACCAGCATCTTTTTCATGAGAAGCTATAGCCATGAGGCAATAGGGGGTTGCAGGTTTGGGGCTGAGACAGCAAGACAGCATGTGCACAGATCTTTGTAAAATACCATGAGTCCATTGGCAGAGTCGATGCCTAGAAACGGAACTATGGAACTGCTGAGTCAAAGGGTTTGTGCGCTTTGACAGGCAGGAATTACCTGGCTTTGAAGGCCTGGCAGTGTCTCCCCTGTCCTGTGAGGGCACCCACCTCTTCTCAGGTTCTGTGTAGGTGTTGCCTGGGCTTTTAACCCTGTTCCTCTGCAGGTAAGCAGTAATAAATCTCAGTGCAGGGTTCCATCATCCATCCAGATGTTGAGAAACATCTTCTTTTTACGTGAATTGCCTTTACTTCCCTAGTCCCACAGTTTTTCCTGGATTGTTCTGTTTTTGTTGTTGCTGTAAGGACTCTGCATTAAGCAAGTTAGCCTTTTGTTCAAGGTGCAATAGATCTATTCCTCCCAAGTTACCTCTTGTCATTGCTCATCTGGGCTAATTTTCATATTTTCAAAAATATAAATGTGCTTCATAAAGCTCTACTTCCTGTGAATGCCCACATGAGGCCAGGTGGGGACAGGAAGATCCCAGGGGACTTCTCTATGAGTTCACTTTCATCCCTTACAGCCATAAAATTCACAGGCACACCCACACAGCCTCTCATGTAGCCTAGGCTGACCTCAAACTTGCTATGTATCTAAGGATGACATGGAATTATTGATCCACTTGCCTCCTGCTCCTGAGTGCTGGGATTACAGGTGTAAGTATGACATCACTCTGGGTTTATGAGCTGCTGGGATAAAACCCAAGGCTTTATGTCTGCTAGGCAGATGACCAACTGAGCCACGTTCCCAGCTTACCCCCGACACTCCCCCATCCCTGGCTCTCCAGTGCAGGGCTTAGTATAAGCCCTGGGAGGTTTGCCTTTGTGTGGACGGGCTGTAAACCCGTGCAGTTACTCCCACAAACCCTGACAGCTTTTCCTGTTTGTGTTATAAGGTTTGGCTTCTGGAGCCCCCTGAAAAGGCACTAAGAGCCTGACCAGAGACAAGATCAGAGACAAGCTAGAACCAGGGAAGCCGTGCAAAGACAAGGAAGGGGGCAGCCCCAGTGCTGCTTGAGGGCAAGGAGCTGACAGCTGGAGGAGGGGTGCCTTGGAATCCCTGTGTGTGTGTGTGTGTGTGTGTGTGTGTGTGTGTGTACACCTGATCTGAACCACCGGCAGCTTTGACTACGCAGACCTTTGAGGCGCAGCGGGCTCTGGGTTGGAATTCGCAGCAGCTGCAGAAAGTGACAGGCAAACCCTGTGTTTAGTGGCGTTGCTTTTTTAGAAGGTGCTTTCCCGTGTGACTAACAGAAGGAGCTCAGCCCAAAACCAGAAAAGCATACAAGCCAGTAGACACATTTTCTAATGATAGCTGAGCCTCTTCCATCATTGCTGCAAACACATCTTTCATTACAGAACCCGACTCCAACAAGTCTTCAACCATATCAGCTCACAAGAGCACCAGAGACGGAGACATCAGCTCCCTCTAGAAGGCCAAGAGATGTCACTCTGCCCACATGCCTGTAGTGACAGGCGCTCCTAACTCCCCCCCCCCCATCAGCCCAATGTCCTCCTGGGTGCCGTCTATTGTTGTGGTGTTCCTTGTGTTGATCAGAGTTCATGTCTTGATGACCTCAGTAAAACTGTGTCTTTTTCACTCCGGAAGCCATCAGGCCACACTCTTTCCCCTTCAACAGTCTGCATTCCGCAGTGCCTGAGGAATGACATCTGAGTTGTCCTGTGGCCTTGGTCTTCCTGGTCCATTGGCTGGACCAATGAATGCTTAACACCAGCCCACCTTCCTTGGACTCAGTCCAAGTGGAGGACTTTTAAATAAGCATTTACTTTAGTGTGTGTGTGTGTGTGTGTGTGTGTGTGTGTGTGTGTGAATGTGCATGGACCACATGTGAATGGGTACCCGAGGAGGCCAGAAAGGGGGATGGATCTCCTGGAACTGGAGTTACAGGTCATGAGTCATTCAGCATGGATGCTGGGACTTGAACTCAAGTTTCCTGGGATTATAGCAAGCACTTCAGAAAACCCTATCTATTGCAGTTTGGTAACATCTATTGAAACTCAGTGTGTACCCATTCTATACCCAACTGGCCAAAAAGTAAGTGGTTCTTTCTTCCAGCAGACATATTCAGGGCACTGTTGGTAATTCCCCAGTAATGGAAGCAGTTTAAGCATTCTTAAAGAATAAATCAATCCAGTTGGGTGGTAGTGGCACAGACTTTTAATCCTAGCACTCAGGTGGCAGAGGCAGGCAGATCTCTGAGTTCAAGGCCAGTCTGGTCCACAGAGCAAGTTCTAGGACAGTCAGGGCTACACAAATAAACCCATCTTGAAAAATAAAAGAAAGAAAGAAATCAATCAATATATTGTGGTGTGTTTGATGTCATAGAATACCACACAACCCTGAAAAGAACAAACTGTTAATACAGGCTATGCCACTGATGAATCTCAGAGATAGGATGCTTTGTTTGAAAGAAACCAGGTCTGGGACTGTGGAGATGGCTTGGTTGACAAAGTGCTTGCCTTACAAGCATAAGACCGTTTGATCAGCCAAGTGTGGATCTCGTGATCAGAGCTAGGAGACTGAGGCAGAGTCAACACCTGGGGCTCATTGGCCAGCCTGCCAGGCTCATTGGGCAAGTGCCAGGCCAGTGGGAGATCTTGTCTCAACAAAACAGAACAAAACAGTGGTCAGTGCCTGAGCAATGATACCTGAGGTTGTCCTCTGGCCCCCACACATGTGCAACATGCATACCCACACATAACATGAACCTGCACACACATGAAAGAAGCCAAACCCAGGAGCCTTTCCACTGTATGTTAAAATGTATATGATATTCAAAGTATAGTCATAGCTAGTATGTAGTTTTGAAGGTTAGAGCATTGCCATGTTTTAGGAAGACTAAGTAGAGCTGTGGAATAGGCCTTCAGGGTGAGCGCCAGCTGAGTGTTTACATGGTTGTGTATATTTGGGGAGTCCCTGGATTCTACACTTAAGACTTGTACTGTATTGCATGTAACCTTGTTGGAAAAGCAAAATTCTTTTCCCCGCTGAAATGATGGTGGCTCAGCGTTATTCTCTATCATAAATCTGCAACGTCATCACCCTTGTTTGGGCCACTATAGCTTTATTAACATGACTGAGTCTTCACCATGGCTTGGGGTTTAGTACCCCACACTGCTGACTTATGTTGGGTGTGTGGTCACTGGAGAGCCCCCTATAGTCCTCACAGATGCTCATCTGTCATTATCCAGCGCTGGCAGAGTTGGCTGTTGGGCCTCTCAGGAGATGAGGGAGGAGAGATAATCCAGCCATCGGAGCTGTGTCATTCGATCTAATGTCCCCAGCATGGAACAAACAGTACATGCACATTCTCACCCTGCACAGGGCCTCAGAGATGCTCAGTGCTGCATGCCCGAGGCTGCCAGCTAGGCAGGACCAGGACAGGGCTAGCCCACATTCTCTTCTCTAAGGGATGACCTGAGATCACACCTCATCTGTTAAGATCTGATGGCTTAGCACATCTCCTCCTCCAAGGGTAGTGGACAAAGAACTGTCATGTGTGACCTCACCCCAGGAACCTCTGTGTGAGTTTCACCCTTCCCTTTTAGTTTTTTTCTCTCTCACAAGGGCCCAGAATGCCATGCATGTAATAAGTGATCTGTCACACAGCTCACCCTGGGAATTAGGCTGCGGACCCAGAGGAGTGTAGCAGCTGGCTCAGGGGTCACACTGCACAGTTGAAACCTTCGGCCAAGCCCTTGACTCCAGCTCTAGTGCTCCTTCTGCCATGGCACAATGGCCTCAATAGACCAGGCAGGTTGCAATGGGTGAGTAGTCACCAGGGAGGAAAATGACTGTCATTACAAGTGGGGAAAAAAAAAGTTGGCCCTAGGACCTCCAGGGTATGTGACCTGGGAAAGGGAGAAGAAGTGTATTCTATATATACACACTTGCTGGTGCCCAGAACCTTGTTCTGCAAATACCCTGTGTTTGGCCAAACACTCTGTAGTCACCATCCAGAGATGCTTACGCCTTTCATCCTTGAACTTGTAAGTGTGTGCGTGAGTGTGGCATGTGTGTGTCCACATGCGTATGGAGGCTAAAGGTAAACCTCAGGTGTTGTTCCTCAGGAAATCTCTACCTTGATTTTGAGGCAGAGTCTCTCAATGGAACATGGGACTTGCCCATTGTCTTAGGTTGGCTGTCTGGCCAACAGCTCCAGGGATCCACCTGTCTTCATGTCCCCAACCTAGGGCGGCCAGTTACACTGCCAAACTTGGATTTTTACATACATGTTGGACATCAGGCTCAGGTCCCTATGCTTGCATGATAGGCCTCTTATTGGATCGGTCATATCTTCCACCTGCTGCTTATATTTTTACATTCAATTGGAACCTCAGCTCACATGGACCCTACTTCTTCATCTCTGCTTCCTGGGGGAGATTCTTGGAATCCAACTGCCCTGTCCCTGAATTGCACCCCCAGGCCCTCTCCTTCCTGACCAGATACTGCCTGGAACCCCTGCCCACCCACCCCAGTGCATTTACCTGGGAATACTGAAGGTAAAAACATCGACTTCACCACAGTTAGCCCCCAGTCTCTTGGCCCAGGAAATCTGTGGGTCAAGACAGTGGGAACTTAGGGGTGGGGGGATTCTGTTGTACAGTGGTCAAGGGGATTGGCTTCCTACCCTGCCCCACTAGAACACATGCATCCATCCTGTGTGTGATAGGAGTGGGGGCTTGAGGCCAGCAGCCTTGTCACACATGCTCTGAGTTGAATAACAGGAGTGCCTGTGTTGACTGTGACGTTACATAGTAAGAGAAACTATGGCAGAGCAAGAGAGAAAATGAAAGGCCTCGTTTTATTGATACCTTTCCCCTACCTTTAAAAAAGGATTTATTTTATTTTTAATTCTCTCTCTGTCTCTGTCTTTGTCTCCTCTGTCTCCCCCCCCATCTAGTGTGTGTGTATGTGTGTGTGTGTGTGTGTGTGGTGTGGGTATGTACACGTGTGTGTGTGGTGTGGGTATGTACACGTGTGTGTGTGGTGTGGGTATATACATGTGTGTGGGTATGTACACATGTGTGTGTATGTATGTGTGGTGTGGGTATGTACACATGTGTGAAGGCCAAAAAGGCCAAAAGTAGATATTGGATCCTCTGGAGCTGGAGTTACAGGTGGCTGTGAACCACCCAATGGGGTTGCTTGAAACAGAACTCAGGTCCTATGCAAGAGCAGCGTGTACTCCTAACTGCTGAGCCATCTCTCCAGCCTGCTGTCCTGCCTTTCAAACGGCCCTATGGTTCTATCACACAATGAACACATTAAATTCTATATGCAGTTAATTGTCTTTGACGCTGTTCTATTGCTGTGAAGAGACACCAAGGCCGTGGCAACTTTTATAAGAGAAAGCATTTCATGGGGGAGGGAGGCTGGCTTACTTTTTCAGATTGGTCCATCATCATCGTGGCAGGGGGGTTGATGGTAAGTGTGGTGCTGGGATAGTAGCTGAGAGCTGTACTGGAGTCCACCAGAACCTCAAGCCCCACCCCCCAGTGACATACCTTCCTCCAATTAGGCCACACCTATTAATCCTTGTCGTTCTTTCCAACAGTTCCACTCCCTGGTGACCAAGCGTTCAGTCTGTGCGAGCCTGTGGGGGCCACTCTCATTCAAACCAGTACAGCTGTTGTCTGAGTCGCCTGTCCCATTGCCGTGGCAAAATGCCAGACAAAAGCAACTCAAGGAAGGAAGGGCTGGTCCAGGCTTAGGGTTTGACGGTGCCCTAAGGTCCATCGTGACGTGACGGGGAAGGCAGATGTCACATTGCCATAGTCCGGGAGCCTGGAGCGATGGATGCTAGCACTCAGCTCACCTTCTTCTTTTCAGACAGTCCAGGACCAACATTGAGGGTGGTCATTCCAGCCTCAATTCATCAATCTCGAAAATCCCTCACAGGCATGCCCAGAGGTTTCCGTAGCTGATTCTAGATCCTGCCAAGGTGACAGTCATGACTAACCGTCACACCAGTCCTGCCTAGGAGACTCCTGCAGGATGGCAGGTGGTACTGGACCATCTTATTTTGGGGGAGGGGCTCCTGGGAAGTATGAGAAGGCCAGGGATTTGGATCCTGATTACTCTGAGAACTTCCCCATTTCTGCTTCCTCCTCTTTTCTCCCTGGACCAGGTCACAAGTGACGACACCACCAGGAATGGAAACTTGCCCCTGAAAATGGTTGTTTCTTACATGCTACAGTGGGGAAGTGGCTTTTGTCACAATCCTCCTCTCATTTTATGACCTTGAACTTGCCCCCAGACATGAAGTCCAGCACCCCCAAACATCCATCCTCTTGTCTCCTCCTTCCACACCCAGCTGAGTGCTGGTTGACTTGCTCCCCTAGCTGGCTGCTGCTCGGAGGTGGGACTCACTTGTACCCTGGTGTCCTTGGCACCTTCTCAGCTTCTCATCCCACTTCAAGCCTTCCTCCTCTAGCCATACTGACCTAGCTGTGCTCCTGGGGGTTTGTGTCCCTTGCTGACCACCCACCTGCAGCCACTGTCTTCTTCTTCCTCTGAGCCAGGCTGGGACTGATCGCTGAAACGAGATGTCAGATATGACTGCTCTCCCCTGTGGGCCTGCCTGGGATGCTCTCTCTTCTGGTAGTCAGGGGTGGTGCTGATTACATAACCAACCTCCCCAGGTTGTGTGGGAGTGGGAGTGGGGGATCAAAGGGCCTGGAGCAGCTTAGAGAAACCCTGCACAGAGGGCTTCCTAAGACCTGGAGGGCAGGGGCAGGAAGGGACAATCCAGGCTGCAGAAAAATGAGAGCTGATCCGGGACTGAAATTTCTGGGGTAAGATGGTCGGTACAGCTAGAAGAGGAAGGCTTGAGGTGGGATGGGAAGCTGGGAAGGTGCCAAGGACACCAGGGTACAAGTGAGTCCCACCTCAGGACAGCAGCCAGCTAGGGGAGAAAGTCAACCAGCACTCAGATGGTTGTCAGGACACCAGGTCTTGACACTATGTGGAGAGTTTTGTTCTTTCTCAAAAGAGGAGCTATTAGGGGCAATTGGAAGCTCAAGGGCTGCAGGAGAATGGTTTTCACAAGCATTTGGATATAGCCTGAGGAAGGAGAGCTGAGACAGAGGGATGGGCCAAGATGTTGGGATAACACAGATACTAAAGGGTAAAGGCCCTGGGAAGAGAAAAGAGGACAGACAAATGGATGGTGGCAGACTCAGGATTCCAGTCACACAAAGACTAGCGTCTGGCTCAACCTTGTGAGCCACAAAGTGTAGCCAAACTTAAGCCAGGCAGGGCCCTTGAGAACATGACTGGCAGGACCTGGGCACAGGGAAAAGGAGGGGGGAGGCTGGTGTTCAATGTTGCCAAATTTTGGTTGAGACAAATGAAGGTATTCCAGAGATGGGTGGTGGTGACAGCTACATGAGCAGGTACTGAATCATCCGAGTGCCATAAATCTAGACACTTCAAAATGGCGAATGGCTGGGCTGTGGCTCATTAGGAAATGGTGCACCTAGCCTGCACGGAGCCCTAGGTTCTGTCCCCAGCATCCTCCAAAAATAGTAAAAATGTCATTGATATATATTTATCACAGGTAAAAAGAAAATCTAGCAATAAAAAGAGAAGAGTGTCAGGCATGGGGTTGACAGAGCTGGAGTGGCTGGACTGACCCAGGTGTTTGGTCCCTGGAGGCTGACAGACTCCACAGGAGCTCCCAGCCCTTCCCCTTCTCCTCTTCCTCCTCCTCTATCCTAAGCCACACCATAAGCCCTTGCCCATCCAGCTCCGAACTCTGGGCTCAGTTGGGAGTAGAGAAGGATCAGATGATATCAGCATGGCTGCTTCAGGTTCTTCCTGAAGGAGAGCATAGGGAGACAGCTCTCCCAGGAGGCACAAGGGACGCCATACACGAGATGCTCTTGTGGCCCTAAAGCTAGAGAAGAGGGAGATTCAGGAGAAGACGACGAACCATGTACTCTGGGATGCAAGATTTCGTCATGAAGAGCCATGGCATAGAATCCTACAGCTGACATGTCTTCTGAAAGAGAAACTCGCGTGTCAAAGACAGAGGATGACATGCTAATTTATCTTCAAGATGTTCCCTGGCTCAAATAAGGTGGCATAAATGGAACATATTCATTTGAAATCGTGGCTCAGTCCTCCCTGAACTGGGAGAGATCGTCGTACATCAAGATGGTGTCACCTTGTGCCTCCTCCCCAAGTGTCCCCCCATAGCAGACACTGGAGAACACACTGCAGGAATGGTCCACCCCTCCCTAATGATGGGGCAAAGCAGCATTGCATGCCTCTGGAGCCCACTCTGCCAGGGGCTTTCGGTTTCTGTGGCCTTGGCCTCGGTGATGGATAGCCTTTGCCTTGACCCACTAATTTTTACTGCGCAACCTGGAGGGTTTATTCCCCGCCACAGCTTGTAAATTCATTGTTTTATGTTTCCCGGCTGCTTGAGGTTTGCGCGGTGAAGAACCTGGTGGCTGACTAGGTCTGCCCGAAGTGTTACCGGCACACCGGATTGCAAAGGCTTGGGTGTGTGAGAGTATTTTCAAATTTCTCCAGCTCCTCTTTTCTTCTTCATACTGACACGTAAGGCAGGACCCAGTTTATAAGGCAAATCAAAACAGCAGAGCTGTTCTGCTTCCAGAGGGCCATGTTGGGGGCTACTGCTGAGGCAGAATCACCCTGCCTGCCCCTCCCTCAGGGGTCCATACGCCTCTCATCCCAGGCCAGGCTTCCCTAAAAAGATGAATAAACAGAGACTCTAAGAAGACAGGGCGTTTGCCTGAGTTTTCAAGGATGCTACATCAAGAGTCCAAGGATGCCATCTCTGTTCCTCTGATGGCGCTTCTGTACCAGGCCCAGGGCTTAGCTGTGAGGACAGAGGCAATTAAAACAAAGGTCTCCTCGGAGGGCCCTTATGGTCTGGTGATAGCGTTGGGGGCAAGAAGAGAATTGGGGGCTCCTGCAGCTTCCGCAGATACATTATAGTGCCTGGCACCACGTGAGCCTGCATGGTCTGTGCTCCAGCCCCGGACTGCACTCTTAGCTGCCTGACAATTCTCATTCTTGCAGCATCCTATGGGGCGAGTCCTGGCACTACTCTACAGCCCAGTGAATCTCAGCTTTGCATTTGATCCTTTGTTTCAGGGAGCTCTTCAATGACCCTAAGCATAGACACCAAGGAAGGTCAGGGTGAGCCCTCTTAGCCCTTGGTCTCCTCTAGGCATCTGGAGACATTTTCTCAGAGATCTCTCTGGACATAGTTTCAAAGTCATCTATGTGATCGGAATCTGTCATTGTATAGTTGAGTGGACTATAGAATTTAATGATGGTTGCCCTGGCGCCTAACATCAAAATTAGCTCTCCAGTCAGATGGGGGCCTCTCCAGCCCCAACAACTCTTCCATTAGGAAACAGAGGTCTTCCATTAACTGTTATGAAATGCAATCTTGTCCAAGTCCAAGCCGTGTTTTAAGACTGAGCCTGCAGTGGGCTCTGTTAGCTCTGTGTCTATGTTCCTCCAACTCTGCCTGGTCCCACCTCCAGTTTCCTCCCAGGCCCTACCCTCAGAGGTGAATCCTTCTTTGTAGAACCCATCCCGTGAGCCAACCAGATGAGACAGCTTTTTCATTTACCTTGGGAATTCTCTGTTCTTCTTGGCTTATTTAACACAATGCCTCCTTACCTCTGTAATATTCACAAAACACTTGACATTCAAAAGGGCTTTAAAAACCCTTTTAAAAAGTAGAGATTTTGAACTCAGTAATGACTCAGGGTGGAGACATATATAACTTCCCTGGATGCAACAAGAAGAACCCTGAAATTGGATGATGGCGTCTCCTCCAGTGGCGTCCTGGGGGTGGCCTGTTGCCGGGCCTGATAGTCTCCTTCAGCAGGTCCCCGAGTTGCCACCTACCTCTCTCATCTGGCTTCTTCCCCAACAACTTCTGGCCAAGCTGCCTTCTGCGCGGATGCCTCTGTCCCTGTTCTCGGGTTCTAGCTCACCCGTTCTCTAGGACCCACGTGTGTGTGATTCTTCTCCTAAAGTCTTACTGAAAAGCCCCCAGAAAATGAGTCAATTAGTGAAAACTATCAAGCTGGGACACTCCTGGGTTTCAGCACTGTCTGCTCTCAGTTTGTTCCAATGGACTCTGTCCCTATGAGGTCTTTTCTTGTGTGATGGCTCCCCAGTATGACCTAGAAGTGGCTCTAAGACAGTGTTTTCCAAAGTTTGTTTCATGAGATTCTGATTTGTGGAGAAGCATCTTAGAGACCGTGGTCCAGAAAGCGAGGGGACGGGGTCCTGGCTGTTTCTTTTGTCAACTTGACACAAGTTAGAGTCATCTGAGAAGAGGAACTGCAACCGAGAAAATGCCTCCAACAGTGTGGGCGGTGGGCAAGCCTGTGGGGCATCGTCTTGATGGATGATTGATTGATCTAGGAGGGACCAGTTCACCTGTGGGCAGGTGGTCCTAGGTCATATATAAAAAAACAGCATGAACAAGCTGTGGAGAGTAACAAAATAAGCAGCACTCTTTCATGGCCTCTGCTTCAGTTTCCACCTCCAGCTTGCTGCCCTGACTCCCCTCAGGAGGGAGTTGTGAGGTGAAATAAACCCTTTCCTCCCAAGTTGCTTTTGGTCAGTGTTTTAGCACAGCGATGGGCATCTTAAGGCAAAGGGCTTATTTATAACCTTATTCTTATTCTTTTATCATGACTCTTCTGGCAGTAAATAACTCATCCCACAAGACCAGAATTGGTCCCTCCAGGTGGCCATGCTGGCAATGCCCTAACAACCTCCAGCTAAGCCTCATCTCTTATTAACTATATATGGTATTTTTATTAGTTCTTTGAGAATTTCATGCAGTCTATTTTGATAATATTCGCCTCTCTACTCCTCCCAGATCTATCCCACCTTCCTACCTGCCCCTAACATCATGGCATCTTTTTTTTAAATATTTATTTACTTGTTTATTATGTATACAATATTCCGTCTGTGTGTATATCTGCAGGCCAGAAGCGGGTACCAGAACTCATTACAGATGGTTGTGAGCCACCATGTGGTTGCTGGGAATTGAACTCAGGACCTTTGGAAGAGCAGGCAATGCTCTTAACCACTGAGCCATCTCTCCAGCCCCATGGCATCTTTTTCTAATGACCCATTGAGTCTATTTTGTGTTGTCCATGTACTTCTGGGTGTGGGACCATTGGTTGGAACAAGGTAACCTGCCAGTGGGCACTATCTCTTAAGGCCTCCAGTACCAGGTTTTAGCTCAAGAACCTTTGGGGAAGCAAACCATATCTAGAATATAGCAACCACCAAAGATGTGTGTTTTGAAGCCCAGAGATGCCAGTTTAGAGGGCAAGCTGGACATCTTTCTGAGTTCCTTCTGGAAGCTGTTATTTGAGTCCCTCTGGGCCCTACAATGGAGACCATGGATCCCAGTGGTTCCTGGCTTCACTTAGGATGAGGCAAAACAGGCTGCCGCACGAGGGCATTCAGCAGTCACATCTGTAGCCCATCACCCAAAAGCAAATGGAAATGAATGGGATGGGGGGGTTGCATTTGTGGTCTGAACTTTACACTCTTGGGATCTGGTCAAAGGAAGACTTTAGCCGGAGCTGAGGCTTTCTCAGAGAACAGGACAGCACTTGGTTCAGTTTGGGAAGCTCATCCTTCTTATGGAGGTGGCTGTCACTCACTCTGCCTTCCCCTGTGGATGTTCCCACACATGCAGATTTACATTAATGAAACATGCCCCTGCTCTCCAAAGCAGATGCTTCTTCTGGTGGCTAGTGAACTCCTTAATTGTCTTTAATTAACAAGTCACAGGATTTAAGTGGATTGATTGTCTTCTCTCAGTCTTCTCTCTGGGATAGGAGACGGGGGTGGGGGGGGGGGCAGACTCACAGCCAGAAATCTGCAGCAGCTTGCGTTCTCCAAGAGGAGAAAAGTCCAAAGCCTCCTCGGGGATACCAGAGACAAGTAGAAAAGCAGGCTAGGATGGTGTTAGTGAGAAGCTTCCTGCTATAAGCTGGGCCCTGAGGGTAAGGAACAAGGGGCTCATGGGAGAAATGGCTCAAAGAGGCATGAACCCAGTACTGGGACCACAGTGAGGTCAGGTTCATGAGAAATTGCCAGAACTTCTCAGGGAGGTGACAGATAGGCCAGCCTTGTCGTGTTATTATTTTAGTCAGGCTAAGGGAGAGAAGGGCTCACGGCCTTGCTGCCCCTTCAGACTAGAGGGAGGCATATGCAGTGCAGCAGAGGAACAGCCACAGCTGTCAGGGACCCTGAGCAAGCCCAAGGCCATCTTTCAATTTCTTCATTGATAAAATGATCTCACTTGAGAGCCCCAGCTAGAATGAGTTCACAGGTATTAACGGTCATGTTAGGGGTGTTGGGTGGCATCCAACGGGAGAAAGCAGCCTAGAAGTGGCAGGCACGGACTAGGTTCCCCTGGATAAGTGACTTCTTCCCCGGGGAATATGAGGGGTCCGGTCCATGGTTCTCTTGACCATGATATTCAGTGATTCCATAAAAAAGCTTCCACCACAGAAATGCTAGAGGGCCCGAAGACCTGAGTGGGTTAGGTGAGTCACTGAACCTCCCTCAGCCAAGCCCTCTATGAAAGGAGATATCACTAAATACTCATGTGCATGTCAAACTGGAGAACCCGTGTGTGGTGCTTAATGGGTGGCTCTGTGTTTGATATCAAAACCTAAGTTACAATGGGATGCTTTCCGTCAGGATTGACGAAAATGTGGTAGGTGGGGTGCCTGCACGCTGCAGGTGCTCACTTAACCCTCCTCCTTTAAAAAACTAATCTGACAGTTGCCGGCCCGTCCCCCTGGGACACTGGGAAGATTCTCTGGAGAATAACAGAACTCCTTAAGAATAAACTCGTCGTCAAGTGCTCGCACCATTGATAGCCGCCCATTTGTTTCTGGTAACTGGCACCAACTAAAATGTACTCCATTGCGCTGGGCAGACGTTCAGTGGGTGGAGCACTCGCCACACAAGCAGGAAGACCTAAGTGAAAGTCCTTGGGACCCTTGTAGAGCTGAGCATGGCAGAGGCTGGAGAAACCCTGAAACCTGCAGGCCGCTAACCTGGTGTTCACAGGTGGGGGGGGGGGAAGCAGGACTGGCACCTGAGGTCATCTGACCATCACATGCGTGCGCCCTGCACGCGCGCGCGCACACACACACCCACACACACACCCACACAGATGCAGTCATACATGTCATACACACACACATCAAAGAAATAAAATACACATCATTAAACCACACACCTTCAGGGCTTGCCCTTTTGCTGGGAAGTGGAGAGAGGAGGAATCCAAATTAGCCACGATTAAGCACATCCCACCTGCTGCTGGAGGGAAACTGACTCTCACAGGGGGCTATCTCAAGGGCTTTTCCTCTTTCTGGCAGGTCACCAGTTAGCCCAGAAGTTCGGAAGACAAGGACACACCCTTCCACCATGTCCTACAGACGAGAGCTGGAGAAATACCGTGACCTGGATGAAGATGAAATCCTGGGGGCCCTCACGGAGGAGGAGCTCAGGACTCTGGAGAACGAGCTGGATGAGCTAGACCCTGATGTGAGTAGCCAGAGAGGGGACACTGGCCTTGGGGAGGCGGGGCGGGTGGGCCATCCTCAAAGCCACCAATGTCTTTCTCCTTATATGACAGTGTGTTGGGATGGTGCTGCCTTGGCAGGGTTATTTTTAAAATGTTGTATTGACTCATGATTCTCCAGAAAAACAGAACCAGTAAGGCGTGTGTATGTGTGTGAATGTATATCCTACTGAGAGATTTATAAGCAATTGGCTCATACGGTTTTGGAGACTGACAAGCCCTGAGATGGGCACTTAGCAAGCTGGAGTCCAGGAGGGCCGATGATGCCATTCTGACCTAAATGCTCGTAGGCTGAAGACCTAGGCAAGCTGATGCTTTTGGTCCAAAACAAGAAACTGTGGTCCAGCTTGGGTCGTTAGGTAGGAGGCAGTCCTCCTTCCTAGGGGAGGGTCAGCTTCTCGGGTCTATTTAGGCCTGTGACAGATGGGATGGACCCTCCCACGTCACAGAGGCCATCTGCCTGACTCAGTCAATAGACACAAAT
Source organism: Arvicola amphibius (assembly GCF_903992535.2). Lineage (NCBI taxonomy): Eukaryota > Metazoa > Chordata > Mammalia > Rodentia > Cricetidae > Arvicola > Arvicola amphibius. The sequence continues at coordinate 98,390,070 of NC_052057.2, forward strand.
GTTCATCTCCCCCAGAAACACCCTCCCAGATACAACTAGAATAACATCCGACCAAACGCCTGGCAACCCACGGCTCAGGCAAGGTGACTCATAGAATTGCCCGTGACAAGCCTGCCTCTTTGTTAACTTGGCCCCTGTATGTGTCTCTTCACACCAGAGGCAATTATTAGCAAATGAAGACAACAGCATGTCATAACTGTGCCCAACACGATACTCTGTATGACAGAAAAATCCCTCCTCTTCAGGGGGGAAGGCTAAAAATCTCCAGTGATGTTTACTTAAACACCGTGATGGAAAATTAATATTTAAATAGTACCATAACGTGTGAATACAATGTATGCTACATGCAAAGACTGAAAAGTGAGAGGTCAAGGAGCTTTGCTGTGCTCATACATGTCCGGGGGGGGGGGGGGGGGGGAGGAGGGGATGGATACTCATGGCAGCGGCAGCCCCGGCTCCTCTAAGCAGTCAGCTGGAGGCAGCCAGCATCTCGAACACCTTTCTTCCATCACTCATCCTGCACAGCCTCTGCCCTCGGCAAGCACCTCTGCTGGCTGTGGTTCGTGACCTGATGGGGTGACCCTGAACCTCATGCCTGAATGGTTTGTGTTAACAGTTCTTCTCGGGTTAGGCTGTTGGCGCCTTCCACCAGCATTCACCATGGCAGCCCCAGGAGCTACCCCAAGGGTTCCCCGCCCCCCACCTTCCGGACCTCCGCTGCAGAGCAGGTGGTAGTCAGTTTCAGCCCCCCTTTACCCCCCCCCCCACCTGTTAATTCTGAAGCATAAGGAAAGCCAGAGGCCAGGTGGCAGTGTTAACCTCCTGCTCAGTGGACTCCTTGTGTGTCCTGTGACAGAAACCTTTGCTCCTTCGGAAGAGACGCAAAACGGTTCCTAATGGTTCGCTAAGGTTGACATTTTGGGCCACCGCTCCAGTGCCCAACCTTGAATCCTGGACCTGTGGGTCTTGGCTCTGAGGGAAACAGTACCACATGAGGCCTCTGATTCAGAGCACTAGCAGACTCCTAGGGAGCCTTGCCCCAGCACTGCAAGACCCCACCTCCTGCCTAGCACTGTGAGGCCCCACCTCCTGGCCAGCACTGCGAGGCCCCACCTCCTGGCCAGCACTGCGAGGCCCCACCTCCTGGCTAGCATTGCAATGCCCCACCTTCTAGCTAGCATTGCAAGGTTAACCCCCTAGCTAGCACCTCAAGGCCCTGCCTCCTAGCTAGCACTGCAAGGCCCCGCCTCATGGCTAGCACTGCAAGGCCCCACCTCCTGGCTAACACTGCAAGGTTCACCCCTGGCTAACACTGCAAGGCCCTGCCTCCTAGCTAGCACTGCAAGGCCCCGCCTCATGGCTAGCACTGCAAGGCCCCTCCTCCTGGCTAGCACTGCAAGGCTCCACCTCCTGGCCAGCACTGCAAGGCCCCGCCTCATGGCTAGCACTGCAAGGCCCCTCCTCCTGGCTAGCACTGCAAGGCTCCACCTCCTGGCTAGCACTGCAAGGGCCCCACCTCCTGGCTAGCACTGCAAGGCTCCACCTCCTGGTTTAGCCCTGCAGCAGTCCTCAGAGAGCTGTTGTGTTGCTATTACACCCCCCCCCCCAACTGCAGAACAGGTTGGAATAAATTGCACAATAGAGAACACCAAGGCCCCTCTCGTGTGTTTTAGGTTTCATAAGCAAATTTCACAGTTGGCATATTTAGGAGTGCTCAAGACTTCTCCTGTGTAGTTGGGGTGCCTCAGTGATGTCTTGTTTGGCAAGCCCCACCGGAGACCTTCCCACCAGCCTCCTGGATAGGTCTCGGTCTCCAGCCTGTAACTATATGCCAGGTCTCAGCACAAGCAGAAGCAGATATGAATGGCATTAAAGATGGAACCTGCATGCCTCTTTTAAAGCCAGGCATTGCTCAGCTCTGACCTAGCAGTGGCCCGTAAAGCAAACATCCCTTCAGTAGCGTTTCACGGGCCATCGTGGCTGGGGTACAGGGAGTAGGGCTCAGAAGGGACCACACAAGGCCAGATTTAGATGCCCCGCCTCCCACCCAGGGCCCTGTCTTTCATACAAGTGGTCTTGGGCTGGCTGCGGTCTGTCCTTCTCCAGGCCTTGTGTACCATCAGTAAAACAATGGAGTTGGTTGGACCCTTTCAGGGCTCAGTTTCAGGCACCGTTTTCATCTACAGACTAGACTTCTTCCTGGATAGCCCAGGCTGCTGTTTAAGTGCTGGTCTCTGGTCCCCTGGAAGACATCCATCTAACTAGTATATCCCCACCTTGCTGTTTGCAATGCTTTCAACTGTTAATTTGCTTCCTTGGTGGGGCTGTTCAAAGTGGCTAGCAAGAGGCGTTGGTGGTCTTAGGGCCTTCCTTCCCCGGCTGCCTCCATTCAGAGGAAATAGCAATGGAAGCAAAACAAAAGAACGCCTGAGTTTTTGTTCCAACTGTTTCATAGAATCACAAGAGGGAATCTCTTTTAAGAGTGAGACTACAAGCCATGTGACTGCCCACAGTTGTCTTGGTGCTGGGTGCCATCACTGGAGCCTGGCACAGATACTGCCTCTGGTTGGCCCAAGGTATGCCAGGTGGGCAGAATAAATTACACCCTAGGAACAGATGGAGCTCAGAGCAGGGATCGCTTCCTCCTGGTGGGAGCTTCCACAAAGCAGTTGAGGTTGGAACCTCGCCCTAGGTTTTCGAAGTCAAGAATAAAAGCAAAGAATTCCAGTTGAGTGTGGTTTCCTGTGTCAGGGTTTGCTGGGAGGAAGAGTCTAGTGTGGTTTCTGCGGAAAGTCAGACATGACTAGAAAAAGGAAGAGGTTGCATAATGGAGTTGAGGTGGCAAGGTGACGTCTGGAGAGCCTCTCAAAGGGAGGCGATTCCATGTGGCTTAGTGGTTTGGGCACTAACCGGGGAGGTATTAGGCCAGATGGAAGGTGAAAGGGGTTTGTGTGGGAGCCTTACATTCTGGGAGCTCCTGTGGGCATAGGCTTTTCCTGAAGATAAGGATGCTTCCCGCCCCACAGACGTACCCTGTAGGGAGTGGACTCTACCATTCCCCAGGAGCAGTGTAACCACCCACCCCACTCCAGACACCTGCCTGCCTACCGTGTCTGGCCCTTTGCTCTTTGGCATGATCCTGGGCTGCAGTGTGGGGATGAGGTCAGCTGAGGCTGTGGCTGCAAATAGGGCAGGTGATGACAGGGGTCAGAACCCAGTGTCAGCCCCAAGAGGGCGGAGCCTCTCAGAACCAAGATTTTAGTTTCTAAGGACCGTGGTGAGGCTCTAGCTTGGACCCCGCTTCACCCCTAAACCAACAAAGAACTCCCACAGAGAGTCCCCTACTCAAATAGCAGGCAGTGTGGCCTCTGTACAAGGCAGCTCCCTCAATCTGGAAGGTAGAAGGAAAGAGGCTACTCTGTGGGTACCACAGGAGGGAGGGGGAGGGAATGGGAGGTTCAGACTGCTGCCCAGCTTACCGGGTCAGGGAACAGGGTGCCAGGAGTCAGATTGCAGTCTGGAGAGAGGCGTAGATCCCAGAGCAGGCACCAGAGACTCGCCATTCTAAGCTACTGTGGTTTCAAAAGTGACTGTTTTTCAAAGGCTCCTTTCTCTCTCTCAGTTCAGGGAGAAGAAAAGAGAAACCAAAGAGGAGGGGAGATGGGGTAGTAGAGTTAGTGTCCCAGCCCCACAATGAACCCCTTCACTGAGATGGGCTCCGTTACCTGAGTTACCAGACAGTGAATTCTGAAAGGCAAATGGGACTCCCTCCATCCCAGAACAAAACATTCCAGCTCCAGTTTCACTGGGCCCGGGCCCAATTCTGTAATCAGGACTCTGGGAGAGGCTGAAGGTATGCAGGCCTGGAGGAGGGGCGCCCAACAGGTGCCCAGCCTCCCCCCCCCCTTTTTCCAGAGCAGAATCAGAGTCCAGAGAGGGAAAGGAGCCTGCCCCTAGGGCAGATGTCGGTCAGAAGTAGAACCACTCCTGAGGCCTCAGTGTCTAGGCACTGTGCCTGGGCAGGTCCACACTCCTGTGTTTACTTTTGTGTCATAGTACCATGTGGCACTTGCACACGCTGCTCTGAGGCCTTGGAAGACATAGCTTGCTTAGCTTCGCCATGATCCTGGGAGGCAGATACCCTTGTCATCCCAGTTCTAAGAGGCAGGGCGCCTTGTCCAACGTCTCACAAGTAGGCAGTGGCAGAGCCCAAATGTGGCCCTAGATTTCACACCCTAGCCACGTTTCTAAGGCCTCATGGGGCATTGGAGGAAGAGAGTTGGGGCCACAGTTGTGCTGTGGCTTTGTGGTTCCAGGAGCAGCACACGTAAACCATCCCCTTTCCTTCTGGTAGATCATGGAAACACAGATAGTGGTGTCTGGCCTACTCTGCCCAGAGCTCAGGCCTGGGTCTTTTCCTGTTTGGATCTCAGTTCCCTTCTCAGTGAAGTAGACCCAGTTGGTCCAGATGGCTTGAAAGCCCCTGGGATTCTATCCACTTGTAATTTTCTGAGCCCCTCCTGTCGCTGCCTGATGGCCACAAACTCTTCAGAGAGTGGTGTGTGGGGTTATGCAACTGTTAAGCCCCAGTGTCACGTGACAGAGTCGAGTAGAACACTTGAAAAGCAGCGTTGCCACAAAGGATTCCAAACTTGTGCACATTAGGCAAAAAAAAAAAAAGAGGCTCAAAACTTAGTGTCTCTCACTCTGGAAAAACTCGAGCTTATCATGAGATTGCTGCCCTTGGACTCCCTTGGGAAAGGAATGCCTCATGCGCTAAAAGTGTCTGCTGTTGACTGATTCCCCAGCCCTGCCCTTTCTCTCTGTGCTCTGAAGTGGGTGCTGCGCTGCAGCCCAGCCAGCTCCTCGCTCTGATCGCCTCTGTTGCTGGGCAGTGGGAGAAACGAGCATGGGAAGGGTGAGTGGTGCCAGTGTCGGGTGCCAGCAGCAGTGGGTGGGTCCTAGCACCATTCCCAGACCTTTGCAATTGATGGGTCAGATGGTGCATGGACCGTCTAGTACTCCGAGAGGGTTCAGCATTTAGCTCCATCTTAAGATGGGGAAACTAGCCAGACAGTGGTGGCACACACCTTAATTCCACCGCTTGGGAGGCAGAAGCAAGTGGATCTCTGTGAGTTCGAGGCCAGCATGGTCTACAAAGTGAGTAAGTACCAGGACAGTTAGGACTGTTTCACAGAAAAGCCCTTTCTCAAACAAACGAACAAACAAACCAAAACCAAAAAGATGGAGAAACTGGGGCTCAGAAGAATGAGGGTTATGTTACCATAACTCAGTGCCTCATAAGCACGAGAACTTGATTTTAATCACCAGATCCCAAATAAAAATGCCAGGAAGAGAGGCTCTCCCCTGAATTCCTAGTGTTTACAGTGAGGAAGGAGGAGACAGGTGGGTCCCTGGAGCTTATTGGCCAGCCAATCTAACCAGTCAGTGAGCCCCGCGTTCAGTAAGAGACTCTGTATCCATAAATACTTTGGCTTCCACAGACACAGGAACAGGCAGGCAAGGGTACCAGCAGGGGCATGTTCAATCACACACACGAACACACACACATACACACACAAATACACACAGTTAAAATAAATAAAGAAAAAGTTAAGAGGCTGCCAACAAATAATTTATTAATATTGCTTGTTAATGAGATTTTGAGGGGAAATTGCCTATTTTTAAGAGGCTGTTTACAGGGGAGAAGGTGGATTAACCCCAACCTTATAAAGGAATTGGAGCCTAAGCGTTGACTTTTAAGTCAGCTGTTGGGAACTGGTGTCACAGTATCACCTCAGAAACACTAATGGAAACAACCTGCCTACGCCGCCTGCTGTAATATGATTCTGTGTAGACATGCTCTTGCATGCCAGGGGTTCTGCATTTCATGGCAATTGTCATAAATATCCACAAAGATCCTGTGATTGAGCCCCGTGGTGGCAAGAGTCAATGCCATTCTGTGAATGGGGCTAGGGAAATGTGGGGAACCATACTGCTATAATCAGCAGATACTTTCTGAGCTTATGTGTCAAAGGTTCTGAAAACAAGGGGTGTATATGCATACATATATACATATGTACAGGCACACACACAAATACATGCATGCTCACATACATCATGCACACACATGTGCACATATGCACACAGAGGCATGCATGTATAAACATGCACATACATGCACATACACACAAACACATACACCACAATATGCATGCAAAATACAGGAGAAAGACCCCGACTGTGGCATCCTCCTGGGCATACACTGTTTGGCTGGTACTGTTTTTGACCAAGCCATCATACCCGTCCCATGAGTCTTATGACCATGGTAGTGATGAAAATCAACAATGACAACACTGTGAATCCGAGAGAGGGGGAAAGCTTGCCAAAGATCACACCCCTGGGTCAGCAGCAGGGTCATGGGGAGGAAGGACCTGGGCCTCTGGGTCTGACTCTACAGAATGGCACATCCTCCCATGCCCCAGATCAGGCTCGCCTGACCATCCCAGGAGCAGCCAAGTTTGGTCCATGAGGCTGTGATGCTCCCTTGTAACACAAACCGGCAGAATTGCAAGCCCAGGACAGAAGTAAACAGTTGGAATGGAAAGAAATAAATCTCTCCTCTAAAAATAGGCTCTCATCCTTAGAAACGCTGCCCAGCAGTGTGTGTGCAGAGCTGGGGAGGGGCCTGGCCAGCAAGGATGAGAGTCAGACCAGCCGCAGTGACCCCACCCCACCCTGTCTCCTGACACCTCTTCCTCACCCTTCTCCACTCTCCATGCTTCTCAGTGCCCCCCCCCTTACTGCCACTAGAACCAGAGTCCTTCACACGTTGGGTGGGAAATCCTCCCATTCTGTAGATGACACCCCACCTCGACACCTGGAGCCTCGCTGCACCCAGCATGACACCTCCTCCACAGGCGTTTTCTGTTTTCTATTTTGACATATTTAATAACAGAAGGAGATGAACCACAATACCTACATCCCCACTGTCCACACTGAACAGATCCTAAAATCTTACCGTCTTGGACTCATACCCTCCTTAAAAAGGAAAGATAACTCTATGACGAAAGCCTAAAGCCAACCTCTCACCTTAGCCTGTCCTCCACCTCTCCCCAGCCCTCTGAGCTGACCAAATGAGCTCTAAGTTCCATGAGAAGCCCTGTCTTGCTGTGAAATAATGCTCTTGTACCCTGCAAAAATTTGTCACTTGTATTGGTTTAATGAAATGCTGATTGGCTAGCAGCCAGGTAGGAAATATAGGAAGTATAGGCAGACTAGGAGAATTCTGGGAAGAAGAAAGGTTCAGTCTGCAGTTACCAGCCAGATGCAGAGGAAGCAAGATGAGAGAGCCTCACTGGTACCAAGCCATGTGGCTAAACATAAATAAGAATTATGGGTTAAGTTATAAGAGCTAGTTAATAATAAGCCTGAGCTAATAGGTCAAACAGTTTAAAATTAATATAATCCTCTGTTTGTTTCTTTGGGATTGAAAAGCTGTGGGACTGGGCAGGACAGAAACTTCTGTCCATGCTATCTCGAAAAGTACAGTGAAGTGACTGAGGAAGACATACCAGCATCAGCCTCTGGCCTCTTACACACATGCACACAATTCATACACCAGCACTTGCGTGCACCAAAAAAGAACAAAAGAGAAACAAAGAACCCTGAATGTTGTCTGGCATACAGTTTGGACCTAACAAATGTTTGTTGCACCTGAATGCTTAATTTGTTAACTAACTAAACTCTAAGCTTTTTGAGACTCAGACCCACATCATAACACCACCCAGAGTTTGACAGAAGTAGAGCCTGGCTTCTGATCTGGTTCTTCTGCTGGGCCCAGGCACAATGAGGAGGAAGGATGGCCTGGCCTGTCCAGCATGGGACCTCAGTGAAGTCCTTCCCTCCCACCTCTCAATGTTCCCCAGCACCCATCCTGGAGGCTATACCCCTTGTTCCATCCTTTAATTTGGGGAGTGGTGGGGCTTAGTCATAGATCAGTACCCAGACCAACAGAAGCATGTTGTGCATGTAACACACACACACACACACACACACACACACACACACAAAATTTATCTTTTTAGACATAACTGATTTCTTTGGCAAAAGTAATAGAATCGTTTATTTTCGTTGCCATGGAGAATCAGGTTAAGGGCCGTTCTGTGCATGGCTAACCATCCATCGCCAGAGCCCTGCAGATCCTTGAGCACACTCGTTATAAACTCGTTATAAACAGTGTCATTTGTATGCAAACGTGGGCCGCCTGCCCTGGGGCTTTTAAGTCTGAAATCATTAGTGCATAGGATCTTTTTAGATTTCCTAACAGAGTTTTCAGAAGTCAGCAGTCCTTTGTTATAGTACACCGTGTCCCGGGACAACGGTGCGGTGCGCATGCTCACATCTTAAGCCCGTAGTGGTCTAGCCTGGTAGGTTCCTGACACAGCCCTCACTACATGTAACAATGAGGGCTGCAGAAACTTCATCTTAAGGCTTGCGGGTGTTTTTAGGCTGTGAGGCCCCAGGAAAGGCCCCTCTTCTGTGCTTTGAATGACTGGGCTCCAGCTTGTGGGTGTGAAGGTCAAACTAAGATGTGTCACACCTGAGTCTACCATGTAACAGGAAGTTGATGTTTAAAAGGCCAGACATAAGTTCCATGTTGTATCACACACTTGTTACCCCAGGAACTTGGGAGGCTGCTACAGAAAGATTGCTAGTTTGAGGTCAACCTGGACTATAGAGTAAGTTTGAGACTTTGTCTTAAAAATAAATAATTAAAAAAAAATAGAGTACCATAGGAAATGTGGTTAGTTTCCCCTCTATGATTATTTCCAAGAATATTTTAAACTTTGTGCTTCTATCATTTAAAAACATTCTTTGTTTTTTTTTTTAGTTTGTTTTAGTTGGTTTTTTAAAGTTTTTTTGTAGTTTAGTTTTGTCTTAGCTGTGTTTAGTTTGTTTGGTTTTTAATTTTTTTAGTTTGTTTTTGTTTGTTTGTTTGAGACAAGGTCTCTCTACAGAGCCCTAGCTATGTAAACCAGGCTGGCCTCAAACTCACAGAGATCCGCCAGCCTCTGCATCCCCAGTGCTGACATTAAAAGCATGTACCGCCATACCCAGCTTAAAAACGTTTTTAATTAAGAACCCATGTGTGTACCTCTTTCTCTAGCCCAGTGCCAGGAGCAGGCAGAACACGGCAAGAAGGGATGTCCTGACTTCCTCCATGTGGGATTTTAGTATGACAGCAAACTTGGGTCAGACATGGCAACCTGGCAGCCCATGGCTGAGGCCACTTTTTACTTGTCCTGAATGTTATTTTGCAGATGTTTAGATCACATGTCAGTCTTTTCAAATCAAAAGAGTTCACATTAAAATAAACAGGTTTAATCAGCCCCCCCCACCACACACACACACACACAGTTGTACATGTCATCAGTTTGCGGAGGTGGGCTCAAAAGCCACATGCCACAGTCAGCACTGCTCCAAAGGGTCCCACAGCTGTCAATGTAGGCTGATGTCAGAGCCTATAAATCCATTCCTTAAACCCACACGGACTTTTCCTTTGAAGGCAAAATGGTGGCCACTGTGGTGAAACCAGAGTTCTTGTGTGGTAGGTTTACTTTAGACATACTTCAAGAGAATGGGACTCAGATTCCTCGGAGGACAAATGGCTCCCCTTGCCCGCAGGCTTCCTGGAGTCTACCACCACAGGTGGTAAATTGCAGCCTGGTACCCTGTCTAGTGGGGTGACCCCTTTAGGATGACCAAGATGATTGAGATTTCTCTTCTGTATCTGCTCCACCCTTATCACCTCCCAGTGTCTTTGCTTCACCTGGTTGGGTCCTGACTCTATAAACCTGCACATAGCCTGGACACACATTCATAATGCTCACTCTGTAGATGTTTGTTGACTCATTTTTGTAAAAGGCAATGAAAGATATATTCTACACATACGTGATCTTGACATACATATTCTCCTGGCCACCAAGATGGGGATGAGGGCTCTTCCCTACACTGGCTAACCTGGGTCTGAGAGTCAAGTTTTGATTCTCAGCAAACCTGATAGGTGATTTGGCAGTATTTTCTCTCTACCATCTCCTTATGGTTCGTTTTGCTCCTCCAGCATATTACGATGTAGGATACGGCAGCATTTCTAGTCCAGCTAGTTCTGATCTGGTCATTCCCAGCGCCCCTTCTGGCCCTACCCTGAGAACAGCCTCCCTTCTCAGCATCCCAGGATCGCTTGAGTTCATTGTTGCTTTGGCTATTTTGATAATCTTTTCTCATTGGGGGGAAAAAACAGCTTTATTTATTTATTTTTTTGGACATGAGCCACACATCATCCAATTTATCCATTTAAAGTAGACGAGTCAGTTTCTTAGATCTATTCACAGCTGGCAGACTTCACTACAGCCAAATTCAAAACATTTCCGTCACCTCAGACAGAAACTTCTCTCTCCTTCTCGTCTGTCTTAGCGCAGGCTGGTGTGATGATGCACAGCAGGGTGCAGGATTTCTGTACCAGAACCATCTTTTCTATAAGAGCCTTGCGTTCTGGGGGCTTGGAAGCTCCAGAATAGAGTCTGGCATCTGAGGGGTTTCTCATGGAGGATCCCTTTCTGGCTTGGGCTCAGCTGCCTTCTCACCTATGCCCTCTTGTGACAGATGGCTGAGGAGGGGCACAGCAAGTTCTGTGAAGTCTCCTCTTGGGAGGACTCTAATCCTATTGGATCAGGGCTCTGTCTTCATGACCTGAGTTATCCTTTATCATTTCCACACAGATTCTATCTCTAAATTCAGTCAGTGTCTGGTTTGGGGGTAAGGGACAGAGCTCAATCTGTAGCACCAGCCCTGGAGAAACAAGTTAGGAACTTTTTGGCTTTATAGACTGGACTATTTTAAACATCACATTGCAGAGAATTGTGGAGTTGGCCTGGTCAGGCTGCCTTGAGAGACACACATTGTAGTTTTTCAGGTTAGAGGTCATGACTCCTGGGGCACTGTGTGCCTTTCAGTTCCTGAGAAACCAAGGCACCCCCTCAGGCAGTGAAACAGTCAGGCCTCCTGTGTACCTTTGTGTTCCCTAAAAGTCAGCGAAGCATATAGAAGCTTGGCTGATGTTAACTAATCTCGTGTACCCTGTATATCCTGCAAACGTCATTGCATCCTGGCAACCTACAATTGAACTGATCCTGGCAACCGCCATTATATTCTGTTTCTGATAAGGTAAAAAGTCTGATTGCTTGCAATAAACTTGACTTGGCTTCAGTCTTGCTGAGACCCTCCAACCAGACTTGGTTTTAACTTCCATTGACCATATCAGGAGACCCTGGCTTGTTAAGTAAGCGCTGGTGCTTACGTCACATAAATTCCAGCATATAATAATTGCTTTGTGTCTGACTTCTTTCACTTAGCATGCTTCCCAATTCACTCATGCTGTGGTGCTCTATTCACCTTCATGGTCTGACAGTTTCCAGTAGCATAGATCATCCATCAAATTGATGGAATTTAGCATGTTTATTTTTTGGCCATTATTAATCATGCCTTATGTACATTTGCATACAAGTTTTGTGGCTAACTTATGGTTTGAATTCTCTTTCTGTTTCTAACTACACATTCTGGGCCGTAAAGTAATTTTATTTCTTAGCTCAGGCCAGTGTAATAAAACACCGCAGAGTGCAGGGCTTATGTGCCAGAACCAAGTTCTGCAGGCTCGGAAGCCCTGGGATAGAGTCTGGAGTCTGGGGGATAGAGCTTCTTCAGAAACCTCCACGCTGCTTTCCAAAGAGTCTCTGTATTATCACACGCCTGCCGGCTGCCAAGGTCCAGTCCAAGCACATTCTTGCCAACGTGTGTGTGTTTTTATTGTGCCTGTCCAGTGTGAGTTGCACTTTGTTGATGGCTAGTGGTGCTGAGTGTCTTCTCATGTGTCTAGCGAACATCTCTGAAAGAGGTTTATGGTTTGGTTTGGCTTTTCCTTTTTTGAGACAGTGTCTCATTGTGTAGCCCAAAGTGACTTCAAACTCTGTGTTGTGCCAGCTTCAGCTGGGATTACAGGCATGTGCTACTTCACCCAGCTTATCAGGGATGTTTTCTAATGAAAAAAAATTATTTATTTTGTGTAGGGGGGTTATATGTATATACGTGTGCGTGTGGGAATATATGTGTATACGTGTTCATGAGTGTGCATGTGGGGGGTGTATGTGTATATGTGTTCATGAGTGTGCATGTGAGGGGTGTATGTATATGCGTGTTCATGAGTGTGCATGTGGGGGGTATATGTGTATACGTGTTCATGAGTGTGCATGTGGTGACCAGAGGTCAATGTCTAGTGTCTTCCTTGTTAGTTTCTCACCTTATTTTTTTAAATAATGTTTGGTTCTTTGGATGGTCCATACATTTATATAAGATCCATTGATCACATCAGCCCACCACTGCCTCCCCCAACTCCTCCTAGTACCCTCACTCTGTGTCTCTCCCAGCTTCATGTCTTTTTATTTTTTTTTTATTAATAGCCCCCTGAGTCCAATCTATGCTGCCTGTATGCACATCCATCCCATCTTTTTGCAACGTGGTCTCCCACTCAATCTGGAGTTCTCCGGTTAGACTAGGTGGTTGGCCAGCCAGCCAGGGACCGTCCTGTCTCCACCTCCCCGTTCTGGAATTACAGGTGTTCACTGATTTATGTGTGTGCTAGGGATCAAACTCAGGTCCTCACGCTTGTGTGGCAAACGTTTTACTGACTGAGCCATCTCTTCAGCCCCCTTGTCAGGAATTTTATATGTTCTTTGAAAAATATCTATTCAACTTCTTTGACCATTCTTTAAATTGTTTATTTTTTGTCCCCTATTATGAGTCCCATGAGAAACTCATGCATTCTGGATATTGTACTCTTATCAGATATGCGATTTAAAGGCATTTCTCCCATTCTGTCTCTTTGCCAGTGTCCTTTGAAGAACAAATGTTTTTAATTTTGGTGAAGTTCGTTCAGTGAATTTATTTTTTTTCTTCTGTTGCTCATTGTTTTGTGTCATATCTAAGAAACCATTGCCTAATCCAGATCTGAAGATTTATGTCTGCACTTTCTTCTAAGAATTTTATAGTTTTAGCTTTTACATTTTGGTCTTTGATCCTCTGTGAGTTAATATTTATGTACACTGTGAGGTCATATGCTGTTTTTGAAAACAAGTTCAAGTGATAAATAACTAAGTTTTAAAAGATGTAGCACTCTTTGATTTTAACTGGAGATTCTGTGAGACTTTTTCAATGTAGCCTTTAATGGAAAGAAAATAAACTTTGAGCCCTAATAAGGCTGACGTGGTCACAATGTACTTTAAAAAGTCGATGAGCTAAGAATCTCTAGAAAATACTTTTGAAATTTTGGTTTTTAAATCTCAACTTCTTTCATTAAATATTTAACTTAATGAAACCGTGTTTTAATATGCTGTATAACTAATATTCTTACACACATTAAGACCATCTTTCCTTCCATAGTCTATGGCCTTGATTTAATGCAGTGGTTGTCAGCCAGGGCAGTGCTCCCCCACAGAAGACTCAGTAGTGTTTGAAGATGGCTTCTGGTGTCACAGGACCACTGACCTCTGAAGGGGTAGAAACCAGAACAACCATTACCAGTGCATCAGATCAGTTGCCATAACACTGTTATCCAGATTAGCACACCATAATGCCAAGGTTGAGAAACCGCCCTGTCTAAGCCAGGGTCCTCTGCAGCAAAGTCTGAAGGTGATGAGAGTTGGACACCCCTTTTCAACCTCATCGGTTTCTTTCATTACAATACTGAGCGCCAATTAAAATCTGTGGTACCCTGGTGAGGTGGCACACATCTGTAATTGGAACAGAGAGGAAGCTGAAGAAGGAGCATGGCAAATTAGAGACCTCTCTTGGCTACAGAATGATACCATGCTTTTTATTAACAAGGAAAGAGAGAATAATAAAGCAAAAACAATAATAAAGCAAACAAGCCAGAAAGAATTATGAAATCCTTTATGGAGATGAAAATTCCATGTCCCTTGAGGGCACCATCGGCACTTACCTTTAGGGATTAGCTCATTTCATATTTGTGTATCTAGGCTCCTTGGATTCTAGAACATATTTGGATAACTTTTTTCTATTACCCACATTTTGAATGACTGGCCTCCTGCTAAAATGTGTCTTATCTGATGATAGAACTGTGGGACGCTATCAGTTGGGGGTATTTAATATCTCAGTGCTGCTGAGATGGCTCAGTGGTTAAGGGCACTGACTGCCCTTCCAGAGGACCTGGGTCTAACTTCTAGCACATAGACGGCAGTTCACAACTATCTGTAACTCCAGTTCCAGGGGGTTTGATGCCCTCACATACAGGCCAAACACCAATGCACATAAAATACATGCATAATTAGTATATCAGTACTGGCCAATCTTTCACATTACTTAATTTTAACTTCCCCCAAATATATAAGAGACAGCCATCATCATTATCACTCACGTTATGTAGCCATAGAAGCCATAGCATACAGGGTCGGGGGAGTTTGGTGAATGCCATTCTGGTGTTCCGCCATTAGTCCCTGACAGTGCTTAGACTTGATGTGGCCTCATGTCACAAAGCAGGTGGGTCACCCGCTATGGATAGCAGGGTCACCCGCTATGGATAGCCATGGATAGCCATGGCAGGCAGTAAAGTGTACCATTACCCACTAAGCCACAAGAAGCCCCTGCCCTCTAGCTTTAGGAAGTGCCGTATGATCTGTACCTGCCTGCAGAAGCATGGCTCGCCTGCGAGCATCGCCACAGAGGATGCTGTCTGTGAACCGCTGTGACTCTCGTAGCATCCTTTGGCTTCCCTCAGATCAGTTCATGTTTGTTTTTCTGCCTGCTGGTCCTCTTCTCATAAAATACCCCGGATCCCAATGTCTCTCCTGGCCTCTGGCCTGTGTTTATTTGCACACACCCCAGCCCCCACTTTTGAACCCCTTGTCCCCAAGTCTTGCAAACTGTAGACCCTTGTGACCCAATGTGAGGCCACACCCTGCTGCTGTTGAAACCACAGCAGGTGTAAGCACTTCATAAGCAGCCATAGCTCTCCCAAGCTTCATCCCTGTGGGCATGCCAGTCCCTGTATCTCTCACCCTCTCCTCAAGATGCCTTCAGGAAAGGATCCAGCGTGTCGTGAGTGACAAGGAATAAGCACTTCAAGGGAACCCACACTTGAGATCAGAGTGACACCAATTTGGTCGATTTGGGGGTGCAGCTAAGATTGCATGCCTGCCTCTGAGGCATCCCCTTCTAGCTCTCTAAACGTAAGGGGCACAGATTGCATGAGGATTAGCAAGTTTGCCTCTCCCCCAAATCTAAGGGAATACCCTGGGTTTGTGCATGAGCTAAACTCATGCCCTGAAACTCCTTGGGCAGTCTTTCTGTGTTCTGGGCCTCGGTTTACCCTTGAAGGGAGGGTTACATAAAAAACTGGTCTCTATGCATCCTTGAAGCTCTCATTATCTTTGATTCTTGAAGTGCCAAAGGCTGACTTAGGTGAAACCCATTTGAGTGACTGAAATCCCCCTAGTGAGAAATCGACTTTGGTAGTGAACCCACACCTACAAGTCTCCCCATGCTTGAAGAAGAGAATAGAGCAATTGGGTGATGCTGTCATTCTTGAGAGACCCATCTCCAGAGGCAGCATTTAAAATATGTAGCAATCAGTTCTCATGAGCACAGACCTACCAGACCCCAAAGGCCATAGAGACTATGGACTGTGTGTGCCTTAGCTGCTTTGTCGTTCTGTCAAGCCTTTCTCAGGGTTCCCTCTTTGAGTCATCTTCCACCCAAGACCCTACCAAGCTCCCTTGGCTTCTCTCTCTGATCACTTACCACGCTGTAGCAAATATAATTTTGTGTCTAAGTACTGAGTTCCAAGAATCTCTCTATGCTCAGCCTATGTTGGTTACCCTATTGGTTAACACCATACATTTAAAAAGATTACTGGCAGTGACACCAGAGGACTGATCCCCACAGCTCCTCTCTGCCCCTTAAGTGCTGTGTGACCTGGGACAAGTCCCAGCCCTTCTCCAGCTTTCTGGTTCCTTACATAGAAAAAGAAAGGACTTGGCTGGATTCTCCAGCTCTGAGGCCCCTACTAGTCTGTGTTGTGTTTCTGGGGAATTGCGTATCTATAGCTGCTGACTGCTCTCTCTTTCTTTCTCTCTCTCCTCCTCTCTCTCTCTCTCTCACCCACCACCCTCATCTTAGAATGCACTGCTCCCCGCAGGCCTGAGGCAGAAGGATCAGACCACCAAGGCGCCCACAGGCCCCTTTAAAAGAGAGGAGCTTTTGGATCACTTGGAAAAGCAAGCGAAGGAATTTAAGGATCGAGAAGACCTGGTTCCCTACACAGGGGAGAAACGAGGTACTAAACAACACAGCTCTCATGAGCTTGTCTTTCCTGAAGCATCACAGAGGACCACTTGTGTGTTCTACCCTGTGTTGGGCCAAATGTACCTGGGCCTCTCTTGTGTCCTTCCTGCCTGAACAGTAAACAGTCCCTTACCCCAAAGCATCATCTGTGGTGTTATATTCAATCAGCTGGGGATGGTTTGAGGAAAAAGACTCACTAAGACAACCAAAATGCCTCCCCAGATCCTCTTTAGGGCATATTGGTTATTTTTCATCAACATCTAGATACTTGTAAGGGAAATAGAAAGCTATTGCTAATGACATCAGACTATGAGACCTAAACAAGGACCATTCTGTGGAAACGAGGAGCAAGGTACCTCGCCCAGCTCCCTCTGTCCTGACTCTACTTTCTTTAAAGTCTCTTTTTCTAGCCCTGGTAACAGCCTTCCTTCATCTCTTTTCCTGAGACTCTCTGCTCCAGCAAAAAAACAAGGCATCTAGAAGTCTTCATAGAATCATAGATAGACACTCTCCATGACGATCCAAGCTTCAGGTCCTCCCTGGCCTTTTAGAGTGCTCCTTCTTGCATGCTTTCTACCCGGTTAGCTGCAGAATCTGTGGATCAGAAGGATGATGAGTAGGGTAGACCAGAAGTCTGAGTTCTGTTCTTGAAAATCTCCAGACTTTTTATACTGCAGGAACTTTTTACCTGTCCCCAGGCCATAAGTACTCTTCCCTGCCACCCAGCTCTATGCCTCATGGGTGTGTCTAGTAAGAGATGCTATGGTTAAAAAGAGCCTATAGCCCAGGTTCTGCTACTTATTAGCCATGAGAGCTCAGTGAATTACTTCTGTTTCCTCTTCTGGCGAACTAAACGAGAATAGTCTCAGCCTCCTGCGACTTTTGGGAGAACTGAGACATGTATAGACCCACCCTAGCACACAGCAAATATTATGGACACATGAGCAATGATTGCCCTGCCCGTCACGTTCCATCTGTACTGGCCTGTCTTTCAGGGACACTGCCCCTGTCTCCTTTGACACAGTGTACCGCCGCTCTCTGCTCCCATCTTGGGTGTTTGCCATCTCAGGGACCTGAGTGAGTCTTTCAAAGCTGTTCACATTCTCTCTGATTCTCCTTAATCATCTTCTTCTCTCAGGAGCTGGTCCCTGAGGGTTGGAATGTGGGTGAGTTTTGACTACCTGGTAGCCCCAGCTAGCAAAGGGGCTAGACTTCCATAGTGCTGAGCAGAGCGTGGGCTCATCGTGAGTTACAGGTGATAAATGTGTCCCACTCCAGTGATATACTGCCTTAGCCCACAGGCCCATGAATGTTTTGTACCTTGTCGTATCCCAGTACCCAGCTACACCTTGCACACAAAAGGTGCCTCGTGAGTATTTGTTGAATTAAAACATTGTTTTAATTGATTGTGTCCCTGATTCTCTTCTCAGTCCTCCCACAGCCCCTATCTGCAAGAACACAAGCCTGCTGAACCTGGGTCTGTGTCTAGAGCTGTCCCCTCTCTGTCCCTGTTGTCAGCAGAGTGTGTGACGCTGTGTGGCTGCCTACCGACAGAATGTGAAAGCACAGAGAGGCAGACATTGTGGAGGGAGTCCAACCATCGTCAGCCCTGGGGTTGGAGCTTTTCCAGGCTCTTCTGGAAGCTAGAAAGTCCAAGAGACTCAAGGGGCATGCGAATCACAAAACTCGAGGAGTGCTGGTCTGGGTAGTGAGAGGGGGCAGGCAGCAATGCGGGGAGGAGGTTTGCGGAGTGGACCCAACAAAGACTGTACGAGCTGGTGATGTTTTCACCCAAGGACCTGTGGCATAAGCAGGGCTGTCTGGCTCCCGTGGTCCCTCCTGCACATTTGAAACCTGAGGAAACAGAGGCTGCGAGAGCGTCAGCAGTGGCCCTGAGGGAGCAGTAGAAAAGCTAAACTCCATTATGTTCCCATATGCGGCAGGCTTAAAGGGGCCAACAGCATCGAGAATGTAATTGGAGTTGGAGACATGACTCAGAGGTGGAATCTGACTTTTCTTCCAGAGGACCCAGGTTCAATTCCCAGCATCCACATGGTGACTCACAAATGTTCATAACTCCAGTTCCAGAGGATCCAGTGCCCTCTTCTGGCTTCCAGGGGCACCAAGCATGAATACGGTACACAGACATCCATTGAGCCAAAGCCCCCATAAAATAAAATAAAATAAAATAAAATAAAATAATAATAGTATTTAACAGACTATAATTGATGGTAGCTGAACTTCTTATGGATTAAATAAGTAGAGATCTCCACAGAGGGGCTAGGGCCAGAAGTATCTCATGCCATTAGCCCAGGCTTTACTGAGAATTTAACCCCCCCCCCCCCACTGGGCCCATAGCTAGCTTAGGCTGAGAAGAATAGCACCCAGTCACCCCAAGATTCTGCAAGATGTGCAAGGCATCTGTGTAAACATCCTGGAGAATTTGGAGCAGGAGTCATTCACATTCAAATGGGGGGGGGGGTCAGAATAGAATTCCATGCAAGATATTTTCATTAGAATTCGATTTGGCTGCATATGCTGGAAAATTGCATAAATAGAAATGATAGATTAAAAAATTAAAGGCTGATTAGCCATCTGCCCACTGCCAGGAATCAAGGTCCTCTCTAGCTTTTCTTTCTGTTTCCCCGTAATATATCATTATCTTCACGGCCCTTCTAGCTGCTGGAGTACCAGCCATTCTAATGCTCACATTCCAACTAGGGAGAGAAAGAGAAGAAAAGAAGGTTAAGTCCCTAAATGAGAATCATGGAGTCACATGATCGGGGAAGGACCTGTACAGGGGGCTAATAAACCACGGTCTTAACTATTTACTGAATGTTCATTGACACACTGCTGATTCAGCCACGTCCACAGCCGAGCTACAGCCCCAGCTCTTAGGCATTTTCTTTTCCTTGTACGCTTCTCCCGTTGTTTAGAATCTCACCTCACCGTAGAGTTTCTCATACATTTCCCCCCTATGATTTTATTGTGTGCTTTGCTTGCAGAGGTAAGTGATATTTGCTATAAGAAGAAAACAAAGTAATTTTTTTCCATGGAAAATAAGCACTGATCCCATACCGGGGCTGGGGGCGGGGGTTCTAGATAATTCTCTCCCTATTCTCTTTCCTTTTCCCAATCTGTTTCTGTGGACTGGCTTATTCCAAGTATCACCTACATGTGAAACCAAACACACACACACTCTCTTTCTCTTTCTCTCTCTGTCTCTGTGTGTGTGTGTGTGTGTGTGTGTGTGTGTGTGTGTGTGCAAACGTGCGCGCGTGCGCGTGCATGCATGCGTGTATGGCTAACTGGCTAGTTTCCTTCACTTAGTGAGTTTTCAGAGTCAGTCATATTGCACAGTTGTTGAGCCATTCGTCCACAGATAGACATTAGGTTTTCCATCTTTAGTCTGTTAAAACTAAATATTTTTGGAGAAGTACAATGAACATTCCTATACAAGGTTTTTGTTTTTGTTGTTTCTGGTTCAGGTAGCAGGACCCTAGAGATCTGGGCAAGGACTCTACCACTGAGCCACATCTCTTTCTTCCTCCCCTCCACCCCCTCCTCTGCCGTGACCAGAGGCGGGGTGTCTCACTAAGTTATTTGGGCTGTCTTTGAACTCTCTTGTTCTGTAGCCGAGGCAGGCTTTGTCCTTGCAATCCTCCTCCTTCAGCCTCCTGGCAAGCTCCAATTATACACTTGCACCACCAGGCCTTACTCAAGATTAATAACCTGTTTTCAGTTCTTTGGAGTGTATACCTAAGGATAGAATTGATGAGTCCAGTGATTACTCTTTAGTCATGGAGGAATTCCAAACTTCAATAACAACTGTACTATTTTTTTCTTTCCCAGCAGAAATACATAAGAGGTCCAGTTTTTCTCATCTTTCCTAACACTGATTTGCCACGTTCCCTCAGCATCCTCATGGCTGTGGAGTGGTGCCCAGTTAAGCGTCTTCATGTGTGTTTGTTAGCTATGTAGCTATCATCTTCGGGGCAATGGTCTGCTCATGTAATTTGCCCGTTTTTAAGTTGGGCCATTTATTTGACTTTTTGTTGATGAGTTGTAAAATTTATTTCTCTATTCTTAGATTTTATTCCATTTATTGATTTGTGTGGTCATATGCACACTTGCACATGCATATGTATGTGTACATACACACCACGGGGTGCATGCCTGTGTGGGTCAGAAGACAGCGTGCAGGAACTGGTCCTCTCCTTCCACCGTGTGAGTTCAAGTGGGCTGATCTCAGGTTGTCAGGTTTGGTGGCCAGGGCTCTTCCTTACCAGCTGGGTCGTCTCATCCGCCCTGGCTCTCTGTTTCTAATACTAGGCTTTTGTCAGCTGTACGACTCATGAACATTTTGCCCACTCTGGAATTGGTCTTTGTACTTCCTTGATCATATCCTCTGAGACATAAAACTTTCAATTTTGAATGACGTCCAAGAGGGTCTCTTTTGTTGCATGTAGTAACAACAAGATGCCATTGCTAATCCTAGTCATGCTGTTGTTTTCTTTAAAAATGTCTTGGTTCTAACTCTGATAGTCAGGTCACTGATCCATTTGAGTTTCACTTTTGCCTGTGTTGTGAGGTAGGGTCTGACGTCATCCTTCTGCACGTGACTATATCTCGTGACCCAGCCTGTGCTGAATAGACATGGTACATTGTTGAGAACAATTTTTCTTTCTTTTTTTTTTTTTTTGTTTTTCGAGACAGGGTTTCCCTGTAGTTTCTAGAGCCTGTCCTGGAACTAGCTCTTGTAGACCAGGCCTGCCTCTGCCTCCCGAGTGCGGGGATTAAAGGCGTGAGCCACCAACGCCCGGCTGTTGATAATAATTTATGCATATGTGTGGCTTTTTTCTGGGCTCTCGGTTTTGTCGTGTTGTTTGCTGTGTCCATGCTTACGCCAGGACACCATCAGCTTTGTGCTTTGGAATTAGCGAGCACGAGGCTCCTGATTTTGCTGTTTGGGAGGATTGTTTTGGTTATTTGTGTGCCTTTGCTTTTCCACATAAATCTGAAGATTAGCTTTTCTGATTCTGTGAAAAAGACTTCTGGGATTTTGATGGGGATTACGTTTTAGCTATAAGTTACGTTTTATCTGTAAGTTGCTTTGAGTAATATTGCTAGCTTCATATTACAAAGTTGTCTAATCTATGAAACCAGATTGTTTTCGGTTATCTCTATTTTTTCTATTTCTTTTATCAAGGCATCGTAGATTTCAGTGTACATGGATTTAGACTTTATTCCCAAGTATCTTATTCTTTGGTTATTATTATGAACTGCTTTCCTGGTTGCCTCTGCGTGTTCCTGTTGCTGCTCCATAGAAGCCCCTCTGATCTCCTCCTGGGCACCAAATGTTGCTGAATTGATGAGTCCCAGCAGCTGCCGCTGCTGTTTGTGTTTCATTTGGGTAGGGGTTTTGTCTGGTTGCTTGACTGGTTAGTGGTTTATTGGAATGTAGAAGTTTAGACTTTTCTCTGCATAAGAGTATGTTATTTGTAAACAGAAATGTCTTCTTCTGTTTGGGTTCCACCTCTTTCTTACACACGGCATTCACTCTAACTAGAACATCTCAGGCGATGTTGATGGCAGCAATAAAGCTGGGTGTCCTTGGTTGTTCCTGATCGTGGGGGGGGGGGGGGCCTCTTTCCGTACTTCTGTGAGGCCCCAGGTCAGAGACAGTTGTCGCACTGGCTCCCTTCTGATCGCCCTACCCCAAAACAGCACACACATGCCCAATCATAGACTACGTGAACTGAATACCACAGACTAGTTCATTTATAGAGAAAAGAAATTTACTTCTCAGAGTTCTAAGATCTGAGAGGTTCCAAAGCTGGCAGCAGAGGAGCGGTGGAGGTGGCGTTCGCTTTTGCATGCTAACTGGTGAGGACAGCAAGCTTGCGACAGCAAGCGTGGATGCTCAGGTTTATTTTCTCTTCCTTCTCAAGTCACTAATGCCTTCCCAGGGGCCCCAACCTCATGGTTTCAACTCATCCTGACTACCTCCTCCAAAACTCCGCCTCCACACACTCTTAACAGATGAATTTGGAGATGGGGTTCCCAGGATACAAGCTTGGAGGGACAGGTGCAAAACCACACGCAGTTTCTCAGAAATGAAATGAAATTTCTCGTGATGGTTTTCAAACTTGATTTTTCACAGAAAATCTCTTCTAGGACATATTCCTTCTTAATGATCTCCATGATCTTCAAAAAAGAAAAAAAAGAAAAAAGAGGTCTTTATTTTTGAGTTGTGTTTGTGAGCAGAGGTCTGAGTGTGAGTGCAGGGTCACAGCAGCCAGAAGAGGGCGCCAGATTCCCTGGAGCAGGCGTTACAGGCAGTTTTCACTTGTGGGAGATGGGTGCTGAGTATGAGGTCCTCTTCAAGAGCAGTAGCCGCCACTGAGCCACCACTCTGCCCTCTCCATGTCTTTTGTAGTAACTTCCGGAATTGTCTGGTACAGACTTTTCCAACAGTCTTTACTGGCGGACACACCAGTGGCCTCTCTCCTGCCTGCCTTGTTCCTCCTTTGCCCACTACCAGCTCGCCACTCTAAGAACAGAAGGTCCCGTGAAGCTAGGATGCAATCGGCTCTCTTTCAACCTTTAACAGTCTGCGTGCACTTTATCTACTTTGTTGAAGAACATTTACAGGTTTTTCTCTCATATCAGAACCTTTCATGAAGGGAATCTCAGACCCCACTATAGCCATGCACCCTGTGTGTTTACAGGAAAGATCTGGGTCCCCAAGCAGAAGCCCATGGATCCCGTTCTGGAGAGTGTGACGCTGGAGCCAGAGTTGGAGGAGGCTTTGGCAAATGCCTCGGATGCAGAACTGTGTGACATTGCAGGTAAGCCCAAGGAACAAGCCTGTCTTCCTGAAGGCTTCCCGCGCAGCGAGCCTCCTCTGCTTCATTTGAACATTTGAGCACCCTCTCTATTTCTAGGAATAGGATATGATTTTAAAAAAATATGTTCCCAAAGATCCAAACTAAATAAAACCGTTCAAACACGCCCTGTCACGGAACCACCTATTGCTGCCCTGAGACCACTCCCCAGGGAAATAGGAATGTTGTCCGGGGAGAGCCAGGATAAGCCCTGCCCTAGCCATACCCACCAGATTCTGCCCAAGCATCTCATAAAGGGCTTGGAGCACGACTGTGCTTTGAGAGTGTTACCCTCTTACCTCTTAAGTGTCCCCTCCGCCCCCATGATGCTCCCCGACCCTCTTCACAAGCAATATACTCCAGAAGGTAGTCCGCTATTGCAAACCCTCTGCTGCCCCCATCTCTCCTTACTGCTGTAGAGTCCCTGCTCTGTGCACCCAGTCCCCCGTCTCTCTGGGCTTCACTGCAGTCTGCACCGGCACCCCACCTGCCTCGCCTACACTGTGCCCTGGCCCAGCGAATGGGAGGTGTGGGAGAAATACTGCAGACCAGTGGCGTAGGAGAGGAACGGGATAATGGGGATGAGCTGGCCGTGAGCGTGGTGCAGGGAGAAGGGCAAGCTGGGCCCAGAGATCAAGTGGGTTCAGTGTCCTTAACAAACGGGAGATACTGAGTTCAGTTTGGGGCCTGGGGCATCTGAGTTATCCGTGGGCCATCCAGGTGGAAACCGCTGTGCGTGATGGCCTAGCATTCTGCAGGAGGTTTCCTTTGGATGTGCTCGGGCTTTAGGAAGCGCACAAGGCAGGTGAAGGTGGCACAGGCCTAGCCCAGGGTCCAGCAGCCAGTCACAGGTGAGTGACCACCGAAGGACTGAGTGAAGACAGACAGACTGAGAGTCAGAGAACCAAGAAGGCAGAATGGGGTTCCAGGCTGCCAGAGATAGTGGAGCCAAGGCCAAGGCCGGACAGGCTGCATCTGCCTCTGCTTCATTCAGTCCCCCAGCCTCCCGGGATGCTCTTTGTGGCTCTTGGTGGCGTTAAGGCAAGAGGAGGGGTCTGCAGATGGCCTTCCTCTTAGCTAGAAGGGCTGTGGTCAGTGGTTTACACTGTGTAGCAGTGCTGACCGCAGGTGGTGGCAGTGAAAGCCAGACTGCAGGGGCCTGCGGAGAGACTGGACAGAGCAGGCAGGTAGCCTCTTTTTCCAGACAGCCCCTTTCCTCAGCACCACCTCAGGTGGTGAAGGACAAGAGTGACAGGGCCCAGAGAATGGTGTCCAGTCTAAGCAGCGCAGAGAGGCCAAATGGCCCCAACGGGAGCCCAGCCATGCAGCTCAGGAGCCAGGGGCTCAGCGGGTTATGTAAGATGCCAATGGAGCCATGCCAGATCCTTCAGCATGCCCGTATATTTTAGCCCCTCCTCCTCCCCCCGCAAGTCCCTTGACTCCTGGTTAATCTGTGCAACAGGGAGAGTGGATACCTTGCCCTGCCTGCCTCTGTTTCCTCCCCAGGAGCTGTTTTTATCTGGGGCCTGCTCATCTGAACCCCTGCATGACATCATGGCCCTCATGAGGGCACACAGGGCTTATTAAATGGCTGCTGTCAGAGCGGGCTCCTGCGGCTGCCTGAGCCTCAACAGAGCAGGCCTCCGAGTTGGGCGTCTGGGCCTGCTCTTGGAAACGTTTTCCTTGTTGTTGTCAGTACACTGTGGTGATCTGCCTAAGATCCCCAGCCCCGTGATGTCCAGAAAGGAGCAGGAGACTGTGTGTGCATCGCAGTGTTAGCTGACTGTCCCTGAGTGGCTGTCACCATTTGACTTTAGCCATGACAAGGTGGCATGCCTATGGGGAAGGAGGCACGGGCCGTCTGCTGGGTGATAAACATGTTCCAGGTGCTGTGTGAGTAGTTCTCCATGCAGCACTGTATTTATTGACCGTGACAAACCCTGTGAAGTAAATTCTATTATTGTCCCCGTTTTACCCCAAGACACCAGCTGTTCCTAGTGCTGGGTCAGAAACAAGGAGCAAAGAGGATGCCAGGCTTTGTGGCTGTGGGTAAAAAGAAGAGCCGGGCAGCTAGAAGCAAGAGGTGTTGGCATGGCAGGCCCACCCATCAGAATGGGACAGTTTAGCCCAGGAGGGACTAGTTGGACTCCCCAGTATGGGTGGCTTGTTGAAGGAAGGAAAGCCTAGAGAGACGTGAGCGGGTCTGCAGCTGCCTCTGGTCTACATGCTGTCATCACAGGGTGTCTCCACTAGGTCTCTCCCACATGGCACCAGTTACCCGGAGCTTTCCTACCCACCGTGTACCAGGCTGTGGACTTGGTTCTGGTGAGAAAATATCCGAAGGAAACAGCTCTGTCCGCCCTCGTGGAGCTGGCATTACCCAGGCAAATGAGACATGATCAGCAAGTGTGTCACACTGGGGGTGATAAGTCAGGGAACACAAGAGGGGCACTTGGATTAAAGGGTGGGGTCAGGGGAAAGAAAGGAAGACATGGAAGCTGAGCCGAAAGTCAGACAGCTAGGGGTGATCTAGAGAAAGTGGGGTAGGAAAGAGGACGTTCCAGGATGGGGCACTCGGGCACAGTGAAAGCTCCCATCCCAGCCAGGGACGTGCTTCTTTATGTAGCAGCCTCAGTATCTGTCAGTAACGGTCAGGAGCTTGTGGGAGACCACAGAGAGGGAGAGACACACTGACCCAGGGGTGGCAGAAGGAAGGCGCGTCACTGACAATCCATGAGCTTCCTCACTGAGTTGATAGACATTGTGGAACACCTATCTTTGCTAGGCTGGATGAGATACAATCTTTGCCCTTGGAGCCAAGAAGTGCATGGGAGGACAGGCCAAAAGTATGTAGGTTTCAGTCTTCAACAAGTCCCCACAGGGTGCTAAGTGGAGCTCATGGGACTCTGGCGATGCAAAGGTCTTGGCCTCTGGCCTATGACTTTAGCTTAGAGGCCACTAAACTAAAGGGAGTCAGCAGCAAGCACTTGAGATTATCACTGCCTCCTACACTCGCTCGGGATTTGGTCCTAACTGGCCCTTAGAAACCCTTGCAGTAAGGCAGGAATGAGGAAAGGAGTGGGGTGGGAAGGCCCAACCTTTGGAGGGAGCACCCACTCCCCAAGGGGAACTGGCCAGCCTTTGCTAGACTGTCTCTTGGTCATTGGTGGCTTCAATGTCTTTACGCATCCATCCTCCTCTCGTTCCAAGACTGTCGGGGGATGTGACTTTTCTAGGAACAGTTCCCCAGCACCGAGTCCAGAGCCAGGTTCTGTGCCTGCACCTGGGATGTGAGAACACACCTCACAGCCCTCCACCAGGACCTCTTAAGCCTGGGCAGCTGGAGAAGCCGCGGATATGTGCCGTGATCACGCTGCATCCTGAGCGGAATTACAAATGGAAGGAGCTCTGCCAAGGCAGAGAGGAAACAGAACTCAGTGTTCTTTTTCAGAGTTCAAAAATAGTCCTTTTCGAGTTTTGAGGAAGATCTAGACTTAAAAAAAAAAGAAAGGAAAAAGAGAAAGAAAGAAAAGAAATCAAGTCTCCTGATGCTAAAATCAACCTGGCTGAGGTCTACAAAGAAGGAAGCAACACAAGATGTCAGGAGAGGGGTTTTCTTGGTAAGGCTCACTCCTGGTGACAAATGCCTACAATACAAGCCAGGGGAAAGCCTCAGTAGCCCCAGGCTGGTAGTGGCCATTTGTATTAAACCACACTCTCTCCCTTCTCCCTTCCTCCCCTCTCTTCTTTCCTTCTCTCCAGGAACTCTAATTTCTTCCTTCTGTGCCCTCCTATCTACGCATACCATCTCTCCTATGTTGTTAGGCCTAGAAGTCTCCAGTTGAGGGGACAATTTTAGACTTTAGAACTCTTAGTGGCCCAGCAGACACAGTACTGCCTTATATACTAGGAGCCTCTCTGCTCCACGCAGCAAACCTGTTAAGTGTAGGGATGCTTATCCTAGAACACGGAACAGGCTAAAACTGGGGGCATGGTCGCCTGGCTGCTCCCGTGGGAAGGTAAGAGTTCAGCATTCACACATGTGCAGCTTTGCAGCTATAAAACCCAGGGAGACCAAGGAGGAAATGACCTCTACAAGGTCACTCGAAAAAGTAGCAACAACCCAAGGCTCTTAACTCTTGGTCCCTCACACTCCTCCATGCCCCTCTCTGACCCATCACAGGATGCGAGGATTTAGGCACCGCATATGTTTTCCATTTTTATTTTTTGTTTACATATCTCCTTCCCCTCCTGTGTGCTCTGAACCGAGGCAGTGCATTTCATATGATCCCAACCTTGGCGAACCTGAGACCTCCGCTGTGTGGGGGCTGGAGCACCTCTCTGGAAGATGAATCTCCTTGACGGTGATGTGAATCACCTGCTGCTGACTCAGCCTCCGCTCCCTCAGCCCACGGGGACACAGCCTAAATTAAAACCTCGAGAGCTGGAGAAGCAGCAGCTGTCTCTCCCCAGCCCTCCTCAGGGCTGAGCCGATGAGCCGGCAAGGCTAATTTTAGCAAAGACTCCTAGGGGCGAGAAACAGAAGGGACTTTGAGATCATCTCTTCTGTGGTTCTCAGTTCCCATTTGGGGCACCAAAATCACCTCAAGGAACCAAGCATAGCTGTATGCTCCTGTAATCCCAACACCTGAGAGGCTGAGGCAGGAGGATTAAGAGTTCAAGGTCAACCTAAATTGCATAATAAAAAGGGAAAAGAAAAAGACGTCCAAAGAGATCACATCCCTCTGTCCAGGAAGGAGCTGGATATTGGTGTTTTACAGCCCCCAAATAGTCTGCACGTGCAGCCAGAGGGTCTTACATCACCCCTGACTGGACACAGGTGGCTGAAGCCAAGAGAGAGGAGTGGCTTGCCCAGGGTAGCACTGAGAACACGGTCAGAGCCAGAAGTTATTTCTGAGTCTTCTTAAGACCTGCCATGCTCTCTCTCTACCTAGAGAACATATCTAGTGAAATGTCTTAATTTATTTTTTTAAAAAAAAGGTCATCAGATATTTGCCATGTGTCTACTACATTCTAGAAGAGAAGGGAGAGCAGTGATACTCCTCCCTGACCCTGGGGAGCCCCAGCCCAGCAGAGAAAGCACACAGGTGTCCTGGAACCAGCTTTGTTATGAAGTACATTGTGGTGTAGCAAGGACACCTGCTACTGAAAGAGAGGGGAGAATCTAAGGAGCCTCCCTGGAGGAGGAAGAATCTTACCAAGTCTTGGAGTAGTGAGATAGCTAAATAAAATATAGACTGTCCAGTTAAATTTTAATTTTTTTTCACTTGTAACATCCCTGGCTGTCCTGGAACTCACTCTGTAGACCAGGCTGGCCTCAAACTCAGAGATCTGCCAGCCTCTGCCTCCTGGGTGGTGGGATTAAAGGTGTGTATTATCAACACCTGTCTGAATTTGAATTTTAAATAAACAGCAGATGACTTTTTAGTGGAATCTGGTGGATCAGGCTTGTGATGTCAGCTCTTTAGGAGGCTGAGACAGGAGGATCAACATTTAAAGTCAGCCTTGGTTACAGAATGAGTCCAAGGCCAGCCTGAGCAATGTAGTGGGATCCTGCCTCAAAATAAGAAGTAAAAAAAAGGGCCGGGAGTGCATCTCAGTGGTAGAGCACTTATCCAGCATGGCACAAGGTCCTGGGTTCAATTTCTAGACCTGGAACAAGGCCTACAACTCTTGAATAATTGATCTCAAATGTTGAACAGGGCATATTTATGCTAAGGGATCATCATGGACCCAAAGACCTTTTCTGGCCCAGGGCACATGCTACTCAGGTAGAGGGGCTGTCACCACCCTTGTTGTACCTACCAGTTATCCAGCCCAACCTGTTCCTCTTCTCTGTCTCTCCCGACCTCCAACTCCACTGCTTCTGTCCTTTGCTACCCACCATCCCTACCATCAGGAACATTCTTTCTCCCTTGTTTTGACTTGGCCAACAACTGGTCATCCTTCCCTTCCCGAGTCCTTTATTTATGCTCCTCCAGGATGCACTGAATCGTCCTTTGCAACACTTGACACCTCCTTGCTTAGGGTTTTAACAATGTAGGCCCTTGCTCAGCTCTGCTTGCTCCCGATAAGTTGTAAGTTACATGGACAGAGCCCCCGTCTTTCATGTTCAGTTCCCCAGAGCTGGCACACAGTGAAGGCACCGAGTAACTGCCAAAGAAGCGAATGAGTGAAAGAATAGCCAAGCATGTAGTAATGAAATTGTCTTGACATTTCCAGAAAGAACTTTCTGGCTGTTCTCTGTTGAATGTTGGGAAGTAGGAAGTAGGGAGAAATGAGAGCCAGGCTAGCTGTTCCACAGGTCCATTAATGTAGGTGCTTCTCCACTAACAATGGGGCAGTGATCTGATGACTCCATGTAAAACTGAAAATGTAAATCAAAATGCTTGGATACCCAGCTGAACACGACAAGACACCAGGCTGAGGGTGGCGCCGTCTTGGTTTTCTCTCCTGGTGGTGGTGGATTGACTGAGCCGAGGCTCACTGATCTGGTCTAGAATCCTGAATACCTTATCAGATGTCAGTAGTCTAAGAAAAAAAAAATCAAAATATAAATCAAAGCCCTGTTTCTACCAAAGCGCATCACTTTCAGGACCATCATAAAGTTGAAAATGTATAATGGGACAATCGTAAGTTGATGGCATTCAAGAAATAGTAGATCTTCAACCAGGGCAGAGGTTCTAGCAAGGGAGATGGGACAACCTGAGAGACCCAGGGAGGCCAAACGGGCCCGTAGGACAGAGTAGAAGATGGAAGTGCACTCCTTGAAAGAGATCCTTGCTGGAAAGACTCATTCTGTTGGGCCATGTTGTGTGGACTGTGCCTGTAGGTCTTCAAGGAGACCTGGGAACCAGAACCAAAGGGAGGCCTGGGGGAGGGGGGGGCGGGGACGACGGTCTAAGAGCCACATGAATGAGAGCGAGGATAAAGATGACCCACAGTTTTACATTCTCATGTATATGTTTCTTACCATGCTCCCAGCATGTGGAAGATGGGTCCCCGGGGGGGGGGGCATCTCTGTCTGCAAGAGCAGAGTCATGGACCCCCCCTTTGTCCCCACAGCTATCCTGGGCATGCACACGCTCATGAGCAACCAGCAATACTACCAGGCCTTGGGCAGCAGCTCCATCGTGAACAAGGAGGGACTCAACAGTGAGTACACAGCCCTGCTTGGTTGCCACCCCTGCCCTTGAGGGGCCCTGGGACTGGCTTAGAGAAGATGCGCCTCCTCCTGCATCTTGAAGCCTGTGCTCCCCATACTCAGGCTTGTCGCATTCTATGCAGGCAAATCTCCTCATCGCTTCCTTTGAGTCCGCTGGGATTTTATGTCTCGTTTACAAAGCCCCCTTCATCTCAAAGCCGCGTTTCTTCTAAAGGTTTTAGAGATTTGCTTCTTATGTTCGGTGCCTTAATCCTCCCAGAGTGGGTTGTGTGTGTGTGTGTGCTGGGATGAGATGCCTCTGTGCTGTTTGCCCAAATGCGTGTGTAACTGGGAACGCTGTACCAGTTACTCTCTGCCTTATCCCTTGAGACAGTCTCTCAGTGAACCTAGAGCTCACAGATTTGGCTACACTGGCTGACTGTCCAGTCAGTTCCTGGGGTCCCCTGCCTCCATCTCCCCAGTGCCAGAATTATAGGCACAGGCCGCTGCACCCAGATTTCTTTTTCTTTTCTAACATGGAATCTGGGAATGAACTCAGGCGCTCATGTTTGCGAGATGAGGACTTTACTGATCAAGCCCCCAACTTAACAATTTTAGTAGAGATCTATTTTTCCCACACAATAGTCTTTGAAAAATGTGTTCCTTACCACTCTGTGGGGCTCTTTTTTCTCTTCAGTTTCCGCTGTTGTTCTCTGTCCCATGAGACCCTTTGGCCTTTGGGCCCATGTCACATTGTCTCCATTACTTGACCGCATCATTCCAAGCTGAAATTTTGGGCCCAAAGAGAAATGAAGGTGCCAAAAGAATTAGTATCCTTTCTTTTGGAAGAGAGCTCCATTTCTTCCCAGCCCAGACCTCGTCTTCCCCTCCTCGAAGCCCACTGTGATAACAGGCATAGCTGCAAGGCCACCCCCACTGAAAAGACAAGGATTTGAGAGTCAGAGTGTTTAGGTGTTGTAACGACTCAAAAGCAGCATCCAGGGATACCCAGACCTTCCTCCCTGACTCCTTCCGACCTATCCTAGCCCCTGGTACCCTCTGTAATATGCTGCTTCCTGTAGACTCTGAACTCAACGCTTTCTCTCAAGGAGTCCTTATGTTGGAAGAAAGTGACCCCTGTGTTTCTGGGAGCCAGCTCCTTTTTTATCCGTCGCTCTAGGTGTGATTAAACCGACGCAGTACAAGCCTGTGCCTGATGAAGAACCAAACTCAACAGATGTAGAGGAAACGCTGGAGCGGATAAAGAACAATGACCCAGAACTTGAAGA
This sequence comes from Arvicola amphibius, assembly GCF_903992535.2. Taxonomy (NCBI): domain Eukaryota; kingdom Metazoa; phylum Chordata; class Mammalia; order Rodentia; family Cricetidae; genus Arvicola; species Arvicola amphibius. The sequence goes on from NC_052057.2 coordinate 98,421,824, forward strand.
AGTTAATCTCAACAATATCCGGGTAATGAATGTCCTGCTATTTCAATTCATGTGTATTGGGAGTAGGGGTTTTCAGTTGGGGGGTGGCTATGTCTTGACATACAGATAGATGCCAGCAGTCTAGGCTATATAGACCAGCAGGGTCCTGTCTGGACCTGGATATTTCTGGATCAGAAACAGAGACAAGCCTTGATATATGGGAACACTTAAGGGTTGGCCAGTGTCAACAAGCAAATCCCATAGTCCTGGTTTCTCTCAGAGGACAATTACAGGCTTAAAAGTCCACTAGAGGCCAATCCAACTTTGATCTGGATGCCTGCCATGTTGTGCAAAAACACAGAGATTCTCTGTGTTAAAATTGTGAGTCAGAACCACATTGCAGCACGGGACTTCAAGGCTGGCAAAGCCCCATGCCTACAAGACTCACAGGGTCACAAACCCCAGGCAGGCACTGCCCCTAAGACATCCTGGTCCCTCTGAATCATGCTCATACTCAATTTCATTTTACAGCCAGGAAAGGAGATGTTGGTACATGCCCCCAAGAAATGCCCAAACTGTGTGCCATAGCACTGTGGCTACCGGTGCAGGGTACAGGAGGAATGTGGAAGCAGGCCCAGCTGCCTGCCCACCTGCTCTGTGCTGAGGCCGCAGGATTAGCTGTGCGGGGTGGGGAATGGAAGCCAGCCCCTTCCTCCTGCTCTCCTTTCTTCTCTGCTTTCTTCTCAGCGGCTGCCAGTCCCAAGCACAATCAGATTGGAAACCTGCACCCCAGTTTGCTCCTCCACCTGGCTCCTTGTTCTTCTCCCACGGGGGCTTAGGTGACACTTTGAAATGAGAGCTCTGGGAAAGCATAGCCAGCTCTCTCTTGATGTCTCCTTTGTCTGCCATGTGAGAGTCACTAACACAATCCAGACTTGTATGTTCTGGGCGGTGACAGGCCCAAGTGATGGGACTTCGTTGGGAGGCCTCAGCCAAGGGCTTGAATACCTCCAGGTCTCAGTTTCCCTTCTACACCGGGAGGCAATTGGACATAGACCAGTTCTCATCTGTTGAGCTTAAAAAACATATGCTAATACTCAGGTGTCCCTCTGAGGTTCTTGTGTAATAGTGTGGGGCTGGCCTGCACATTGGCATGAAAAACTGTCACCAGGACCCAGACATGAGGCAATGCTGAGACCAGACCCTTTGGGACAGATGTCTCAGAGAGCATTCCGTCTTTCAGAACAGACCCAAAGAGGGGAAGAGAGTCCCCCAATGTCACACAGCCAGTCAGACATGCTGCCGGTCCCTGGGTGGAAGCCAGGGTCCAGCCCTGCCCTTCTCCCAGTCCCCAGTCTTTTGTAAATATTCCTCTCAACTTCAGACACTGAATGCTACCTTTTCTTAAGCCTCCCCATGCATGGAAGAAAGTTGTGGTTCCTATCTGAAACTTTCAGGGGTGATTTCATCTGTCTGTGTACTGGGGAATCCTCAGCATCTCAGCGCTCTGTCCCATGGCCCATTGAGAGACTTGCTAGGAGCTAGGCTGCATTTGGGAGAGAGCTACTGTCCCCTCACCTCTGCAAGCCACCTGTCCCCATGGCCCATGTAGGGCTGCTGTTCACTCTCCTGCCTTTTCTCTGCAGAATATCCCCATACCCACCCTCAAGGCCTATGCAGAAGCCCTGAAAGAGAACACCCATGTGAAGAAGTTCAGCATCGTGGGGACCCGCAGCAATGACCCTGTGGCGTTTGTATGTTCTGACCTCTCCACTCTGCTGTGTAGTCACTGGGCACTCAGGCCTGGTCCCACTGATGAAGAATCCTATTGTGGCATGGCGAGGGGACTCAGCTAGGAGCCAGGAAGGGATGTATATGGGACAGCCCTCGCACAATGCCCTATTCTCATCCCAGCTAATCCTTGCAACCACCCTGCTCTCAGAAGGGTGGGTATCCAGGGAGGATAGGCAAGTGGCTTTGTCCAAAGTCACACAAAAAGAGAAAAGCAGACCTGGGATCAAACAGCATCACATTGACACCTACAGTTGGTCTTTTTCAAACTCAACACTTCACGCTCAAAACTCCTTCCTGGGTACAGTGATGTGCACACCTGTAATAGCAGCATTCGGGAGGTGGAGGCAGGAGGATCAGAAGTCTGAGACTAGCCTGGGTTCCATGAGGCTCTGTCTCAAAAAACAAACAAATGAAAAAAAATGTTTACTCAAAGTAAGTTGTACTTACAAAGTAACTGTTAATTCTTTTTAAAAAATATTCCATACAAATTTCTTTCTTTTTTTTTTTTTTTTTTTTTGGTTTTTTTCCAGACAGAGTTTCTCTGTGGCTTTGGAGCCTGTCCCGGAACTAGCTCTTGTAGACCAGGCTGGCCTCGAACTCACAGAGATCCGTCTGCCTCTGCCTCCCGAGTGCTGGGATTAAAGGCGTGCGCCACCACCGCCCGGCTCCATACAAATTTCTTGACAGTCTGTGCATAGTGCTGAGTTAGGCTCTGAAAATCTGCCTGTAACCAGTCTCATATCCCACATCCATGGTCGTAGCCATAGTTGGGGCTTGAAGACAGCCAAATGGTCCAGCACAGTGCAGAGGTAGGAATTAGCTTCCCAAGGAGAGTAGGTCACGGAGTAGTAGGAATCAGCCCTCTTCCAGTTCTAAATTAGGTGAGACTGATTCCTGCAGGTGCTTTTGAAAGAACTGAATGAGCTCCCAGTGAGGGGCAGAGGCAGTTCCCAGGCTGCCAGTGTGGGAACTTCTAGATCAATGACCCCTGACTGACCTCGATGGTTCCCAAGTCTGTTTGTAGTGACTTTGCTGGAGAAACCGTGTGTACTACTTGTTCATGGATCAGAAGCAAGGCACAGCCATGCTGGCACTCAGCTCCGTGCCATGGATGGTTTAAGGGCATGGACTCCGTGCCAGGCCGACAGCTGGTGGCAGCCCTTTATACCTGCATACCTATCACCAAGTGCTGAAATGCTTCTGGTCTGCTGCTAGACCAGGTGCCAGAGCCCTGCAGGTCCCACTGCCTGCCTGGCTTCTCTCTCCTACCCTCTGTTCCTCTTTTGTGACCCATCACCCAGGATCTGACACATAGCTCAACAGGGTTCCAGGGCCTGGTCCCAGTTAGCGGCATGCACAGCTCATGGCCTGGCACACCTGCCCACTGGTTGTTAAACTGGCTGGTGGTTAGGTCAGGCCAGGCATTTCCCGGGAGGGAGTGTTGCTGGTGAGGCTCAGGGAGACCACCCTACACAGGTCGGGAACAGATTGGTCACAGAGAAGCTGACACACCACCTCTTGGCATGCTGGACTGCGGGAGCCAAAGGAGGAAAGTGGACAGCATGAAGGCTCTCTGGGAGCTGGGTCTCTGGCAGGGTTCAGCAAGCTGGGGGAGCACAACAGGGCAGCCTTTCCTGGCATCGCTTCTGACTCCCTGGCACACAGATCACAGTGTCGCAGGTCTGTCGGCTGCTGGTATCTTCTTTCCCCATGACGCATAGTTTCCCCCAGCTGCTAATTACCTCATTTCCTTCAGAGGCTCCGATTGTCATCTACACCCCCTGGCTAGAACCCTCTCAAACGTGCAGAGGGCCATCTGAGCCGTACTCTGCAAGCCAGCCCTGTACTCTCTGGGGCGCAGAGAAAGACCATGGTGACATTTCAACAGGGCCATAGAGGAGACAAGCCAAGCATCCACGGGGGATACGGAGACTCACGGGGGGGCCCTGGTGGTCATTGTTTGATGCCTACTGTGTGCTGGACACTGTGTGGTTAAGATGGGCGGTGGCGGCACATGCATTTAATCCCAGCACTTGGGAGGCAGAGACAGGCAGATCTCTGTGGGTTCGAGGCCAGCCTGCACTACAAGGTGAGTTGTAGGACAGGCCCCAAAGCTACAAAGAAACCACGTTTTAAAAAAACAAACAAAAAAACAAAAGAACAAAACCAAAAACAGATATTAAGTTACATTTTCAGCCTATGAAGGGTAGATTGTCTAGTGGTGGAAACACACCAACGATAAACAAGGAGGGGTGTGAGACCCTAGGGAGACAGTTCAGTCAGTAAAGCGCTCGCCCTACAAGCAATGAGAACCTGGGCACCATATTGAAAGCTGGGAATGGTGGCTCACTTGTAATCATAGCGCTAGAAAGGTGGACACAGGAAACCTCTGAGGCTCCCTGCCCCCACCAAATGTAGACTAACTGGTGAGCTCCAAGGCAATGAGAAAGATGCCCTCTGAAAGGAAGATGGTATTTATGAAGATGACATCGGAGTTGTCTTCTGACCTCCGCATGCACATACACATACCCGCACATATGTGAGCATGCACGCATATGAGTATGAACACATACACATGCCTGCACATACATGAACACGCACAAACAGATACATATGCACACAGACACGTACACGTGCACGTGCACACACAAAATAATAACAATTGGAGACGTGAGTGAAGGAGATGTGGATAAGTTCTGAGGTCACAGGGAGCAGGCCCTGGGTAGCTGGGATGTCAGCAAAGCTCTTGGAGCCAGAGGCATTGAGAAAGGCTTTGAAGGATGAACAAGACTTTAGCCAAGTGAAACAAATGAAGCAGAGAAAGGCTAAGGGGTGGGAAGGCACTGAGCGTGTGCAGCAAACCCAGAGGGCCAAGGCTGTGCAGGGAAAGAGAAACAGGTCCAGAGGTCTCTGAGTACTGATGAGCCATCTCCTGAAGGGGTGTTTGGGACCATGGCAGGTTGCGGGAGAGCAGACACAGAGGCATGCTTAGAAAGGCAGCTCCAGGGACCGCCTGGATCTGCCCCATCCTTGCCCAGGGTAACTCACGGGTCCTGCTTTTCTCCCAAAGGCACTTGCCGACATGCTGAAGGTGAACAAGGTGTTGAAGACACTGAACGTGGAATCCAACTTCATTTCCGGAGCTGGGATCCTGCGCCTGGTGGAAGCTCTCCCACACAACACCTCTCTGGTGGAACTGAAGATCGATAACCAGGTGAGTCGGGCCGGGCCTTCACCTGCCCGCGTACTGCTGGTGGAGCAGAGGACACTGGTGACAGATGTTCTAGAGCCCACTGCGAGCCACCTCCAGATGTTGCTGTCCCAACCCCCCCACCCTGCTGCACTACCTTCTTTCCAGTGCTGTCAACTTCATCATGTGCCCATGAGTGGTGGAACCCACGCATCAGCTCCAGCCTTGTCCCTTGGCTTTGAGAATGTCCTTACTTAGACCCAGAGCAAAGGAACATACTTCTAAGCCCTGTGTGTCACCTCAGTCGTTTTGTTGAGGGCACAGATCCCACAAGCCACGGGGCTCTTCACCAGGGACACCCTCATTACCCTCTGTCCCTGCACTTGAGGTGACTTTAGAGTCTCCTCCACATGGCACCTCCTCTGTCTTTATCCCACAGAGCTCCTGCTTCTCTGGCTTCCATGGTCCAGTCAGTTCTTTGCAGGCAACTCTTTTGGTCTTGGTTGTCTAAGAGAAAGTTAATAACCGGAACTGCACGCGGCAATAGCTTGGCTGTTAGACAGTTGCAGGTTGCTGTGGGGGTGGGAGGCTCAGTGCCGCCGTGTGCCCACCGTCTCTGATCTTCATCGCTCGCTGTAGGATGCGGGTGTGGTCAGCCTCTGCTGAAAGAGGCTAAGAGAGGGGTGACTTCCTCAGGGTCACACTCAGCACCCAAGAGGCAAGATTTGAACCCACAGCTCCCCAACCCCAAAGCCCATTCTCTATCCATGACTGTGCTTTGCTTCCTTGACTAAGTTACTATCTTCTTTATAGACGGAGAAGACTGAAATTTTCTCTGCACTAGCAAATGCGGCTGAATGGCTGTGTATGTTTGTTTGGGGGAGAAGACTGGGGGTGGGGTGGGGTGATACTGTGAAATACTTATTGTGCCCAAGCAAGACCACAAGTTACTTTCTTCTTGTAAGATGTGGCAGACAGAAAGAGCCTAGAATAAAAATGAGCAGATTAATTATAATGAGTTTGTGAGTCTGTCACAGTCAGAACTAAGCATCACCAGCTTCCAGAGGCCTCATCCTAGACATGGCTTTTAGAAACTTCCCAGCTTGCTCCCAGTCCTGTCTCTGCTCCCATGCTATAGACTTCTGGAACATCCTATGCCCCGCCTGCCCATTCCCTGCCTAGAAAACCCTCCTCTTGCTTTGGGTGACTTTGTGCTGTATGGAGTGTGCTAAAGCATCCTGGGCCAGCATAAAGGGCTATTGCGTTCTCTGCCTGGCTGCACCTCAGTGATACACTTGGGAGGTCGGCCTTGAATCACCTGGGCTAACAGGAGTGTAGCTGGTGGGAAGTGCAGACACTACATATAAGTCCCTCCTTCCCTCCTTCGTTCCTTCCCTCTCTTCCTCCTTCCTTTCCTCTCTCCCATTTGGTTTTTGAGGGTCATTATACCCCTGCCTTCCCTGCTTAGCCTCCACAACTCCTCCAAGCCTTGCTGCCCAGAGAGAGCTAGGTGTTGTGGTTCCCCGGCCCTTCGGCATCCACATGAGCTCCTCAGAGCTAGGTGCTTCCCCAGTGGCTCCCCTGCCCTTCAGTATGCCCATGAGCTTCTCAGAAGATGGTTCTGTGTAGGAGTCTTCTCCTTATCTCAGTGCCCAGCCCGGTACCTGGGTCTCATGGGTACCTGGTAAGCAAACGTGTCCCAGATGGTTACACTGGTCACTGCAGAATGAGAGGGGGCAGAGAAAAACTCTGCAAGCTGTGTGCTGTAGAGAGAGCACTTTCTAATGTATAGAAAGAGGCTACATCAGTCAGCCGTCTTCCTGACTGAACTTGCTGCTGTACTGGGCTGGGCATCTTTCATACGCTGGTAACCTTGATGCTACATTGACCTTGACTGTCTCTGCCTTGTCCTTTGACCATTGCTGACCCTGATCCCCTGAGGGTGGGAAAGGCAGAGCAGATGGATCACAGCCTGCAATAGCACCCTCCCTGCCAGTCTGGCTATTCTTGTGACATCTGTCCTGGTCAAGAAGGAGTCAGAGCATCAGCTGAAACTTGACCCCAGGGTAGACCCTCAGTCAAGTGGTGGCTTATGTCAAGCCGTTCACCTTCCCTGTTTAGCTGTGTTCCACCTGTGCCCTGGGGCATTAGAGACTTTGTGCTAACCATTGCCTTCACCCTGGCCAGACACCCCAGTGTAAGAACATTCACTGCCTGGCCTCAGCTTCCCCTCTTGTAAATGAGGATAATTAGCCACTGTCCTAAGGGGCTACAGATCTGGAGACCAACACCATTGGTGACTTTGAGAGTCACTATGCAGGTTGTGATCTCACACACTACCCAGAGGGTGAGTGCCCACAGGACGCATGCTGGCTGCTTTGTGTCCCTGGTCCCACTCTGTGCTCACCATGTAAGTGATTCTGACTGCCACATGGACTGTGTCACCTGCCTCAGGTCACGGAGTTAGTGACCGAGGAAGATCCTGGCTCGGGTATATATGACTCTAAAGCCCACACACGGTGTCTGTTGGGGTTCTTAAAATGACTGGTTTCGTGAGCTTAGCCTGGCCTTTCTCTTCCTCATCCCCTTGGCCATGCTGGTCTCTGCTAAAGCAAGGCTCCAATTGAGTCTTCTAGGAAGCCACACTGGGTAGGAGGGGAGACAGGTGCAGAAATGACCTTTGCGTCAGGTGCTCTTGTAAGCCACAGATGGGGTGGAAGTGGGTGAGGCCCAGTGGAGGTATCAGCCATAGTCAGGAGCAGGTCAGGGCGGGTGTCAGGGAGAAGGCGGCAGAGAGTATCAAAGAGAAACAGAAGTCAGGGTACCCAGGAGAAAAGAAAATAGAAAAAAGGCTGGGGAGAGCTCTGAGCCATCTAGGCAGGACTCTGGGGGCCCAGAAGAAGCCTGTGGAGATGAAGAGGCAAAGGGCCTTGTGGGTAACCCTGTAGGTTCTGATCTGACGGGGTGGCTCCTGGCTGGAGTGAAGAGAAAGCTAAGGATAAGAGGCCAGCAGAACCTACAACCAAGACTTCTGGCCCTGGGGTGGCACTCCTGCCTAAGTGGGGGCCTCAGGCTGTAATGGGGCCTGGTGGGGAGGGGCTGAGTGGATGAAGATTGTGGATGAAGGTTTCAGGTTGGAGGCTTCCCTGGCCCAAGCTCAGGGAAAGGCCATGCGTGCGTTGCAATGTGTCCCAGGGGCCTGGACACAGTTGTCTTCTCGTGGTGACCTGGGTAAAAGGGAGGGGCCAGGAGGAAGTGACAAGTGGCATTGATTTATTCCTCCTCCTTGATTCGTCACCGAGGTCCTCGAAGGCCAGAGCGTTTGCCTCAGTCCTTGGAATTGTAACCTGTGTTGAGAGACTCTCCTTCTGTCTCCTTTTACGGCCAAAGAAAGGGACTTGGGGCATTCTACACAGGGTGACATGGATTCTGAGGCAGTTTGTTTACTAAGTGCTTCCCGTTATCTCCAGGCAATGTTCTGCTTCTGCCCAAAACTGCCCTAAATCCGACAAGGGTGGGGAGCTGCCTCAGGGGCCCTGAGCCGGCCTGAAAAGCTCTGAGAGTGGCTGACCAGCTTTCTTTGCAGTGGGGAAACTGAGAAGGAGGGGACTTGATTTAGTCAAGACCATTGTCCAAGACAGAGCTGGGTTAGACTGTCAGCATCCTTGCTACACGTTGGAGAGGATACGCCCTATCTGGCCCACGAAGTAGGCTCTAACCACAGCGTGCTTGGAGATCCCCATCCCCAGCTGTATCACCCCCCAGCCCTGCTCTGCTTTCTTGATCCTCCTCTTGCCTCCCAACAGTTTTGTGTCCAGCAGTCCCTCCCCAGTCCTTCTGAGTCCCTTGGAACAGATAAGACCTGGAAACACGACCCCTCCAAATGAGGATGTATCCGCCATCTGGGCATATTGATTACAATCCCCCTTTCCCCTCCCCTGTGTGCCAGGGAGGCTGCTTGACATTTTGAACAGGAGCCACAGGAAGTGGATTATGCATTCGTGTTGTTTTTCCAAGTTAATTTGTTTGTGTCTGGTTTTTCTCTAATTTAACGCTGTCTGGGAGTATATCTGTTATCTATAGTTATGTAACAAATGACCCCAAGGCTTAGCTGCAGAGTTCTGGGATAAGCCAATACTCAGCAGATTTGCTCAGTTTCTGAGTGACAAGAATCCAGGGCCGCTGAGCTGGCTAACTTCTGCCAGAACATGTAATTCAAGGCAAAGAAGAAAGTTCCAGCTGTCTTTGATGACCAACCTTGAAACCTGAGCAAAGTCTACCCTGACATTTTCTTTTAGAAGTGAACCGATAGGCAGAGCACACACACACACAGGAAGGAGGTGGACGAGGCTCTCTACCTTTTGAGGGAGCTACACCAAAGAAATTTTTAGGGAGCTATACCAAAGAATTTTTCAGATCTATTTTTAATAATTCTTTGATGATTTCAGAGAATATATTGTGATCATATTCACACCTAACTCCTCCCAGATTCCTTCTCTACCTCCCTACCCACCTCAATTCAAAATGTGCCCCTATTGCTGACTGTGGAACAGCCCTTCTTCCCCTGCAGAATCCACTGCATTGCCATTTGTGGCACGAGGTGTGGGCACAGCCATCAACAGCCATCCACACTGCAGCATCTCAAGGGCATCCCAAGAAGCAGTTAAAAAACAAGGCAGTATTTCTCTTGTGCTAGCTTGGGAAGACCTCTACAAAATAGTGAATGGAACAGGAAGTTGCAGAAAGTAAATATGAGATGAATCTATTTAAGGGGGAAAGAGCAACAAAACAACCCAACCCTGTCTATTTCTGCCCTGTATCTTATCCCCAACATAGCCACTGGCTGTGGTGGGGGAGGGGGAGAGTCTATGGACAGGGGAATGATGGGAAGAGAGGGATGGTATGAAGGAAGACTGTTCACTTCTCTCCATCCAATCATTTGAATGTTAAAAATATTATATTTATCCACAAGTGATTTATTGAATCTGAAAGGAAGCCAGAGTACTTCACCGCCCAAACTCTGCCAGCGCGGTCCTGGCAACCCAGTCCCTGGTCTGTCCCTCGGGGCTTCTTACTGCCTTTCACCCACTGTCAAGGTCTGAGGTCACTCTCCTGATCTTTTTATGCCACCTAAGCAAGCTATTCATAGGGTCACAGCCTGCAGCCCTGTGAGGTTTAAGAGGCCATGGAGTCCCAGCCTTCCCGCTGCTTCTATTCACTTGCCTCAGGGGACAGAGGTCTCTTCCTCACTGGATGGTCCCTTTGCTGTACGGACTCCCATCGAGAGGACCACAGTTCTTCCCTCCTGACCACCTGTGGCTTTTCTATCTGTCCCGTGTCTGTCTTTGAGCTTCCTCCAAGGCCCAAGGTTACAGCTAGAGACTCCGGAGCAGATACCTGTGTTCAGCTCCTTCTGCCACTGGTCAGTTCTGGGACTTGTGAGCAAACTCTTCATTCCTGTGCACTCCATTTTCCTGGCCTGTGACATGAAAGTTCTGTGTGTCCCACAGGTTGATGGTAAGAGGTAGTGGGTGTGTCCCTCTTGTGGTGTCCTTGTGATTTTGCTTGGCACACTGTGATTGCTGCTACTTAGTGCTGCCGTAAAAATAAGTCAGGCCTGAGTGGTTGCTCTGATTCCCAGCAGCTCTTCTTCCCTCCTCTGGGAAGACTTCCCTGGAGTCAGAGAAGGAAGCAAGCAAGATGGTCCTTGGACATTTTACCCAGAGATATATGTGCCTTTTCTTTTTCAGTACTGGGGATCAAACCCAGGGCCTGTGCAGACTACAGCTGCTCTCCCAGTTCTGCCCAACAACTCAATATGCTCACTTTCTATTTTACTCCATAGTTTAAAAATAATGGTTTGAGGCTGGGGCTGTGGCTCAGGGGTAGAATGCATGCTTAGAATATACAAACCCTGGGCTTGGTCCACAACACCACAGAAGAACAAAGGAAGGGAGAGAGGGAGGGAAGGGGGAGGGAGGGAGGAGAGAAAAGGAAGAGAAAGAAAATAGAATAAGTGTGATTCAAAATTCTCACTCTAGGAGATCAGTCATGATTAGCTGAAAGAGTCTTTGCCCCCTCATACACCCAGACATGTCTGCACATATCCCTGGGAGTCTGGATATCAACCTGAGAATCTGGGACTTCTACAGCCCTTCCAGCCATCGATGAGGTCAAGGCCGTGTCTCGGCTCTGGCATTAATAAACTAAAGGTCTGAAGTCTGGCTTTCATCTCTACATGATTGTTTATTCTCAAGATAGAGAGGCTATTTTCTGCTTCCCCAAATGTAGGCAGGTAGAGAGAGAGAAAGAGAGGTGAGGGGGGCGTTTGCTGTAGGAATGCAGGGGAGAGTGTTCAGGCAGCATTGCCTATGGTTTGGGACCGTATACAGTGGACAGACAGCTCTCATAGACCTGGCCCCTCCTTTCCACAAGGTCAGACCCATAGTTTTGATCTAGCCCACTCCTGTCCAGTAAGGGTTTCTCAGCAAGTTCCCTAAAGAAGAAGCCACATTTCCTGCTCCACGAGGTAGCCAGGGAGTTAACAGCTCTGTCTAGGGTCCTCAGATGCATGCTACCCCACCAGGTTTTGCTATCCATGCCTCAGAACTGTGCTGAACCCTCTCCTTAGCATCCTCGGGAGCCTTGCCACAAGGGAGGATGCAGTTCACCAATGTCCTGCCTGTTGTGGTCAGCTAGCCCAGAACTCAGCATAGAGGAGGCCGCCAGCAAGGGCCTTGACCACACTTCTAGCTTGTGCCTTTGCTCGTGGGGCTGTGGTAGCCTCTAGCCCCGTGGGTGGTATTATATACCAGTGTGTTCAGTTCCACAGAGCTTAGTGGAGAGACACTGGGAACCCTGTGTAGGTGGGCATTCAGGGTGTTTGTGGGTTTGACTGCTATGAATAATACTGGAAGAGTTACTGTGCATGGGTGGAATTGCTGGGTCACATAAGAACGCCACGTCTACCTTTGAAGGGATTGCCAAGCTTCTCCACAGCAGCTGGACCATTCCCTCATCTCTTCAGTGGGTCCTACTCTCTCCATATCCTTGCTGCCACCATCTTTCCCAGGGTCCACAGCCCAGTGTTCAGGCAGTATTGCCTATGGTTTGGGTGGCATTTTGGTTAGTCACTGACAAGGGTGAGCATGTTCCCTGTGCCTATTGGCCATTCATACATCTTCTTTATTAAAATTTTACATTATGAGTGTTTTGCCTGGGTGCATGCCTGTACACCAGTGTGTACCCAGGGAGGCCACAAAGTATTGGATCCCCTAGGACTGGAGTCTCAGATAGTTGTGAGTCACTGTGTGGGTGCTGGGAATTGACTGAGTCCAGGTCCTCTGGAAGAACAGCCCATGTTCTTAACCCCTGAGCCATCTCTCCCAAGTCCTCGAACATCTTCTTTAAGGAATTTCTGTTCAAATACTTTGCCCACCTCTAATTGATTTATTTGCATCTTCTTTATATAATCTGGATACTAACCCTTATCAGATATATGAGTTACAGCTTTTCCCACTCCATGCTGTCTTCTTCACTCCCTGCCTGTGTGTGTGTGTGTGTGTGTGTGTGTGTGTGTGTGTGTGCGTGAGATGTGTATATGAAAGGTGCACCTGCCCATGCATGTACCTGTGAACCCAGAAGTCAACATCAGCTGTCTCTCTATTGCTCTGAACTTTCAGGATCTTCTCTATTCCATAAGCATAAATGACTTGCATGTTTGTGGAATCCAGTTTGTTTATTTTCACCTTGTGTTGTTTGTGCTATAGGTGTCACACCGAAAGAACCATTGCTAGGGTCATAAACATTTGCATCACTAACATAGTGTTAGTTCTCACAGTTAGGCCTTTGATCCAAAGGCCAGGGGAGGCCTTTGGATGTCTTCCTCCACCACTCTGCTTTATTCCCTTGAGACAGGGTCTCTTATTGAACCTGGAGATCACGAGGGATTCTTGGCTGGAATGGTGTCCGGCCAGCCCCAGTGATCCTGCTGTCTCCACCTACCACCCAGTGCTGGAGTGACAGACACACATGGCCTGCCTGACTATCTACACAGAGGCTGGGGATCTGCACTCAGACCCTTGGGCCTGCACAGCAAGCACTTGTATCCACTGAGCCATCTCCTCAGCCCCCTTTAAGCTCTTTGGAATCAATATTTATGTCCCGAAAGGATCTAGATTCATCCTTTTGCTTGTGTCAACACATCGTTTCACCAAATTTTCCTTTTTTAAAAATATTTATTTATTATGTATACAATATTCTATCTGTGTGTACGCCTGCTGGCCAGAAGAGGGCACCAGACCCCATTACAGATGGTTGTGAGCCACCATGTGGTTGCTGGGAATTGAACTCAGGACCTTTGGAAGAGCAGGCAATGCTCTTAACCTCTGAGCCATCTCTCCAGCCCCCACCAAATTTTCTTGGTGCCCTTTGTAAGGCGGCGTGGATGGATGTGCGGCTCCTCTCTGGACCTCCTCTGTCTCACATCAGTACCACAGTTAGTTGCCATGGCTTTGGAGTCGTTTGAAGTCAGAGTTTGACTCCTCTAGCATTGCTTTCACTGTTCCAAGGTCACTTGCGTTGTTGATGTTGGATTTCCAGACTGCTTTGTCCGTTACTGGGGGGAAGAGACAAAAGAAGGAGAGCCGAAATTTGGATAAGGGTCCCATTGATGTCACAGGTCAGTTTGGTGGCATCACCTCACCAGCAGCAACAGATTTGTGGCCCGTGAACATGAGCTGTTTGTTTTGCCTTCATGGGTTTTCTCTGACCGCATTCAATGCCATCAAGTGTCTTCTTACATATGTTGTTCTTTTTGACATTGCTATTTAAGGACTGTTTGGGGTGCTTATTTCTACAGTGTAGAGATGCAGATGGCTTCTGTTTACTGCTCTTATTTTCTGTAAGCTTGATGAACTGGTTAGCACTACTGCGTGTGTACCTGTGTGTATGTGCTTGTGTGTGTGTGTGTGCTTGTGTGTGTGTGCCAATATTATAACATCTTAATATGCACCCTCCTTTCTAGTTTAGATGTCTTCCTTTTCTTGCTAAATTATCTTGATCAGGTCCTCTAGAACAGTGCTGCTAAAAGCAGACATGGTGGCTTTTTCCTGATCCTTGGGGGAAGCTCTTGATCTTTAGCCATGCAGTATAATGCCAACTTTATTTCCATCCCAGTTTCTCTGCATGGCTTCCCTCTTAGAGTACAGGTAACCTCTCCACTCAACACTCAGGGCTTCCATGTGGAGAGGTAGATTAGGTAAAGCACATGTGTAATTATTGGTATTTTGTTCTTTTTTTTAAAAACCAAAGAGCCAGCCCTTGGGTAACAAAGTGGAAATGGAGATTGTGAACATGTTGGAGAAAAACACAACGCTTCTGAAATTTGGCTACCACTTTACCCAGCAGGGGCCCCGGCTGCGGGCATCCAACGCCATGATGAACAACAATGACCTTGGTGAGTCCACACCTGCCTTCTGCCTGCTTATTTGTCCTTTCTCCCCACATTTTGCAGGGTTTGTCAGGGAAAACCCTACAGACACCCCTGACTCCAGGTTCATGGGATCAAACTCCTGACTTTCGGGGGGAGAACATCTTGTTCTGTGTTTAGGCATGACTTCCCCTAGTCTGTGAGCTGCCTGTCTTCAGGACCAAGGGCAAATGCCTCTCCTTCCTCAGCCTGGCACAGCATAGGCTGAACCCAGAGCTCAAAACAGCATGTTGGCTAACGGAAATGAAATTTAAGGGTGCATGGGCTCATCCTGGGTCTGCTCCTCTCCTGAAGACCCTTCTCTAGGTCACACTGGTTTTTGTTCACAATCCCAAAGCTCTCAGCCAACACCATTACCAAAAATCATAGCCCAGGAGATGCCACGTGGCTCCCAAGGCAAAGTTGGAAATGTGTGGTTCATAGGAAAGTAAAGGCAGGGTCAGCAAGATGGCTCATTGAGTAAAGGTACTCACGGAACAAACTGAGTTCAGTCCCTCGGACCCACAAAGTAGTCCTCTGATCTCCACATGCATGCATGTGTGCACGTGCATGCATGCACATGCACACACACACACTAAGAATAAATAAAAATACAACGTAAAAGCAAGTTACATTCTCTCTATCTCTGCTGAATTACCATTTCTCTAAATAGAGAGAGAAAACATCACAGTCTCTTGGTGACAGGCTGCACCAAATACCTGTGCAGTTGACAGAATGAATAACATCAGCCATCCGCTGGCTCCCACGAGCCGATTGTTCACGCATCCTGGGTGTGGTTGCTTATTACATGTTCCCAATGATGCTCAGGAGAACAGGATCTGGTGTGAAATGAAGGCAGCGTGACTGGCAAGGCTCCAGGAGTCGGGGGAGAGGGGAGCAAGTCACGCAGCAGGTCTCTATTGTTACCTTGATTGAGGGGGACATTTACCCTGAGTGTCATAAAACCACAACAGACTAACTTACACTCCAACTATTGGAGGAGAGTGGGCAATGTGATAAGTTAACAAGGAAGCTGATCTCTGGAGCAAATGATGAAGCCAAGTGAGTTTTAAAGACAGTCTTTGGTGAGGTTTTCATCAAATCCTCACCGCCAGGGCTCTCTAGCTCCCAACCTTCTGCAGAATGAAAGGAGCCTAAAACCCTGAAGCAGGGGATTTGGGTGATGATCCAAGGCTGTCAGATCCCCATTGAGTTGAGTGAGCACCGGAAAGGCAGGCACTCACAGACCCCACCCAGAACTCAGACTTACAGGCACTTCCAATCAAGTTCTTCAACCACAGGTGCCATCTGTCAAAGTTGTGAGGCCCGGATGCTGAGGACACAGGCCCCTGCTCTTTAGCATAGCACAACCCTAGGGCTGTTTGTTCATTGCTCACTTCACAGGTCACTTTCTCTAGAGCCTCGAGTCTAGAAAAATATACTTCTGTCTTGGTTTATCTGAGATGCCATTTTTTGAAAGAAAGTAAGATCGAAACATAAATGAGATGCAAAATTCTTACCACAGCACAGAAGTGATGGTTACATGGAATCATTGGATGAGGTCAGCTCTCAGAGTATTGCAGGCCCAGCTGTGACCTGGGTATGAACCAGTACTTAAAACCCCCCACTGTTGGGGGCTCGAGAGATGGCTCAGAGGTTAAGAGCACTGACTGCTATTCCAGAGTTCTGAGTTCAATTCCCAGCAATCATATGGTGGCTCACAACCATCTTTAAGGAGATCTGGTGCCCTCTTCTGGTGTGCAGGCATACATGCAGACAGAACACTGTATACATAATAAGTTAATAAATCTTTAAAAATTAAGATAAAGAAAACAATCCTAAGTATTATTCTGAAAAACAATAACTTCACATTTTCCCTAGTTACAGATTAAGAATCTGACAGGATCCTCATGCCCACCATCTCAGAACTACTGACTCAGGTTCCCTGGAACCACAGGCAGAAGCCCCTTCTCAGGCAGGAAAGAGTCTCAGATGCCCAGAGTCCGGGGCCCTTCAGGAACATACCAGAGTCATTCTGGATGAGACAGACAAATTCTTATTAGTAACTTTTCTGAGAAACTATGGTATGACCAGGCTGTGCTAGGATAACCAAAAGACTCATTCTTGGATGTAAGAAGCCTTGCCGCCTTTTGGGGGGAGACTCAACAGCTTGCTTAAAAACTTCAGGATTCCTGTAAGCTCTGTCCAATCAGCACGAGGAAGTGATTTATGAGAGCAGAAGCCAGTTAACCAAGTGTCCTGGTGGGAGGGTCTTTGGCCAGCATTGAAAGGGAGAGATGGGCTGACAGAGAAGGTCAAGGAGTGACCCTGCAGGAGCTCTAGGAAGGTCTGGGGTACAAGCCTTAATAGGGGCCCTGGCCTACAGCACGATTGTATACATTGGTTTCAGTGTCAACTTGGCACAAGCTAAAATAAATTGTCTGGCACGAGGGAATGGCAACCAACAATTGCCTCCATCAGATGAGCTTCCAGGGAAGCCTGTGGAACATTTTCTTTATACATGATTTATGCAAGAGGGACCATCACCTAGGCCACGGCAGGCCGCAGCACTCCTGGGCAGGTGGTCCTGGGTTGTATAGGAATGGTAGCTAAGCAAGCCAGGGAGAGCAAGCCAGTAAGCAGTGTTCCTCTCTGGTCTCTGCTTCAGTTCCTGCCTCCAGGCTCCCGCCCTGGCTATCCTCAGTGATGGACTGTGATCGGGACTGTGATAAGCTTCAGTGAAGGCAGGTGGGGAGCAGGAGCCATGGCAGGAGCATCTGGACAGGGATGTCGAGATGAAATGGTGACGAGTGGCTTCTGGGTACCTCAGAGGCCGATGTGCAGCTCTTCCCTTGATGCTTCTCACAGGAGAATCATCTCAGCAACACAGGCCACATTCACAGAGCCAATTAGTGATGCGGGATTTCCAGCTCGCAAAGCCAATGTGTGCCCATTGACGAATTTTCGTTACGGGACCACTTTGGATTATAAGCCTACAATTGGCTTCTTCCTGTGAAAGAAAAATGCCTATCATCCTCCCAGCCTGGTGGCTTCAGTGGGAGGAAGTGGCTTCCTCTGCTGCCGTGCTGTGAAAGCAGACAGCCTCCCATGCTTCCTAGCTGGGTGTTTTATCATGAAAGCCTCTTGCTGGTCTCCTTGGTACCGTGGTTGTCTGCCATGCTGTGCTAGAGCACACATGAGAGCCTCATGCTCTTCCTGCTGGCATCAAGCTTAGTCAGTGGCCTGGCACTGGGGCCTCTGCAGCACTGGCCTGCAGGTAGCTCTGCCTTGGGGGCCTCGAGCCAGCGCCTGGCCTGCCTGCTGGCATGTTTTGGTCTTCTCGCCCTGATCTCAGCCCTTAGCAAACTGTTCTGTGGATACACACAGAACACCAGGGTATGATAAAGGGACAGCTGAGATGTCACCTCCTGGCCATGTCTCCCTGCAGCACTGCCTCAGAAAACTCCTGGCTCCATGCTATTTATAGCCCAGGCCGGGCTAAGGGTGGCTCTGATCCTGCTACCAGTGCATCTTTTACAGAATCTGAAGTGTGGCCTTCAAGTTAGGTAGTAATGGAGGGGGCCGTGCAGAGAGGAACACATTTAAGAGCAGAACATCACTCCCTTACCATAGTCTTAACACCTTTCCAACCGGCTCTTCAGTAAGAGCAGACCCCAAGTCAGCTTTTTACTTGTAACAATAAATTAACAAATTCTAACTGTACGTACTTACGAGGTACAACATAAGATTAAAACATAGGATAAGTTAGCCAGCAGGATCTGTCACCTCAATATTTTGTCTGTGGTAACAACGTTTGAAATGTACTTCCTCAGCAATTTTGAAGTGTATGAAATGCTGTTGGTAACAACTCACCAAATTGTGGGATGGTCTCAAAGGCTGAGATTTTAACCTTTAACCTCTCTCTCGTGGCCCCTCCCTCCCATCACCTGCCTCTGTTCCCACTTTTCTTCTGATTGCTTCTGTTGCTGGGTTTCCTCAGATTCCACTTACCAGGACATGATTTGTTTCTGATCAGGCTGTCTCACTTAGCATGCCATTCTCATGCTGCGGCAGATGGCAGGGTTCTGGTGGTCTTTGTGCTCAGGCAGTGCCATCCCTAGATCCCACATCATCTTTACCCACTCATCTGTTTGCTGCTAGACAGCTGGGTTCCTGATCGTGCCAGCTGTAAGCTGGTGCCGCAGACACTTCTGTGACTGCTCTGGGATCTCATGCCTACCAGTGGACCTACTGGATCCCATGTCGGTCCCTTCTTATCCAGAAACCATCAAGGGCAAGTGACACTTTCCCTACAGCCCCTCATGTCGCCATCTAGGTAACTCCTGGATTCTGCCCCACTCCTGCCAGCCAGTCACCTCCTCAACTCCGGCCTCTGTCCCGCCCAGCCTGTCACATTTCCTTGACTTCCAGATCCTTCTGGTGTGTGCCGCACCTCCCAGCAGCACCCTTCCCAAAGCTGGCCCCTCCAATCTGCTCCTTAGATGCCTTGCCGGGTCCCATTGCTCAGGCTCAACTCTTCCATGTGGTTCCCCACAACAGAAACATGGCACACAATGTGACGCGCCCAGGCTCTGTTCTGAACATTGCCCACATCACAAGTGATCCCCCAGCCGCTGCCTGCCGTTATTATCCCACCTGTTAGTGAAACTGCAGGTCTACGGCAGGAAGTTACCCACTGGCAGAGCTGTCTCTTCTACGCCATCTAAAGAGGGCTCCTCGTGACATCCTGGCAAGCCATCCCCTTGCCAGGTTAACCATCCATTCCAGGCAGTCTGAGTGCGCCTGGAAGTGACCAACCAACAAGCTTCTCTACAGACAAGGCTTTCCTAATTTACCACTCTCCACCCTTACTTCCTTGACAACTTAGCTGGCTTACTTCCTGCCCATCG
This sequence comes from Arvicola amphibius, assembly GCF_903992535.2. Taxonomy (NCBI): domain Eukaryota; kingdom Metazoa; phylum Chordata; class Mammalia; order Rodentia; family Cricetidae; genus Arvicola; species Arvicola amphibius. The sequence goes on from NC_052057.2 coordinate 98,441,166, forward strand.
TAGGAAGACCCGGCCACTTCCTCCACATGCCTCTCACACCTGAGAGGTCTGTGAGGACATCTGTAACCCGCTGGGAGTTACTGTTTATCTAGTTTGGCCTCTGACATGCTGTATCTTCATTTGATTTCTATGCCTGGAACACAGCAGCAGGCAAAGGCTGACTTACACAGGTGAATATAGAGTGCTTCCTAAGACATGGTAGAAAGACTCATCTGGTCACAGCTGTAGAGGGCGCTCAGGCAATGGATGGAGGTGAGTCCTGATGACTGGCGGTCCCACCTGGCTAATAAGCAAGGGAGCCTATGGCTGTTCCCATGGTGAGCAAAGTGTTTTCTTTTTTGTTTGTTTTTGTTTGTTGTTTTTTAAAAGCAAGTTGAGTTAGGGACCTGGCTTCTACTCCAAGTCACTTGCTAGAACTTTTATAGTGGGTGACTTCCCTCTCTGTCATCAAAATGGGAACACATAACACCTGAATAGATGGGTGCCCCTTTCTGTAAAAGCCAGTTCTTAGAAACCATGCACCCAGTTCTAGCCTCAAATATACAAGGAAGAGTAATGGGAGCACCTCCCTCCCCCCACACCAGGTCCCTTTCTATACTTCCCATCAAAGGCCAATAAGTAAGGTTGCAATCCTTGCCCTGCAAAATGGCTTTCTTCTCTGAGGCAGGGGGGCTAAACTTGTGAGCATCAGATGAGACACGGACATGTAACCAAACTACTGAGAGAGGCTCAAGGCTGAGGCTCAAGATGAGTAGCGTAGCGAGACTTGGCTCCATCTGGTTCTAGCTTTGTTGTTTTGTTTGAGAGTCTCATGTAGATAAGGCTGGTCTTGAACTTGCTATGTCTCAGAGACTAGCTGTGAACTCTTGATGCTCTTACATCCACCTCACAAGTGCTATGATTACAGGGGTGTGCTGCCAGTACCATCCAGTGTTATCACTGGCTTTCTGGCTTTGCGCAAACATATCCTTGCTATCATTTTCCTTACCCGTGGCATGGAAATGACAGCATGCGGAGTTCAGAGCCTTCAGAGGGGCTTCTGTATGTCGGTGGGTGACGTCACACTGTGGGTATGGAGAGCCACAAGAGCAGCTCACAGGCATGCTTGCACAGCGAATGTGGGGGTGACAGGCTCATCTGTAGAAACTGCACATCCACACAACTCTCTCCCATTCTTTAGGTTTTGGTTTTTGTTCCTGTGCAGATTCCCAAACTGTGTGACACTTTCAGTCACCTCCAGGAATTGGACTAGACAGCGTCTTCCTTCCAGATTGCCTCCCCATCTGGTTGGCTTGCCTTCTTCTGACTTGGGGCTAGGGAAGTGGGTAGAGACCTACGCTGGACAACTGTGAGCCTGAGACCTGTTTGTAGCTCTTGGCCACACCTGCACAACTACCTGCTCCATCTGAGTCACGTACAAGTTGACAGGGTGGTGGAGCTCATGGGCTCTTATCGGGTGGCTGCACAGCCACCTCAGCCTGGGAACTGAAAGTCATCTTAGACTAAAAGGTAGCAAGGGTCACCCACTTCTACCACATCAGCAGACCCCTTGATTTTAATCTACTGCTCTATAGCCTTCCCTGACCTTGTGTTTTCTCGTAGTGAATCTAGCTTGCTTCTTAGTCATCATGCCATATCATGTTTTCTCTTACTATAACCAAGGGGCCTTTGTCCCTGCCAGCCTAGCCAGCCCTAGCCATAAGCTTCTATCTTCTGTTTGCAACTTCCTGGCTCATACTTTCTTCTCTATAGGTTTAACTGTCATGTGAACAGTATTTGAAGCATGAATTGCCTTGCTCCTAGGAGGATGTCACTATTAAACATGAGGGGGCATGACAATTTGAGGTACTTTTCAGTTACTGGCATTGGCAGGAGGCAGACCAGGCATTCCCAAAAAGGGGAAACATTTCAGCAGGCTGACACTCCAGTCCTAAGACTGGCTAAAGTTAACCCTGCTCAGAACCAGTCTTCAACTGTGGAGCCCTGTAGGCAAAGGCAAACCGTGTGTGTGTAAGTATGTGTGTGCGTGTACACACACACACCCATGCCAAGGACTGTGTGGTCAGCCATTTAGAAGAGATATCCACCCTACCATAGATTCCCATTAGTAACCAGGGACAAACATCCAGCCTTCTTGTAACCATCCTTGACAAGCAGGCTCTGACCTTGTGGACCAGTGCTACTCGGGACTGGCAAGGACAGCTGGCTCACATCTCTTCCCCGTTCCTTTGCAGTGAGGAAGAGGAGGCTCGCAGACCTGACGGGACCCATTATTCCCAAGTGCCGTAGTGGTGTCTAGTGTGCAAAGGGAAGCCCACGCCTGTGAACTGGACATGTTCTATGGATAATCCATGTTCCCCAGTGGAGACCAGGAGGCAAACGCTGGCGTGGAACTCTTGTGGTTAAGTTCTTTGTGCACTAAGGTTTAGGTTAACTAGTGACTGTAGTTGGACCTTTTATAAAATATGGTCAATGTGAAGTTTTCTTTAGTCACAGAAGTTCAGTCTGGTTATTATTTAAAATGAAGACGCCCTCAAACTGGCAGATCTTGCTGCAGATAGCATAACAGTGGCAGTGACAGCCCAGAAGTCCCCTTGGTGGCCATGCTTTGGTGTTTAGATGCATTTACAACATGGGACACATCAACACAGAACACTCCTCCCAACTAGTCTGGAAGTGCTGTAAAATACTTTATTACAGGTTTGGTCACAGCAGCTCAGTAAAAAGAACAGATAATCATGATTTTTCAACCCCACTTGAAACTTTAACCTCAAGATTAAAGCTGCCAAATTGATTCCAGGATCAAACCCCTTCCCCCCAAGAATGAAAGACAAGCTACAGAATCTTCTAAGAGTCAGAAAGATACAGGATTCCTTCTGCCAGGTAAGAGAAGGGGGAGAAAAAGGCAACGGTGAAATTTCAAGTTTTAAAATCTACCAGCCCAGGCGACAGATATATTCCTGAGTGATCTGTCCGAACACCTGGCATATACTCACTGCAGTCAGAAATCACTCTGTCTTTATTGAATGCCAACTTCATGACGGATGAAAACCTTTAGCCACAGGAAAACATCTTCCTATACCTCAGTGGGCAAATGGCTTAGGTGAGGCCAATGTCACTGGGAGAATTTCCAGTCCACTGTGACTGTGTCACTCAGCATAGCCCTGCTTACAGACACCAAGTGCCTACCTGGTCACTTAGGAGACAAATCAAATCACAGAGCTCTAGCCTACAAACGAAGCGTCTGAAGGACAGCAGTGTACAACATCCAAATGGCAAGGAATTAGGAGCTCCTGGCCGAACAACACAAGTGATTACTCTCAACCCTAAATTCGGTGTTCCTACTGGATCCCTTTTTTAACACCACGGGAGTCAGTAAAAATGCTAAAACACATTGTTCTTGTGCCTTTTAATAGACCACAGTGCCAATTAAACTAGTATTTTTGTTTGTTGCTTTGGGGAATGATTTTCCTTAGGGATCCAGCCAGTATTACAACAATGACAAGGCTCAAAAGCTGTTGAGCACAGCCCGGGGGCTTCTGACAGGGAAAGTCCTGCACACTGAACTGTAACGCTGTGGACAGTACAGGGTAACTAGAGGTGACGCCAGGGCCTCACCACTAACAGTGTCTAGTGAGGCTGCACATGGGCCCAGGAGTGGCACCAAGCTGCAGGGACGGCCAGCCCCACTCAGCTTCTCCTTGAGACACAACTGCAGCTGCATTCTGCATCACTGGAAACTGCAACATAATATTAAAGCCATTGGTCTATGTGTGGCTGTGTGTGCTTCTTAAAACTCGTATGATGGGGACATGAGCCCAAAGGTCAGAAGGCTAGATAGCTGCTATGCTGAATGACCTCACTAAGCAAGCATCTTGTATCCCAGATGTCCTAAAACAAGCTGCTGCTGCTCATCTGGATCCCCCAAAGAGAACACTTAGAAGCTAAGAGAAGAAGCTGGGTAATGCAGGGCTCTTAGGGGGACATCTTTCAAAGAAACCAAATCAATACAAATGTAGGCCACTTCTTTAAGACTATGTCAGATGAGCTGTCAGTGTGAACTGGGAGCTGGCATTTTCTGTGAAGGGACAGAGTGCAAATACTTTAGACTCTGAAGGCCACGTGGTCTCTGGCCAACTACTCAGTAGTGCCATGATCATATGTAAAGGAATGGGTCAGGTTGATTCAGTAAAGTCTTCAAAGCAGGAAGTGGCCAATGCTACAGATTACAGACCTCCTCAGGCAGTTAGTGAAGAGACTGATGCAGGGGAAAGTTGCAGCTGACCTGGTTTAAGAGTCCACACCCAGGACTCAGCTTCTATGCTTTTGCTGCCAAGGCAAAAAGGTTTGCTGACAAGAGCAATGTCTACTACCCGGCTGCATGGCAGAGAAGACATGGCGCAGCCGAGCTCAAGGCTCTTCACCTCAACGTTCTTGGGATCCCACACGGTTCATCTCTTTTCCAGGCTCTGGCATATTCCGAACCAAAACAAGCAGGTTAGGTAGCTAACACTAGACTCCCTGTCCCTTTGCTTGTGGCCATCTGACCACATGAAAGTTCCCAGTTTGTTTCTACAACCTTGACAATCTCCGCATGGACACTGAAGCCTAAACTGTGAAGCATAGGGAATGCTGGAGATGCCACACAGCTTCACCAGCATCGGGCCTGGCTGCAAGCTCACAGGGAGTCATGCAGGCTGCTCCTGTGGGATGCGTGGTCTCCGGGCTGTACACTCACATTCTTCTTTAAAACTGTCCTGGGCAGGGCCCGACGCCTGTTTGTCCCCTTTGTCTTGGCACGTGATGCAACAGGCTGTGAGTCCTTGTCCTTGACAGGCAGAACAGGTCAAAACGAGCTGGCGGCATTGGGGAGTAGAACAGAGTTTATATTGGTCCCACGGGGCTCCACAGTATGAACATTCTAGGGAAGAAAGAGTCTTATTATTCTTTCCCCACTCCACTGCCTCTCTACACACCCCCTTTCTGTCTCTCTGTCTCTCACACACAGAGGTACTTATCCAGTTCCCAAATACAACCCTAAGTTTACTACTCTTTTGGTCCAAGGGAATGTTTCCAAGTCCAGCAGGGTGGCAGCAACTATCACCTCAGAACTTGGGAGGCTGAGACAGGAAGATTGCAAGTTCATTGCTGGCCTGGGCCACATGCACAATGAGGCCCAGTCTCAGAATAGAAACAAACAGATCAAAAGGAAATAGCACTCCTATCTTCTAGGAAAGAGAAAGGCCTCTGTTGGGGGAGGGGTTGGTGTGGAGAGGCTTCTGGAAACTGTTCTGACTCGCCTTCACCCATCCATTGTCCTTTTTCCCATCCGGAAAACAGGTTCATCTCTTTCTCATGAGCACTTCTGAAAACAGCTTATTACCCACATTACACAGGCTCTCCCCAGTATAACCTCCCTGCCCAGGGGGCCGCACACCTGAATTCAGATGACCCCACATCTCATCCACCTTGTAGAATGCACAGCTCTCCACCCCAGGCCCCCACCCAACTCTTCAACTGCACCTTATCTTCCTTTTCAGCCTGTGTCTCCTGGCCAGCTTTTCTTCCAAAATACCACAGTTCCCCTTGCTTGGCTATGCTACCTTTGGGCTTTTTCTTACATTCAAAGTCACATGCAGATATTCAGGTCGTGCAGGTATTTCTTCTATAAAATCCCTCATCTGTTTTCTACTTATTATTTGAGGCTTTAAATAAGACAAATATTAGACCACCATAATGAGTAAAGAGATCAGAAAGGTAGACAGGCAATTGCTACCAAGAATGACAGCCCGAGTTCCATCCCCATGATCTACATGGTGGAAGGAGAGAACCAGTTCCTGTAAGTTGTCCTCTGACCTCCACATGTGTGTTGTAGAATGTACATGAGCACATAAGTAATTTTTTTTACAAAGACCAGAAAGGAAGGAGAGAAGACGAACTTAAATCTTACTATCTAAGAGGCCTGTGTTCACAGTGTTCTAAAAACTGTAGTAGTCTTTTCATCCGGACACACTGCACTGCAGTATTCAGGTTAACTCGCCCTCTGGAGGACTGCCTCTCTGTCTCCCCCTTCTGTGTGGGCCCAGCACTGCAGGCCAACTATAGCCAGTGCAGCAGCCGCCACACGGTCTGCTCCTGCTCTTCCATTCTCACCTTCCCTCAAATGCGCACTTGGGGACACGAGGGCATCTGACTGCAGCATCTGTCACCCCACTGATTGCCAGGGTTGATTTGGCTGATCTGGCTGCCTAAACAGGTGTCCCTGTCCTCCCTCATGGCTCCATGTGTCCCTGCTCATGCTGCAGCTCAGCTGATGAGGATGACTTTCCCCATACGAAAGAGGACAAGTCTCTGGCCAGCTGCTGTGCTCTTAGGGCCTCCAAACAAGCCCTCAAGTGTGCACCTGTGTCCACGGCCATCTAATTCACACTCTTCTGCCCTGGGTTTACTTGGCAGCCTGGTAATGACTATCGACCTTGTCTATGAGAAATAATTTTAAATGAATAAAATCAAATGCACAGCATTACAAAGAAAATCAATTGTATAGAAATAAGAAATAGCAAAATAGTTTTCAGACTGTGTGATACAGCAAGAGCTGAGTTAGCTGTAACATTAAATAAAGAGTTAGTGGGAGGCCTGACTATGTCCAGTGGGAGACTGCAGTGAGTATGACACCGTGCTGAGTTCCCTACGGCGGCGGCGACAGCAGCAGCAGCAGCGGACGTGGTAGTACTACGAATTCTAAGGCGACAAAGACCTAGGAGGTCTGGCACAACCTTTCCACTGCCTGCACTTTAAAGGACTAGCCTACTCAGTATACGGCATGGCCAGGACCATCTGATGCCTGTTTAATTCCTGCATCTCCAGCTGCTGGGAAACAAAGGGGTGGCACAGTGACCTCCACTTCTCCATGTCGTGTTCAGGTAGCAGTCCTGGCAGCCTTCCCCGAGCAGCAGTGTAGGACGGTGAATGAGTCTGACCTGACACAATGTAGGCTCTGGAACTGGGCTGACTTACCTGATACCACAGAACTGTTGTAGGCCAGGGCAAACCGCTCATCAAAAACAAACAGCTTCCCTTTGTAAAACCCATCAGGAAATTCTTCCAGGTATTTGTGGATGCCACCCTTGAGCTGAAACACTTCCTTACACACTCCCTGGATATAGACAAAAAATATCAAGATGTTGAAAGAAACGAAGAGACTTGGAAGCAGCTCCATGGTGGTGAGTGCCCAACAGTACAGCCACACTGCCTGTGCCCATCAGTCAGGGGCTCCCGTGACCTCCTGAGAGTGTGGAAAATGCTGACCAAAGGGTCAAAGAACCACCTGGCCAGACCTTGCCTTCTGGGGAGATGGGTGATGACAGCAGTTGGGCCCTTCACCTTCTAAGATCCTGGGAAGCCTAACTATTTTTGCTACCCCTAAATATAGGAGGGCATCTGCTGGGACATGTAATGTTACTGAATTTGCTCTTCTTGGGATCAGGCACATGGATTAAGAAAGGGGAGCCACTCAGCTAAGCTTGCTCTTTTGTACTTAATGAGTCTTCAAGACCACTAAGTGCTGGAGACTTAAGAAGCTCGGGTTTAGACTTACAAACCCCATGCTGGAGCTGTGCCAGGAAAGTAAATCCTTCAGCCGGCTAGGGGAGGAGGGGCTGAGTAGGGGGTGAAGGGGTGGGAGTGAGGGTGGGAGGCTCCACACAGGCTGGTGATGGTGGAGCTGGCTCACCCGTGTGCTGGGCCTGCAGAGGCTCACCTTGGCTCTGAGGTATGCAGAACCCCGCTCGCAGCGGATGCCCCCAGTGCAGTACATCAGCACCCTCTTCTGCCTGAAAATGTCAAGGTTTTTGTCAACGTAGCTAGGGAAGTAACTGAATTTCCTGATGTCTGGTGCTAAGCAGCCCTGGAATCGTCCCTACAACATAGGGACAGAAGGAAATGATTAGAAAAATGTACCTGCTGGGAACTCAGTTCTGTATAACAACCCCCATCTTTGCAAGAGCAACAAGCATTTGCTACCCAAGGTTTGCATCCCACACTCTTACCCTTTAACCTTAAGATCTGGAACTAGACACAGGACTGGGGTTGTGGATTTTCTTCTAACAGATCCCTCAGGGGAATGGTCTAGGTTACAGTGGCAGCTTTTACAAGGTCAGTAGCACATGCCAATGGGAGGTTCATAGTAAACAAAATCACTTTATATGCCAAGATTTCTTTTCTTTTTTTTTTTTTGGTTTTTCAAGACAGGCAGCTTTTTTAGAGCCTGTCCTGGACCTAGCTCTTGTAGACCAGGCTGGCCTCGAACTCACAGAGATCCGCCTGCCTCTGCCTCCCGAGTGCTGGGATTAAAGGTGTGCGCCACCACCGCAAGGCTGCCAAGATTTCTTTAACTTGTATTGTCTTAGTCTTTCTCAACAAACTTGGAGTTTAGGACTTACGTTCTCCCTGATGCTGCTGGTACAGGAAGGAGACTGATGTGGCTAAAGGTTCCACACGGGACATAACACTGTGCTGTGCAAGGCACACCCACCCTTTCATGCCACTCAGTTCTGGCTCTTACTTACTATTTTGCTTTCATAGAAGTTTCTGCAGTCCAGTAGGATAGTATCACCCTGTTCCTGATTTGCCTGCGATAAAAACTTCTCTATTTCTTTATGAAATTCACCAGGGGATAAATGGATTCCTAAAATCAAGCCAAACAATTACATTAAAACAACAGGGAAATTGCAACTGTCCTGACCTGACTGAAGCGCTGACTCAGCTTCTTCCCACCTAACCCTCCTTTCATCAATTACCATGGGAACAGGTAATACTATCTGACCATTAGGATGAATGTCCCAGTCCCAGGCATCGTCATCTCCTCGCTCTAACCTCAGACTACAGAGCTCTAACAGTTCAGAAATAAGAAATAAGCTTTTCTTAAACCACATGCTTGGGATTTATTTGGAGTGCTGTTCTGCTATGTGCCATTGTGGTCACTAGCGAGTCAGGAAATGGACAGTGTCCTACTGTCAATGTCCACAAAGGAGCGTCAATACATTCAGGATTCACTACAGTCTACAAATTGTCAAGTAACAAAGTTGACCCCAAATTCAAGGCTAAAACCTCGGCTTAGACTAAGGTAGTTGAGAGCATGATGTTATGGAAAGTTTGAGCTTGCGTATGTTTGATAATAGGGTAAGAAGAATGTACCTAAATTTGTGTGCACGCCAAAGGGAAAAGGGTGGGCGGAGCTGACACCACACACGGGAAAGGAAGTAAGAGGAAAAGAGAAGGCATACATCAGGAGAGACAAGGATAGAAGGGTATTAAAGTGTGAGGGACTGAGAGGAAGGACTCTAGTCTGTGCACTTTGTCTCTAGACCCTCAGGACAGAAATCCCAGCATCTTACTAATTGTGAGCATTGGGAGCCTGACTCTATTGGGCATGAATCCCAACAACTGCTCGATAATTCTCTAAACCTGGAGAGCAGTCTCATTTTCTAACTCTCAAAGCTAAAATTATAGAATGTAATCAGGTCTGATGCTACTCAGGTAGCATCACATAATTGCATGGGTCCCAAAACAATGATGTCAAAAATGAGGTTCAGAATTGTGATGAGAATCATGGAAATTCTCTTTGCCTTCTCCTGGCAGGGAGTTTTGGGAGCCAAATGTATTCCCTAGCTGTTACTACTGCTGCTCTTCTGGCAGAGAGGGTCCAAACAGACAGGGACCCAGATGGACATGTTGACAAGAGGTCCCTTTAAACCACCTGCTTGAGCTGAAGGCAGCCCAGGCCAATCTCCCCTCAGCTCCCAAGCAGTGTTCTGCCACACCAAGGAGAGCTGCTGTCACACTGCCTCCTGCTAAGATGGGGACACCAAACAGAGACATCCCTACCTGGGTCCTATCTCTTCATGCATGAGCCTATTTCTAAGATGCTTGTATCTTACCCTATTTCCCTTTAATTTAACTCTTGGCCTTCTTTTTGATATTTACCTATTAAAAATGAATGCCTGAGAGGCAGACGGCCCTTTGTTCTTTGAGAGAAAGCAATACTACCTGGGAAGCAGTTGTGTGAGTGGAAGGAAAGAAAGGGACTAAGCCTGATGATCAAGGCTCTGACACAGAGCTGTCAAGCACAGATGTCACTACTCAATGTGGCTGACAGCTACCTGAGTGTACTCTGAGGAAAGTGACCATAAGTATGACATACACACTGCAACTCAGGGACTTAGTATGAAAAAAGTAAACAAACTCACTAATAGTTTTCTATTCAGTACATACTGACATGCACTGGACATGTTCTGTTAGCTCATTTCACCTATTTCTATTTACATTAGAAGCTGAAAACGAATGTAATGGGCTCCCATATTTCTACACAGCACAGCTCTCACTCTAAATAGCAATCTAGGGGGATAAGTGAGCAGAGGACCACCCTACTGGGATAGAGTTAGTACTATTCCAAGACTAAGGAACTCTACAGACGTAAGAGTGGGTGCCTTCAAAACCAACCTGCAGGGTAAGCAAGATGGCTCAGGTAAAGGAACTTGCCTCCAGTCTCATGACGTATCCTCTGACTTCCAAATGCTCATTGCAGCCTGCAAGCCCATGCACACGCTCACACACATATATGATTGTATCTCCAGGAGATACAGGCAGCTGAGGACTACCCCATGGGATACAGTTAACACTATCCAGATCCTGAGAAACTCTACAAAACAAGTGACTAAGACCTTTGAAGGTCAATCTGCAGAGCTGAACATATAAACTTAGAGACTGGTTTTTTTTTTTTTTTTTTTTTTTTTTTTTTTTTTTTTTTGCTGTTGAAGAGATCTTACTTCAATCTGTTTTCTGTTTGTGTGGAGGTCAGAGGACAAGTTCAGGCTTCAGTGTTCTCCTTCCATCTTGTTTGTAAGGGATGTGTCCAGCTGGCCTGAGCCTCAGAGTCTCCTGTGTCTGCTTCCCATCTTCCAGCAGGAGCACTGGGATTGCAGATGTGATCACTGGAACCAGCTTTACATGGGTTGTGGGGACTGGAGCTTAGGTCCCCACTCTTGAGTGACAAGTGCTTTACCCAGTGACCCACCTTAGCTCCTCTTATTTAATCCTAATAGAAACTTAAGAATCATGACACAACTGGGAATTCACTGACAAGATATTCACTAAGTAATTACTGCTAAGATGTTTCAGACATGGCTAACAGTAAAACGTAACTGTTAACCTTCAGAGGTGTCTACTGAAGCATTTATGAGTGAGATAACATGGCATAGAGGCTCTCTTTAAAGTGACCTAGGATGAGGGAAAGGGAAGGGGTCAGAGGGCAGTTTGTGTATGGATGTGTAGCTGCTGAGTGAGCATATGGAAGTTTATTCTATTATTTCCCCTACTCTAGTTAATGTTTGGAAATTTTCATGGTAAAAAGTAAAACAAAACCAAAAATCCCCACCACACAAATGTCTTTCAGTAATCTATAGTAAGCACAGGGAAGCAGGGGTCGAATGTTCGAGAACAATGCTTTGGTTCTGAAAGCTATTTGCTTACCATGGTAAAAGCCCATGTGCTCTTTTTGCTGATGAACTATTTGTAGGTAATAACCACACGGCTTTCAAATTGCTCTCTCCAGAAAGAGGAAACAACTTCTTACCAAACTATCACCAAGAAAAATGTGTTGTGGGTCTAAAAGTGAGCCTTTAGTTACCATGAGCACCACAGACACCTGTTTAAGCCCTGGATAGGCAGAGTTAGCCACCCTACAGCTATTTTAAATAAAAGATTGACTATAGTTTCTGTTGATCAGCATCTTTCTTATTTGTCTATGACATTTTATCTCTATGACAAAAAGCACAATTCTTTACAACATAAGCATACCAGGGTTCTTGTAGGAGACCTGGGTGGGGCTGATCCCCATAGGCACGATCTCTTCAAACACACCGACTCGCAATTCCGGGAAGCAGTGAGCTCCTCCTTTGCTGTTCTAGCCAAGGAGAAATAAGACAGAGTTTACTTCTCCCACTGCCAGCCAAAGATAAGTGCCAAATGTAAGAATTATCATCTGTTTTATAGTGTGATAGTTGAAGTTTTAAACCTCAAATTAGGAGAAAAAAGGAACTGTCAATGGAGATAAAGCTATGGTCCAAAATGTTCCAGATGATTCAACGTTAATAAATGCTTACTGTGACATTTCATGCAGGAACATTGTGTTTGTATGGCTATGTACATGTAACTGAGCCATTCACATGTGATCACACAGCAGGCAGCTTTTGCTGTGGAGCAATGACAGCTAGTGTCTTGCTGTGATCAGCATAATTAGTGAAGTGCTCTCGCCAGCTTACCACGTACTGTGATGAAGCACAAAGTTCTTAGACATAGCACCTTTGCTGAAAGAACCACAACTTTATTCTCATGTGGTGTCAACTTTCTTTTCAGGTTTACTAAAACCATAGTCCCCTCTGCCTAACTACGTTCTGCTCTATAACAGGCCAAGGCAGTTTCTTTATTCATTAATGTTAATACAGCATACAGAGGGGACTCCCACATCAGTACCTCACAGAGATCTGCGAAAACAGTCTCTCCAGTAAAAACATATAGGTTTTAGATCCCAGCTTGTTTAACTGTAACATCCTTATAGGAAGGGAGACTAGGATGTAGGAAGGGTACTGATTGATCCAAAGTGACACAGTCACTTGATGGAAAAAGTGACAAGCACGCTTGTTTTACTGCACTGGCTGGGAACTCAAAGGGAAAGGGAGGCATTTGTCCGGCTCTGTATGCGCTCTTCAATGGCTCACAAAAGCAGACTGCTCTAGCTTTAGTTCACTTTCTTTTTCTCTTACCTTAAAATCTTCCTCACACAGGTAATCCTTAAACAATGGGCAAGAAAGCATGACCTCCACGTAGAGTCTGGTGGCCACTTTACTTCCTCCAACAGTTCCATTGATTCCTTCAGTAGCGATCCGAATCTGAGACACAGACGGTGGGAGAAGGGTGTAGTCTTAGCTTGGTTATCTTCCCAGGACCGACTAAAGGTCCCTTTCATGTCAGTGAGCCTAACAGGAGGAGTAGAGGCCCTGCTGTGGCCACCACAGTATTACAAGACAGAGCATGTGTGCCCCTCCCTCAGAAGCAGTGTGGCCCACTGGTCAGTTGAGGAATTCAGTCCACATGTACCAAACAAGAAAACGGGACTGAGAACTCTGGAAAGCCTGTTTGCTCCAGAGCTCCAACTGCCCAAAGAGGATTGTGAGAGAAACCTAAACCCAGGCTGTAGAAGAGCTCCCAGAGGCTAGGGTAGAAGATGAGTTCCACCACTTCCTCACACACAGGTGGCCTAAGAAGCTTCAACTTTGATGTCTCCATGCTACTTGCATAGGTATGAGAATGCCAAAAGTGAATTTAAAAAAAATTCTAAAGAGGAACTTATCTGACAGGTGAATATGCAGGTCATCTCTGCATGGAGGCTGAAGGAAAGCCACCATCCCAAACCTCTCGGCTGGAATTCAAGTTATGTTTTGCTCACTGAGGTACCCTGTGTCTGTATCGATGCCTGTCACATGGTGGGCTCAGTGTCCACTGAGTAAATGCATGTGCACCCACATCTGGGGCTCTCTGGCTTCTCTAATCTGAAAGTGTCTTTGAACACTTCACTGGGAAGGGAATATGAGAGCTTGGGTTAGGGCATGCTTGGAGGCCTGAGCTGAGTGTCCTGGTAAAATCCTGTAGGTGAGTTTACAGATGGAGCAACTTTATAAGGGGCCACCCATCTCCAGAGCAAGGTCTAGACAATGCCAGCTGGGGCACCAAACAGTCTCCGAAGAGTCCAGAACTGTGGCCACTATTCACACATGAATACAGCCAAAGGGGAAAGTTCTATGCTCATTTTCAGGGTCTGGAAAAGACAAGGGAATTGTTGTCTCACTTGATCCAACTCTAGGCCATGCTACAAGCCAATGCCAACTGGCTGGTAATAACTACCCAGAGAAGTAGCCTGATTACCACTGACTCCCCGAGAAAGAGAGCTGCAGCTGGGCGTGCTAGAGCACACCTTTGATCCCAGCACTCGGGAAGTAGAGGCAGGAGGATCTCTGAGTTTGAAGCTAGCCTGGTCTACAGAGTGAGTTCCAGGACAGTCAGAGTTACATAGAGAAACCCTTTCTTGAAAAACAAACAAACAAACAAACAAACAAACAAAAAACCAAAGAGGACTGCAGTCCAAGGGAGCCTGCTCTGGGTGTGAGGCAGGGAAGCAGAGTGCACAGCCATCTCTGATCTATAGGCTACCACACCTAACACCGACTAATAGGAGACTACAAAAAACCAAAACAGCTGTGAGCCAGCAAAGTCAGGAAATCCATCTGAAAACAGTCAACTGAGGAGATGATGAATGCACATCTTTATGTGGCTGTTTCTGGGTTGGCAGGCAAGTTCTTTCCTACTTCATGTTAATCTCAGAAACCAAATGCATGCCATGCACATCTGCTGCTTGGACGTAGTCATCTCTAAACTCACTCAGTAGACTTGCAGTATCTAGAGTCCCAACAAGTTTCAAAGACGCTCTATTGGAGAAAGACCTTGTAAGTAAGAAACTGAGACAAGCAATAGTTGGCATTGTGGAACACCTGCTGAGACAGCTCTACATTATAATCTCAAGGGGCAGATGGGGCTCTCCAGTCCACAGACAAGAAAATGGCAGCTACAGCTGCAGAGAAATCAAGTAACTTGCTCAAGGGCAAAGAACTGGTAACTTGTCGAACCATGAATCAATTCTTGTAGGATTCAAATTTTATCATTTGTCAAATGCATTCCTTCAAATTTTATTAATTAATGCATTCATTTTATGTATATGTATATTTGACTGCATGTATGTATTTGTACAAGTGTGTGCAGGAGTCCGTGAAAGTCAGAAAAGGGCATCGGCTCCCCTGGAACTCCAGTTATAGACCATTGTGAGCTGCCATGTGGGGTCTGAGAATTGAACCCATGTTCACCAGAAGAGCAGTGAGTGCTCTTAACTGTTGAGCCATAGCTACAGCTCATTCTCAAATTTCTTGAGGTCATATGATGTACAGCAAGGAACATTTAGGTCCTCCTTTTCCTTGCCTAAGAATCAATATTGTCAAATCCTAGGACACTAAATATCTCACCAAACTGGCCAAGTCTTTGAAGTCTAGACATTTGGATTTGAGATCCAGGAAGATGCTGCCACCTGGAAGACAGGATTACTCACTGCTAGGGTGCCACAGGCTGGGCCCAAAAGACCTCCTTGACCAAGCGACCCCTTTTTTCTCTCTGTATGTAGCCTAGCCTCCTCTTGAAATTACAGCAATCCTCCTGCCTCAGCCTCCTAAGTGAGGAAATTACAAGTATGTACCACCACACCTAGCTTTAAACCAAAATCAGACTGATTTCATGCTTATGTACATTTTGTATGAACAGTAGTTATCTTCTTGGTGCAAAAGCTCACAGAATAGAGACGGTAACATATATTCAGAACATAAAACTTATCGGTTTTCAAAACTATGTGCTAGGAATTAGGGATGCAGTTGTTGAAAAGTAACCTCCCTCCCCTCCCCACCGCCCTTGGCAGAAGAAGGTCAAGATGCAAAGAGTTAAAACAGGCGAGTGCTATGAGGGCATCACAGGTGCCCCAGGGAGACATGGGGAATGAATTTAGATGGGAGGTCAGAGGAAGTGTCAACAGTCAAATTAGATAGGGAGTCAGGGTGGGTGTAGGAGTGAGCCTTGAAGACAATTTGCCTAGGGAAAAAAAAAGGCAACCAAACAAATTTTGGTGGGTCCCAGGAAACTGAAGGACTCACTGGAGTGTGGAGAGTGGGTAAGGCCAAAGGCCAGCACTACGGTAGCTAGGCTGTTAAGGAGGGGGCCTGGCCCACCTGGTGCTGCTGGAGCTGCTCTAACAAGACTATTCTGGCTGCAGCGTGGAGAGCAGATGAAATGGAGGGTGGGATTGGGGGCTGGAGGCTCGTCTGGAAGTTACCACATGGACAAGACAAGACAGAGTGGCAGCCTGGTCTAGGGTGGCGGAAGAGAAGTAAATGGAGTCGAGGATTATTGCAGGGCAGGTGTGGTGAGGAACTGAATGGGCGAGCAGTACCAGTGCTTGTCAAACACGGGTGTGGGAAATGTCACTGACCAATCAGTTTATTAGTAACTGGGGTGTGGAAGAACCTCAAAAGGTTTCTACTTCACTTCCTTCTGATTTAAAGTTTGAAAATTATTTAATAGACATATACATGGAGAATAGACCACAAACAGCATTTTGCAAAAATAAATGCTGTCCTCTCATGCAGAGATGAATATTACCATCTGGGAATATGCTTCCTCTCATTTTTACACACACATACATACTCACACACGCTCGTGGGTATGCTAGGAACATGCAGTCTTCCCTTTATTCGACAGTCTCCAGTCCTTACAGAGTGCCCGGTATGTGTTTGCACCAGCACTGAGACTACATCAACTGAGATAAAGCTGCTGGTCCCATGAGGCCTTGTGCTGTGAGTGAGACAGGTTCACTGTCAGGCTGTGATAGTCTCTGAGCAGGCGCACAGGCAGAGAGTTGTGAGGACAACTTCCATTGTACTTCTGAGGAAACAGCACTGGAGAAGCGCTCTGAGAGGGTGTGAGGCGTGCCCAGGAGGAGAGGCACAAAAAGGGAAGGAGGTACAAATGCCAGTACCTGAGGTGCTAAAAGGCCTAATTCTAGGAAAATCAATGCTATACTTCAAAATCAAACCTACATGCGGAGGCTTTTGAGTACAGAACATCTCTCTGTCTCAGCTATCAGCAAACTGTCAGCATACAGATGTATCAGAACACAGCCATATCTACTCCTTTATGTACCACGCATTAATGCTTTCAATCTACAACACTAGTGAGTGTTGTAGGAGGCAACTTGTTCGTTTCCTGGCTGCTCAGACTTCTGAAATAATCACACAGAAACATTATTATTTGCACTACTGTTTGGCCAATAGCTTAAGTGTATTGCTAGCTAGCTCTTATATCTAGAATTAACCCATTTCTATTATTTTATATTTGACCATGAGGGTTGTGGTCTACCGGCAAGGTTCCAGCTGACAGCTGCTATCATTTCCCTCTGGAGGCTACATGGTGTTTCCTGACTCCTCCTTCTTTCCCCCAGCATTCAGTTTAGTCGTCGTCACATCACCCTCCCTCTCCCCTACATACCCTATCACAGGCAATAACCAATTTAACCAATAAAAGCAACACATATAAAGAAGGGAATCCCACATCAAATGAGTAGAGGTGTTTTGTTTTTTGTTTTCTGGGTTTTTTAAAACAAAGCCTAAAATATTTACTATATGACCCTTTAGGTATAGTTTTAACAGCTGTTTAATACTTCACTAGAATGCCAAGCAGGATTTCCCTTACTCTGAGAATGGGGAGTGAAAACTACTAAAAGCACAGCTCCTGCAGTCCAGAGTTAAGGGCACAGGATAAGGGTGTGCAATGTATGTATGTAGCAGGGTACATGTGTAGCAGGGCTTACCTTGCCTGTGAGGTGCAGGTGCTGGCACAGAGCTGTCTGCCAGGCACAAACCCAGTGGGGGTCCTCCAAGTCACAGTAGCAGTAATACAGGAGTACCTCCCCATCCTCGTTGCTCTGGTCACTACAAAAAGAAAGTCAGAGGGCAAGAGCACCTGAGTCACAAGGAGGTCACAGTTCCCATTAAATCTATGCAGAAATGGGAGAACACAAAGATGGAACAACTCATACCTGTGTTCTTATTATTCTCCTAACATATTTTCTCTACATAGGAGAGTATCTGCATAGGACTTACTTCTTACATCACAGAAAGCAAATCTGCTTTACTGTTCTCACTTCCCACTCACACCCAAGAGACAATATTATGAACCCCACTTTACAGCAAGCTGGAAATGGGTCCACTGTGACTTATCCTCAATCAAAAGGCAGCATCTGTTTGATTGGCCACAATGATTGGCCATTGATTCATGATGAAAAAGTTTGACTTCCATTTTTTCATATAATCCACTCACCTATGAGACATGTTATTTTTTTTTTTTTGAGGGGGGAGGTGGGATGGTTCAAGACAGAGTTTCTCTGTGTAGCAGCTCTGGCTGTCCTGGAACTTGCTTTGTAGACCAGGTTGGTCTGACTCACAGAGATCCACCTGCCCCTGCCTTCCATGCGCTACCATTGCCCAGCTGAGATATGTTAGTATTGACCATACAAGACAAGCCTTTCTGTCAGCACGCTCACACAGTAGCACTAAGAAGGTATCAGTACTTTAGGAGACCAGAGAAGAGTAATACTTAGAAAACTCAAAGCAAAGGAAAAGTTTGGACTCTGAAAATTCAGCATGTGAAATAATGCATTCTCCAAATAATCTTTTAAAAGACATTTTATGTATTTACTATGTTTATGTATAAGATGTTTTGCCTACATGTATGTCTGTGTATCATATGCATACAATGCCCACAGAAGCCAAAAGAGGACATCAGATACCCTTGAGTTAAAGACAGTTGTGAGCCACCAGGTTTGTTCGGGGAATCAAACTGCATTCCATGGAAAAGTAGTCAGTTCTCTTAACCACTGAGCCATCTCTCCAAGCCCTTCCCAAAAATCTTGATGAATGATCTGTCTGAAAGTATAGTTCTGAATTCATCAGTACATGGACCAAACAAATCTGTTTGATTCTTGCCTACTCCATTTATTTAGACATTTTAAATCAAAGTATAACTTACAATGAAACTCAAGCATACATTCCCATTCAAACCCTCAGAAAGAAGCTTTCTATCATTACAGAATGGCTTTGCCCTCCACTCATACAGCCACAAAGCAGACTCTTCGGTGTGGCTTCTGGCCTCTCAGCATAAAGATTTGACAAACCATTCACACACAGCCTTGTGTTACCCACTGTCCATGGCTCTTGCTGCACAACGTTCTTTTTTAATTTTTTTTGTTTTCCTGTGTGACAGCCCTGGCTGTCTTGCAACTCGCTCTGTAGATCAGGCTGGTCTTGAGCTGAGATCTGGTGGCCTCTGCCTTCCAGTGCTGGGATTAAAGGCGTGTGGCAGTGCACCATATTCTAACATGACTGCATTCATCCTTTCATGCTCCTGCTATCACTATTTACAACTGTTTCCATTTCAACTGAATTCCAATTCACTTGCATTCCAATTCATATTTCAAATTATTTTTATTTTTTTAATCTTTGTGTGTATATGGTATGAATGTGTTTATGTGTGAATGCAGGCACATGGGTGTCATAGTGTGTATGTGGAAGTCAGAGGACAATCTTGGATGTCAGTCTTCACCTTCCACTTTGATTGAGACAGTATCTTGCTCTTTATTGTGTGCACCTAATGCTTGCTGGCCTGTGAGCTTTTGGTGATCCTATTTCTGCCTCCACTTGCTGTAGGAGCCCTAGGATTGTCCATAAGCACCACCATGCCTGGCTCCACATGGATCCTGGGATTCAAATCCAGGTCCTCATATTTATAGGGCAAGCATTTCCCCAGTGAATCATTTCTCAAGTCCCTATCATTTTAAAATATAACTATTTTTAGTTAGCAGACAAAATAATAGGTTGTTTCCAATACTTTGTTATTACAAATAAAACTGCCACAAACATTCATATTTAGGCTTTTGTAGGCATATGTTTTTATTTCTGTTTGCTATATACTCAGGAGTGGATCACTGGGAAGATGTCTAAATTTTAAAAAGAAACTGGCAAACTCTTTCCTAGAATGGCGGGACCATTTCTACCGTCACCAGCAATGACTGGACATTTTAGTTGCTTCACCATGTCACCTGTATTTGCCAAAGTTGGTCTTTCTCATTTTATCCATTTTACCTCATTTATCCAATGTAGTATATCATTGTGATTGAAAAATATTTTAAAAGCAAACCAAAATACAGAATGAAAAACTTACCTGCTCAGCTCATCAGGGCTAAAGCGACTTATATCAGGGAGCCAAGCAGACACTTCCTGACTAGGAGTGAGATAGTTTTTAGGAAGGTTCTTGTCTGTCGATTTAAGACTCTGTGAAGCATGCAATGCCGCAGTTAGCTGCTTCAAAACAGAAGCAGTCTGCTGGTAAACTTCTTCAGCATGCTGTGTTGCCACATGTCTGTGGATGCTGGTCTGGTCCACAAATAGCTGCTGACAGCATCTCCACCGTTTTCCTTTAAATTCGTAAGAAGGTGCTGGAACTTGTTTGGTTTTGACAAGAAGGGCGAAGGCCTGCAATTCACATTTCAAATAACATCATTCATTATTTAATAGCCTTAGGTCTAGGGGTAACAAAAGTTTCACTCAATCTCTTATATTACTTTTCATGGGGATAGGGAGGTTCTAGTTTGGCATCCTGCCAGTCTATGAAGAATTCCAAGAGCAAGAACATGGGCTTGTATTGCTTCCATCAACCTCATACACTGACTTTGGGAAGGTAAGGTATGGCTTCATATCCTGGCCTTCCACACCTGTGCATTCAACATCTATGTTCTTCTTCTGCACACGTCGGGGATATAGACAAATCTGGACACTTTACTGCCTCTACCTTCCAGAGCACACTGGTCTCTGAGATGGGAGGGTCCTCTGGCTCCTCTAAGACAGTAGTTCTCAACCTTCCTAAAGCTGTGACCCTTTAATACATTTCCTCACGTTGTGGTTACCCCAACCATAAAACGATTACATTGCTACTTTATAACTGTAATTTTGCTAGTGTTATGAATCATACTGTAAATATCGGATATGCAGGATATTTGGTATGCGGCCCCAACTGGAGAACTGCTGCTCTGTTGAATCACTTTTAAACACTCCACAGGTCATTGCAGAAGCCCTTCTGAAATTAGTAAATGCTATTTCTCTACTTGATGGTTATAAAATTATGATTTTAATGTTTCCACTTAGTTGTAAATATTGGCTCTGCTACTT
Organism: Arvicola amphibius; assembly: GCF_903992535.2. Lineage (NCBI taxonomy): Eukaryota > Metazoa > Chordata > Mammalia > Rodentia > Cricetidae > Arvicola > Arvicola amphibius. The sequence continues at coordinate 98,462,093 of NC_052057.2, forward strand.
GCCTTTGAAAACAAATGTGAGGAAGTTATTCAGCCTGGGGATGCCAAATTTCTACTTGGAAAAAGTAAATCAAAGGATTACATAAATGTTAAGCATCATAATAGAATTATGCCTGCCTAGTACAGAACAGAGACAATGACTCCCGAGTGTTTCCATCCTGCTTCCAGCCTCATCATTTTCTATTTCACAATCTTACTTCAAATGAACCAGTTCTTTACTGCTCCTTAGTGTTATTTGAACACCCCCGCCCCCCAGCCTAGTTTATGCTCAGCTTAGTCTCTGGAATATTCTTCTTTCGTAAGTCACCAAAATCTCTTCTAATTTAAAAGATGCCCATTCTTTGAAGCATATACTTAAGGCAACTGCAGCCTAAATAAGGTAAGTATCCCTCCGGAAACTGGCAAGACTATTCTAAAGTAACAACTTCTTATTGCTCATCCATCAAGAACCATTTTCCTTTCTTCCTGAGAAACTGGATTTCCTAGCCTTTGCAATTAAGGCTGCACAACTCTTTCCTCATGGAAGTGGCACATTACAACTCTTCTTCTGGTCCATAAAAACCTCCCATGTGTGCTCCTCTGTTTTCTCTCTCTCTCTCTCTCTCTCTCTCTCTCTCTCTCTCTCTCTCTCTCTCTCTCTCTCTCTCTCTCTCTCTCTCCCCCCCCCCCCCCCCCAGGCTTTACTGGAGTGGGAACTTTGGAAATATGTTGAGGCCTGGTTCTTGCAACCTGTGTGTGTTACTGAAGATGCCTCATCTCCCAAGTCCAAATTCCTAATGTGCTCTATCCATTATAGGTATGAAGCCATTTGTTACTGGAGCCTTGGCTACCACAATTAATACATTAGAAATTTCTACAAGACTTAATGAGGAAGAACATGGAGCAAGTGTATCAACACATATGTAACAAAAACAAAGGGTGGTGCACACCTTTAATCCCAGCAGAGGCAAATGGATCTCTGTGAGTTCAAGGATAGTCTGAGTTCTAGGCCAGCCAAGGTTACAAAGTAAGACTACCTCCAAAAATAAATAAAAAACATTAACAGAACATTTTCAAGTCTTTTCTTCCACATCCTACATCTAATCCATCATCTCTTATTTCCAAAGACACCAAAAATCTAACCATTTCTCCCTTGGGTACCATTGCCCCGACCCCAGCGACATCACTCTTCCCTGGATTATCAGTTTCCTGGCTCCCTCTTTCCACGCTGTCAACACTTGTTTCCACTCGGTCAAAGCGTCTTTAAGATGCAGATCAGGCCAGGCATGGGACACATGGATCTCTTAGTTTGAGGCTAGTCTCATCCACAGACCAAGTTCTAAGATGGACAGAGTTACACAGAAAAACCCTGTCTTGAAACAACAAACAAACAAAAATTCAAACAAAAACCTAGAACAGATATCATTCCACTGCTCAAAATTCCCCACAGGCTCTCTTTCTATCCTCTAGGAAGTCCCTAATAACCTGGTTCCTTCCCCTGCTCCTACCCTATCCTGTTTTAGCCTCTTGGCTTCTGCTCAAACACAGCATGCAGGCTTCTGTATTACCTACAGCCTTTGCACTGGATCCTTCTCCCTCCAGTATCCATATGGTTTGTCATTCTATACATCTTCAAATCTCACCTATTGACGAGAACTTTTTCTGACCATCCTAAGTTAGAGTACAAGCTGAAATCTCTTTAAACTTCTCTAACTTTTCCCTATAACACTTACATCATTTAACATATTAGTTATTTATAATTATATAATTGTAGTAAAAGATTGTGAGTATCTATTAAAGTTCCTATTACAGTTATTACATAATTATTACCTATACATAAAGTCTTCTATAAGATGACTTGACCTTGCAATAGGTAAAAATAAAACAGCAAAATATACTACCAGAAGGAAGTATATATTCCTCTTTCTAGAACACTACCAATTATCTAACAAAGACATTAAGAACCTCAAAATATTCAAATGTTTTAACCCATTTTCGGGACTATTCTAAAGGATGGAGCTGAATTTCAGGTACATATCAGTAAAACACTGCAAGTAACAGACAATGTTCCTTTTAAAAAAAGGAAATCATAAATTATGGAGTACTACATACCATGGGCAATTAAGTAGTTTTCAAGTTTAGTATGAAGCTTTTCACGGAAAAATGTTCCCGACACTTTACTTGAAAGCACTGGCTAGAATCAGCTGACACAGTGTAGCCCCAGTGACACCTTAGGCACACTGGGAAAGATCAGAAGGGAATGTAGTGGTGTCTTGCTGTCCCTCTGTCCCAGAAACTAACTGCAACGGTGTTGAGACTTGACTTCTCTTTGCATCTCCTTCCTTCCTGGCAACTACCGCTGAGTATCACATCGTTTTCATAAACATTATTTATTGTCATTGTTAAAAAAATTCAACACAAAGGGCTGGAGAGATGGTTCAGCTGTTAAGAGCACCGGCTGTTCTTCCAGAGGTCCTGAGTTCAATTCCCAGGAATCACATGGTGGCTCACAACCATCTCTAGTGGGATCTAGTGCCCTCTTCTGGCATAAAGATATACATGTAGGTAGAACATTCATATACATAAAATAAATTTAAAAAAAGCAAAAAAATAAAATTTAACACAAAATTCTCTTAACTAATTATCAACTGAAACACACTGAGGGGCTCCCAGTACCTGCAGTTGGAAGCACGGAGAACTAGCATGGACCTATGTCGCTTTCATCACCTGTCCACTTAGGTGTAGAGAAGAAAAATGGGTAGATCAGATTGGATCAAGTTTGAAACTATATACATGGGTCAGTGTATGCTCTCAACTAGAAAGCATATAAATGGCCTATGTCTTATTGGTATCTAATTTTTTTATTGTCAACATTTTAAATATTGCTCCCCTGCTAAAAAGCAAGATAAATGCTACTTTATTTTTGTGTATTTTTAATTAGTAAGGCTGAAATTTTTCCTACTTTTTCCTGACTTGTTAGTTTATATGTATTATCTGTTTTCCTTTTGAAAAAAAATTTAAACTTTATAATTGCGGGGAGGGGCACAAGCCATGGTGCACACTTGAAAGCCAGAGAACAACTCTATGTGTCAATTCTCTCTCCCCTATCCCCCTGTCTCTGTCTACATGGGCTACGGGGCTATATCAGAGATGAAGCACATCACTCATGAACCTTCTTCACCTTGGGTAGACTGGGTGTGCTGTCTGCAGGGTGGGGCTTTTTTAGTGTTTCTTAGAGCTGATCTTTCATGGCAGGCCAGAAGAAAAGGAGATGGCACTGTTAGCACTGTGGTTTCCTTCCCAACCACTGGCGAATGAAATGGGAGACCTAGCAGACAGTTCCCTCCACTGAAATAAACAGAGTTGGTAACTGAGCATCAGCACTGTGGAGCACCTGGGAGAACGTGCGACATGAACACGGCATTTCTTCCAGGACAGTCTTCCTAAAGAAAGCAAACTCTAAATCTCATGGAAGGAAATATGAGTTAAAGCCAAACTGAGTCCATCTACAAAACAACTCTTATTTATAATTTTCAAGAACGTCATGGCTATGACTTGAGAGAAAAATTTAGTGTTTTAGTTTAAAGACCAAGTGAGACATGGTGTTATATGCCTGTAACTCCGTGCCCCGGCACTCAGATCACTGGAAATGGAGGTATGAGTTCAAGGTCAGCATTGGCCAAAAAGGAAGGACTAAGGTGTGGCAACCAAACCCAGGGAGTGGGCACTGTAACCAGCTCAGTCTCTGTGGAACCAGGTGAGCCTCCTGTATTGAGATGAATGGTGAGTATCAACAGAGCCTTTGGACAAGGCCAGCATGTGCGTTATTTATAAAATCCTTCTCATAGATTTCTCTAAGTTTGAAATTATTGCAAAATATACTGGTAAAGGACTTCTGTAACCTCTGAATTTCATTTTCAAGGAAATCTGTATAAGACTATGCTATGGATTATGCTCATTGTTAATAAAAAAACTGACTAGCCAGTAGCTGGGCAGGAAGAGATTCCAGACTGGGAGAATTCTGGGAGGAGGAAGGATGGAGTCAGAGAGTCAGAGAGTTGCCTGCAAAGGCAGAGAAGCAAGATGAGAATGTACTGAGAAAAGGTAACAAACCATGTGGCTAAACATAGATAGGAATTATGGGTTAATTTAAGGGTAAGACTTAGCTAGTAATAAGCCTGAGCTACGGACCAGGCATTTATAAGTAAGTCATATTAAGCCACTGTGTTGGTTACTTGGGACCTGGCAGTCAGGAAAGGAACAGGACAAGACTGATTGAAGAGCCGGGCAGTGGTGGCACATGCCTTTAATCCTAGCACTCGGGAGGCAGAGGTGGGCAGATCTCTGTGAGTTCGAGGCCAGCCTGGTCTACAAGAGCTAGTTCCAGGACAAGCTCCAAGGCTATAGAGAAAAAAAAGACTGACTGAAGGTGGCAGCTGGGAAATTAGAGAAATATTTATTCTTCACTGACATAGAGACAAAAAGAGGCTTCCTAAGAGAACTACAGGCTGAAGGTGAGAAAGTCAGCTCTCAGCTATACTTCCTTAACCAGCCAGTTTCCTAACAATGAGCCTTTGGTTCCCTGCTTTTAAGAAAAGGTAGTTTCAGCCTATGGTTTCAACAACAATAAGATACATAGTTGACAAAGGGCATCAATACCACCTCTTTATAGCCTAGTCACAGTATTCTTAGTAGCCCTGTAGCATCCTGGGAGGCTGGCCTTTCTTCAAAGCACTGAGCTAGCAAGATGAGACCAAACTCTTTCCCTGACAGCAGCAGCGTTCAGCAACAGCCTCACCAGATGCCAGCTGCCCTAATACCTGTCCTTGTTAAACGACAGTTCTGAGTTCCTGGAATTCTTTCTACAGCCAAGTGAGGAAACTAACTTTATATACATGATCATGAACACACTGACAGCAATTTTACCTTTTTCTTTGCAAATGAGTATTTCTTCTTTAGATTGCCATCTAACTCTGCTTTGAGACTGCTGCTGGGGCTAATAAGAGTTGATTCTTTTAAGTCAAGATCAGCAAACTTTAAAACACAGGTCTGCAGGCTATCTTCTTCATCTGGTGAAGTGGAAGAAGGCATCTGGATTGATCAGTGGGACAGATTCCTTTCAGTCGAGTATCTTCTGAGACAGAAGAGAGAAAATGCCATGCTCAGCTCTTTGGGTACTTGTTGAGCAAACATGAAGCTAATCAATCATACTAATTAGCAGTGGATGCACAACCCAAGCTGCCATTCATTTACTTGCTCACTCAATAGTATTTTTGTGACACCTATTCTTGGCCAAGCTCCCTTCTACGCACTGGGAATAGAGCAGTAAATGCAACAGGAAAAAGTCTGTCCTCTTAAGTTCACAACCTAGTGGGAAAGATAAGCCAATACATTGATTTTTTAAAAAGTCAGGGTTTAAATGTGATATTTTAAAGAAAAATAAGAAGAGTAAGGAGGCAGGTGAAAGGTCTCTTTATACACAAACGGGAAGGAAGGGCTTTCTGAGGCAATAGAAAGTCAAAGAAACATGAATTAGGAAGTGAACCACATAAAAAACATAGGGTGACTAGGACAGTACTATGTACACCCAAAATCAACCAACACCAGTTTGTTTCTTTTGTTCTCAAATCTCAGAGCCAAAACTTCAAAGTTGCTACTGCAGCCAAATCTTACTGAAATGGATACACTATAACCAATGAACTGTTTTCTTTTTTCCTTTTATTTACATTTTATTTACTTTGTGTCTACTTGTGCCTGGACAACTGCCACACATGGATGTGGAGAAGAGGGAACAACGTTCAGGATCAGTTCTCTCCTTCCACATTTACACAGGCTCCAGGACCAAACTTATGTCATCAGGCTTGAACAGCAGGTGCTTGTTTACCTGCTGAGCCATCTTGCCAGCGCCTAATTTTTAAAATTAATTTTTCTGAGACCACGCCTTGCTATGTAGAACAGACTGGCTTTGAACCCCTAGTAATCTTGAATTTGAGACTCCCCTTGCCTCTACTATCCAGAACACTGTGCCACCATAACAGACCCTAAGCTTCGCCCTCCTTTTAAAGTCAGCAATCTGGTCTGAACCGCATTCACCAGCACCCCAGTGCAAGGCCCCAGCATTTCTTGCCTGAATTACTGATGCTTAACTATCTTCTTGGAGGACTTTTCCAAAGGCTCAATCTACTCAATCCGTGCCTGCCTCTCTGAACCCAACTTGTCAGACTACAGTGCCTGTGGTCATTCCTGAAAGGGTCGTTTAGTGGACTTCAGCTCTCAAAGAGATGAGGCTTCCTTCTGTTCACCTGCAGATTCAGTAGCCCGCACACTGCCTTGTGTACAGAAGGCGACAAATGCTACCTAACACTACATAGTACTTGTTGAATGAAATGAAGCGCGAGTTGAAAAGTCAGAGAAATAACTCTGTAGGCACCTGATGGTCAGCCACGTAGATTTCGGAGCAGAGAGCATCAGGTCAAGGAAACACAATAAGCTTTGATTCCTAAAATATGAACAAGCTGGACTTATCAGAAGAACGTAGTGGTTCGCACACAGCGATGGAGACAGAACCCAAGAAGTCTTAGTTTGGAGTTTGCAATAAAAATTTCCGGTGTGTGCTGGCGGGCATATGATGAAGATGGATTGTTGACATGTATGAACAGATGAAAAGAACAGATAAAAGGTATTTTTTAAAAAGAAAAAAGTAGGACCGGAAAGATGGCTGAGTGGTTAAGAGCGATTACTGCTCTCGCAGAGGACCCCCACCATCAGCACCCAGCACCCACATGGCAGCTCACAAGTGTCTGAAACTCCAATTCCAGGGGATCTGATGCCCTCTTCTGGTCTCCAAAGGCTCCTGCGCACCCAGGCACAAACACAGAAAACATTGCTGTTTTTAAAGTCCGTGAAGAGTTTTAAACATAGTAGTAAATAAGTTTGATTAACGGACTTGCTCTCAAAGTACAGCGAGCGGTGTCTGTGCATAGACGGTTACACAGGAAGTGAAGGATCTAATGACTCCTCCCTAAATTCATGGATTAAACAAACAGAAACGACCTTTTACTGAAACCAGTAAGACTGAAGGAAGAGTTTCGGCCAGAACACGGGCAAGGCAGTTTGGTGCCCATCAAAGACATCAGGGCAGAGGACACCCACGTACTGTACACTTGCGGAGTGACAGAAGAACAATTGGAACCAGATCGATCTGCACCGTCCTCACACGTCAGCTGGGAGAAGTGGGCGGTAAGACGATCAGGAGCCGGCTGGGCCGGGCGGCCTGGCTTCCTTACCGCTGGGGAGCGGTTTGCCCTTCCGCCCGCCCACGTCTCCCGAGGCAGCTACGGCCGGGCGGCGAGAGTGAGAACACATACCCGCCGGTCTTAGGCCTCTCCTGGGTCTCCCCTCACCAACTTGGCGCGGCTTCCCTCCCTCGAGTCCACGCCCCCGACGCGCGCGTGCGCAGAAAGTCCCTGGGAACGTCACCTCGCTCCGGAAGTCTCTAAAGCCGTCGGCGCAGGGGCCGCCGGGAAAACAACGCTGGGCCGGTGCAAAGCTAAGGCGGGATCGCCCCGGCCGGGATAATTTAACTCGCCCTCGGGAAGGCCCCAGAGTGGAAGGCGGGAGGAGGCGGCCGCGCGTGGACCTGCAGACGCCGGCCTTTCTCCGCGGAGCCCGCCTGGTACCTCTCTGCTTGCTCTTCCGGCAGGCGTCGTGAGCGAGTGCGCTTGCGCGCCGGACACTCCGCGCGCCTCGCCGCTGACTGCGCACCGGCCGGCCAGCAGCGGCCCGACGGTTCTGGGGTTGCAGGCGACTTGCAGCTCAGCTCGGCTGCGCACCCGCGAGCAGCAGCATGTCGCGGAGGCGGCATAGTTACGAGAACGATGGTAAGTGCCCTCGGCCTGGCCTCCGCGGGGGGCTGAGAACTGAGGCCAGGCTGCTTTGATCCTCGCGTCTCTAGGGAACAGATAGGCAGCCCTTTCTCCCCGGGAAGGGTTCTGGAAGCCCGGGAAGAAGGTGGCTGACGCGGCTTGGGTGTGGCTAGTGGCTTCGGGAAAACGACGGCCTCCCCGCTGCCCCAGCTCCTTCGGTCATGGGGAAGGAAGGCCTAGTGAGCCCCGTGGGCAGACCTGACCTGGTGTCCGCCGACACGTAAGACCATTCACTGCTGAGCTTGGAAATGCACGTGTGTCTGGGGTTGTCCCTTAGGATCAGTTAGTGACGGGGATGTAGTGGACCAGTGTTCCCGTTTTAACCCTCCAGGGTGCACCTGGAAGGGACCCTGGGAAGACTGGAAAAGAACAAAGCTATGACAGAGGTCGGCTGAATTGCAATCTGAGCCCTATTCCTCCACCAGCCACCTTGATTTCCCTGTTCTACACACGTTGTCCTAATTATTATAAGGCTTCTGTAGTCAGACCACTCTGGGAAAATGATGTAGCTGCTAGCTGGGGTTAAAAAAAGCCAATTATAACCAAAAAGTTATGCAAGCCTCCCAAACCAAAACAAAAGAGGTTTTCTATATATTTATATTCTAATTCTTCAGCTGGTTCTCCAGTGACCTTTCCCCTCACTTCAGAGGTACCCTGGAAGTGAGAGAAAGAATGGAGAAGTGTAAAGTGAGGAGAGAGAAGGGGAACGTCAAGGAAAGAATTTTTGTGTCTTGCCAACACCCCACAGTCACCAAGAAACAGACAAGTGCTGTTCCGTTGGATTGGCCTTAATCATGTTCCTCTGTTTAAGAAAGTGCAGGAAAACTACCCAGAGTAGACCAGTAATTCTCACGTCGGCTTTGATAGTCGCCAGCAAGGAGGTCGTTGTGTTGCCCCCCTAAAAAAAAACCAAGCTCAATTCTGCACCATTACTGCCCTTCAAGGACACAGGCACACACAAGAATGAAACTTGGAGCTGTTGATATTTTTTAAAATACTCTTTGAAGAGTGTGTATCGTTAAGGCCTTTCCTGGGTCTCCCTTCACCAACTTGGACTTTTGGAGCCGGGTGGTGGTGCACACCTTTAATCCCAGCACTCGGGAGGCAGAGGCAGGCGGTTCTCTGTGAGTTCAAGGCCAGCCTGGTCTGTAAGAGCTAGTTCGAGGATTAGAACCTAAGGGTTTAGGTTCAAAACTCGACAACTGCTATTTGCTATGTGATCTTGCCAGAGTCACATGACTTCCTTAAACCTGAGTTTATAATGTGGAGTAATATTAAGCCTTTTGGTTTTTATGAGATACTGTGCTCATCAATAGTTCCTTGTGTTTATCATATCAACTGTTAATGTCTCAGAGGTAATACACACAGATAAATGCCAACATCATAAGAAAAAAACCCGAAGCAATGCAATTGAATTAGCTTTCTCTCTTGGAATGTTAAGACCATCAAGTAGAATTACACATTGTAAGTAGAATTTTTAACAGTGAAGCCCCAGATTTCTGCTAAGGGGTACCTGAGAGAATAGCCTAGGCTGTCAGTGCCCAGATGCACCAGTGCAAGTCAGCACTTGGCCACATCGGCATAGCTACTCTCTGTGCTTGGGCTTCTTTCTTTCTTTCTTTCTTTCTTTCTTTCTTTCTTTCTTTCTTTCTCTCTTTCTTTTTTAAAATGGTGGTCTCTTGTGTAGTGCATGTACAGAACACAGGAAATAAAGTTTTTCTTTGCTTTGCATTTGATTAGTGTACTAATTAGCTTTGGATGAGAGAATTTGTACTTGGCCTTCATCTCTCTCTTTTCCCCTTCTCTCTCCTCACTTTACACTTCTTTTCTCCATTCTTTCTCTCACTTCCAGGGTACCTCTGAAGTGAGGGGAAAGGTCACTGGAGAACCAGCTGAAGAATTAGAATATAAATATATAGAAAACCTCTTTTGTTTTGGTTTAGGAGGCTTGCATAACTTTTTGGTTATAATTGGCTTTTTTTAACCCCAGCTAGCAGCTACATCATTTTCCCAGAGTGGTCTGACTACAGAAGCCTTATAATAATTAGGACAACGTGTGTAAAATTAAGCATCCCTTAATCAAAATTCACTCTAGCAAGTCATTGAGTAGTGGAAAGGCTGTTTACAGTTTCTCCAGTAGTACACATTTGGAAACATTGTTAGAGTTTGATACACAGCTTAGTGATCTAAATAAAAAAAAAGTAAAGTAGTGCTCTTTAGTGAAGTATCTATAATTTTAAAAAATTCGGATGGCTGTTATAAAGGTGGCTTAAGATTTTAAAGGCATCAAATAGAGCTGAGTATTTCTGGGTTATTGTCAGCTCTACTCTGACTTTCCCTATAGTGGGCTGTGGAGCAGTGGCATCTGCATCTTCATTCTCTCTCCTTGAATTCAACAATCTGGTTACAAAATATTTGAAGGAAAAGGCCTCAGTACTGAATGTATAATGTATAGTCATCCCCCCCCCCCCCCCCCGCATTCCCTAAATGATACACTGTCACAACTATTCACATAACACTTACATTAGGTAGTATAGAGATGATGTAAAGTATCACAATATTCGTAGATCATGAACAAATACCAGCAGCACTTTATAGAAGGGACATGAGTATCCTCAAGTTTCGGTGTCTGAGTTGGAACCTCATGGACTTGCTGAACAATTTCCTAATTACTTACAGTACAGTAGCAGACAGTATAACAGTGCAGGCTCCCTCCCATGTGTCAGTGAAGTATAGCGTAATTCATCCTATGATCACAGGATGGTGGAGAACAAAGTGAGGTAAAGGGTATAGGGACTGAGAGAGACTGGTCAGGGACGGCCTCCCTGCAGATGGGCTGTGACATGAGTGATGTAAGGAACAAGCCGTATGATGTGTGAGAGAGCAGAGGTCGAAAGGAAACCGTGAGGGTAATGCTCGGGTTAGAGATTTCTGTCATGTGCAGAGAAGAGCAAGGAGGTCGCTGTTGGTAGAAGTTATGAGAGATAAGAGCAGAGAATTTAGATGAGGCTCTTTCTTACCTTACTGGGCCATTTTAAACATTTCTGCTAGGACAGTATACTATTGGAGAGTCACAGAGGTAGAATGAGATAAAGTTCCTGTAGTTTAGCAAGGGTTATCCTAAATGGAAGGTACCAAATCTATCGTAGTCTTAGACGCTTAAGACAGGGGCTCTTTGTAGCTGCCTTGTAGTCCTGCTTCCTGGAAGTATGTAGTCCAGGCTGGAACTACTATGTCCTTGTTAGCCTAGGTTAGCTGCCCCTATGTTCCCCCAAGATGTGGACCTCCGTGTCTGGCAGTCATAGATTCCTTTAAAATGTTTCTGAACCTCTTCAATTACTGTTGAAAATAAATTTTATCAGTGCCTACTGTTTTATCATTAAAAAGGAGTTTAGATGGTTCAAAATCTTAGTCAAAAGTCCAGAACCTCTTTAATCTACTTCTTCCACTTAGGTCTTTATCTTTTAGACTGTGATTGATGTTTTTAAATTTAACTGTAGAAAGAGAAGTTGAAGAGAAGTGAAAGGCTTGTTATGCCGAGGGATAGTATACTTTGTTTCAATGGTGTTTTTTTTTTTTTTTTTAAGCAATAGAAACATTACCTGTATTGAACAATACCATGACAAAAAGAAGCATTTACTGATCCTGCATATCTGCTCAGATCCTGTAGTGTGGACCACTCAGAGTAAAAACAACACAGTAATTCTTAGTTACTTCCGGGTTTTGTCTTTGGAGCCCTACAACTCAAATTTGGGGTGCTGCATGGAGTGGGAGGGCAGTGGGCAGTGATTAAGGCCATCTTGAAGTACATTTCTTTTTTCCCTCTGATAATTTTTATTACTTTATAAATAATAGAAATCAAAATTTCCACTTCCTCCTCCCACTCCCCTCTCAGCTGTGATGTTTTTAATCAATTAAATTTTTGTTTTATATCTGTAGTCAAAGTATATTACTTTTCTTGGCTGGGTTTTGTTACTTTTTTCTTTTATTTATGGTGTTGGTTTTTTGTCTACTTTGTTGATCCAAACACATCTGATCCTAATAAGGGTATAGGAAAAGTACAATGTATCCGTGAAACATTAGTCACGTTGCAGTGGGAACATTATTTGGTGTCTTGTGTGTTTGTTCTGTTATCACTTCTACCACCATCATTTGGTTTCCCTGTGTGGCCGTCTGTCCTGAAACTGACTGTGTGTACCAGGTTGGCTTCAAACTCAGATCCGCCTGCCTCTGCCACCAGAGTGCCAGGATTAAAGGTGTGTGCCATCATGTCAGGGTGTTATTTGTTGTTTTAAGAGCCCTTGGATGGTCGTTAGCAAAGGTCTCTTCTCTGTACTAGCATAGTGTGTATAGCAATATGTAACTTCAACATGTATTGTAAAACTTACCTAGCCGTGTTTTGAAGCCTGTTTTGGACTATAGTGCCACCATAGACTTGTTTCTCTTTCGTTGTTCAGCATATGAAAATGTTCAGCTCATTCTCCAAAGAGTGTCTTAAGTTTTCTCTTTAGAGTGTCTAAGACAGTGGTTCCCAACTTTTCTAATGCTGTGGCCTTAATACAACTCCTCATGTGGTGACCCCAGCCGTAAAACTATTTTGTTGCTACTTCATGAGTGTAATTTTGCTACTGTTATGAATTGTAATGTAAATACCTGATATCTGAGATTTGACCCCTATGAAGGGTTTGTTCAACCTCCAAAGGCGTTGTGACCCACAGGTTAAGAACCGCTGGTCTGAGGTATCTACCAGCCTTTTTCTTACTCCAAGTGATTTTTTTTTCCCTCATGGATTTGACCAGGGTAGTTGTTGATCAAGGAGCTCCAGGGATCTGCCCATTTCCATGCTCTCTGCCACCTTCAGGTTACAAACAGGTGTAATTCTCATGGTTGTTCAGCAGGCACCTTACCCACTGAGCTACCCCCATTCCCAAAGAGTACGGATGTTGTATATGTGCACGTGGTGTTTGTGCCATGTAGAGGCCATTGGGTGCCCTCTGCTATCACCCTCTGCCTTACTAGGCTGAAGCTGCAACTCACACTGTGAGGACTGTGGTTGGCTAGTGAGCCCCAACAGTCCTCATGTCTCTACTCCCCGTAGTACTGAGTTTAGGGTGTGTGTGGGGGGGGAGTACTGCATGGCTGTACTGGCTTCTTTTTAAAGATAGGGTATCTAGTTAGGTTGATGAAATGCCGTGACTGAAACAACTTGGGGAAGAAAAGGTTTATTTCAGCTTATGCTTCCATCATTGAGAGAAATTAGGGCAGGAATCTGGGGGTAGGAGCTGATGCGGAGGCCATGGGAAGAGTGCTGCCTACTGGCTTGCTCCCCACGGTTTGCTCAGCCTGCTTTCTTCTTTGTCTGTCTTCACTCTTTTTTTCTTGAGGCGGTGTCTCTACATAGCCCTAGCTCTCTTGGAACTCACTAAGTAGACAAGCTGATTTCAAACTCAAGAGATCCACCTCCCTCTCTTCTGCTAGTGTTAGTATTAAAGGTGTGCTCCACCATATCCATATCTGGCTCAACCTGCTTTCTTGTAAAAACCAGGACTACCAACCAGTTCAAGGATGGTTCCACCTGCAATGGGTGGGGCTCTCCTCCATCAGTCACTAATTAAGAAAATGCTCTACAGGCTTGTCTACAGCCCAGTCTTGTGGAGACGTTTTCTCGATTGGGGCTCCCTTCTCTCAAATGACCAGGCTGTGTCAAGTTGACAAAAAATTAGCTGGCACAATTGACCCCTTATCAGTTTGACATACTTCACTTAAGACATAACCTTTCCTCATTTGGTTCATCCCCAGGATCTATAAATACCACAAATATAAAACATATTACAAATGGAAGGATCCAACAGTCTTTACCAATGCAAACACTTTGGGTTTTAAAACTTTTTTTTCCTTTTTTCTTTTTCTTTTTTTCTTCTTTTTTTTTTTTTTTTTTTTTTTTTTTGGTTTTTTGAGACAGAGTTTCTCTGTGTAGCTTTGGTGCCTGTTCTAGAACTAGCTCTTGTGGACCAGGGCTGGCCTTGAACTCCCAGAGCTCCTTCTGCCTTTGTCTCTCCAGTGCTAATGTTAGAGGCGTGTGCCACCACTGCCCAATAGATTTTAAAACTTTTAAAGCCTCAAAAATAAGTTACTTTCTTATTCCAAGAGGGAAGAACTGGGACATAGTCACAATCTGAATAAAGCATGTCCAGACTCCCAACAGTGTAAATGACTTAGTGTCCAGTGTCCGACATCCACTCATGGTCTTTTGGGTTCCTCCAAGGATGTTGGGTCTCTTCTCTCTCCTGCTCCACCCTCTGCAGCACATGCTGCTCATCTCTTAAGCTCTGGCAGGCTCCACTCCACGGCTGCAGCTGTCCTTGGTCACACCATGTTACTGGCCTCTCCAGAATGCTGGGATCTTCTGCTGCAACCAAGCCTCAGCTTCTCAGCATGACCCCTTTAGTCCTGGGCCTTCAACTGCTATGGAGGCTGCATCTTCATCAGTGGTCCATGTTTGCCTCTCATTTCCAAGCCTCAGCTGCTCTCTTCATAGAGATCATTCTCTTCTTTATGCCTTCAAAACCAGTACCATCTGGGTGACTCTTAACACTACCAAGTTTCGTTGCCAGCTTGAAGCAGGACACAGCTGATTCTTCAGCCCCAGCTGACCAGCATCCATTGTCCCAACACAGCAAAGGTTTTTGCTTTAGTGTTTCTGTCTCTTGTTAGTTACAGCCAACTCTTCAGTTCCTTCTGACCAGACACCACAGATTCTTCACACAAATGGCCAGGTAGAATAGTCTTTGCTTCCCTCTGAAGCTTCACAAGTTAGGCCCCCATTGTCCGCATTGCTCTACACATTCTATCTTCCATGTGCCTACAGAACAGCCATCTGAGCTCTCAACGCTCAGTGACTTTTCTGGCCCAAAGTTTCAAAATCTTTCCACAGTCTTTGCAAAAATGACACTGTCCTGGTACCAGTTTCTGTCCTAGTTAGGGTCACTATTGCTGTGATGAACACCATGACCAATGCAACTTGGGGAGGATATTATCTGCTTTCTGGGACCACCAGTTCCCAAATCAGGATATGGAGACTTATTATGAATGCTTGACCTTAATTTAGTCTTGTTTCTAGCTATTTTTTTTAACTTAACCCATTTCTATCAATGTATGTGCTGCCCTGAGGCTTGTTTAACTCATCTACTTTCCTGTCCATCCTACTTTCCTGCTTCTTCCGTGTCTGATTTGCTAGCTCCTGGCTGGCTGGTGGCAGGTTGGCTGGCCTTTTCTTTCTGCCCAACAGCTCCGCCTAGCCCTCCTCTGCCTAGCTATTGGCTGTTCAGCTTTTTATTAGGCCAGTCAGGTGGCTTAGGCAGGCAAGGTGAAACAGCAGCACATCTTTATATAGTTAAACAAATGCAGCATAAACAAAAGCAACATACCTTTACATAATTAAATAAATGCAATACATCTTTACATAGTTAAACAAATATTGTCTACAATAGGAGAAAAAAGTTTCCATTTACACTTCCGGGGACAGTTCATTACTAAGGGAAGTCAGGGCAGGAACTCAAATAGTTCAGAAACTTGGAGGCAGGAACCGATGCAGAGGACATAAAAGAGTACCTCTTACTGGCTTGCTCCCTATGACTTGCTCAGCTTATTTTCTTAGAACCCAGGATCACCAGCCCAGTGATGACCTCACCCACATGGACTGGGCCCTCCTTCATCAGTCACTAATTAAGAAAATGCCCTATAGGCATGTCTACAGCCTAGTCTTATGGAAGCTTTTTATAAGTTGGGGTACCCTTCTCTCAGATGACTCTAGCTTGTGTCAGTTAACATAAAATTAGCCAGCACAGGGACTCACTAATTAGCCCTGGCTATCCTGGAACTCTTTATGTAGACCAGGCTGGTCTCACACTTACAGTGATCCACCTGCCTCTGCTGCACTAGTGATGGGTTTAAATACCGCGATACCAGGCATGTGTTAGCTTTTTGATGTGGGTACTAGGAATCAACCTTGGCTCTTGATGCTTGTACAGCAAGTGTTCTTACCTACCCAGCCATCTCCCCAGCTTCCCCCAAAAAGTATTCTTAATGAAGGTGCTGTATTCTGCTTCAACGTTCTCACCCAGACTCTGCTGAGTTCGGTGTCTTGTTACTGTCCGTGGGTTCAGATTGTAATCTGTAGCACTCAAGTGTACACTTCATATCCTCTAAAGTGCCAGGTAAGAAGAGTGACTCTTGCCATTGTAGTACGGTCAGCCATCTCCATTCCACCAAGTAAACCTTGGCTGAAGAGACATAGCAACACAGAGATGTGACTGTGTCCCTGTATTTTCTCATTTTCTTTAGAAAGCCTGTCTTGTCTCCCTGAAGCAGTGTTTTCTATGTGTCGGGCTTACAAGAAGACCCGGAAGGGTTGTTTTGAAGACAGAAATGGTTGTAAACTGGAACAAGTTAACTGTATAATTAGGAGGGATTTGGGATGTGATAATGGATTGGTATAATAGATGGGCCAAAAGGAAGGAAAGAATAGTAAGGTTTAGCTGTTCTCATTCATCTAGTTTTTGGCTTTGTATTCTCTGAACCTCATCTAAAATCTGGTTCTGAGTAATATTGAAGGGCACAGCTGGTGCGTTATGCATTCTGAAGCCGTTCCTCAGCATCAGCACTGTTAATGTTTAGGGTCATAGTTTAAATAAATCTCTAAAGATTCAACTAGGTTTTGCATCCTTACTTCATCAGGTTATGCAGCAATTTAGTTAGGACATCAAATTAACAAGTACTATTGACACTGAACCAAGAATAAGAATAAGAGTCAGTAAGCGAGTTAAAAGACCAGGAGCAGCAGTTTAGATGCTGGCGCCATCCCAGTGCAGCCACAGAAATGGACACAGCTGCCTGGACACTGTTTACACAAAATGTAACTGAAAAAAAATGCCTCCTGACAGTATTGTTTATGGTGACCTCAGTAATAGAGACGGTATGAGGCCTTGGAAAGGTGGCTCGGCACCTGGGTTCAGTTCCTAGCATGCACATTGTATCTCACAGAAGTCTGTAACTCCAGTTACAGGGCATATGATGTCCTCTTCTGGCCTCCACAGGCTCCAGACATGTAAGTGGTACATAGTTATACATGTAACCCAAACATCTGTACATAAAAATAATAAAAATTTTAAAAAGCTTATACATAGAGAGATAGGGGGTTCTGGAGGGGTGGCTCAACCATTGAAAGCATTTACTACACAATTATAAGAACTGGAATTTGGGTATCAGCACTCTCAGAAGCTAGGCATGCAGTATATGCCTTTAACCTCAGCTTCAAGGGAGAGTGGAGACAGGAGGATCACTAGGACTTGCTGGCTATCAGCCTAGCTAAGAAAAGTGAGCCCCCAGGTTCAGGAAAGACCTTGCCTTGAATGACTAGTGTGGTGGAGGACACCCAGCACCCTCTCCTGGCTTTAGTGAGTGTACATCCTCTCACGTACACACAAACACACAAAAGAATTCGGGATAGAAATTGTCCAGGTACCTAGCCTAGTTAGAACGCTATTGGTTAGAGCTACTCTTAAAAATACAGCCTGATAGAAAAATGATTAAAGGGCTAAGGTGACAAAATATTGATAGTGATTCATCATTTAACATCATATAATGTAGCTTTTTAAATTTTTTTTTAAACTTTTTTTAATGTTGCTGAACTAGGTGGGCAGCCTCACAAAAGGAGGAAGACCTCTGATGCAAATGAAACTGAAGATCATTTGGAGTCTTTAATATGCAAAGTAGGGGAAAAGGTAAGGTATGCACCAAGCCCAGGGGTTAGGGTTGTGATTGACAGCTTTGATTAATTTCTGAAGTTGTACTGTAATATAAGTTATGGACAAAGCTTGATTTATTACTGCAATTACTGCACATCTGTATCCCAATGTGAATGTGTTTTGGAACTCCTAGGATTCAGATCGTTAAGGGTTTTCAGTAAGTTATTTTTATTAGACAAACCTTAAAATAGACCTAGGAATAGTCCTCAATGTGATGACCTAGAGTAGACTTGGATGACCAAGACAGTAGTGGGTTGTTAGTGACAGATGTTAGACTATTCTGAAGATATTGTTGGCTCTTTTTACGTAGAATGTGTTTCTAATGAACAATAACTACTAGAATTGATTGATGCTAAGAGACTTTTTTACGAAATTGTCCTTCCTTTCTTAGGAAAACCTTAGTGTTTTTTATGGTTATCTAGGAATTTTAACTTTAGTTCACTGATTGCTTTGAATGCTAACAGATAATTAACATGTGTCCTCTGCAGAGTGCCTGCTCTTTGGAGAGCAATCTAGAAGGCTTGGCTGGTGTTCTGGAAGCTGATCTTCCTAACTACAAGAGCAAGATCTTAAGGCTTCTTTGTACAGTGTATGTATGTAAAAGATTTGTGGATCCAGGTGATGATGTATTATCTACTCTTACATGCTTTGGGGGATATGCAGAGAATGTGCTTACATTACATGTCACAGGCCTCCCTTCTCTCCTGAAACTCATCTCATGAAATGCTCATTTTTGTTTGATCCTTTGCTGAACTTATTTTTTAAGTAATTAAACAGAACTAAAATAATTTTCATGTTTTCTTTCTTAGAATTTAAAAATCATTTGAGTTAATTTTTTAACTCAGAAAATATATGAGAAAGTAGATGTCTTTCTTTTTCAGTTAGAGACCTTTCCCCCACCAAGGAATGCACATTTGCGTGTTTAAAGTAGAATTGAGTTGGTTTTATTTATTTATTTATTTATTTATTTCCTTTTTGTATCAGTAGTAGACCCAAATATATTGGAAAACTTGTAAATCAAGTGAGTGGCCTTCCTTGAAGACTGAAGATGCTTTTGAATCTTTTTGAGGACATAAGTGTCCTTGATGCTACAGTTACCATTTCAGTCATTTAAAAATAATTGTTACCTGTTTGCAGTTCATTTTTAATTTAAAAATAATACATACAAAGCAGAAACTTCTAATAGTTAATCTTTTAAAAAAGATTTATTTCTTGTGTATGAATGTTTTGCACATCTGTGTCTGTGACTGTGGAGGTCAGAAGAGGGTGTTGGGTACCATGGAATTGGAGTTATGGGTAGTTCTGAACCACCATGTGGATGCTACGAATCCAACTTGAGTCCTCTGTAAGAACAAGATCTCAACTGCTGAGTTCTCCAGACCCGTAGTTAAATTTTGTTTTCAGTTTTCAAAGAAATCCAATCAATTTAGGAAAATGATTTTCTAGACTAAGAAACAATGAAAACAATCATCTTATTATAGTTACCCATATGATGCCCGCTGTTCTAATAGTATGTATTATGGAATTGTTATACTATTGAAACTGTTGGAAGCCATGCTTGTTTGTGTAAGGCTGGGCTGGTATTGATTGGCAGTGTCCTTTTTTTTTTTTTTTTTTTTTTTTTGACTTGGAGAAAGCCTTAGGGACTAGGTTTATTTTCAATACACATATTTTTTGAGGTTCTATGTCCTGCCCTGTAGTCAGCACTGAACAGTATGAACGAATTCTCCACAGAATTGTCATTAGTACTGTTTCCTTTCGTAGGAAGTGTTGTTGACTTCTTTTAGGCTTACCTTTACTATCCCTTTAATTTTTTATTTTGTGTGCACACACATGTGGGTGCACATGTGCCTTCATACGTGGTGGTCAGACAACATGCAGAAGAATCAGCTCTCTCCTGCTGTGTGGACCCTGGGGTTGAACTCAGGTTGGCAAGAGCCTCAACCCACTGAGTCATCTAGCTGTCCTCAGCATTGTCTGAACTATATTAGCATACCCTGTTAAGCATTTCTTTTAGGAACTTGGTTGAAGCTGATTTTAATTCTTTATCTTTTATAAGCAATCCAATAATGTTTCTCCAAGTGGAATTCTGGTCCCACGGTATTTGGTTAGCCAAGTTTAGAAACGCTCAGTACTCTGTTCCCCTTAATGATTCTGCATTAAAGAATCTGTTTCACGTTACCATGGAAACCATTTTCTGTTGAATTGTTATTTCCACTCAATACATTTGAAGAAAAACTGGTCTAACATTAGTTGTGCTAATTTTGGTGTGATAACTTCACGAGTAACTTAACTCTTTTAAATTAACTAAAGTGAAAAATCTTGGGGTCTATATCTGCATACTTTTTTAGTGACACATATGTCATTTCTGAAATCATTTTCAAAACACAGTTAAAAGCAATTTTTTTCCAAAGCCATTTGATGTTTAAAATGTCATGTACAATTCAACAGCTTAACATAAAACCTTTGTTTTGGGTTGTCTTGTATGGGTTCTCAAATCAGTGCACGTCTGTTACCTGAGAAGTTGACAATTTATACAACGTTAGTTGGACTGCTGAATGCAAGAAATTACAACTTTGGTGGAGAATTTGTAGAAGCCATGATTCGCCAGCTGAAAGAATCACTAAAAGCAAATAACTATAATGAAGCTGTCTATTTGGTAAGTAAGTGTGAGTGTGTGTGTGTGCGCTATAAGTTAGTGTAAAGTGGAGGAAACAAGCTACAGCCAATTAACTATGCTCTTAGAATTCTGGTCCCTGCTCATCTCACAGCCGTTCTTTGGGAGCCATTGTCGCTTACTGCTCGGTGTGGTCGCTTGTGTTTACTTTGACTCCTGGTCCTTTTCCTTGCAGCATATGATTCCTTATTTCCTTATTTCTTAGTTTCTACAGCACAACTCTTTGTAAATCTGCTAATAATAAGAATAACAACAACAACATCAACACTGCTCCTGTCTTTGATTCTTGTCTCTCTTTTGCTGGGTTGTCATCTTTTATTCCTTAAATGTTTTTTTTTTTTTTTTTAACAATGATTCTGCCTTTTATTTAAGCTTCTCTTCTGAATCACTGTCATTCACTCTAATAGCTGTATAAGCCAACTTTATTTTGATGGGGACCCCAAATTTATAACCGTCTCCCACC
Organism: Arvicola amphibius; assembly: GCF_903992535.2. NCBI lineage: Eukaryota > Metazoa > Chordata > Mammalia > Rodentia > Cricetidae > Arvicola > Arvicola amphibius. The sequence continues at coordinate 98,482,942 of NC_052057.2, forward strand.
TCAACCTTTTTCCTGAGTTCTAAACCGGTATCCCAAATAGAGCCCAGAGATTTTGTCTTTGCAAGTCCCAAAATTCATGTGCTGCTGGTTAAGCCATCCAGAAATCTTCCATTAATTGTTGGCTTTTCTTTGCCTCCTTTCATGTCTCCATCCCCTCTCATTCCTCTCCTAGATTCCCTTCTTTGTCCCATTCCTCTGTCTAGCACAGCTTGTAACTTTTTGTGTTCTTAGCTGCTTCCTTACTTGACATTTGTCCATCTCAGGTCTCTGCCTTTGAATCTGCCCATAGCAATAGCACCGAAGTGGCCTTTGTGTAAGTAGGCTCTGCTCCTGCACTTCCTTCCTGTTTTTTATATTAGGTGGTCTTAAAATTCTGATACATGAAATGATTCATTGGGCTGTGGGGAGTGAACATTAGAACCTTTATTTTTTTGTAATACAGTTTCATATATGTATTTAACATATTCTGGTCACATTGGTCCCCCATTATCTCTTTTCTCCACCTCCTCTTGCTGTACCTTTTCTAGTTCCCTTTATACTTTGATGTCTTTTTATGCATGTGTGACTCACATGTTTTTTTTTTTTTTTTTTTTTTTTTTTTTTTTGGTTTTTCGAGACAGGGTTTCTCTGCAGCTTTTTTAGAGCCTGTCCTGGAACTAGCTCTTGTAGACCAGGCTGGCCTCGAACTCACAGAGATCCGCCTGCCTCTGCCTCCCGAGTGCTGGGATTAAAGGCGTGCGCCACCACCGCCCGGCTCACATGTTTAATTTAGAGTTGCTTACATACAAGTGTAGGTGCTTATTTACTGGAGTATGGGCCCCTTACTAATGGCTGCACAGCTGAGGAACACACCTCCTTTCCCAGAAACTGTCAGCTGCCACAGCTCCTCAGGAAGGGGTGGGGCCTCATGAGCCCCATCCCTGTCCATGAAGGAATGCTGACCTGTCTAGTCTTGTGTAGGTTTCGTGTAGCTACTGTGAGGTTGTGAGTGCTGTGGCCATGTCCTGTCCAGAGACTCCTCCCCAACCTCTGGTTCTTAGGTTCTTTCTGCAACACAGAACTTTTATGTGTCTTGAATAGAAGGAAATGGAATTAAGTTTCATGTTTGCCCCAGTATGGTTGCCTTCTCTTGTCCTCTGTATACCTTCCAGGTATATAAAATTACTTGCACAACCCTCTGCCAAGAATGCCTTCCCATTCCCCACTGAGGGCTTTGCTTGCCCTTTATAACCTTATCCTTTTCCCCTTGTCACTGGTCCCAAGGGCATGTTTGGTTTTTTGGGATTTTTTTTTTTGGTGTGTGTGTGTGTGTGTGTGTGTGTGTGTGTGTGTGTGTGTGTAGCCTTGGACCCTGTCCTGGAACTATCACTTGTAGACCAGGCTGGCCTCGAACTCACAGAGATCCACCTGCCTCCGCCTCCCAAAGAGTGCTGGGATTAAAGGTGTGCGCCACCACCACCCAGCTCCAAGGATACTTTTTAATTTACCTTTGGTACTGGAGTCATCTTTTTTTGTTGAGATTATGTTTGTCCCAAATAAGCTATTAAGTTCCCTTAAACAGTATCTTTGATAGTGTTTATTTGACCCTGGCCCAGAGAGGACACCCAGTAAATATCTTTTACTTAAATTTTCCATTTCTATATTTTAGTAGTGAATATTATCCCTAGCCAGACAAAAAGACCAGCCTACTTCAGTAAAATGGAGTATCTAGAATATTTGGCTGTCTGGGTACCTAATGTAGCATAGCATGGAAACCCCAAAATCACAGATTCCTATCCAACATAAGATCTTTGACACACTACCCAACTTTGCCACTGTACCACAAAAGCTACTGTGGTCAATAAGTATCTGAATGAGTGTGAACTTCTATAAGTATGGTTATTATGGGCACTGAAATTTGAATTCATGTCATTTTGTGTGAGTTTTGTTTTAAGGATTAGAGACTTCTTGGCTCACAGGTTGTGCAAACAAAAAGTAAGCTAAATGTAGCCATGGGCTTTAGTTTTACAGACATCACAAGGCTGTTTATTCTGTGGCTATCTGAAGGACTGTTAGGTGTAATACAGCTATCCTTTGTCCTCACAGGTCCGTTTTCTGTCTGATCTTGTGAATTGTCATGTGATTGCTGCCCCATCTATGGTTGCTATGTTTGAGAATTTTGTGAGTGTGACTCAGGAAGAAGATGTGCCTCAAGTAAGACACCTTTATGTTGAATCTCTTCCATGAAGCACTGTACCCGATTTGCCCCCACCCCACTGATAACTCTTTAGCAGCAATAAACAAAATTCAATAACAGATTATCACACCATAATGCTTAATATCTGAAAGGCAAGTCAACTGGCTTACTAGTGGGTTCTCTTGACATCACTGTGTTAATTCAAATGATTTTAATAAGATTATAACTGTATAACTAGAAATCCTCTAGATGAGACATATTTTATTTGAGCCCTATTAAAAAGCCTCCCCAGGATCGCATTTTCGAATAAAAAAAAGATGGAGCTGGGGAGTTGATTAGCTCAGTTGCAGGATGATTGCCTAGTATCTGTTAGCTGTTGAGTTTGATCCCTAACACTGGAAAGAAAGAATAATGAATGAATAAATAAAATTAACCAGCATTCTTTTTTAACTTACCTTTTTAAACTTTCTTCAGGTGCGACGGGATTGGTATGTGTATGCGTTTCTGTCATCTTTGCCCTGGGTTGGAAAAGAGTTGTACGAAAAGAAAGATGCAGAAATGGACCGCATCTTCTCCAACACTGAAAGTTACCTTAAGTAAGGGCACATAGTTCACATGTTCTTTGTTGTTTGTATAAAGATACCGTGATGGTATAACAAATGTCTTAAGTTCTCTGTTAACAGTGACACCAGTTCAGTTCCTGAAATTTTTTTGTATTAAATGTCATTCTCCCGCTGCCATAACTCACATAACTCTCAGTACTTGCTAGTGTAAGAAGTTGGTATCGTGTCAGTATTGTTTCACATGTGGTTGTGAAAGACATAGAACACCATGGTGTAATAGCTCCATTAGTGTCCTAGTGTTCACATGCTTAAAGGTCACCTGGAGCACTTAGAATCACACTTCTGCCCAGGCTATGGAATGACTGGAAGAGGTTCAGACATGTGATCACTAATGTGTTATGAGGAGAAGTACTGCCCTGGTACGAAGGTTTATTTCATACACATTAATCCTAAACCAAACTCTTCTCCCATGTCAGCATAAGAACTTGTTTTATCTTGTTTGATACAATGAAGTTATGAGCCTTGTTAGTAAACATGCCTAATTGCGTCACAGCCTGATGATGACAGTGCTGTGTGTTCCTTTGCTTTCACAGGTTGATCTTGTCATACTTGTGTGGATACCATTATTAACTGCTTTATTCAGTACAAATAAACATGGCAACTAAAGACTTTTCCATGTCTATGTGCATGCATGTGTGTGTGTGTGTGAGAGAGAGAGTATATATTTAATTTTATTCAAATGATAATCTTCACATGATGTTTTTCTTTCTTTAACTTGAATTTATTGTGTGAAATTATGTAGTTACATCTAATTGGGTTTATTAACATTAGCATGGTAATCTGGTTTGTTTTTTTAAATGTTTCTCTTTATTAGTTTTCTTTGAGTCCTCTCTGGAGTCTCCTGTTACTATAAATAAGTATCAGGGAATATTATTATATATATATATAACATATTATTCTGTGTGTATGTATGTATAATGTGTGTATGTCTACATATAATATATTCAGGTATATTTATGGGGGTATGAATTCATAGGAATGACATTGTTGGGTGAAGGGTCAGAGCAACTAAAATTTTGACAGAAATAGTCACATTGTCTTCAAGAAACATATTCTACCAGATTGTACCAATTAACCCCTCTGTCACCAGTGTTTGAGATACAGATGTGCCTATTATCTTGATGACATATAGACCATTATCTATCAACATGTTGCTATCTGATGGATAAAAATGTATCATGAAAACCATTGAGTGTCTTTTATGTTTCTAAAGCCTAAGTGTAGATTTTCCTTTTTACCTTTAGAAGACGCCAGAAGACTCATGTACCCATGTTACAAGTATGGACTGCCGATAAACCACATCCACAAGAAGAGGTGAATTGATTTCCATCTCGTGATAGACACACAGCTCTTGTGTGGATGCTTATCTCTTTAGCCTGCCCAAATGAGTCACCAACCCTGACAACCTGAATTCAGTGCCAGGATCCACAGGTAGAAGGAGGAAACCGATTCCTACAAGTTGTCCTCTGACCTCTGAGCGTGCGTCATGACCCATGTGCCACACAAATACATTAAGCCACGATTTTTAAAAACGCTCAAACTATTATTGCATTTGTATATCTTAGCTAGGTTTCTAAATATTTCCAGTGAGGAATTCATTTCCTCGGAGTCTTCAGCATAGAGGGGTATTTAATGTATGTTAGAATGTAATTGAAATAGTCCCTTGCTTTTTAGAATATCAGTTTTCGTAGACTTAACACGTTAGATCTAAATACTCAATTTTAAATAGCAGCGTAAACAGCCCCAAATGTGCTTCTGAAACAGGCTGCTGGAGTGAAAATGGAGACCAAGGCCGCTCCATGGGTAGAGCAGCCTGAGCTAGAGCTCGGGCCGTAGTGACAGAGAGGAAGACCTTTCAGGTTGTCCTCTGACCTCATTGTGCACAATGTGGCAAGTGTGTGCACACTACTCTAATTTTAAAATTTTAAGGAAAAGCAAAAACTTAATGCCATTCTTTTCTACTGTATGAAATACTAAATTAGTCTACTTTGTCCTGCATTTTAGAGAGTAGATATTTTCTGAACTGTCTAGCCAAAATGTTTATATTAAATGTTAAAATCTCCTTTTAGTATTTAGATTGCCTGTGGGCCCAGATTCAGAAATTGAAAAAGGACCGGTGGCAGGAAAGGCACATCCTAAGACCCTACCTTGCCTTTGACAGCATCCTCTGTGAAGCGCTACAGCACAATCTGCCTCCTTTCACCCCACCACCTCACACGGAGGACTCGGTGTACCCGATGCCCAGGGTCATCTTCAGAATGTTTGACTACACAGATGACCCAGAGGTACGTGAGTGCCTAAGCATTCCAGGAAGGACCTGGCTTGCAGCTGTCCTTGTGATTTAGTGTCCTTTGACTCGTATTCTAGATATTTTGTCTTTTCTTTTTTCAGGGACTTGTTTTGTTTTGTTTTTTATTGTTTTTATTAAACAAAACATTTTTGTCCACTCCTTCCTTCCTTCCCCCTCTCCTGATACCCTCTCCCATGACCCCCATGCTCCCAGTTTAGTCAGGAGATCTTAGTTTTTTCTCCTTCCTCTGTAGATCCATATATGTCTCTCCTAGTGTCCTCTTTGTTGTCTAGGTTCTCGGGTTATGTACTGTAGGCTGGTTTTTCTTTGCTTTATGTCTAAAAGCCACTTATGAGCGAGTACATATTATATTTGTCTTTCTGGGTCTGGTTGCCTCACTTAATATGTTTTTTTCCTAGATCCATCCATTTGCATGCAAATTTCAAAATGTCATTATTTTTTACCATTGAGTAGTACTCCAGTGTGTAAATGTACCAATTTTCTTTATCCATTCTTTGGTTGAGGGGCATCTGAATTGTTTCCTGTTTCTGGCTATTACAAATAATGCTGCTATGAACATAGTTGAGCACATGTCCTTATGAACATCCTTTGGGTATATGGCCCAAAGTGGTATTGCTGGGTCTTGAGGTAGATTGTTTCCTAATTTTCTGAGAAATCGCCATACTGATTTCCAAAACAGTTGTACAAGTTTGCACTCCCACCAGCAACAGAGGAGTGTTCCTTCAGGGACCTTGTGAAACAGGGTCTCTCTCTGTTGGCCCAGATTGTCTTCAAGTTCACAGATTCCCTTACCTCAGCCTTCACATTGTCCAGCACAGCTCTGAAATAACCTTTTAATTTTCAGTTTCTTTTTAACATAAGATTAAAGAAAATCAATTATATGCTTTGATTCAGCAAACTATATTACCTCATTATGCAAAAAAATTCATTTTGCTCATAAAAATGAGACAGTATAGTTTACCAGTCAAGAGCCTAATTGGTTAGTATTTTAATGCAAATACTGCCTGGGAGCATTAGTGAGTTGTTTACTTCCAGTGCCTCAGTTCCCAGAGGAACAATAATAGTGTGGATCCCATGTAGAAAGTGAACAGTGTCTCATACGAATTTTAGCTGTTGGGTAGGCTGTGTTGTGTGTGTCGTGACTAGAGGTTGACCTCAGCCATCTTTCATTGCTCACCACCTTTTTTCCCCATGAGACAAGTCTCTCGTTGACCAGCAGACTGGATGGGATCTACCTGTCTTGAGCCAGCCCACCCACAGCACTGGGGACAGAGGCATATGCCACCTGACCTAGCTTTTAATGTGGATTCTGGGGGTATTTAATTCAGTTCCTTGTACTTGTATAGTAAGTACAGTACCCAAGTATCCACTGAGCCACCTCCCAGGCACCATGTGTAGCTAGCTAGTTTTTATTGTTTGTTTAGTGTGTATCTATCTCTGTAGCCCAGTCTGTCCTCATTGTGACAGCCCTCCTGCCTTGGCCTCTTGAACTCTGAGATAGTACTCGTGAACCACTATGCTAAACATTTCTGTTTTTTTCTTTTATTTTCTGAGAAAGGGTCCCATCTAGCCCAGGCTGGCTTGGTACTTGATGTGCAGTTGAGGACTTTTAACTTAGGGGCCTCTTGCCTCTGCCTCTGTTGTGATTACTGACATTTACTACTGTCTATGCCCAATTGTATATGTTGCTAAGGAATGAACCCATGCATGCTAAATAAGCACTCTACTGACCAAGCTACACCCCCAGCTATTATTCTTTTCAAGAAAAATGCTTCCTTTTCTATTTTTTCCATGTTTTTAAACAACCCAGTTTAAGTTACTCATTGTATAATTATTAACCCTCAACACCATGGCCTTCTCGGGGTATGTATTTGTGAATGAGCACCGGCCTATGTATTATAAGGTACTCGGCCTGGCTCTAACTTCTCTGTTGCCTGTATCAGATAACTAGCTACATGTATGAACCAAATTACTTAGAGAACACATGCATTCCCAGAGTGAACTTTGATGTCTGTGCATCTAGCACATATAAAGTATAAAGAGAATCATCTGTCTTTGGATGAAATGGTACTGCCCATGACTTTGGTTTTGTTGTTGTTTATTTGCTTAAAGAATGCAGACAGAAATAAAGCAGAGATTCCAAATGTTCCCTTTCTAAGTAGCGCAACTGCTCTTCAGTCTGAGTTTCAGCCTTTTCCTCCCTGGGTCAGCCTGAAAACAGAGCATGACCAGAGTATAGTGGGAAAGGCTTGGTTTAACTTGACACCTGGCTTTGGTTCCTGTCCAGTAGTCCAGCCTTCCCAGAATGGTGGGAGGACTTGATTGCCTGTTTTGCTATATTAAATAATAAGAAAAAACTTTGCTTCACAATTACATGATGACCTAGTTTAGGGTTATCAACTGCAAATCTAAATCACATTTAGTCTTTGTGATGAATTATTATAGCAAAGGAAACAAGAGTTTGACCTCAGAATGTATTTCTCCTGTGCTTATTATTTTTCCTTGCTGGTGCTGCACACTGTGCCTATCCTTCCTCTGTCAGAGAGTATAAATACCCTAAAATAGTTACCTCAAAATGGAAATGTTGCATTCTTTTGTATTTTGATAGTGTCTCTAAGAAGTGTCTATTAAATTTAGAAACTGGGTGATATTTCAGTGGATAAAAGCACAGGCCATGAAATCTGGCACCAGAGTTCCATCATAATTGGCTAACCTGCATGGTAAAAAAGAGAACCAGTTCCCACAAAATGTTCTCTGATCTCTACAAATGTGCCATGGCAGCACATACCCACCTGGATGGATGGGTGGATGGAATGAGTTTTTAGATAGGTAGGTAGGTAGGTAGGTAGGTAGGTATAGGTAGGTAGGTAGATGGTTTTTTTTGTTTTGTTTTGTTTTGTTTTGTTTTGTTTTAATTTATTTGTAAAATGGACCTGGTGGGTATTTGATGAATCAGGAGCACTATGCACTCCTGGTTCTGTGGTAGGCATTAACATGACAGTTCAGTCCCAGACTTGGGTGTTTATTGAATAAGTGAAAAAGATCTGTTTTGTGACTCTGTGCATGAGCACACTGGTCCTCTTTCCAGGGTCCTGTGATGCCAGGGAGTCATTCAGTGGAGAGGTTTGTCATCGAGGAGAACCTTCACTGCATCATAAAATCCTACTGGAAGGAAAGGAAAACTTGGTGAGTCTCTCCACGGTCCTTTTAAAGGGCATCGGAAACCATTTTGATGATTTTATAAGAATAATAAAAATCTTTTGGGAGTGTGTAAGGCTGGAGAGAGAGCCTAGCAAGCATGAGGACCAGTGTTTGGGTGCCCAGCACCCATGAAGCGGTTGGCACTCACCTGTATCTCAGTTCTGGAGACACTGAAACAGGACTATACCTAGGGACCGCTGTCCATCCAGTCAAGCCAATCCTGAGCCCCAGGTGTTTTGTTTGTTTGGAATAGTCTTTTTGTGGATGGGTATTTTTCCTGCATGTTTATCAGTCTGGTGCCCTCAAAGGCCAGGAAAGGGCTTTGAGTCACCTAGAAATGGGGTTCCAGACAGCTGTGAGCTGCCATGTGGGTGCTGGGATTTGAAGCTGAGTCCTCTGCAAGAGCAGCCAGTGCTCTTAAACTGCTGAGCCATCTCTCCAGTCCCTAAACTCCAGATTTAATGAGAGGCCTTATATTAGAAGTAACTGAAGACACTCAGCACTGACCTCTGGACCTCTGACTTCCACGTTCCTATTCATGCCCACACAGGTACATACATTCCGAATATGCTAAAATGAAACAGTAGGTTGGTTTTAGTTTGGATGTATGGAAATTAAAGCTTACTAATGTTTTTTTCTGTTTTCTAACATTTAGAAACCTAAGTATTAATACATTTTCATACAGCTAGAAAGTATTGGCTTCAGTTTTGAGAAGTGTTGTCTTTAGGAGTGGACCACCTGTAAGAATGTGCTGAGTTAGATCTGCAGGTGCTAGTATTATTACTTTCCTTTTTGTGTGGAAGACAAACAGTTTATATCATGTTAATAAATAACCCAACACTAGAACATTACTGAAAGTTCTTTATTCATCTAAGCTCACTGCATTTGAAACTGTTGGGTTTTGTCTTTGTACACTTGCTAACTGGAATCACACTTCTTACAGTGCTGCACAGCTGGTGAGCTACCCGGGGAAGAACAAGATCCCCTTGAACTACCACATAGTTGAGGTATGAATTCCATGTGGTGCTAACTGGTTTTCCTAGTCTGTCTGAGGACTGTACGGGGCCTCCTGGCTTTGTTTACCTGTGCTCTCCTTGCTGCTTACCAGGCTCTGAGAATGAAGAGAAAACCAAAGAAATTGCCAGTTTTGGGTTCTCAGCCTTCCTAGTAAAAGGAAGAAAGGAGATTGAAACTCAGAGCCTTTACCTGTTGAGTCATCTTGCTGTCCTCACCTGCCTCTTCCCTCCCTCTTTCTCTCCCTCCCTCCCTCTCTCTCTTCCTCCCTCCCCCCCATCACCTCTTTTAAGTGGCATTTGTCTTTAACCCCAACACCCGGGAGGCAGAGGCAGGCAGATCTCTGAGTTTGAAGTCAGCCTGGTCTATAAAAGTTCTAGGACTGTTACACAAAGAAACACTATTTTGGAAAATGGGGGTGGGAGTGGGGGAAGTATAAAAAGACTAGATGTCACCATATCAGCCAACCTGATCTGGGACTCATGACCCTCTGCCTTATCCTCCTGAGTTGCTGGGACTCCAGGCATGTGCTATCATGGCGCTAAGTCATATTTTTAAATATGGAAAAAAATATGTAGAATTCCTCAGGCTAGGGCTTTAGACTTTGAGGAAGGGGTAGGAAATGGCGTGCCAAAAAGATCTGGGGTATGTTGTGAGTAGCTGCTTAGAATACTCAGCTGTTTTAATCCTTGGTCCACTAAGAGTTCTCAGTACCCACAGGAATGCAGCTCTATCATCCTTTGATATAGACTTCAAAGGATGGATTATTATTGCACATTTGTCTCGGCAGTGTGGGTCACAGCAGCCTTCATCTAGCGGACACTTGATGTAGAAAAAGGGGGTGCTCATTATGTTGTTGAGCTGTAGATCTCGGAAAGCATAATTATTAAGGATAAAGGTAACTCGTTCTCCATTGCAGGTGCCATGGACTGTAGGGTTAGGTTGTAATGTGTGGATCTCTCTTATGTTTCCAGGTGATCTTTGCAGAGCTGTTTCAGCTCCCAGCGCCCCCTCACATCGATGTGATGTACACTACACTGCTCATCGAGCTGTGCAAACTTCAGCCAGGCTCTCTGCCCCAAGTTGTATCCTTTCATGTTTTCAAATGTACACCCCTTGGCTGTGCTTTTTAAAAGAGGCATTATGGAGCTATCTTTTCCCAATTTCCTGTGCTTTGGGTTTTAGGAATAATGGATTAATTTACTTTGTTTTTAAGTAAATAAGACCAGACAAAATACATGCTTATGAAGTTAACATACATCATCTCCCCCTGCTTAAAATAGAACATGGTGCTATGGCTTACATACTCCTTTGTCCTCCCTAGCAGGATCCCTCTGCTTTCATGCCATACAAATAGTGCTGGTATTACCTACCATTCCCTTGACTTTTGTTTGTTTCCTGAGATAGGGTCATACTCTGTGGCCAGAATGGCCTCAGCCTCCAAAGTGATGGGATTATAGGTTTGAGGCCATATCCAGCTATTCCTTTGCAATTTTGTTTTTTGAGACAGGGTTTGAGCTGTCCTGGAACTCACTCTGTGAATCAGACTGGCCTTGAACTCACAGAGATCTGCCAGCCTCTGCCTCACAAATGCTGGGATTAAAGATGTGCAGCACCAGTGCCTGGCTCCTGTGCCCTTTAAAATAACAGTTTTTTGAAGAAAATTACATTCTGCTTTTTCAGGACTTCAGGTCTTCTATAAGCCCATTAGATAAGTGCCATTGATTGTATTATTTGAATCAATAGTTCCATATTTGTAGCGTGTGTGTGCGCGCATGCATGTGTGTGTGTTGTGCTGCTTCCATGAGTTACTAGGAGTGATGTTAGTTCCCGTTATACCTGTGGATTTGCTCATTTCTCTAGTTCCATCAGTTTTGCTTTGTTGATATTTGGTACAAATTTGGTCAAATTTGTTTTGCCCTTGGTGAAGTAAGTTTTTTATCACTCTGGAGTGGTTCTACCTTATGTTACATGGCATTTGTCTTAAAAGGCCTTATTTTTGTTTATTTTTGTTCTTTTTTTTAAGTATGTGTGTGTGTTTTTTGTTCTTTGGTTTTTGTTTTGAATTTTTTTGTTTGTTTGGTTGGTTGGTTGGTTGGTTGGTTGGTTGGTTGGTTGGTTGGTTGGTTGGTTTTTTGAGACAGAGTTTCTCTGTGTAACAGCTTTGGCTGTCCTGGACCTAGCTCTGTAGATCAGGCTGGCCTCAAACTCACAGAGATCCACCTGCCTCTGTCTCTCAAGTTCTGGGATTAAAGGCATGTGCCACCACTGTCCAGATAGATAATTTTTCATCAAAAATTTTTCATACAGTATATTTTGATTATATTCTGTCCTCTTCCCCAATTTTTCCCAGATCCTAACCACTGTCTCTTAAAACAAAAACAAGAAAAAAAATAAAAATTGGGAGGGGAAAAGAAAATATTAAAACACACACATATACAAACATAGAGTTTGTTTCATGTTAGCCAGCTCCTGCACATGGCCTGCCCTGGAGTCTGGTTGGCAATCCAGTGACACCCCACTGGAGACAGCTGCTTTTCCCAGCAGATGTCAATTACACAGAGTCTTGGTGAGGGTCAACTCTGTGTCCACCTGCCCTCCTCATGCTGGGATTTTGTCTGACCTGAACCTGTGCACGCCTTGTGCATGCTGTTGCAGCTCTGGGAACTCCTGTGTCTCGGCCCTGCTGTGTCCTTGGAGTCATCTCCACCTCTGTCTCTTACAGTCTCTCCACCTCCTTCCTCTTCCACATAGATCCATGGTGCTTTTGGATTGTTACTAATAAGCATCAACAGCTTTCTTTGGCTAAGCTAACTCTCCTTACAGCTTGCTGCACCCTTCCATTCCTGTGTGTCTTGTAAACCACTGCACTCCTCTCCAGTCTGACAGCGTCATTTGATCGCACACTGTTTCTCGTGCCCATTTTATTTTTCTTACTGTCTGGTTCTTAGATTATAAAGTGTTTTAGTTGTTACTACATTTTGTCCTCTGCTGATTTAGACCCCTCCCCATGTATATTTGTGCACACACACATAACAGACATACCCTTCTCCTCCTCGGTTCTGGCCTTCCTTTCAGATAATAAAAAGATCAGAAAACCCCTTCTAGTATGCTTATTTTATCTTTTTTGCATTTGAAAGAAAAAATCATGCATGATATCCATTCAGATGCATCGGTACCTCTCATTCTTGGTGTCCATTTCTTTTTGTATGTCCCGAGTGTCCATCTCTAATTATTTCATACGAAATTTTCTTTAAAGGTGGCTTCTTCCTGGTGGTTGCTACAGGTTTTAGAAAATGTTTTATTTTTGTATTTGTTTTTTGTTTGTTTTGTGGTAATGTTGGTTTTATGGTATGAGATTTTAGAGAGAACTGGGCACGATGTTTATAAATTTTATTTATAATATTTTGAAACCAGAAATAACCTGAATCTCCAACAACACATGGTTAAACAAGTTTTGTTTCCTTGCAATGATAATATTCAATTCATCAACAAAGAGAACTTGTTTTTATTAAAGTGACAACATGAATTGAAAAATAATTTATGCTGAAGGAAAGATAACAGATTCACAGGTCTTGATACTGTTTTTGTAAAATACTAGAAAAATGCGAAAATCCTCTAATGACAAGAGACCATTAGATGCTTGAGGAGAGGTCTAGAATGACTGAGGAAGGAGTGGATTACAGAAGTCTGGGGAAATTGTAGAGGTGATGAAATAGTAGCTGATATTTCCCAGAGGTGGATACAGTCAGATTTGTCACATGTCATGGCCAGTTTCAGTTCAAAACTCGGGAAACAAGATGAGTGATATGAAAGGATGAAAGGCACATGAAGTTCTTGGTGATGAAGACTGAGAGGACGCGATTTGTTTTTCATATCACAACTTATTTTAAAGGAGCGTGGAAAGGAGTTTTCCTTATCTTCAATCCACAGCTTGCACAGGCGACTGAGATGCTGTACATGCGTCTGGACACGATGAGTACTACATGTGTAGACAGGTACAGCCATTGGTTACTTCTGTACTAACGGTTATGTTAGCACCCTCTAGAGTTTATCAGAAGGCTGTCTTAAGGGTTCCCAAATTGTTCCCTGTTCTCCAAACCCCTTTGTGTACAGCTTGCTTGTAAGAACGCATGACTTCTAGTCTGTTTCAACCTCTGATGATGCCCATTATTGCTTCTCTTTAATTCCAGTTCTTACTTGAGCACTTGAAGCTTAGGCATCATTTAACTTTCCCTACTTAATTGCATATGTAAGTCTTTAAGATAAGCTTATTTTGAATGATAAACTTAGTACTATATTATATATAAACACTTATAGATTATCTGTTTTGAGAATAATTATAAAGGAGTATCTTCAAACCTGCAGCTATAAGGCTCCATTTATTTTAAATAAATGTATAAAACCTGTCTTGGATTGTTACAGTGTGGTCATTTCAGCCTCACTATTTTCTTTTGGGAAAGTGTGTGACTACCAGGTGGTTCTTTTTTTCTTCTGTCCATTTCCCAAATCAGATTGGAAGAATTGAACAGTTGTCTAATTTCCATATCTTTTACCCAAATTCTGTGTTAAAAATTGGGACTCTCTCTGTCAGTGACCCTGAAAAATTGAAGTGATTGAAGTCAGATTTTTGATGGAAATGCTTTAAGAAAGTATCTTCCAGTGTCTCTGCTCTAGTAGAGTATCAATTCTGTAAACATTGTGAGTACTCTTATGACCTTCACAGCACTATTTAACACAATAAGATACCTCTTGACTAGAGAACTAGTATATTTTTAAGTGCAACTTAATGCATATAGACTGTCATGAAAAGGTTGTAGTGGGCGTGGAGGACTGACTCAGCAGTTACTGCGGCTTACTGCTCTTCAGAGGACCTGAGTTTGGTTCTCGGCTCTCATCCACATCAGGCAGCTCTACAACCACCTGTAGCTCCATCTCCAGAGGATCCACCACACTCTGGCCTCTGCCCCTGCACACACATGCACATAACATAAACACATAAATTAAGTCAAGTTTTTTAAAAGGTCATAATATAAATGTAAGAAACTAAGTGCTGGATTGAAGGCTCAGTGGTTAAGAGCACTGACTGCTCCCCCAGGAACCCAGGTTCAGTTCCCAACAACATATGACAGGCTTACTTTGGTTCTGCTATTTGTAAATTATTTATAAACATTTAACTAAATTTTTTTTACTGCTTCCATTTCATCAACAATACTCCTTCATAGCTGTGAGAATCATATATGAATATTTTGCACAAAGTATGAGCTTAAGTCATGTCTGTTACCTAACAAGAATAAAAGGATGCACCGTCATGTGAACTGAGATAGCTGGGGACTGTAAGACAGCGAGTTAGAGTCTTTGCTGAGAAAACAGTCAGAGAGCCACAGGTAGCGAGTGGGGTGTAAAATACAAGGTTTGGCCACATAAATTGCATTCTTCCTTTCTCTTCTCCCCTGCCCCACTCCCCAATGTAGGTTTATTAATTGGTTTTCTCATCATCTAAGTAACTTCCAGTTCCGTTGGAGCTGGGAAGATTGGTAAGTGTAATGTTTTATTCTACCTTATTCAGAAACTTACATTAGAGATCTTTAAGTCTGTAAAGTGCTTGCCACAGAGCCCATGTTGAAAAACCTGCTATTGAGTCCTGCATGGTGGTACGCTCCTTTAAGCCCAGCACTCAGAAGGCAGAGGCAGATCAATCTTTTGTGAGTTCAAGGCCAGCCTGGTCTATGTAGTAAGTTCCAGACCAGCCAGCACTACACAGTGAGATCCTGGTTTTTTGTTGTTTGTTTGTTTAAAAAATAAAGACAGGCATGGAGGCATGGGCTTCTATTCCCAGCACTGGGGGCATAGAGATTGGCAGATCCCTGAAGCTCACTGACTAGCCAGCCTAGTGAGAAACCAAAGTAAGCACACCGGGAGAGCAGCACATGAATATGCACATACACAAAAGAACCTTCCTATTTAAAACTCACTTTAAGATAGTCTGTTGTGCTGGGCAGTGGTGGTGCACACCTTTAATCTCAGCACTTGGGAGGTGGAGGCAGGTGGATCTCTGAGTTTGAGACCTGTCTGTCTACAAAGCGAGTTCCAGAACAGCCAGGGCTGTTACACAGAGAAACCCTGTCTTGGAAAAACAAAAACAAAGTCTGTTGTCTCCAGTAGTTATTTCATTGATATTTAATTACTATATATGGATGAGATAATGGGTAGGAAGACCCTATTGTAAGCCAGGAAATGAAGATTATATATACAAAGGTTTTATATATATATATATATATACTTAATAAAACCACATTTCCTCCTCAGGTCTGATTGTCTCACTCAGGATCTCGAAAGTCCCAAACCAAAGTTTGTAAGAGAAGTTCTAGAAAAATGCATGAGGTAAATAAGCCTATGTACTTCCTCCTTGATTTAGGTCTCTGTTTCTCCTGAGGAGACTACTTGAACTGGTTAGCATCTGATTCCCTTTCCTTTGCATTTTGTGATGCATGTTCACAGTAGTCTTTGTTAAATCCTGGTCTTGTCCATCTTCCACCTCACATGTTAATTAGGATTTGGGCTGCAGTTAATCAGCTGTACCATTGGATTTTATGTGAATTAAACCAAAAGATATTTTTAATGTCCCCCAACATTTATGAGAATTTTCTCATTTTCTAAGCTTGTATTTTTGTCTAATTTGTGTTTTCTTAGTCCTCCTCTAGAGTCTTCTATTTAAAAAGCCTTAGTTTATAAAAATAGAATATGTTTTGGGGGAACTGTGATCTGAGCTTTTAATGTGTATTCTTTGGAAAGACACAAATTATATTTATCTCTAAATACTTTTCTCCCTGTGTTACATCCAACCCGACATTGTTTTTAACCATCCCATATCTATAACATGATGTGTAAATGCTTTGTCAGGTGGTAAGAAACATGGCTCTTGCTTTCTTTGGTGCATCACAACCAGCCTCCCAGCCATGCCAGCCTTACCCCTCCACCCAGCCCTCCGCCACTTCACATCCTTCACCACCCGACTGGGGGATGCCCTAGCCCGCACCTCAATGCAAAGTCAGTGTGTTTTGAGGCAGGCCGAGTTTATTTGTGCTGACTTACTCAAAGGCCTGGAGGACTTTGTCCCCCTTTGCTTCTTGGTTGTCCACTGAGTTTGGGATTTTGGATCCTGGTCTTCTGGACAAGTTGAGTATTACCGAAGACTAAAACATGAGACCTTTTCTGAGGCTCTTATTTGTGTTATAGGTTGTCTTACCATCAACATATATTAGATATTGTTCCTCCCACCTTCTCAGCTCTATGTCCTGCAAACCCAACCTGCATTTACAAGTATGGAGATGAAAGTAGCAGTAAGTAATGAAACGACTTGAAATCTCTCTCCTTAAAAAGTACTGGTCCATGATGCTCTGAAGCCAGTTAGTTAGAGGAGAAAAAAATCGGCTTTTTTTTATAATTGAATTTCTTTATTTGAAAAGTGACCCATCATTAGTCACTAGATTAAGGATTTTGTTGTTATCTAATTAGTAGTTACTAACTTATAGCGTTTTTCTATTTATATTGTTTACATTGTTTTATATATGACATTTTAATACGGTACAAAAAATAGTAAGATGAATTTATACCTGGAATGTACTGAAACTGAAAGTGTATATTTGTTACAGTGGAGACTTCTTAAGTTGGTTATCATCTTGTCTTAGTTGGGGTCACTATTGCTGTGATGGAGCACCATGACCAAAGCGGGTTGAGGAGGAGAGTGTGTGTTTGGCTTATACTTCCACATCACTGCTCATCATTGAAGGAAGTCAGGACAGGAGCTCAAACAGGCCAGGAACCTGGAGGCAGGAGCTGATGCAGAGGCCATAGAGGACTGCTGCTTATTGGCTTGCTACAGATGGATTTTATGAAGCATTTTCTCAGTTGATGTTCCCTCCTTTCAGATAACTAGCTTGTGTAAAGTTGACATAAGACTAGCTGGGAGCACATGGCAGTCTGCTTCTAAAAGTAAATTTGTAAACATGACTTTTACCACTTGCACCTTGAATCAGAGGTGCTGGAATTGCTGTGGTCTTTCTGCTTTGCATAGTTTATGCTTTGTGGTGGCCAGTGGACCGAGGTCGATGTCAGTTATCCCGCTGTGCTGTTGCCACTGCACTGAATGTTATAGTTCATTCATGAGCCTCACGTTTTGTGCTGCAAGGAAGTTCTGTGTCTGAAAACTCTGCTCTTCCTTGCTTTGTGTAATTAGATTATCTCAATACAGAAAGCTCTTTAATCTCTAGTTCCTGTTTCTTCCTTAGGTCTGGCCCAAGTTTGTTATTTGTAAAATAATTTTAATCTTTAGTTAACCTGTTTCTTAAAAATGCTTTCTTTCTACTTCTGAAGTTAATTTCTTAGTGACAAAGAGTTCTTATTTTCTTGGTGTGATTTTTTTTTAAAAAAAATTTTTTTTTGTTTGGTTTTCATAGAATTTTCTTCCACTTTCAGGGACAGGCTCACAACAGGTGTTAGCTGAGTCTTTGTTGTGACCTGTTGCAATAGACATCAGTCATTACAGGTCTTAATGTTGTCTTCGTTGTCTGCATTACACTGAAAGTAGATTTCCTGTTTGATGATGCCTTTGCTCTTAACATGGCTTCTGTACCACGAGCACACACTCACAAAACCCTAACAGTCAGCACAGAGCCTCTTAGTCTAGACGGAAAAAAAATAGCAAAACATTGAATTGGGTAACTTTCATATATAGTATCATAAATGGTTTAAATGCTGATCTTGGCTGAGGGCTGTCTTATTTTAAAAGGAAATAACTGAAAGTCTGCTATTAGCTGCTCATAGAGCCAGCTTGATCTACCTTCCCCTCTGCTCTGTATCCAGATTCTCTTCCTGGACATTCCGTGGCACTCTGTTTGTCTGTTGCTTTTAAAAGTAAGGCAACAAATGATGAAATCTTCAGCATTCTGAAGGACGTACCAAATCCTAACCAGGATGATGATAACGGTAAGAAACTTACTTCTTCAGCCTAAGCACATAGGCCACATTAAAGCATCCACAGCTCTGATGGAACATGATCTCGATTAAATCTTGTGGGTGCTCACACAGCAATCGATCTGCTGCTCTTAGGACCTGCATATTCACCCCCTTACCGAAGAGGCCCTAAAATCCCTGTGAAGTTATATTAAAAATATAAACCATCCTGGATGTTGTAGTCCATGCCTTTTATCCCAGCTCTTGGGAGGCAGAGGCAGGTGGATTCCTATGAGTTAAGGCCAGCCTAGATTACATAATGAATTTCAAGCCAGCCAGAACTACATAATGAGGGCTTGTCTCAGAAACAAGCAACAGTTAACAAGAAAAAGTCCTGCATACAAAGTAAATCACACATTGCTTATTCAAGGATTTTTTTTTTAATATTTATGCTTTTAGTATATAGAAGGATTGCTGAATGGGAAATCTTAGTGTGTTAGATATTTTTGATATAATTGATGTTTTCTCTAAATTATGAACTACTACAGTACTAATAATACCTAATCTTTACTTAGTATATAGCATGCTATTTCAGCCGGCATCTTAGCTTTGTTGTATTTCCCTGGTATGAATGAGGACATTGGCAGAGTTGTATTGACATACAAGTTACCTGGTTTGTGAGTGGATAAGGAAAGAAGTACTGCAAGAGTTCTCTAATACTATTTAAAACATACTGTGAAATAGTTACTTAGAATCAGTAAGCCAGTGTGTAGCACACAAAGCCAGGTCAGTAGAGCAGATGACAAGTCTACAGAGCCCACCATCTGGTTGGGAAGTACACCTAGGAGGTGTCAGCCAGCCATGATAATACTAAGTTTAGACTCTGGCAGATATCTTAATATAGTGGTTAAAAGGTTTGCTGCTTTTGCTTTAATTAATATTTGACACCTTCTAGACAGAATATGGCAATATATGTTTTTTTTTTGTTTTTTTGTTTTTTTTGTTTTTTTTTTTTTTAAGGAAATGGGTCTTAAACCAGGCATGGTGGTGAAAACCTGGTAATCCAAGCAGTTTGGGGTTTGGTCTGTATATCAAGTCCCAGGCCAACCAGAAGTACATAGTAAGACCCTGTTATAAATTTAAAAAAGCAAAAAAACCAAAACGCTGAATTTTATAGAAGAATTGGGAAAATTACTCCAAAAAAGAGAGAATTAAGGGTATGCTTTCTTGATGGTGGGTTGAGATGAGGTCTCATTATGTCGCTTTGTCTGTCCCAGCCTAGTTTTATATTTTGAGTAGACTTTGATTATTTACTTTTACTGACAGCTTATTATATGAATGTCTTAAGAGCACACTATCTGGTTAGCGTCCCTGGGTTTGGCACCAAGAAATTACTGTACTTAATGCTTATTTCGTACTGTAAATGTTTTCAGATGAAGGCTTCAGTTTTAACCCATTGAAGATAGAGGTATTTGTGCAGACTCTGCTGCACTTGGCAGCCAAATCCTTCAGTCACTCCTTCAGTGCTCTTGCAAAGTAAGTATGTGCATTTGAACACCAATGCTGTAGTAATTTTTGCCCAAAATTGTTAAATATGAAGATTAAATGTTAAATATAATTTGATAGCATGAGATTCGGTTTGTGGTGACCAGACTGCTCCCCATGGTTGAGTATACAGTGTAGATGTGCGTGTGGCAGCTGAGCTAGTACAGTCATTCACACAGGCAGAGAGGTCCAGCCTAGCTGTCTTTCCAAAGAGATGGAGCAGAAATGAAAGCCTGACCAAAGGTTGGCCTCTAAAGAGATAGCAGGTGTGGTAAGAATCCAGAATAACAGAGAGCGCTCTCAGAAGCTGGTGGCAGCTTCTTTGCAGGCCAAAGTCTAATGCTCTTATGTATTTAGGGATGACTTTGGTTATCTTGCATTTGCATATTATGTTTTTAAATTGAGTAAGATTAAAGGGGCTTTGGAAACACTAGAGTGGCTTTTGTGTAATTACATGTTGTATTTTTCATCTTTGTCTAAAGGTTTCATGAAGTCTTCAAAACTCTCGCAGAAAGTAATGAGGGGAAGTTACATGTGCTGAGAGTTATGTTTGAAGTTTGGAGGAATCATCCACAGGTAATAACTATTTATTTAGACATAGTGAGTGTTGGGGGAGCCTGCTTCTTCATTTCCTGGACACCCAGACCCGAAATAAGCACAGAAACTGTATTAATTAAAATACTGCTTGGCCTATTAGCTTATACATGTTTCCAGCTAGCTCTTCATCTTAAATTAACCCATTTCTGTTATTTTATATTTTGCCATGAGGTTGGCCTATGGGCAAAGTTCCAGCTAGTAGCTTGCGTCTTTCTCCTCTGGCAGCTCCATGGCCTCTCTGACTCTGCCTGCTTTCTCCCAGCATTCAGTTTTGTTTTCCCGCCTAGCTCTGTTCTGTCCTATGATATGGCAAGGCGGCTTCTTTATTCATTAACCAATAATAGCAATACATATACAGAGGGACTTCCCTCACCATGTCCTGGCTATGTAGATAAGCAGATTAGAAATTAAGTATATTTGAATCTGCCAGTAGAATGGTTATTAAATCCGTAAACTCTGTGTTGTAGAAATAATTGATACCTTCTTTATGATAAATTTTTAAATTATATTGATTTGTTGACTGGGGGTACATAGGAAAGCCACAGAGCCTATGTGAAGTCAGATGACAAAGTTAGGTCAGTTCTCTCCTTCCGCCGTGTGGGTCCTGGGTATTGAACTTGTGTTGTCAAGCTGAGCATCGAGTGTCTTATCCACTGAACCATCTCGCCAGCCCTTGCTAATGTTCTTCATACGGCATTGTGGTTGGCTTGTGCTACTGCATTCCCACACATTTAAGATGCTGAGTGAGAAAACTGCTGCTGGGCAGCAGTATTTTGTAGAAAGTAGTTGTGTTTATCCATTTCTACAAACAAGACCCATAAGATGCTGTTTTTCAACTGGAGATTTCAATTGAAATTATATACACACATATTTTATAGAAGTATTATCAAGTAAATTTTCCCAAATATTAAATTCCAGAGTTTCTTTTCATGCAATCTTTATTGTTAATACAGTATTTCTTACAGTATGTAGAGCCTAGCAAAGAGAAAACTAAGTCTAAAGACTGACTAGTTAAATCAGGAGTGGTGGCACATTCCTGTAATTGCAGCACTTGGGAGGTAATGGTAAAAAAAAAAAAAAAATCAGGAGTTCAAGGCCACCTTTAGCTATATCAAATCCTCCTAGAAGAAAAAATAAAAACGATGACCTATTATTTAAACTGGTCAGTTCCATCGCCATTGAAATCAAATTTTATAGCCCTGCTAACTTATTTTCATAGCATCGTCATTATGCCCATTTATCAGTCAAGCTTGACCCTGTGTCTGCTTTCATTGTAGATGATTGCTGTCCTGGTTGATAAGATGATTCGCACACAGATTGTTGACTGTGCCGCAGTAGCAAACTGGATCTTCTCATCGGAGCTGTCTCGTGACTTCACAAGGTTTGAACCAGAATTTAGAGTGCATATAACCTGTGTGAAGTAGTTCATTTTTATGAAGTTACACAGGTTTTAAAGATGATCAGAACCAGGACAGTCGAGGTTGACATGCAACGAAAGCAAATGAGATCAAATTAAACTCTGTGACAGCCCTTTAACTCCTCCACTACACCTGTACTGCCAGCACACGCTGGTCTGAAATAGCCTGAGTCCTGAGGTGGCAGATGTGTTCAGAAGTTTTAACAGGGCCAACAAGATGGCTCAGTGGGCCGGGGAGCTTCCTATCAGGCTTAGTGAGCTGGGTTTCCTGGTTTGATCCTCAGAACTCACCTGGTGGAAGGAGAAAACCAACTCTATGTTTTACTAAGGGCTAAATAAGTACAGGCATGGTACTGCCTTCTGGGAGCCCACCTGAGTCAGGTGAAAGGAGCTAGACGCTCTCAGAACTCACAGCAGTGGTGAATTAAGTATCGCTGGAGAAGAATGCATAACTGCCCAGGGGATAAAAGGCCCTACCAGCCCTTAGGAATTGTAGTCTGAAAAACTGTGATGTTTTCTCTGTAAGTGTAGCTTAGCATACATTAACCAACTGCTGTATTATGTTCAGGTTGTTTGTTTGGGAAATTTTGCACTCTACAATTCGTAAGATGAACAAACATGTTTTGAAGATCCAGAAAGAGCTAGAAGAAGCTAAAGAGAAACTGGCAAGACAGCACAAACGAGTAAGTCCTGTGCTGATTCCTGCGTGGTTAGAGGTTACGACCGAGTCTGCAGAATAGTTGGAGTCCATGCCTTGACAGTTGTGTGCCATGGCACTGACGCTGACCACAGAATTTTCTTCTCTAGTTTACCATCTCTACCTTGGCTTCCCAGAAAAGTCTGTGTGTATTTCTGAGTCTGGCACAAAGGGGAAGGGAGACCATCGTAGATGCTGTGTGGAGAGGTGGTACAAGTCAGTTTCAAGTCCCAACTTGTCAGTACTCATGAAAATAAAAATTGTGTTAGAACTGTAGTTCTCAACCTATGGGTCGCAACCGCTTTGGAGGTCGAATGTCAGATATTTACATTACGATCATAACAGTAACAAAATTACAGTATGAAGTAGTAACAAAGTAAGTTTATGGTTGGGGGATCACAAAATAAGGGACTGAGTTAAAGGGTCGCAGCTTTAGGAAAGTTGAGAAGCACTGGTTTACAGGGAAGCAGTGAGCTGGCTGGATCCTGACTTACAGTAGTATTCTTGCTGGGCGGTGGTGGTGCACACCTTAATCCCAGCATTTAGGAGGCAGAAGCAAGACAATCTCTGAGTTCGAGGCCAGTCTGGTCTACAGAGTTCCAGTACAGCCAGGGCTATACAGAAAAACCTGTCCCAGAAAAATTAATAAATAGATAAGTAAATAGATAAATGATAATAGTGAGTGTTCTCCATTACAGTATTCCTTGGTATGTAGTGTTTCCACCAGAGTAGAAGCTAGGGGAAAGATATTAGTAAGTTTAATGACTGAGCTGGCCATAGCTGATGCACCACTGCTACTACCACGACTAGTACCACTAAGTTTTCCCAGAGCTATCACTACAAGAATAAAAGCCCTTGAATATAAAACCCTTCCCCAGGGCTAGGGGCATAGCTCAGTGATAAAAATCACTTGCCTAGCATCTCTGAGCTCCCACCCCCAAAACCAGCACTCAGGAGGTGGAGGCAGGAAGATCATGCATGATTCAAGGCCAGCCCAAGCCACATAGCAGAGCCTGGCATTATAGTCATTCCCCTTTCTTGATGGATTCTACACATTGGATTGTTACTTTGTTCCTATGCCTTTGGTAGCGAAGTGATGACGACGACAGAAGCAGTGATAGGAAAGATGGGGCCCTGGAGGAGCAAATAGAACGACTGCAGGAGAAAGTGGAATCTGCTCAGAGTGAACAGAAGAACCTTTTCCTCGTCATCTTCCAGGTAAGCCAGCTTGGCATATGGGATAAAAAAGGAGCCATTCCCTTAGTTTAAAAAGTTGCTGTTTTTTAATCACAAAAATAGTGAGGACACAGAACTTTGCAAAAGAATAGTGTCACTACTTGGAGGCTGCAGTGAATCTGTGCTGTCTGCTCATTGTTTACCTATCTGTGTCATTTATCCCTTATGGTTGATGATTTAGGTGACCGCCTTCTTTCCTGTGAACATTTTTGTACATAGATTGTCATTAACATGCTGTTTTCTTAGAACAGAGGCCAAGATATATTTCTAGAAGATAAAGATATATTTTGTGTGTGTGTGTGTGTGTGTGTGTGTGTGTGTGTGTGTGTGTGTGTGTAAGATTTATTTATTATGTATGCAGTGTTCTGCCTGCATGCCAGAAGAGGGCACCAGATCTCCTTATAGATGATTGTGAGCCAACTTGTGGTTGCTGGGAATTGAACTCAGGACCTCTGGGAGAACAGCCAGTTTTCTTAACCTTTGAGCCATCTCTCCAACCTGAGGTTAAAGGATTTAACATTAAATCTCCTTTGCTAAGTTGACAGTCCTGAAAGTCGGGAGTACACAGCAGTTTGGTGGAGCACCAAGACCACTGAGCACTCTTGGTTTGGATTTGTTCGGCAGTTAAGTTCTCCCTCTAATGCTTCCTCCACTGCCATCCTTTCCAGCGTTTCATCATGATCCTAACTGAGCACTTGGTACGATGTGAAACTGATGGCACCAGCATACTGACCCCGTGGTATAAGAACTGCATAGAGAGGCTGCAGCAGATCTTCCTGCAGGTTTGTGTTCAGTCACACAGGCGTTCTGATTTTAAAACCCTCAGGAATCTCAGTGGTAAAACAATTGTCACACTTGAATAAGACCACAAAAAGCCCTCATAAAGTATATCAGGAGGGAGGGTATGAGGTTACGTAGTTCCTGTAGGCCCTTTAGTTTATGTCCGTTTGTTGATGCTACTGTCTGTCAGAATCTTTAGACAAACTGGTTGTATGTCACCCACACTCTGGGAGCCCAGCATCGCTGTCATCTAGAATGTAAGGGGCGGTAGATTCATAAAGGTATTGTAACATCTTAAATTCCCATAGCAAACATGTCCACAGGAGCAGGGTAAACCCCCGGGGTCTCTGGACACTGGGGTTTACCCAACATGTGCTTCCAGACATTGATGTGTAGGAGTGTTAGCTTCATTTTTTTCCTCTTCAAGGTATTAATGCCCTAAGTTCTCCTTTGTTCTAGGAAAATGATTCTAAAGTAATCATTCTAAAGTTCTATTCTTTAAGCCTCCAAATAGTAATTCTCTCCCAGGCATTTGTAGTGACTAACCAGTTCAAAAGGTAACCGAGAGCCCCTAGTCCTCTAGAAATTTTTGAGTGCATTTTAGTCTTCAGAGAAAAGGTTCTCATTTTTTGATGCCTTGGCTCCCCAGTCAGGCTGCTTTTCAAAAAGCTGTAATGTATTGTGTCCTGACTTTCGGAACACCCTCTGAAACTCTGCAGCTTCCTGCCGTGCCTTGCATCAAGGATCCCATAGGAAGGCTGTTAAAACTGGGTTTGGTTTTACGTCATTGTACATCCCTCTGCTCCTTTCCCTGCCTGCTCTCTCAAATCTTCTCTGGAGATGTTTGCCCTATTTTTTGGTCCCTCCTCAGCATGGGTGGGCTGTGAAGGAAATGGTCTGCAAGGTTGCTTGCGTTTGGTTTCCTGACCCAGGGCTCTTTTCTGTGTCCACAGCATCACCAGATAATCCAGCAGTACATGGTGACCCTGGAGAACCTGCTTTTCACTGCCGAGCTAGACCCTCACATCCTGGCTGTGTTCCAGCAGTTCTGTGCTCTGCAGGCCTAATAGTCATGTTTCTTCCCTTTTTGTTATCTTGAAACAATTTGTCTTATTTTGATGGTTTGAATGTTTGCTTTCTTGTAGTAGCCTTTCACTTCCTAAAGGAAACAGGGGAGGAGAGCCCAGAGTATGACATTTCCCTTCGTTGCCCTGAAGGGCAAGTGTTGCTTGATGACAGCGAAGTTATGGTGGCCGTAACGTTGTATATATGTGAGACACAGCTTTCCTGTGATGAATTTGATACTTCTTCTCCTTAGGGCACAAAACAGCACGGTTGAGTTGTGTGCAATGCAAGGTCAGGCTTGCAAAGTAGTGAATACAACCAACGGACACCAGGGAGCCTAGCTTTTCTCTGCTCCTGAATAACGTGGCTGGAATAAACCTAAGTTCTGTTTTTTAAACTTTGGTATTTCATGATTTATTATCTTAGTCTCTTTTCTTACAGAGACGTACTTAGCCTCTATCTGAAGCTTTCTTGCAAATGTTTTTGAGTAACCATCTTATGACACTACTTGTTAGAATAAAAAATTATTATTACTAATCCCCAGATTTGCCAAACTAGTAAGCTACCCGGCTTCTAGTGATCTCGAGGTACAATTGTAGCACGAATAATAAAAACCCAGAGACAGAAGTTGGGGTTAAGCCTGAAGGTCAGAAAAGCAGAACAGCCAGCCCCTAGCTCTTACCTCTGCCTCAGTCTGAAAGGGCAATCCCGCCTCCAGGAATCTCAGAATGAGACTAAGCTGTCTCCTCCCATCTTAAATTCCTCTCTAGGGCTGGGATTATAAAGGCGTGCACCACTACCGCCAGGTTTCTGTGGCAAACTAGTGTGTGTCACCACTGCCCAGTCTGTAAGGCTGGTAGGTGTGGTTGTTTTACTCTCTGAACTTCAGGCAAGCTTTACTTATTAAAATACAAATAAAATATCACTACATACAATGGCGATGGCAGCAGTTTTTCTGCCTCTCAGGTGATTACAAATTTAGCAGCCATTGTGGAAAAGCATCTGGTCATGCATGCCCTGCCCTCCAAGAAGGATTTGTCCAAGATCCCATAATGTCACAAACTGATGCGCAGCAAGCGATAAATGAGCTGAGATGGACTTGGAATTCAGTGTGGCTTGGGGCTTGTCTCTGGGTTCTGAGGCAGATAATTGTTCCCTGAGCCTATTGAAGCTTGAGTGAAATGAGTGTTTTGTAAGATAATGCATTTCCTAACATTCCAAATTTCTGGGATTTTTAAACTTCTCATTAATCCTTAGAAAAATCTGCTAATAATGATATAATTACTGGTAGTAATTTTGTGCATTTGTTATTTTTGTACATGTTATATTCTAGTAAGAATACATTACAATTGTCTGTTTGGATATATGGGTCTTTAATTACCATACATTCAGTGGCTGTAGAATACAATGTCTTGTTACATGGGAATTCCTAGGCTTTTTAAATACCACATTTAAAGCAGGAGTATCATCTAATCATTTGAATTCAGTAGATCAAGGTTAGATGGCAAGAACTTCAGAAAGCTAAAACCTGGGTTCCTGGTTAAATGCCCTGTTTACACTGTTCCTCCTTCCCATTTAACACAGCTCAAGCTGTAACTGATTTGAAGTGGCTGTGGTCCTCCAGTGGCCAAAGAACTAACTATTGCAGGCATTGGGAACTGTCCTTTCCTGAGGCGTGGTGGAGTTATCCTTGCACCACTGCTGCAAGTCTGCACTCTCCTTCCCTTCTTTGAATCCTCCTGTGCCGTCGTTGGTTTCTAGAAACTTAATATGCCCCTGCTCTGTCCTGCTCTGTTGGCTGGAACACCGACATCTGTTGTATTTTACAGAAGAAAAGATGTAAAAGCAGAGAGCAGCTGCTCCCTTCCGGTGGTGCTCCCAAAGACAGGGGTGACATGTCACTGCATGCCACGCCTCAAATTCTGTGACATTGTGCTGATTCTCTTTAGCAGGCTTTTGCCAAGGTAGAGATGCTGGTTCCCTAAGAACTGTATCATTCCTAAAAGTTTACGGTGTGAGAAACCTTTACCAGCCTGAGCTACCAGTAATATCTGGACCCCAGGATGAACCTTGGTACAGCCAGAGAGCAGAGGCATATAGCCAATCAGATCGCACTGTGTTGGCCTTGACAGCCAGCGTTCATTAACTGTTGGCTGCTACAGGCTGGTTACAAGGTTCACCATATTGAATCTTTCCAACAGACAGAAGCAAACCCCAGGAAAACTTGTCTAGAATCCACAGCCAGGAAGTTAGATCCATGTGTCTCGGAGCACCTTATCCCCCACAGTGCAGTAATACTGAACAGCAGCCAGAGCTCCAAGTTACTCCTGTCATCAGGCTAGAAACTTCTTTCTCTACAAGAAAGTCTGGCTGCCTGTCCAAGATCAGTTTTTACTGAGGTGTAACATTTAGCGTAGCACATATAACATGCCAGCCATGAAAAACACACAGAATGTCCCTACTGAATGTTTCTAAAGTAGTTAGTAATGATGGCCCCACGTTATTTGGGTTGACTTTCTACAAGTGCAGCTGCTGAACTACAGAGCTGTACAAGCTTCCTAGTGCTCTGAGGGATGAAAACACCCACTTTACCTCAACTTGGGTGTCTGTCAAAATGATGCATAGCCCTTGGCTAAATGATTCTTAGAGTAGGCCTCCTTCCTGATGCTTAGGCACAGTACATGCTATTAGTTAGGAGTGGCTTCTGTTCTCAGAGCAGCTTTGACCTCAGCTAGTTCTACCTGAGCTACATTCTAGAGAAATCTGTATGTATTCTTTTGTTTGCTTCTGGTTTTTTTTTGGTTCTTTGATCGCTGTGTAGCCCTGTCTATCTCTCCTGGAACTCCATTCTGCAAGGTCAGGCTGGCCTTGAACTCAGAGGATCCACCAGCCTCTGCTTCCAGAGTGCTAGGATTAAAGGTGTGTGCCACCACTGCCTGCTCTCTCTTGATTTTTTTTCACATATAATGGTTGCTTCTGGTAGTAGTTTTTAATGGTACTTTTTGATAGTACTTTTAACAAGACTGAATAAAAATCTGACTAGCTGAACTGATACAAATGGCTATGGAGAAATAATATTTGAACTGTTACTTCCGACCTCAGAAGTGTTAAACAAGCATGGAAGCAAGTTGTTAACATTAGGTGAGAACTTGTAAGGCAGATAAGAGTGCTCAAGTGTTAGTGTAATGCTTTTGATGAAACAGTCTTGATACTCAACTTTGAAAGTAGCCTTTTTCCCTTTTGACCTATCATTTCCAAATTGCTGTGTGAAGATCCTGAAGAATGGGCCCGCTGTGGCAGGGTGTCGTTTCTGCAGGTATCTCACTGTTGCCATTGCTGAAGACTTCACAGCAGTTCATATCAGACCTGTGACTCCCTGAGCTAAGTTCAGGTCCATTACTCCCCCCCCCCCCCCGAAAGTGCTTCCTCCTATGCCGGGCTAGGACATACTGTGTCCCTGTTCCCCGTGGCGTAGCTCTAACTTGTCACTTTGGTTTTTACTTGTATGTGTACAAAGGAAAGGGGCACACGGAGGTGTGTGCATGCATGTACAGGTGTACCTGTGGACCATTTTCCTTTAAGCATATCCATCACATGAGGGTTTTTCTAAAAAGACTACACTGATATATCTGAAGAGAGCCTTTATTTGAATATAAATTTTTAAAAGTCACATTTTTTCATACGTCAGCTCGTGGCCACACAAGGTACAAGTCTTGCGGAACATGTCATCTTCTAAGCTTTCCTCTGGTCCATACTCATGATGGTGAGCGGCTGTTTCTCTTTTCCACACACTGCTTCTTACTGCTCGCCGCAGTTCTAAGGGGCAAGAAAAGTTTTTCAGCTGAATACAAAATAAATTTAACAAGGCTTTCATTGGTATTTATGTGTGTGATGTGTATAATGGTTTCCTTTAGCTCTTTGTGTTGGTTGCACAAATGTGGCAAGCCTGCTCAGTCTGCAATTGCTCTCTTCATTGTCAAGCAGTATGAACTGACAGAAGTGGCTGTGTGGGTTGGTTAGAAGTGTAGCAACAAAAACAACAGAATGGGGTGTGTTTGGGGGGACGGAATAGTCTGCCAGAGCTGCAAAGTCAGCCAGCAGACTACAGCATCAGTACCCTGAGTTTTCCAGCATCGTCTGTTCATTTGTCTTTAATTTGGAGCTCAGATTTGGTCCACTGGGGACTTCATCATATATGGGCTGCCGTTTATGCCCTTTGACAAGCTGAACATATGCAAAGTATGTATGCCGATCCTTGTATACAAAAAAAAAAAAAAAACCCTGAGTACATGCTGATATATCCCATTTTAATCCTCCAAATTTCAGGGCTCATTTTATGCAGGGAGGAACCTGAGAACCTGGATGCTTAATAGTAAGGAAGTGATACATCTTCCATCCCTCCACTTCCTGTCCTGGTGGCGCCCTAGCTCTGTGCCTGCCTGCTCTACTTCTGCATGCTTATCCTTAGGCTTTGGTCCTCTTGTTTGGAAAAGAGAAGGGCAAAGAAAACCCAAACTTAACAGTATAGCACATTAGACATCTCTAATCTGAAAATCAAGTGCTCTAAAATTTGAAATACTGCCAAGGAAACCCCATGCCCAGACACTAGAAATATTTAAGGTACATCAAGCTATGTGTTTTGTAAAGACTCCATCAGTAAGACATGTTCTGTATATGCAAGTACTTCAAAATCTAAGAATATCCATAAATCACTTGCAAGAGTTTTGGATACGTGATACCCAGCCCATGCTTCCCTTCTACCAGGACGTCTATGGGAAGCTCTAGAGATCCAGCATCATTCGTGTCAGTGAACAGAAAAAAAATGTCAGTCTTCAGTCATGACTGGAAAGCTAGGTGTTTAATGTATGTAGTATGTATGAGAAGAAAATAATTCTTCTTACCTCTTCCCCAAGTACATATAATATTCAAATCTGGCAGAGAAGCGAGCTTAGTCTGACTGAGGGATTTTCAGAGTGAGGAAATCAAGGAGAGAGGCAGGACATCTTCCCCAGCCAAGCTGGGAAGCAGGAGCCCACACAGGAGATGCCTGCTGCCCCTCTGCAGTCAGGAGGGACACTGACTCCCTCAGGTAGCAGCCAGCTTTGCATACACTTGAGAAGCCGGGCTCTTCATGTATGAAATGACTATGATTTGAGTCTGGGTGACTGGCCTTGTGGCAGATGATGCTACACTGAACCCTGTAAGCCTCAGAATGGTGAGAAAGGCAGCACGACCCAGCGAGGATGCTGCCCAGGGCCAGCAAGGCTGGACTGCACCTGTGTCTCGGTTTGCCCGTCTGTGAAACACTGGTACGTGTGCAGTTACACAAAAGGATATAGAGGAAATGCGTCCTAAGTGCCTAGCCCAGTGTCCACTATGTCACCCTGCCTTGCTTTTACCCATGATATGTTATGGCTGGAAACAGATTCAAGTAGTGCTTTGATATTAGTCACAACAAAATGTCTCAAGGGAAATAAGCAGCCCCAGACTCTGAAGTCACTGGCTGTGAGGCAGCTGGCATGGGTGCTAGGAAGCAATCTCAAGTCCTCTGGGAGCTCCTAGCCACTGGGCCATCTCTCCAGTACCTGGCAGTTTATATTTTATAGGTTTTGTTTTTCTCGAGACAGGATTTCTCTATGTGGCTTTGGAGCCTGTCTTGGCACTTGCTCTGTAGGTCAGGCTGGCCTCAAAATAGGAGATTTGCCTCCCGAGTGCACGAGCCAGAGCTGTTCTCTGAACCATCACAGTAGCTCTGGCTCCAGGGTCCACCCTGGACAGCCGCTGACAGGAGCTGGGAGGGGTGGTTATTTGCATATTTGTTTATGGGATAAAAATCAAATTATTACCACTGAGAGCAGATGGGCACTGTGTATCTTCCAGATGTGATGTTCTGGGAAAGTTAGCACCTGCTTGAGATACTCCATTATCAGAAAATCCACAAAAGTGAAAACCCTTACTTCCCAAAACAGTGTGGAAGAAGGGAACAAGCTGCAACAATGTCCGTGGCATAAAAGGCAAGGGTAGTGAAAATCAGAACAGGTTAGGAAGGAAGACCTGTTCAATGCTTAAAACATTAGCCTACACCAGATTCAGTCTAGGAGGGGAACACTTGCTCAGTAAGCAGAAGCAGAAGACAGCAGTTTAGATTACATACAGGTAGTGATTACGCAACATACTCTTGAGTGGTCCAGAAAAGTGTTTTCAGTGAGAGCACACACATGATGCAGATGGCAACATGAGAACAGCTCAGTCTGGGAAAGGCGTGTATGTGTGTGGTCCTCTGTTCATTAGTCCAGCAATTTTCTGCAAGTCTGAAATTCTTTCCAAATAAAAATGGCTTTAGGAAGAGACAGGAGCCAGCTTAAAGGAGACGCCGCCAGCCCAACCTGAGACAATTTGATGCTGTG
Organism: Arvicola amphibius; assembly: GCF_903992535.2. Lineage (NCBI taxonomy): Eukaryota > Metazoa > Chordata > Mammalia > Rodentia > Cricetidae > Arvicola > Arvicola amphibius. The sequence goes on from NC_052057.2 coordinate 98,514,966, forward strand.
TATTTGAGCATCAAAATGAAGAGTGACAGGAGGAGCCTGCACTGCCATGATTTGAGAAGAACCCACACGGCAGTCCAAACGATGCTTTACAGAACAAAACCAAGGCCAGGCAGAGCAGCCCATGCCTTTAGTCTCAGCACTGGGGAGGCAGAGGCAGGTGGATCTCTGAGTTGGAGGCCAGCCTGGCCTACATAGCAAGTTCCAGGTCAGCCAGAGCTACAAAGAAGAGTTCCTATCTCAAAACAAAACAGGCCTGGTGATGGTTTATCTGTAATCCTAGCACTTGGAAGGCAGGAGAGTTGCTACAAGGTCAAGTCCACTCCAGGCGACGTGAACCTTGTCTCAAGAAAACTAGTAGAGCCCAAGGGAAAGCTCTGTTTCAAAAGAAAACAATCTCTATTTATAATGCACACACACACAAAAACTGCTTCAGCTAAGAATCTCTCCATATACTAAAACCACTTAGTAAAATGGTGGTGTGTTCAGTGTCGTGTTATTACAAAAAGAAAGTAGTTTAGTGGAGAATGATGACTGTCACCTCCCTCTATAAACTGGCAGGTCTCAAATGGTGTCCTTTATCTCCTAGGGAGTATTCCTCCCACAGACGTTCGGCTTGAACCTAATTTAGCAAAAACAAGAGGTTGAGCAGTCCAGGAGCAGGAGTGTACTGTCCCATAGTTAGTTGGTCTGGGTGCAGCAAAGTTCCCAGGGGCAAAAGAGAATGGCTGCGGGTGACATTAAAGGTGGCACCCCAGTGGCTCCTGGGTCTAATAGAAGTGAGAGGGATCACTGGAACAACATAATTGCTTTTTAATTTTCTTGATTATGGTGAGCTTAGTCACAGAGATTTGTAAGATCACAATGTATACAGGTTACTCACGGCTTAGCCAAGTGTATGTGGGTGTAAAAGGTTAGAAATGGCCAAATGTCAACACTTGGAAAAATAGCGCGTGCGTGCGTGCGTGCGTGCGTGTGTGTGTGTGTGTGTGCATGTGCGTGTTTGCCCTGCCACAATGTTGTACTACATCTGTAGAGGTCAGACAGCAACTTGGCAGGAGTGAGTTCTCTTCTTCCATCAAATAGGTCTAGGAACCAAACTCAGGTTAGTGGGATTGGCAGCAAGCACATTTACCCACTGAGCCATTTCATTGGCCCCCAAAAATCTTTCATAAGGGACAGTTTGTAGATTTCACAACCCTCATGAAAGACGCAGTCAACTATCTTTTGTTGACTCTTGAGATACAAAGGTTAGAGTACACAGAAGCGGGGGCAGGTCTAACACACCTCGGGAACGAAACCAGGGTACATATGCTGTACAAAACTGGAGCCCATGCGAGCCTGGAGAACCTGGTGAGTGGCTTGCAGTGTTGCAGCCGCCTAGTCGGCAGTAGACGGCTGATGCCCAAAGACTACCTCTCCTAGAAATGCATAACCAGTCTTGCTACGGAGAGCCTCAGAAATTGCTTAGGATGGTCACCCAAAGGGATTTTCCCAAAATGCTTGTTGTGGTGAAAAAAAGAAATCAATACTACTTCAAAGCTTGTTTTTAGTAACTACATTTTTTGTCTGCAGTCAAACCCACTGCTACTTCTGAGGTAAACATACAGAAGAGCTAGCTGACTGAGACCCAACACTTCTACCATGCTGGGCGGGAGGACAGGTACCCTTGTTATCTGGAGGATAAAGATTACAAGTTGGTGTTCCGTGAACTAAGTAGGTTGGAATTCTACCCCTCAAACTCCTCAAGCTCCACAACAGTCATAAATATATCCACAGGCCAGTATGCAATGCCCCCACACCCAGAAGGGACCTCTAAACAGGATGTCCTTACCTGCCCCTTGCAGGGGTGGGAGCCATGCATAGTAACAATGAAGGTTAGCTGACTAGCCTTTCAGGAGAGAAATTGCTGGAACTAAGCATGTAACATGGACGAAACACCCATAGTCCCACCTTAGTTAAGACAAGAAAGTCTGCAGACCAAAAACATTCTGTGTATCCCACCAACTCAGGGTTCACGTCTGCTAGGTGATGTGTCCTTCAAAGCCCGGATACCCTGCGCAGCCACGGGCCTGCGTGTGGCTCTGCCTTGGAGATGCGGAACTTGTCTATGTACTTATGGTGGTCACACTTTGTCTGCAGCAAACTCAGTGCTATAACTGCTAACATAAACCACACGTTAAAAGCGGGCGGATGGAATTGCTTACCTTCTCATAAAGAAGAAAGCTTTGCGTCAGCTTCGCTGTGCATCAAGAGGAACCATGTTCCAATTTCTTTCCAACTAAAAAGCCTTTAGACTTGCTTTGACTCCTCTCTGTTCTGAGCCAACTGCACAATCAGCTCCTCGAGTCTACTCTACCGTCTACTCCACTCAGCCCTCTGTGGCCTAGTCAGGACAGGAACATATCCACCAAGCGCTAGAGTGAATCGACAAGAAGCCACAGTTAAAGAAGGCAGCACACTGACCTCAGCACACCGAACACCCCAAGGGAAGGGGTGACACAAGCCACCCAGAGCTCAGTCATATGCAAAGGAGGAAATGCAGGCACTCTTTTATCTGTAGACACGTCGAGAGTACACACGCAAACACTTCCTTTAAAAAGCATGCTTCACCCAAACAAGAACTGTGTCAACTGCACTAAGGAATAAGGAAAATCTGTGGTAGTTTGGTGAGCTAATACAGCGACCAAAAAGTAAATACCAATTAAGTTCAAGTTTTGGAAATTGTAGAAATTTTCTATCTGTATTAATATATATGCATATCCTTGACCTTGTTCACTGGCTGTGAACTTTCTGGCACAGTCAGTCACCAGATTAGTCACATGCATCAGAAGAAAAAAAATAAAAAAAATAAATATATATGCATATCCTAATAGAATCATTATATTAAAAAGGCAAGAAATTAAGTGCATCTCAAAGTCTTTTGCTGGTCAAACCGTAGGAATATAGTGACCATTACATGACATCTTGACCAGCACAGAATTAGTGTGTAAGGAAAAGTTACAAGTACCATTCATTCTTCATCACTTTACAGATACAAATTTCTAACTGGTATTCTCTTATCCATTGTCTGCACCAAAGTATCATCTGAGGTTTGAAGGGTCAGGTTAATTTCTGGTAGCAGGATTAAATCCCTGGACTTGGGCTGGGAAGAAAGCTTTAACTACAGTGATCCAAGAAGAACCCACCAGCTCAGTGTAAGAGAGCCAGTATGAGAAACAGTTTGAATTCACCAGCACCAATTATATTTTTAAGAAGTGAAGCGGAGCGTAGCTGGCTATAACCACTGGGGATGGGAGAGGTGTACAGGACTGCTGGATCCTGGGTCCTGGCACTCACTGGGGATGGGAGAGGTGTACAGGACTGCTGGATCCTGGGTCCTGGCGCTCACTGGCCGGCCAGGCAATGCCAGCTTTAGGGTCAGTGAAGAGACCCTATCACAGAGGCAGTAAGGGCCTCTAGCTTCCAAATGCACATACACTGACGTGTGCACAGCACACAGGTACTGCATGCACATGTGCATACACACACACACCCTGAGCTAGCAGATAACTAACCTGGAGGCCTCCTTCCACACCCCTTCCTTAATACCCCTCTTCCCTGCTTTATCTTATTAGCAGCTGCTCTGCTGCCAGAGAGGCCAGATCATAACATTAGGAGAGACTAGAGAAAGGCCCCTTTAAGAGTCATCGCTGGCATCTGAACGCTGGGGCACAGCTCTGGCTGGCCTAGGGAACTTCAGTGAAATGCTCTTCTATGGCAGTTTGCTACAGGAAACCTCAGTGAAGCCTACAAGTGGGCTTCCTATCTGCTCAGGAATTATGTCACTTGGGCAAAGGGGTTTCGGTAGGGTTGTCTCGATACACTACTTGTGTTCGACAGTGCTACTATTTCTATTTCAAACTGTGTAAGAGCCTGCGCGTGGAAAAGGCGTAGAGTCACGGAGCAGGACTTCCTTTCTCCAACACAATGAAAACTGGGGGAGGGGAGGGGAGGGCAACCCCAAAAGGAAACCACGAAGGCTTGCGTTGCTTTTGCTTATTGTTCGGTCTTTTCACTTGGTTGGTTGGTTAGTGGATGGTTGGCTTTTCATTGTTATTGTTTAGCTGGGGGGTAGGTTTTGGGTTTGCTTTCTGAGCAAGGACTCCACTCTGTAGCCCATGCTGCCCTCCAACGCACAATCCTCCTGCCTCAGCCTCCTGAGTACTAGGATTACAGACATGTATCACCACTCCGTTTTCTTTGTTTTTAAGACATTTGGGCTATCCCATTCACCCTGTAAAAAAACCTCTTCTAAATTTTAAAATTACAAGAAAAACTAACATGGCTGAATACTGATTTGAAATGGATCTAGTAATGTATAACCCAACCTATGTGTAAGATCATGTTACCTGAACACAGTGGGCACCACACAGGGACTCTACATAGCGACCACAGGAATCTGTTATTTCCTGAAGACACTTCTTTGGGAGTTGTGTTTACAGCCCTGAATGCTCCTGCCGCACCCTGGGTTCATCCCCGGTGTGGCACCATACCCACATACTCTATTACTATCTCTAGTTTCTTTCCTGACACTCAATCCAGCATCTCGGTTAGCACTGTGCTTGGCACACGGTTAATACTAGATGTGTGCATGGATGGACAGACTGATGAAAACACGCACACATGGGTACAAACATGGGTAATGGATGCAGAGACAGAGCCACCAGAGAGAGGAATGCTGCATGTAGCCAGATATACAGATGCAGAAATGACTGTACACATGAAGAAGACTCAGAAAGAGAACCTGACAACTGTCCCACCATATATAGCAATCCAATTATCTTTCTGGGTATTTCCTCAGTCATATTTAAATAAAGACACTCAGACTAACTGACATCAGTTATTCCTTCCAGCTACTTAACTGAGGACTGTTTTGTTTTAAGCAAAGAGGGAGGTGGCTACTAAGAGTCTTATTACTTTCTGTTACTGTTTCTTAAACCCTGCAAGCCACACTAAAGACCTGACTGATGCCCCATCCCGCCACCCCATCCCGCCACCCCATCCTGTCACATAGCTGCACAAAAATGACTCCCATTGAGACGATGGCCTTCAGAAATGCAGTACTCTGAGGTCTGGGTCAAGCCTCACATACCAACCCACTGAGGCCAAAGTTCAAGCCCACTTTTCTCCCCTGTGGAAAAGACACCCCAGCACCTCCCCCAGACAGGGAGGCCACAATACCTTTGTTATGCGGTGAATCGAGTGACAGGAAATTCCACCACTTACCTTTGACTTTCTTATCAAACTTCTTCTGCTTCATTTTCTCTCGGTTTTCCTGCCTCACTTCCTTTGCATCTTCCAGTGCTTCCTGGCTACCCCAGACTTCAAGAGCCCGCTTGACAACCTGCAGCACAGTTAACGCTTGAGTTACTCGGGACTCGGCGTTGCACGGCATGAAGTCCTCACTATCAACCTCACAGATGCCATTGTGTCACGTGAGGAGCGAAACCGGTTCACAGCTGAGGAAGTCCCCCGAAGTCCCACTTTTCCCAGAAAGAGTCGAGATAATGAGTACAGAAACATAAATGACGAAAACTCAATGAGAAAGAAAATGTAAGATCCTAACATGGGGTCACCAGGGGCAGGAAGTGCCATGAAAGTCCTGTTTTCCCGCTTGTGTGCATGACCATGGTACATGAGACTGAAATAAAGCCTGCTGGCACTTTTATTAAGCACAAAGCATCAAATGATAAGAAAACCTGGGCTGCTTTAATTAGCTTCATTTTTACTTATTTTGAATGGTACATAAGATAAATGGTGAATTTTTAAATCAATAATCATATTTAATGAAATATAGTATGTTTTGTTTTGCAATGTGGCTTAATTCTATTATAGATATAATATCTAATTATATAATATCTAATTATATAAATATGTTACATATTTATATCTAATTCTATTTAAATATGATTAAATATATAATAAATCTAGATATACAATTATATACAAATATATAATTATCTACTAATACCAGCATAATAATTCTTGAATATTTAAACAGCTCTAAAGCAATGCCTCTCCATATTTTCATATAAGAGAACAAACATTAAAATATTTAAACCATCCTGGAGTAGATACAGGAGGATACTTGGGACTTGAGGCACCAGGCTGGGCACTAGAGCACACCAGTAAGTGGGTCTCTGCTGTGGCACATGTGTGATCTGCTGCTCCGAGCTGTGCAAGTCACAGCACTCAGGAGCATCCCAGACTGTATTTCCCAGTGCAGTTCATCTGGCCGGGCATCCGGGCATCCATGAAATAACTGAAGCGCTGACCACCTTGAGAGCCTTTCTTTTTCTTGCTTGGTAAAAGAAGACTGATGGGCAAATGAGGTCTGATCTCTCTTATGTCCCAGTTACGCTCCTAACATCTCCCACTAGCTACACGGCTACGGCAAAGTTACCACAGAGAAAGGGAGGTGTGAAAGCAGTGTGTTCGGAGCGGTCACCAGCTGTGACTAGGACAGACATGTGAACCGAGAAGAGGTGGTCTTGACTGAGCAAGCCTCGGTCAGCCTGCTGGACGTTCACCCCCATCCCCAGGTCCAGCTTACTAGAGACCTGTAACTTTAAGTAGAGCTTCATATCACCCCACTGTGAGTGACGAGGGTTCTTCTTCACGATGAACCTAAGCGCGGGCTCTCTCTTCTCTAAATCGCAGTCTTTCAGAAGGTATTCCTGCTTGGCTTCTGTTTTGGTTATAAGCTTGTGTTTATCGTCAGCATCTCTGGAAAGAGATTAAGAGCATTATGTAAACGACTTTAATTCAACTGAGTTTTCAGACAGCCCAGCAACCACAGGTCTGCACACCCAAAGATGCAAACGTCACTTCCCTGCCTTTGGTTCTCATGAACAGAGTCATAAAAACTCAGGTAGACTCTGGGAATATAACAATTTAAGAATCTTCTTAAAATTCCTCTTATTTCAGAAGGGACTTGAAGTAAGAAAGGGAAGATACGATGAAAGAGGGGACCCGTGAGAAAGGAACTAGAAATTGAATCACAAGGTCATGCCTATCACCCCAGCACTCAGGAGGCTAGGAAAGAGGATTCGAAGTTAAATACCAACCTGGGATACACAGATCCTGCCTCTAAAAGATGGTAAGAGACAAATGTAAACACACAAATCCCACCTCCTAAACATGGCTGGGTTCCAGTAGCTCAAAAACCAAGGTAAGGACAGCAGCAGAGTGGGAACTTGAAGTACCACTGAGTTTATGCCCATGAACTGGGCAGGAAAAAAAGCTCTCATGAAGAGAACCATGCTCGCAGAAGCTGACGACGTGCACACACGCAAGCACAAGCATAATCACACACACACACACTCGCGTGCACACGCGCGCAGTAAGTGATGGCAAGCAGTGGGAAGAGGTAGTAGGAGGCACCTGCGGACCTGCAGCCACGGTGAAGACATGTTTATTCTAAATGGGATCAAAAACCATTTTAACAGTTTGGAGCAAAATTTTCTAGAGTAGTGGTTCTCAACCTTCCTAACACTGTAACCCCACAATAATTTCCTCATGTTGTGGTGACCCCAGTCATAAAATTACTTTCGTTGCTACTTCATAACTGTAATTTTGTTACTGTTATGAATCTTAATGTAAACTTTCCAATGGTCTCAGGCGACCCCTGTGAAAAAGGGTCATTTGAACCTACAAATTGAGAACCGCTGCTCTAGAGAGACGAGAATCAAGAGGCGCAAGGTGGGAAAGGTGGGGGCAGAGACCAGGCAGGAGATCGCCACTTGGAAGGCTGAGGCAGGAAGACAGCAAAGGCAATGCTAGCCTGGGGAGCTCTAAGAACGTGCTGCGGGCGTGGCTCAGTTACCTGCAGCTATCGCATGTTGGGAAATCAAAGTGGCTCATAAGGTACGAGTCCATGAACTCTTTCCCACATTCTTCACAGATGGCATAATCGAACTCCATGACTGGCCCTGCAGGAAGAAGGGGAGGGTTCTTTATCCTTCTGTGGGACTAAAACAATACATACATTCCTCTGTCTGTGGGGAGCCAGGGCATTGGGTGGTCCAGCTGCCCTGAGAGGCATGTGTCATAAGTTTTTCAGGTAAGAGTCCATGGCTCCTGGGGCACAATGTGCCTTCCAGTTCCTGAGCGGCTGGGGCACCCACCGAGGCAGTGACACCTTCAGGCCACCTGTGTTCCCTGGAAATCAGGGAAGGATATAGACGCTTGGCTGAATAATCATCTTGAACATTAATGTATACCCTGTATAGCTTGCAAACATCATAGTATCCGGGCAACCGCCATTGTATTCTGTTTCTGATAAGGGATAAGAAGTCTGATAGCTTGGGACAAACTTGTCTCAGCCTCTGTCCTGCTGGGACCCCTCCATCCTAGCCCACGTAAGATTCACTTCTCATCAGGTAACCTTGGCCCGGTAAGTGCTGGCACTTACATCTGACACCTCACCAATCTGGGGTTTGGTAGCCCAGGGAGGCCCACTGGGTCAAATTCAAGTTGTCTTCAGGGTTATGTTCCTTCCTGGGGGCATTTCGATTCCTAAAGGCTACCCGTATTCCTCCCCACCTGCCATCTTCAGGACCAGGAAGAGCTTCCCATCCCATCACTGGCTTCCTCTGCAAGCCCAGCCCTCTGAGCCCTGATTACAGCGGGCTCCCTGGGATAATGGTGATCTCCCATTTCAAGGTCTTTAACTTTAAACTTCTCTGCAAAGTCTCCTCTACGTAAAGTATACAGGCTCCAAGGCACTTAGCATATGGACATCTTTGGGGGCTTCGGTTCTGCCAGTTACCGTACTGCTGAAAGTATAAAGAAGACTCGCCCCAGGACTGGGGAGGGGAGGCATCTACTTACAGAAGGAGAGAGGCTACCAACTCACTGAGCATTTAAAGCAATAGAGAGCAAGGCGACGCGTCCTCAGACGGGGACATTGTTTTTCTTTCATTCCACCCTGTCAACTAAGCAAACGCTTCTACTTTATCGTGTCGCCTCCTGGATTACAAACTTCTTGAGGGAGAATCACTGAGTCCTGCATCCCTCGGCACCCCACACAGAGCTGCCCCTGGCAGGTGAAGCTGGGTTCTGTAAGGGATTAGACGTCAATGCCTAGCAAGACCTTAACCCTAATGGTCCTCGGGCAAATCTAAGCCCCACTGGACAGTCCGTGGGATGACTGCCACTGCCCAGCCCCAGCTCCGAAGACTCCACAGTGGGAGACACACTCCTGGCACTGCCTTCCTTAGGTCTGTCAAGATCCCACAACCCCTTAACTCCACTAATCTCCAAGCTCTTAAAAGAAATGGCTCTTTATGCTGGGCGGTGGTGGCTCACGCCTTTAATCCCAGCACTCGGGAGGCAGAGGCAGGCGGATCTCTGCAAGTTCGAGACCAGCCTGATCTACAAGAGCTAGTTCCAGGACAGGCTCTAAAACTACAGCAAAACATAAATAAATAAATAAATAAATAAATAAGAAAGGAAGAAAGAAAGAAAAAAAAGAAATGACTCTATAAAAACAATGCACAGCTATAGAAAAGAGAAACAAACTAGAACAAGGCTGTTGATATCTAATGTCTACTAGGAAGAGAAAGGCGGTGATGGCAGGGCCATCAGATGGTCACAGCACATCATTATCCAAAGGCCCTGAACGGGGCTACAGCTTTGTAGGGTGAATTTTTAAATACGCCCACGAGATTGTCCATCGCTATCATCACATTTGCCACACTTCTCCTTATCCATTTATCAAAGGCTCTGTGTTCTTATTTTACTCACTTATTTGGGTTTCTTCAAGACAGGGTTTCTCTGTGCAGCCCTGGTTGTTCTGGAATTTGTTAGGTAGACCAGGCTGGCCTTGAACTCAGAGATCCCCCTGCCTCTGCCTCCCAGTGCGTGCGCCACCACCGCTGGGCCAAGGTCTGTCTGTGTCTGTCTTGGCCTCTGTCTGTGTGTCTCTCTCTTTAGATGTATTTATTATATATACAGTGTTTTGCCACAGGTCAGAAGAGGGCACCGATCTCATTACAGATAGTTGGAATTATCATGTGGCTGATGGGAATTGAAATCAGGACCTCCAGAAAAGCAGCCACAGCTCTTAACCACTGAGCCGTCTCTACAGCCCAGTCTCTATTTTTTTTTTAACGATTTTTAAATGTTTCATTACTGTCCATTACTTTGGTGTGCTCACTGTCTTGAATTCAGCTGGTGCCTCCTAAGTCACTGTAGTATGCCTCCAGCAATTCAGAACACTTACATATTTTCTGGCATTATAAGATGGCTCACACTCATCTTGTAGTCATGTGCCCCAACAGGCTACCAAGTTCCAAACAGTGTGTGCCAGGAATACCAGCACCAGCACCTGTCACTACCAATGGCCTCCCAGCTGTTTGGTCCCACAGGTCGCAGGCTCTGGTGGGCGGCCACCCTAAAATTCCTAGCATGGTCAGAGCTTCTAGGCTGCGAGTGGACAGTGTGAGTCACCAGCCGGACAGGGGTGGTCAAGAACGCCTAGAGCTCGAAATCCTCAGACCACATCTCCCACCACAGCTGATCCAGACATGGGGCTTTTAGGAGTCTCTCCTCCATAAAGAACATGATATTAAAACTGGGCCCAGTTTCTGCAGCTTCAACCAGCCCCAGCCCTTGACCAGCAGGAACCTGAAGCTCAGGATGCCCCTCTGTTCTGTCCTTCAGTAAACTTTCACTTTTGCTACTGTTTTATTACTTGACTTATTCCATATCACCAGAACCAGGGCCCTATTTTCACTAAGACAATACCATAAGCATGTCTGAGTCTTGGCAGTGAGGCAGGCCCTTATCCAGCCCCTATTACATGAGGCTGACACTTCCCTCTTTGCAACGGTCACTCAGGCTCAAGTCTGCTCCCCAAACGGAATCCCAGTGCATGTGTCTTCTTTAACCCAAGGGAACACTTCTGGACTTGCAGGCTACTGGAAGGGTTCCTCAGTTAGGGCACCCAGTTTTGACAACTGTCTCCCATGTATCAACTGCAAGACTACATGTCTGCCTACATGCCCTCTTGAAATATGATATGCAGTATAAACATAAACACGTTACCCTTTAGGCCTCAGTGCCTAGACACGCGAGCAGGCGCTGCTACTCATCACCCTGTGCACCCTTCTCATGCCACAGCTAATGGCCACACTGGGGTTTTCCAGCTCCAACACTTTCAGATCTCAAACCTTTATCTCTGCCACAGTATGAAAGCATTCACAGCTGAGAGAGTATACATAACTGATCTGCCAACACGTTAGCCCCATGTGGCAAATTCACAGCCCTTTCTAGTCCATCTCTATATAAAAGAATGTCCTAAGTTTTATCTCATGGGTACTGGCTTCTCATTTTGACCTATAACACAATTTCTCTTTCTTACTGTCTCTTTTTATTTTTAGTTTTTATTGATACTATTTTTGTTTTTTTTTTTAAGATGGGGTTTGTTAAGTTTTTAATTGTCAACCTGCCACAACCTAAAATCACCAGAGACAAGAGCCTGAACTGAGGAACTGTTAGGATCTGGTTGGCAGTGGCCTGTCTATGCCATCTTAACTTCTAATTCACGTGGGAAGGCCACAGCCACTGTGGGTGGCACCATCCCCTGGGCTGGAGACCTTGACTGTAAGAGCAGAGAGCGCTAGGGGAGCATTAGGCAAGCAAGCAGCATGGGTACACCTGTTTCTCTCAGCTTTTGCTGAGCGTGTGACTAGCCGCTCAAGTTCCTGCCTTAAAGACCCCTCAGTGGCGGACTGTAATCTGGGATTCCTCCCTCATGTGGCCTTTTGTCAGGGTGTTTCTCACAACAAGAACGAAACGAGAACAGGGCTCTAATATGTCTGACCAGTCTGGTCTGCCTTTTTCTTTGAGAGAGAATCACACTTAGTTGCTCTGGCTGGTCTGGAACTCACTATGGAAACCAGGCAGGCCTCAGGCTCCCACCTGCTGGGAGTAAAGGTGTGTGCCACCAGACCTTACCAGGCTAGCCTCAAACTCCTAAATTCAAGTAATCATCCTGCTTTAGCCTCCCAAGAAACACCGTGCCCAGCTCATGAAAATACTTCTGAGAATTTATTCCATCCCTCAGGATCTGGGCTCTCCCTGCCTATGACAAAACAACAGCGAACGACTGTCCCTAAGTGCCCGGGCGTCGGACTTTGTTGTTTTTGTTAATGAATATATTTAAGAAATGTAGCCGGGCGGTGGTGGCGCACGCCTTTAATCCCAGCACTCGGGAGGCAGAGGCAGGCGGATCTCTGTGAGTTCGAGGCCAGCCTGGTCTACAAGAGCTAGGTCCAGGACAGGCTCTAAAAAAAAAAAGCTGCAGAGAAACCCTGTCTCAAAAAACAAAAAAAAAAAAAAGAAAAAAAAAAAGAAAGAAATGTAATGCCATATTGATGAAAAAATAAAGAATTACATAAGAAAATAAAGTTCTTAGGAATTTTATCATGAGGAGTATCATTTAAAACTACATGTTAACGTTTTTAATCCTAGCACCTGGGAGATGGAGGTAGGTGGATCTATGGGTCTGAGGCCAGCCTGGTCTACACAGCTAGTTCCAGAACAAGCTCCAAGCTACACAGAGAAATCCTGTCTCGAAAAATACACACACACACACACACACACACACACACACACACACACGTATATGTGTGTATGTGTTTTATAGCTTAACAAGCACCCAGAATATAAACTGTCTACTTCAGAGAATAGAAGTAAAATTGTACATAAATTTTGAAGTATGAAATGTTCCTCTCTCTCTCTCTCTCTCTCTCTGCAAAGGGGAGGTATTTTAACTGGACTTTGCTAATATCACAAACAAAACCCTCTTCAAAGAATATCAAGTCAATCCAAACATACTCTGAGCTAAGAGAAAATGAAGAGCGAACCATTTATATGCTGAAGCTGACAGGAAAACTATATTTAGAATTTATACAATTTCTTACCAGCATTAAAGGATAGACAGTTTAATTTAAAATCATACAGAAGTTTTGAATAAATATTGCTCCAAAATTTAAAATGGACAACAAATACTTAAAAGGATGCTCAACACCCCTAGCATCCAGTGTACACAATTCAAACCTGTGGCGTGCTCAGCACCATTAGCCTCTCGTGTATACAATTCAAACCTATGGCATGCTGTTGATTCACATGGGATAATACAACCAAAGAGACAGATAGGACACCTGTCACCAGGATGTGGAGAAGCCAGCCCTCTCCTATATTACTAAGAAGAGTTTGAAATTATGAATCTGCTTAAAACTGTCTTGTAGTGCTTCATAAAATTAAACTACATATTACCCTATGATCAAGAAACTGCATGTGTAAGCATATGTTCTACCATGAAAAGGGAGCATATATAAAAGTTCTAATTGTAAGCTGATAAATATATAGAGACATATATATATAGTTGTATTTTCCCCGTTACTGAAAATAGGTTATTTCCTCATACAATATATCCTGATTACAGTTTCCCCTCCCTCTACTCCTCCCAATTCCTCCCTACCTCCCCCAGGCTCTGACTTTTTAATCTACCACCAATCTTCCTATTGATCAAAGGCAAAGAATTCTTTATGTTACAATGAATAACCAATGTCAACTTTTGTGGAAAAAAACTATGCTTTACCTGGTTCATGAACAACATTTGCAGCCTTGTGTTCCTCTTCTTCCTCTTCTTCTAAAATGAAGCCTCCTTTGGTGTCAATCATTTTGGGAGGGACTTTTATATTGGTAATGCCTGCAGAAAGCAGAGAAAGGAGGTCATCAGCTGAACCAGGCAAGCCTGTGTGCTTCCCTTATGTAAACAGGAAAAGGAGTGCATGCACACTCTCCAGATGGTCCCAGCTGGTGGAGCACGGCAAGAAAAAAAAAAAAGCCCAAGGGTTAGAAAGAAATAAAATGTATTTCCTCACAGATGAGATGAGCAGGTATGTAAAACAACCGTAAGAGCCTACTGTTCTGATTAGAAGACAACCTCCTGACGCCTCTACACTACAGGCCAGAGCAGAAACCAAGGCAACCCAGAACCCTGGGATGCATCTGGGGGAACTCACTTGACTGCATGTTAGGAAATGGGGCCTTCGAAGTAAGATCACTCCTACAGCCACAACAAATCCAAACCAAAGCCCAGATCTCAATGAACTCCTGGCACATCTGAGATTTAGCTCCAGTTCTAGACAGGACACCACTCAACACTATTCAACCTCCACCTGAAACGATCCTCCAGCTCACTTCCATGGTGACACTATCTACTTGGAGTCGGACTCAACGGGATGAGGGTTCAGGCCCTGACTGCCCAGCTTCAGATGCCAACTGCAGACCAGGGACTTTGATCAACTGGCTATAAATCAAAGTTCCCAAAGTGGCTTTTCTGGTTGCAGTTAATCTTCTACAGCAACACACACAACTTAGGAAAATCATTCACTTACATGCACCAATTAACTGCAAAGAATTGTAAGTAAAAATGAAAAGTCAAGTGAAAAGACACACCAGGCAAGTGGGGGGTCTAGAAGAGTCCCAAGTATGGGAGCTTCCTTTCCTACTATACTCCAGCCCCAAACGCCTTCCAAAGACAGGTATACCACAGAAAATTTAGTCACAGTAAGTCACCAGTTCGAGGACAGTGGGAACACACCACAATCCAAGCTTTTAGATAACAGCTGAGGCCTAAGGAGAGTTGGTTCTGGCCCGCTGCTAACTCCCTTCTACACAAGGCTTGGAAGGACAGCAGGATGGCCTCTAACAGAAAGCAGAGTGGCAATGCCTAGTATTTACTTCGATGGTTCTATACCAGACACCTGTCGAGGAGAAGCCTGGCAGGGAAAGCGTCTATTGAAGAAGCATCCTGGAGAGGATTGAGAGGCAGACGCAGGAAGAGAAGTGATTCCCTGCAAGAGCAAACTGAAGGAAAAGTCCCAAGCCTGTAATAAAGAGTTAAAATTCACAGCTTATAATATATATAAATATATATAAATCCTCTCAGGTGGAAACACCTTCCTGGCTGGGGGGGGGGGGGGCGCGGGGCGGTGAGTGAGCTGGGGGGGAGCATTCAAACAAGAGGCAGGACTCTTCCTTCCGTTACCAGGTGGACTGACCAACCTTGCCTCATCTTAAGCTACCTCTCTTTTTCAGTACCAGGGTGAACCCAGGTCTTGAGCACGCCGGGCAAGCACCCCACTACTGAACATCCACACCCTCTTTTTTTAATTCTTAGAGTCAACATCTCACTAACTTGCTCAGGCAGCCCTTGAACTCTGTAGCCCAGGTGGGCTTTGAACAAGATCCTCTTGTCTCGGCCTCCCCAGCAGCTGTGGTTACAGACCTATGTCACCAGATCCAGCCATCTTAGGCTACTTCTAGTTTCCCCGTTGTTCGGGACTCGCGTGGAATTGAACTGCACGGTCTCTGCACGCGCCAGGCTGTTTATATTCCCAGCAGGCTATCGACCAGTGTCTATCCGCATATAGATACTGAGGCACAGGCTGAGGCAGATCTTTCAAGAGCTGGGCTATGAGCAACGAAAATGAAGATAACTTTTTACATCACAAAATGGTGTATAAAGACTTTCAAATGACTTCAAAAGATCCAAATCTAAGTTAGTTACAATCCGGCTCTGCTGGTCAGAAGCAACAAATCAAATTCAATGGCAACTCTAGAATCAAGTCTAAAAGTACAAACTGCCATAAAATATACGCGTTATTATTCAGTACAAACTGCTAAAACAAGCGCATTACACATACATACATACGTACATACATATATAGATAGATAGATAGATAGATAGATAGATAGATAGATAGATAGATATAGTGAAATTGCCAAAGAAGGGAGAGGAATAAAAAAGAAAGAAAAGAAACTACTTCTGTAGAAATAATTCAGACGACTCACTCCCAAGGGCAACGCCAGCAGCCGAAAGCACAACTGACATTAAAAACTCAGAAAAACAGCCAGGTAGGGGCTACCCTAAGTGGCAAGTATAACCAAAATGAACCCAGCGCCACAAGATTCGTTCTGGATCCAAACTGAGGGGCACTGCATGCGTTATTCTACGAGGCCCTGGAAGGCAGGACCCCGTGGAAAAGACTGGGCCAGGGTCGTTTCTGCTGGGCGCTGAACTGGGAGAAGGTGCAGGCTTATTATTTAAACGGTGGCAAAGCCGAAAGCTCTGCGCCATAGAGGCGCCAGGCAAAGGGCATGACAGGGCAGGTCTGGAACCACGGAGGCACAGGCATGCACGGACGTTCCCGCACCGAGCCTGAGCGGGACGCCGGGGCGCAGCGGGAAGGCCCGGGACGCCTTCACAAAGCCGCGGGAGGGGTCCCCACCTCCGGTGGCCGCCGCCGCCGCGGGGTAGGGTCGCGCCGCCAGCCGGGCCTGGCGCAGCATCAGCGCCCGCTGCCGCTTCCGCTCTATGCTCGCGCGTACGGCGGCCGGCAGCTCCGCGGGCTCCGGGGATGTGCGCTTGTCCTCTTCCGTCGCCATCGCCAGCCTAGTCCGAGGGTTCGTGCACGCGCACCACGAGCGGCTACTTGGAGCTACAATCCTGACTCTCCACCACAGTCCACCTGAGCGGAGAAGATACGCCTGCGCAGTCGAGAAGTAGTGGCGGAAGGGATGGTGGTGGACGAGGCAATGCGCCTGCGCAGCAGAGGGGTGGTAGCGGAAGGGATGGTAGTGTGCTCCTCGACTCGTCATCTGTACCAAGGGCTTCTGCTGTCAACTTTCTTAGATCTAGTAGTCGTCAGACAATAGTTCCACTTAGTGGTTCAGACTGTGAGCTTTGAGCTCTTTTCAGCCAGTGTTAGCTTTGATTCTAAGATCTGGGTGGTCTTAGGCACGTTATTTAACCAAAACTTGGTTTGAGTAGAAAAAGGATTCTGGCGGCACCCTGCAGGTCCTTGAGAAGATTTGCTCTGCCATCAGGATGCCTGGCCCATTTAAAGTGGCCATGAGCATTGCAAGTCTGTAACAGTCACACAGACCAATAGCTAATTGCATATTGGACACATACCCAAACCAGCCTCGGATTTGAAATGAGAAACGTGCCTCAAACTTTCTTGGCAAACGCAGAACTTACTACCATACTAGTGAGTGTACGGCTGATCATCCTTCCTATAGAACTTTCCTTGTGCTGCCAGACAGTGGTGTTAGGAATATTTTCCTAACACGAGCTCTCTGCCGAGGCAAAATCCCAATCAAGCCAAATCAAAACAAGCCAAATTAAGAAATATCCAGGTTTAATGGGAGTTCTGCGCTCTCAGGTGGCCCTGAAGTGCTGTTAACCACCACCGGGAGGAAGGAAAAGAGACCACATGTTCCTCTTTGGAGAGTTAATTTAAATACTCTATGGGAGTGTGGCATCCTGGGATTTGGAGTCCAGACCAATACAAACTCTCAGGCCTGGAGGCTGGGATGGATGCAAGGGGCCGGGGTCTATGCTCCCAACTTAACAAATGGTCCAAATCAGGAGCAACTGTCCTGACTTCCAAAGAAACACTGCATGTTTCCCAACCATGCTTTTCTGAGTCCTTGGGACATAAAACATAATTAAATTCAAACAGTATTAAGTCTAATAACTACATTCACCACTTAAGACTGGCTTTTGCAATCTAACACTGGGAACGTTCCCACTGATGCTCAGGGCTTAGAATTCGGGAAGTATGTAACACTAGTTCGAAGGTATTGGCTATCTATGTTATTTACATGTAAGTATATTTATATCAGGTACCTGTTGAGATCTTCTGCTTGAATAGGTGATAAAAATATTTTGAGGGATCCTGTTCTCTTTTTGTCAGATTAATCTCCCGACCCATCCACTTATTTTGTCGAAGTGAAAAAAGTCTCCAGTTCCATGACAGCAAAGGCACAAGCCACAAAAGAAAAATAATTAATTGGTATGTCAAAGTTAAAAAGTCTGGCACCTCAAAGAACATTATCAAGAAGTTAGTCCATGGGAACAAAAGGAGGCCCCTGGATTAAGGTGGCAAGTTACGATTTTCTCGGTGCCGCTCAGTGGCTGGGAAAAGCTGAGAATAACAAAAGGGGTGTGTGTCAAAGACAGAAACCAAGGACGGTGACGAATCCTGTATAGTCCCAGCACCCGGCAGGTAGAGGCAGGGGGATCAGGACTGCAAGGTCATCCCTGACTAAACAGAATGTTTCAGACCAGCCTGGACTACAGGAGACACCAACTCCATGAGTAAAGGGTGTGGAGAAGAGCATCAAGGATGGAGAACAGCAGTGTGACACCCAAAAGCATGAGGAACAGGAAGGCGACCGAGACAGGTAGGTCACAGTCTGTAACTCCAGCTGTGGGGCGTAGGTCGAGAGCCAAAGCCATAACCACATGGCAAGCCAGGCAGCCCTGTGACACGGAAGACAGCCCCCGTTTCAGAAAGCCTTTCATCCAGCGGGGGAATGTGATACGGCTGTGATTCCTCCTGTGTGGCAAGACAGCATTGAAAAAGGAATGCTATTGTGACTCCCTGTTCTCTGGAGTGATTTGCCAGGGGCCATGTTCATGGCAGCACTATTCCCAATCGCCAAAAGCTGGAAACTGCCCAGTTGTCCATCAACCTACGAATGGATGAACGAAGCATAGTATTGCCATACAATGAGCTTCTTCAGCCCCGGCGAACAATGAAGCACTGATCCACGCTTCGACGTGGCTGAACCTTCGAAACAGTATGCTAAGAGAAAGAAGATGACCAAAAGGCCATCGCACATGAATGCGTGTATATGAAACCCACAGAATAAGCAAGCCCACCGTGATAGAAGTGAATTAGAGGTATCTGAAGCCTGAAGCTGAGGGGTTACTGAGAGAGAGGCAGCTTAGTAGGGATGGGGCCTCCTCCTGGGTTGTTGAAAATTTTAGAACTAGACAGTGTCAATGACTGCATAACTTCATGGATGTATTTTCTGGCCAGAGCAGGGAATCCAAACACCACAATTTTATAGACACCACACGCACACGCACACACACACACACGCACACACACACACACACATACACACACTCACACACACCAGCACCGTTGATAACCTCCAGGCTCTGCATAGTTCTGACTTGGTGGCTGGCAGATAACAATGTTCCCTCTAACATAACTTCTGAGAGTGTTGGGTGCTCAGAATCCTCTCTCCAGCAAACCATAGGCTCTGGCCGGATGCAGTATGCAGCTTGGATGCTTCATGGGCCCCAGGGTTTTGAAACTCTTGGCAGTTTGTTCTCCCTCTCCAGGTAACTCCCTGTCCTTCGGCAAAGGGACTTTTGTGATAGAGTTTCACATAACCGGGGCTGGACTGTGAGCTGGCGCCTCAACCAGGCTCAAAGCAGACTTCCCTCCTCAGAGAAAGAACGAGTACGTGCCCTGATCTGTGCATCCCACGGGGTGACAAAGGCTGTGGGAAGTGCGTGAGTCACTTTGGTGGGGACACAAAAGGAAAAAAGGCACGGGCAACAAACCAGGGGCCATGTTCCTGCCTCTCCCCATCTGTCTTGGGGAGATGTGGCTGCATTCACCTTCTCACGTTAGACCTCCCTCATCTCTCAGATCTACAGATCCTGGCTAAACGAGAAAGCTGCACAAAGGACAGAGAGCATTGAGAGCTGCAGTGGAACTGAAGGAGAGCAGGCTCTGGAGAAGGGTATCCTGGAAGGGGGAAGAGAAACCTGGCAGGGGTCCTACCAGGACCTCCTCTCCACAGGCATGACTGTGCTGTTTTCCCTCTGATTCCCTGAGGCTTTAGCCCTCAATGTGCTCACTTGGACCTTCATTGGCATCCATCCCAATAGGAGACAGTCTCTGAGTGGGACCACATCAAGGATGAGGTCTTTTCAGGACAAGGCTGCAGCAACAGGAATGAGCCTGTTGGTGCTGACTGAGGCTGTGAGGATCTTAGCCTCTCTGAGCCAAAAGACAGAGCAATTGAGGCAAAATTATCAGAGCAGAACCTTAGTGGACAGAAGATGCATGCAGGAAGATTTAGAAAATGCCTTCAGAACCTCAGAGATTGTCTTTTTATGGGGAAGTGGGAGAGGGAGGGTTGTAATGATTCAATTCAGGACAGGGCCAAGGACAAATCACTGCCTAATCTGGATGTGACAGCTGGTCATCACCAGCAAGGGCAGGTCCTTCCCAGATCTGTGCCTCCACCAGATCTGAGCGTGGCCTAGGCCTTGCTTCTCATGCCTCTTCCAGAACGCCTTTCTTCACTGCCTTCTCAGGCTGTCTCTGTACCTCCCTTGTGTTACATGAAATCTCAAGAATTTATTTAGGTGACAATATATAAAAATATCTTAATCAGAGGTAGAAATGTATAATGCAATATGGCAAAAATATTCTTTTGTTGTTGTTGTTTTTTCGAGACAGGGTGTCTCTGTAGCTTTTGGAGCCTGTCCTGGAACTAGTGCTTGTAGACCAGGCTGGCCTCAAACTCACTCAGACCCACCTGCCTCTGCCTCCCAAGTGCTGGGATTAAAGGCATGTGCCACCACCGCCCGGCCAACAAAAATATTCTTAATTTGCATCAATGTACAAAATATCTTAAACAGAAGTAGAAATATACATACAGTATGACAGAAATAATTTTATATCTGTACCAATATACAAAAGTATTGTAAACAGAAGTAGGAACATATACAATATGACAAAAGAATTTGGAATTTGTATCAATATACAAATTACCTTAGTAATACAAAAGAATTTTAAATATCTATCAATACACAAGAATATACCAATGCAAATTATCTAAAACTAATAGTTTACATTAGATACAATAATCTACCTTGTTACCCTATCCTATCTGTTCCCCTTTTATCTATACCAAATGAGATTCCTGAGTCTAACTTTTATTGTTCCGCCACCAACCCTATAACAACTTATAACCAACCCTGAAAAGAACAAAACACATCCATCCCATCTGTTGGGAAAGGGGTGTCGTTTTCTTGGAATTACTTCCAGTTGTCCTGGGGGCGATGGTATCTCTACGGGGTCCTGCAGAAAACTAAAACAATGGTTAAAGCTAATGAGGACTAGCTGCAACATGTGTAGCCAGTCTCTGGGGAGTAGGTAAGGCTTATCTGAAGTTCTTATCTGAGGTTCTGGTTAGAGTGTTGTAAGACGGTGAACCATCTCAGCTGGCCACCTTGGAATTGCCCTGAGCAGCTGGGCAATTCCACCTGGGTAGTTTGTAGTCCAAATCCGACGGTTGAGTAGTGTTTATAGGCTTAAAGCTAATTTTATGGGTCAGTTAGAGTCACTGTTGTGTGGCCCCATCTTCTCTTGGAGACCAGAGAAAAGGGCAGGAGAGAAACCTCCAGTTACACCCTTGTGCTGGTGTTGGGGCACAGAGTAGCACACCAGCTGCGTCATGAGCTGCGTGTCATGAGCTGCCTGTCATCCTTCCTAGGTCTCCATGTCCTTGAGAGCAGGTGACACCCCATTACTACAGGGCCCCATGTATAATATGGCATACAGGAACTGCTTAGCAAAAGGTTGCTGAATACAATAAATTTAATAAATTTAATTTCATGTCAAGAAAACCTAGTTGTGCATCTGTCCAGCACTGAAACTCAAGTTCAGAGCTGAACCTTGCAAACATCTTGTTTCCGCTTATACACCTAAGGTGACAGCAGACACTCTACAGTGGCTCTTCCACTGCTTCCTAGCTTTGTCTCTGTTTTAATTATAACAACTGTAGACGAAAGTTCCTGTCCCGCCCGGTCCCACAGCTGCTCAGTCCCAAAGCAACACACAGAGGCTTACATTAATTATAAGCTGTTTGGCCTATTAGCTCAGGCTTATTGTTAAGTAGCTCTTACAACTTAAAATAACCCGTAAATTGTCTGTGTTTAGCGACATGGCTTGGTACCTTTTCTCAATAAGGCATTATCATCTTGCTTCCTCTATATCTGGCTGGTGACTGACCCTCTGTCTTTCCTCTTCCCAGAATTCTCCTAGTCCGGCTGCCCCAGCGTGGTTACTGGTCAATGAGCATTCTATTAAACTAATATGACTGACTAATCTTTACAGTGTACAAGAGTGTACACAGCAAAAAAGAGTAACGGCCAACATTCACATGCTGACCATATACAAGGTTTTTAGTTTGTTTTGAGGTAAGGTCTGCTGCATATGTATGTGTGTGTAAGACTGGTCTCAAACTCACAGTCCTTCTATTCCAGCCTCCTGAGTGCACGGGTCATTTTAAAGCATTTAGAATGCACTAATTAGCAATTAGGATACCCTAACTCACTAGGGGACTCGCTAGTCCCAGTTCATACAGGAGAAACGTAAAACACAGAGATGACACGGAACTTCTCTAAGACCAAACACTCAAGAGTGAAAGCCGGGTTCATGTCTCCCCATGAGAACATGTCTTCCCGGCATCTCTTTCACTAGTTTGTCTTGTCTGTTAGTGCACAGTGGCCAGTCAGGATCTCCAGTGTAGTGGCTAACAGAGTGCTTTAAACATAGAGACATCTGGGTCTTTCTCAAGCCTGGACCAGAGTGGCTGTGACCTCTCACGGGCCAAGGAAAGAACACGGTCTTGGTTCACCCGTTAACACGCTTGACCTCACATAGTGGAGCGCAAGGCTATTGGGTCCCTGTTCTCTTACTACCCCTAGCAGGGGATTTCCCTTCAGTTGTCTTTATAACACAGTGGCTGCTGCTTCCAACCACAGACCACTTCCGTTCACTGGTGAGTGCTTCCTCGAATAGCTAGCAGAACCGCCGAGTACTTAGCAGATACACTTGCTCTGGCAGTGGACTCAGGCTGGCAGTAACCTGGGTTAGGGTTTCTGTCACTGTGACATAAACACCTGGTACAAACCATGGAAGCAGCTTGGGATTACTTCTTTGGCTCCCAGTGTCGAAAGTTGCAGTCCATCGTGACGGAAATGGTACGATGGAGTGGAGCCGCTTACTCTGCCGTCCAATGAGCAAAGTGACCAGTACGTGAGACCAGATACACTCCCAAAGGCACGCTCCCTGGTGGCCTGCTCCCTCCAGTTGGGCCCTGCCTTATCCAGTTCCCTCCCACTAGGGATGAAGTATTGAGTACATCCACCTGTTTGAGACATTTCAGACTCAAACAGCAGCAAGCAGCTTAGGGAAGCTGGGCATTTATTCTTCAATTATTTAGAAATTCTTCAACAAACTTAAGGTTCTGTTTTTGTTTTCCTTTTTGTGTATCCCAGACTGGACTCAAACATATAGCCAAAAATAGCCTCACACTTCAGATTCTCCTCCGTCAACCTCCCAAGAGCTGGGAACGTGTGCCACCATGTCTGGTTTACATGGTACTAGGAACCAAACCTAGGACTCTGAGCAGTTGAGACAAGCACTCTACAGCCACACCCCAGCCCCTCCCGTTACATTATTTGTTTGTTTGTTTGTTTGTTTTTGAACTGAGCGTGGTGACTAAAGCTATAATCTCAGTACTTGGGCGGTTGAAGCAGGAGGATTGCTATGAGTTCCAGGATAGCCCGGGTGACATAGTAAGACCCTGTCCATTGTGAAATGACTTAATCAATTAACATCCATATGACCTGCATGCTTCTTCGTGGTCAGAATACTAGACATCTATTCTGTATACCCAGTGGGATTGCCATATGGCTGTATGACGGTGTAGTTGTTATAACTTTATAAATTTTTATCTTATTATTAGTGTGTATGAGTGTGGTGTGTGTGTGTGAGTGTGTGTATGTGTGAGTTTTTATGCCTGCATCTATGGAAGTCAAAGGTCAGCTTTGGGGAGTTGCTCTTCCACTGTAGATTCTAGGGTTCGAACTCAGTTCTTCAGGCTTGCACACCATGTATTTTTTTTTTTTTACCAGCTGGGCCATCTCCCCTGACCTCCAGTTTTAATTTTTAATGAAATGTCCTATCTTTCTTAATTTACATGGCTCCTGTCTCTCGAGTTCTCTCTTTAATAAATACCTGGCAAGAAAAATGGTTTTGGGTTTGTCGACGTTTTGTGCTTGCAGTGGTAGGACCAGAACCCAGGGCCTTGAGTGTGCCGGATGGGGCATCTCCACTGAACTACATCCCTACTCCCATTCACACCCCCTTCAGGAAATTTTGCTTTGAGACAAAGTCTTGCAAGTTTGCTTAGACTGGCTTTGAACTCGCTGTCCTCCTGCCCCACCCTCCCGAGGAGCTAGGATTACAGGTGTGTGCCACCATGCCCGACTATTGTTTTTGTTTCGTGAAAAGAAAAATAGCATACGCTCAAGGTGAAACGGTGCCTGCCAGTCATCTTCGATTTAAGGGGACAATGACGAGGGAGGCAGGCAGCACTGACAGGCTGGAGCAGGCCCAACGAGGCCACGGCCTGCACTTCGTTAAAGAGGGAGGTGAAAACCCAGGGTTATGTGTGAAACCTTCAGTCTCTAATGGTTGACACCAAAGACAAGAAGCGTGTACCATCTTGTCATTGCTTCCCGGCATCTCCTCCACGGTCCTCTTAGCCAGTTACCTATCATAAACCATCTCCCCACTCCTGACCCACACTACTCAGCAGTGCGATAGTTCAGTAATTCATTCATTCATTCATTCTTCATTCATTCGCTCAGCGACCCCTGAGGCTTCCTTGTACAACGTCTGCTGCTGACTCTACAGGGGCGGGGTGAGTTCCCGGGAGTGAGGAATATATCTTCTTTCCTTTGGTTGTTTCTAGTAAACCCTCGCCTCCTATAGCCTGGACAGAGGACACCCAGATGGGAGGGAGGGACATACCCCTCCTTATTTTCACTCTGAGCAAAAGTGGCCCAGGAGAGATGCTCTCTAGGGGGACCTGTGACTTCCTTGGGCAGTGGCTCAGAGCCCTGAGCAGTGACCACGGGCTTGGCTGGCCTTGTGGCCTGAACACACATCCCTGTCACAGCAGCAGTCTCCCCTGGCCTGACTAAGGATAGCTGAGGGGTTTGTGGCACTTGGCGGGAAAGCGCTACAGGCACTAACGGGGCAGGGAGACACAGAATCCCATTAGTCACTGAGTTTCCGCCAAGCTCAGTTCGTTGGGCTGCTTATGTCTTCTCCGTGAGCCCCGATTTCTTCACCTACAAAATGGGCATGAAATTACCCACAGGCTTGTTCTTTGGCTTCAGAAATAATTGTGCATGTTCAGTAGGTGCAATGGTTGTTGTCACCCATAGCCGCTAGAGGGCAGCAAACTAAACGAAACGACATCCATCAAGTGAACATATTCCCAGTGGTTGAAAAGTTAGAAATTCAATTATACTTTATGCTGTACTTAGGAGTCATGATCTAACAAAAGCACACTGGGAGTCCTACAAACAGCACATCAAAGAGGAAAACGTCCGGACTTGGGTTCTTGCTCTGGACAGAATTGGGAGGCTGTTTGACCTTGGCAACTGCAATCTGAGTCTGAACCTCTCCTTTCCTGGAGACCAAGATGGTGAGTGAGGCCAGGGTGCTTCTAAGAGACTTCCAGCTGTCTATCACCAAGGATCTTCTAGAAATCAATGCCGGGCAGCATCCAGGTGTGGAGGTCGGGGAGGGGAAGGCCCTAGCCGACCTCTGCACGCCCTCACCCGGACTGAGCAGGTGATTTGGTCCTGGTCCAGGGAAGGGTGGAAGGGCTCATCCCGATCTCACAAAGGAGTGCTCTGAGACCTGGGTGGCGGCGTGTTTTCCTGCACGATGCTCTCCCAAACCTTTTGTGTAGGTTGCCGCTGCAGCCACCGAGACCACCCAGCCTGACAAAGAAAGGAATTCTTGTGTGCAGTTGACAGCCCTCAGGTTGACAGCTCTGCTTTTGCCCGGGAGGCTGTCACTCGCGGAACAATGGCAGCGAGCAGGGTGGCTCTCACCTGAGACAGGCGCTGCCGCCAGCGAAGGGGGAAGCGCGGGTTGGGTCCAGGAGCTGCCAGAGAACCCGCCCGGCTCCTGAGACTGCGCAGGATTGGGATACGTCTCATTCGACTGATCAGAAAACAGGGAGCTTGAGACCTTAATCCACATTCATCTCTCTCTCTCTCTCTCTCTCTCTCTCTCTCTCTCTCTCTCTCTCTCTCTCTCTCTCTCTCTCTCTCTCTCTCTCTCTCTCTGTCTCATACACACACACACACTATATGTGTGTATGCATATGTGATGGATTATTAATACAAAAACATAAATTTTAAAAACATTGTTTTGGGTAAAAGAAGTCTTCCATATCTCATGAGGTCTTAACTATGTGTATAAGCTCTCAATTTGATGCATAAATAAACAAATACATACTCATAGTTTCCATTTCTGGGAATTTCTAAAGCTGGTGAAATTAAGCTAGGGTAACAAAACTTGGGTGACTGCTGCCTGAGAAGTGGGGAAGCTTGATTGCAAAGGAATGTGGGGGAACTTTCTGGGGAGTTGAGCCATTCTGTGTCCTTACTGAGTGACAACCCGGTGTGCATATCCTTGTAAGACGAGTTCAACTGCTCTCTTTAAATTCTCACATTTTGTGCTGTGCAAGTTTTACCTCAGTATCACTGATTTTTGAAACTGAATTGCAAACAATCTATGACTTTCCTTATTTTCAGAATAATAGTGTGTTGGCTGGGGGTGTAGCTCGGCCATAGAGGGATTGCTTTTAAAAATACCCTGGGTCCCAAGCCCTGAAAAGACAAATTACAGAGAAGACAGAAGGAAAAAAAACCAGATGGTTACAAAAAAAGGAAATGGAACTCAAACATAATCTCATTGCCTGGAGATTTACATGGCTACCATTCTATCCTAACATCGCCAATACTTTATTTTCAGTAAATGAATTGTTTTCTGATCTGACTTATTTATTTATGCATCAAGTTAAGAGCATATATACACAATTAAGACCTCATGAGATATGAAAAAAATCAAGTAAAAATTCTCCCTGTCTCACCTACTCTGTGAATCAGTCACTTTTATCACTGACTGACAGATCACCCTAAAGCTGTTACTCATGAGGGCATTATGCATATGGATATTATATGTAAGTAGATTATGCATAAAGATGCTGTGTATGCATATGAGGCTTTCTCACAGGAGACACTACAGGCATTCTGTCCATACGCTCTGTCTCTATATCAGCATACATCCTATAATGCGACAGCTTGTCATCCCACATCATTAAAATGTTTCTTCTATGCCATTTTTACAGACTTTTGGCTGAAGCCGTGCATAAGTGAAATGTGCCAGGCCAAATGAGTGAAAGCCCAGCATGGTGCACACTGGCTGTACCATGCCAGCACCAGTGTGGACGAGAATGTTTCAAACACCTCAGGACCTGCTTTGGATCGTCTCCTTCTTATGGTATTTCCTCCCCCCAAAGTAACCCAGGCATAACTCCTAATTTCTGTTCTTCCCTGTTATTGTAACATTATATGGTGGACTGTACAACAGTTGTGGGTTTTCAAGTTTATTAGTATTGTGCATGTGTGTGTACGTGTGTGTGTGTGTGGTGCTTAGGTGTGTGTGCACTTGCCATGGCATACATGTGAAAGACAAAAGATGATTTTTGTGGTGTCCGTTCTCTGCTTCCGCCTTTTAGTGGGTTCCAGGATTGAATTCAGGTCACTGGGCTTTCTGAACTAACACCACTCACTGAGCCCTGCTTTTATGTTTATATTCTTTCATTCAGCAGTAGATGAATGAAATTCATTCATGTTACATATAATAACTTATTTACTCCTATATATAACATACCTCTGTGTAAATACTTCACAATTTCCTTATGGATTCTACTGTTGATGGGCATATGGGCTCTTCCCAGATTTGGGGCATTTTAGCCGACGTACACATTGCTTCTATGTCCTTTGGTGAATGGCCATATATATTATATTATTATGTATTATATTATTATTTGGCGAATGAACATGTGCTATATTATATTAACCACATCCTTAAGAATAGAATTGGTAAGTCACAGTCAATACATATGTTTAGGTTTGGCTGTAAAAGCCAATTATCTCCAAAAGCTGGCTTCCCTAATTTACCATTTATCTCCAATATATGAGTTCCAATTGCTCTGCACTCTAAACCACCACATCTATTTATTAGCATATCGTTGCACGGTGAGGAAGCTGTGCTTTGAGCCACAGGAGTTCTTTGCCATTGATATCTGGCATTTTCATAAGCCTGAGCACCCAGCTCAGAATATGACATAGTAAAGTCAAGCTTTATCATTAATGTTAGATAACACCATCTAGAGAGGGTCTAATAACCTTTAAAATAAACATAAACATAAAAGCATAGGGATGAGGGTGAGGCTCAGCAACAGAGTGCTCACCTAACATGAGCCAGGCTGGGTTCAATCCCAAAATTTGCCCCAAAATACATTTATTTATTTGCCTTTTGTATTGTTTCTTCTGTAAAGATACATTCTTGATTTTTTTTTAATATTTATTTATTTATTATGTATACAATATTCTGTTTGTGTGTATACAATATTCTGTCTGTGTGTATGTCTGCAGGCCAGAAGAGGGCACCAGACCCCATTACAGATGGTTGTGAGCCACCACGTGGTTGCTGGGAATTGAACTCTGGACCTTTGGAAGAGCAGGCAATGCTCTTAACCTCTGAGCCATTTCTCCAGCCCCATTCTTTTTTTTTTTTTTTTTTTTTTTTGGTTTTTCGAGACAGGGTTTCTCTGCAGCTTTAGAGCCTGTCCTGGAGCTAGCTCTTGTAGACCAGGCTGGTCTCGAACTCACAGAGATCCGCCTGCCTCTGCCTCCCGAGTGCTGGGATTAAAGGCGTGCACCACCACCGCCCGGCTCCAGCCCCATTCTTGATTTTTGCCAATTGTTGTAATGACTTATTATTTATTATTTCCATGATAAGAGGGGTTGAACCCAGGGTCTCATATACATTGTGCAGGAACTCTACCATTGAGCTACATACCCAACCTTTTTGTGTGTTTCATCTTGAGACAGGGTCTCACTAAGTTGCCCAGGCTAACTTTGAACTTGTATCATTCTGCCTCAGCCTCCCCAGTAGCTGGGATTACAGATTGGAGCATCAAACCTGGCTTATTCTTTTAATTTTTTTTATAAGAACTCTTCATGTGAACACTAGCTACCTAAAAATTTTTATATTTGTCATTTTGTGGTTTAGGATGATGCATATTGTTTGGTGAGATGGCAAAGATTGGTTAAACCAGGGATAAGGGTTTGCCCTACAGTCCTATGAAGCTAGTCCAAACTTGAGGATCTCTAGCCCAGTTTTGGAGATAAAGAAACCGAGTCCCCAAAGGGCAAAAGCTGAACGAACTCCCAGAATGGGAAAGCCACAGAGTGGGAATGTGTAAGAGCCATTACAGAAACAATCCCCCCCCCCACACACACACACAAGGCCTCCAAATCCCTTGTTCCCCAGGGAGATGGAGTCAAAGGTCCAAGGTGTGTACACAGACAGCCCTTAAAAGGAATGTGGGTTTTGTGGCTTGGGATTTTCCTCCCCGTTTTAAGCACGTTTCGCATGCCAGCAAAGGGCGTGCATATGGGGGTAGGGGTGCAAGGGGGGAGTTACAGCGTTTCATGTCATTCCTAAGCCACCTCATAAAGGAGAGCCAAGCCTGGAACTTTCCAGGAAGCTCAAACTCCTTTCTGGTCTTTGGGTGCTTCAGTCCCTGCAAGGGAATGGCCCAGGATGAGACGCAGCCCAAGGGTGAGAACTAGGCTTAAGTTCCGTGAAACGTGACGGGTTGGAATGGTTTATTGGGCTCTGTGCATGTGCTTCAAATTCATAACATACGCTTTGTTACAACAGATAGATAAACTCTCTGCTTCACAGCCACGAAATGGAAAATTGGAAAGACGGGGAAAGTGTGACTCAGGGCACCCTACACAAGTCTGCTTTATGGGGTGAAGATTTCTCTGCTAAATGCTTCAGACAGAAGCTGCATATGGCACACAGCTCTTAGAGACCGGCTGTGACAATTTATCTGAGACTCCACGATAAATTGAGTACGTTTTACTCGGTGCATCTGACCCTGGAACCTTTTCTCTGGTGACATTCAGGGCTTCTTAGAGTCATACCTTCCCTTGGAACTTCGTTTGAGGTAGTGCCACTGCAGAAAATGCATTTATGGCTAAGCTAACTATGGTGGCTTGCCTCTGTGGTCCCCATACTGGGAGGCTGGGGCGGGAGGACTGCTGTGAGTTGACTCTAGCTGAGGCGACACAGAGAACTCCAGCTGGCCTGGACAACAGAGTGAGAGCCCATCTCGGGGAGAGGGGGTGGAAGTACATTTGCATAATACACACTTACTAGTGACAACTGCAGTATTTTATACCATTAACATAATTTTCAAGATTTCGTTTTATTTTATGTGTACCAGTGTTTTGCCTGCCTGTACGTCTATCACATGCATGCAGTGCCCGCAGAGGCCAGAAGAGGGCGTCAGATCCTCTGGAACTAGAGTTACGGACAGTTGTACCCAACCTTGTTGGGAACTAAACCTGGGTCAGGGCAGCCAGTGCTCTTTACTGCTGAGCCTCCTCTCCAGGCCCTGTGTTGTGTTGTTAAATGTACAAAATGGATTGTGAGATGTCTTTATTGCGTAAGAAAAACATTTGTTAATATAGTTTCACTGTAATGCACTCTTGAATGACTCAGGTTTGGAATCTTTATTATATCTTTACTATATAACATATCTTAATTTCTTCTTCTTCTTCTTCTTCTTCTTCTTCTTCTTCTTCTTCTTCTTCTTCTTCTTCTTCTTCTTCTCCCTCTTCCTCTTCCTCTCATTATTATTATTGTATGTGTTATTATCTTTATAATCTATTTTCAAATTTCTTGGTATTATCTTTGATAACTTTTATGACATTGTTAAATGCAGTTTTCACAAACATACTTAGGTGGATTTTCCATTTGGACTACTAAGATGTTTCAAATTGAAATTTCTTCAGTAGGAGCCCTTTCAAGTTTTTAGAAAAATCTAGGCGAGCAGAAAAATCTATTATCTAGTCTCCAAAACAAACACCACAACTGTTTTCAGTAGTCCTTCCTTATGTAATACAGTTTTTACATAGTTAAATCTGACTTTGTAATTTTATGTATTTACTGATTCAACATTTTAACAGCAGCATTTTACATTGGTTTTTATATGTGATGATTGTGTAAGCAAAGACAACAATTTTTAGAAGATTTATTTCATTCTTGTATTAGATATATGTGCATGTGCCTTGGTGTTTGTGCACTGTGTGCATGCAGTACCCAAGGAGGACAGAAGAGGGCGTCAGATGCCCTGGAACTGGAATTAGAGGTGGTTGTGAGATGCCCGGATGTGGTCCTGGGTGCCAAATCTGAGTCCTCTGCAAGAACAGTAGGTGCTGTTCATTGGGGAGCCATCTCTGTAGCTCCTAAAGGGGGTGGGGATTAAGAGAAGAGAACACCTTCCAAGAGGTGCCAATCACATCGAGTATTTAAGCTCAAGGAGGAGTGGTCACGACGTTCCTCATGGACTGCACAGGCACATAAGCTGGCTTCTATGAAGAATCCAAGTGGCCATGAGGTAGGATCTTGCCCCCAGAGCAGGCCTGTCCCCACATTAAACCCACTCGGGTCCCGAGGAAGTTCCTCCTACCAGGGCACTAAGCCGTCTCTCTGGGAATCACTGTAAATTGAAGGATCAAGGTTCAGAGGGATGGGAAACTTCAATCTCCACAAAACAGAAAAAATCCAGATGAGTGGACCCATCACCAAGTCTTGCTTTTCTTTTTCTCCCAGTTGGTCATAGCATAAGCAATTGGCTTTGAGCTCGTGGCTAAAACACTGGTCTGGGCTGGAGAGGTGGCTCAGCAGCTCTTACAGAGGGCCGCTGACAACTGCTTATAACACCGGCTCTGTGGGGATCCGGTGCCCTGTTCTGGCCTGGGTACTGGCATTTATGTGCACATACTCCCAAACAGATACACAAGTAAAAATTAAAAGACAAAACCAAAAAATAAAATAATAAAATAAAATAAATCCTGGCCTTCAGTGGCCCTCATGAGAACCTGTAGATTTGTGGTAGCTGAGGCCCAGGGGGCTTCTGTAATTGGACAAGGCTCGTTACAGTTGACAAGGGACAGCTTTGGAGCCCAAGCCCTGCCCCGTCTCTGGCCCTTCCACTTTCTATGCAGGCTTTCCCTCCTTCCAGGCAGAAACACAGCGTTAAGGCACAGTTCTCCTGGGCTGCATGAAGTTAGAAGACACTTAAATACCGCAGAATGGATGGGCTTATTCCAAATCCTCCTAATTCCTCAGTCAACTGCTCGGAGCCCATTTGGGCCCTCCGTAGCTGGGTTTTCAGCCTCAGCCGGCAGGTGCTGAGTATTCAGAGTGAAAAGCACAGGCCTGGGAGGTGGCTTTGGTTTTCATAATGGCCACAGGTGTTCTGGTCCGTCTCTGGGCTTCACCCCTTTCACACTTTGCCAGACGACAAAGACCGGATGACGACAGCTCATTCGCCTTTCTGAGACTCTACAAGACAAGAGGGATTTGCTATGGGAGGCGACATGCATTTTCTTGTCTGTCTTTCCCTTGGGAAAGTAGAACTCTCAAAGACAGCTCTGCAGCGATGATTCTGAGGGGTGGTTCCGGCTTGCATCTGGGAAGGTGACATTAAAAAGAAAGAAAGAAAGAAAGAAAGAAAGAAAGAAAGAAAGAAAGAAAGAAAGAAAGAAAAAGGGTAGAGTGAGATTAAAAGAAGCATTCTAGCCAAGACGGTGTGAGATTGGAGTAGAAACTTGGTAGCAGCTAGAGAGGAGTGAGGAAGAAGCCATATTCCATTACCTCATCCTGAAACACGGGTCCTTTGTCCTTTAACATTGTTACAGATAACTATGGCCCCGAGTGGAGGGCTAATAGAGCCTGTCACATATTTTTGCTTTGTCTACGTCCTTAGAGTTTCCTGAAAGACAGCCTCATTTCCTCGTTTAAAGACGACCGATTTTGAACACATGATTACTGAGGCATTTCCAGCACAGCTGTTGTTATGATGGTTCACAGCGGGCCTCACCCTTGGCTCTTTGGTACACAAGGGCACACTTCCACTGCTGAGGCCATCGAGAGGCTTGCCATACGTCTCCACTCCCTGCACAGAGTGCCCGCGCCATTGCTGAGGAGAGAGCGTCCAGCATTGCTCAGCCTTGAAGGGCCAGAAGGATGTCACCAGGTAGACACAGGGATGCAATCAATTTGAGGTCAGACGAGGAGGAACCATGTCAGGGTACAGGTGACTGATGGCTGGAACCAGCCCTCTTATCTTTGGCACTGACGTCACTGTGGTTGCCATGTTCCGGGAGGGTTCTCTCAGCTCAGGCCTTTCCTGGTGGACTCCATCAGCGGGCTCTTGCCACAGTGCCTAAGAGAGGTGTGCATTCTTGCCCCGGAAGGCTCGTTGCTATCTGCCATGGGCATCTTGTCTGAGTACTGTGGGAACTGTGTCTAGACCCACAATAAAGCAGCCCTTCACACCACTGCAGAGAGCACGTGAGAATTATGGGGGGAGGGGGTTTGCACATGTGCCTGGGCTGTGAAGTCGGGAGCCCTGTTCCTTTCGCACAGTGAGCCTTTGACAGGCACACATTTTGTCTGGAGTATGAACATTCCAGAATCAATTGTATAAGGCCTTCCGTGTGAGGAGTTAGGGCATTCAGACTCACTCAGGGACTCTAGGATTCTTCTCCTCAGTGAGCCTCAGCTGTGAAATCTGGAAAATGGGGGTCACACTATTTTTTCTTACCTGCTCAGAGGAGGTGGTAAGGGAAGAACTGGGAACCAGCCCCAGACTCTGACCACATGAGGAAAGTGGTAGTGGAGAAGCTGAGCTGCAGGCCCAAGCGTCCCTGGCAATGGGAGGCTGAGCTGGAGCGGGAGGTCT
Organism: Arvicola amphibius; assembly: GCF_903992535.2. Taxonomy (NCBI): domain Eukaryota; kingdom Metazoa; phylum Chordata; class Mammalia; order Rodentia; family Cricetidae; genus Arvicola; species Arvicola amphibius. Next base: position 98,548,830 of record NC_052057.2, read on the forward strand.
GCCCCAGAAGACAAGGCCCACCAGGCTAGCGAGACAGGCGTGGCGGACCAGAACATGCTATGAAAATCCCGGCATCTTAAATGGCACTGGGCTTTAATCTACCTGACAGCTTCATTTTAAAAATTGTATCCAGAATGGACATCTCGAGGCTCTGTTTCTCAGCCTTTAAAGGGGCGGGGGATGGAGTGTTTGAGTTATTCCTGGTGGCCTCTGGTCCTAATCTCCTGGCCACAGGCTGCTGTGACAGCAGTGACTTTGCCCACCCCTGTGCCTCTTAATCAGGAATGCAGGGAATTAGTGAGTGCATGAGGGCACTTGACCTTCTTCAGGGTGACAGGGGCTGGGGGCTCCTTTTTATTGGCAAATGATTCTTCCCTGGGTTGGGCAAACATTCTTCTGCTACAGGTCACCCTCCAATGTTTGTCTCCCTGCCTTCATTCTTGCCAGGTTGTGCAAAACCAGAAAACAACTCAAGCGGCCTCCCACCCACGCTGGCTATGATCGGGAATGAAAACCTTCCTTTTTGTCTTCTCACAAAAACCAAAACAACAGAACGTGCTCTCAATGGCTGAAAGAAAGCCCAAAGCCCTACTCTAAGAGAAGTAAAGCTACCTGACGTCCTACACCCTACGGCCCTTCTCTCATACCTAGAGAAAGGAAAAAATCATTTAAAAAATCATTAAACATAATAAAACTGAGGATTAATGGGCAAAACACTTGCCATGAAAGCCCAAGGACCCGAGTTCAAAACTTCAGAGTCCAAGCGTGGCTCAGTGTGGCAGCGTACGCAGCTGTCATCCTAACAGATGGGGAACAGAGACGGGAGATGGGGAACAAACAGAGATGGGAGAAGGGGAACAGAGACGGGAGATGGAAGAAGAGGAGAGCAGGCAGGCTGCAGGATCGACTAGCCTGGTGCATGTAACCCCCAATAAAGAGACCCTGCCACAAACAAGGTGGAGGGCTGAGACCAACACCCAAGGTTGTCCTCTCCTCCTCTGCATACATTTTGGAGCACATATGTGCCTGCACACGTATGCACAAGCACATGTGCACACCAAATACATCGTGTGTGTGTGTGTGTGTGTGTGTGTGTGTGTGTGCGCGCGCGCGTGTGGTTTTTCAAGACAGGGTTTCTCTGTGTTACAGCTCTAGCTGTCCCAGAATCCGCATTGCAGACCAGGCTGGACTCAAATTTACAGAGTTACTCTGCCTGCCTCTGCCTCTTGAGTTTTGAGATTAAAGGTGTGCACCACCACACCCAGCCAAATATGTGAGTTTTTAAAAACTTAATTAAAATAAACAATAATGAAACTCGGTCAAGCTAAAGGAATCAAACAGTTCTGAGCCAGCCCCAGTGAGGTGGTTGAGGCTGGAATACTAACTTCAGAGAGGTCTCCCGGGGGCTCAGCTGCTCCCAGATGGGGTCCAGATGGAGCCGTGTATACTGTTCTTCCTCCTGCAGTGGGCTCAGCCCAGATGACAGTGTACAGAGGGGACATCAATCCAGGTCAGGGGCTAACCCCTCCAAGCAGGAGCTAAGGCAGCCTGATTGGTTACAGCCAAAGTCCCTGGCTGCTCCCCACCGACTGATAACAGGCAAGGCTTACAAAGATGTCGCTGCTGCAGTTACTGACTACAAAGCCTCCAGTCAGGAGTTCTGATCCATAAATTGCTGTCAGCTCCATTCTAATTTTTGCAGTAACAGCCCCTGATAAATTTCTCAGAGTGTGGAATGAAGCTTCACTGCCTTCTCTTTCTTTCTGTTGCTTTGGATTGGGTTTGGGTTCTGGGCCAAGCCTTGAACTCTGTAGGTAACTCAGGATGGCCTCAAACTCTGTGTGTAGCCCAGGCTAACGTCAAAAGCACACTGTGCTTCAGCCTCAGGTGAGGGCCGTGTGTCCTGGAGCCCGGCACACGGCTTCTGAGGTATTCTGCAAGAGGAGAATTGCATCAACTTCATTCCAGTTAAGGTACAGCACAATCAGTGTTTAGAAAACAAGGATGGCATTGAATAAAACAGCAGCTCTGACTGGAAGGAAATAAGGAGAGCTTCGTGGGGAAGACAGAGCTGGGTCAGGAAGGTTCTGAGGGATGCGGCAGAGGTAAGCCTTCATTTGGAGAAACATGTAAGCATTGAGAAACAAAGGAGGGAGAAGAGGGCATTTGGCTGTGTCGCACCCTGGGGACTTAGGGTGCCAGGTTTGGAAGGTGGTCTTCAGTATTATAAGTGTTGAGGATCCTTGAAAGTATCTTAGCAGAGAGTGATGTCATTAGAGACTATGATATCATCAGAAATTCTGTCATCAGGGAGAGGGGAACCCTTAGAGTTGTGCTACATTGTTAGAGAGGAGAGACATGATGACAGGACTTTTAGGAAAAGAATTCTGCTGGGTCTGGGGAGAGTGGATCAGAACTAGGCTTGGAGTTGCTCAGGTTTGCAGATGGTAGAGGAATTCTGGTGGAAGTGAAGTAGGGAACCAAATGGAGAACTCATCTGTCCCCAAGTGGGCCTTAGCTGACTCTGCAGAGCTAGCCATGGGACAACAGAGTCCCTGCCTGCCCTGTTACAACCAGAGGGTGTGGCAGCTCCCAAGACCAATCAGTCTGCTTAGGGCTTCCATCCCCCACTTAATACTCACGGGTGCTCAGGAACAGCATCTGATGAGTTTGAGACTCTTTGTCTGTAAAATAAGGGATGGGTGGCAGTGGTCAATTAGAAAAGGCATGTACAAAGCACTTAGCACAGCGCTGGCCAGGACAGGTGTTCAGCACATAGAACCAGAGAGGGACACCCAGAAGGTCCCCTTGCCTGAGTACTGGGGGAGTGAGCTGCCCCTGTCTGGCTCCTGAAAGAGAGCCAGAACTCAGGCTGCATTTCTCTGCGTGCAATTGCTGCCCTGGGTCTGGGTCAGCACTCTGCAGCCTCCTGTACTGTTTGTTTGTCCTAGCTGACTGATGGGATCAAAGGCCATGCTCTTGATCATGATGGGAAAGGGCTCTCCTTTCCCTGTTTACAGTGTTGCCCTTCCAGTAGCCGTGATGCTCTTCTAGCTTGCTTGCTCTTTCTTTCCTCCCTTCTTTCATTTATTTATTTACTTATTTATTTATTTGTGTATTTATTTATTCAAGTGTATTGCCTGTGCCTGCATGTGTGCCTGGTGCCCATGGAAGTCTGAAGAGGGCATCAAATTTCATAGAATGGAGTTACAGACAGTTGTGAGCTGACATGTGGGTGCTGGGAATTGAACCCAGGTCCTCTGCAAAGACCAGCTGAGCCATCTCCCCAGACTTTCTCTCCCAGGCGGCACTCAGCCTGCTGAGCTTGCAGCCCACGGCTGTCCCTGTTTCTGGGTCACAGTAGCATAGTCAAGGCTGTGCTCACTTTTCCCAACCTGGGCCATGGACTTTAAAAGAAACTGGTGGCCACCCAGTTGTCCCTATGGCGAAATGCAGGCATAAGGCCACACATAGCATCCTCTGGTGTTATCACACATATACAAAAGTTAACTTTTATCTGGAAATAATTTGGGGCTTGTAGAAAAGGTTAGAACATGGGCTTCTTTCTAGCCTTTGCTTAGATTCACCAATTCTTACCACTTTGACTCTCCTTTTCATTTTTTCCGTGCCACTAAAACCACTTGAGCAACACACATCCAAGGGAAAGCTGCAGTATTTTGCCTCCCAGTGTCTTGCACACACACACACACACACACACACACACACACACACACACAAACGGCTAGAACCCGTATGACGTCTCAGGGGTGAAGGTGCTGGCCTCCAAGCTTGGTGACCTGAGCTCCATTCCTGGGACCGGATGGCAGAACTGGGAACCGCCTCCACACGTGCCCTGTAGCAGCATGCCCCTGCCACAGATAAAAAAAACCTAATGTTACAATTTAAAAAGAAATAACAACAGAAAAGAGTAATTCTAATCAACCCATTGTGTGTAGTGCAAATGTTACATGTTTCCTAATGACATCCTTTCTAGCCACTCGCCCTCAGGCCACAAGTCAATCCAGGATCAAACCCTGCACTCTGCTTGCTGCACAATGTTTACTCTCATTTAATCTAACAATTCTTTCTCCACCATTGGCGTTTTTAGACGGTACAGGCCATTTTTAGGAAAAGACGATTTGACACGAGGTCTTGCTACGTACCCATTCTGATCTAGAACTAAATCTAGAACTAGATCTAGAACTCATGCGTGCTGGGATCACAGGCCTGCGACACCTCTCCTGGCTTCTGACATCTCTACATCCGCTAGATTCCGGCTTTACGTCCCTACGTCCCTACGTCCCTACGTCAGTACATACGTGAGACTGTGTCCACGGGGATACGCTGTTCACCAGCAGGGACATGGTGCTCATCCACCATCAGTGAGACTCAGCCTTGGCACTGCCGAGCTATCTTTTTTCTCTTACGACAGTGTGGACAGACACTTTCAGGTCTATGAGCATCTTGCCAAGCTCATCTTGTAAAAGACAAACATGAACGGAAACAGGCCTTGAAGATCAGCGCGGGTGACTGTGCACCGTCAATTACGAGAACAGTGAAGATTCAGTAATTACTCTGAGTTTACAGCCCGGGAACAAATAACCGAGCGGATTAAAAAAAGAAATGGCTAGCAGACTAAAAGCTAACCTTGGAATTATGAGGGAAAAATACATATTGCTCTTTTTTTCTGTATATCTCAAATTTTATGTGCCAAGAATATATTTTATGATAATTAATTAAAATTTCTTAAATAGATTTCTTTTAAAAGATTTATTTCATGCATGAGTGGAGACCGTGCTAATAGAGAGGTCTAGCGAGCTACTGGGGCCACACTCGTAGCAGAATTTCCCAGCCCTGGTTCGTCTGACTCAAACCCACACTCCCTTCACAGAGCTGTGCCATCGGGACCACGTGGGACTAGGTGCCTCGTTGTTGTCGGGCCATGTACACCTCAAAGCCAGAAGGTGGCGTCAGATCCCACTAGAGATGGTTGTGAGCCACCATGTGGTTGCTGGGAATTGAACTCACGGCCTCTGAAAGATCAGATCTTAACTGCTGAGCCCGTCTCTCCAGCCCCAGATCTTGTTTTTAACAGAGTAGTGGAATGGACAGTCTCTGCACTCGTCTGAGAAGGGGACTAATACTCTCTTCCCAAATTGATGATGCTACAAAGCTCAAATGAAGCCATGTGTGTGGAAATGGTTTAAACTTTACAAGCAAAGGTAAATGATTTCTGTTATTATCTTTTAAACGTTTGTTTTATTTGTTTATTTTGTGTGGAGGGACATGCTTGAATGTGGGTATGCCTGTGCCATGATGCATGTATGAATGTCAGAGGGCAGTTTGCAGGCGTGGGTTCTCTCCTTCCATCATGCGGGTCCCAGGTATTGAACTCGGGTCATCGGGTTTTGTGGCAAGCAACTTTACCCACTGAGCCGTCCCACTGGCCCAGACATGATTTTCTTAGAGACCTTCTGAAAACCCAGCTGTTTCATGTTTGATTGGTAGTCCAGGCTGACGGTTAACTTCTGATCGTCCCTCCTCCACCTCCCTGGTGGCTGGGATTTCAGGTGTGTTCCACCAACCCAGCTGGAGTTTATTTTTTTAAGTGATTGGTCAGTTGGGATAGCTTTTGAGTCTGGGCAAAGATGTCCCTGGGGGTCTGAGCAAGCCTGTATGGTGTCGCTCCACAGCCGCAAGCTGGGTCCAGGTCCCTAAATGTCCCCATGGAGAAGAAGTCTTGTAAGAATGGCATGTTTGGCAGTGCTCCCAGGAACCTGGAGGTTGGGAAGGTAAAGAGGCCCTTGGGGTTACCTTAGCAAACTGCTCGGCCACCCAGGAGCAACTGTGGGCAAGTCACACCGGGGAGTGCTGGGGAATCACATTCTTAGGTTGTCCGTGTCAAGAGCAAGGACCTGAAGACTACACAGTCAGTCCTGAGGAACCTTCCATGTTCTTCAGCACCCTGTGCCCAGCAGTCCTGAGCTCTGTCCTCTGATGAGGCAAGAATGGTTGCAGACAAGCCCCCCAATGCTAAGGAATTTGAAGGGGATATGGGCAAGCAGTGACATCAGCCCAAAACAGGGGCTAATTCCTAAGGCTGGAGAGTAAAGGAGACTCAGTGCCAACATAGAACAGGCCTCTGCCAGGCACCACAGCAAGGCCCGTGGAGACCGTGCTAATAGAGAGGTCCAGCGAGCTACTGGGGCCACACTCATAGCAGAATTTCCCAGCCCTGGTTCATCTGACTCAAACCCACACTCCCTTCACAGAGCTGTGCCATCGGGACCAGGTGGGACTAGGTGCCTAGTCAGTGTTGGGCCACCCATGAAGAATCCTTCAGGCACCGCAGCGTCCTACGAAGCCCCATCTGACCTCAGAAATCTCAGAGGCCCCCTGGGTGTCATCAGAATGGCAAAACTCCTCTTGAAGTTGCCTGGGACAAGGCATCCTGGTAGATTGACTCATGACCTTACAAACTTCAGTGAGAAGCTCCTCTATCTCAGGCAGGGTGGCCCAACTACTGGCTACAAAGGCGGTAGGAGTGATCCGAGGAGAGTCCCTTAGATAAACAGGTACATCCCAAACAAAAGGCCCTGTGAGCTCATCGGCTCCCTTATTATCCTCAGAGGAAATTTCCCCACATCCTGCATCTTGGACATGAGCAAACACGTGAAGGAGTCAAGCACGGGAGCCCGAGTCACGCAGACCTCACATGCAGCTCGGCAGCTGTATTCGAGACTGGATGCAAACTCAGCAGCCGTGTCCGGAACCCAGTCAGTGGCTGCTCTGGATTGACCAGTGGGGGTTGGATAAGATTCAGAGTTTTTTAAGATCTACACATCCTCGCTGGTAAAACTGTTAACGCCACACATATCCTGAAATGGCTGTGGGGGTTAACGATGCACCTAAGGGGTGTGGCACGAGGTCAGATTTGATGCATGTGTGAGTGTATTGCCATCTACATTGGTGTGTGATTTTAATTAAAACCTAATGTTTCTAGGGTGATTGACACAACATCTTGAGATACTCCAAGTTCAGTCAAGAGCCGAACAGTAAAGGCCTTTGGGAATCTGTGCACCATAGTATGAACCCACATAGCCCCTCTATAATGAAGCCAGTGTGTGTGTGTCTCGGGGGAGTCAGTGTAGGGGTGACGGTGTAGGGGAGTGTGTGATTGCGGGGATGGGGGGGTCTTCTCAGAGTAGGAGCAAATGAAGGCTCAGAAGTTGGTTCACTGAGCCCAGTAAAGAGAAGGATTTAACGAGCTGACAGGAACCACTCCCCAAAGAGTGCAAGTAGACATAGTGCAAGGCAAAAGTGCAAGCCATAGTGCAAGGCCAAAGGACTCTGTGTCCCAGGGGCTCCTGGGCTGGGAGTCACTCACAATCTTACTCTCTGCTTAAGAGGACACACAGGAGAAAAATTGGACAGCAAAATGTCCAACAACGCTAGTCACTGAGACAACAAGAAAGCCCATGCTATTTAAATGAGTGCATTTTTCTGAATTGAGAACACTATTGGTGGTGACATGGGACTAGTGAGCCTGGAGACTGTACGTGCCAAAAAAAAAAAAAAAAAATACAGTGAAGCTGAATTAGCCAGAGTAGAAACCATCTATATTATAAGAGAAAAATTAAAAAACTAGGGGAATGTAGAAATTTTCTTCTGGTACATTCCATGAAAAGCCAAGAGACACAGATAGGGCAGATGCAAGAGCCTACGTTCACACGCCTAAGAAAAAGACCGGAGAAACGCTCTGAGTGCTGCTCCCGTCCCACCCTCTATTTCCTTAGCATTTTGATGGTGGGGAAACTGAGGCTGAATGGCTGCCCTTGCTGTTGAGAATCTGTCCCTGCCCCAGACGATGGGGTCAGGAAGATGATCCGGGGGGGGGGGGGGGGGGGCTAATCCGAGACATGGCTTCAGCACACCCCTGTAGAAGGGAATCTACTCAGTCCCGAGCCCCAAGACACAGAGGAAGCTCGGAGCAGGAGCCCCTCACACGAACATGAAGGGAAACAGTAGTCAATGGCTGAAGTGAGCAAGGAATATGTGGCCTGGAATCTTGAGATGAGGCAAGAACACAACCTCCTCCAGGGCATTTGTGAGCTTAGAAAGTTGATGGCTATGTTGATTCTGCTATTAAAAATGATGTGGTTCAGTGAGTAGAGACACTTACACAATCAAGCTAATGAACATTGCCAACACTTCACAAAGTTACTGTGTATGTGAGTGTGTGTTTACATATGTGTATGTGTAGTATATGGTGAGTAGGTGGTGTGTGTATATGGTAAGAACACATGAGGAGAATTTCCCTTATAGAACGCATCATCACTAACTAGCCACCACGGTCTATATAAAATCTCCAGCACTTGTCATACAACTGAAGATGACCAATAGTGTTCTTTCCCTGCCTCCCAGCCCCCATTTATCTCCCTTTTACTCTATGAGTTTGCCCTATTGGAAATTCCACACGTAAGTGAGATCACGTGGTTCTACAGACATCTGAGTGCTTACAGAGTATTGGGAACTAACGGTGCTTGTGTCATTTGGGTCTCACTAGTGTGCTTTCTAGTACCCAGTTATTTCTTCACAGGTGAGCTCCTGTGGCCAAGGGCGTGGATTTGCAAGGGAGAGCTACCACTCAAGGGTTCAATTGCTTTGCTATCTGGTCAGCGGCTGTGGGTTGATGTCGATGTTTTGGAATTCATTGGGATTTCCACTGATTACCCTGGGCTTGATCCCCAGAACACCATAAAAGACCCACGATGTCTCCTCAGGAGCAGGACACAGGGATCCACCTACCAGCAAGTCTCCAGGTGACTGCCTTTCAGCAGGTGTGGGAACCTTCCCGGTGTCTGTAGAGGGTGAGCTATCCTGAAAGTTCTGGTCTCTCCCAGTCCCATCTAAGGGCAGCTGATAAAACTGAGCCCAGGCCCTGTGCACTTCCTCCTTGCTTCTGCCAATAAAAAGTCACAGCAAAAAACCAGCCAGTTTACCAGAGTCACAGATTAGCTGGGGTTCACATGGTCCCTTTTCTTAGCACCTGCTCATTTGAAAAATAAAGGCTATACAAATCACAATCCCAGAGAACCTAGACAACAATGAGGACTCTAAGAGAGACGTACATGGATCTAATCTGCATGGGAAATAGAAAAAGACAAGATCTCCTGAGTAAACTGGGAACATGGAGGTCCAAGGCAGCTTCCCTTGCTAAAAGCGATGGGGTCTCTGAGCCTTGGATGTCTCATCATGAACATGGGAATATGGATGTGAATCAGGGTTTGCCCTCATGCTCGTGAAGATCCTGGTGTATGGTGTGTACCTAAAAGATGCTTGTGATTTCTTTGTGGAGGGTCTATATCAGCCAGGAATTATCAGCATGTCACCTGAAATGTCATCTGGGCCAAATGGCAGCTGAGGACCTGCACATCTTCAAGTTCTCCCGGGAGCCATCCCACTCGACCCTGAAGTGGGACGGGGGCTTTTCAGTTCCCGTCTTTAAGGAGCACTCTGGACTGATAGATGAATGCCCATGCGGGGAGCACCGTGCAGAGATGAGGGCACAAGAGAAGTGATGCGCTGAGGTCTGCAGATGTGGGCAGATGTGGGCAGATGTGGCAGAGCTGGCACATAGAAGAGGGCCAGCCTCGCAGTTTATAGATGAGCCATTGTCTGGCCGGCACTAAGACAAATGATGAATGGTCCTAAAACCTGGCCTCCATATTGCCGTCTATTCTGTAATTTATCTTTTAGAAAAAGCTGGATTCGTGCAGAGTCAATAGAGGGGCCAGAGAACTCCATATGAACTTGTAGTCATAAAGTAAATCAAACACACTCAGCAAACCCAGAGTCATGCCGTCCTCTCTATGTCTCTCTGAGCTCATAGTCCATAGAAAAGACCCCCTCCGGCAGAATCCATGTGAGCCTGTGCTCATACGTAATGTTTGCAGAGTGTGCTGCCCTCAAAATGACACCGGCATGGAAGGTCAGGGAAGGCAGTAAGAGCTGGCTGTTGACAGTGTCTTGCTCTTGTTTTTCCAGGACTGGATTGAGCTTTAGCACATCAGCTGGGCTTGCTCCGTGACCCAGGCACATCCCTGTCCCATCTTGGTCTCATCATCCCTGTTCATGAGATGAAAGCAGGGGGCTAATTGTCTCACAGGTGTTTTCAGACCGGAGTTCTCCAAGCTCACTCTCTGTAGGGATCAGCAGTCCTGGGAGGCAAGCATTGCTCTGCCCAGTTACACAGGTGGACAGCCGAAGCTCAGAGGGAAGAGTCAGGCAGAACCGAGCAAGACCAGAAGCCACAGCCCACACCTTCCCATACACGCACCCCAAAAAGCCACTAGTGTGTACATGTGATACACACGTGTGCCCGGAGCTGCCCTGCACTTGTTCCCTGGATACTTCATGTGTAGACCTGTTGGCTGGGCCAGGCCTTTTCCACCCCTGGGAGGGAAGGGGGAGAAGTCAGGAGGGGGGAACTGCACCTACATTTTTGTGCAGCTTGCTGATGTCAGCTGCCGAAATTAGGCTCCTGGCTGCTGTGTACTCAGCTAAGTCTGAGTGACTCCAAACATGGGCAGTGGGCCGGAACGCTCCCCTCCACACTCCCCTCCAAGCTGGCAGCTCCTCACAACTGCAAACCGTTCTCACAGGAACAATCACAACCCTTCTGGTACACAAACACACATGCACGTGAAAACACGCCTGCACATTCATGCAACACAACACAGTCCCTCTCGGGCTTTGGATACTCTGGCCTTCCAGATGATTTTTACAGTCCAGGGACTCTAGAGTTTGCTTTGCAACCTTTACACTAGTAGGAAGACCCTGCTGAAATAATGGTCATCCAATCAGGCTCCAAGAATGGCAAAGATTAGAACCGTACCCCCCTTTCTTAAGTGATAGTATAAGCCACAGAGACTGCCTTGAAGTGGCTAATAGATATATGTAGTCTAAACCACAGATAATACTCTGTAAGCAGAATACAAACTTGCTGGTTTCAACCTCAAAACACCTGTCATGTCCTCTCTCTCCCCAAACCAGACTGGCCTAATTGCCGGAGAACACTCTGGTGGACAGTTCCTAGATGCTACACCAAGGGAAAGCCTATGCATGTCTGTGCAGAGGCTCCCATCCGTAGGGGTATGATGTAGGCTACACCTTTGTATGCTGTGAATATGTTCTATTACCATCGGTTAATGAAGAAGCTGCTTTGGCCTATGGCAGGGCAGAATCTAGCTAGGCGGGAAATTCAAACCGATACAGGGAGAAAGCAGAGTAGAGGAAGACACAAAGAGCCACTGGAGAAGCAAGATGTGAGGTAGCAAGCCATGAGCCACGCTGTAAAATATGAATTAATAGAAATGGGTTAATGTAAGTTGTAAGAGCTAGTTAATAATAAGCCTGAGCTAATAGGCCAAAGAGTATGTCATTAATATTAAGCCTCTGAATGGATAGTTTAAAAGCAGCTGCAGAACCAGGTGGGATGAGAAACCTCCAGTTACAAAAGCTATTCAGGAAGTTGAGGCAGGACGATAGCCTGAGCCCAGGCATGTGGGGCCAGCATGGGCAACATGAGGCACCATCTCTACAACATAAAACAAAACGATGGAGAAAGCCTAGGAACAGACAGCTGAGTCCACATCCCAGCTCTGCATTGTGGGTCATGTTGCTGGTCTTAGGCATGCTCTGTAATTATCTCACGGTTTAGGTTTATGAGAAGGGACAGCAGTACCTCTTTCTGGGCAGTGTGAATCCCTCCAGCTACAAACTGTTCCCAAAAGTGGCAATTGTCTTTTTCTTGGAAGGAGAGCAGGTGGCAGCCAAGGGAGGGGCTGCCGTGGCCCGCACTAGCATGGAGCTGTCTCTTGTTGGAGCCAAGTGCATATACTCTGCCCGCAGCTTTGCCACAGCCCCCCACAGGAGGCTTCACTGAGCACAAAGTAAGTGGTTTTTGTACTATATGCCACTGTCCTTTGAGCCTGGACCCTGTGGCAGAGAGTCTGGAACCCTGGGAGCTGAAAAGACATTTATCAGAAAAAGGGGTCACACTAGGTAAAGAATTGGGTCCTAGATTCTGCTCTGCACCAGCTATGCTGGGTGAGTCTAGGCGAGTTACTTCACTGCTCTGAACTAAGTGGTGATCAATCCCATGTGGAATTACCTTGATTTGGAGTGGTAAAAATCAAATACTAGTTTAAGTAAGCAAAATATTTTATTAAGGAATCAAGAAGCACAGGATGGAGCTGGCCTCGGGAGGTCTGAGGTCAGGGACTCAGACACCAGCAAGGTTTGCTTCACTTCTCATCACTGACAGCCGCCTCATTTCTGTTCTGTGGGATGATCACATGACTTCCAACAGCTCTGCCACCAGCATTTTCCATCAGTGGAAAGGATCCCCAGAAAGGGCTCCACCTTGTTTGTGTCACATGATGCACCTGGAAGACTCACAGTAGCCTGGAGGCTGGAGAGTCTCCATTGGCCCAGCCTGAGTCAAATGCTTAGCCCTGGGTGGGGTTCTGCTAGAAGAAACAGGAAGAGACCAAAGCTGGATTTCCTGTTCCAAGGGCACGTGGGTGTGTGGGAGATGGGCTCTCTGCACTAGGGGCTGGGACGGCACAAAGCCACTGCTCTCAGGGTGCATTTGGCATCATGTTTATCCTAAAACACACTCTTTGTAGAAACAGTATCACTTAATACGGTTTAATGCTGGCTAAATCCAGCTTCCTCAGCTGCTGTTGGCAGAGTTTACACTGTCTTCATCATAGACAAGGAGCCGGCATCTGGGCCAGCTCCCTGGAGGAACAAGCGTGAGCCTTCCCAACCCTGGTGCATCTCCTCAACTTCAGCAAGACTCTGGCATCCATTTTCTCCGCTGGTCCTGGCAGATCTCAAGGAGATAGGCATGTGCTTGAAGCAAATAGTGATAGTGTTGGAAGGGCCCTCTGGAACCATCCATCCCAAGAGAGGACAAAAACTCCGTGAAGCACCTTCCGTCCTGTGTATTTGTTACATCTGCGATAAAGAGAGGGTTAAATGAGGGACTAGGAGCGTAGCCCAGTGGTAGAGCACTTGTCTTGGATGCACAAGGCTCAAAGTTATATCCCCAGCTACGTGTGCGCGCACACACACACACACACACACACACACACACTGAATGAACGGTTAGAATCCAGGCTTCCTGACATCCAGGCCCATATTATGTCTGCCGTATCATTCTACTCCCATGAGTATAGAAATCTTACATCATCCTACATGTAAAGTCCTTTCCCATTCTACGAATTTCATTGGGGGGCATAGTGAGCTGGAGGCTAAGGGCTTGGGGGAGGGAGCTGGGGTTGGGAGAATAGCCCCTGTCCTGTGGCTGTTTCTGTGACTGATGAGTTCACCTGGCATTGGGAAGGCAGGACAAGTGGCTTAGAGAGGGGGTGTCTGTATCTGCAACTGTGTCCCCATTCCTTAGTTCACAGTTTGTTCTCCTTTGGGGACAGGGTGGTACCTGAGAGATGAGAGAATTTTTGAGAATTTTCCTGATGATCAGAGAAGGCAGGTGACCTGCAGCTTATCTCCAGTGACTGGTGTGGAGCTGACCTTCTCTCTCCAGCTCCCTGCTGTCGTAGGAAGGCCATTAGCTCATTCCCAGCTGCCCAGCCCTGAAATAATCACACAGAAACCATATTATTTGCAATACTATTTGGCCAATAGCTTAAGCCTATTTCTGGCTAACTCATATCTTAAATTAACCCATCTCCATTAATCTGTGTATCACCACTAGGCTGTGGCTTACTGGGTAAAGTTCCAGCATCTGTCTCTGGTGGGGCTACATGGCTTCTCCCTGACTCTGCCTTCTTTCCCCCAGCATTCAGTTTAGTTTTTCCTGCTTAGCTAAGTTCTGCCTTGCTATGGGCCAAAGCAGTTTCTTTATTCATTAACCTATAAAAGCAATACATAGACTGAAGGACCTCCCACACCACCCTGTGGCAATTCATGCCTTCAGCACCTATTGCTCTGCCCAGGGCATCTCAGTGAGGATGGTTCCCAGCACCCATTTCCAGCACTGTTCCTAGGGACTTGACAGATTCCCCCACACTCCAGTGAGTGACTTGAGGTGGTGACTACAGTGTCTTATCCCCTCACCCCACAACAGGACTATTCTAAGGCTGCTCAGACATCTGCTCACACCACACCCCCAGTAGGGTCAAGCTTAACTGCCCACAGACACTTGCTTCATAACAACCCAATTTGGTTCTCTCTCTTTCCTTTCTCCTTCCCTCACACCGTTCTCCTGGGATTCCTCCCCCAAGAGACTGCTTCCATTTTCAACCTCTGAGTCAGTATCTGTTCATAGGAAAACCCAAAAGAAGGCAATTGCCTTCTTCAAAATAAAATAAAACAAATGAGTGAAGAGTAATGAAGAAGGAGGAGGAGGAGGAGGAAGAGGAGGAAGAGGAGGAGAAGGAAGAAGAGGAAGAGGAGGAGGAGGAATAGGAGGAGGAAGAGGAGGAGGAGGAGGAGGAAGAGGAGGAGGGGGAGGGGGAAGAGGAGGAGGGGGAAGGGAAGGAAGAGGAGGAGGAGGAGGGGGAGGGGGAGGGGGAGGAGGAGGAAGATGAGGAGGAAGAGGAGGAGGAGGAGGAGGAGGAGGAGGAGGAGGAAGAGAAAACGACAACAGTGTACAGGCCGGTCATTCTAGCACTCAGAAGCTCAGGAAGCTGGGACAAAAAAAAAATCACAAGTTCAGTTCCAGCCTGGGAAGGTTGCTCAGTAGAAGAACATTTACCCAGTGTGTGCATGGCCATTGCTTCCATCCTCAGGACCACAAAGGGGCGGGAACCACAGGCTAACTAATGACAGATGGAGTCATAGGGCCTCTAGCTTCCTTCCAGTCTTGGGAACTGGGTTCCTACAATGCAGAGAAATACAGTGTTGCTGGTTCCAAAATTCTCCACATTCATCTAAGTCAGACCTTCTAGACTCATTGAGTCTTGTTCTTAAGACTTGTTGTGATTCTCAAGAACTCTGGCTTGTTTTTTCTTGCCCCCTGGTGTGAGCTTACCAGGCAGCTGGCCTCCTGAACCCTTACCACCCATCCGTCCCCTCCTCTCCTGGACCAGTGGCCTCAAGCTCAGGCTGAGTTCCTGGGACAACCTCCTCTCTGGCATGTGTGCCCACCTCCTGCAGTCAGGACACCCTTTGTGCCAAGCATAGCTCAAGTCTCTGGTGAACGTTAATGATAGCTGTGGGGATTTTAAGAGACAAGTTTAGTCATGCCTCCCCACTACTCCCTACAGGTTTCTCATGGACCATAGGATAAAGATAAAAAATGCCTTTCTTTTTATTATTAACAGTTACCTTGTGTGTATGGTTGTTTTGTCTGCATGTGTGACTGTGCACCTATTGTGTGAGAGTTTCCTCTGAGATTGAAACAGTTCATCCTGCTGAACATTCCTTAACCAGAAAGGTAAACACAACTCAAAATAGCTTCAGGAAGTTCCTGAAGCTGACTGGATTCACTAGGCCCCTCCCTGCCAGAGTAAACAATGAAAGTTGAGAGTCCCTTTCAGGTGAGCAGAGTTGAGCTGTGAAGAAGGCTTGCCAAGGAAAAAAGCTGCAAAGAAGACTCTGAGACCAGACCAGCCGCTGGGAGAAGCAGAAGGCAGCTGAGCTGCCTGGAAGAGGTTTAGATCAGAGTCACTTGGGAAGGACACTCGCTAACATGTTGAGCTGCCTGCAGGCTGTGCAGTGTGCTCAGGTTCCCAGCTTTTGTGGATTGTCACCCGGGCTGGGGGAGTGGGCTTGATGATGCAGCTGTCTTTGAGGTAACCCCTCACCCATACTCCTGCGAATAACACCAGTGAAACTCATTGGTTCACCAAGTTGGACTTCGGTGGTATCTGTACTTTGGTCTGTTGTGGATTCCCTATCTGGGGTAAGCAGTGTGTTGTGTCTCCCCAGGAAGTGTCACACAATGGCACCACATGTCTGCTGGCTGCTTAGAAAGCCAGAAGAGGGCTTCGTATCCCTGGAACTTGAACCAAGCTCCAGATGTTTCTAAGCCAGCATGTAAGTACTGGGAAATGAACCACTGTTCTCTGAAGAGCAACCAGTGCTCTTAACCCCTGAGCCATCTCTCCAGCCCCCAAACAGTTCTTTAACCTGATATGAAACACTCTTTCTGACCCAGCTCTTGCCTTCTCCTCTGACTGTACTTTCTGCATTTTTCCAGTGTCCTCTATGCTGCAGACATGCCAAACCCTGGGTGTCCACGTGTGCAACCTAGTTTCATGTCTGATTCTGTCTCTTCTGCTGGGAGTGCTTCTCTACCTCAACTACTACCCTTTCCTTCGATGTCTTCCAAATCAAAATGCTGTGTAGAATCATTGTTCAGAACTAGGATCGTCAGAATTCTGAGGGTTGGTGTCTACTTCTGTCTAGGCTGGCCTCATTCACACCCGGGGCCTCCTGTGAGCTGTGTAAACCAGCCGGGCGACTGTAATCTGTCTTGACATGATTGATTCCTACGATGGGCTAGCTTGGATTTACAAAGTGGACCCAGGGGTGACAGCAGCAAGAGTAAAGGCAAGTGTTTACCCAAGCACCTGGCATTTGCCCCATCTCTGCTTACAACATAATGGCAAATGTCCACCTATCAGAACAAGCCATAAGACCAAGCCCAGACTCCAGGGCAGAGAAGTGCACTCAGGCTCCCAGTGGCAGCCAGTGTTGGATGCACAGTCTCTACAGTCCTTTAGCAAGGCACTGTCTGATCTCTCCTGTGCTGGAGAGCCCACTTCATCTTCCTAAGGGTGCTTCTTTCTTAGTAATGTCACCCTTCTTTCTTTTGAAAAGCTATCCGTTCATCACTTCAAATGAAATCCCTCTTCTAGGCATAGGAATGGAATAAATTTGGTCATGGTTACATCTTCTGGGCCATGATAATTGGTCCAAAAATCGATCATGTGACCCAAAGGTCAATCAGAGTTTTTGAAAGGACTCTAGCCCACTTAAGCATGTGGCTCTGGCAGACCCTGCCCTTCTCCTTCATTCCCTCTGCCTTGCTAAAAACCATTAAGTTATATTCCTGAAGCTAGCCCCCAAGGTCCACTCCCTTATTTGGTCACTTCTTTCTCTTAAGACTGACCTACCAAGGTCCAGCTATCAAAGTATTAAAGTCTAACAATCAAAAGTCCTCTATGGATCACCTAATTAACATACCCAATTAAAATAGTCCACCGCATCCTAATAGCTTCTGCCTTTACCTTTATAAACTGCCTGTCTTAGTTTGGGTTTCTATTGCTGCAAAGAGACACCATGACCTCAACAACTCTCGTAAAAGAAAGCATTTAGTTTGGGCTGGCTTGCAGTTTCAGAGGTTGACTGGATTATCATCATAGCAGGGGCTGGCAGCGTGCAGGCAGACAGAGCTGGAAAAGGAGCTGAGAATCCAACGTCTTGATCTTCAGGCAACAGGAAGTGAACTGTGTGTCACACTGAACAAAGTTTGAGCAAAGGAGACCTCAAAGCCTGCCCCTACAGTGACATACTTCCTCCAGCAAGGTCACACCTTCTAATAGTGCCACTCCCTATGAGTTTATCTGCTTCTCAAAAATATCTGTCAGATATACTAGGCCTATAGGCCAAAGATGGATACCCCAATATTACAGAAGAACTTTGGGTGACTGCCTAGGCAGCCAGATGTTCCTGTCATTAGGTAACATTACTCCTTTCTGGGGTTTTTGGAATTAAAGACTAAATAATTAGACTTAAAGTTTTCCTTAGTTTTGATAAAAGGTAAATTAGGTATAAAACCTTTGACTCTAGTGAGTCTCCATGCTTCTCCTCTCCGAGATGGACGCAGGTTAAGATCTCTCCTGGTAAGCCACACCTCGTGGTGCTACACAGATTACTAAATATGGGTTAAAGGAAGATGTGAGAATTAGCCAATAAGAGGCTGAAACTATGGGCCAGGCAGTGTTTTAAAAGAAAAAATAAATAAAACCTTTGACTCACAAAGATAAGATAGATAACAAAATATTTTCCCTAAATTTGCCAAATGCAAATGGACTGGATATTATAACCATAATTCTTACTTGGTATCTGTTTTTTGTTATGTATTATTTTACTATGTTAAAGTTAGAACCTTCCTTTTAAATTAGACAAAAATGAAGGAATGCTGTGGAACAATCTCTTTGTTCACTGTAAATATATATTAATCTCATTGATTAATAAAGAGCTGAATGGCCAATGGCTAGGCGGGATTTTCAGGGCAAAGAGAATTATGGGAAGAAGTAAGGTCACAAGGGAAATGCAGGGGAAGGAGAAGATGAATATGCCATGCTGAAGAAAAGGTACCACCATAAGGGTAGATAAGAAATATGGGTTAATTTAAGATGTAAGAGCTAGTTAGTAAGAAACCTAATGTATCAGCTGAGCATTCATAATTACTAATGAGTCTCTGTGTGATTATTTGGGAGCAGCTGGCAGGATAGAGCTGTCCAGTGATTCCCCATGAAGAACTCCACCTACACGTCTAGATGCTGGCATCAGATGAGTAGATAAACAAGACATGTTCCATATGCACAATGGGATTTTACTCAGCCACTAAGAAAAATAAAATCATAAAATATGCAGGAAAAATGGGGTGGAACTGGATATCATTATGTTAAGCCAAATAATCCAGACCCAGAAAGAGAAAGACTGCTCTCAAATGTGGAGCCTAGATTTAAGAAAGGAAGAGAGAGAGCGTGTGTGTGTGTGTGTGTGTGTGTGTGTGTGTGTGTGTGTGTCCACGTGTATCCATGTGTGCATACATGTGTGTCTGTGGCTTTAGGGGGGAAGTCATGAAAGTAAAAGGACCATGAGGGGAAGAAGATATCTGAAGGGAGGACAGAAGAAGGAAAGAGACAAGAATGAAATACACGCGCTGAGAAAACAGAAGGTCTACTTGGGAAGAGGAGGGGACTAATAAGACATGGGCGGGGAAGATGAGGGAGACAGAAGACGAACCAAAACAACGTATAATGATGTGTGTGTATGGAATGCCACAACGAAGCCCATTGCTTTGCATTTTAATTTAAATTGTTTTTAATTTTCCTCCTACTGTAACCAAGCATATGACTTCACACAACGGACATGGACCAAGAAAAGAGCAAATGCCCACCAGGGACTTAGAGAAGGTCTAAGCCTATTCTCATGTGAGTGTCTCTGTGTCGTATCTGGATAGAAACCACAGTCCCACATACAAACACAGCTCCTCATCCTGACTACCGGACAAGTTCTCACACGGACACAGCACGCCACAGCATCCATCACCCTACGGATACACAAACAGCTTCTCACAGCCCTGCAGGACAGAGGCTACAATGCATCTCATAGCGACTGTTCTGAGGTCACACAGCCACGAGTGGCGGGGCTGGGCTTACAAGGCTCCAGTAACAGGTCTCCTAGTTTGCTTTTTAATGCAAGTACCTTGTATTTTCCACAAGGATTTCCCAAATGTCTGCTTTAATCTCTGCAAGCACTATGCATCTTTGTGGGAAGCGTCCCGCTTTATAGTTTAATATGCTGGGCTACCTGTCTAGGGCTGGTGGCTGACGTGTCCTACTCTTACTATGCTTCAAGCTCTGCCCCAGGACAGACCGCATCCCATCTCTGGTCTTGTAAGACAGGTCTTAAGCTAATTAAGAGCAGTCATGGCTGTAAGGAGAAAGAGTTGGGTACAGGAGCCCAGACCCAGCACTGCAAAAAGACCCAGAAAGTGAGACCAATGTACCCTTAGTTAAGGGCATGTCCAAGGTATTGTGCACCCCAGTATGGATGAATGACTATGCTCCCAAAAGACATAGATTCTTTTTTGAAACATTTCCTGATTTATTTAATCTGTATGTATGTGTGCCTGAGTGTATGTATCTGCACCACAAGTCAGTAGTGACTGCAGAGACTCATGCCAAAGGATTGAGCATACATAATGACTGAATGCCCAGCCATAAGCAGGACATCTAAATAATCCCCTGTACACCTCTACAGAAGTGGCAGGAAGAATGTAAGAGCCAAAGGAGAGGGAGCAGTGTTGAACATCAAATTTCAGGCATGACATGGCTACGACACAAGCTCATAACGGCTGGGGTTACATGCCCAAGATCTGTATAAGATTGGGGAATGCCAACACTAAGTTGTAAAAGCAGGAGGAGCTCATGAGAACCCCGCCTCAGTTAATGGATGATGTGGTAGGGAGAGATGTTTTCTTCAGTGGTGTAGCCACTGGTAAGCCATGCTCGAGAACAGCTCTAATGAAACCCACGCATGCGCAGGCATGAAAACAGAAGCGGGGGGGGGGGGGGGGCGCTGGAAAAAGGAAAATGATTGAAGTAAGAAGGGGACGAATATATTTTGTTCATGCTTGAAAAATGTCATAATGAAGCTCACTGTTGCGAATAATTAACACATGCTAATTAAAACATTTTTTAAAAGTTGAAAAGGAAGAATGACCTAGGAATGAAACCAGCACCCCCTCCAGGCAAGGTGCAGCCAGGGTGTTGCTGGAAAAAGACAGACCTACAGACACTCTTCCCTTCACCAAGAAAGGCAGAAGCAATGCCTCAGCTCAGGGGGAGGGGGATAAGGGAACGGGGAAGGAAGGGCTGGCCACTTCTGCCTCAGAGGTTCTCCCCCATACTGTGTGCAATGGGGGCCTCTCTCCTTTATTCCTCTGCAGTCATCTTCTCTCTACTCCTCTCTGTCTCCACTTCCCTCTGCTCGCATTCCCTTTCCTCTTCACCCACTATCCGCAAATCTCTTTACCTCTCTGAGGGGGAGCCCTGCCCTCCCAGTGCTGCAAACCTCCTTTGTTGTTGCGAAGATGCTCAGTCCAAGAGCTTCTGTTCACCCAGTTCCCACCCAGATGGAAAAGACCCACGTTCTCCCTCTCCACCTCTGCCAGCAAAGCCCATTGTGCTACCTGCTTGTGGCAGCTGTGGAAACCTAAGGCCCTGATCTGCCTCCTCCCCACCCGAAGAGCAAGCCACAGCCCAGCTACATCCAGCAAAGCCATGGGGTGACAGATGGTAACTGATAACCGTCATGTGCCAGCATGGACTGGGTACCATCATGCATGGCTATCATGGGCCATGGAGAACCACTAGGTGCTATCCATGTTCAGAGACGGCTCGTGCACAGACATGTGGCAAAGATGAGTAAGTCTTACTCTAATGCATGCACACTGATTTATCTTCTCACTCCAGGAAAACGTGAACACGTGGAGGAGTGGACCTCTGTGCATGCATGACCATCTCTGGACGTCTGAGTCACCTTTTCCTTACTTAGAGTCTTTTCTCAGACAGTATGTTACTTTGCCCACAGATATGTCAGTATGTCCCTTTAGAAGATAACTATTTTTTTCCAAAGATTTATTTATTATGTATACAACATTCTGCCTCCATGTATACCTGCCCACCAGAAGAGGGCACCAGATCTCATTATAGATGGATGTGAATCACCATGTGGTTGCTGGGAATTGAACTGAGGACCTCTGGAAAAGCAGCCAGTGCTCTTGACCACTGAACCATCTCTCCAGCCCCAAGGAAACTATTTTTATTGCATTTTTGTTTAGTGTTATATGTGCAAGTCAAAGGACAACTGGGTGGAGGCAGACATTCCCTGCCAAGTTCAGGCTGCAGAGAGACAGGCACAGCAAGCTGAAAGACATTCCCTACAGGCTGGGAAGTGTTTGCTCCCAGCTGTCCCTTTCTCTTGGTAACAAGGGAACCATTTTGCAGCCCAGGCCTAATTGCAGGTAGGAGCTCCCCAAAGCCTCAGTTGTGACCGGGGCTTACAGACGGACTTTCAGGGCTGCAGGCCTTAAGTCCTCGCACTGTGGCAGATTGGATCCTGAAGCCTGGTGCAAAGCCACAATAGCTGGATCACACAGGGGGCCTTATACTAATTCTGCCTTTCCCCTAAGTGCAGGAGGAGGGCAAAAGTCTCTCTGTTTCTTCTGGAAGCCTCATCACTCAGCCGGTTTTGTACAAGTGGGGCATGCCACGGATTCCATTGCAAATCCCTGGCTTTTCGGGCTGAGTCTCCCATTAGTCTGCAGATGACAGAGCAAACCCCTCAGCCTAGTGCACAGGGTGGGGTCTATGATCTGCCCTCCATCACTGCTCCATCACAGACACCAAAGAGACCAGACCCGACTGCCCTGTCACACAAAAGCTTCCCGCCAGCCAATCCCTATGATTTTGCAGTGGAAGCTTTGTGTCTCCAGCTTTGCACTGTGGCCGCTGTTTAAACCCAAGCACCACTTCTGCCAGCTGTGCCGTTAGGTCTTCTACACTGCAGCTCAGATTCAAAGTCATAATAACAGATGTGAATATAGCTCAGTGTAGAATACATGCCAGGAGGCCCATTGTGTAATCCCCAGCACTGAAGGAAGGAAAGAAGGAGGGAGGGAGGGAGGGAGGGAGCGAGGAAAGAAGGAAGGGAGAAAGGAAGGAAGGAAAGAAGGAAGGAAGGAAGGAAGGAAGGAAGGAAGGGAGGGAGGGAGGGAGGAAGGAAGAGAGGGAGAGAGGAAGGAAGGAAAGAAGGAAGGAAGGAAGGGAGAGAGGAAGGAAGAGAGGGAGAGAGGAAGGAAGGAAGGAAGGAAGGAAGGAAGGAAGGAAGGAAGGAAGGAAGGAAGGAAGGAAGGAGAGAGGAAGGGAGGAAGGAAGGAAGGAAGGAAGGAAGGGAGGGAGGGCGGGAGGAAGGAAGAGAGGGAGAGAGGAAGGAAGGAAAGAAGGAAGGAAGGAAGGGAGAGAGGAAGGAAGAGAGGGAGGGAGGAAGGAAGGAAGGAAGGAAGGAAGGAAGGAAGGAAGGAAGGAAGGGAGAGAGGAAGGAAGAGAGGGAGAGAGGAAGGAAGGAAGGAAGGAAGGAAGGAAGGAAGGAAGGAAGGAAGGAAGGAAGGGAGAGAGGAAGGAAGGAAGGAAGGAAGGAAGGAAGGAAGGAAGGCAGGAAGGAATGAAGGGAGGAAGAAAGGAAGGAAGAGAGGGAGGGAGGGAGGGAGGGAGGGAGGAAGGAAGGAAGGGAGGAAGGAAGGAAGGAAGGAAGGATTTTCACTGGGTCTTGATAATCCTAGTGGCCACTCTCCCATATGGTGACGTTTTACTTACCTGCCATTTCACACTTGCTGTTTCCTATGCCTGGAGACTTTTTCCTTCCTCCTTCATCCACTAGGACTTGGTCAGAAAGGGATATCCTCCAGGGACACTTTACGAACGCCCCTCTCCCTACAGCAGGTGAAGAGCCCATTCATAGCCTGAACTACATCACTGTGCATGGGTTAACACCCTATAACGAGCAGACTGGAGGCCCTTCAAGGGCCGTCCTGTATTGCTCTTCTCAATCTTCCCCAGCCCTAAAAGTGAACGTGACACACAGTCTCACCTTGGTGTGTCCTCCCCAGTACTTTGTCCCCTTGATCCTCACTGCTGCCCAGGGATCCGATTTTCAGTGGTTACAGGAAGACTTATGTATGGGAAGTCAACCTCTCCTTGTCCTGATGCCACTGCCGCCACCCTTCTAGGCTGGTCCTGGGTGCCCAGGCCAGAGCAACTTTGGCAAGGTAGAAGGGGAGAATTTGGGGGCACGGATGCCTCCAGTGTGACTCGAGTTGTCCTGAGATGAAGCTTGAATTCTTTGTCCTGGACCAGGGCCTCCCTGACATCCTCGCACCCTCTATAGCTTCCTCCGTCCCTGCTTCCCGAGTGTCCCTGCCGAGCCATGCAGAGAACCATCCGAGCTCAACACCTGTACCCATTACTACTGTGTCATTCTCACCCAATGCCCAGAAGAAACAACTAAAGGAAGAACAATGGGACCTGTGGCTTGAGGGACCCAGTCCATCCTCCTGGGGAAGACAAGTTGGCCAGAGCAGCTCCCACTGTGACAACGGGAGTATGAAGCAGCTTGCTTGCTTCTCCCCAGATTATGAAGTAGAGAGGACTTGAGTGGAATGGGGCCAGGGTATAAATGTAAGGATGGAGGTATGAGGAGGATGGGGGTGTGAGGATGGAGGTGTGAGGAAGAAGGGTGGAGGTGTAAGAAGGGTGGAGGTGTAAGAAGGGTGGAGGTGTAAGAAGGGTGGAGGTGTAAGGGAACCCAGAGCCCCCATGTTATATACGTGGGATTCTGAGGTCCAGAGAGTGTTGAGTGTTCTCTTCAGGTTGCAAAGTCATGTAATGGAAGAAACAGGTCCTGACTCCCCACTAGAGTCAACACAGAGAGGCCTTCCCTCCAAGATGCACGAGGAATTCACAGACCCTCCTGTAGAGGCCGCCCAGGCTTCAGGAGACAGAAGCTGCTAGAAGGGACATCTATATAATGCAAAGAACTATAAAACAAGCAAAGACCACAGAGCCACTTCCATAAATCATGCCACATGGGCCTGCTTCAACACAAAGGTCCAGAGAGGGCAAGGATTTGCCCAAAGCCACAAAGCAACTTCAACTGTCAGCTGGCACCAGAGCCCAGCTCCCACTCTAAAGGTCTGCCCAGCGAGCCCTGCAGGGCCAGGGTGTGGCTATGGCACCCCTGCTGAACAGAGGCCCCTCCACCTGACCTCTAGCGCCTGACCTGAATACTGAAGACAGATGGCGTGTGAGTTAATAAATTCAGCACTCAGTCTTTACCAAAAACCCTAGTTCTCTTGATTGTTTATTTAGAGGGTGCACTCAGCTGTTGGCTCACACCTGAAAATGATGGTGTCCTCAAAGGATGCATTTGATGGCAAAGAATAATGGCAATACTTAGACTGCATGAGACGTGTGTATGTGGGGGTACATACATGCACAGATACGTGTGTGCACACACAAATGCACATACACGTGCACATGTGCATGCACACACAGCCTGGTGTAAAGGGCACAGCAGTGAACAGAACAGATATTGTCCCTACTGCCCTTACTGTCCCTACCTTCAGAAAGCTTGCATTCTGGATCATCAGATCCTCGTTAAACAATTCATCCTACAATTAATTAGCCAATTAAAATGGTGGTAATTGCTGCACAGAGAGGTGATTAGCTTTGTGGCCCAGTGGAAAGTGCTAGCTAATCTGCGGGATGTTTTGAGAACGGACATTAAAGCACTATTCAGTAGTTCCCTGCAGCAACTGTAAAACAAGGGCAGGCGGGGAGGAGTTCCTGTTTATCTGAGGGATAAAAGTGAGGTGTCCTTGATCAACATCCATTCCTGGAGAACAAAACTTCAAGAACAAATAAAGATATTCCAGGGGGGGGCTCAGTCGTTAAGAGCACTGGCCAGACTGCCAGAGGACCAGATTCCCAACACCCACCTGGGCAATTACAACTGTCTGTAACTCCAATCCCGCGCGATCCAACATCTCTTCTGGCCACGGAGGGCACCAGGCAGACACATGGTGCACAGACATCTATGCAGACAAAACACCCGTACACATAAACAAAAATGATTTTAAAAGGTACTTCAGGATGCTCAATGCTAATCCCTTCTGAGCCCCCATCTGCCAGGCCTCTACTCATTAGGTAGGTGCCATTGTCCCGAGTGGGTCCCTAGCTCTTCAAAAGTCAGGCAGAAGCTTCCAAGCAAGTTCCGGAACCGAGCCCAGGCTGGCATGACTGACAGTGCCCTTTAGAGTCTTTCCTTGAGAAACATTCTTATGTGTGAGTGTACGTGTACTCATGAGCATGTATCATGGTACATGTGTGAAGGTCAGAGAACAACCTAGGGTGTTGGTCCTCACCTTCCACTCTTTGCTGCCCACTGCTGCATACTCCAGGCTAGCTGGCCTGAGAGTTTCCGGGGATCTCACTGGGTTCGCAGATGGTAGTCTTCCACACCCTACTTTTATGTAGATTCCAGGGACTTGAACTCAGATCATCATGCTTATATGGAAAAGATTTAATCCACGGAGCCATCTCCCTAACCTTAGCTTCTGATCTTCGGAGCTGCTTAGCCAAGAACTTGGGATCTGGACATAAAAGCTAACCAGAGTCCTCTGGTCGGTGCCGATCTCCCTTGCACAGGCTCTGGAGAAGAATACGATATTTTCTGAGAACTCGGGGGATCAGACTCAGATCTAGGTCAGGACCACACCCACACCACAGTTCGCAGATGGAATGGCTCAGACCCGAATGATCGAATCCCTTTCCCCTGGGACACGGGGTTCTTGAACAAAAAACTCTACTTCCCCACAGTCTCCATTGTTTCTTAAACAAGATGCCCAACTGGGGTCTTCACTCTGCATTTCAAGGACACAAGGGAATATTTTTCTTCTCCAAACCACTGTCGCCTCATGGCATAGCCAGACCTCACCCCGAGTTTCTGCTCTCCAGTTTCAGTAGCATAAACATCCCCCCCCCCCCCCAGCCTAGTTGAGTCTTAGTTTATAAAACATGACAGGCTTCATTTTTCATGTGGAAAGAAAAGGCCCGTGTTTTCCAGTTTCACCCTTTGGCCTGGCCATAGTGTGCTGTCACGCACTGGGGCCTGACCCCACAGATGCCTATCCCCACAAACAGTGAGCTAGCTCTTTGGAGCACTTTCCAACATCCAGATGAAGTCAGCACTGGAAGGGGAATATGGGCTGTTCTTTGGTCAAGGACTCTTCCTGGAAGCCGCTCCCCCACCCAGGCTCTTCCCACCTCAGTACTACCTCAGAGGCAGGGAGTCCTGGAATGTCCACTGCTCTGCCACCCCAAGGCAGGCATTCAGCCCTCTTAGAAGGAGCTGGAAGTGGGCATCCGGGCAGGCGGACAGGCAGACAGGCGTGTCCCAACAGCCCTCCTGCTAGGAAGCCTGCCTTTCAGGTTTTCTGAAGAACCCCGTGTCTGTGGATTCCACAATAAGGAGGGATTTGTTTGTTGAAGAATCTTTTCAGCTTTGTTGCTTAACTGGAAGGTGAGAAGAAGTTGGGGAGAGATGAGAACGGCTCGCCTTTGCCTCCCATAGTCCACATTTGAGCATTGTCTGTAGCTGTATTGAGTCAGCAGCAAAGGTTTTAAGAATCTGGACTCAGGACTTAGGAGTTCTAGTCCTGGGCTGCCTTTCAACTTGCTTCACGACCATGGGCAAAGCCTTTCTGCTCTCTATACTTTAGCCTCCCCATGTACAGCATGGGATGTGATTCTAGGACTGGTGTCTCAGTTTCCTTATCTGTGAAATGGGCATTATCTGAGCTCACCATCTATCACTAGAAAAACCACCAATGGAGTCATTAAGGTAATGGGATCTGAACCAAATCATTTAGATGGTGGGTATGCTAGACCCATAGCACATGGAAAACTCTCAACAATTCAGACACGTCTTTGGTGGTGACTTCCATCAGATTGTACAATACAAGCTATTTTTAAAAACAAAAAGCAAAAAAACAACGTTTTTTTTATCTTGAAAGGCTTCTTCACTTGCTGGGAGAGTTGCAAAGTTAGATCAGACAGTCCCCACGCAGGCTTTTCCTAGCTCTTGATGACATGTGTTGCATGGTGTTAGAATAAAGTGCAGGCTTTATTCTGGTACCACCAGCGTTCTTGCTAACAGCCTCCTGTCTAAGAGTCCAGCCGAGGAGATCAACTTTATGCGGCTGTAATTTCACCGTACTGTCCCTCAGTACCCAGTGGTTTCTCGGGACCCTGACACTTCAGAAGAGTACCACGCAGGTGGTTTGTGTCCTCAACCGGGTCGGTCTGATTTTCTCTTGTGAGAAGCTGATGGCTTGGGACAAAGAATGGCCCAGAGTTCCCATCTCATGGCTGTGTCCGTGGTGTGAGGCTGACATTGTCACTGGTGGTCATTTGGCTGAAGTGGTGTGCGCCAGCTTCTCCACTGTCTTATGCTTCTCCCTTCCCACTCTCCAGTCAGAGAAGAGAATCGCCAAGGTCAATGGGAACCACACACCAAGTTCAAGGAGTGGGGAACTAAACCCCACCTCCTGAAGGAAGGAATATCAAAGAGTTCATGGACCTGCTAAATGACCACAGTGACTAATAAACTTTGGGGAGAGCTTCTTTGATGCTCTCAAATGTCCTGTTTCTTCTTAAAGTTTCACCCACCAGTTCTAGCATAAGCAGGGGCTTGTGTGATTGTTGCTATGTTGTTCCCTTCATTATTCTACATGTATGTTCTCAATTCTCTGTGAAAGGAATTCTGGGACAGGAGAAGTGGCTCAGCAGGCAAAGTGTTGGCCACAGAAGCACAAGGACCCATGCTCAGTCTCCAGCGTCAGGTAAGAAGTGGGGTGCAGGGACATGTGCCTTTAACCTTAGTGTGAGGAAGGCAGACAGGAGGATCCTCTGGCTTACTGACCAGTGACTCTAGCTGAATCTGTGTGCTCCATTCAGTAAAAGTGCCTGTCTCCAAAAATAAAGTCGAGAGAAGTAGAAGAAGATATTTCTGGCCTACATACATTCAAAACTTGTGTACCTGCTCGCACACAAGTACACACACACACAAATGTGTACATACCACACACACATATAAACATATACCTGCCCACAAGTGTGCACACACATACAAATGCATAAACACACATGTGCACATGTGTAGTTGGGTTTATTTTTTTTTTTTTTTTACTCCTTTGGGGCATGCTGCTCAGCTCCCAAATAAATATACAGAGGCTTATTCTTACTTATGAATGCCAATCCTTGCTTGACTTGTTTCTAGCCAGCTTTTTTAGTTAAATTATCCCATTTTTCTTTACATCTTGCCTCTAGGCTTTTCAACTTTTCTTTATTCTATGTATCTTTCCTTCTTACTCCATGGCTGGCTGTGTGGCTGGGTGGCTGGCCCCTCATGTCCTCCTCTCCTTTTCCTTTCTCTTGCTCCTCCCTCTTCTGTTCTCCTATTTATTTTCTTTGCCCACCGGCCTCCCCTGTTTCTCTCTCCTGCCTAGCTATTGGCTGTTCAGCTCTTTATTAGACCATCAGGTGTTTTAAGCAGGCAAAATAACACAGCTTTACAGAGTTAAACAGATGTAATATGAAAGAACGCAACACATGTTTGCATCATTAAACAAATGTTCCACATCATAAACGAATGTAACACATCTTAAAGTAATGTTCCACAACATACATGCATACACACATGCATCTATGTTTCCTTACCCTTTTGGCTATGTTAGCAGTCCTTCCCTTTTCTCAGGCTCACAATCCCATCCTGTAAAGATTGCCATCACTGCTCAGCGTTAGGTTTTGACAGACCCCTTCTTTGAGCTCTAATAATGCTTCCTCAGTCTTTAAGATCATCTATTTCTTTGATTCAGTCCTAGAACCAGCTGATTCTCCAGGGAACTCTGGTTTCTTCCATACTGTTTCTGGACCCCCCTGGTGGACAGAACAAGGACATATGCAAGTTCCTAACCTCAATGACCAAATTTGAACTACTCCAAAATCCAAATCATCTTCAGCACCAAAGGGATGCAAAAATAAAATCAGATTTTAGAGTTGTTATTTTTGGAGTAAAGATGCTTAAATAATTACCTCTATGCAAATATTCAACAAGATTTTAAAAACTACAAAATCTAAACCACTTCTGGTCCAGAGTGTTTGGGATGATAGACACTCAATTTGCATGTGTGTTCATGTACACATGTGCAGGCAGAGACAGGTCTGAACCAGTCTGGTCCAGTCTGGACCAGTCTGGTCTGGTCGAGACCCGTCCAGACTGGTCAAGACTGGTCTGAACCAGTCTGGTCCGGTCTGGACTGGTCAAGATCAGTCTGGATCAATCTGGTCTGGACTGGGCTGGTTGAGACCTGTATGAACCAGTCTGATCTGGCCTGAACCGGTTAAGACCGGTCCGGACCAGTCCGGTCCAGTCGAGACTGGTCTAGACTGGTCGAGACAGGTCTGAGCCAGTCTGGTCTGGTCTGAACTGGTCGAAACTGGCCTGGTCCAGTCTGGTCCGGTCGAGAACGGTCTGGACCAGTCTGGACTAGTGGAGATGGGTCTGAACCAGTCTGGTCCGGTCTGGCCCAGTCAAGACTGGTCTGGTCTGGTAGAGACCGGGCTCAGGTATGTGCACTTATTTCTGTGCCAATCTGTGTATAGTAAGACAATCAGGGTTGAGACTGTAACTCCAAATCTAACTAGCTGCTCAGAGACCACCTTAGCTCACCCCTGTGCTCACTTCTAGGGTGTCGCACAGAGTAGGCAGGGTCCTATCGTCCTCACGTCACCTATCTATTTGCTTGGCCCTCAGATCCTTGCAAAGCAGTTTCCGCGGGCTAACCTGTGCACTGGCCATCACGTGGGAAGCATGCAGTCACAGTCCTCCTTAAATTGCCTCTTGTTTGCCAGGCGGTGGTGGCACATGCCTTTAATCCCAGCACTCAGGAGGCAGAGGCAGGCGGATCTCTGTGAGTTTGAGGCCAGCCTGGTCTACAGAGCCTGGTCTCAAAAAACAGAACAAACAAAAACAAAGAGTTTGGTGTTTATAGACATTATAAGCAGTCCCTTTGGACTTTCACCAAACTTTGTTTTAACAGTGAAAAGGAAACTTGGGCACAGATCCTCCCTCTGGTTCCCCTGGGTTGTGCAGGTGTGAGGCAAATGCCTGGCTTCCTCCACACCTCAGCGTCCTCCTGTGAGAAATGGTTGGGACAGGCTTTCTGTCCCTGACAGGAGCGGGGTGGAGGAGGCATGAAGGGCTCAGAGAAGTATCTGGGCACTCTTGTGGTGTCTGGTGTGACGCTAATATCACATTTGCTAGCTCCAGTTTGGGCTTTGCAGAAGACAGCCCCTTCCTCACTCAGTCGTCTGTCCTGAAGCACATTCAGGGGACACAAGTGTCCGCTCTTTTCCATATCCAGCTCAGTGAGTTGGAACCACCAGGCTGGGAGGGGCACCTGCTCTCCCACTAAATAAACAGACATAAGAGCATCCGGGCTCTTAGAGGCTCTCGCTATCCAGCAGGATGTCTCATGGGAGCCCGTGTAGGCTGGTGAGAGGCAAGGGTCACCATGGTGCACCCCTATCCTCACTGTCTTCTCCTCCTCCACCAATGGCAAGTCTTCCTGAGAAGGTGTCCCTTCATTGAGAAGATACCATGCCCTGACTTGGGAAGCTCTCCTGATACTCTCTTCAGAATAGTAGCACATGCCCTCACCTCCTACCTTCCCTGGCTCTCAGTTTCCCTGTCTGTAAAATAAGGAAGGAGCCACACATTCCCTTGGCATGGTGCCAAGCTCAGTGCCTGGCCCATGTGAAGGGGGCCTCAGTGATGTTCACTTAAAACACTAGCATTAGAATTCATGACTCTACATCCGTATGATCTCCCTGAGTCCTAAAACATAGAGAGACTAAAATTTAGAACTTCAGAACACAGAAGAGGTCACCAATATATCTGCAGGGATTGTTGTAATCCTTTGATATCAAAATCGAGTTGAGGCTCAGGCTATAGCAGCTGCAGTCACCATTAAAAACAAGAGGAGTTTTTGTTTTGTTTTGTATTTTGTTTCTGGTTTTGGTGGGGTTTTGTTTTGTTTTGCTTGTTCTTGGTTTTTTTCCAGACAGAGTTTGCTATATAGCCTTGGAGCCTGTCCTAGAACTTACTCTGTAGCCCAAGCTGGCCTCGAACTCACAGAGATCCACCTGCCTCTGCCTCCCAAGTGCTGAGACCAAAGGCGTGCGCAAACAAGAAGAATTTTAAGGAGGACTGTGATTGCCATGCTTCCCATGTGATGGCTGCCACGTGGGACTTCCCTCCTCTGTTCAGGTAAGATTTATGGACTGTTGTCTCTATGGCAACAGTGCACATCTTTATCCATGCCATTGTTCAACACCGCGCACTTCTACCCATAAGACAGAATGGCTGCAGAGAGACTTAGATTGCATAGTTAACAGGGTTTTTTTTTTGCAGAGGAACTGAACCCACGTCTCCTGTCCCACGCCTAGTACACATCCCAGTATTGACCCTGCCCTTTCTCTGACAGTACTTTGACACATCAATACCCATGAAGTTCACCTCCCCACAAAACACCTTCCCATGTCAAAAGAGAAGCCTCACTCAGCGATATGCATTCCCTAATAAAGAAAGCGAGGTTCTTAAGAAATGTAAAGTGATATTGTTGAGGGGTGACCACCTCCTTCCTCACCAAGTTCCAACAAACAGCCTCCTCCCTCACTTCCTGATGCCAGCCGGTCTCCTCAGCCCACACCCAGCACCATTTGCTTCCCTCTGACATGTCACCTGGGAGAGGGGGAAGACCCAGTGCGGAGAAAGCAGAAGAGGCGAAGACTAACATCAGATCCTTCTACCCGCACGTGAACTTAGTGAACGCTGGCAGAGTCACTAAGGAGGAAGACGGGCCGGCGGGAGTCTGAGTCTAAAAGCATCAGAACCAGGATTCTCTGGGGTCTGGACCATTTCTCCTGCTTCCCTTGCTGAGCCTCGGCCGCCTCCTGTGTGGAATGGGTTTCTGCCGCCTGCCTCTTGGGAGTTATCTCCACTTGTGTGTGGCAGGCAACACCCAGCAGACCCTCAGGGACAGTGACTTCTCCACCTAGCACAACCTTTGACCTTTCTCAGCCCCCAGGAAACCTATCCCAGCTTGAGGATTCCCGGGTAAGGATAGTAAAGGCATCAAGAAGTCACGTTTGGGATTCGCGGACAGAGAGAGGTCCGGAACTCTAACTCTTTGGGCACACATCTGCATGTCTCTGTGGTCCCCAAGTCATGTGTACAGGGTTAGCACTTAAGACATTGGTTCATTTAACGAGTTAAAGGGCAAGTGGCTGAGGTTTGGAAGCTGGTCGGTTCCTTCTCGGCCGAAAGTCCTACACAGTGGACATTACGAGAACTCTGGATCTCCTAGCAGTCCGAGGTGGTCAGGAAAGTATTTTTTGTCCCTATTATAGAAAGAGAAAACAAAACAAAAACAAAAAACAAGCAAGCAAACACACAAACAGCCGAGGCCACAGAGCTCCCCGATACAGTGGTCTTTCTCAGCAGGCTGCCTGTGTAGCTTGGACGGGAAGGAAGAGGCTTCCTTCTGCTAGACTCCCAGGAATGCTTCTCTAAACCTTCGGGGTCTCCCCATGAAAAGCACTCGGATCAGGAACTTTAACCATGAGAACTGAATTAGAACAAAACCTCAGGCTTTCCAGCTCTTTCCAACAGATTCCTCCCCTTGTTTGTGTCTTAGACTTAGAAGGAATAGCTGTAAAACAAACAGTATTCTCATACAATGAGAAATATCTCAGGTCCTCAAACACCCAGTAAATCAAATCCTCCCAGAAGTACTACAAGGAGACCATTCAGAGGACCCAACACTGGCTAAGACCCAGAACTCTGGGCCTGGCTACCTAGTTGCTGCCAAAGGGCTAAGATGGCAATCAAACCCCAGAAATGCTGTGGGGCGCTAAGCTTAGAAACAAGAGATCCTGGCCCTCTCCTGCAGAGCAGTCTGCTCAGGCCATGGGTCACTAACTCCTCAAGCAGGACCCAGAGAAAGAGGTAGGCGGGCAGCTAAGAGGGACCAGGGTTTCTGAGCATACTTGACTTGTCTCTCAATGAGGTCAGGGACCCACTTCAGTAAGTCCACACTGCTTCCCTGTAAACTGCCCCGCCTCTCTGGAGCCTGCCTTTGGTCCTGCCAAGAGGAGCCGATTGGAAGCTGCCAGGGTCTCACTAAACTGAGCAGCAAGGATGTACTGAGTGAGTTGGGAACTGTGGACAGACTGACTGCCTCATTTATACAACGCAAAGGACATTTTCTAGCTGCCTGCTTTCTATTAGTTTATACCAGGATCTGCATGTTCAGTACTGACTTGACCTTTACAGTCTTCGAAAATTGGAGCCCAATGAGGCAAAATGCTAAGCAGAGCATGACGAAAAGGGATTCTGAAGGAGGCTGGGGAGAAGTTTCGGTCAGGAGGTGTTTGCTGAGCAAGCATGAGACACTGACTCTTGCTCCAGAATCCCTGTTAGAAAAGCTGCATGTGGTGCTCTAGGATTGTAGCCCTGGCCCCTGAAGATCTTCTGGGTGATCTAGCTGGTCAGTGAGCTCCAGGTTAGAGACTGGGGATCTGGGGATAGAGTTCAATTGGCAGAGTCTTTGCCTGGCGAGTTCAAAGCCCTGGGTTCAATTCCAAGCACCATGTAAAATGAACCCTAACACTTCGGGGGTAAGGCAGGAGAATAGAAGTTTAAGGTCATCCACACCTACACAGTGACTTTGAGACCAGCCTGAGCTTCATTAGACCCTATCTCAAAAGTAGCAAGACCTAAGCTGGATGCAAGGATACACACATGAGGCAGAGACAGGCAGATTCCTAAATTCAAGGCCAGCCTGGTCTACAGAGGGAGTTCCAGGATATCCAGGGCTACACAGAGAAACCTGTCTTGAAAACAAACAAATCTGACATTGACCTCTGGCCTCCACATGCACACACGTGAGCATGGGCACTTGCACATACATGCACACGCACACACAACACCCAAGAGGATTTCTGGAATTGTTTCTGTATGTCAGAGTCTACTTCAGGGCAGAGTGACCTGGTCACATGGCTTAGTCTCTTCTCAGCCCTCTCCCAACACCAAAAGCTACCCCCAAAATGAAGCTAGACAGAGCTTAGAAACCAGAAGCTTAATGAGGGGAGATTATGATGGGAACGTCATGCCATCGTTAACACGGGTGCCATATAATCATCGCCTGGCCAAGTACCAAGTGTCCAGTTAGTGTCAGATGCAGCCACCATGGGACAGGAGCCCAGAGCGGCCTTGTCACCACCTGTACTTTAGAGATGAATAATGGAGACTCGGCAGGAGACACGACTTCCTGCGGATCACACAGCTGACAGACAGCTGGAGCCAGAGCGGGTGTTCTTCCTGGGCTTCTGCCCAGGGCTTCCTTTTCCTCATTCACTCCACAGCGACTAACTAAACTTGTTCTCTGTGGATCGCTGTGCCTAACAAAGCTCCAACCATGCAGGGGCAAGCATCACAGTTCCAGAACCCTGACTCCTGAGCTCGCTGTCTAGTGGGAGGAACCAGGAGTTAAGGATAACAATTAGCTTGGCCACTCTCACCCAAGGGGAGGCCAGGAACTTGTCTGGATCCAGCAGGGCCTTCCAGAGACACTGGTATTTGAGATCCAATTGAAAGCTGACTGTCATTTGCCCAAGCAAAGGGTTAGGAGGCAAGGACAGCTTGGAGCCAGGAGTCAGAAGTGTTCAAGGGCTAGGTGTGGTGGCACTTGTCTGTAATCCCAGCGCTTGGGCAGCTGAGGCAGGGGATTGTAAGCTCAAAATCAGCCTGGCCTATATGGTAAGATCCTGCCCCCCCCCCCCCAAAAAAAAAACAGACAACAAAAAAGTGTTCAAGGGACAGGATGGAACAGAATGCTTCATTGCAGGACCAGACTGGGTACAGACATCAGGAGGAAGCAGTGTGGGATGGGGATGGATGGAGGAGTGGGCAAGGAATTTGCCTTTTCTGATGAGCGTTGGGAGTTGGCTTCCTAAAGTCTCCATGCCCTTCACCTCTGTCTTAGTGGCTCCTCGTTGTGCTCTGGCTGACTCAGTCGCTGAGGACTGAGGACGGACAGGGTACAGGGGACCTGGCATCAGCCTGCAGCTGGAGGTGAGCACAAGCTTCTCCAGGAGAGCCAGGAGGGAGCAAGACAGCACCTGGGACAGCTCTCAGTGGCTCCTGGGACGCCAAAGCGAGTCAGAGAAACTTCCTTCCAGAGTGCCTGCCAAGTTCCAGACACTGCCTTGGGCACCAGAGAAAGCTGAACAGACAAAATCCCCTGTCCTTCTGGGGACTACTTGCTAACAGGAGACAGAAAATAAACACTATAAATCAGTCAACAGAAGGCTAAGATCCGTGGCTGCTGTAGAGAAAGGAGGGAAGGAAGGGATCAGGCAGGGCTGTCAGAGTGCTTGGGCCGTCTTGACTAGGAGCTCGCTCATTAGAGGCGGAATGCAGAGGGGGGCCCCTCCCAGTCGTCACCAAGTGTGTCTTTGAGCTGTCCTGGGAAGGTGAAGAGAGAACAGGTCTGCTCAGGAACAGAACTCCGCTCTGCGCTGAGGTGGGAAGCCCAGGCTCACCTGACAGCCACAGGGAGTGAGGTTCAGGGAGATGAAGTCTCTGACTTCTCTGAAGTCACAGTTGTTAGTGGTGGAGCTGAAATTTGCGTCGCGGTCTCTGAGGACACCAGCCCCTGCTCTGGCATGACCCTGAGGCCAAGGTTGGCATTTTTGTTTGTGTTTGTTTTAGAGGAATGAGGAAGAGTTTGCAACTTTGGACTAGAAAAGTGGTTGGAGGCTGTAGGAGGGGCTTCATAGCCATCCTGGTAGGAGCTTGGAAGACAGTAGCGCTGAGAGCTGCGTGGGCTGTAGAGGCCCAGATCAAGAGGTTTCAGAGAGGAAGAGTATTAGCAGCTGGGCTAGAAGTGTTTCTCGTGATATTTCAACAAAGAATGTGCCGACATTTGCCTTTGTCCTAAGAGTTTGCTAGAGGGTAAATTAAACAGTAATGGACTACTTCCTTGCTGGAGAAGACTTTAAGACAGTTCAATATTGATCCTATCATGTGGCTATTAGTAATCATATTATGCAGGTCTACAATGAAAAAGAGCAAGTGGGGCAATAAAACTTTAATTATATATAACATGTAGTTTATATATATATGTATATATATACACATGTGTGAGTGTGTATACATACATACATACATACTACATACATACATATTTTAAGAGAAAAAATAGAACCAAGATATTTCATGTTGGAGCAGAGGCTTGGGCTGAAAGAGGTAAGGAAATTCAGGACTGACCTGGTCCAAAAAAGAATAAAGGGAAGGATGCCCTCAGGGTAAGACCCCACCCAGGTAACCTTCCAACTTTTGGAAAGAAAAGGCCTAAGGAATTTTTCTGCTCATAAAAAGGCAACAACAAATAAAAGCTAGAACAAACATCATTCAAGGGGGGCAGGCTCGGTCCCAAGTGGGCAGCCAAGCTTGCCAGCATCATCCACTGCTTCTCACTGTAGCATCACGAAGGATACAGGAGTGAAAGGGTGGCAGCATCTTCCTCTGTGGTGAAGGAGAGCCACTGAGGGCAGGCAGTGCGTGGTGCATGAAGGCTCTGCAAGGGCAAGAGGCTCTGAGAGGCCATCGTATGAACCTGTGGAAGAGAGGCCTGGACTGCACTGGAGATGCCGAGATGCTGGACGTGGCAGAGCCATGGAGATCTGCCCAGGAAATCAGCACACAGGAACTGGAACCAGTCGGAGAGAGAGTGCCCTATGGAAATCTGCCCAGGAGATCTGCACATGGGAACTGGAACCAGCTGGAGAGAGAGTGCCCTAATCTATCCAGATCTGCATACGGGAACTGGAACCAGCTGGAGAGAGAGTGCCCTATGGAGATCTGCCCAGGAGATCTGCACACGGGAACTGGAACCAGCTGGAGAGAGAGTGCCCTATGGAGATCTGCCCAGGAGATCTGCACATGGGAACTGGAACCAGCTGGAGAGAGAGTGCCGTATCTCTCAGGCAGCAAAGAATGGAGCCATCTAAGCCCTTTAACATCAAACATGGAGTCACAGGATTTGGATTTAGAGCTTTCCTTGCTTGGTCTTGGTCTTCTTTGGTCCAGTATGTCCTCTTTATGCCCCATTCCTCAATTTTGGAATGGTAATGTATATTCTCTGCCATTGTATGTTGGCAGTATGTAAAGTTTTTTTTTTAATTTTACAGGGGTTACAATTAAGAGATTTCTTTGAATCTCAGAAGAGACTTTGGCCTTTGATTTTTTTAAAACTGTATAGAGACTGAAAGACTATGGGGACTTTGGAAGTTGAATTAAATATATTTTGCATTATGGTATGGCTACAAGTCTATGAGGGACAGGAAATCGAATGTGGTGGTCTGAATGAGAAGGTCCTTCACAGGCTCACATATATGAATACTTGTTTCCTAGTTGGTGGAACTGTTTGAGAAAGATTTGGAGGTGTGGCTTTGTTGGAGATGCTATCACTGGGGGCTTTGAGGCTTCAAAGGTTCATGTAATTCCCAGTGCTTTCTCCTCTTCTGCCTCTGGTTGTGGATCACGATGTGAGCTCTCAGCTGTTCCTTTGCTCCTTCATCAAGAACTAATCCTCTGAAATCATAAGCCAAATTAAAAGCTCTCTTTCATAAATTCCTTGGTCATTGTGGTAGTTTGAATTGGCCCTCATAATCCCATAAGGCTGTGGGAATTCATTCAGCCTGGATGGGAACTCACTATATAGCCCAGGCTGGATGGGAACTCACTATATAGCCCAGGCTGGCCTCACACACAACAGTCCTGCTAGCATCCCAAACATCAGAACTGCAGGCAACATGGCCATGTTCAGCTTCCTGCCTGCACTCTTGATCCGCCACATTCTTCTGTGTCATCAAGCCTTTGTCCGTGCTGCTCCCTCCTCAAAAAGGCTTTTCCTGCCCAGAGCTCCCCACCTTCCTCCTCAGAGCACAGGTTCAGGAACCCCAGCTCAGCGGAAAGCTTCCTATTTTGCTCCACCCAGCTGCAGGGTGGTAAACTTCCCACCTTGGGCTGTAATTCCTGTCTACCAGGTCTCCCACCAACAAGGTGTGAGTTCTATGGAACCTATGACCGTGTCTTTCATCTTGGTGACCTCTGTGGTATCCAGCGCAGGGTACAGCCACATCAGCTGACAGGTGAGTCAGAAAGGATTTCTATAGGCTTCTCCACAGCCCAAGGGGTCCCCTGTAGGAACAAGCAGCCCCCAGGCTACTTAA
This sequence comes from Arvicola amphibius, assembly GCF_903992535.2. NCBI lineage: Eukaryota > Metazoa > Chordata > Mammalia > Rodentia > Cricetidae > Arvicola > Arvicola amphibius. The sequence continues at coordinate 98,587,583 of NC_052057.2, forward strand.
ATAGATAGAATTAAAATTCAGGTCCTTCAGCCCACTTTTAAGTTTCAAGGACCCAGGAGCCCACACAGGGCTGCTGGCTGCTGGCTACTGGAGGTGAAGAGAGGGGAAAGAAGGGGAAGGAAGACAGGAGAGGGCAGGGAAGGCAGAGGAGGAAAGAGGACTCAACAATAACATACAACATAATGTCTATTCTTTCCCTGATGCCTCCACAGCAGTCATTAAAGGCCTTCATCCTATTCACAGACAGACAAACCAATAGGGAACGGGTGATAAGCAGCATGCCCAGGGTCAGCCAGGAAGCCAGGTCTGTCCCCCATGCCCGGATGGAGCAAGATCTTCAGTTTCTCCTCTCTTTCCTTGGCCTCAGTTTCTCCACCTGTGCAGTAGGGTGCTGGAAATCAGATTCTCACCCTGAGATGGTGCAGCACCGACAGAGAATCGGAGAAGAAATCGTCTCCAATGGGAAGAGAAGGTGCGTTCCTCCTTCGCTTAATAATCACCGATTAGTTAATCCCCAGAGCAGCAGAGCCAGTTACTAGCATTCATTAGCCCCAGTTAACGAGCAGCAGGTTAGAGGAGAGAGGGCTTGGCCTCAGGCTCCGGGCAGGGAAAGGATCAGTGGACACCCAGCCGACGCTACAAATTACTTACAGATTGAGGGAGGGATGACAGAGGGGCCAAGGAGGCCCAAGAGGGGAGGAGCGGGCGGAAACCTGCTTTCATCATCATAAAACTGGAGCGCCTTGGAGCATCTGAGGCAGCGCTTCACACAGTCAGTTAGGCTGAGGCCTCCAAGAGGGAATGGATAGGCCAAGAGTCACAAAACTGGAATTACAGGCCAGAGGTTCTCAGCTGAGCTACCCTGCTGGTCCTCTGCCACCCTTCCTGAATTCCTAGGGAAAGCAGGCAGCTGTAAGCCCCTGGGGATTATGAGGGCACTAATGGCCGATGACAAAAAGCTGCCAGATAAGCTCAGCCCTGCAGACTAAACAAGGCTCAAGGGGCCAAGTCAAACAAAGCAGAGGTTTGGAGCTGGCCCAGACAACAGGAGTGGCCCAGCCAGAGAGGCCAGGCTCTCCTTCATCCCAGAATCTCCTCTGATGGCCTTTCTCACTCTCAGCACTGAGGGTCAGACCAAAGCATGGCAGGAGTTCTCACGGTGGCCGTCCCCACCTGCTATCATAGAATACACCTCCAACTCGAGGCCTCAGGAGGAGGAAAGTGATGCTCAGAGAGACGAGGAAGATGCTTCTCCCAAGGCACAAGCAGGACCTTGGAACCCAAGATGCCCGCCCCCGATTCCCACTTCACCAAGGCCCCCAAAGTCTTCCTTCAGTTAGTGTCACATGCCATCCAGACATCAGAATAGGGAAGACGGGTTCAGCATCTTCTCTTATGTGCATGGGGAGGGGGCTCCACGAAGAGAGTACCAAACCTTGTACCCAATACACTTTTTCCTATGCGTGTATATATGACAGAGTCTAACTTCTAAGTAGGCACAGGAGAAGATGAGCAATGAGCAATAATAACAAACAATAGAACAAGCATAGCAATGCCCTCTAACTGAGGGTATGTGATGTCTCTTAAAGCATCTTATTGTCCTGTGCATCTTAGGATCCTTCAGAAAACTATCTATTCTTTTCTCGTGAAATTGAGCTTCTTCTTGTTGTTGTTGTTGTTGTTGTTTTGGGGAGGATTTTTTGTTTTTGTTTTTTGTTTGTTTGTTTGTTTGTTTTTGTTTTGTTTTGTTTTGTTTTGTTTTGCTTAGAGGAAAGCCATAATGTTGGCTTCCTCCCTGACATGGGCATAGCTGCTTTTCTTACTCTTGCTACAAATACCCAAGAAAAACATCTCACGGAAGGAAGGGACTTACTGCAGTTCAGAGTCCAGGGTTCATCATGACAGGGGTATCATGGCAGCTGGAGTTTGAGGCAACGGTCACGTTGGACTCCCAGTCAGGAGGCAGAGTTATTCATAAGTCTGCTCAGCTCTCGTTTCTTTTCCATCCAACCTGGAATGCCAGCCGTGGAGTAGTGCCATCTACAAGGTGGGTGGTTCTACCTCAAATAACCCAATCTAGATGCTCCCTCCCAGATGTGCCCGGAGATCATTTCCTGGGTGGTTCTAAGTCCTGTCAAGTTGACAGTCTGAGCCACCGGCATTGCTATTCCTGTGCGTCATCAGGAGATACAGCAAAAAGTGACTCTGTCACAAGCACTATAACACTGTGACAGTTCCCTGGTACCTCGATGCCTGGTAAGGGACAGATGAGGGGGTGGCATATACATGTGGATGCTTACATCCAACATACGGTTTCCTCACGCTACCCAGAATGGCACCCAATCTGATGTATTATTGATTTTTGGAATTGTCCATTTAGTGGCTGAAAGACCCTTAAGGTAATGCTCAACATCCTTAGCCACCAGAGAAACACAAATCAAAATAACTCTGAGATTCCATCTTATGCCTGTAAGAATGGCCAAGATCAAAGACACTGATGACAACTTATGCTAGAGAGGTTGTGGGAAAAAGGGAACACATCTGCATTGCTGGTAGGAGTGCAAGCTATAGCCACTTTGAATATCAGTATAGTGATTTCTCAGAAAATTAGGAAACAACCTACCTCTTTTGGTGTATACCCAAAGGATGCTCAAACATACCACAAGGACATGAGCTCAACTATGTTCATAGCAGCATTATTTGTCATAGCCAGAACCTGGAAACAACCTAAATGCCCCTTGACTGAAGAGTGGATAAGGAAAATGTGGTACCCTTACACAATGGAGTACTACTACACAGTAGAAAAATAAAATGACATCTTGAAATTTGCAGGCAAATGGGTGGAGCTAGAAAATATCATTTTGAGTGAGGTAACCCAGACCCAGAAAGGCAAATATCATATGTACTCACTCATAAGGGACTTTCAGACATAAAGCAAAGAAAAACCAGCCTACAGTTCACAATCCCCGAGAACCTAGACAACAATGAGACATACAGGGATCTAATGTGTATGGGAAGTAGAAAAAGACAAGATCCCCTGAGTAAATTGGGAGCATGGGGACCATGGGAGAGGATAAAGGGGAGGGGAGAGGAAGGGAGATGAGCAGAGAAAAATATATAGCTCAATAAAAACAACTTAAAAAAAGAATTGTCCATTTAGTATTTTTAGAACATGATTGACCACAGGCAGCTGGAACTATGGAGAGCAAACTATACACAGAGGGAAGCACTGTGCCTTCATTTCTAGCCAAAGCACTCCCACCCAGTGTCTCACTGCCATCCACAAGCTGAAGCCTTCATCCAGGAATGGCTCCTGCCTTTTTAGAGCCTCACAGTTTGGGGAAGTTGTGTCGTCGTTCTGAGCCTCTGTTTTCTTGTCCCTGACGTGGGATACCCTTCACTAAGCATTGCTGTGCTTTACTCTGGCTTAGCACACAGTGAGCAGCCACAAAGCTGCAGCTGTCAGCGACCCCAGTAGAAGTTGACTGAGCAGTGAGGGCCTCAGGCTCACTAAGACTTCTCTCTTAAATGGGATGTCAAAAGGATTCCTTCTGGGGCTCCGGAGCATCAGTCTGGGTTTATTGAAGCATGGTTCACAATGGCTAAGTTAAAGAACTAGCTTAGGTATCCACCAACAGAGCCATAAAGATGATGACATGTGTGTACGGTCATGTTTCTTTTATTTGTGCATCCAGGTTTTATATACTAATAAGATCACATGTATGCAGTTGATATAAAAATAGAACCGAAACCGTCTTGGGGAATGAAGAGACTAATGGGAGTGGGGAGAAAGAGGGTGGCAGGATGTGCAGGGGTAGGCAATATACCCAAGGTACAAATGGCTTGGGTGGGAAATGGTCTTATATACGGAGTATAATAAAATTTAAAACTCTAATTTAAAAAATTCCCTCCAACTCTGGAACTCTGTGATCTTCATAACCTAATGATACTGTGGGCCCCAGAATCACAGTCAGGGTAGGATACTCATCACTTTCTAGGTTCCCTTAAGCTTCTACAGGACCTCTGGGCCTTTAATCCATACAGTATCCCTCAGGCTGTTCCCAGAGATGAGTCAAGGCATTCCTAGCACTAAGACTGTCCCACAAGTGACAACAGTCAGAACTTCCAAGAGCTGGGGGAACCTGGGGATTTAAGCTGAGGACGTGGGTCAGGAATATTTGGGAGTCACAAGAGGGAGCATCAAAGAGTGTCAAAGATAGATCCCACTGCCTGAGAGCTGGACACATGGACACCCTCCCACCTCCAGATCATTTAGCCGCCCCTCTCCTTTATCCTCTGTCTTGTGCCTGTCACTCTAACCATCATTGTGCTGGAATTATGCTGGCCATTTTTGATTGCAGTCCCCTTCCTGTATGGTAGAATTTGATAGAAATCGAAAACGATTTCTCTTTGAGCAAGAAACCACACCACATCTCACTTCTTGCCTCCAGATTCCCAACAGTACAAGAAGAGATCTGCCTGGGAAGGACTAAGGTGGGACTTATCTCTGCCAGCCAGAGAGACGCAACAATACATATAAGAGATAACTTACCCATCTTGCTCACCTCTCTATACGCCAAGTCTAAGCCTCTGGAGAGGTGTATGTAACCCCATCTGCATGCAGCAGAGAGTGTAAGCACCATCTCATCTTGCATGCAGAGGCTCGGGTGGCTGCCATTGCACTCAGTGCCAGGGGCAGAGCCCAACTTTGCACAAAGTGGTTTACTCAAGTATGTCTAGCATGGCAGACTGACGTCCCAGAAGCCCCCTTATCTTTGGAGTACCTTCCGCTATTGATCAGAGCTGACTCTCAGGAATGTTCCAGACAGTGCAGTTAGGAAAATGCCAAGTTTGTATCTTAAAAGCTATGGCCCTTATAAATAATGCTGCTATGAACATAGTCAAGCACATGTCCTTGTGGCACGATTGAGCATCCTTTGGGTATATACCCAAAAGTGGTATTGCTGGGTCTTGAGGTAGATTGTTTCCTAATTTTCTGAGAAATTGTCATACTGATATCCAAAGTGGCTATACCAGATTGCACTCTCACCAGCAATGGAGGAGTGTTTCTCCCTACCCCATATCCTCTCCAGCATAAGCTGTCATCAGTGTTTTAGATAGTGGCCATTCTGACAGGTGTAAAATAGCCAGAACTTGGAAACAACCTAGATGCTCCTCAACCGAAGAAGGGATAAAGAAAATGTGGTACATTTACACAAAGGAGTACTGCTCAGCTGTAAAAAAGAAAAATAATGACATCTTGAAATTTACAGACAAATGGATGGATCTAGAAAAAAACATATTGAGTGAGGTAACCCAGACCCAGAAAGACAAATATAATATGTACTCACTCGTAAGTGACTTTTAGACATAAAGCAAAGGAAAACCAGCCTACAATTCACAACCCCAGAGAACCTAGACAACAAAGAGGACCCTAAGAGAGACATACACGGATCTAAATAGGAAGGAGAAAAAGACAAGATATCCTGAATAAATTGGGAGTATTGGGGGGGGGGTCACAGTAGAGGGCAGAACGGGAGAGGGGAGGAAGGGAGGAGAGTGGAGAAAAATGTATAACGCAATAAAAACAATAAAAAAGCAAACTAGAACATAAACAAACAAACAAACAAACAAATAAATAAAGCAAACTATGGCCCTCCTGGGCTTGCCGTGTGGTCTTAGGCAGGTCATTTTTCCCTGTCTGGATTTCCATTTCCTAACCTGTCGTAGTCCATATTAACCTTCACCCACACATTGTTTATGGCTAGAAGGGGCTTTCCGAAGGCTTATTGTGCTACATATCCAGGGGCATATCATAGTCGTCTGGAAAAGAAAACCAAAATGCACACAGCAATGTCTTCAAACATCAGACTACAGCAAACATATTGGAGTAACTCCTGTTTATTGTTCATGAGGTCCTAAGTTTAATCTTCAGCACTAAAGAAAAAAAAAGACATTTTAAAAACTGTATTCTCTTTAATCTACTCTGTGTGTGTGTGTGTGTGTGTGTGTGTGTGTGTGTGTGTGTGTGTGAACATGTATGTGAAGGTCAGAGGACAGCTTTCAAAAGTTAGCTCACACCGGGTGGTGGTAGCACATGCCTTTAATCCCAGCACTCGGGAGGCAGAGGCAGGTGGATCTCTGTGAGTTCGAGGCCAGCCTGGTCTACAAGAGCTAGTTCCAGGACGGGCACCAAAAACTACAGAGAAACCCTGCCTCAAAAACAAAAGCTCTCTTTATCCACTGTGGCATATGGGGGTTGAACTCAGGTAATCATGTTTATGTAGCAAGTGGTTTCACCTGCTGAGTCACCTCACTGGCCCCAAAGTACATTTTAAGCAGCAAAAGGAAAGGAATTTGGAAAGGTCCAGGTGAGTCGTCCCATGTTGCTGACTTTTGTAACTATCCTCAGGTGCCTCGGAACACCAGTGTCCTAATCAGGGTCCCTCCTGCTGTGATGGACCACCAGGACCAGCAACTAGGGGAGGAGAGGGTTTATATGGCTTACACTTCTACATCATAGTCCACCATTGAAGGAAGTCAAGGCAGGAACTCACATAGGACAGGAACCTGGAGGCAGGAGCTGATGCAGAGGCCATGGAGGGGTGCTGCTTTCTGGCTTGCTCCCCATTGCTTGTTCAGCCTGTTTTTTTTTTTTTTTTTTTTTATAGAACCCAGGACCACCAGCCCAGGGATGGCCCCAATCACAAAGGGTAGAACCCTCCCCATCAATCACTAATTAAGAAAATGCTTTACTGCTGGGTCTTGTGGAGGCATCTTCTTCATTTGAGTTTCCCTCCTTTCAGATGGCTCTAGCCTGTGTCAAGGTGACATAAAGCTACCCAGCACAATAGCACGACAGAGGGAGCTGCACTGTAGTCCATGGTTTCAAAGCTTTCAGCCCATGGCTGCTCTGGGGCCTGTGGGGAGGCAGCTTATTGTGGTGGAGACAGTTGCTCACTTCCTCACAATCAGGAAGGAGAGAAAGGGGACAGAAGGTTCCAGAGACCCACAACTCCCCCAAGGGCATGCCCCCAGTGACCCAGCCTCCATCTTCTAGACTCCACTTCCCAGTAGTGACACAGCTGGAGACGGGGTGTTTGAGTGTACCCCAAACCCAAATAGTCTTCCTTTTCTTGCTTGAAGTGATACGAGTCCTTAGTTGTAGAAGGGTTATAAGTTCTTTGTTGTTCTGATTAAGAGAAAACAAATGTGACATTCTGCTCAGATCCCTCTGCCACATTTCTAGTTGAAGTATTAGTCAGTTCAGAAGGGTGTGAACTACTGGTATAGAGGACCAAAACCGTGCATACAAAGTAAAACTACAATAAAATACATTAAAAGGAAATGCGCATGGATTCCGGAGTCCTGCCACTCAAGTCTGGTTCTGCCATTTTCTAGCTATTGTCCTGCTGGGAGCTGAGCTCTCTCACCTGGAAGCTGGAGAAAATAATAAAAGAACAGAAATGTTTAGAAGTGTGTGCAATCTGTGCCATGCAAACCACAGAAGGGTTTACTAAAAATAATTACAGACAAGAAAAAGCATGAAGTGGAAAGTTATTTTATTTTTTTTTAATATTTATTTATTTATTACATATACAGTGTTCTGCTTGCATGTATACTTGCAGGCCAGAAGAGGGCACCAGATCTCATTACAGATGGCTGTGAGCCACCATGTGGTTGCTGGGAATTGAACTCAGGACCTCTGGAAGAACAATCAGTACTCTTAACCTCTGAGCCATCTCTCCAGCCCCGTGGAAAGTTATTTTAAAGGACTGTTGACGGGGTTGGAGAGATGGCTCAGTGGTTAAGAGCACTGGCTGATTCCATTCCCAGGACCCACATGGCAGCTCGCACCATCTGTAACTCCAGTTCCAAACGTTCAATGGCCTCTTCTGACCTCTACAGACACCAGGCATGTACATGCTACACAGACATGCATGCAGGCAAACACTCATATACATAATATTAATAAAATCTAGAGGTGAGGGTGTTGATTTCCAGACCAGCAAGATGGCTAGTGGGTAACAACGCTTACTGTGCATGTCTGGGAACCGGAGTTCAACCCCTGGAACCCAGATAAAGGCAGAAAGAAAGAAACCAACTCCACAGAGTTGCCCTCTAACCTATATACACACTCCATGGGCCCGCTCCCACCACACACACACACACACACACACACACACACAGAGAGAGAGAGAGAGAGAGAGAGAGAGAGAGAGAGAGAGAGAGAGAGAGAGAGAGAGAGAGAGAGAGAGAGTCAGTCCATGGCATGCCCCCCCCACACACACAATGGCATGACAGTGCCCCCTCTTTCTCCATGGCATGCATGCATGCATCTCCCACCACACACACACACACACACACACACACACACACACACACACACACAAACACACACACAATCCATGGCATGCCTCCCTGCATCCTAACACAAACAAACCTGCTGCTAATCAGGTTTTTTTTTTTTTTTTTTTTTGTTTTTCGAGACAGGGTTTCCCTGTGGTTTCTAGAGCCTGTCCTGGAACTAGCTCTTGTAGACCAGGCTGGCCTCGAACTCAGAGATCCGCCTGCCTCTGCCTCCCGAGTGCTGGGATTAAAGGCATGCGCCACCACTGCCCGGCATGCTAATCAGTTTTTAAAAGATTCCTTGACTTCCCAGCAGGGAAAGATTGAAGTCCCTGGAAGGAATGAGTCCTGGGACTCCGGTACATGAACAAGCATGTGCTTTCTACATAAGTCTGAAAATACTGGGGCCAAGGAGGAGATCCATGAGGATCCCAGAGCAATAAGAGGCTGTGTACAGTCAGCAACTAGGATGGCTGAAAGCAACACTGGAGTCAGAAGGTGGGAAAACTTCTAATAAGAAAAATTATTCCTTAGACTCCAATTCCTAACTTAGTATAAGGATAGAAAAAGGTGTTTGCATAAAGAAATAAAGCAAGATTTCAAAATATTTACTTTCCTTTAAATAAGTATTATCTTTAACACTGTGTGTGTGTGATGGGGTAGGGTGCACATACACAGAATGCATGTGTAGCCTGCGGACGGTTTTGTGGAGTTAGTGCTCTCTCACTTCTGTATGGGTCCCAGGGCTGAACTGACATCATCAAGCTTGCACAGGAAGCCGTTCACCATCTTATTGGCCCTCGAAATATTTACTGTAGTGAGTGATATCGGAAGCTGAGGCAAATGAAAATATCAATAATACTGACACCGCAAAGTTTGATACTTTGTTCATCATGGATATTCTGCATTAACTCTGGGTTTTCGGAAATGCTGTGTTAAAATTTTATTCATCGGGGCTAGGGATATAGCTCAGTGGTAGATCATTGCAAGACCTCGGGGTCAATCCCCAGTACTGCAAAAAATAAATAAAAAATAAAACATTTTTTATCTTGATGAATGAGAGTCCCATGGCTCCTTAAATCTTGAATCTGAAGCAAATGTCCCCATAGCTCCTCTGGTTCCCGCTTCCTGTTTTCTTAGGAAGTCACTAACTTCTGTGTCTCTCGAAAACTGAGAAAACCAAGAGAGAAGAAGATGTGGGTGCAGGAGTTGGACATGGAACAAGGCGGGGGAACTTTTGAGGTACAAGGGAATGCTAGGGTGATAGCCATGGACAAGTCAGACAGCTGGAGCCCAGATTATAAGTGGAATCTGCTCAAGTCATACTCAAACATGGGATTGAGCAGGTGAAAGCAGTTCGTAAAAATAAAGCAAATGAAAACACACGATTACCTCCTCCATGCCCAAGTTCAAAAACACAAAGAAGGAATGTTGTATTGGTTCAGCTGTGAATACTCTTGGCTGTTGACCTAACGGCATGAGGGTAGCATAGTAGGAGATGCATACACATGATAGAGGCAGATGAAGATGAAAACTCCTCTTCCTCATCTACAGTAAGACCTGAAAAACTAAGCGGAATCAGACACCAAAAATTCTATTAACAGAAGCCAAAAGTTTCAAGTAGGCTACATCAAATTCACAATCTCTACACAACAAAGACACCCAACAAACAAAAGGGAAACTTAGAGAGTAGCTTCTACCCCTGAAGGGCCTCCCGCCTTGCCAAGCATGGTGGCACATGCCTGTAATCCCGCCACTTGGAGAGTGGAAACAGGACGACCAGGAGCTCAATGTCAGCCTAGCCTACAAAGCAAGCCTGGAGGTATCCTGGATTTCACGAGACCCCAGGATTTCACCACCTCCCATTAGGGTCAACGTAGGGGCCAAGCTTTTAGTACCAGGACCTTTGTTGGGCATTCCAACTCAGGGAATTGCTAATCAAAACCACAGTAAACACCAACCTCCCATTTAATCAAGATGGCCACTACCAGAAGAGGCAAAATGTAGCCAAATTTGCTGAAGATACCGAGAAGGTTACCTTTTACGGGGTTGGGGGATTTAAGTCAGCAGAGCAACTTTAGAAAGCATTTTTGAGTTTCCTCCCAGAATTGAAGCTAGAGCTGTCATTGGGTCCATCACCTGCCCTTTTGCATGGAGACCCAACAGAAATGAAATGGGTATGTCAGAGCACCCCAGGTTAAACCTGCAGAAACAACATGAGAACTTTCAACCCATAGATGGGTTCAAAAATATATAACATGACTTGAAAAACGGAAGGAATTTCTGCCACTTGCAGTAACTTGGAAAGCATGCTCGGTGAAATAAGACAAACCCAGAAAGACCCACATGGCATGGCCTCTCTTCTGTGTGGAATCCAGAATGAGCTGAACTCACAGTGATAGAGAACAGAGAAGTAAGTACCAGGGACTGGGAGACTGATACAAAAAGAGAGAACTGGTCAAAGGTACAAACTCTAAGTTATAACATCATTAAGTTCTGGAGGCCTGATGGGTAGGAGCATGGTAGTATAATAGTAATGTATTGTATAATGTAACTTTACAAGAAATCTTAGGTGTCCTGCACACCCTATACACACACAAAGGTGACTGTGGGGACAGTGGGCATTTTAATCAGCCTGAGCATGGCAATCACTTACAGTATACACACATAGCAAAGCAGCACATTGCATGCCTTAATTTTTGTCAGTCAATTTTAAAATCAAGAGTATGATTGAAACACATTATGTACATATATAAAAATTTCATTATAAATCATTGTGTATAATTAATATGTGCTAATGAAAATGCTTAAACCAAACAGTAGCAATCGGTCCTGCTATATAGCGCTGTAGAAGAAACATGTCAAAGGAATCCGTCAGAGAGCTAAGGGGAAACTGGTTTTGGATTTCAGGCAATGAGAGAGGGAGCAGGGCTATTTTTGTTTAGACCATTCGTTATCAACTCTAGCCTTTTTACTTGACTTTTTATCTATGCAAACACACAGCTTACAAAATTTAAAGTTAAAAACGTGCCAAGCTGAGGAGACGGCTCAGTCAAAAAAGCGCCTGCTGTCAATTTTGAGGACTTGGGTTCAGAGCCCCAGCCGTTACCCAAAGGCCAGGCTTGCCTCTGTACCTATGTGTTGTGGGGCAGAACCAGAAGGGTCTCTGGAGCTCATTGGCCAGCCAGGCCAGCCAGCCAATGGGCTCTAGATTCAGTGAGAGACCCTATCTTAAAAAGCAGGGTAGCTGAGGAAGACAGCCAACATTAGCATGCACATTCAGGCACATACACATGGATGTGCACACATACAGAGATGAGGGAGAGGGAAGGGGACGTGTTGATGGGTGTTTTTCAGCTTAGTTGAAATATTTGGGAAAAATTAGAGAAAAGCAGATTTTAAAAATATCCATCAATTATTCACTCCGGGAGAAACGGCAGTACCAAGAGAGACATGGGCTACTTCATTCGCCCTACCAATGAACAATATTTACACAGCTACATTAGTACTGCTAACACTGGGTGCCAACTAAGCCAAAATTTGTAATCGGATATGAGAGTCAAAAGGGAGGGAAAGTTACAGACTGTCTATTAAGAGCCCTAAACCCTCTTCCAAAACAGTAGGAAATCAGTAGATGCTTTCCAGAATGACAAATCAGTAAACCATTGTGTAAGTGTATCACTTAGAGAACAGAGGAAACAGCTTCAGAGACCATGACTGTGGGAGATCACTGAGGGGTGGGGAGGCTGGGAAGAACGTACTTGGCTGTTTTCCTCTCTTTTACTCTTTGCTCTTTTGGTGGCCTGCCACCCAGCTTCCAAGTAAATACACAGCGGCAAAGCAGGGTGAAGGTGATGCACGCCTTTAATCCCAGCACTTGGAACACAGAGGGAGGTGGATCTCTGTGAGTTCGAGGCAGGCCAACCTGGTCTACAAGAGATAGTTCCAGGACAGGCACCAAAGCTACACAGAGAAACCCTGTCATGAAAAAAACAACCAACCAAATAAATAAATAAATACACAGAGGCTTATTCTTTCTTATGAGTGCCCAGCCTTAGCTTGGCTTGCTTCTAGCCAGCTTTTCTTAAATTATCCTGTTTCTCTTGAAGTATGTTTTGGCTCTGGGCTTTTTACCTTTCTTTATTCTGTCTTTCCTTTCTTACCCCAAGGCTGGCTGTGTGACTGGCTGACTGGCCCCCGGTGCCCTCCTTTCCTCCTTTTCTCTCTCTCTCTCCCTTGTTCTTCTTCTAGATTTCTCCTCCTATTTATTCTCTCTGCCTGGTAGCCCCACCTATCCCTCTCCTGCCTAGCTATTGGCATTCCGCTCTTTATTAAACCAATCAGGTGTTTTAGACAGGCAAAGTAACACAGCTTCACAGAGTTAAACAAACGCACGTAAAAGAATGCAACACACCTTTACATCGTGAATCAAATAATCCACAGCATAAATAAATGTAACACATCTTAAACTAACATTCCACAACAGAAGAGCTGGTCCTTTTGAAGGCTTTGGGCATTGCTTGACTTTTCCAATTCTGGGCATAAACTTCTTGGATTAAAGGAAGATTCGTCTAAGACAGCTGCTCAGAGGCTTAGATTCCAGATACAGGAAAATACTATATGGTACCCAGGAAACAACCGAGCTGTCTGGTCCTACAAGTAATGAGCTCACTCACTACCTAGCAAAACAGTCAGTCCAACCCATCACAAACATGGCAGAAAACTCCCGATTTGGCTGGTGGTTCAGCCCTGATGAGCCTCGCCTTGCCATTCTGTTCTGTGTATCCATGCTAATTTATTGGTGTGTTCATAAGCATTTTCTAGCACCTATTTTGTTTATGGAACTACATTCAGGTCTGGCTGGAAGATGATTGAGACAGATAGATCCGGGTCCTGTTTCCCGGAATTACCACGGCACCGCTTTGGAAAGTTTCACAGAGAACTGACTGAGGCTCAAACTGGGCAGACCTCTGGATTCCTGTGCCACTGTTCCTGTCCCTTCAGAGAGCCCATCTCTAAAGTAGTTCTGACAGAGTTCAGGGAAGAGGCTCCGTTGACCAAGTTCCTGCTTCGTAGGCTTGAATGCTCAGGTTTGGGTCCCAGCACCCACATAAAATGTCACATGTGTGTAACGCCAGAACTGGGGAGTGGGGCTGGTGTGGAGAGAGGCACATTGCTGGAGCTCATTGGCCAGCCAGCCTAGCTGGATGCGGAGCCAGGCTCAGTGGCAGATTTGAACGAGGTGCACAGCCCTCAGCTGTATCTCTGCGCGCACCCCCACATGAATGCCTCGCCTGGCGCCCGCACACGATTCTAACAAAAATGAAGCTGACTCCTCATGCTGTTTCTCTGATCTTCTGTAGACACCATTATGCAAGGGATCTGTTCATCTGAGCAAGTTTGGGCTTCTTGGATCTCTTCGGAAGGGCGTGTGGGAGCCTTTTGTCAATGCCGTCAACATTCACTGAACCCAAAGCTCGGAGTCACTCAGCAGAAAGATCTAAAGCAACAGAAATCAAGCTAATTGTCATTGCTTTGTCCGTCACCTCGTGAAATGCGTGAGGATTGTTAGAGAATTACTGCCTATGACACGGGTGAAGTCCCAACTCATTTTTTGGAATTTGTCTTTGTTCCAATAGCTATAATAAAGCCAGCACCTGCGAGTACCAACATCTCTTTCTGGTATCACTTCTTGAATCATTTTCCCCTTGATCTGGTAGGCCTCTCTTTGCCATCGTCTCATGGTACTTTGATTTCTCCCTCCCCCCCCCCTTTTTTTTTTTTTGGTTTTTTCGAGACAGGGTTTCTCTGTAGCTTTTTTGGAGCCTATCCTGGAACTAGCTCTTGTAGACCAGGCTGGTCTCGAACTCACAGAGATCCGCCTGCCTCTGCCTCCCGAGTTCTGGGATTAAAGGCATGCGCCACCACCACCCGGCTCTCCCTCCCCTTTTTTTAAGAATTAAAAGTAAGAGTCGCTGTGGGTCTTAGACTAGACCAGTGGTTCCAAACCAAGAGTGATTTTGCCCTTACCCTTTGGAGACATTTGATCATGTCAGGAAGAGTTTGGGTTGTCACAGTTGGAATGGGGTGTTACTGGCCTCTAGTAGGGTAGACACCAGAGCTGTTGCAAAACACTCCGAAATGCACAGGGCAGCCCTCTCATTGCTGAATGGTCCAAACATCAGCAGTGCCGCTACTGAGAAACCTTGGCGGACTGTTGGCTTGAGTTACAACGTCCTGACTGCACTTGCTTGAGCAAGTAAAAAAAGAGCAGACCAGTTATTGGACGGATGTTAACACTGCTTTAAAAAAAAGTGTCTTGGGCTGTATTCAGTGATAGAGTGTCTTCTGGTATGTGTGAGACCCTGAGTTCCTCCCCAGCATCACAATCAATCAATCAATCAATCAGCAGCGGTGGTATAAGAAACAAGAACTGATTACTTAGACTCAAACGGGTCATGGAAAAAAGACAAATGACCCTCAAATTCAATTTTAAACCCTCTAAGTTTGACAAAGGCAGTTAAAATGATGACGCCCATTGATGGGGGAGGAGTACAGGAACATAAATAGACAAAGCTGTTGGAACTGAAATTGCTCACTTGTTCAGAAACACAAACTACTAACAGATGTCAAGACCTAAAAGTTCATTTTGCTCTTGAAAATTGACCATATGGGGGAAAAGTTCAACAGAATAAAAAGCCTAGGTGTACAAAAACATAGAGTACTGCTCACACATAATTAAAATACTGTAGGCAACTTCCAGAGTGGAGAAGCAGTTTACTAAAGCAAGATGCATGGACAGTCACCCAAAGCAGCCATCACGGTGCAAGGCTGTGACACTGAGCCTTATCCACAAAAGCCCCATGGGTCTAACACTTCTTCAGGATCATGGAGCACTAAGCTTCCAGAACAGATCCCTCCTCAAAGGCTTAAGCAGGCAAGGCCAAGTTCACCAAAATGCTCCTAATAAAGGTATTCTTCTTGAGACATCATCCAGAAATGGGTTGATGGGAGGTAGCACTGGCACTCCAACATGCAGAATTTGGTGACATCGTTGATCCTGTTCACAACAGCATCTATATTCTACTGACCCAAAAGAGACTGTAGACACAGACAAACCTCCCAGGTTGGCCAGACCCCATGGGAGAGGAGATACATTCCAAGAGGCAGCAGCTTTTGACTATTTATTCCATGTAGCTAGAAAAGGGTCCCAGTAAACTCTGCCTCTCAAGTTGATGTGTTCGTATGTCACCTTCCTCCCTGATTTTGAGCCAACTCTAGGACTCCTTTGTCATCACTGCAGCAGAAGTGAATGATTGCTTGAGCTAGATCAGAAAGATCTAGCAGCTTTGACCTGAGCTTCTTAGAACCTTCTCTGGGAGTCCTGAGCTCCTACATAAGAAACCACAGGAGATGTCTCATAGAATCACTCCTGTGGACCATTCCAGCAAAACCCATCCTGCTAACTAAGGCACCCACATGTGGGCACAGCTCCTTCAGTCCTGCCCAGGCATGAGCTAAATCCACCCATAGAACACTGGTGGATGCCACACAGAACTGAAGAACCACCCAGCTGATCCCCACCCAGATTCCTGACTTCCAAAATAGGATATGATAAAAGTTGATGTTTTAAGTCACTAGGTTTGCAGGTAAGAATTAGGCATCAGTATATAAATATCTGCTTTGGAGGAAAGTAAATTCATTATTCCAAAAAACAGATAAAGAAAAGTGGAAAGGGCTGAGGATGTTGCTGGATGGTGGAAGACATAGCAAGCATATGTGAGGTGCTATGATCAATTCCAGGAAGATGGGAAGGAGGGAGGGAGGGAGAGGGAAGAGACAGACAGACAGACAGACAGACAGACAGACAGACAGACAGATGGGTGAGCAGGCAGATGGATGATCATTTATGCTGCCTTTTATTTAGGAATTATATCTCAGATTCACCAAACGGTACATGAGAGCAATCTCTTGATCATGACTAATAAAAGAAGGAAGCTCAGAAGTAGACTATCACCTCTCAGATGAAACAATCGCATTAGGCAAGGATTACCAACAGCCGCTAAAATCATTAGGCAAAAAGCCAGCATTGTAATGAACACCGTGCACCCTGATCACTATCTTAACAAGGCAGAGTGAATGCTGTCAGCAGCACCTGCCTCCTGAATGAGTCAACAGCTACAGGGCCACCTCCACAGCTACTTCACCGTTGAGTTAGTGTCCTGGGGTCTGACCACAGTTCAGGAAGCCACTACCAGGGACAAGAGGAGTATAACCAGTGAAGTCCAGAACAGAATGGCATCCCAGGGCAGCCAAATTTCTCCAGAAGAGAAATGTTTGTAAAAGCAGACAAAGAAATCTGGGCTTGGTGGTACTATAATCCCAGCACTCAAGAGATTGAGGCAGGATTATGAGTGTGATACCAGTCTAGGCTACATAATGAAACGCCATCCTTAAAAAACGTAGCAGGGAGCCAGGCATGGTGGCACATACCTTTAATCCCAGCACTCAGGAGGCAGAGGCAGATGGAACTCTGTGAGTTCAAGGCCAGCCTGGTCTACAAATAGAGTTCCAGGACAGCCAGGGCTACACAGAGAAACCCTGTCCCCCCAAAAAACTAATAGATAGATAGATAGATAGATAGATAGATAGATAGATAGATAGATAGATAGAGTAGGGAAGTGGAGATGGCTCAGTTGCTAAGAGTGTGTAATCAGTAATATTCAATGTGCAGATTACTTGGGTTCTGATATGCATGTACTTTAATATTTGATAATATTAAATTATTTTCACTAGCTAGAAAGATGAATCGTCAGTCAAAAGCACTTCCTTTTCAGAGGATCCAGGTTTAGCTCCCAGCACCTACATCAGGTGACTCACAATAGCCTGTGACTTCTACTCCAGAGGACCCAACAGCAACCTCTAGTTTCCAAGGGCAACTGCACATGGAGCAAATAAACTTTTGAGGGCACACACATCCCTATGAAAAATAGATATGTTTAAAAGAGATTATTTGCAATCTTGTAAAAATTTCTTTAGAATTTCATACATGGATACAATGTATTTTGTTTGTTTCCACCCCTACTGCTTTCCCTCCAACTTTATGTCTCCCCCTGACTTTTTAAGAAGCCACTGAGTCATCTGCTCACAAATGTGGGGCCACCCTTTGGAACGTGGAGGATGTACCACAATCCCAAAGGGAAATGACTCTTCCTCCCTCGGCTGCCAATGAGCAATAGCTCCTCAGCTAGGGGTGGGGCTTTGTGAGCCACTCCTCTGATATTAAGAAATTATTTTCAATCTCTACG
This sequence comes from Arvicola amphibius, assembly GCF_903992535.2. Classification (NCBI taxonomy): domain Eukaryota; kingdom Metazoa; phylum Chordata; class Mammalia; order Rodentia; family Cricetidae; genus Arvicola; species Arvicola amphibius. Next base: position 98,605,240 of record NC_052057.2, read on the forward strand.
CATATAGAATATTGTGGTATTTTAAATAATATGCTTATTTAGTGATATAAGATGTGTATACTCCAGATACACAAAACATTCTGAGGTAAGGATATTCTGATGGTGATAATATTCTATGGTATAGATAGGGTATATTAAAACAAGACTGACGATATGTTGATACTGTTGAAGTGGGTGATGAAAATAACGAGTTTTAATGTACTATTATCTTTTATATAATTTAAATTTCTATTTAAAAACATAAGCAAAGGATAGGGAGATGGTTCAGTGAGGAAGAACACTTGCTGAAGACAGCACTGAGCAAGGAGAGGACTCGAGTTCAAATTCCCAGCACCCACGTGGAGAGCTGGGTGTAGTCACACACTCCAGTATGGTCTAGGCTGTAGGAACAGAGACGGGAGGCTTGCTGGAGCCTGTGACTGCCAGCCTAACTCCAGGTTCCGTGAGAGCCTGGCTCTACCACATAAGGCAGAGAGAGATACAGCCGGAAATTCAACATCCTCTTCTGGACCCTGCACGTGCGCACAGGAGTACAGAAATCTGCACATACAGCTGTGCACATACCACACACACTCACACGGACACACACATACACAGTATACATTCACAAATTAAAGAGTGAATATAAATAACTCGGAGAAGATTCCGACAGGATGGGGAGTTTTCTGTTGCACATGCGTGACCGATCTGATCGCATGGAAGACATTCTCCCTGTCTGCCCCACCACCACCACCACCAAATCCCCCTACACTTACGAGACTGAAAACCTAAAGAGACGTTTGAAATCACATTTTAAGGATGCATAATGGAAGGGAGTTTGAAGAGGGAAGAAAATCATCATTCGGGAGGATTACGCTGTCACCACTTGACACAATGGGGATTGCCGCGCTCGCTGCCCTAAACAAGTCCGGCTTCATACCAGAGCTGCGACTCAAGCAGGCGTCGCCATGGGAAGTGGATCTTCTTTCTCCCTGGCTGGGTCCTTGAGAGCAGGCTTCCCTTCCACACAACAGGGGGGCAGACATGGGTCTTAGACCGCACTTGAGATTCTTTTCATGGTCTCAGAAGGCTCAGGAATGAAGGCGCCTTTGGTAAAGTCAGCAGTCTTGTCTCTGAGAGCCTGGGGTCCCAGGCAAGATACTGCCTTCCTGTGGGTCTGTTTCCTCCAGGTGAGGTGTGTGATGGGAAGTGAGAGAGAGCCGGGTGAGCCAGCAGGTTTGGAACATAACTGACTCCACCACCTGCCGGCTCTGCGACCTTGGTCAGACTGCCCAAGCTCTCTGTGTCATCCCCATTTGTGCTGGGAAATTCATCCATGTACGTAGCAAGCCGGATGTGGAAGTGTGCCTAATGCCAGAGTCAGGGACTAAAGTCAGCGTACTGGGCCAAGACTCACCATACCAAAACAACACCTGAAGATCCTTCCCCATCAGCTGGCCTATGTTCCTCTGCTGCTGGAGTGGGGGACAGGCAATGAGTGGTGGGGACAAAGACATCTCTCGGGATGTCATCTTGTCTCCTCAAGGCCTTACATGAATCTGTAAGTTGTTCTCTGTCAGAGCAAAGTTGAGCTTTCTCCATTGCCTCTGAGTTGAGGATATGAAGAGCAGTCTCAACAGCCATCTTCCCTCGAGTTCAGGGCTGCTCTGAGACAGTCACTGCCAGGAAGGAGCACGCTGCCTTGGGAAGCTAGCCATGCTCACACCTGGCACGCATGCTTGCACTCAGGCCTCCACAATCTTTTCCTATCGAATACAAAAGCAGCAAAGAACAAAGAGCTAGGGCTGTGGAGGCTTTGGGTTCCCTTCCAGCACCACCATCGGTCAATAAAGCAGCGCCATGCGGAGCAGTGGAAGGACGGAGCCAGTTACATGTGGCTTCCTCTACGGACTGTACAGTTGTGGGCCTCCCCGCCTTCTCTCAGGAGGCTGGGAGATCTGAGTGTCAAAGAGAAAGAAGCCCCTAAATGAGAAGAAGACACACAGGATAATCTGATGGTTCATGGGTCAATCCTCTGCTAGCTGAAGAGGGAGGTGAGGTGAGGTGAAATTCCTCTCTATACGCTGTAAATATTTGATTGTCATTGGTTAATAAAGAAGCTGTTTCGGCCTGTGGCTTGGCAGAACAGAGCAAGGAGGGAATTCCAAGCAGATAGGGGAGGGGAAAGTAGGCAGAGTCAGGGAGAAGCCATGGAGTCGCCTGCAGGAGAAAGATGCCAATGCCAGACGGAGCCTTAACGGTAGGGCCACAACCATGTGGTGATACACAGATTAATAGAAATAATATAAGAGCTAGCTAATATGAAGCGTGAATCAACAGGCCAAACAGTGTTGTAACAATACAGTTTCTGGGTGATTATTTCGGGTCTGGGGAGCCAGGAAATGAACGAGCAGCCTCCTACTACAGTGACACAGATTGGGGCAGCCAGGTAGGTGGTGGGAGGCCTACAGATGGGCTGAGGGGGTGGATATGGGCAGGGTTCTCTAGGCAGGAGAGCACAGAATGACTGACCATTCCTGTGCTCAGGAAGGAGCCTCAGCTGGGCGTGGCCGGCCTTTTTATATGATGCTACATAGCACCCTCCTACACCAGAAAGCTCCAACCCTAAGTCTTTTAGTCCCCATCAGCCCGTCCTACAGTGGATGGTTTCCTACAGAAACTTTAGGGTTCCTCTACACATTTGTTCTCCATCTCTGGGATGAAGTAGAAACAAAGGAGGAGATGAGGGAGACGTTACCTGCTGGGAACATAGCAGGCTAACCAGACTTCCCTACTACAGCCATCCAGAAATGGTGGCTGCAATTTTTCAAATATTTCTATCATGATGTGCATTGTATGTGCATGTATGAGTAGGTGAGGAGTCAATGTTAGATGTCTTCCTCCATCACTTTCCACATTTAAATTTTTTAAATTAATTTTTAGATATTTATTTTGAAGGGAACACACATACCACAGTGCACACGTAGGGACTGGAGAACAACTTGTAGGAGGCAGCTCTCTCTTTTTTTTTTTTTTTTTTTTTTTTGAGGCAAGAGCTCACCAATTCAATTAGGAAGGCTGGCCAGCGAGCTCCATCTCCCTCGTGCTGGGGTTACAGGTGCCCAACACCACACCTGGCTGTCATGTGAGTGCAGGAGATCCGAACTCAGGTTCTCATGCTTGGGTGGCAAGACTCTGAGACCAGACCCATTGCCTGGAAGAAGCAGAAACCAGCCAAGCTGCCTGGAAGAGGTTTAGAGCAACTGAAGCTCCTGGAAAGGACACTCTCCGGCTGGAGCTGCCTGCAGGCTGTGCAGTGGGCTCCAGGTTCCCAGCTTTTGTGAGCTGTCACCCATGTTGGCGTGGGCTTTGGTGATGCAGCTGTCTCTCCTGTAAGTTAACCCCTCAACCATATCCCCGTTGGTAACACCAATAGAACTCCCTGATTCACCAAGTTGATCTTCAGTGATACCCTTACTTTGGCCTGTTGTATGTTCCCTATCTGGGATTAGTAGACGTGTGTGTTGCGTCTCTTTCTCATCATACAGCAGCAGCTGTGTTCCTAGCCACAGAGCCATCTCTCTGGCCCAAAGCATAACCAATAACCTGAAAATGTGATCCGGTGACACTGACTGAAGATGACACACAACCCTGCAAGAGGTAAGTGGAAATTCACACAGAGAGGGGTGCTTCCTCCTAGCAGGTCAACCACTGCAACACTGCAGATGCTGCCCCATGCCAGCAAGACCAGAAGATCTGCAACCTTCAGCACACAGTTCTGTCCTCAGTGGGTTTCGTAGCAGAGAATTTACTTCGTAAGTTTGCTATAAGAAGGTTATATCTCTGGGGGCTGGAGAGATGGCTCAGAGGTTAAGAGCACTGACTGCTCTTTCAGAGGTCCTGAGTTCAATTCCCAGCAACCACATGGTGGCTCACAGCCACCTATAATGAGATCTGGTGCCCTCTTCTGGCATGCAAGCATACATGGAAGGAATGTTCTTGTATACATAATAAATAAATAAATCTTTTAAAAAAAAGGTTATATCTCATTTTATATCTGTACTTTCTTAAATAACATAAAGATGAGGCATATTTAAGTCAATACTGAGGTGTTCTGTACCCTAGTCGTCATTTTCTAAGATTACTATTTGTTTTATGTGTGTAAGTGTTCTGTGCGCATGAACATCTGTGCACAATGTGCACGCCTACTGCTCAGGGAAGCCAGAAGAGGGTATCAGGTATCAAATCCCCAGGAACTGGTGGAGTCACAGATGGTTCCAAGATGCCTTGTGGGTGCCAGGAATCAAACCCGGGTCCTCTGTGAGAGCAGTGGGTGCTCTTAACCTCTGAGCCATCGCTCTAGACTCCGTTATCCTTATCATAGTTTGAGAAATACCCATAATGATGTAATAATATAAATCAGCCCTTTTAAATGTTTGTTTGTTCATTTTAGAGCCGTCCTTTTGCAGAATGTTTTGAAGTGGATCCAGTTAGGACTTTTAAGTAACAAATTGGGGGAAAGTGGAAACTTTGTGCTGTATCAGACTAAGAAACATTACTCATCCCCTGCACACATACCTTCAAAGCATGTAAGTCACAGGTCCTGAGCAATCTAACAACAAAAGAAGATACCAGGTATTGTTTCCCAGAGTGTCCCCCAAGCCCAAATGAACAAAAACACCTCTGTTGGAGCAACTCCCAATACCTTCAGGAATTGCCCTGCGGAGGAGAAAATCCTATCTGCAAACAATCTGGCCTAGGAATATTCTGTCCAACATTTTTGTGCTAGAGACCTCTTCAGTTACCCATAGATGTCTATGGACATCGTTCTAAAATGATGTTTTTATTTTTAAAATTTATAAATATAATATATATATTTAAAATTTATAAATATATATATATATTGCCTGTATACATGTCTGTGTGTCATGTGTGTACAGTGCCCATGTTGGCCAGAAAAGAACATCTGATCCCCTGGAACTGGAGTTACAGTTTGAGCAGCCATGTGGATTCTGGGAATTGAACCTGGGTCCTCTGAAAGAGCAGCCTATGCAGTTAAGTTTTGAGCCATGTCTCCAGCCACAGTCAGTTTTATTTTAATGATATGATGTGTATGTCTGTGTCTGGGTATGTGCATGAGCCCACGGAAGCCAGAAGAGAGCATCAGAACCCCTGGAGTTGGAATTACAGGTGATTTGTAGCACCCAACATGGGTACTGGGAAGTGAACTGTGGTCCTCTACAAGAGCAGCCCATTCTTCTGAGCCTTATCTCCAGCCCCTAAAATAGTGGTTTTAAATGCAATACAACTTAATAAGAAGGAATTCAAGGAAAGCCAATTATACTAAAATCCAGTTTCCAGAGGCAGGAGAGACAGCTCAGGGGTCAAGAGTGCCTGCTGCTCTTGCAGAGGGCTCAGGTTCAGTTCCGGGCACTCACAGCCGCCTGTAACTCAGGTTCCAGGGGATCCAGCACCCTCTCTGGCCTTGATGAACTCCTGCAAACATGTAGTGTACCAACACACATATAGACACACATACTCAAAGGGCACATGCTTTGTGTTTTTGGGGGGTTGGTTTAGTTTGGTTTTTTAAGACAGGGTTTCTCTATGTAGCCCTGGCTGTCCTGGAACTCGTTCTGTAGACCAGGCTGACTTCAAACTCAGAGATCCACCTGCCTCGAACTCCCAAGTGATGGGATTATCACCATCACCACCCAGCATGTACCCTTTTTCAATGAAATATAGCTTCCAGATTAATTTTAAAGTACTTGAAAGGAAGACGAGAGAAAAATCTGTAAAGGAATAACAACCAATGGGCACACAGTTCCCTTATCTGCAGTATCTAACCAGGACAAATCTGTAAAGCTAATTAGTGGCTGTCTGGGGCTGAGGGTAGGTGAGCGTGACAGCAAGGGGCAGAGTTCCCCTTTGGGGTAATGGCAGTGTTCTAAAATTGTGATAGTGGGTAGACATTGTCTATGATTTGTTTAATTATGCATTTTTAGTATAGTATCATGTGTAATATCTCAATAAATCTATCAAAAATGGGTGTCAAATAACCTAGAAACAACTTAGATGCCTCTTAAGCAAAGAATGGATAAAGAAAATGAAGGACATTTGCACAATGGAGTATTACTCAGTGGTTAAAAAAATGACATCTTGCAATATGTAGGCAAATGGATGGAACTGGAAAATATTATCCTGAGTGAGTTGACCCAGACCCAGAAAGATGAACATGGTATGTACTCACTCATAAGTGGATATTAGATGTAAAGCAAAGGATAATCAGGCTACAATCCAGAACCCCAGAGAAGCTAGACAACAAAGAAGACCCTAAGAGGAACATACATGGAGGACCCCAGGAACAGGAAATAGTAAAGATCTCCTGGGCAAACTGGGGATGGGATGAGAAAGAAGGGAATGGGAACATGAGGGTCCAAGATGGCTGAGTTGGGAGAGGGACAGAGAGAGGAGCAATGAAAGAGATATCTTGATAGAGGGAAAACCAGATGCTAGGGAAATTCCCAGGAATCCACAAGGATGTCCCCAGCTAAGACCCTTAGCAATAATGGAGAGGGTGCCTGAACTAGTCTTCCCCTATAATCAGATTTGTTACTACCCTAATTGTCATCCTAGAACCTACGACCCGTAACTGACGGAGGCAGAAGCAGATGCAGTGACCCACAGCTAAGCATGGCTGAGCTCCTGGAGTTCAGCTGAGGAGAGGGAGGAGGGATCATGTGATCAAGGGAGGTCAAGAGCATGATTGGGAAAAGCACAGACAGCTGACCCGAGCTAGTAGGAGCTCACAGACTCTGGACTGACATCTGGGGATCCTGCATGGGACCAAACTAAGCCTCTGAATGTGGGTGACAGTTATGTGGTTTGATCTATATGTTGGTGGGGAGGCCCTGGCAGTGGGGCCAGGACTTATTCTGGGTGCATAAACTGGCTTTTTGGAGCCCATTCCCTATTGTGGGATACAGTCTTGATACAGGGGGAAGAGGTTTGGTTCTGCCTCAACTTGGTATGCCAGACTTTGTTGACTCCCCAAGGGAAGCCTTACCTCCTCTGAGGAGTCCGGAATTGGGGAGGGAGAAGGAGAGGGAGGGGAACTGAGGCAAGTATGTAAAATATTTTTTAAAAATTTAAATAAAAAATAAAAATTGGTGACAGATTTTTCTTAATTTTATTGAAACATCACATGGCTCCTTATTAATGTGTATAATTTATATAAATTTATTTTTCTTTGATTCTTGATATTGTGTCTCACTTATAGCCCTGGCTGTCCTGGAACTCACTCTGTAGAACAAGTTGGCCTCAAATTTGCAGAGATCCACCTGCCTCTGCCTCCCAAGTGGTGGGATTAAAAGCATATTCCACCATGTCTGGTTAATTTGTACTTATCTATTAATTGAAAAATATATTTACTTAATACCTTCTGAACTCCCAGTTAGATTGAAAAGTATAAATTCAAAACACTAACGGCCTCCATGAATCTAAAAAGACTAATAAAACTACACTATGTCCGTCACAGTTATCTTACTCAAAATGAAAAATAAAATCTAAAAGAGCAATCAGAGAAAAGACACATGGCTCCGACAGCGGGCAGAAGACAGGGGAAGAAGAAATCACAGATGGCAGGTTTGTTGCTGGAAGCAATGCAAGACAGAAGACAGCGGGACAAATCCTTTATGACAGTAGAAGAAATAATGTCAATCCACCCAATGACGTTAGCTTCAAAATTAAAATCAACAGAGATAGGAGGGCTCCGCTGACCCAGGGCACAGGGCCCATCTCAGAAGAGGGGGAAATGCCAGAACAGGACAGGACAGCTGTGTTCATGCAGCCACAGCAACTGCTGCTGCCTGCGCAAGATTGAACTGGTTGAAGTTCCCGCAGAGATGGGGGACCCAAGCCCCACCCCTCACTGAGGAGCTGTTGGCAAGGAGAATAGTTCTTTATTGTGGGTATGTTCCCTGGTGGGCTCCCCATACTCCAATGCATGGCCCCATACTCCAATGGATGGCCCCACACCCTGATATTTTAATTACCATCTGCAACCCCTCAGCCCCATAGTCAGCACCCCATTGGCCACTCAGGACACAGTCTAGAGGAACTTTTGGTTAGGTTTAAACTAAGTCTGTATTGTTCTATTTCTAAACAAAGACTCTGACCCATCAAGAACTCTCTCCCATTGTCCCAAACCAAAAAAGATCTCCACAAGTTCCTCCTTACTACTTCCTGTGTGTTTCTTTATGTTTTCCAGACTCCCTCTCTCTATGACTACTTCTGTCTCTGCCTCTTAACCTAAGGTTTTATTTAATTAACACAAACTCAGGGTTCACAGAGTGATCAAATATCAAGCAAAATTTCCCCTTTTTTATCTAAATAAAAGGAAACTTTTTTATTAATTCTAACAAAGTAGAACTATATATAATAAGAACATTTATCAGGTAAGAATTACATTCACAATGTCCAGTCCATTTGTATTTGGCAACTTTGGAGAAAGTACTCTATTATCTATCCTATCTTAGTAAACCCAAAATTTTATACCTAAATCACTTTCTCTCATAACTTGTATTACCATCCTAAAAACATCTTTTTTGACCTTAAAATATTTTCTTAGATAAACGACTTAAGCTTTTATGTCTTTCAACCTTTACAAACTTTACATTTCTTTTGTGAGATTCATTTTTGAAATTGGTAACAAGGAAAACTGTAGAATTATAAATATCTAGTCTTCAATCCTATCAGAGACCTGAGAAGGATGTAATATTGCCTGAGTAAACAGGAAGTACAGAGCAAGCAACTTCCAAAACTATAGAAATGACAGAGACTGCTGGCTACCTGGACAGTCACCCAAAGTTCCCTACAAAGTTGTAGCATCTGTCTTCAGCCCACAGGACCTAGGACTTCTGACAGACTTTCCTGTGAAGGGCTAGCCTACCTTGTCTGGGCTGTTTGGCAGCCAACTTTCTTTGTGTCCTACTTGTCCAATTTGGACAGCACACTGTCAGCAATCAAAGCAAGGGCAGTTCCTTGCCCAGTGGCTAACTTTGCCACATTTAAAGCAAACTCTATGCAGAAGTTCTTTGATGCCCATCTTCTTCTTTGAAGTAAGTGGGTGCTGCCAGGAGCAGATGTAGCTCACTGTCACAAAAAGCCTTGAGTTATTAAAACATCTTAAATAGCCATATCCTGCAGATCTCTGAAATGGTTGACAACCACATCTAAAATATCTCTGTTTATTCATGAAAACATACCTAACATGAGAAGTTTTATTGTTATAGGTGACTAACTACTAACTTGCATTTCTTAATTGTCCTAAACAGTTTGTAATAGTAGCTTTCAAGAATCAGAACTTTACATTTTTAAATGAGTTTCATAGGTACAATATCTTAAACAAGAGTAGAAACATAAATACAGTATATAAGGTAACAAAATAACCTTAAATTTGTATCAATAAAAAAATCCATACCAATGTAAAATATTTGAGACTAGTAGTTGCTTTTCAGTTTTAAAGTATATTAAATAATCTACCCTTTTATCCTATCATTACTACAGCCCTATTTTCTTTTTGGAAAGAGGTCCCTGAATCTAACCTCCATTGCTTAGTTTTTTTTCCATGACCGTGACCAGTAACAACTTGCAATCAACCCCCTTAAATAATGAAAAACACCCATAACCCACTAAATGGCCAAAAACCACCCATAGGAACATGAGAGTTATGTTCCTAAAATTACTTCCTGCAGTCTGGGGACAATGGCATCCTTAAGGGACCCTGAGAAAATTGATATAACGGTCAACTCCTGGGAGAGCTAGCTGTGTCCTTTATTGTCCAGTCTCTGTGTGGTGGGAAGGTGAAGGGCTTAACTGAAGTCCTGGATGGAGTAGTCTGTGAGGCTGGGCCAGCTAAGCTAGCTGTTCTGAATATTTTTGAGGAAATGGCAACGGAGGCATTCTGAGAGGCTGGATCCCATGAGCTACTTGTCTTGTCTTCATTAGTATCTGGTCCTTTTGTTCTGAAAGCACACAAACTTAAAGGTAACATACATATCTGCATCAACACAAGTATGGAATATGTAATGTGCACAAGTCAGCAAAAGTTGATTCTCTACTCTTATGTTTGAGCAAGTAAAAGGCATCTGTCTACTTTATAAGTTCATTTAGACTGCATAACCAAACTAATGTAAATCTCCATCCATGTCACATGAAAGGATAATATGTAATAAATCATGAAGACTTTATCATGTCTTGCCCAGTCTTAGTACTATTCCCAGGTAGAGAGGTCAGCACATGTATGTTATCACCCATCCTGTAGTTTTTCTTGGTTTCTTCCTTCATGTCTGCAGCCATGATTTTCAGGAAGTCTCTTCTGGTCAAATACGGTCTTTATTAGTCTTGAAGGAATCCTCTCCCCCAACACAACACATTTCCTGACTTCTGATCTGAAGTTAAGACTTTCTTAAAATATATAGGCTGGTTCAATACAGCAGATGATCCAATGTCTCTCAGCAGCTGTCATATTTTGTTCATTAGCATTTAAAATTTTTAAAGTTAATAAAGCACTATGCAATCTTTGTTAACCCTTTCTGTTTAATAAGCATATCGTTTAAAGTAGGATTGAATCTTTCTATAACTGCTTGTCTTGTGTGGTATATATGTGATATGCTTTATGTTACAATACACAAAAAATTGTTTCATTTTTCCTTGTTCATCTGATTTCATTAGTCCAATGTTGGCCTTTGCCACACCTTCTGGGGCCTTCGTTTTGAATTATCTCTAGAAAAAAAAAAACATTGTTTCTAGGAATGCCTTGCCTACAGTCCTTTTTGAAATGACCTTGCTTGACACAGCCAAGACAGTTTGGCTTTTCTTAAAACCTTTAGTGATTACTTCTCCTATTAAAATTGCATCATAAGTATGAGAACTAATAACAGCCGTATGTCTAATCCATTCCTCTGTTGGTGCTGACCTTGCCTTTAGAAGCCAGATCACTTTTTTTGCATTTAAAATTAGCATTTCAAAAGAAAAAAATTCAATTAAAAATTATTGTGTGATGTTTTACTCTCCTGACTTTTTGAGGAGCCTGCCACCCAGCTTCCAAATAAATCACACATGGAGGCTTATTATTCTTAGTTATGAATACCCGGCCTGAACTTGGCTTGTTTCTTGCTAGCTTTTCTTAAGTTAAATTAACCCAACTACCTTTTGCCTCTGGGCTTTTATCTTTCTCTGTTTCAATACTTCTTTCTCCATGGCTTGCTAGTAGCTCGGTGGTAGCTAGTAGCCCTTGGTGTCTCCTCTCCTTGTTCTCTGGCTCCTCCTTCTCTCTCCTCCCACAGTTTCTCCTTCTATTTATCCTCTCTGCCTGATAGCCCCACCTATCCTCGCTCCTGCCTCACTATTGGTCATTCAGCTCGTTTTTTAGAACCAGGTGTTTTAGACAGGCAAAGTAACAGCTTCACAGAGTTAAACAAATGCAGCGAAAACAAAAGTCGCACACCTGAAAATAATATTCCCCAACAAATAACTGCCTTCTGATTGACAGCTGAGGTCAATCTTTGCAAAAAGCCAGTGAAGGCTTCTTTTTAGGCCTTATATAATTTTAATAAATGACCTAGACCTCTTTCCTGATTCTTCAACCTCATCCCAAGCAATCAAGGCTGTTAAACAACTGAGCACCAAGGTGTGGTCATCAAATTCAAGCTGCCTTAGTAATTCAGCCTGCTGGCCTTCATCTAGAAACTGATCTTGGGAAATATTAGTACTTCTAGACCTATTTCATTTTTCTAAGGCCCTAGATTCCTCTTCCCACCATATTCGCCATTGTAACTGAGGATAAGCTTCCAAGTTGCCGATGCCAAATCTTCCCAATCTTGAGGGCTAATTCTGTTCTGAGTTGCCCATGAGTTTATCTACCTACTTCCCATAGGGTGAATGCACACCATATGAAATGACTGCTTCCTTAAATCTCCTCAAATCTAACGTCCCTACAGAATTCCATTTAACTTCATCATAACCTAAGGTTGGTTTTCTAATAACCTTGGGCTGCCCCCCTCCAATTTCATCTTGGGGTGGCACAGTAGGTTCTTGTCTAAATTTCTCTGTCTGCATCTGAGTATTTTCTTATTTTCATTAGGAAGTCTTTCTAAGGTTTGTATCTTATCAGCAGAAAATCTTTCTAAGGCTTGTTTCTTATCAGTCAAATTTTCATACTTGACACAGTTATCAAACCACTTTTAAAAAAATTTTTTATTACTGATTTTATTGAGTTGTACATTTTCCTCTGCTCCTCTCCCTTTCTCTCCCCTCCCCTTCAACCCTCTCCCATGGTCTCCATGCTCCCAATTTACTCATGGATCTACTTTCCATGTATATTAGATTCATGTATGTCTCTCTTAGGGTCTGCATTGTTTTCTAGTTTCTCTGGGATTGTGAATTGTAGGCTGGTCAAAGCACCTTTTTAAAGATAAAATATGAATTACCAAACTGATAGTAATTACAAACAGCATTCTGTCAACCCCAGCTGAGTGATTTATCCCTGCATTTTTTTTCCATTTGCAACTCATTCATAGGAGCACTATGCAGAGTCCTAACTCCCTGCATTGTGATACTTCCCGTTCTTAACATGGAAAGATTTTTCCTTTTAATATTATCTAACTTTCTCCTTATGGACTTCCCAAGTGTCTCACCAAATCCACTGACTTCTCAGCTTGTCCTCAGCAACCGCGCCATTGGTGGGGGACTGAAGCCCTACCTGTGATTCCCAAGCACAGACCAGCTTTGTGGAGTCCCCACAAGTGGAGTCTGTTCATGTGGTCATGCCCAGGTTGGACACCCAAGGATGTTTTTCTGTCAGTTTAGCGGCTACACATGAATCTACTGATATTTTAATCACCATCTGTGGCCCTACAGCCCTGCAAGCAGCACCTCACCAGCCACTCAGGCCCCAGCCTGGAAGGACTTATGGTTAGGTTTAAACTAAGTCTCTATTTTTCTAATTCCCAATAAAGACTCGGGAGTCAGATGCTGGGGTGAAAACCTGCTAGCTCAGAAAGGCTGAGGAGCTACCACTGACCTTTCTTCTTAGCTGGCAACCCAGCAACAGGGACTCTCTTCTGCCATCCCAAACAAAAACAAAACAAAATTTAAAAAACCCGCACATCAAGTCCCTCCCTGCTACTTCCTGTGAGTTTCTCTGTCTTTCAGACTCCCTCTAGCTCTCTATGATTACTTCCTGTCAACTAATTGCAGATTCCACTTCTTAACTCAAGATTTTAGTTAATTAACGCAAACTCGGAGTTCACAGTGTGATCAAATATCCTGCAACAAGGACGGAAATTAAAGTGCAAGAAAAGAAAATGGGGCTAGGGGTCCGACTGGCCATTACATGAACTGAGGAGGAGGAGGCAACACCAGAACCTCCCCTTATATCACTGGTCGGAAAGATGCTACGGTCACCTGGGAAAACAGCTGCCAGCTTCTGAAAAAGAGTTAACCTAACACATAATCCAGCCATTCCTGCCCTGGGTACCTCACAAAAAATGAATCCCTTGCCGGGCGGTGGTGGCACACAGCTTTAATCCCAGCACTCGGGAGGCAGAGGCAGGCGGATCTCTGAGTTCGAGGCCAGCCTGGTCTACAAGAGCTAGTTCCAGGACAGGCTCTAGAAACTACAGGGAAACCCTGTCTCGAAAAAAAAAAAAAATGAGTCCCTTGTACAAGAATATTCACAGCACCTTTATTAGAATGGCCAAAATCTGGGAACATGCCAAAGCTGTCAACACAGGAATGGATGAAGAAATGGTAATATATCCATATGATGAACTACTTCCCAGCAATAAAAAAATGAATGAGCTATTGGCATGTTCCATCATCTGGATGGCTTTGAATCGGACTGAACAAGAAGCCAGACCAAACTGCGTTAAACAGTGAAAGATTCCGCTTACACAACTATTTAGGAGAGAAAATTTCATACATGTGTATACATATGATCATATACACCCCATTTCTACCTTCACCTCACTCCCAAGTCTCCACAGCATGTCCCTGTCCCAACCTTATGTCTTCTTTTTTTTTTAATAAGCCTCTAAGTCCAGTTGGTGCTGCCTATAAAGACATGAACCATGAGACCATGAGAAGTCTACCAGTGACCACACCATCCAAAATATACTTCTACCTCTTCCAGTAGCCATTAAGTGCCAGTAGCACCTCAGTGTAGTGGGTGGGGGCCTGGAGATCTCATCCATCTATGCAGGAATTTTGGCGGGCTTGATCTTGCGCGGGTCTTATGCAGGTAACCAGACGGTTGTGGTTTCCAGCACTCCTCTCCATCCTCTGGTTGCTACATTCTTCCTGCCTCCTCTTCTATGATGCTCCCTGAGCCTTGTCTGGGCTGGGGGTGGAGGGGACGAGGGGGCTTGGTGCCCCATTTAGGGCGGAGCACTTACTTCTCACAACTTCTCAGTTGTGCACTCTGCATCCAGTGCTTCCCACTGCACACACAGGCCACATTTATCAAATTTATCAAACTGCATAATTTATACCTGTGACGTCTACTGTGTTTCAGTAATATCTTTATGAGGCGCTTAAAAAAAAAAACATTTAAAAGTGTTTGTGATAAAGATGTTTAGGGTCGCCAGGTGATGGTGGGGCACACCTTTGATCCCAGCACTTGGGGACAGAGGCAGGTGGATCTCTGTAAGTTCAAGGCCAGCCTGGTCTACAGTCTGAATTCCATGACAGCCAGAGCTACGTAGTGAGACCTAGTCTTGAAAAAAAAAAAGATGTTTAGGAAAGATGATATAAATTAAAACATATGTTTTGTGTGTTAGAGAGAAAGAGCGTGTGTGTGTGTGTGTGTGTGTGTGTGTGTGTGTGTGTTATATGCCTATGTTCATGTATGTGTTTTTACCCATGTAAGATGTGTGGAGAGCAGAGGCTGATGTCAGGGTGTCTTCCTCGAAAGCATCTCCCGTTTTTTTTGTTTTGTTTTGTTTTGTTTTTAGACAGCATCACCCACTGAACTCTGAGCTAACCATTTTACCTAAGTCAGCTGCCCTACCAACCAGTGCTGGGACTCAGGCCAATATCTTTGGAACATTCGGGAATACAGGTCTCCCTGATCCAAGCATGACTGAAGAATTGAGTACAAGTTACTCAGGGGTCTAAACACCACTTCTAATCAGAGTAAGGGATAAAGAAAATCACGTGACTACACTTTGTCCCAGGAGGCCTAGAGAGTCTGTGCATCATGTAACAACCAAAAATAAAGGAGAGAGCTGGCTATGTGTGAACATTATAAATCTACCAGCATTACCCAGGATAGAAAGGAACGTGTTCACACCAATGTACTGTAAAGAGACAGAAACAGACCCCACTCAGGACTGTGAATCATCCCCATCCAGAGAGTCTACCCTCCCCGAAAAGGAGAAAGGGCTGCAGCTACAGGTATGCCGAGCAGACTAGACTCCTCGCCTCCCAGAATAGTCCCTCTACCAAAAGTCAAGACCCCAGATAACTGTTGGGTAACAGCACTATTTCATAAAAAAAAAAAAAAAAAAAAAAAAAAAAAAAAAAAAAAAAAAAAAAAAAAAAGCCTTGATGCCTCGATGCTGCCTGGCTATCGTTCTTCTGTGCTCTCTGTGTTCACCATCAAGCCCTTCCTCTCTTCTTTACTCACTGTCCTGCTCAGAGGCAAGGGGTCTACACCGCTGCTTTGGGAGCACGGAGAGCAAGGAATGGCTGAAAAATATTTTGAACTTGGACTCTGACCACCTTTCCTCCTGCTTTGGCGATATTAGTCTGGCTTCCCACCCTGCCAACTCGCCGCATAGTAGCTTTGCGGCCACAGACAAATCCCTCCACCTCGCTCTTCCTTACCTGTGAAATGGGAATAAGAAGGCCTCCCACCTGCCAGGGTGGCTGTGAGAACGAGCATGAGCTCACGTCTGTGGGAATGCTCGGTGCACTGAAAAGCGTTCGGGCCAGGCTATCATCACCACCATCAGTATCTTGCAATGTCTAGAAGGGAAGCCCCAGGGTGGGGGGTGGCCCAGGGAAGAGAGGGGCTCCCAGCCCGACCCTCTGACTCTGCGGGGAGTTAGAGCATCTCTAATTAACTCCCGCTGGCAGGCGTTTCCTGCAGGACATGTTTGTCTACCACAAAAAGCCAGGTGAGGCTTCCAGGGGCCGCCCACTGGCCCTGACACACGGGGGAGGAATGATGACTCACAGCCCTCTCTAACAGCCTTGCTGACAGGCCTCTTGGCCGGGCCTAGCAGGGGCTGCAAAGGGCTGCCAGCAGGGCAGTGAGGCCACTGTCTTAAGAAGCCAAAGAAAGATTAGAAAGAGAGAGGGGAAGAAAAACAAGGGATGAGGAGAAAGAAAGAACAGTACAAAAGGGGAAAAGAATAACTTGCACCGCAAATGAGAGGATGGTGATTAAGAGCCCCTGAGGGAGAGGGATCTGGGGAAGTGTGCAACGGGTGCAGTTTGTTTTGCAAAGTGAGAAAGTTCTAGAGATCTGCGGCTCAACAAGGTGACTACATTGAACTCTTTTAACTGTACTTAAAACTTAGTTGAAATGGCAAATTTTATGAGTTGTTTTACAATAAAAAATGAAATTTAAAATCTGTAAAAGATTAGAAACGAAGGGGAGGCAAGAAAGAAAAGAAGGAAGGGGAGAGAAGGGAAGAGGAAAAGAGTGGACAGAAAGGAAGGGCAGGAAAGAGGATGGAAGGAAAAGAGGGAATGGAAGAAAAAGAGAGAAATGGGAAGACAAGAAGAAAAGAGATGCCAGAAAGAAAGGAAGCAAAACAAGAAAGGAGAGGACGAGCAAGACAAGAACACAGCAAAGGGGCACAATTTCCCAGCTCCAACACCGTTTTCCCGGGGGCGTGGCCTGCCCTGACGTCACTGCGCCCTGCCGCCCCCGCCACCCCCGGCCGAGCGTTGTGAAATCGCTGGGCACGCTGGTGGCCGCCGGGAGGGTCGGCCGGCCGCGCTCCCTGGGTGGTTGCGAGTCCTCGGCCTCTGGCCCCCTGCCCAGGCAGCCCCGGCGGCGGGGCAAGGCGGTAATTGCCCCGAGACGCGGCGCTTATCCGGGCGCGTTGTGCAAGGTTGCGCTAGCAGAACCCGGGGCGGCGGCTCTCACGCTCGGCTCCGAGCCCGCGGGCTTGTCCGCCTCCATCCTCGCGGGGACCTTCGGCCGCCCAGGCCACGCAAAAATGCTGTGCGCGGTCCCTGTCTGTCCCCTTCTGTCGTTCCCCCCCCCCCCCCCCCCCCCCAACTCCCATGGCCAGTCAAGACTGGATCCAAACCGCGGGTAAAGGCACCTGCCGCCAACCCCGAGACCCACGTAGGGTAAAGAGAACCGGTTCCCACATTTTGACCTCTACGAATATGTTGTGGCGCGCGCGTACACAAAAACATACAATTTTTAAAATGTAACAAAAACTATTTTTTTAAGGCTAGAGTCCAATTGCTTCTGCCACTGATGGCGTTTTTGGATGACCTTGGGAAATTTGCGGGCCTCCTCTCTCTTGATGGAATTAGCCTCAAGTATTTCTCCTGCTCCCCAAGGTCTGTTGTTAAATGATCCTTCAGATTCCCAATTCCACCCTCGCGGTCATAGCCTTGATCACTGCCGTATTCATCACGTGGAATTTCTCAAAATTATAAGAAACGCATTTCTGTTCGTAAGTTACGGCGTTTTGATGCGGTTTTCCTACTGTCTGACTGTCCTGTTGTTTACCTGCCCTCCAAACGGGAGCCACATGGAGCTTTTCTGCCCTCAACGTGACGTGCTGCGGAGTCTTCTCTTGTGCTGTTCTTTTTCAGTGCGTGCATGTGTGTGCCTCGGCACATATGGATTTCAGAGGACAGCTTGGTAGAGTCCGTTCCGGCATTCCACCTTTAGATAGATTTGGGGGATCAAACTCAGGTCACTGGGCCTGCACAGCAAGAACCTTTACCCACAATCCATCTTGCCTGCCTCATATGCTGTTCCTTTTGTATCGAACACTTTTGGAGAGATTCACTTGTCAATGCATCTCAACCTAGGCACTTCTCGGGCACAGTGTTCCCTCACCCCAAACCTGCCAACCCCTCAGTAACGTGGGCATCCTTCCTGTTTGCTCTAGAAGTAAGAATGCTTGGGCTCCTGTGGCGAAGTTTTTGGATACAGTTATATGGATTAATTTTTAATTAAAATTCATACATAAAGTGAGATGTGGTGTGAACACCTGTAATCCTAGCACTTGGGAGGCAGAGACAGGAAGAGTGCCAAAAATTCCAGGTCAGCTTAAACTGCAAGGTGAGATGCTATCTCAAAAATAAACTTAAAACTGAATTAAATGCATATAGAAAAAAGAAATATGGAAAGTATCTGAAAAGATATCTGCCAGAATCTTAAAAGTGATCCTCTGCAAACAATGGGATTATAAGACGTTTTAATCTTATTTTGCCTATCTCTTCTGCATTTGCTATCTAATTATGAGATTTATAAGTTTAAAGAAAAAAACATTCTTTGACTGGCCATTTGTAATCGCAAGCCTCGGGCAACCTGGCTAGGGTAAATTGGTTTTCTTGGAGCTCCTTGCCAGCTTGAGAGGGGAGGAGCCTAGAAGGCAAGGCGAAAACGCCTTCTGTTCCCTACACAAGTACACAACAGGAAGAAAAGGCGGCTGCTTCTTTGGTAGAAAAGGATACTGTAGGAATGTTCATTCATTGAAGAAGTTAGCCAAGGGCTCTCTCAACTGATATGTTCATCAATGCCCTGGAGACCTTCGGATTCCACCCCCTCACCTTGGAACCGGAAGACTTGGTGGCCTGCCAGACCTGCCAGATCACACAGGGAGGTGATGGCAGAGCTGGAATTTGGATGCGTTCCCTCACTCCCTGATTACTGCTCATTCCAACGTATGTTCCCACCCATCCCCAGTCATGGGCCACACACACACACACACACACACACACACACACACACAGGGCGGGGGGGGGGGAGTCAACTCTGCGGCAGTTACCTGAAGAACTCTTGCCAACCGCTCTCCCCTGTCCTCCTCTTTTAATACCTTGCGTGTCATATTGTCTTCTCCCCATGAAATAGGTGAGAACATCCCTCTGCTCTGCCAGGACCCTGAGATTCAAGGAAGTGATTTTCTCAAGGTCAAATATTAAAACCAGAAATCAAGCACTCTCAGGAAAGACGGACCTGCCTGGGAATACCTTGTTCCCCGCCTGCCATACCAGGGTCTGTGTCTGGTTTTAGAGTAGCAGAGAGGTAGTTCGGAGAGGTTTAAATTCCTCGGAGTCTTCAGTTCATGTCACATGCAATTACTTAAGCCATGTTGTTGAGGGTGGTTTAAGCCATGCACTCTGCCTGCTGGATCCCGGCTCTGCCACCTAGTCATTGTGCAACTTTAGGCAAGTCTCTTAGCTTCTGTGTGCCCCTGGTTTCTCCTGTGTAGAGTGTGGGTAATAGTGTCCCTTAATTCATAGAGATAGTAACAGGATGAAGTGAGTTACATGAAAGCCCATGAAACAGTGCCTGGCACGTGGGGAGCTCTTCCAAAGTGCCTTACTATTGTTATCATTCATCACACTATTATTATGAAGCACTTGGATCTAAAGATAGTGAATAAGGGCCATCGAGATAGCCCAGCAGGTAAAGGTTCTCATTGCCGAACCTGATGACCTGCGTTCAATCCCAGCATTCATGTGGTGGAAAGAGACACCCAAATTCCACAGGTTGTCTGGCTCATATGGAATGTACATGCACACACAATCCACCACACGCAAATAAGTGTAATAAAAAAGATACAGAACATGCTAAGACAGACGTAGACATCTGGAAGGATTGTATGTAAGCCATACATAACGGGAATCTAACAGTATGGTAGATTCAGTAACAGATAGATGTGACTGTGACTTGTCTAAGGGGTTGGCTGGGCTGGGGCTGGAGCCTAGCTCCCCTGAGCCTGCTTCTGCTCCTCCTTGCTGTTTGGAATTGGCCTCTGCATCGAACATGTAGGCGTGATCTGAAAGTCTTTCCACATGGCACCAAAAAGAGGTTCCCGAGGCCATGGCTGCTCCAGGCGAGGATGTTACTAATGTGGAGATAGCCAATAAACACTTGCCATATGAGTCAATGAATCAAACGTGTTGGGGAGAAGCCTGCCAGCTTTCTCCTCAGCTCTCATCTCCTCTGTGGGTAGGCATGAAGCAATGGCAGGGCCAGAGGTTTACGGGAGCCCTGGGAGACAGCTGCCTGTCCATTCTTCATGCTCAAGATGACGGTTAATTCGGGCAGCCCCATTGCTGCCTCATCCCTCACCACAGTAGCTTCTTGACCCCTCAAGGGAACTTTGAACTCAGCCTATTCTGTCACTTTGTTCATTTTTTTTAAAAATTTATTTATTTATATTTTATATATGAGTACACTGCATGTACACCTGCAGGCCAGAAGAGGACATCAGGTCCTATTATAGATGGTTGTGAGCCACCATGTGGGTGCTGGGAATTGAACTCAGGACCTCTGGAAGAGCAGCCAGTGCTCTTAACCACTGAGCCATCTCTCCTGCCCCTGTCACTTTCTTTTTAAGATTTATTATTTTTTTTTAGAGTTAATCATGTATGGGGGTGTGCACATGTGCGTGTGAGTTCCCTTGGAAGCCAAAGGCATCAGATCCCTTGGAGCTGGAGTCGCTGGCAGTTGCGAGCCACCCCGTGTGGATGCTGGGACCTGGACTCAGGTCATCTGTAAGAGCAGCCAGTGTTCTTACGTCTGGGCATCTCTTTAACTCATTCCACCACTTCCACAATTGTATTGTTCGCCTTTGCCCAACGCTTAGGAGAAGATGGATCTGCCATAGTTCCCACCCAGGAAGCTGTGATTCCAGCAGAAAAGAGCAAACCAGGACAAGTGGCTATTTTTCAATGCAGAAAAAGATCGGGACTCCCAAAAAGGAACAGACCAAAGATAGTTTCCCAGGTAAGAGGTCTCCCAGATGGTGTGGTAGACTGTATAATGACATCAATGGTATCCCCTTCCTAATCCCTGGTGCTGTGACTGTTACTTTGTGTGGCAATAGGGTCTTCATAGGCATGATTAAATTAGGAATCTTACTACGGAGAGACAGACCCATATCAACCTCTCTGGGTTTGAATCCTGGCCTAACCACTGCCCATCAGTGTGGCTTTGGTCCACTCAACTCTTTGAGCTTCAGCTCTCTCATGGGTAGAAGAACAGGTTGTAGTCATTGCTCTCTGGAGATGCTGGTATTTGGTTCTTCCTCCCTGGGTACTGGGCAGTCTGCATTTTGCCTCCTTACAGGAAGGTTGCACCATGTGGCCAGTTCTGGCCAATGAAATATGAACAGAGAGAGAGAGAGAGAGAGAGAGAGAGAGAGAGAGAGAGAGAGAGAGAACCTGGACACCACCCATATTCACTAGCTCACTATAGCTCTCCTGTCAGCATGCCACGAGTGTTCTTTGACTCAAGAACACGAAACTCTGTGCCCTTCCCACACCCTCCAGGACTCTAAGCGGCGTGTGACAAAACACAGAGTAAACAGGATGGAGAAGAAGTTTGAAAGGGTCCCTGGGAGCAATATGGAGCATGTGGGGCACAGAGTGTAGTCAAAGAACATTGGCACATGGCACCCAAAGCAACAATGGGTGCACACGGATGAACGTGGTTCTTAAAATACTTAATAGATGATCTAGAGATAGTGAGTTCCCAGCCAGCATTTCTTTTTAGAATAAAGGGAGGGTAGCTTTTTTTTTTTCAAGTGAGTTGCTTGAAAGAGAAACTACTGGCTAAACTAACAGGTAGCTTGGTGTGGGAAGTCCTTCTGTATATGTGTTGTTTTTATTGGTTAATGAATAAAGCTGTTTCGGCCAGTGGCTTAGCAGAATAGAACTAGGTGGGAAAACTAAACTGAATGTCAGGAGAAAGAAGGAAGAGTCGATGAGAAGACATATAGTCGCCGGCAGGAGACAGATGCCTCCGCTGGAGCCCACCAGAACCTTGCCGGTAAGCCACAGCCATATGGCAATACACAGATTAATAGAAATGGGTTAATTTAAGATATAAGAGTTAGCCAGAAATACACTTAAGCTATTGGCCAAACAGTACTGTAATTAATACAGATTTCTGTGTGATTATTTCGGGAGTCTGGGCGGTTGGGAAACAAACAAGCAGCCTCTGGCTACAGTGGCTTGTGGATACCTCATTCTCAAACTCACTGGGTTGTTTCCTTATGACCTTTATAGGGTCCCCATGTTGATCTTGAAGGGTTATGTGAGGGCCAGGGCTCACTTTACCCCATGTGACCTTGGTTGAGTTCCTCTTTAACTTTGTTATTTGGTCCAGTCTGGAGATCTAGGGAACCAACCCACAGAGCCCAGTAGGACCAGCGTCCTAGGTTGCAGAAGCTCTGGGCTAGTACAGCACCTGATGCTCTGAGGCCCACAGTCCATGAGGCAAGCAGTGGACACGGGACAGAGACAGCCCTGAGGGAGGCAGGGAATGAGACTGATCTTGAGCTGAAGGGAAAGGATGCATACTACCAAGCTGCCTCACCCTGAGCCTCAGTTTCCTCTTTAGTAACAAGAATAATACCGCCTACCTTTTGCTGTGTTGCTGGATTAAGTGGGATAAAGCCAAGGAAGCACCTCCCACAGTGCCAGGCTCATATTAGGCACTGGCTAAATGGAGGCAATTACTTTACATTGTGCTGGATAATGAAGCCCTGGTGGGTGGCCTTGTTCCTTAGAGGAGCAGTCTTCCTCCCCTGTGACTCACCTCCAAGGCACTGCCCACAGACAAGGCTGTCCCAGGCTCCTGGGCAGGTTGGAACCACCCAGCTCCCTGGGGAAAGGCCTTCAGTCAAAGGAAATCATCCCAAACTCCCTCTTCCCACATCCATGCTGCAAACAATTTCTCCCATATCAGAACTGGGTCTCAGGTCCAGATCCCCACTATCTAAAGAGCTGAACTGTGCCCAAGTCAGCAGCATCCCAAAGAGTTAAGCGGCTACTAACAAGAAGAGACAGACGACCAGAGTTTAAGTCAGCCGTGTGCCACATCCCAAACAATTTACCTCTAGATGTTAGAGTCCTGAGGCCAAGAAAATGGTGGAATAACCATTAAAAAAACATCAATCAATCAATCAATATGCCACAAGCTGGGTCAGGAGACAGAGGTAAGAGTTCATAACCAAAACCTGCCTGACAAATGCTGGCTTCACCTCAGAGTTAAATGAAGATTCTCCAGGTCCCTGCCCCTGACAGCTGCCCATATTTCCATAGAGGAAAAGCAGAGTCTTGTGGTTAAAAAGGAAAGCAAACAGAAACAACAAGAAGTTGCCTTTGCCCTATAATGTACACACCACAAACTTCCCCTAAATGAGCAGCGCTGATTCTAGTGCATTGATGGTCATGAGCCATCACTACAGAACAGCTTTGGAACATTCCCCATCATCCCTCACCGATCTCCTCTTCCACTG
Organism: Arvicola amphibius; assembly: GCF_903992535.2. Taxonomy (NCBI): domain Eukaryota; kingdom Metazoa; phylum Chordata; class Mammalia; order Rodentia; family Cricetidae; genus Arvicola; species Arvicola amphibius. The sequence continues at coordinate 98,628,735 of NC_052057.2, forward strand.
CAGTCGATCCCAGCCCCTGTCTCCTGGGTCTGTGCAATTACTCTCTCTGAACACTTCATGTAATCAGAACCGTACACTATATGGTGGCCTCTTGTGCCTGGCTTTCTAGCATGCTTTGTGGAGGATTTTCTAGGCATGTATGAGTATTTTACCCTTACTTCATTTGTTCCTTAGCCCCAGCATCCTGCCAACACAAGACACATAGTAGGTATTCAGTAGGAATCCAAGGGATGAGAGGTCTGATGCCTTCCACAGTGAGAGCCGAGATTTCCTAGTCATGCTGGGTAGCTGGGTGCTGATCCTCAGGCCTCCTGCCAATGACTCCGGTCTTGATTTGTTTATATACCCCTGAGTCTCAGAGGTGCACCTCAGCCTTGAATTCTCTTGTTCTGAATCTGCTCTGACCTCCTCTCCCCCTGACTAGAGCCAAACTGACTAATTACTCCTGGAATCAACCCCCTTCGCCAGTCCTGAGGCTGAGTTTCCTGGATGAGTAGTAGAAGAACACTCAAGAACCAATGAAAAGGGGCATTGGTGGCTCCTGTCTACAATCCTGACGCTCTGAAGGCTGAGGCAGGAGGAAGTCCAGGAGTTCCAGGCAAGCCTGAGCTATAGCATGAGACCCTCTGTCAACAAAGAATGAGATCACCTGGGAGGTCAGACATCCGCCCTGAAAGGTAAGAATTCACATTTGTGGTCTGGCCTTTGGCAACTCTGAAAGAGAAAGGAGTTGACACATTTGGTGTGGTCAGCCCTGTATAGGAACTCCAAAATCTTCCTCACTACCAACTGTGAACTTCAGAAAATGGCCCCCTACCTACCAGTCACCAGCCCCTGATAGGGACTAATCTGCAAATCTACATTTATATATAAAGAGTTATATCGTATCTGGCCATTTGTGTCTTTTTCACTTAACATTTTTCCAAGGCTCGACCATATGGTAGCATGTGTCAAAATTATACTCCTCTTTTGGCTGTGTAATAATCCCCTCATGTGTGTATCTTACATTATCTTTTATTTCTTTTTATTGTGTGCATATAAGAATTTGTCTGTATACCAACTGTGTGCAGTTCCTATGAAAACCAGAAGAGAGTGTTGGATCCCTTGGGACTGGAGTTACTGATGGTTGTGAGCCACCATGTGGGTGCTGGGAATTGAACCTGGGTTCTCTGCAAGAACAATCAATGCTCTTAACCACTGAGGCATCTCTCCAGCCCCCAATCTTAGGTATTTTAAATAGGCATACTACAGTGCTTAAGGGAAACTGCTCAGGTCAGTAAAGAGCTTTCCACATAAGCCCAAGGGCCCAAGTTCAACCCCCACTCACTAAAACCCTGGACATGGTGACGCATGCTTATACTCTCAATGCTGAGAAGGTGGAGAGAGGGCCTCCCTGCAGGCTTGCTGCCCAGTCAGACCAGCCAAGTCATAGAGCCCCAGTCCCAATGAGAAACCTTGTCTCAGGAGATAAGGTGGATGTCACTTCTGAGGAATAACGCTCAAAGTTGCTCTCCAAACTCCACATGCACTGCGCACCTGCAAACACACACACTAAAAATGTAATGGCACAAGGAACCCTCTTTACTTTGTTTGGAAATGTGTTTTATATTCTTTGGTTCCTAAGGAGGAATTATGGGCTATGTGATAAAATATACACATTTGGCGTTTTTTATTCTTTAAGGTTTTGAGACAGGGTTTCATGTAGCTTAGCCTTCAAACTCACTATGTAACCTAGGGTGATCATGTACCCCCACCTCTTATTTCTGTCTCCCAAGTACTGGGATTGCAGGCGTGTCCACCACAGCCATTTATATTTACCTTCTGAGAAACTACCGAATTGTCTTCACCAGCAGCTGTAGTGTCTTACAGCCACCACCAATGAATGACATGTCTAACTTCTTCACATCGTCTCTGGATGCTTAGTGTTGTCAATTTGACAAAATTTAGAATCACCTTAGAGAAGGCCTCCAATTCTGTAATTGAAATAGGAAGGCCCGCCCACTGCAGGCAGCACCACTCCCCGGTGGAGCCTGGGAAGCCCCGCCCACTGCGGGCAGCACCACTCCCCGGTGGATCCTGTGCTGCCAGCTGTGGAGAATGAGAGCCCAGCCACAGCCTGCGCTCATCACTCTTTGCTTCCTAAGTGAGGACAAAGTACGACCAGCTGTTTCTTGACCCCTTGACTCTCCCACCAGTCCCATGATGGGCTATAACCTTGAACCATGGGCCCAAATAAACTTTCTTACATTGATTGTGTCAGAGGAGTTCTACCACATAAACAGGAAAAGAAATTAAGACACTCTCACCGGGCGGTGGTGGCGCACACCTTTAATCCCAGCACTTGAAAGGCAGAGGCAGGCAGTTCTCTTGTGAGGCTGGCTTGGTCTACAAGAGCTAGTTCCAGGACAGGCTCCAAAGCTGCAGAGAAACCCTGTCTCAAAAACAAAAACAAAACAACAAAGAAAAAGAAATTAAGACCATCTCTAACACTTCTGATTTTCCGTATTTTTATTTTATTTATCCTAGTAGGAATCAAGCACTGGTCAACTGTAAGAGTTTTTTTGGCTGTTGTAATGGTGGTGGTATTGTTTTATGTGCTAACTATAATTTTGATAAAATTTCTTTAGTGACCAGTGAGGTTGAGTTTGTTTTCTTGTGCCTATTGGCCATGTATATATCCTGTTTGGAAGAAAGCCTACCCAAGTCCTTAGTTCACTTTTAGTCTGTTTGTTGAAGTGTTGTTGTTGCTGTCGATTTTAGGAGTTCTTCATATGCGTGTATCAGATTAATTTTAGGTGACCTCTCCCATCCTGAGGATTATCTTCCCACCTAGCCGCATCCTCTGATGGACAGAAGCTCTGGATTTTGAGAAAGCCTGCTGTACCAGTTTTTGTCATTGCTGTTGCCTATGCCCTGGTATCATGTGGAAGAAACCTTACCAAGCCAAGCACATGCACACTCCCTCATATATTCTCCTCTAAGACTTTTCTTAGCTTTGTCTCTCACATAGGTGTTTGATGGGTTCTGGATTAATCTTTCCATGTTATGTAAGGTACGGGCGTGGTTCATTCTCAGGCTCATAGGCATGCAGTTCCAGTACCATATGTCACAAGGACGGTTCTTTTTTTATTATTTATTATGTATACAATATTCTGTCTGTGTGTATGCCTGCAGGCCAGAAGAGGGCACCAGACCCCATTACAGATGGTTGTGAGCCACCATGTGGTTGATTGGGAATTGAACTCAGGACCTTTGGAAGAGCAGGCAATGCTTTTAACCACTGAGCCATCTCTCCAGCCCCACAAAGACAGTTCTTTACTCTGCTAGACGGTCTTGGTCCTCTTGTCAAAAATCAGTTGAAGCCTGGATCTGCAAAGATAGTTTAGTGGTTAGAACTGGATGCTCACCTTGTGGAGAACCAGGTTCCGTTTCCAGCACCCACACGGGTAGTTCACAACCACCTGTAACTCCAGCTCAAGGGTGTAGGAGGCGCTCTTTGGGCTGCCAGCCAGCAACCTTATCATGGCATGGCGACTTAGTAGCTATGGCTGCTCGGCTTTATCTTATGCTTGTCCCACTAGCTCTTATAACTCAATTTAACCTGTATACAAGTTCCAGAGGGCTAAATGCGTGTGTGCACAGAGGTGCTTGGCCTATCGCAAGCATGTCAACATGGAGGGCTAAATGTTCCCACCCGTCAACAGAACCTTCCTCCGTACCCACTTCCCTTCAGCCACAAAGTAGGGAGTCCTACTGTCTGCTGTTGCTGAATCTCCACCCAGCACTGGACGCTCCCTGGAGGACAGTAACAGCCAGACTTCTGTACCCGTGGATCTCATCACGATGAGATTTTACACGAGTTTGAGAAAAAAAGTGTGTTGGACCAAACTATGTTTGACTATTTTTTTAAAATTACTTTCTAAAATATTAATCACAACATGTATAGGCGAGAACTAGAAATAGCTTAAATGTCCAGCGCCAAGGAAAGTTAACTCTAACGATGGTGAAGGTGAATGAGGCATGCGGACATCAAAGGAGAGAATATGAGCAATGAGCAACATGACAGGGAACCTATGAAGTGAAGTTGAGCAGAGAAAGTGGGTCATGGAAATGCCTGTATATGCGGATTAGTGCTGTCATTATCTGTGTATTGCATGCCAAGTGCCTTTATATCATTATCCCATCTCATTCTTATGGCTTTGGAATTTGGTATGAACATCTCACTCACACATTTAAAAAGACTGAAGAGTCATAGCAAGTAAGTCACACACTCTAGTTGGTACGATATACAAGCATGACGCTAACCCAGGTAAACTATATCCAGACTTCTCTCCCTGATGTCTTTGTGGCAGCGAAATCAACTCTATAGGGACAGCAATATTCACAGTGAGACAAAAGCCGGAAGCTAGAGAACCAGGCGGCGGGGGATGAGTGCAGTGTTAATTGTCTTATAAAATACTGTCTGAATGGTAATTCCAGTCTTTCTGAGGGTATTGGAGAAACTGCTGGTGATAGTACTAATCACCACAGGCTGGGAGAGATTCTAGAGACAGAATTCAGCTGAGAACTCTCTCTGAGAACTTGAGAAATCGACTGTTCAGTTAATGAGGACAATAAGCAAAGTGAGTGGGTAGGTGGGTGGATGGATGGGTGGGTGGATGGATGGATGGATGGGTGGATGGATGGATGGATGGATCCTACAAACTACACAGGAAGCTTCCCTGTGCTAACTGTTGGGAGAAATGATGGGCTGTTTCTTGGAATATTATCCAAATCCTAGGAGTGAATGTGTGTGTGTGTGTGTGTGTGTGTGTGTGTTTGTGTGTGTGTGTTTGTGTGTGTGTGTATTTGCATGTGGAAAGGACTTGAAAGATAGTGGGAGGAGACAGGAGCCTTTGAGAAGCTGGAAGTATGAATAAAAGCCCTACAGAAGAGGGCAGTGAGAGGAAATAGGACCCGGACTCTGCCCTTCCTGATGTTACTGTGGCGGCTTGAATTTGGCCATTCTCTCAGCTCTGACCCCTTCTCGAAAGCACAGTGTGTGTCCCAGGCGGATATCTTCAGAAAGCCCACAGCATTCAGTCTGGCAGCTCCACAGACCCTCTGCGTCTGTCTTCCCTCCCTTCACCTGGCAGGCTCTGGCTCCCACAGACAACTTACCCTCTGACAACTGTACCCCTACAGTCTCATTTCATTTCCTCCCCCCAATATCATCTGGCAACACCACCCCTAAAGTCTCATTTCACTGCCCCCAGAAACAGTGTAGGTGAGTTCTTCCAGGATCTCCACTATCTTGTGCCTGTAGACCCTGAGTCTGGGTGAGGGAGTAAATGTTGCCCACATTCTCATCCTTAAAGTGCCTGAGTCAGAGACCCCAAAAAGGTTCAGTCTCTGAGCTTTCTCTTACATCTCCATCTAGGTCCATTCTGGACTACTACAACTGAACATCACAGCCTGAAATGCACAATGAGCAGAAACTCAATGGTTCCCACTTATAAAAGCTGAAAAGCCACGATCAGGAGGTCACATCTGACTAAGGTGTTCCCGGTGTGTTAAGAGGTATCCTGTTAATGACAGAGGGGACAGGCTATGTCCTTTTGTAAGAAACACATATCCTAAGCTTCCACCCGCACCACACTGGGGACTGAGATCACTCCATCCCCCAACAGCCACACAGGTCTGGTGAGATTGGAGCTCTCTCCTCCCTCATGGAAGCAGCTTTCAGAGCTACTGAAATAATAGCCGTGGGCCCCTCCTGTGGGAGATACAAGACTCGATGTGAGAAGAGATCCCACTTAGGTTCAAGTCTCCACTCCACAGCTATTTCCTAGGTGACCATGAAAAAGTTCACATCGCTGAATTTATTTTCTCACCTACTAAGTGGGGGTGACAGCACTCACCAGTGAGGATTCAGAGAGCAGATCCCAGGATCTTCTGCCCTCCTGAGCAGGTAGCTTTGGTAATAGTAGCTCTCTGCAATGGCAGAATGCTAAACTCAGGAGCTCACTGAGCACAGAGTAGAGTGTCTGTCTGTCTGTCTGTCTGTCTGTCTGCCTGTGTCTGTGTGATTGTGTTTTAACCAAATAACCAAAGCAAAGGCAGATACAGAGTCAAAGCCAAATTGGTATCAGGGAATGTGGTTTACATGGAAATGAGAAAATTCTGAATAAACAAAACTGGCCAAGCCAGGTGTGAAAAATAAGACCCTGCAGCCCTGGTATTTTTAGCAGCCATTTTGCCTGCCATTCTTACTTCATTTCCCTAACTGCCTGTGGGAATGGGCTTTGAAGATTTGACTGCTGATCTCAAGCAAATCCTCATTCAAGGCCTTAGCCACACTCTCCAGTCATGTTTCTCTGTTTAGTGGACATTTGCTCAGCACATCAGCGCTGTGCCAAGGAAGTGCTGGGGAGATGCTGGTCACCTCATCCCATTCTTTGCATCAAACAGCTTCTAATCTAGTTCAGACAAATTGGCCTCCAGTTACAGAGAGAGGAGCAGCTGTCCTGAATAGGGCAGAAGGCAGGCATCTGTAAAAAGGAGGAACAGAGGGGTGAGGGTAGGCCAGGGTCAGGGCAGAAAAAAAAGCAATAGAGATCTTTGGGGAAGGAAAAGGAAGGAAAATCCCGGGAGATGGGAGAGCCTTGGTGGAGGATGGGAGATGAAGAGCCTTCCTTGGGGGAGGGTATACTGGAACACTGGTGAATGAATGCTTACTAAAGAGAGAACATAGATGAGGAAGCTCTGCCACCCTGAGGCTTTGTGTGCCTGGCTTTGTTCACACAGGGGTGGGATCCTGAAACCAGCCCCGTGCCTATCTTGCTGCTTATCAGTAAGATCATTTCTATCTGTTCCAGCCCAGGCTCAGAGAAGGAAAGAGACAAATCCGAGATTGCAAACCTTGGCTTTGGGGTTCTGACCCAGCATGTTTTCTAGTACATTAAACATATCTGTCTACACCTGATGCCCTAGAAGATGAGATTATCAAGTTGAAACTTTCTCAAAGACCTTGGACAAGGCACATAAATGGTGTGAACATGTCAAGGCTGTGATGGAACTTAGATGACGTTTAGGCTGAACGTCATAGAGTCAAATGACTAATATGCCTAGTCTAAGAGTAGAGGTCTTTGGATAAAATCAGTATTTAATCTAAACAACAAAATCTTAACACTGCGGCCTGTGCTCCTCCCACTCCAGAAAAGGCAATCGTGTCTGCTGCGTATGTTTTAAGACTGTAAAGATACGGATGGGTGTGGAGATCATGCCTGGAACCCCAGCACTCAGGAAGCTGATGCAGGAGGGTCTACAGTAGGAGGCCTACCTGGGTTATATCGTGTCTTCTAGGCCAGCCTGGGTTACACAGAGAAACTAGCTAGTTGCTTTCGAAAACCCACCTGAAATTTATCTACTGCAGATTTAAATATTAGCCTGGAGAGGTGACTCAGCAGTAAAGAGAGCTTGCCGCTCCTTCAGAGGACCCAAGCTCAGTTCCCAGCACCCATTGACCGGTAGCTCACACCACTTCAATGCCAGGAGATCTGCTGCCCTCTTCTGACTTCTACAGGGAACTGCATACACGTACCCATACACAGACACATATTTTTATTATTTTATATGTATGAGTGTATTGCCTGCATATATGTATGTGTACCATATGTGTATCTGATACCTGAGGAAGCCAGAAGTAGGTGTTGGTTCCGCTGGGACCATAGTCACAGATAGTTGTGAGTTTCCATGTAGGTGCTGAGAAGTGAGCCTAGGTCCAACACTCTTAACTGCTGAGCCATCTCTCCAGCCCCTATGCTCAAAATTTAAAAGTAATAAAAGTAAACCTTTATTAAAATGTTTATGCCAGGCCAGCATGACAGCGTAGCAGGAAAGGGCACTGGCTGCTAAGCCTGCTGACCTCTTGATGTCTAGCTCCTGAATACATATGGCAGAAGGAGAGAACTAACTCAGCAAAATAACATCTGACCTACACATGTGTACTGTGGCACGTACACATGCATACAATCAATGTGATATGTTTGTACCTACGGCCTAGTGGTCCCATTTCTGAGACTCATCTAATGAACACTACAACTACTCACATACAAGCACACATTGAGGTGTGGTCTACTATTTGTTTCATAAATGTTTGCAACGTCAAAATGTTTAATTAAGAATATAGATCAAAGGGCTGTTGCTGGAGCTCCTATCCAAGCTTCCCTCTGTGAGTGCCAGGTGTTACTAAAGAATATTTTTTTTTACCTTTAATCTGTCTCTGTGCCTCTCTCTAATGAACTAAAAAAAAATTATTATTATTTAAAATGTATGATGTGAGCCGGGCGGTGGTGGCACACGCCTTTAATCCCAGCACTCGGGAGGCAGAGGCAGGTGGATCTCTGTGAGTTCGAGACCAGCCTGGTCTACGAGAGCTAGTTCCAGGACAGGCTCCAAAGCTACAGAGAAACCCTGTCTCGAAAAACCAAAAAAAAAAAAATGTATGATGTGGCAGGGCACACCACTAATTCCAACACTCGAGGCAGAGGCAGAGGCAGATAGATCTCTGTAAGTTTCAGGCCAGCCTACCCTACATAGTGAGTTCCAAAACAGGCAAGGGCTACAGAATGAGACCCTGTCTAATCATCATCATCTTCTTCATCCTCATCACCATCATCACCATCAGCAGCATCTTCATCCTCATCACCATCAGCATCATCATAATCATCCTCATCCTCATCACCATCATAATCATCCTCACCATCATAATCATCCTCATCACCATACTCGTCAAATGCTGTGAAACCCTGGTGACTAAGAGGCCCCTGTCTACTCTACCTATTAACCCAATTCATCGAGCCTACTATTCAGCACGCCACATGAACCCACATGAATAACATCTCCGGTACAGTCCCTCACTCAAATATCATCAACTATCCAGTACAAGAGCTTCACCTTGGAGAGAGAGCTTTGCCCCAGTGATGCCCCCAATTTCAACAAGAAGTAACCAGAAGTAAAGTTGACGCCCATAAGCCCCTTGGGCTCTAATCCCCATTCCATGCAGTATATTAAAACTCTAGCTAAGCCGTTGAATGCCTTACTTATCGCCATCAGTTCTAAATCTGTTCAACTCTCGTCGTAGTTTTAGGCAAACGAAGTGCTCAGTCAGACTTTCCCAGGACTTTGAGAGTCAAGATCTTCCCTCTTCAGGCCTCTGCAGCTTCTGTGGCACAGGCCAAGCCTGGGCCCAGAACCCAGGCCTTCAGTCCGGACTCTGCTCGGAAGGGGATGATTAGCAGGTGGGCGCCACACTCAGCTCCAGCAGGGCATAGCACAGGCGTGTGCTGCAGGCCATGAGGGTCCTCCATCCTTTGAGACCCGCAGCTCCTGGTACAGTGTGGATGTCTGCCCAGCCTGGGACAAAGAACAGACAAAGCCAAATAATTTGACTGGCAAAACACAGGCAGCCTCTTGCCTCCCAGCAGCCATGAGGCTATTCAAAGCCGGAAGATTTTCATGAATCCCTGACTCAGAGGCCACAGCGCAGCAGGGACCCTGCAGAAGCCAAGCCCTGTGCAGTCAGGTGTGAAGGCCCCACCCAGGAGACAGACTGACAGAGAGCGAGCTTGGGGAAGGGGCCCAGTATCCAGGCCTCAGCCCTCCTCCACCTTGGGATTTGAAAACAGTCTCACTGTGTAGCCCTTGCTGACAGGTAGCCGCCAGCACAGAGCAGAGGGTGCTTTGCTGGGTGTTTGCTGGTGCCAGGCGCTGCCTAAGGGCTCCACCTCGGCCACTGGGTCACCTTCGGAGGAGCCCATAAGGTACGGACCTCCACCTCCATGAAGTGACCATAGAGTCATGGAGAATACTAGCCCAAGTCACACAACTGGGAAAGGGGAACGCTGGGATTTGAACCCGGGTCTCCTAAGCACCTGAACCCTGCCCTGTCTCTTCGAATGAGCCCATTCACAATATCAAGGGCCTGCCATCAACATTTCCTGTCAGTGACTATCACTTGCCAGCCCTGTGGTCCACATTCCTTCTCTTCTGTGAGGCTCAACATCTCTACTTGAGATGGCCGTAAAAGCAAAAGGAGGTGAGGAGGTGAGGGAACTTGGCTGCCCATGACCCCATAGCCATAGTTCTTCACCACCCTCAAGAATCACCTCAGGGGCTAAGAAATGGCTCAGAGGTTAAGAGGCCTGACTGCTCTTCTAGAGGACCTGGGTTCAATTCCTAGCACCCACAGGGCAGCTTATAACTGTCTGTAACTCAAGTTCCAGGGGATCCAATATCCTCACACAGACACACATGCAGGCAAAACACCAATGCATATAAAAGATTATTTTAATTTAAAAAAAAGAATCAATCATGTGGTGGTGGTGGCACACACCTTTAATCTCAGCACTGGAGAGACAGAGGCAGGAGGATCTCTGTGAGTTCAAGGCCAGCCTGGTCTACAAGAGCTAGTTCCAGGACAGCCAGGGCTACATAGAGAAACCCTGTCTCAAATTAAATAAATAAATAAAAATAAAAATAAAATAAAATAGAAAGAATCACCTCCGCCCCTGAGGAAAGTGCCAGACCTATGAGACGGCACTCTACAGGCTGTTCTCTTGAGACTCTGGACGACTAAGGGCAGAACTGCACCCAGCTTGTTCTGTCTGCCCAAAAACTGGTCAGCTGAGAAACCAGCATGTAGAATAGCCCCCATAAAAGCTGCTGGGTGAATGAAAGCCTGTGGTGATCTGTGGTGACGCCAAGAGCCAGGATCAAAAGACCCGACTGCCCGCACTAGAAACTCATTATGTGACCTTGGGTCTCTCAGTGGCCCTCTCTGGCCTCAGGAGCCCCACTTCATAAATAGAGGGAAGTGAATGGGGTTGTCAGGCCGCTTGTCCCAGCTCTGATGCTGTTGCTCTGTAAAGGATCCCAGCCCAGCCCCCTCTGTTCCTATCGGAGCTGAAGTTGTGTTATGGTCACATCTTAGACCAGGAATATCAAAGCAAATGACAGCTATGGGTCCTCTGGCTGCTGAGAATCAGACCACAGCTTTCCAGGCAGCTGAGTCTTCTGGTCCACGAACACAGATGCTCCTTTGGATGCAGTGCTTTACAGTTTGCAAAGCACGTCCCATGCTGTCTTTTACTCTAGCCTCAGCCTGGCTCTGTGAGACGCCCCTGGGAGGGCACAAGTCTCCATCCTATCCTACGGACCATGAAGGGAATTACCTGGGAGCAAATGGGAAACAGCAGCAGAACTGAGCCATGAAGCCAGAATTGGGCTTCAGCCTTCGTACAGCCCACCTGCCCCCAGACAAGGAAGAGGAGGCGAGCTCGTTCAGGCAAAACCCAACTCGGAGGTCACAAGTGTGCCACCTGGGCAGAAGCCTGCCTGGCACAACACAGCATTTTAAAGTCAAATTTATGACAGAGGGGTGTATACCAGGTGGCCACGGAGAGTCAGCTGTACCGGAGGCAAGAGGCCAAGCCCATGCCACAGACACTGTATGTTGCAGCCTTTACTGTATGACACAGATACTGTATGCCACTGCGCTGTATACCACAGGAGCTGTATGCCACTGACTTCACTGTATGCCACAGGCACTGCATGCCACTGACATCACTGTATGCCACTGCACTGTATGCCACTGCATTGTATGCCACAAGTACTGCATGCCACTGCACTGTATACCACAGGAACTGTATGCCACTGAATTGTGTGCCATAGGCACTGTATGATACTGCACTGCATGCCATAGACACTATGCCACAGGAACTGCATGTCATTGTACTGCAACAACTGGAAGAATGGTCTATGTGTGATCTCTGGACACTGGGATCTGCAGACACTATTTCACACAGAATAGCTGCTACTGCCCAGACTCTACCCATCAAACCCTAGCTGTCCTGGTTTTCCTTCCAGTGTGACTCCTGAGCAGTCCTCAAGGTCCTTTAGCTAAAAAGGTTAAAAAAAAATACACAGCAGAAAGCCTTACGGTTGATCCCTAGTTCCAACATATACATTCTGATTGGTCAATACCTGTTGCCAGGCCTCCAACTTGAAGTGATCTTCCTTCCTCTGCCTCCTGAGTGCTGTCAATATAGGCAGTGCCACCAGGTCTGGCCCATAGTTGTCAAGTATCTTTTCTGTTACTGCATGAACTAGTACAGGCCTTATGGAATATTTTCGTGCTTCTCTGAGTATGAGGATATAAATTCCACAGACCTCATCATGCACACAGGGCTGTAAGATGGACACTCAGTTTTTAATAAACACTGAGAATTTTTTATCAAAATAATTTTTTCAAAAATTTTTATCAAAACTTCAGTAACATCTTTAAGTGGGTTTGCATTTTATTTATCATACACAGCTTGACATATACACATATACACATAGATTCACATAGGTATATAGACATGTGTGTATATAAACACATACGTGTGTGTGTGTAAGAACTAAGAATGATTTAATCAGTGGATGTTACAGAGATTGAATGTAAAATGTCCCCCAGGCTCATGCATTTGAACACTTGTCCCTTAGCTTTGGGACTGTTTTGGAGCTTGTAGACCCTTTGGAGCTGTAGCCTTGCTAGCAGAAGCACATTGCTAGGAGCAATCCATGAAAGCTTATTGCTTGGTCCAGCCTGAGCTCTCCACTTCCTGGTCCCCTATGAATTAATGAGTATAGCTACAATCTCCCACTGCCACAGGGCTGCCCAGCTCTTGCACCTTCTTCTCCATGACAAACTGAATCCCCTGAAACCTCCCTCCCTTTGCTTCTGTCTAGAGTTCTGCCACAGCAACAGGAAGGGGATATGATGGGCAAGGCTTGGTAGATGTTTATTTATTTATTCGATATGTCCCTAGAAAAACCAAGGGCCAAAGAATAAACCACAAGGAAAATTTTAAAATACTTTGGAGATGAATGGAAATGAAAATTATGTACCAAGATTATGTTACATTTTAAATATTTTTTAATTTTTAAAAGTGTATGTGTATACATATGTGTCTCTGGGGGCGGGTGCCAGTGCATGTGCACCAGAGGAGGTGTCAGATCCCCGGCAGCTGGAGATATAGTCAGTTGTGAGCCGCCTGACATGGGTGCTGGGAACCAAACTCAGGTTCTCTGCAAAAGCAGCGTGCGTTCTTAACCACTAAGTCATCTCCCCAGCTTGCAATATGTTGCATTGCTTTTAAAAAAATTAGTAAGTTTCTCTAAGGTCTATAAAAATGGAAGGTACTCAAAATAACTAAAATAATCTTCAAAAAGAAGAAAGAAGTTTATTTCAGAAGCTAGTGATGATCAGCGGGTGAGAGGCTATTGCAGTAGGAATGTAAAAGACCTTCACCGGCTCAGGTATTAGAACGTTTGTTCCTTGGCTTAGCACAACTTTGTGGTGCTGGGAACTGAACTAGAAGCCTCTGGAAGAACAGCAAGTGCTCTTAACCACTAAGCATCTCTCCAGCACCCAAGAGGAAATATATTACAATATTCATTTCTCAAAACACACGCATGCACACACATGCGCACATGGGCACACACACACCACACACACATAAACACATCACACACACTCACACACAGACACACAAGCACACACATACAGCACATACAGAGTAATGTATAACACAGAACAAACTCTTCTACATGCTGTAAGTTTTGATTAGCAAATGTATCCACGTAGACTTGTCAAGTATAGCAAATAGATTGCTCTATGTTAGAAGTTTATAAGGAGCTGTGTGGCTAGGTAGGGGTTAAATGAACACTGTACTAACCTCTTCATTGATCTCCAAGCCTAAAATGGTTCTAAAAATGCAAGTCTCTGTTTCTTTTTAAAGAGTAACTACCTCAGCTAGGCAGTGGTGATACTTGCCTTTAATCCCAGCACTTGGGAGGCAGAGGCAGGTGGATTTCTGTTAGAAGCCAGCCTGCTCTACAGAGTGTGATCCAGGACATGCAAGTCTACACAGAGAAACCCTGTCTCAGAAACCAGAAAATAAAATTAAATAAATAAATAAATAAATAAATAATAAACCTTTAGCTAGACTGACAAAGGAAAAGCAAAGAAAGGACTCAAATTGGAGAGATTTACTACTAAACTCGAGGCAGGTGATGGTGGCACACACCTTTAATCCCGGCTCTTGGGAGGCAAAGGCAGGCAGATCTCTGAGTTTGAAGCCAGCCTGATCTATAGAGTGAGTTCCAGGACAGATAAGGCTACACAGAGAGACCCTGTCTCAAAAAAACAAAAACAAAACAAAATTGTCAATGTAAACTGGACACGGTTGACTGTGTCCAAACCCGCTACTGCTCAGAAAGCTGCATTGCAAGGGTCTTCTTGCATCCCTTTATTCTGGCGGTGAGTGATTTAAATGAAATCAAGACAATAACTTCAGAATCTGGAGCCGTGGCTTAATGGTTAAGAGCTCCGGCTGCCCTTGCAGAGGACCAGGAGTTAATTCCCAGCACCCATATGACATTTCACAACCATCTGTCACACAACCATCTGGAACTGCAGTCCCAGGGGATCCAAGCCCTCCTATGGTCTCCAAGGGCACTGTACAAACATATTGCACAGACATACATTCGGGCAAAGCACCCAACCTACACAAAATAATAAAATATTAAAAAAAAAAAAAAAAGACCGAACATGCCAAGTGTCAGTGGGGAGGCAAGGCAACTGGAACTCCTGCATTCTGTAGGGGAAGTTTGCACAAGAACCTAATGGCTATTTAAAATGCAAACCAGCACACCACAGCACATGGCATTCCAAGAGAAATAAAAGCATGTCTACACAAAGACGTTGCACTAATGTTCATACCACTGTGTCTGTGGCAGCCAAAACTGGGAACAACCCACCTGCGTTCACATGGAGGCTTATCCATATGAGAGAATACCATTTAAGTGTGTAGAAATGAATGGACTTTGTATCACAACATGGATGAATGTCAAAGCATGTGTACTAAATGAAAAGTAGTAAGACGTTAACGCTATTTCATTATTTACAGTTCTATAACTGACAAACATGAGGTGTCAGTTATGGCAACGTGAGGTGGATCAATGACTGTTTACAGTCAGTAACAGGATGACTTGGTCACAAAAGGATAGCAGGAAACTTCTAGAAGTGACTGATGTGTTAACTACCCCGATTGAGATGGATTGCAAGATATATGTAGAGATATTTTGGTAGCATTGTATTAAGAACCATAAAAATGTCTGTGACCTCATAGATCTTGTTCTCAGAAACTTCTCTTAAGGATATTTCAAAAGAAATAAAAAGCTCCTTGTACATTTTCCTGGCAGCATCGCCTATATCAAAAGCTACTGGAATTGACTTAATTGCCTAGCTGCCGTGCAAGTGCTAATAGATCAACAGTGGACAGTTTCATTCACAATTAGAAATAAAAAAGGAAGCAAAGAGTCAGATGTGGAAGCACATACCTCTAGTCCCTTCCGCTGAGGCAGAAGAATCATGAGTTCAAGGCCAGCCTGGGCTACATAGTGAACCTGAATGCCACTTTAAAAAGTGCTAGCTTTAAATGCTAGCTTTAAAAGGGGTAAAGGGAACTGTGCGGTGGTGGTGTACACCTTTATCTCAGCACTTGGGAGGCAGAGGCAGGCGGATCTCTGTGAGTTCGAAGCCAGCCTGGTCTACAAAGCCAGCTGTGCTGGAACTAATGAGTGAGCTCCAGGTGCAGAGAGACCTTGTCTCAAAAACACAAAGTGGACAGCAACAGAAGGAGATTGATCTCTGGTCTACACACACACACACACACACACACACACACACACACACACGAGCATATATACCCACAAAAGTGAGATGCTTTGTGTATTTATATTTATAGTGTGCAGAAACTACTACAAAGTTATATCTTCACTGTGGCAGCATCTGTGTGAACCCTGTGTTCTTTACATGTACAAGAACACAAAGTGGAAGAAAACACAGAAGAGAAAACACCAGGGGATGAATGGCAGCTAACTGGCATGTGGGGACTGTTTTCCTCTTGGTTTGTCTCCTGTAACATTACAGTGTTTTCATAACACTTTTAAAATGTCTCCTTGTTGGTTTTGGCTCTGTCTTCCACGTGGGGATTACTGCTATGTAATTTTTGGGTCTGTCAGCTGCCAGCATCAGCACCTCCATGTGGTCAACCACAGCCCAATCAGCTTGCCCTTCAGTCATTGATAAAATGCTGACCAACCTGCATGGTGGTGAGGCCGCTCCCTTTCATCCCTTGGAGTCAATCCATTTCTGCTCATGTTCAGGTTGTTCCAAAACCATGAATGACGGGTTTGAGAGACCCAGTCCCCACCAGAGGAAGAATGGAAGGTGGGTCAGCAGAGAATGTCTTAGAGGCGGAGGCACTTGGACCATCTTGGTCATTCACCAGGTAAAGCTGATGCGAATCACCTCTGACTCGCAAATGCTCCCCAGAGGTGGCACAGACAGAAACAGAATTACAGTGGCCATCCAGGAGAGGGTTAGGACCTTAAAAGGGAAAGTGACAGATACTTGCAGGGGCTGGTGTGAGTCCTTCTGTAGCTGATGTCAGGTCCCTGCTTCCAGTACAGTCCTAGGACACTAACCCCAATGTGGCAGGAAACTGATAACCTTCCCCCAAACCTGCCATCCCCATCTGCTCACCACTTCCAAAGAGCTGCCCTCTCCTCTGTCGCTTCTCCACGCAAGTCTTGCATACGTTTGAGACTTTATTACTGCTACTCAACTGACCTAAAACCAAGTTCTAGAGGACCATTTGTCCCACCCGCTGGAGGCAGTTAGCTTGGCCAGAGTTCAGGGAAGGAGCCACACAACACCCACCCAGGTAGAGCCCTCCTAAAGGGACCCCCAATACTTTCTCTCACATTTTGTCACTCTGGATTATGTCCACACTAGGAAGGCAGACTCAGTTTCCCTAACCAGCCCCCAGTGGAGACCTCCCTTGCTGATTAATGGACATAGGATGTGTGTGTGTGTGTGTGTGTGTGTCTGCATATTCTCTCTTCCTGAACTGAACTGGTGATCTAGGTACCCAGTGGCATGAAGTCATATTTCCCATTCTTAGCCTAGAAAAACAGGAGTTCAAATATTCTCTCTCCCCCTTCAGGGAACCCTTCTGAGTCTACCTGGAGGAGGCCAAACACCCTGGCCTGCCCCAGCTTATCGGACTTCTTTCTCATGTATTTGGTGGGATTGTGGTTGTGTGTCTTTGCTTTTCTGGAGCTCTTTGAGAATGCTACGTTAAGACTGGGAGAAGAAGGCTGGGGGTGTGGCTCAGTTGGCAGAGTGCTTGTCTAGCTTACAGAAGCCCCGGGTTTGATCCCCAGCACCAAACCAGCCAGGTGTGGTGGTACGTGCCTGTGATCCCAGTCATCCTCAGGGAGTGATCTGAGACCAGTCGGGAACACTTGAGACTGTCTCAAAGAGCACAATAAAAATAATTTTTTAAGAGGAATGAATGCGCCGGATGGTGGTGGCACACACTTTTTAATCCCAGCACTCGGGAGGCAGAGGCAGAGGCAGACAGAAATCAGTGAGTTCAAGGCCAACCTAGTCTACAAGAGCTAGTTCCAGGACAGGTTCCAAGCAACAGAGAAACCCTGTCTCGAGAAAAAACAAACAAAAAGCAAGAGGAATGAATGCTCAGGGAAGAAATAAAGATGGAAGGGGTTGTGTGGGAAGAGCTGTGAATGGCAGGCCCAGCAAAGTGTGCTTGGCCTTGCCTGTGGTTGACTGGGAAAGAATGAGGCTCGTGGGCAGCGGAGTCATCTGGGTCGTGCACAGACAGAGGACGCCCTCTGGAGGAGGCTGTTTGGAGCCTTGGCTACATGGGAAATCTGGTACCTTAGAGCCTCCCCTCCTCACAGCTCCCAGCATCCTACTGAGTAGATGTGGATAGACATCCATGTGCTCTGGTCTTGCCCCTCCAGGAGGGGAGGGGGAGGCTGATATGGGCTGTGGGAACCCACTGACTTTCCTCTTCCTGTCCCAAGTCAAGACCCTAACAGGCATAATAATTGAAGTTGATATCAAACAGGCAGGCACCCCAGAACTCTGAAAGACAGATGCAGGTGCAGAGGATGGGAGCACAGAAACCAACACCAACCTGGACCCAGACACCACCACCACCACCATCATCACCACCACAACCTCTACCACCCAGGCACCCTGGCTCAAATGTCTTCTAGCCCTGGATGCCACTACCTGCCTCTTTTCAGACTGGGAACAGAGCTGCAGAGTGAGCCACCCTGGTCACTGATCAGCTGGAGGTGTCCAGGACCCAAGGAAAATGGGCAGGTCGCAGCATCTTCCTGTGCTGCTGACTAGAGCTAGCATCTTGTCAGGACAACTCTCTGCGGAAGGGGAAGGGATAATACCTGGTCTATTCAAGACTGCCTAGCATTTCCTCAACAAAAAAGACAAGCAGTAAACATTCCAGCCTGGGCCACTGTGGACGGAGTTGAGATATCCCCCATTGAAGACGTACCAAGTAATTAAGTAAAATGTTTTCTGTAGCCTAACTGGGAATTCAAGCCTTCACGTGCTGGGGAAAGGGGGGTAGAGGCAGACAGTGCAGAGACCTTGACTCTTAGGCTCCCAGAGTAACGTGGGGACCCCCAGAGCTGGATTAGCTCATTCACTTAAATACTGTAAACAGAATCACACTCCAGAGAGGGTGGGGTACGGGAACCGGGGTCCAGGGAGCGGACCTTGCCACCAGCTTAAGGAAGCGCCTCTCTACGGTGCCGCATAATTAAGTAATTAAGTTTATTTCCTCCGAAATAAAGACGAGCAATCATGCCTGCAAATTCTGGGCTTCGGGGAGGCTCCGAGCCTCACACAGAGCTCCGCCCCAGTCCTAGGAACCAAGAGGCCGATCGTGTACCTAGGATCCTGGAATCGAATCAGCGTGAGTGTGAGCGGATCAGGGAAGATGAAAAGGCGCTGTCCACCCCACCCTGTCCCTCCCCAGCCCGCGGCGCGTGATGGAGCCTTTGATGTCCTGGGTGAAAACACTCGGAGCCAAAAGCGTGGTGTACCACCCTAGGGCGGCCGGCAGTGCAACGTGAGCCCGCGCTCGGCGCTCTGGCCCGCCTGCCCCTTTGCAGCGCTACGGAGCTTGGAGCTCCGGGCGGTTCCAGCCAGCTCCTGCTCTCGGAACCCGCTTGTAAAGTTCAGTGTCCAGGAAAGCCCTTGGCCCTGTGACTGGTGTTGAGGGAGGGCTCATGGCACCCATAGAAAGGCTCTTCCTTAAGCTGGTGGCCGGTCCGCTCCCTGGACCCCGGTTCCTGAATCCCACTCTCCCGGAATGGCAATTCTGTTCACAGTGGTTAAATGAATGAGCTGCAAGAAAGCGTTTTCTAAGCCAGCTCCAGGGGTCCCCACACTACCCTGGGAGCCTGATTCAAGGTCCCTGCACACTGCCCCACCCCCCTCGCACACGCGCGAGCGCGCGTGCCGCTGGAGACTGGAAATCCCAGCTAGGCCACAAAAAACATTTGACTTAATTACTTAGTATTTCTTCGATGGGGGCAGCTCACCTTGGCCCACAGTGGCACAGGCTAGACTGTTGGTGGCATGTCTTTTCTCTGTACCCATATTTCAACCTGAAAACAACATAAAAGATGAAGAAAAGGACTGAGGGATGGCTCTGAGCTCCCACCCTACTTCTCATTTCTGAGGAGAAGGGATGTGGGTAAAAGATCCCTCCTTTCACTCAAGGGGAAACTGAGATCTCATAAGGCCCCAGACTGACTCCCAAACCCTGAGCCTGGGATGAGTGACTTGGGGTTGTCACAACCACACTGGGCAGTTTTTGTTTTGTTTTGTTTGTTTTGTGGCAGCGCAGGCTCTGCATGCTCTCTGGAACCGTGGGACCTGACAGACTTCCCTAAAAGAACTCTGATAATGGTGGCTGTGCTGCTCTGAGATGGGCAAGCATCTTCTGTTGCTGCTGAATAAATGAGAAGGGTTAAAAGAAGCAACCAGGAAGGAGACGCTGAGAACCCTGGAGAAGACCAGGAGGCCATCCCCTGGGGTAAGAACTAGAGGACCCAAGGTCCTGGTCCAAGACCTGGGCCCAGTCTCCCTCCAGCTCTGACCCCCAAGAACTCTTTAGACAGAAACACCTGGGTCAAAGAATACAGAGGAATTTTCCATGGCCTTGGATTTCATTTAAAAGCCCTCCGCGGGAGCTTCAAACCTGAGAAAGTGTTGCAGAGGACGTCCATGTCTGTGCACCTCAGCAACCAACACACACACACACACACACACACACACACACCATTAATGGAGTAAGTTTCCCCAAGAGGTGCTGGGAACACTTGTGGTTGGCTACTGTAAGGAAATAAACTGGCCCACGCTTAGCTACCAACCCCACCTCTGCTGGAATGGGGGGGGGGGATTTTCAAGTCCCTGGAATCAATAGAATGCCAATGGAACCTGTGGCCCCACCTCAGAAAGAGGGAACTTGATCGTTATCAACCCACCCCCTGCTCAAAGAAACAAACAAAACAAAGACAACAACAACAAAAACTAAGAAGCAAAGGGGAAAGCTAGGAGAAAATGTTTCCATATTGCTTTAATCCAAATGGGAAAACTTATGACCTTTGTATTAATCAAATAATTTGTCAGAATTTTTCAGCATGGATAGAATCTTAAACCTATGGGATGTAGAAGTACATAATCTGAATAAAATTCTAAGTGACAGGATCTCAGGAATCTTTTGTTTATCAAATATGGCAGTTGTGATCTTGAGAATTTGACTCCGAGAAGGCCAAAGCAGCACCCTGAGCAGAGGTGCAGGAAAGTGGAGAGAAATGAGGATTCCAGAAGAATGAGGACCAGAAACCACTGAGACCTGGATGCTTCCAGCCATAGGCACAGGAGCTGAAGGGGGTCGTCAGAGAGTCGTTGGACCAGC
The DNA here is from genome assembly GCF_903992535.2 of Arvicola amphibius. Taxonomy (NCBI): domain Eukaryota; kingdom Metazoa; phylum Chordata; class Mammalia; order Rodentia; family Cricetidae; genus Arvicola; species Arvicola amphibius. Next base: position 98,649,647 of record NC_052057.2, read on the forward strand.
ATTAAAGCATATTGTAACGAGCGAGCACTGGACAAATCACAAGAATTTCTTTTAGTCCAGTACAAAGTAGTCGGTCTGCTACTCACATTTTGGAAGTAAGGAAGATAATAATTGTGGACTTATTAAGACCCAAATCTTCCAATTAGACATCCCCGTGTGGGAATTCAAGTTATATAGGATTCGCTTCAGAGCAAAGGAAAGGAAAACAAAACCAGAGAAGCAGCAGCTTCCAAAGTGGAGCCAGCCTGGGCGCAAAGCCTTAGTTCTAATATCTTTATATAATGCCCCTTTATGTTTTACACTAATTTTGTGTGTGTGCGTGTGTGTTGCACTAGCCCTAGCTCAGGCACACACACACCCTTTTGTAAAGGACTACATCTAGAGGTCTTTCTCGGGCCCACAGACTTTGCCACCTTGCATGGCCCTCAACAGTCTTTTAGATGTTTACCAGATATTTATAGCCACAAGAATGTATAGAATCACACTGACATAGTGACTCGGAATTTAAAATCTGGACCTACAAGTCTTGGAATCTTGTAAATATGGAGAACCATTAGTTTAAAGTTTGCTTTGTGAAAAAGAAACAGGATTTCCCCAGTCTCTTTAGAAGAAGGAAACTGCAGGGAGGGAGGGCGACATTCACTGGAAAACTCCTGATGGGGGATGGGAGGGAGGTGTCTTCAAGCAAGCCCAGGTCAGCCCAGGGAGAGGGTCTGGGTTCTCTGCCTCTGTTTTCCAAAGGCAACCACAGTGTTCACTGAAGAAAGCAACAAAACCAGAAGGCCGGCCACCCACGTTAGACCTCAAACCTCCGCAGTGTTTCTTCTTCCCAACCGGGCACCTTCCACATGGTTCTGCACCCACAATTCCCACTCCTAGAAGTGGTACTTCCTGGCTGAGGCCTCTGGCTTCAAGATCAGAAAGAATCTTAAGACTGAAGCCTTAGATTCCTGAGATGGGAACGAAACAGGTCCAAAAAAAGGCCAGAAAGCGAACCAGCCGGTGGAGCTGCACCACCGGGAGTCCCGCTTTAGCACCGAATCCTGCCACAGGATGGCCGAAACCGGACACCTTGGAACAGCAGGAGTTGTGAGCAGAATGCAGCCGCCTCCACCGAAGCCTCTAGAGCCAGCTGGCACGTTCTGGCCCGCAGCAGCCTCCACCGAAGTCTCTAGAGCCAGCCGGCACACTTTGGCCCCGGAGTACCGGAGGAAAGGAGAGGTGACCGCTAGCGAGCAGGAGCCAAGTCGTCGCTGCCCGGGTCCCAAGCCACCTAAAGACGGGCGATGCGCTGGGGAGACTTTCCTAAACACCTCTAGAGATACAAAACCTCCGGACAGTCTAGGAACTACAGGATTACCTGTAGCACATACTAAAACAGGCGCAGGCTGCAGGTTCCTAAGGGCAATGAAGTGGACTGTGAACCTGGAAATCCTCTTCTGAAAAAGAACCGGACCGGAAAGTGGGCCGGGCAGCCTAGACCTGGGTTAGAAAAACATCCCAAGAACTTCCTATTCTCCTCCCCACAATAATTAAATGCGCCCCACCCTTGTCCAGTTCTTACCTTCTCTGGACAAGAAAATGCAGTGACTTCCAACCTTCCGCAGACACCGACAGAAATCCTGGAGTGCTGAGACGGACACGGAGATCTCCTGGACTCCTAGGGCCTCAGTCTCCCGCTTGGCGCGCAGAAAGGGTCGGCCCCAGGTTTACCAGGAGCCCTCCCCGCTCTGACGTTTGTGGGGCTCCCGCTGAGCGGCCGCCGCTACCTGGGGAGGTGTGTCAGCCGAAGGGTGGGGGGGTGTGGGGGGCGGGCAGGGAACCGGCTACGCCCCGTGCTTGCTGGCGCCTTTAAGGAGAAGAAGCCGGCGGAGGGAGGAGCTGGCCCAGGTGTGTGCAGGAGAGCGAGCGCCACGCCGGTGCTCCGAGCTGCAGTCCGGAGCTGCTGAGCCGAGCGAGTCGCCCGCCACCCGGCCCGGCCCGCCGCCGGTCTCGTCACTCTGCCCTTGGCTTGGGCTGTATCTCTGTCGCAGGGGCGCGGCATGGGCGGCCCCGGCCGGGGTCTACGGCACCCCCATTGACTGCCCTCGCCCGGAACTCCAGCCCGCAGCCTTCTCTACTCGCACAGCCTCGACGGTCGTCCTCGGACCAGAAGGCTCTCTCAAACAGCTGCCGCCACCTCGTCCTCGGAGACGCGTCTGGACCCCTTGATCGCCTGGCACCAGAGCACCAAAGATCCTCCGGCCGGCGCCCCAGACGAGCCGTCGGTGAGCGCGGCGCTCCGGGTCCCACGGTCCCCACGCTTGCAGCGCTTTCGCTGCCAGCCTCGTGAGCCCGGAGTCGGCACCCGGGGTTCGGGTTCCCGGGCCAGAGCGGCCGTCGGCAGCGGCGGACGACGGGGGGTACGGGGGACCGCGGCGCCATGACGGCCGAGAGCGCGCCGCCGCCCCCGCCACAGCCCGAGGCGCTTGCGGCCGTGAAGGAGGAGCGCGGCGAGGCGGCGGCGAGCGCGGGGGTCCCGGCGGAGGCAGCGGGCCGTGGCGCCGGGGGACGGCGACGCAAGCGCCCCCTGCAGCGGGGGAAGCCGCCCTACAGCTACATCGCGCTCATCGCCATGGCCATCGCGCACGCTCCGGAGCGCCGCCTGACTCTGGGCGGCATCTACAAGTTCATCACCGAGCGTTTCCCGTTCTACCGCGACAACCCCAAGAAGTGGCAGAACAGCATCCGCCACAACCTCACGCTCAACGACTGCTTCCTCAAGATCCCGCGCGAGGCGGGCCGCCCGGGCAAGGGCAACTACTGGGCGCTCGACCCCAACGCCGAGGACATGTTCGAGAGCGGCAGCTTCCTGCGCCGCCGCAAGCGCTTCAAGCGCTCGGACCTGTCCACCTACCCCGCCTACATGCACGATGCCGCTGCCGCTGCCGCCGCCGCCGCCGCCGCCATCTTCCCGGGCGCTGTGCCCACCGCGAGGCCGGCCTACCCGGGCGCCGTCTACGCGGGCTATGCGCCTCCACTTGCTGCGCCCCCGCCGGTCTACTATCCCGCCGCGTCGCCGGGGCCCTGCCGCGTCTTCGGCCTGGTTCCCGAGAGGCCGCTCAGCCCGGATCTGGGTCCCGCGACGTCTGCAGCCGCCGGCGGCTCGTGTGCCTTCGCGGCGGCGGCGGCGGGCGCGGCGGGCACCGGGAGCTTCCAGCCGTCGGTCTGCGCGGGCGCGCGACCCGTCAACCCCGCCGCCTACGCCGCCGCCTACGCGGGCCCCGACGGCGCGTACCCGCAGGGGGCGAGCAGCGCGCTCTTCGCCGCCGCCGCAGCCGGTCGCCTAGCGGGGCCCGCCTCGCCCCCCGCGGGAGGCGGCGGCGGCGTGGAAGCCGCGGTGGACTTCTATGGGCGCACGTCGCCGGGCCAGTTCGGAGCGGCGCTGGGACCCTGCTACAATCCCAGCGGGCAGCTCGGAGCAGGTGGTGGCGGCGCTTATCACGCCCGCCACGCCACCGCCTATACCGGCGCGGTGGATCGGTTCGTGTCTGCCATGTGAGCCGGAGGTAGGCACGAAACCTCACAGACTCCAAGACGGTCCGAAAGATATTAATCTCCGGAACCGGCGGAGGGGACTAAAAAGTGTATCGGGTTGAGACCCACGTGCAAGGCCACTGAGGACCGTAGGGGCCCGGTGTCTTGCACACGATTCGCAGAGCCGATATACTTTGGACGTGGGCAGATGTGGGGAGGTTACAGCCGCGTTTGGACTGGCAAGAGACCCTCGTTGATGCGAAGCTCCAAAGTGCTTGCCTTTCTGCCTTTTTACTTGGGAGGGTCCTAGGCTATAAAGGGTGGAAAGCAGTTGTAGGATCTGAACTGTGGTGGAGTCAGGTGGCTTCAATGTGTGCTGTGCTGCGCCAAACTTGGGCTAGAGAGCTTCACGCCCGGCCTCTTGTATTTTTTACTACCTTACTACAATAAAAGGCTAGGACAGTGCCTTTCTTCTTAAAGAGAGAACGAAATTGCAAAAGAAGTTTTTTTTTTCTTTAACTAAAATGGTTCTGTTCAACTGGACTGGTTTTACCTGCTTCCGAGAACCACAAACCTGGGTCGCAATCATAACTGAGACACAGTTCCCCAGTGTGGTCCAGCCCCAATCCCCTGGATTTTCCGTCTGTCTGCTACACAGGAGAGCTGTGTGATTTTACCTTGTTTTTAATTTTTCGAGGCAGGAGTTTCTCTGTAGCTTTGGAACCTGTCTTTGGAACAGTGCTGTAGACCAGGCTGGCCTCGAACTCTAAAGATACACCTGCTTCCCCGAGTGCTGGGAGTAAAGGCGTGCGCCACCACCGCCCCCAGCTCCCCTATCATTGTTAATCACCTCCCATTATCCATCGTTCCATATCTGGCAGCATTTGTGAGCCACCCAGGGCTGCCCAGTAGCTGGGCAGGAATTGGGAACAGATCGCTGGCAAGTATTTAACCCAAAGACCCCGGACTAGCTCCAAGAAGAGATTATGTCCTAATTATTGAATCTTCTGAGTAGGATGTATTGGTCATTCTTCAGTAGTCACTATCCAGTCAAAACTCTGGTTTTCTGATAAGGAGGATGTTAGAGGGATGGCTTACAGTAATTGGGGCTGGCTATTCCTTCCCTTGCCCTCTGCCACGCCTGCCTCAGTACCCTCCTCGAACAAAAAGGAAAGAAAAAGTAATAAATTGGATGATTAATAAAACCATCTTTTTAAAAGAAAGTTTTTTTTAAATTTCATTGTGCATCTTCTTTATTTGAGGCAGCAGGTTCATGGAAATCAGAACTTCACGTCAGGAAAGTCCAACCTGTCTCCATCTTTCTCTTGGGAAGGTTTGGTTTTAGAGCGAAAACATCTAGCATTGAGGAAGGGCTCCGCTCCCTTCCTTCAGACAGCCTAGTTTCTTTAGATGGACTGATTTAATAAAAAAAAAAATTGTGAGAAAGTGAACACCAGCAAGAGCAACTCGGTCTCTTTCTGTGTAGTTATATTGATAAGGAAATGGCTGTGAAAAAAAAATGCCATGAAAGTATTGGGGTATATGTGTGTGAGAAAGAGGGGGGGAGAGATTGAGATTGTAGTATCCTGTTCACGAAGACGTGTAAATTTGGTTCCTATCAGAATCTAAGTCACACATCAAGTAGAAAGACAGCACAAGCCACGAGTGTAATTTAAATTTTCCTAGTAGCTACATTAAAAAAAAATAAAAATTAACAGGTGAGATTAGCTGTAATAGTTGATTTATTTAACCCAATATATCTGAAATATCATTCTCACATACTCAAGATAAAAGCCATTAAAATGTTTGCATCTTATTTCATCTGTGCCTTCAGATGGTGGAACTATGCCACTCTTACAGTTATAGCATCTTTGGTCTAGTCACACTCACGTACTCCACAGCACCATGAGCTTTCCCGGCTTTGGGCCTTTGCGGTGGTAGATGACTGGGAGGCAGGTACCTTTCAGCCCTGTAACTCCGGGATAATGCTAGAGTGTTGAGGTCCGCTCCTCTCCTCTCCTCGTGGTCTCCTTCTGGGTAGGGTGCTATGGCCTTGCCTCCCACCCCACCCCCCACCCCCATGCATTCTCCTCTGGACTGAAAAGGAGCAGTTTTTGCCCACATTAGTTCCGGAACTGAGCCTTTGTTTCCTAATTAGCAAATTGGGAGCTTTGACAACACCATTAACCTTAAGACGGCCTCTCCAAGTGTCCTCACTTTCGAAATAGGATTTTGTGATTGCTTACCTCACACGGTTCTCCTGAAGTTAAAGGAGGAGGGAGAAAGAGACCGTCAAAGGGTAGGGGTGGGGTGGGAGGAAGGTGTGGTAAACGAAGTTAAAAAAAAAAACAGCAACAACAACAACAAAAAAAACTCGTTGCAAAGAGTAAGGAGGTGGGGGAAAACTGTCTTATCGTGGAAACTTGGGATGTCCTGTTGCCAGAAAGACAGGACCAGAAGGCTGAGCCTTAGCATCTGAAGCGTGGGCTTTGTCATTTGGTGAGACGTCGCTCAAGGAAAGGTTGGTTTCCAAGAAAGATGCCGCTCAGAGGAACCTGGGTTTGTGGTACCCTCGGTACTGGATTGGCGGTCCTGAAGACTGGGACTGTAGGATCAGGACAAAGACCCCCACTTCCGCGTCTCCCGCGGGCCAGAGCAGTCAGGGCGGGATGCTTGTGAACATTCCAGCATATTGTCTTCGTAGCTCTCCTCCAAATCTGTGGACTCAGACTCTCCGGCTCCCGTTTTAGGGGTGCTCTGAGACCCGCACGTTCATTCTTCTCTCTTCCCGCTCTTCCTGTTGAGAGCCAGTTTGCAGGTGGGCAGGCCTAGCACCTCAACAGGCTGCGGGTAATTAGATGCTTTCTTCCCTAATTGCCGGAGGCTCGTTAGAATTCGCCCCAGAGGTGTAACATTTATTTTCTTTCAAATTAATTTTGCTTTGCAATTAAGGTGAGGAAACTAACAACAAAAGCAGACTTCGCCCTGGGTTGTTTAGTTCGGTTAGAGCGCTTCCTTCCCAACTTGAGCTGAAAGACAATTCGGCCGGTGCGCCGCGGAGGTTAGGGGCAGGAGAGAGCCTTGGCCGCCTCAGCGCTCTCCTCGACACCACCGCGGTGATCCCAGAAGAGTCTATGAACGATACCAGCCCAGCTCCTCCACGGGGACCACGAATCTGCAGCTTGCGACTGCAGTTTACTAAAGCACACTCCCAATTTTCTACGAAGTTTGTGTAAAATTGTCTTTGTTCAAATTAGTTTTTCTTATTATAAAACAAGAATGTTTGTTCATTGCCTGAAAACAAATAAGCGTGTAAAAGAAAGAGAAGGTGGCCACTCACGCAGTCCTAGCACCACGAAGGCTGAGGCCGCATGGCTACGCAGTAAATTCCAATCTGTCTCAGAAACAAAACAATAACGAAACAGACAAAAACACAGAGGGTCCTAAAGTTGGCCCACAGTTAGCTGGGCAGCCCCTTTTCTAAATTTGGTTTTGTTTTTGTTTTCCCAATGTAGGCCAGAATCTCTACTCTTCCCTTGTCTTTCTGCTTGATTTTGTAGTGTTGATGTGTACGTGTGTGAGAGATATGCGCACGCGCGCGCGCGCGCGCACACACACACACACACACACACACACACACACACACACGCCATTCTGAGGAACTTGGGCTTCAGCATCCATCTTCTTCCTAAGAAGTGCTGCCTCTTGGGTGAGCCTTGCCAAGACAAAATGTCTGTGGAAAAAAACATCTTGATGAAAAGCAATTTTGATGGCAGTCTGCAGCATGAAGGACGGGCTGGGGCAATGCTGTTCCCAGGATCACATTGCAACACACAAAAAAGTCTGGGCTCACGCATCTCAGGGCTCACATGTCTCAGGGCTCACTGCATCTCAGGGCTCACATGCACTCACAATTATGGGGATCCGCAGGGATACCATGCATGTGCATTCTGTGGAACCCAGAGTTGCATGAGACCTTCGCAAAGTTTCACGGTGTCATTGCTGTCAGAGCAAGGGAGACCTTGTCTGGACATTGTCCTAAGGGAGACTCTGAAAGTAGAAGTGATCAGCTGTGACAGGAGGTGGGAGAGGGCTGCTGATTTGCAAGGGAATGCAGCCTTCAGGTCCCCTCACTGTATGGTTACACTGGCTAAAAATAAATAAAAAAGGAGGAGAGGCAGAGTAGCTCCGATTCTCAAAGCAAACGGAGCAGTGAGCAGCATGGGAAACTAAAGCGGTGAAGTGGGGCTGTGGCTCAGTGAGCAGAGGGCTTGGTGGTGTGGCCGAGCCCTGGGTTCCCTCCTCAGCACCTAATACCAGGTGTGGGGGTGCAAACCTGCACCCCCAGCTTTCCCCCAGGAAGTGAAGACAGGAGAGTCAGAATTTCAAGGTTATTCTTGGCTATCCGGTAAGTTCAAAGCTAGCCTGAGATACAGGAGACTCTGTCTCAAAAAAATAAATAGTATTTTTCATTAAAAAAAAAAATAGAGAAAACCGAGATGGATAGCCAGAGAGGGAGCGGAAAGAGGCGGGTCCTTAATGAACTGGTGCGTCTTTCCAGCCCTTGCCCTTGGTCCTGCAAGCCATTTTCTTGGTTGAGACCAAAATGGCCTTCGCAGTGGAGTGGTCCTCATGGCTTGACACATTGTCTGCTTCCGGTAGAGTTCAGCCCGCATGGTGCCAGCCCCACACCCCACCCCTTCTGAGAGCCAAAGCTCAGATTTCCAGCTAAGCCCAGAGGGTTTCCCAGGTACAGGAGGGCAGAGTCTGAGAGGTCCAGGGATCAGGGATCAGGCCCTCCCAGAGGAAAGAGGGATGGGGAAGGTGAGGGATGGATCTCAGGCTAGTGAGAAGGAGGGACCTCCTCAATACCTGGGAACCTGGAGCAGCTTCTCCATGGGGGCAAAGCAAGGCAGCTATGGTTCTGCAGGTTGGGAGACAGAAATAAAGTGTGAAGACCATGCTCAACAGAGCTTAACCCTCTCGAGCCTCCAGCAATTAGCAAGGGTCCCAAATGTGCCTCTGTCTCCTGCTTCCACTCTGCTCTCAATGCCAGCCCATCCCAAGGCTTGTTCCACTGGGTGCAACATAGAGTCCCAGCTTCTCACCCTCTCTCTCTACCCTCTGCCACCCTCCCTCACTGCCCTCATTTCCCATAGCTGCCTTGCCTGCACCCTGAGCTTCAGCTACCGTTGCCATTTCGAGACCCCATGAATCCTATTCAGTGACCACTCCCTCGGTGAACCACCTAACCCTGCATCCTGGCTCTAAGACCTGTCCCATAGGAGCCCCTCCTCTCTCTGAGTCTGTTCACAGAGGTTCCTGATGCCTCCTTGTCTGTCCATCTGTCCTCAATCAGCAACCAGTGTGCAGCCCAGCTCAAACTTCAGCTGGACCAGTTCCTTTCCAGGAAGGAGCCTGGCCTAAGATGAGAGAGTTCAGAGATAGGGATTAGTGTGTCTCATACCGTGAGAAAACCGTATTTTGTTCTTAATTTTTATTTCTTATTTTTATGTGTATGGGTGTTTTGTAATGGGTATCAGGTCCCCTGGAACTGTAATTACAGACAGTTGTGAGCTGCCATATGGATGCTGGGAATTGAATCCTGGGTCCTCTGGAAAAAGTAGTCAGTGCTCTTAACCACTGAGCCATCTCAGTCCTGAGAAAATCATATCTTATGTGAGTATTCTCACTTTGCTTTCTCTAACTCAGTCACCAAAACTTCACCCCACTATTCAACTTCGTGTTAAGAGTCCTTTTAAGCTGGGCAGTGGTGATGCATGCCTTTAATCCCAGCAATCAGGAGGCAGAGGCAGGCAGATCTCTGTGAGGCCAGCCTGGTCTACAAGAACTAGTTCCAGGATAGGCTCCAAAACTTAAAAAAAAAAAAAACAGTCCTCACCTTCCCTGGCCAGAAGCTCATGGGGACTGGGCATGGCCACAGGGCTGTTTGAACCCAGGATCTTGTGCATGCCAGGCAAGTGCTCTGCCACATCCCAGTCCCCAGCCCTTCTACTCTAAACTTTTGGTGGTGCAACTGGGGGTGACCAGATAAAAGAGAATGGTACGGAGTACTACTGGGGACAGAAATAAAACACTCCATCTTCCCTCTGGTATACTCAAGGGGCAAACACAGCCAGCCACCTTCCCACCTTCTTTACACACATAGTCCTGATTTGGTTCAAATTTCAGTTGTCCGGTGTCTTAGTGGCCATTCTCCCTGCTTAGGGTCCCATTAGTTAAATCTCAGTCTTCCCAAGGCAGACATAGTGATAACTCCACTCTTGCCACAGGTACTTTCTGGGCCAATGAGATACCCCGGGCAGTATTTTGGAGGTGCCGGTATTTTTTTAAAATCTTTGGCTATTGAGTGTGACCCCTGGAAGCATGGCCGTCATGTGAAGCCAGGGTGTGTAGCCTAAAAACACACCAGCCTGCACATGGGTACCTGGAGCCTGGGGATATCACCAAGCTGAACCAACCCCCAAAGGCTCCATTCTACCTGTGGGCGCTGTTGTTGGAAATACACAATATCCATTCAAGTTTGAGGCTGCCCTTGTTACCTAAAACCAAGAGTATGTGAACCGATGCAGAGGTGACCTTTACAGGGTCAGGTGTTGGGGGTCACACTGACCCTTGGTTTATTTCCCTAAAACCTCTTCTGCCCCTCTTATCACCAAACACAGCCAAAAAGATCCTGGAGTCTTACCCACTCTTAACAGCAAAAAGCAGCTAGACTGGTGGACCACAGTTCCTCTGTGAGTTTACGTCAGTCACAGACCAGGCCAGGGCCCTTCGCAGCTGCCCAGCGGTCCCTAACTAATATCACCTCAGAGTCCACTGCCATTGGGGTTTACAAGGTTTGTAACCTCTGGATTCTCACAACAGCCCTGAGGTCGACCAGGCTTCTCATGGGTTCTTTGGGCGAGGAAAGAGAAGTGTAAGGAGGCTGGCTCTGGGCCACGTGGTATCTCTTCAGGAGCTGGACTGACAGCCTAAGTGAACAGAAGTCTGAGGAATTCCCTGGCCTGGATGTGCAGTCAGGACACTAGTGTGTTAGTCCTGCCTGGAGCCTTCTCTCCTTGGGCCTCTGAGCTTGGCGACTCCACACACCCATGATTTATCTCCACAGGGCGTGTGAGGCTTAAAGATGATGCGTGTGGATCTACTTGCTTCAGACGGTTAGTGCCAAAGCTGAAGGGAGCTGGCTTTTCTAAACAGCAAGCCTATCTTCCAGGTCTGGTGCCTTGTGGCAGACCCTCCCAGCTCCGGTCTACGCTTTACACAAACTGCAGGAAAAGGTTGGTGATTTATAGGACACCTGGAGAGGTTGTGGGCAGGTGGGTAATTTCCAAATTAATTGTGGGAGAAACCTAACAAAGCAATCTGCAGGGTCAGCATCCTGGAGCCCTGCCTCCAGGGAGACTGACAGCTTGGAATCCAGTGAACACAATGCCCAACCACAGGCAAGAGGGCCCTTCCTCCTGTGGAGAAGGCCTGACTTCCTTCCAGCAGAGGCGGGCCTGGGCCTGCAGCAGGGCCAGAGGAGAGCAGAGCGTTGAAGTAGCTTTTTACCCAAACTGTGATTCGCATAGGTGCTTTCTCAAAGAACTGCACTGCTCCCGCCAGGCTGGCTCTCCAGGAAATGTGTCTCTCAGGAAGAGCTTGCAGGCTTCCCTGGGGGCTTCTTCTTGGATTCCTTGTTCAGAGACAGGGTCTTTGCCCCTGCACACCACACCAACAGGAAATGAACCTGGCCTCCACGCTGCTCAGAATTCAGCCAGCTCCTACCTGTCACGTGAACTTTGCTGTTTTCCAAAGGGCTACTACCTGACTTCAAGAGAGCAGGTTCCAATCTTGCTCAACTTCCCCAGAAATAAAAGGAACACCTTTTCTTCCTGGTTCTTAGAATGCCCAGGGCTCAGCTTCTATGTGGGTTCTAGGTTACCCTTGGCCTCAACAGTCCCAAGGATTGGGCTCAAGCAACCGCATCTGAGCGACCCGATTGAGAGCAGCCTCCGTGGCACTCACTACGGGCAAGGTCCCAACCCAGACATAGATGGGAGCTCCTGAGCCCACAGTGGGTACCCACATGCAGGTTCGCAATGAAATGGCTGAGCCTGGGGTCCAGCATGGTTGTCTTGGCTTTCAGAATTCCTCTCCCTGGAGGAAGGTTTGATTGTCTGTGCTACTGAGTCAGTGTGGTAAGGCTGCCTTAGCCACTCACGTGTGGAACTTTGTGAGATATTGACGTGGACCTGAGGCCTCTGTGCACTGGAGATGCAGCTCCGTGGGACAAAGCTTACCTGCTGTGCAGGGTACTCCGGCAGTACAACACTCCAAAATAAACACACACACACACACACACACATCTGAATACCGTCATCAATCACACAAGTGGGCCAGGAAACTGATTCATGGGGCATCTCAAGATGAACGGAGGCAGGGGGAGAGTCCGAAGAGGACCCAAAAGAGCGGAGCTACAGACACTTGAGATAATAAACGCTGTTCTTGTAAGTCACTAACTTCCAGAGTAACTTGTTATGCTATGCAGCACAGCTGACTGAATCACGGTTGGCTCACTCGTACCACACAATCGCTGACCAGGATACCCGAATGCGCATGCGCGCGCACCACCCTCCTCCCTCCACCACCCTCCCCCCCCCGCATACATGTGCGCATGTGTCTATTATATGGTGTGGGTAGGATGGCTTTGTCCCCTGAAGTGGAAGATTTAGAGCCTTCCTCTGTGTGTGTGTGTGTGTGTGTGTGTGTGTGTGTGTGTGTGTGTGTGTGTGTGTACAGATACATTTATATTACTGCGAATGTGTGGAGGTCAGAGGACAACTTTCAGGAGTCTGTATCTACCTTCTTGAGGCAGGGTGCCTCTTGTTTCTGCTGCTGCACTGTGTACTCAAGGGTAACTGGTTCATAAGCTTCTGGTGGTTCTCATGTCGCTGCCTCCCATCTCACCACAGGGGTGTTGGCATTGCAGGTATCCCCACCACACCCTGCTTTCTCCAGAACTGAACTCAGGTCCTCAGACTTACGATGCTAACAGCAGCACCTTTACCTGCTGAACCATCTTCCCCGCCCTTTAGCTCTTTAGGCCAAGACTTGGGGTCTTGGGGACCCCACCTTCTGCAGTACTGGCAGTCAGAGGGACCAAAGAGACTCATGGAAGTCCCTGAGCTGACAGAGAGGAGTATGATCAAGTGAACTGACCCCCCCACACACACACACAGAGAAGTCAAATGATATCGAGTAATTGATGGCTTCTATGGACAGGATCCAAGCTTCACAATGACCCAAATCCACTTTGTAGCCTTTTTGAAAATGACTGTGCACGGCGTCAGTAACTGCAGATTCAACCCGCTGTCTTTGGCTGCTACCCCTGACGTTAAGATCGGAATTAACTGCTCCCAAAAGAAAATGAGTAACAGCCGTTACCCCGTGAGCAGAGGCTTGCCTTTAGAGACCTCAGCCAGCCCGAAGCTGGGCTGTGGCTCTTCCTGCTCCCAGCTGTTTGGACTCTTGGAGAGCTATGCCAAGCTTCCTAATGGGCCCTTCTGTGTGTTCCCCACCAGTGCTGCAAGGGAAGGGTAACGGCCTTCTGTGTGTGCTATAGCAAAGTTAGACAGGCTCTGCTATGTTTTTAACTCGGGCTGTAAACGCAAAGAAAAAAAAAACACAAAAGAATAAGGAGCTTGGGGGCCAACTAGGGAAGGGAGGACTGGTGGAAGCATGTGTGAAAAGGGCTTAGTGAGAACTAAGCCCCATGAGTCAGAAGAGGCAGGAGTGTCAGCAAGCTGCCTCACAGCCAATCTTATTTGAGGCTACATTTTAAAAAGGCAGAGGGTCCAGAATGAGGAGGTGATGGTCCTGCCTAACTTTGGCCTTTTCTGTGTGTCTGGATTGCCCCAGCACCTCATACTTATTGGTGACTATTGTTTAAATGAAACTAAATATCCCCACCGGGGGTTAGTGGTCTAAGTCCTGGGGACATGAGCTTTACGCTGCCTGAGGATGCCAATCTGGGGTGCATTCTCCTGTCTTAAATCTGTGTAGAGCTTTCCGGGCAGAGAAGGGATAGTTTGGGGGTACATATAGAGGATCAGTGCTTGGTCGCATCAAATTTTAGCTAATAAGAGAAAGAAATGACAGGAGGCAGCCAAGGGTGATGCCAGCTGCCTGGGGGAGGGGGGACTCACTCGCTTCCGGAAGGGCCTCTGAGCAACGCTGAAGCCAGTCAGTAGAGATGTTGTCAGAGACGCACTCTGTGGGTGGAATGCTGCAGAATTTCTAAAGACGTCTCCAGCCCGGAGCCTCTGGACTATCACACACCCACTGAAGACTCATGCGCACACACATTTCTTGGCTCCACACCCTTCCAAAGGGGGCCTCTTTTCCCACAGCGCTATCAGTCAGAATACTCTGACTGCAAGCAACAAACTCAACCCTACATAATTCAGCAATAGCAGGGATGTGCCAGAAGGCAAGGGAGAGTCCGCAGGCGGTAATTAAATGAACTGTCTTGAAAGGGTTTTGAAATTCAGGACAAAACACGGACCTGGATCGAATGGATGGACCCTTCTGCGTATAGCAAAAGCCAGGAACCAGTAACAGTCCCCTGAGTTCCACTGTCAGTGTGCACTGGGTGACTGGTCACTGAGCCACCTCGTGTACAGCCCCCAACCCAAGCTGTTTGTCCTCTCTCTACAGAATCATTCTCACTGTGGCCAGCAGGGGGCAGGCTCTGCTGACCAGCGTTAGACGGAGCAATCCTGATACACACTCCAAAGCGCTGTCAGGACGTGGAGACCAAAAGAAAGAAACTTAACACCGGATAGCACAGGCACCTCATCTCAGTACCCGGGATGGGGAGCAGGAAGAACAGGGGTTCGAGGTCATCCCCCATACAAGGTCTGGCCAGCCTGGGACACATGAGACTGTTTGATAAACAGGGAAGAAACTGTACTGGTGTGATAAAAGATAGAGAGACTGGCATTTGACCTTGGGAGAAGTCAGGTGGGAGTGACGTTTCTCCATGACTCTAGCACTGCCTTTCCCTTACACTGGCAGCAGCGTGCCCCTGAAAAGGCACACAAAGCGTGTGCCTTTCTGGAGCTCAGTTTTCAGAGTTCAGGGTGAATGATTTATATCCTTTTGCTCCAAATAACTCAGCCTTGGAACTAACGGAGGCAGCACTTCACTCTTAGAATGCGCACCCAAGTGGCCTCCAGAATCTAGTCTCCTCACGCAAGGAAGTGGAGAGGACGCTTCTGCCTGCCAGCAGGCAGACCACCGAAGATTCTCACCCCGCCCACAGTGCCAGGCCAGGGTGGAAATCAAACCAACTCTGTGCCCTCGGGATGGGCTGAGCGGTGGTCCCCAGAGATGAGCTCTGTGAAGGTTTATCGTAGGCAAAAAGACTGCGTGGGCAGGATTGGGTTGTCCTGTATCATCTAGGGAGCCCTAAATCTCATCACAATGTCCTCCTGAGAAGCAGGCAGAAGGATATATATGGCATGAGGAACGGTAAGGATGAACACAAGAATTTAGAGAGGTATGTCAATGACTTTACTAAGAAGCTGAGTTTAGCTTACAGATGCTGATTTTGGACTTCAGACCTCCAGAAAAACAAATGTGTCTTCTCCAGGCTTGGTGGATTGCTAAAGCAGGAGAATGGCAAATTCGGGGCCAATCTGGGTAACACAGTGGGATTCTGTATAGAATAAAGAATGAAATGGGTGGGGCTTCCGCTCAAGGTAGAGGGCTTGCCTACCGTGTGCAAGGTCCCAGGTTCAATCTCTAGTGCCTCCAAAATGTCTTGTTTTAAGTCACCAAATTTGTGGTTTGGCGGCTTTAAGAAACTGACATAGCTGCGTTATGGAATATTTTGATCTCATTCTGAAGCTCCTGAAACTGCCCATGAAATTTACTTTGAACTAGCTACAAGTTGATCAAAATTAGCTATGAGGTTTTGGAGGACCGAGGACAGAGAGAGAGAGATACAGGAAGTAACAGGGAGGGACTTAGAAAGATTCTCGGCCTTTTTGGATGGAGGAAGGAGAGAGAGGAGGTCACTGGTTGCTTCTCCGCCACTTCTCTGCTCATTCTTACCCCGCTATCTGACTCCCGAGTTTTTATTGATAAAGAATAACTAGATAAATGCTTCATAGCTGTCTCCCAGAAACTCACTTCAAACATCATGCCACAAACAGCTGAAAGTAAAAGAAACTAAAATCTATCTTGTGCAACACTGACCACAAGAAAATAGGAGGATGCGCTAAAATCAGATAAGGCCAACCCTGGAGCAAAGAAAATAACAAGACAAGGAGGAATATTATAAGGTAATAAACAAGTCAGCCAGCCAAGATCACATAATAACCCTGAGCGTGTGACATCAGAACAAGCTAAGAGAAGCAGAAGTGGATAACACGGAAGAGAAAAACTCACAAGTAAAATTGGAGACTTTGATCCAGGCATTGTGGTCCCAGCACTTGGGAGGTGGAGGGAGGAGGATCAGGAGCTTGATGCAAATTAAAAGCCAGGTAGAATATGTGTGTGTGTGCGCATGTATATATGTGTATGTATATGTATGTATGAATATACATATATATGACACCTTGTCTCAAAAATTAGCTATTTTAATATATAAAGCTATTATAAGTCGGGACTGTGGCACACACATGCCAGCCCTCCAGAGGAGGAAGCTGGGACATCAGATATCAAGACCGTCCTCAGCTACACAGGGAGGTCATTGTCAGACCGGACTATAGACACTGCCTCAAAAAGAGAAAAACGCCTGGGGTGGTGCCCACTTTTAGTCTCAGCACTCAAGAAGCAGAGGCAGGAGACTCTCTATGAGTTTGAGGTCAGCCTCTGTCTACATGGTGAGTTCCAAGATAGCCAGGACGGAACAGTCTCAAAGAAAGAGAGAGGAGAGAGAGTGAGAAAGAGAGAGAAATCAGAGATTTCAGCACTTACCTTTCAACAGTCGGTTGAGCAATTAAACAGAAAAGCAGGAACCAGCAAGGTCTCTCTAGTCAATATTTCTGGACCATTCCACAAGGGCAGAGCACACGGTCATTCTGGTGTGTATGGTTCAGACAGCAGAACACACCACACACACACACAGGTCATTCCGGTGTGTATGGTGTACACAGCAGAACACACCATACACTGTACCAGGGAACGAGCCCTCCCGCCACAGCTTAAGAGAGCTGCGAATCTACAGAGTGAATTCTGAAAAGTTCTCAGACTTCCTCTAAGAAAAATAAAATAAAAAGCTCAGAATACTGGGCTAGAAAGATGGCTCAAAAGGTGACAGTTCTTGTAAAGGACCAAATTTGGCTCCCAGCACCCTCATGGCTGCTCACAACAGTCTATAACTCCAGTTCCAGAGTTCCAACACCCCTTCTGGTCTCTGAAGGCACTGAACTCCCGGCCCACATACATCCATGCAGACAGATGTTCCTACATATACAAGAAAAATAAAAATCTTTTTTAAAATCACCAGATACTTGGGAAACATGCAGCATGCCAATAATAACAATCCACGGGCCAAAGAGGAAATACCAGTGATGTCCCAAAGAAAAATTGCAAAAGTGAATGAAAGTTAAATATAACATCTGTGGGATTCAGCTGCTGTGTTCCGAGAATAGTCTCAAAGTGTTAGCCTGAACTGCCTAAGGGAGTAAAGGAACAAAATAAACCTGCATCAAAGAGGAAAAATGTGTCCGTGAGCAGAAATCAGAGAAACTGAAGAATAAAATAACACAGAAAGTCAAGGAGCTGATCCTTGGGAGGAAAAAGAATTTTTGATGAACATCTAAAATAAACCAGGAGCAACAGAAGAGGGGACACAGTTACCTCCATAAGAAGGCAGAGACGATCCCTGATGGCAAGAGATCTACAAACCACCCAACCTGTAAATGAGAGAGTTTAGAAGCTGCACTCATCCCTCAAAGCACAAACCACCTCAATTCACCAAACGCAGGGCAATCTGAGGAACCCTCTACCCATTAACAAAGTTAATTTGTAATTTTTAAAAATCCCACTGTGAATAGATGGGTTAGGGCGTAAGAATGCTTCTCATGCAAGCGTAAGGACCTGAATTTACGTTCCCAGAACCTGTCCCATTACAGTGGGACAGGAGGATGACCCAGCTTGGTGGCTGCCAGCATCGCTGGAAAACAGCGGGTCCCAGGTTCAGACAGAAGCAGAGAGAAGAGCTGACATTCTGCTCTGGCTCTGCTCGTGTGTATAGGCACATATGTGCCACCACACGTACACACATACACACCACACATAACCACATACATACATAACCACACACACATTCAAATAAACACACACAACCACACTCACATATAACTACACACATAAACACACACATACGTAACCACACACACATAACCACATACATACATAACCACACACACACACTCAAATAAACACACACAACCACACTCACATATAACTACACACATAAACACACACATACGTAACCACACACACATAACCACATACATACATAACCACACACACACACTCAAATAAACACACACAACCACACTCACATATAACTACACACATAAACACACACATACATAATCACACACACACACATAATCACATAACAAACATAAAACTACTCACATAACCACACATACGCATATAACACATACACACATAACCACACACATATACGTCACCACCCACATATAGCCACACACTTACATAACCACATACATACATAACCACATGCACACATAACCACACACGTATAACTACTTACATAACCACATACAGAGCCGCACATACGTAACTACCCATATACATAACCACACAAATATATGACCATACACACAGCCAACCACATGCACACATAACCACACACATACACATAATCACACACACATAAGTACACATGTTATGATATTTCATTTGTAGTTTTTAATAAACAAACCTTGCCTGAAGCTGAGAGAGTGAAACAGCCACGCTGATCAGCCTTACAGACCAGGCAGTGGTGACACACACCTTTAATTCCAGTAGCCACACTAGTTGCCATAGAAACTGGGTAGTAGTGATGCACACCTTTAATCCCAGCCCTAAAGAGGAACAGAAAACAGGAGGAGACAGCTCTCACACACAGTTTCATTCTGAGATTCCTGGAGGCAGGATCGCCATTTCAGACTGAGAGAAAGGTAAGAGCCAGTGGCTGGCAGCTTTGCTTTTTCTGATCTTCAGGTTGAACCCCAATATCTGTCTTTGGGTTTTTATTAATCGTGCTACATACACACATAACCACACACACAATTACACACATATAAGTACACACATATATAACCACACACACATAACCATACACACACAACCATGTGCATGTGCACACATAACCACACACATACACACATAACCACACATAACTACACATATAACCACACACACTCAACTACACACCTATATAACCACACACATATAACTACACACAGTTTTCTTTAATTCCTAAAATGAAATGTCTACAATTGTATGAGTTTCCTGAGGAGATGCTACCAACTGTTTGAAGAATTAACTAACAACAATTAACAACGTTTCTTCCCAAAAGCAGAAGAGAAGGAAATATATCCCATTTTCTTTTGGGGCACTAGAATGACTTGGACACCGAGACTACATAAAGACAGCACAAAGGGGTCAGTGAGAAGGCTCAGCAGGTCAAGATGCCTGCTCCCACGCCTGGCCACTGAGCTGGATTCTCCACGTGGTCAAAGGAGAGAACCAGCACACGCAGATAAGTAAGTAAGTAAGCAAGTAAATAAATAATAAATAAAGGCCCGTTCTCATGTATGTGAAATTTTTTAAAAACATAATACAAAACCAAAAAGCTGAAAAATCCTAACGCCTCATGGGTACAAATGGAAAAGCCTTAAACAAAACTTTCGCAAATAGAATATGGCAACACACAAAGAAGTGTACACTATCACAGATCAGAGTTTATCTTAGATGGCTGAGTATTAAGCTATCTCAGGCTGGCTCAGTATTAAAAATAAAATAATCAGCCAGGCGGTGGTGGCACATGCTTTTAATCCCAGCACTTGGGAGGCAAAGGCAGTGGATCTCTGTGAGTCTGAGGTCTACAAGAGCTAGTTCCAGGACAGACTCCAAAGCTACAGAGAAACTCTGTCACGAAAAAAAAAAAAAACAATAAATAAATCAGATCATGTTTCCTCTGGAGTGCTCACTGGCTTATAACTTGTGTATGGTTAGACAGATCATAACAGACTTCAAGCAAAACCTGCAGCCAGTCTTCAATACGAAGACAAATGCAATCCTAAAAACTTTGACTCAAATTAAACTGTGGTCAATTGAGTTCTCTCTACTCCATTCATAAAACAAGACATTCATAATGTAAAAACAATATACTTTACCATATTAGCAGACTAAGAAAATCACACGATTATATCTGCAATTTGAGGAAAAGCATTACAAAATCAATGCCTATTCATGAAGGGAGAAAACCCCTCAGAAAACAAGGAAATGGGGAAACTCCTCGACTTGATGGAGACTAGGCACAACCCCACAGCCAGCGTTCTAGTGAATGATGAAAGACGGGCGGGATTTATTTGTTCAGTGTCTCAAGGAAAAGATGGCCACTGTTCTCCAAGACAGTGCTAAGCAAACTAAGCGGAACAGAAAAGATGTGGAGAAGAGAAGGGGCACTCAGATTAGAAAGTGGTTGTTGAAGCCTCCTAAAGCCGGGAGTGGTACTAGATGCTGCTAATCCCAGCTCCCAGAAGCCCAGAGCAAGAGAATTATCAGAGTTTGAGGTCTGCTTATCTCCACAGGGAGATAGTTCCAGGTCTAGCTAGAGCTACGCAGAAAGACCCTGACTCAAAAGTAAATAAACGTCTTCAGGAGGTAATTGTCGGGGAGATGGCTCGGTCAGTGAAATGCCTGGTGGTAAGCTGGAGGACCTGGGTTCAGAGCCCCAGACTCTATGTGCTCTTGCACGCATACCTGAACACACCCACACCACAAGGCACACACATACACACTCAAATACACTCTCACACACACCCACAAACATACATACACATATGCACAGAGAGAGAGAACTAATAACTAAGTCCAGAAAGTTATGATACAAAATAAACATAAAAATTTTTAAATATAAGACTAGTCAGATGTGGTGGCACGTACCTGCCATCCTGGTATCTGGGAAGCAGAAGCAGGAAGAACAACAAAATTCTGAGGCCAGCCTGATCAACACAGGGAATTCCAGATCAACCGTGGCTACATAGCAAAACTTCTTTTTAAAAAAAAATGGATAATAAATAAGTATATAAATAAAGCAAAAAAAACTTTATCGGACAAACAAAAGAACTGTAGTGTACGAATCTATCAGAGGTTGTAAGAACTCCTAGGCTGAAAACCATGTGGTGCTAACAAAGGAAGTCTGAATGAATGGAGACACACCATGCTGGGGCTTAGGAAATTCAACACATGAAGGTATGCATTAGCCCCAAATTAATATGCGAGGTGAACATAATCTCTATCAGGATCTTAGTGAACGGTTTGCTGATGTGGGGAAGACGGCTCTACAGTGTATAAAAGGGCAGAGGGACTGTTTGTAAAAGAACCGAAGAAGCGCAGAGGCAGAGGCGTGGTGGTGGCCCGCACCTTCACTCCCAGCACCCGGGAGGCAGGCAGGTCAGCCTGGTCTACAGAGCGAGTTCCAGGACAGCAGGCGCTACCCAGAGGAACCTGGGGTGGGGAGAGGAGGTTGGAGAGATGACCCAGTGGCTAAGCGCACTGCACTCCTTGCTCTTGAGGAGACTCCAGCTCCATTCTCAGCGACCACATGGAGCTTCACCAACTCCAGCTCCTGGGGATCTCACGCCCTCTCCTGGCTCCCAAGGGTAAATACATGGCATACACACAGGCAGGGATATAAATACATAAATCTTTTAAAAAGAGAAAAAAGTAAAGCTACAGAGAGGGAGAAAATATCTGCAAACCGCACATTTGACAAAGGACTCCCTTCTATAATCTACAGACCGCTCTCAAAGATCAGCAGTCAGAAGACAAACATTCCCACTAGAGGATGGGTAGAAGACACGGAGATGTTCTCATCTAGAGGAGAGAAAAGGACCCGTGAAGAGAGGGGCAGCATTGTCAGCCGACGGGGGAGTGCAAATCAAAACCACAGATAAAAGCAGTGACGCCAACAGAAGCTGGCAAGGAGCCAGAGACTGCTCACTCAGACGGGGATGTGGGCGTTCAAAGTGGGACGGCCACTCGGCTTGGCAGCTCCCGGAAACCCAAACGGAACCACCGCATGACTCAACATTCAAACTCCTGGCCATTCATTCTTTAAAAAAAAAATTTTTTTTTCACGCTAGAAACAGTTTGCAAGAGATGGCTCAGGGGTTAAGAGCACTGGCTGCTTTTCCAGAGGACCCAGGTTCAATTCCCAGCACCCACATGGCAGCTCAGAGCTGTCTGCAACTCCAGTTCCAGGGGATCCAACTCCCTCACACAGACATAGGTGCCGGCAAAACACCAACGCACATAAAAATAAATAAATCTTAAGAAAAGTTCATGAATGTTTATAGTTGCTTTAGTCATATTAACAAAATAACAGAGAGAGACAGAGAGACAGAGAGACAGAGACAGAGAGAGAGAGAGAGACAGAGAGAGACAGAGAGAGAGAGACAGAGAGAGAGAAGGGAGTGGAAAGCTAGAGCAAGGGCTCAGCGGCTGTAAGCGCCTGTTTATCTTCCACAAGAGTCCGGTTTGGTTCCCAGAAAAGCCGTGTTGGATGGCTCACACACATCTGTAACTCCAGCTTCAGTGGATCTGATGCCATTTGCTGGCTTCTGTGGGTACCTGCACACCCATGGCACGCACTCGCACAGACAAGTATGAATTCATATAAGTAAAAAAATAATATATTCTATCGTAACTTACTTTTTATTCATTCTTCATGTCGTTCATATCATGTATCTTGATCCCCTTCATCCCCCGTCCCTTTGTATCTGCCCTCTGCCCTTGCAACCTCCGCACCAAAGTAAAATAAAATAGAATTTAAGAAAAAGAAAAAGAAAGAACAGTCTTGTCATGGAAGCTGCGGTATGGGACAGTGAGTCACACAGTAAACCCTTTATCCACACATCTTTACTTTGTTCATTGCAAAGAGTCACTGGTCTGGTTTGAGGCCTCTGGCTTTTGCTACACCATCGATGCTGGGCCCTCACTGGGCTCCACTTGGATACTCCATTGTCACCCTGTGTCCTGAAGATGCTGCAGCTTTGGATCTGCAGGACCAGCCCCTCACGTGCTCCAGCAGATCGTTGATGGGGTGATGTTGAGGTAGGCCAACTCATAACCCTAGTTCTGGGCGTGCGTAGTTAATAAATACTTTTTAACTGGAAGAAAAAAAACTTATGTTCTTCAACACAATAGATAAACCATGGAACATCCATACCATGGAACATAACTCTGCAAGGAAAAGGAATAAATTATTGACACACAATTTCCTGTGACTTCAAGAGTCACAGTGAATGCTATTTCAAAGACCAATTCCAATAGATTACATGCTTCATGACTGGTTACAAACTGTCCGTCTGTTTTGTTGGTTTGTTTGAGACACTATCTCCATATGTAGCCCAGGCTGGCTCAGACTTGCCAATCCTCCTGCCTTAGCCCCCAAGTACTAGGATTACAAGTGTGTGCGGCACCTGACTTTACATTTTTTTATTTTATTTTTAACTGTGTGTCTGTGTGTTGTATGCTGGTGTACACACGGGGGGGGGGTAGGGGATGCCTGTGGAGGTCAGAAGAGGTTTGCAGATTCCGCTGAAGCTGGAGAATAGTCAGTTGTGAGCCCCCTGACATGAGTGCTGGGAACCAAACTCGGGCCCTCCGCAAATGAGTGCGTGCCCTCAACTGCTGAGCCACCTCTCCAGCCCACACAGAACATTTTTGCGCTGAATAAATTATTGGAGTGGAAAATAATTTAGTGACTTCCAAGGGCTAGGAACAGATGCGGGTGGAAGGAAGTGGGGTGGATAGAAAATGGTGACCTAACAGAGACTGTTCAGCCTGGCCTTGCCTGTGCCACCATCCGCCTTACATCAGTACATCACCACCCTGGGAAAGACTGGAGAGAGAACACATGGGGTCTCTGTGCATTGCTCCTTATGAAAGTGTTGAGGGTGAACAGCGGGCACTGAAAAGGTTATGGTTCTGTTAGTTAAAAGCACGAAATATATGAAGCAAATGGACACCATTCTTGCATGGAGGCTCACTCTTCCGGGAGTGATGTTAGAAAGATCTGCCAACTAGTCCAACACAGCCCCAGGCAATCAGAGGGGGCACCTGCTGTCAACAACACTGTTCCCGAGGAGCCGAAGAATGTCTGTCCTCCACACCACTGAGGCAGGACTCTAAAGAAATACACAGATGACAGGAGGTGGAGCATTTCCCCAGAAGTTTAAGAGGCCTTGGGCTTAATCCCCAGCACTGAAAACAGTGACAAGGAGGAAGAAGAGGAGGAGGAGGAGGAAAAGGAGGAAAAAGATAAAGAGATGATGATGAAGAAGAAGACGACAACAGGCAGACAGACAGAAAGAACTGATTAGGGGCTGGCAGGATGGCTCAGCAGTTCAGAGCACTGTCTGCTCCTCCAGAGGACCCAGGTTCAATTTCTGACACCCACATGGCAGCTCGCAACCGTCTGTGACTCCAGTTCCAGAGGATCCAGACAGACATGCATGCAAACCACCAATGCACATAAAATAAAAATAGGTAAATCATTTTTTTAAAGAAAAGAAAGAACTGATTAGCTCCAACAAGCTGGTGTTTGTGTCAGGAGAGAAAGAATCAGAAAAACATATGGGAGAGGTCAGTCTATGCTGCTTTCTGTAGGCTGGGTGGTAAGTTCGAGAAGGTTCCTCAGGGGCTGGAAAGGTGGATCAGCACTGAAAAGCACTTGAGGACACAGGCGATGTTCCCAGCATCACATGGTGGCTCCCATCAATCAGCTTCACCTTCAGGTAATCTGACGCCCTCCTCTGGCCTCCACAGACACTGCACACATGCGGTACACATACACACATACATGCAGGTAAACACCCATACGCATCAGATAAAAATAGATAAATCTTTTAAAAGGAAGGTTCATATGATTCATATGATGCTAGCTGTCAAAACACAGCTGTAACCCTCAAAGGGAATACGAGATGACTTAGTCTCCGCCAAACACGAGTGACCAGGTTCCAGGCACTGAACAAATGCCCAGTGGCGACGGCAGGTGGGCAGGTCAGAGCAAAGAGGAGTCACTCTGTGACAGGTTCAGAGATGAGAGTCTCGGGTTTTGGGTCGGGGAGGCTAGCATCTCCTAAGTTAATACACCTCCAAGGCTTTACCTGAGAGTGGAAAGGATGTTAGGTCAGACTCAAGGTGGCTGTTAAGTGGTCACTAGTGGGACTGAGAGAGCTGAAGGTATCTGAATCCGTAACATTCCAACTCTCTACGGTCACAGAGTTCCACTCAGTCAGCAGAGAAGTCTTTGCCGTGTGAGGCTGTTTCTCTGGGAAAATCAGTTTACGTGGTGATGGAGGTGAGCGTTTGTCTATTCCTCCTCTTGTGTGGATGAAACATCTCAAAAATACTTGTGGGCCTAGGGGGAGAGCCCAGTCGGTGATGTGCTTGTCACAGTGTGAGAACCTGAACTCAACCCCTCAAACCCATGTTTTTAGAGAGCTCAGTATAGTGACAAACACTTGTAATCCTAGCATGGGGAGATGGAGACAGGTGGGTTCTGGGGATTCCCTCACTGGCCAGCCGGCCTAGACTAGTGGACAAGTTCCAGGCCGATGAGAGACCCTATCTCAAAAATAAAGGGGGTGGCACCTGAGGAATAACATTCAAGGTCGACCTCTGACCTACATACACACACACACACACACACACACACACACACACACACACACACACACTTTACTAAGAACATTGGGCCCAGAGAGGACAACAGGAGCCTAGCCAGCCTCCTGAGCTCAGGAAGGGATGCTGACCACTGGGTTCCATGCTTCCCTGAAGTTCCATCCTCTTGAACCTCCATCGTTTTTCAATGATGGGGGCGTAGCTAGTTGAATCAGGGGTTCCAGAACAAGGCCTCTGTGTACATGACCATCCGTGTGATTGGTGCCCCTAAGTGGACAACATGGTCACACAACATTGTATCCAAACCTGAACCTTAAGGGAAATTTCTGAAAGAGGAAAAAAAGAAAGAAAGAGAGAAAATAAAAGAAAGTTACTGCAGGTTCAGATTGCTATCCCCTGACCTAATATATATATATATTAGATGAAGGGGCTAGAGAGACGGCTCAGCAGTTACAAGCCCTTCCTGTTCTTCCAGACAAGCAGAGTTCCCTTTTAGCGCCCCTGTCAGGCAGCCATTTCTAACTCCAGCTCCAAGGGAGCTCAAGCCTTCTTCTGGCCTCCAAGGACATCTACACTCGTGTGTGCTCACACACACACACACACACACACACACAGAGAGAGAGAGAGAGAGAGAGAGAGAGAGAGAGAGAGAGAGAGAGAGAGAGAGAATTCTCTTTCAAAAATTGTAGAGTTTTGGCCAGGCGTGTTGATTCATGTCTGTAATCCGGGTATTTGGAATGTTGAGGCAGGAGGATCGCCACAAGTTTCAGCCCATAGTGGGCTACAGAGTGAGATACTGTTTTAAAAACAAAACAAAAAACAGAAGGACAGTTTGGAATCAAAACCATCCTCCGATACAACACCCAGCTCATATCCATCTCTTCCTCTTGTCCTAGGCTGGATTTAACCCCTCACATTACCAAGTATCGCCAAACCTGTTGCCCAAGGGTCCCAGGTTGGCGCCTGCCCACAGCTGGCGTTCACCACTCTTCTCCTCCGGCTTCAGCATTTCCGCAATGTTTCTCTCTCCCCATGCGGCCCATGGAGCAATCTGACCCGTAGCTTACTTACACCCACTCACTCCAGGGCTTTTGCAGAATCCCCTCAGATAGATTCTTTCCCATACGATGACAGCACTGTTCGGTGCTCATTGTCTCTGGAAATCTGGAGCCTACAGAGGATCACACCATTACCCTACGGTCCTTAGGGAACCATGAAACCGGAACTTTCCACCTCCACACTTTTGGTGTTCGGAACCAGGTAACACTTTGGTGAATGAGTCTATGCGTTGTAGGATGCGTGGCAGCTTCTCTAGTGCTGTCCTCAGGATGACAATCCCCACCCCCTCCAGAGGGATGTGGCAAAGGTCTCCAGACACTGTCAGATTCCAAGGCCGCCCCTTACAGATACCACTGGACTAAGTCTCTGAAGGTGGGGCAGGGGCCAATCACTTTGTGTTCCTTTGGTTCTGACACTTGTCTGGTAATATGATTTTTTTTCCACCTTTGTCATCAGTTTTGTGGTGGCAGACATGTGTGTCCCTAGCAATGGGGAGACTGAGGCAGGAAAGCCAGGCCAGCCTGGGCTACATAGTAAGGTCCTGTCTCTCAAAACGAATGGCAAAAAGCTTTCAACCTTCAAGTTGCTTTATGAAGACTACCTTGCTTGCTTCCTTGCCCGCCTGCCCGCCTGCCCGCCTGCCCGCCTGCCCGCCTGCCCGGTTAGTTTATTCTCTTATGTTCTGCCGTGGTCACATGTTGCCGATATCAACACCTGCTTTGGTGCTTTATTTACACGGACACCTTAGCTCACAGTATCCAAAGTTCCTAACTGTAACTGAATTTCCCTTTCAAATCCTCAGAAATCAACCCCACAGAAACAAACTGACTACCCGCTCATCCAGGCACCCAGGGCATCTCTAAATGCTATAAGAGAATTTCACATTTTTGACTTAATGGGATTTATGGCCTACTCATGGACCACCCATGCAAATGGATGCCTGTGTCCCTGTGCTCTGTGTGGTGATCTGGGTTTAGCTTCCTGCCTTCCTAGAAATCCAGGCAGTGAAGAGAAATGACCTCCACAAAAGGCAGTGGGTACTGGGATCCAGGCCCAGACACACCCACATCACCCTCAACCTCATTCCAGTGAAAATCACCTCCCCGACTCCCGGGTGCAGGCAACAGGCCCAGGAAGCAGAGTCCAGTCTGAGCATCACCTCCCAGGGATGACAGAACACGATGGATCCCAATGAACACACCATGGTGGTAGACAGCTAGCTGGTCCTGCATCAGGTCACTTGGAAGTCCTACTGGCTCACATCTCAGATCTCTCTCTCTCTCTCTCTCTCTCTCTCTCTCTCTCTCTCTCTCTCTCTCCTCTCTCTCTCTCATTTTGTTTTTTTTTCAAGACTGGGTTTCTCTGTGCAGCCCTGGGTGTCCTGGAACTAGCTCTTGTAGAACAGGCTGGTCTAGAACTCATAAGAGATCTGCCTGCCTCTGCCTCCCAAATGCTGGGATTAAAGGCGTGTGCCACCACTGTCCAGTTTCAGATGTCTCTTTTCATCCCCCAAATATTTCTTTGACAGCCTCTCTCACCCAATCAAACTACCCAAATAAATTGACAGCAGAAAAAAAAAGTCTATTTTTTAAATCAGAGAGGCCACTTAGGAAAACTTACTACATAGTCTCACGCTGCAGCCTTCCCGACATGGCAAAACCCAGGGAGAAGGGCCAGCGGGGGCTTCAGTAGGGTGTGATCTACACAGGACCCCCTAGCCGCCTGTTCCAGGCTTGCTGCCCTGCATCTGTCCACCCACCTTCCCGGAAGCAGCTCGGGGAATTAATTCTGATGCCACGCCCCGAGCTGGAGTTCTTGACACCTCTTCTTGGATCCCGGCCCTTTCAAAAGGAGCCATCAACACTCCCAGAGGGTGGGTCTTAATCCACGGAGGATCATTAACTTCACCCAAGTGATGGGATGTCTGTCAGCACCTCCCATTCTTCCACCAATTATCTATCTGCTAATTATCTGGGATTAAGAACTGACACGGAGCGACATGGTCATTAACTACATATTTGCACGGCTTATTCATGTTAGGAGGGCAGCTCGGTCTCACCGAGTCTAATTGGACACGCCCACAATGCTGCAGAACACAGTTCCATCTACCGGGCTGTCAGCAGCCCATGAAGGGCCAGCAGGATGCTGTATCGACTTCTAAAGGGGCTTGTCCCTGCACAAGCCTTTTTTTTTTCTTTTTTTTTTTTTTTTTTTTTCTTTTTTTTTTTTTTTTTTTTTTTTTTTTTTTTTTTTTTTGACACACTGCATGCCTTGGCTTCCTGGCAGGACAGATGACAGCTTAACCGTGAACGCACATGCGATCATTTGTCGAACACTCATTAGCTGAGGCACCATACCAGGCACGGATTTTGCCCCAGGGGGGTTTACAAAGGTGAAAGAGACACTCTTCGTACCACCCCTTGGGTTTCCCTTTAAGGGAATTACAGGCAAGCAGAGACCGGAGCTGGGAGGCAGGGAGGAGTCATGCGTGGAGGAGAAGGTGGAAGCCTCAGACAGAACCACATAAAGAGGTGCTCCATGCTGAAGACACAGAGAAAGACCTCCAGGACACATCCCAGCCAGCAGAACCAGGAGCAGTCTAGATGGCAGGCAGAGAAGGCATGTGTGGAAAGGAGGCCTGGCAGACTGTGAGCATCCTGGAGAGCTTAGTCTCTTCCCAGCTCTGCAGAGTTCTCCTCTGGGCATGGGCTTCGGGGGGAGGGGGAGGGGAGAGAGGAAGCTTTCTGTCGGTGTGTACGTGGGGGAAGGCGGGTCTAGTGAGTTTCCGTGGAAGTATGAATGATGTACAGTCAAACTTCTCAGAAATGACCACCCCTATGGAAACAGCGCCAGACGAGGAAACATCAGCACCAGGGACAAGGGGAATCCCAATACTTGGGAGGCAGAGACAGGTGGATCCGGAGATAAAGGTCATCTGGGCTACATAGTGAGACCCTGGGAAAGGAAAGAAGGACATAGGGGGTGGGGGAGTAAAAAAAAAAAAAAAAAAAAAAAAAAAAAAAAAAAAAAAAAAAAAAAAAAAAAAAAAAAAGATGTTGGTACTGGAGATGGCTCAGTGGTTAGGAGCACTGGTTACTCTTCCAGAGGGCCTGGATTCAGTTCCCAGTACCCACATTGTTGTTCACAACCATCTGCAACTCAAATTCCAGGGGATCTAACATATGGCACACAGATAGACATGCAGACAAAACAGTCATACACATAAAATAAATAATCTTGGGTTTTTGTTTTGTTTTGCTTTGTTTTTTCAAGACAGGGTTTCTTTGTGTATCAGCCCTGGCTGTCCTGGGAGTCACTCTATAGACCTCAAATTCAGAGATCTGCCTGCCTCTACCTCCCAAATGCTTGGATTAAAGGTGTATGCCGCCACAGCCCAGCAATAATTTTAAACACACACACACACTACAGTTGTTGGTTTCTGAAGTTAAGAGCACTTGCTGCTCTTGCAAAGGACCTTCGTTTGGTTCCCAGCACCCATTTCATGCAGCTCAGTCACCTGTAACTCCAGCTCCAGGGGATCTGGCACCCTCTTCTGAATACAGAGAGCACTTGCACTCCTGGGCACACAGTCACCACATATATTCATATATGCATAATTTCAAAATCATAAAAATAAGTTTTAAAAGATACAAGTTGTTGTTAAAACTCCTGAAATCCCTGGTGGCCCCTCTCAAGAACTCTGTACACACAGACAAAACACCATCCTGGCCACACCAGAGACTCTCCCATCTTACCTACGTATGTGACTTATTTTACTACACACAAGCCGGGTTTCTTCTTGCGGCTCTGTAACATCCCATCCATGGACAGCGCCTTTCCACAGTTCCCTGTGATGCTCTAGTGGAGTGGTTCTCAATTTTCCCGAAGCACTGCAACTCTTTAATACAGTTCCTCATGTGCTGACTCCCAAACATAAAATTATTTTCATTACTACTGTTATGAATCATAATGTAAATATCTGTGTTTTCCAACGGTCTTAGGTGAAAGGGTTGTTTAACCCCCCCCCCCCCAAGAGGGTCGTGACCCACAAGTTGAGACCACTGCTCGGTATTTGCTGGGTTCAAATCTCGCAGTAGTCTCATTGGGCCGTGGGTTTTGTATTTCCCTCCTTAACAGATGCAACTAGCTTTCCAGAGTTGTTTCCCCTCCACACACCCACCAGGACCTGCATCAGGGTTTGGGTTGCGCTGTGTCCTTGCCCACACTTGGTCGTGTCTGTCTTTTTATACTTTGCACTTGTTCATAAGGGAATGACCACCTGGTGGAGGCCGAATCCCACATCCTTCTGGCAGTGGGAGGAATACAGTGTTTGGAGGAGTGGGAGGAAAAGGAAGATGAGGCTAGGGAGAAATACAGTGTTTGGAGGAGTGGGGGGTGAAGGAAGATGGGGCTAGGGAGAAATACGGTGTTTGGAGGAGTGGGGGGTGAAGGAAGATGGGGCTAGGGAGAAATACGGTGTTTGGAGGAGTGGGGGTGAAGGAAGATGGGGCTAGTCCCTTGGCCAGACATTAGTGGCCAACACAGGAGGAACAGAATTGACAGGGATGGAGTTGGAATGAGAAAGGCCACAAAAGCTGCACCCTGAGGAGGCATGTGGAGGCTTGAACACACATAGAAACAAACTAAGCAGGAGCTGAGAGCGGTGTCCAATTTAAAGGCAGAAGAAGCAGACCCTTTCTGGATATGAGTGTGAGATGCGGAGAAGAGACGAAGATGCTGGGTTCCCGGATGGATGGCTCCGTGGGCGAGGGGCTCAGGAATGAGGTCAAGGCTGGAAACAGCTTGAGATCCACAGGTGTGAGGGCTGGAGTCAGGGCTGTGGCTGAGATCTCCTAGAGAGTTATGAGCAGTCAAAGGCAGGAGGAAGGGAGACGCTTGCCTTCAGGGGACGAGCGGAGGAAGAAGTGGCGGAGACTGCATCGCTTCCCTGGGAAATGCTGGCATGGGCTGAGAAGCGTGAGTCAGGCACTCCCAGCCCCAGCAGCCCAGGGTCCATCCATCTCAGCAGCCGGGACTTTCTCCTCAAGGAGCTTGCATCATCGACCTAAGAAGATGATTGTGAAATCCGCATCAGGTTGCGTACCTCTGGCAGCGCCTTAGGGACAATGGGCACCAAAGACTCATAGCATCTTGGTATTGGAGTCCCCTTCGCCTCCACAACATTGCTGCCAAGTAGTTATCCCGCACCACAGGCAGGGAGCTCACAACGTCCCACGGCAGCCCACTTCAACCCCGGGCACGCGGGGATCTAAGAAAACCAATCTCAACCACATGGGAAGTCAAAGGGAACGATAAAGTTGTTTCTATTCCCACTTCCCTGGGTGGAGCCAAAGGCCAAAGACATAGTGGAAAATACTTTTCTACACCCCCCGCCCCAACACACACACACACACACACACAGTACCTTCCTTCTGGGCTTGAGGTTACAGTGCCCGGCTTCCCCCCACCCCCAGAAAGCTGCGAGAATTGCATCACCGTTTGCACACGGCCCCGGAATACGCTAGCAGGCATTCCTCTGGCTCCTTCCAGCAAAGCCTACACCGCTTGGAGCCCCGCCAGGGTCTCAGGGCTGAAGCGGTGCGTGCTCCAGCGCAGACCCACTAGGTTGGACACGTGGGAGGGATGAGTGGCCGCGGATGAGAACAGACCCGCTGCAAGCCGCTTCAAGCTTCCCTCCCTCCGCACTACCCGCACCCAGCCCTGCGCTGGGCTCTGAGAAAGCTGGGCGGATCTGATTTCCAAACCAAACCGCCCCTCGGGGCAAGGGATGCTTTGAGAGACAGGCTCGCAAGAAGGAAATGTGGGTCTCTTTTCTTGTAGCTTCACTTTTAGAAATTGGCAAGGCTTTTTTTCAAAGTAATACCTTTAAGTAGGTTTTTTGGTTTCGTTTTCAATAAAATTGCATTAGAAGCTTCTACAGGCCAGAGCCTGTGACCCTTGACCTACTTTGAATCCCTCCCAGTCTTGTCCTCAGAAGCTGTGGGAAGCCGCCTCTTAAGTTAACTACATTTCTCGGCCAGATGCTGGGTCAGGAGTGACCAACGGGTCTCCACAATTCATACTCTCCACTTAAAATTACTTTCCCTTTTTATTTTGTGTGTTTGAGTGTCTTGTCTCCATTTTGTATATCATCCACATGACTGCAGTGCCCCCCAAAAGCCAGAAGACGTGTAAGATCCCCTGCAACTGGAGTTAACAGACAGTTGTGACCCACCGTGTAGATGCAGGGACTCGAACTCAGGTCCCCTGGAGGTGCGACTGGTGCTCTTAATCACTTAAGCCCCATATTCACTTTTTGGAAGGGATGCATATGTATTTGTGTGTTTATGTGTGTGTGCAAGACGCACTCATACACACACACAATAAATCTTTTTCAGTAATAATAAGAAGAAGACCGCAATGATAACGACAGCGACACTAGGAAAGGAAAAAAAAAAGCCCAGCAGGAAAACTCTCCGGTTTCCCTAGTGTTCCTAGACTGTTTCCGCCACGACTTTACTGGATCTCTCAGTTCCAGACTCCCCCCACCTCCAAGTCCGTGGGCAGTCGTACTGCACGCCGCACACAGGCTCTGCCCTGCCAACATGCTGGCCGGGCCTTCCTGCTGTGCACCCACAGAACAGCTCAGCACAGGCACTCATTCAGTAGACATAGCCAGTCTTGTGTTTCAAAGTGGGCCTTTATTGCTGACTCGACTGACCAAGCTCAGGGCTGCTGTACAGACAGCCGGCAAAAACCAACCCTGGGGACGCCTGGAGAGCAACCTCAGCAGTCACGGAATAGGTGAGCGCTCTACCATGCAAGTACACAGTGGGCCATTAGATGGCGACGACGAGCGAGTGGCTCCTATAAACAGCCCTTCCGATCAGATAGGATGGACCGCTTTGGCCATTTCTGGAACAAGGAGTGCGGGAGACCAGCAGCACCGTGGACTGGGTGCCTTCTACTCCCAGGAGACACAGGACTATGTCCAAAGGTCTGGAAGAGCAGGAGACAGCGGCCACTCTCAGGAACAAGGCCTAAGCTACCTGCTTGAACAGGTACATGTGTGATGCGGGTGGGTTTTGCTTCCTGACGCACAGGTGACGCGGCAGGAAAGGCCATGCCCTTTATCATAAACACCGCATAATGCAAGGGAGGAAGGACATAGAGCGGTGAATTTAAGCATAGAAATCTAACTCATTCGTTTACACTCACCCAAGTCAGACCCACTCCAAGCGGGATGGAGGACATTTCCTCATGTTCCACATTTAAAAATGTGTGCTCCTGGTCAGGAAAAATTCACACTAAAGAGAATATAGCAAACAGCTCCTTTCCCAGTGAGTTCCAGAGAACCCTCTGCAGAGACACCATTGCTGGGGATGTGACTCTGGGGCACAGCATCTGCCTAGCAGTCAGGGGACACTGTTCAACCCACAGCACCAAGAAACGAAGCAATCTTCACCAACGTGTCTGTCCATCATTCCAGAAACACAACACACATATAAGCATGGGTTTGTATAACCTCATTTTGCACTCATGAATGGGAAATAGAAAAACAAGATACAATTTATCTTTTACTCCACCAATTTTCAGCCATAGAAACCCTTTTAAATTACAAAGAGCATTTTAGTATTCATGTGGTAACATGAAAATTTCATTCACAAATAACTTTTCTGGAACTCAGACACTGTTCAGAGAACCAACACTCTAGGTCAGCGGCCCCAATGTTTCCAAAAAGGACCAGTTAAGAAATGTTTCCAGCTCTGTGAGTCCATGTGTCACGTGTGTCTGACAATGTAGAGACCAATCTCAGCAGCAGTCAGAAAAAGAACAGGGCAGAGGGGACAGCGAGATGGTTCAGTGGCTAAGGGAGCTTGCTGCCAGGCTTGGTGACCTGAGTTCAAATCCCAGGATCCACTTACCTCTGCAGGTACGGCTCTGAACAGGTACACGTGTACACACACACACACACCCCCCCCAAGCAAAACACTCCTACACATAACTAATGTCTACTGTTCTTACAGAAGAAAGAGTTCAGCCCTAAGCACCCATGTCAGGCAGCTCACAATCCTAGGTACCTATTCTCATATGCAATACCCACATACAAATGCATACATACATGTAACGAAAGATAATAAAATTTTAAAAAGGCACATGAATAATATAAGAGGATATAAAGTTAACTGTTTTTCTAGTCCTAGTTCTGTCACAGAACTTTGTTTTGGTGGTGGATGAATATGAAATATATTCAGGCCAGGCAGTGGTGGCGCACGCCTTTGATCCCAGCTCTCAGAAGGCAGAGGCAGGTGGATCTCTTGAGTTCGAGGTCAGCCTGCAAAGTGATTTCTAGGGCAGCCAAGGCTGTTACACAGAGGAAGCCCTGTTTGGGGTGAGGGGCGCCAAACAGATATCTGTAGGAGTTCAAGGCTAGTCTAGTCTACACAGTGAGTTCCAAGACAGTGAGACGGTGTTTAAAAAAAAAAGGAGAAAGTTTCAATTCAATATTGAAAGTGCCAGCTTAATGTGAAATTCCACAGCTTCCACTCCAAATGCTAACTCTGACTGTACAGAAGCTCATTAAATTGTAGAGACATTAGTTCTGGTTTGTTTCTATTTATTTGTGAGGGTCTTTTGTTTTGAGTTTCTAGGAGGGAGGGGTTTATTGCTATTTTTGTGTTTGTGGGTTTTTTTGGTTTTGGTGGTTTTGTTTTTTTCAAGACAGGGTTTCTCTGTGCAGCCCTGGGTTTTTATCATAGTAATATTTTTTTAAATATGGATGTTATTTCTGGACTCCACATACATGTGCACATATCCACACAACATACACCCACACGGACACATACATGTGCACACATCCACACAACATACACCCACATGGACACACACACACAGAGGCATTAGAAGCAGACTACAAGATAGGCCCTACAAATGCCAACCACTTCGCTATAATACTATAATATACTTTTAGATGTTTCCACCGGAAGACCAGAAAGGCTAGAAGGGACCTCTGAGTTATTTTCACAACTTCTTACAGTCTGTATTTCAGAAGGAAAAAAAAGCTTTAGAAAAATCAAATTTAAGATCTTGTCAGAAAACACTGTAAGCAGTGTCAAAGGAAACGACAGCTACCAAGCAGACAGCTCAGGAGTGGGATGGCATCAGCCAATGACTGCACAAGTTCCCACAGGCCATGGGCTGGTTCCAAACCATGATCAATCAGCTCCGAGATCTGTAGCTGTGATTAGGAAAGAGTACCAAGTTGACAGGACTCTAATTTGGCTACACCGATCGTAAATCTTCAGTTATCTCAGAGTGCCTCATTAAAATCACCTACAGGCCACACACCCCTGTAATTGCTTCCTGTGCGGCACAGAACTGTGCCGTGTTAATTAGTTTATCAAACTGTATCCACTCCGGCACGTGTGCCTACTTCCTCCACAAACCATGACTTGTGATACAAAATGCATCAGAGACCAGGAGACCGAGGCAAGAGGATCAGAGTTCCAGGCCAGCCTGGGCTAAGTGAGTGTGTGCCTTGAACTCTGCCCCACATTTTGTTCAGCTCGTGATAATCACCAAAAGCTGAGTAAGCCATGGCTTCTTAGCAGAGCCAGAAACAAACCAGTAGCCACTTTCTTGAGGCTGGGGGGTAGTTTTCCTTTCTGACTCGGGATATTCAAGGAAGCTCAGACTTGTTATTTGCACGTGTGTGTAAAAAAGTCCCTCAGTGCAGGAATTTAATCATAAAGATTGCTATGGTCACCTAAGACTCTGTAACTCAGTGTGATTTACAACAGGCTCTTGAGTGGGGAAAGCCAGTGTGAACTGATGAATGGATCAGCTGTGATGGGAAAACCCAGCACTCAGGAGGCACAGACTGGTGAATCTGAGTTCAAGGCCAGCCTGGTCTAGAGAGCATGGTTCCAGGACAGCCAGAGTTACACAGAGGAAAACTATCTTGAAAAGCCAATAAAATAAAGGAGAATGTTCTCTGTATCAAGCACTAGCAATGAGTGTGTCCAGGCAGTTACCCACAGCAACGCTTTTGGAGTCTGCGGCACTGGAGCAAAGCACATGGTGGGGACGCTGTGTTTTATAGCTCTCAGGGACGTTTATTAACACACGTTTCCTTCACCAGGCATGAGGGCACACACTGGAGGCAAAGGCAGGTGGATCTTTCTGAGTCTGAGGTCAGCCTGCTCTATCCTGTAGTTCCAGGACAGCCAGGGCTACAAAGAAAATAGTCTTGAAAAGTCAAAACCAAAACCCAAATCAAACAATTTCCTTGAAATAAATATTGTAAAAGGCACCAACTGAAGCAGCAAGAGGACAAAAGCAGCTACACCCAGAGGTCAACTAGGCTGTCTAAATACACGATGGGGCTCAAGACCCCAGGGCCACCAAGGACTCCTCAGGGTCAGTCATCTCAATAGGCTCAGAAGCCAGTTTAATCTGCAGAACCTCGGCAAAGCCGTGGCCAAACCAGCACGTGACATGAGCCGTGTCAACAGTGAAGAAGAAAAGGCGGTCCTGGCATAGCTTCCGCCGGTACACAGACCGGGGGTCTGCCGACAGCACGGCCTCGATGGCACGCCTGGCTTCCTCTGCAGACTGGAAGTATTTAAATGACATCTGACCGGCATCTGCAATGACAAACACACAAACTTGTGCTTAGAATTGCGTAGGTCAAACCAAGAGACAGCGAATTTCAGCATGAAATGTGGTAGCTCTGCATTCCACATAAAAGGAACAGGGTCTGGAAACATTTACTTCAGAGACTTGCACCTCCAAAATTTCTCTCCTACTGAACAAAATACTCAGGGTGTATTCTCCACAAGTCTCCAAACCAAGAGAGGCAAGCTTTCATTTCTGCCCACTAACTACCATTCTCTCTATGTTCAACTGATAACTTAACTCTTGTCATTTTCCCAGTGGAAGAGACTGTCAAGGAAACAAGTAGCACTCAGTGTCCTCAAAGTGGCCCACCACCCACCCCAGACATCTTTAATCCCAGCACTTGAGAGGCAGAGGCAGCAGATCTCTGTGAGTTTAAAGTCAGCCTGATCTAGATAGTAAACACCAGGCCATTTAGTACAGAGGGAAAGAGGGAAGGAGGAAGGGCAGAAAAACTAGGCATCCAAACCCCACTGCTAGATGCAATGCCAAGCAGATGGAGAGTCCAGGACAAAACTGCAAAAGGCAAAGGACAAAACCCATTAGAAGCTCAGCATCCTCACAGAGGCCCAGTCATGTATTTCAGGTAAACAGATACTCACTCTTCCAAGGGACAAAACCTCCCACGGGTATAAATTCTCTAACAAAAATAAAGTATACATGGGGGGCTGGAGAGATGGCTTAGCAATGAAGAAAACTTGTTGTGCAGATGACTCAGATTCACTTCCCAGCACCCATACGGTGGGTGACAACTCCAGGAGATCAAACACCCTCTTCTGACCTCCTTGAGCAACAGTGCACACACACAGTGCACACACACCCATGTAGACAAAACAATCATATGCATAAAGTAAAATAAGTAAATTACATATGCGTATGAGTATATTTTAAGGAACTGGTGAGAAGGCTCAGTGAGTAAAGGTGTTTGCTGCTAAGCCTGACGACCTGAGCTCAATACCCAGTGGTGGACAGAAGAACTGACTCCCGCAAGTTCCTCTGAAATCCACAAAGGCACGATGGTGTGCACAGGTGCAACACATTTGACTTTTTGAGACAGGGTCTCTCTCTGTAGCCCTGGCTTGCTTGGAACTCACTATATAGATCAGGCTGGCCTCGAATTTACAGAGATCCACCTGCATCTGCCTCCCAAGTGCTAGGATAAAAGAAGTGAGCCACCATGCCCGGCCAAATGCTTTTTTGTTTTGTTTTTCATTTGGTTTGCTTGTTTGTTTTGAGACAGAGTTTCTCTGTGTAACAGCCCTGGCTGCCTTGGAGCTCACTCTGTAGACCAGGCTAGCCTTGAATTCACAGAGATCCACCTGCCTCTGCCTCCAGACTGCTTGAATTAAAGGTGTGCACCACCACTGCCCTTTGGCCAAATGTTTTTTAAAGTGGCATATAAAACCCATGTGGCCTCATGCCCTTGCTGTAGCCTCTGGGACCCTCCTCAGTTCACCGTGCTAATGACCTCTCAGGAGCCACACACCCTTCCTCTTGGGGCCGAGCACTGGCTCTCCGGAGGCTGGTTTCCTTCCTCTGGTCAAGTGAACTCACTCCATCTCCTTCATGTCTGCTCTCATTGTGTCCCCTCCGTGAGGCCTCCCCCAGCCACCTATTTCCAAATGCAGCCCTCAGCACTGCCCTTCTCTTAGTCATGACTCAGGCCACCATTACATGCTTCTGTGTGCTGTGCAGAGCAGTATGCTGACTTCCGATGCCTTGAGCTTACGTCTCTCCACCAATCAGAATGCAAACTCTGTGGAGGCCGGGATCTTCTGACCCCTATCCTCACTGATGTTTATCCCACAGGCCAGAACAGTGCTGGAGACGCTCAGTGAGCACATTTTCCTCTTCCCGGGTCCATGCTGGCTAGTTACTGAAAAGTAACACAAGCTGGGTGGTGGTGATGTATGTCTTTAGTCCCAGCACTCGGGAGACATTGACAGGTGGATCTCCGTGAGTTCGAGGCCAGTCTGGTCTACAAGAGTGAGTTCCAGGACAGCCAGGGCTGTTACACAGAGAAACCCTGTCTTGAAAAACAAAACAAAACAAAAAAAGGAAAAGAAAAGTAACACAGGAACAGTTCTCAGCCCTTTGGACACCTGTCACCTTGGAAACCAGCTACTTCTTGCTAGCATCCTCATTCCCACCTCTTAACAGGACCCGCTTCCTTCACTCTCCATCTGCTCTAGACTAGGGAAACCAAACAACACATGCTAGGAACCATGTGTTAAATGGTTTCCAAACAGAGCCCTGTGGCCTCCCTTTGGCAGGAAGTGTGTGTCCTGGGGGGGAAACACTATGGCAGGAGGGTCTTCGCCTGACAGGAGAAAACAGAAACCTCTTTGGCCAGATAGAAAAGCAAGTAAGAAATTGAATGTATCCAAGTATAAACCAAGCATATCCACCATCTGAATGCTGTTAGAAGAGAGCAGAAAAAAGCAAGTGAGCAGAAAAAAGCAAGTGAGCAGAAAAAAAGCAAGCAGAGCAGGGGAGATGGCTCAGTGGTTAAGAGAACTTCCTGCTCATACAAAGGAGTTGAATTTGGTTTTTACTACCCATGTTGGGCAGCTCAGAAATGCCTATAACTCCAGCTCCAGGAAATCCAAAGCCCTCCCTCCCCTGGTCTCCTCCAGCACCTATATGAACACATACCCACAAGACAGACACATATGCATATATGTGATTAAAATAAATACTAAATAGATAAAGGAAAGATAAGGGCTGCACGTCATGGGCGTCTCCTGAGGCAGCAGCCACTCTCCACAGATGCCTTCTGAGCACCTGGACTGAAAACCAAAGAAAAACTGTCAAACAGAAAGTACCATGTGATGCCCAAAGTTTATAATCCTGCTCCTTAAAAACCCAGTCACTGGGGTTGGAAAGATGGC
This sequence comes from Arvicola amphibius, assembly GCF_903992535.2. NCBI lineage: Eukaryota > Metazoa > Chordata > Mammalia > Rodentia > Cricetidae > Arvicola > Arvicola amphibius. The sequence continues at coordinate 98,689,741 of NC_052057.2, forward strand.
TCAGCAGTTAAGAGCATTAACAGCTACAGAGGTCCTGAGTTCAATTTCCGGCAACCACATGGTGGCTCGTGGCCATCTATAATGGGAATCTGATGCCCTCTTCTGGCATGCAGGTGTATATGCAGATAGAGCACCATATACATAAATAAAACTGTTTAAAAAGCTGGGTGGCAGTGGTGTATGCCTTTAATCTCAGCACTTGGGAGGCAGAGACAGATAAATTTCTGTGAGTTTGAGACCAGCCTGGTCTACAGAGTGAGTTCCAGGACAGGTTCCAAAGCTACACAGAGAAACTCTGTCTCGAAAAACCAAAGAGTGGGGAGGAATATACATATTTAAAAAGGAGTGGGGGCTGGAGAGATGGTTCAGTGGTTAAGAGCACTGACTGTTCTTCCAGAGGACCGAGGTTCACTCCCAGCACCCACATGGTGGTTCACAACTATCTGTAACTCCAGTTCTAGGGGACCTGACACCCTCACACAGACACACGTGCCGGCAAAACACCAATGAATATAAAAATAAATATATAAAAAACCCTTTTCACGTTGACAAATATTCCATATATATAACTGCTTTCCCAAGTTACAATCCTGTCTAGATTCCACTATAAAGAAAAGCTCATCCTTTGACTGAGTCTCTAGCTAATATGCACAGGACCTGATCCCCAACACAGTAAGAACTGATATGAAATGAACGCCGTTCATCTCTCACTCAGGCCTAGGAGACCCCAGGTACCCTGGCTTACCTCCTGAACTGAGCTTCCTCAGGTCCATCTCCGCATGAGGAGTAAACCGGACTTGTAACGAGGCTGCAGGGGCCTCCTTCACCCAGGCAGGGACGACACTGCAGGGTGCTCTGTCAGCTGTCCTGGCCTGGAAGGAAGCCCACTGTGTCTCGGCTCTGTTCCCCTGCAGGACCATGGCACGGTCTACGTTCCTTGACCCATCTGTGCCTCTGTCCAGAAAGTTCTTCAGATCCTGTGGGCCACGCTGCTCTTCAGCCACATCTACACCGGCACTTTTGCTTGATTCCAGCGCCACACCCACCATTCTCTCTCTGTCCCCAGGCAAAGCATGCCGGGTTTCTGTACCATCTCTGGGCTTCTGGAAGGTGTCTTCTGGGGTCCTGTCTTCAAGGCAGTTCAGTTTCTCCTCAGCGCTATGGCAGTGCAGTGCTTTCTCACAGCCTGGGAGCAGCCGCTGGTCACAACTGTCAGCTGTGCCATCGGACTGGGATGCAGCCCTAGGCTTATGGTGGTTATGCTGCACATTCAAATTCTCCAAAGGCTCCAAGTTCTGTGGTGTGTCATAGTCAGCAATGTAGGGCTTTATGTCTAGAACGGGTGTGCCATGTATCATGTCAATTCCAGACAGGTATACAGCGCCACCTGAAGGAGGATAAAGGTCCTCTTAGGTGTTTACAGTGGACAGTGGTACAGGCAAACGGAGGGCAGGATTACCCCCTCTCTCTCCAAATACCCCCTTGCACCTCATTGAGCCCACTTACACTGTTCTGCCTGGAAACCCACATCTTCACTTGCCAAACTCCAACTCCTACATCCCAGGTCTTAAAAAATGTTATTACTAATCTAATGATTACAAAAGTTATGAGTTTTAAAAAGTAGCACTGGTTTTTCATAGCAGAATGATAAAAACAAGCTCTGAGCACCTTCTACGAGCTGGTTGTGTAGGGTTTCTAATGCCGACACCCTTCAATCATCGCACACCCTAGGCACCTGAGGGCTCTCAAAAGTGATGCCAGTGTCGGCACGAACAGCAGGAACAGTGCATCTAAGCCGATTTTAGGAGACTTTTAGGAGTATGACAGGAAAGGGCAAAGTAGTAGTGCGTGAGCGACCTCCCGCCTGGCCCAGCGCGGCCAGGGTCACTAAAGCAGGAGTGAGCGACCTCCCTCCTCGCCCAGCAGCCAGCATTAGTAGAGTACAGCAAGTGAGTTACCTTCCACCTTCTCCAGCTTGGCCAGCGTCAGTCCTATTGCATTAGGGCGATGTGGGCTCCTTGTGGAGAACACTCCAGTCTTTGCCCCATTCAACCTAGGCGGCTGTACTTTCGCCTTGTAGTTCAAATGGCCGTTTTTATGAAAAACAAACAAAATCCTATTGAAAATAAACCAAGCCACTTGTTTAAAAAGAGGACAAATTATTTTAGTATAACGATTTGAAAAGGGAATAGTTTTATCAATCATGGGAAATGAGTCCTCCCTCCATCCTTGTGGGAAGAGAGTCATCTCCACAAGTTTAGTACTCAACACAAAGACCAGCATAAGCAAGAACTTAACAGACTTGCACATGGCCAAGGGAACGCCACTTCGAAGTGCCTGCTATTTGCCATGTAGTATGCTAACATTTTTACAGCCACTTTGTACCGTAAAAATCCTAGGAAGGATAGTTTAGCCCTCACTCTGAGGGCGAAGAAATTGAAGCTCAGAAACATTCAACCTGATAAGGCCTTTCTAAACAGAATAGGAAAGATGTTTGCTATACATTTTTGCTATACAGTGGGTTAGCTGATTATTTATAATATATAAGTCATTCTTATATAAATGACCAAGTAAAGAACTCAACACAGGACTCAAAGCCAGGAACAAAAGCGTGCGATTTATACAGGAACCACAAAACAGCTAACACTGAGCCTCATGATAATTAAGAGGATGAAATAAAAACATAACACTGCATTTCCCTCTTGGGCAAGGTAAACACGGATATAAACAGAACTCCTAATGAGAGCAAGTAGTATCCAAATTTTTATGGCTTTCTGCCTTTTAGAGAGGGTAAACTGAACTCTTCAAGGGCCTACAACAGGGCCCACAAACTTATTCTGTGAAAGGTCAGATGGCAAATATTTTAGGTATTTTAGGATTTGAGGCCAATCAGTCATAGTTTCAACTATTCTGCTACCAGAGCAGAGTTTCACAGTGGTAGCCACACACAATACATAAACCAACAGGCATGCCAGAGACAGCAGACAGCTTCAGGTCATGTTACACACAGGCACAGCTGTGATCCCATAAGCGGATGTACACAGATAAAGAGGGGACCATATTTAGTCCACAGGTCACAGTTTGGTTGATTCTTATTGTAGAGATCAGCATAAGGACCCATGGGCAGAATCTAGGAGATCTATGATTTCAGTTTAACACAAGGAAGCCATCATAATTAGAACAAGCTGTAGTTAAAACATGTTCCTTCAGTGAAACCCAGATTCCTAAAGGTACCCAGATATGCAAACAACCAAAAGCAGAAATTGAGTATGGGAATCCATACATAATCTATAATCATACAGATTAGGGTGGTAGAGATGGCAGACACCAAAGTTGCCTTCAAATGATTGTGCTTTCTCAGGGCCCAAACTACCACTTCTTAAACAACTTACCAAACATGAGAAAACTGTTCTAGGCCCATCAAGGAATGCTCAGGATTATTAAAGATGCTCTTTCTGATCTTCAAACAGGCTCTGGAGTAGCTACAAATGGACGGCTGCCTTGGAGTACCATTCTTGGCCAAGAAACACGACTCCAAGTAGCCTATTGGCTCAGTTAAAAGATTTCCTATGGAAGAAAACTGGGTAAAATCACTTAAAAGAAAAATCTAGGTACAAATACAACTATTAAAAACATGTTTAAGGGATGGAGACATGGCTCAGAGGTTAAGAGCACTGACTGCTCTTCCAAAGATCCTGAATTTAATTCCTACCAATCACATGGTGGCTCTCAACCATCTGTAATGAGATCTGGGGCCTTCTTCTGGTGCTGAAAGCAGAATACTGTATAGATATAAATAAATAAATCTTTATAAAAAATGTTTAAATACAGAGTCCTGCTAAGTAGCTCAGGCCAGCCTTGAACTCATGAACCTCCAGCATCAGTCCCATCTCCCAGCTGCTGGGAAAACAGCTGCGCACCAGCATACCTACATCAATTTTTATGTGTAGTTATATAAATACATAAATTACACTAACATAACAAATGTGTTGATTATATATTGAGGTATAAATTACAATTTGTATTTATAATTACTTCTTTGTATGTTCTTGGAAGAGATCTCCATTTACCTCATTTGCATTAAATCTATTTTATTAGCACAACCAGGAAGGCTATAAATCTGGGACTGTCTCTCACAAAACTCTATTACTTATACATAGCAGAGATTATATGCAATATGTACGGAAGAAGCATAACACGCCCAGCAGCCACACCCACCACAGTGCTACTCGCATCTCTGCTTGCATGCCTGCGGACTGCCTTCAGGAGCTGCAATCCGATCTTTATCATCATCTGTTTCCTTTCAGAATATGATCTTATCATATGTACTTTTGAGCCTAAACAATACTTCATTTACTCCTAATTCTGCAAAAGCGGACACCACACTGTAAATTAGCTTCCTAGACTGGCTTTCTCTGTCCAACTATATTGTGTATACTTCTGACAACTTCCAAGTTTCTTCCAAGAGTATTTTCAGGTACTGCTGTTTGTTTGGGTTTGTTTGGTTTTTTTTTTCATTGTTTCTAAATTCTCATCCATGTTCCTGTGTAATAGGATTAAAGACGAAGAAACTGGGACCAAATGACAGCATCAGCCACACACACCCTAGCTCTCTGTATCTCCCTAAAGAAAAAGGACCATAAAACACATGGCCGACCCACAGCTACTGTGCAGGAACTAAGGCCAAACCACACTCCCGTGTACCAAGAACGTGCTACGTCACTCTCGTTGGCCTTGGCAAGTCACGTGATCGTGGGGACACGTGACCCTCACTTTGGCGGCAAAGACAAGGCGGCCCTGCAGGCAGTTCGCGTTCTTCTCGGCGGGGAAGCCGGCCGCGGCGCCTCCGAGTCTCTATAATTTACCTGTCTCCAGGGCCGGCTGAGCGCATCCGCACGGGGCCGCTGGGGTGCAGGAACCCCGCTCCGCCAAGCCGCGCATGGCTGCAGGCCGCTGAATCGTCCACACGCCGTGCGCAGCTTTCCGCTTCCGCTTCCGCCCTGTGGGCTTGGGCGCCTGCGCAGTTGTCGCTCGCTGCCGAGTCTTGGAGAAGGCGGTCAATGGCGGCTAAGTTTCCGCGTGGAGGGCTGCGGTGGACGCAGAGAAGCTGTGCGGGCGGACCACCTTCTACCCATTATGCGGCATGCAGTGTGCCCTCCGAAGATGGTACACATGGATAAAGATGTACACGCAAAGATACTCTTGTATTATTAGCGTCCTCCATGACTAAAATATGACCCAGCGTTTTAAAGGGAAATGGTGTGAAAATCTATGACCGCACAGCTAAAGAACTGAAGTTCGGGAGCTTATTTTTCTTTTCTTTTTTTTTTTTTTACATTTATGTGTGCGTGGGAGCATGTGGAAGTCAGATGACAGTGCAGGAGGCGCTTCTCTCCTTTCACCGCGTGGCTCCGGTGATCAAATTCGGCTCGTCAGTGTTAGCGGGTTCCTTCACCCGCTGAGCCAAAGAACTGGAGGTTAAATATATAGAATTCCGTTTGGCCATGGGCTGCGGGTTATATCTACCACCCTGCTCCACTTTTTCAGTAATAACTATTTGTCGAGAAAGAAGCCCAAATAAATCAAGAGTGGTGCATATTACATCCAACCTACGCTAGGAGTTAATAAATGGGGACGTTTCGTGGGCTCCAAACCGCCAGAACCAAAGTGAGAGTCAAGAGCCAGCACACACATTGGAAAGCTGGGACCGGCAAGAATTGTATTTTAATCTCATGCAATATCCAGTCGTCTCTGATACCAATTGCCGGCGCTTTAACCACTTGTAAGAGTCTTTCAACCAAGCTGTTTCTTTGCGTACATGATTGTGTTTCTGGAATTTCAAAATCTTGGTTTAGAAAGGAGGGAGGGGGCAGCGGGAATCCACCTATTACCTCTAACGTAAAATATTAAAAATAGGTAAATCCGCAGACTAAAGGCTTAACCATGAAAAGCTGTTTCTTTTAAGTTCATTGTCACAGACTAGCAAGTCACGAGTAGAAAATAACCAGCATTAGAAGGCAGGTATTTAAGAGGAAATTGTGGGGTTTTTTTTTTTTTTAAGTTAAAACTGATACTGTGTCCTCTATCAAGAGTCTTGTACATGAAATTTACGAAAGGCTTTTTCTTTTAGGAGACACTGGTCTTGTCTAGCTGGAGAAACAAGTTTGAGTACCTTCGGGCAACATCTGCACGCTTTTAAAAATGAACCGAATTAAAGCTGCAGTTGCCACTAGTCGGCGCTGTTAATATGAGAGTCTAACTGAACAGTGGAAGGTATTTGTCCTCCAGAAAGACATGCTAGTCACTTGCTAATCATACCAAAAGTGTGTAATTACCCACTGTGCCAACTACTGAAACTCAGAGGAGACTTGGAGACACTAGACTTAGGAATCTGCCTTTCAAAACAACCTCAAGGGAGTTGGAGAGATGGCTCAGCAGTTAAAAGCACCGCGGCTCTTCCAGAAGACCCAGGTTAGATTTCAAGCACCCATGTTGGGCAGCTCACAACGGGCAGTAACTCCACCTCCACGGGATCTGATGCCTCTTCTGGCCTCCACGGGCACCTGCACATATGTACACACACACACACACACTATATATACATATATATGTGTATATATATATACACACACATACATACATACATATACATACATACATGCTGGGAATGGCCACTCATGACCTGAATCCCTGCACTGGGGAGGCAAAAGCAGGCTGATCTCTGTGAGTTGGAGGCCAGCCAGGGCCACACACAGTAAGACTTCAGATGTAGTTCCAGCATGCCTAAACTCCTTCCTGCCACAAGAAAAGGACAGTACAGAATGGAGCTCAGGTGGCTTCTTGGGGGAATTCTAATTCATGATCTCAGACCTCCAAACCAACAAGAAAACAGAAATAATTTGATTCACACTGATGTCTGGGTAGAGCTAAGAAAACAGTATAAAACAGTATAGGGAACGGTGGAGGGAAACAGGACAAGGGGCTGGCGAGATGGGCTCAGTGGGTAAAGCACTTGCCATGCATGTCAGGGGCTAGCGTTTGGGTTTCCAGAACCCATATAAATGCCGGGGAGGTGTAGTGACCTCCTGGAGATAGAGACAAACAATCCCTGGAAGAAGCTGGCTAGCTCAAGTATTAACTCTGGGTTCAAGTGAGAGACCCTACGTGAATATATAAAATGGAGAGCACCCGAGGAAGACAAACATCTGGTCTCACAGGCATGTCATTCATGGGCACCACGAACCCACACACTTTTACTAGTACCCAAGAATACATTCACACTTTTTATTTTTTAAAGCAGACTGGGATGCTCAGTTGGAAGAGTGTTTGCCTGGTATGTACAAAGTCCTTGGTTCGAGCCCAAGCACTGCATGAATTCATGAATGGGACACATGCTTCCCAGGTGAGTTTCTGGCCAGTCTGGACTCTATAAGACCCTGTCTTCAAAAAGACCAGCGATAAAGAAAAGAAAGACCTGAGTGGTTAAGAACACTTGTTGCTCTTGTAGAATGCCTAGGTTCAATTCCCAACACCCACATGGACAGGCGTTAACTCCCCTTAACTGCAATTCTAAGGGATCTTGAAATCCTCCAGGCCTCCACTCCAGAGAGGTGAGTGCTCCTCCCGTCTCCATGTCCCGTTCCTATGGCACCAGCACTGTTCCCTTTGGAGGAGCGTGTTAATGATACTTTAATATAGGTTTTAAGTATGAAAGTTAAAGGAAGAGAGGCACTATTGAGAGGACAGCACAGCCAAGAGCCAGGCTGTAGGCTCCTCAGAGAGGAAGCTGCTGCACTCGCCGCTTTCTTTGGGAATGATTTGTTTTCTGTTTTGTTTCACCACGAGACCAGAGTAAACCCTAGTGAACAAAGATGACCTGCCATTCGGTGCTTTACCACCCTCCCCGTCCCAACACATACCAAGATGCTGTCTTGGCAACAGCTTAGCCTGCAAGTGATGATTCAATGTACATTTTTCACAAACTCAGCTTTAAAAAAATACAAGTAGAAGGTCCAGATTCACACACAGAAGTAAATAATGTTTATAATTCCAAAATATTTTGCAAGAAATTCTAGAATAAGAATTTTTTAGGTTAGCTCAGCGAGCCATGTAAAGCTTGAATAAAATTCTGAAATTACATCAATAACTGACAAAATTCACAAAAAACTATATACTTTCAAAATATTAAGTGTTCATATCAAATTGCTGTCTTCTCACAATTACCAAATGTATGTTTCTTCTTAAAGGAAAATCAACTACTCACCCCTTCCCCTGCTCTTATTCGTCCCTCCCTCTACTATCTTCCCCCACATACATATGTACATCCTCAGAGAGCACACACACACACACACACACACACTATTGTCTATATGTCAGAGCCTTTGAAAGTTAGTTCTCTCAGATAAGATCTACATGGAAAAAACACAAGCTAAAACAGTAATGCAAATTGTAGCAATTGCTACAATGTTTCAGTAAAATTGTACAAGAGAAGATGTGTATGCTATATTCGGGTGGACTGCAACTTCATCGCTGAGTATTGTTAAAACAGAACATAGCTATCGGGGTCGTCTTCTGAACAGTTCCCTTGTGGACCCTGTGGACTTGATGGTGTTTCTGGATCTTGATCTGCTTTGGCTTTTTCCTTCATTTCTATAAAATCAAAACACAAAATCATAGATTCAATAAACAATATTGGCACAGCCTGTTACTCACTTGGAAGAGGGAGACCATGCCACAGGCCTTGCATACACATTTCAGCTAGATTAGACAGCAAAATGTCATGCCACTTCACAGAGATGTGGGGGTTTTGGTCTTTGGTTTTGGTTTTTTGTTTGTTTGTTTGTTTGTTTTTGGAGACAGGGTTTCTGTGTATAGCCCTGGCTGTGCTGGAACTCACTTTGTAGACCAGGCTGGCCTCGTACTCACAGAGATCCACCTGCCTCTGCCTCCCAGGTGCCGGGATTAAAGGTGTGTGCCACCACCGCCTGATGGGATTCTTTTTTTAGAGAGAGCAGTATGTGTTGTTTTTGAAAGATTTATTTTTAAGTTATTTGTGTACACCAGGCATGTGCAGGAGTCCTTCAAGGTTAGAGAAAGGCATTAGACCTCCTGGAACTGGAATTACAGGCACTTGTAAAGTCACCATGGGTGCTAGAAACCAAATTTGAGTCTTCTGAAAGAACAGTACATGCTCTTAACCACTAAGCCCTCTCTCCTCTAGGCCAAGGTGGATTTTGTTGGCTTGTTTTGTTTTACAGAGTTTCATTATGTAGCACCAGCTGTATGGAACTCACTATGTATGCTGACCTGGAACTCACGGAGATCCACCTGCCTCTGCCTCTTCAGTGCTAGGATTAAAGGCGTGCACCAGCACCCCTAGCTCAGGATGCTGTGTTTAAAAAGAGGGATGTGTGTGTCTCTCCTCCCTCCCTCCTCCCCCCCCTGTGTGTGTGTGTGTGTGTGTGTGTGTGTGTGTGTGTGTGTGTGCCTCTTTAGGGGTTGAGAAATGTCTGACTGCTTAAGAGCACTTGGGGCTCTTCCAGAGGACCAGAATTTGGTTTCAAGCAATAAAAACCAACCAGCACAGTTACATAGTGAGTACTAGCTCAGAAACCAAAAAAGAGCATTTTTTTGCACATAATTAATCCTATTCCAGGTTTGTTTCTCTTACTAGGGTTTCTCAAAATGGATAAATAGAATTTCCAATTATTTAAATGTTTTGGAAATGTACCATCAGAATGTTGGTCACCTGAAAAATACATTTTCCTTGAAAGGATTCAGCGATAGTCACAGCTCCCATTGAGATAACTAGCTACTGTCAGCAACAGCTTTCAATCACGAATCCAGAGGGAGTTGTTGCTATTCAAATATCCTACCTTGAGAGAAAGGATAAGCACCATCACTGTCCTGGTAAGCATGAGGGTCCTGTCCTTGGGCCCCACCTGCTTCCTGGGTTTGTTCTGGAAGGCAGTCTTTAGGCCCATCCCTTTTCTCACAGGTCTTGATAGAGAGGTCCTCTGGCCCAGGCATTTCATGGCAGGCTTCAGGTGAAAACTCTTGAGGCCCAGGTGAGTCTTGGATTGTTTCAGGAGAGGAGACTGTAGGCTCAGTGAGTTTGGAGATCTCATGAGAAATGAATTCAGGTTCCGCTCCTCCTTGGCATGTTTTTATAGAAACGTCTTCAGACGCACTGCGTTCTCGTGTTTCAGGAAAGCAGCCTCCAGTCACAGCCAAGCCCTGATCTGCTTGGCAAGCGGTTTTCTCTGGTGTGACTGTGTTGGGGCATGCGTCAAGTGGGCAGCCTTCAGGCGCATCTGACTGGGGGAGCACTGCTGGAGAGCATCCTGGGCCAGCAGCATCTCTACGTGTTGTCCAGGGAACAACGGCCACCTCTTGATGTGTTTTAGGAGAGAGGGCTTCAGGTCTGGTCACATCTTGGGACATTTTCAAAGTATGTTCTTGAAGCGCAGCTGGTTCCTGGCACATTTTAGGAGAGAGCGCCTCAGGTCCAGCCATATCTTGGGGTGCTTTGAAAGAATGGTTTTGGGGCACAGCTGTTTCCTGGCATATTTTAGGAGAGGGCGCCTCAGGTCCAGCCATATCTTGGGGTGCTTTGAAAGAATGGTTTTGGGGCAGAACTGTTTCCTGGCACATTTTAGGAGAGGGTGCCTCAGTTCCAACCATATCTTGGGGTGCTTTTGAAGAATGGTCTTGGGGCACAGCTGTTTCCCGCCACATTTCAGGAGAGAGCACCTCGGGTTCAGCCGTGTCTTGGCACATTTTAGAAGAATGTTGAAGTACAGTCATTTCTTGGCACATGCTAGGAGAGAGGTCTTCCGGTTTGGCCCTGTGTTTGTATGCTTGAGAATGATTCTGTATTGCTCTCTCCTGGCACACTTCAGCACAGTGCTGTGCAGGCACAGCTTCTCGGGGGCATGCCACCAGTGGGGGGACTTCAGTCACAGGGCTTACAGGGCGCTCCATTTCTTCCTCAGCAGATATTTCCCGCATCCTTTGCTTTTCTGCCTGCACCTTTGTGCTTCTTTGTCTCTTTTGGCCTCTTGAATTTCCTTTTCCTGTTCTTTGACACTTGCGTTTTTTCTGTTCTCTGCAGAGAGACCAGAATGAATGTCAGCAACAGGGCTACAGGATTTAAATGGATGTTTCCAATACCCACCCCTGTCCTTGTAGCCTTGTTATATGACCTTAAACAAGGCTTTACTCTACCCAGACCTCAGTCTCTGAGTTTGCAAAATGAACAGTCCTGAGAGTCCTCGGTGTTCACTTGCTAGGAAAGTGTCCATGCAGGATTTTATGGTTTTAAAACTAGAGTGTGTGTGTGTGTGTGCATGTGTGTATATGTGCAATGGGGGAGGAGGAGGGGATAAGAGAGAACAATCTTGGGGAGGTGGTTCTGAGGGTAAAGGGCTTAGCTGAATTCTATCTTCGGCACCCAGGTGAAAACAGAGTGTGTGGTGCCAGGAGTTTGTAATCTCAGAGCTGCAGAGGCAGAGATCCCTGGACCCTCCTGCCAGCTAGCATCCTAATCAATAAGCTCCAGGCCAGTGAGAGACCCTATCTCAAAGGAGGTGAATGGTGTTCCTGAAGATGACACTTCAGGTTGTCTGCCTACTTGCTCACACTTGCACGCACACACACACAAGTACACATATGTGCATATACCTGTACATATGCATGCACTAAAGAGAGGATGTTAACCCAACCTAAGAATACATGAAAAAAACTATGGAAACTCACTACTTGGTGAGCTAACTGAAGTCTTTATTAGGACTGAGGAGATGGCTCAGCACGTCCTGCAAAGCCTGCTGACCTGCATTCATTTGCAGCATCCGTGTGGTGGGAGAAGAGAACTGACCCAGGATTCATGCTGTGGGAGGAAAGAACTGACTCCCAAGTTACCCTCTGACTTCTGCATGCACGGATGCACCTACACCCTCACATACTAAATCAATAAAATGTAACTTAAAATATAACTTTACAAAATCAAGCTTGGATGGAGAGATGGATCAAGAGTTAGAAAGTACATACTATTCTGGCCAAGGACTCAAATTCATTTCCCACCATCCACATGGGGTAACTCACAACTCCCATGGACCTCTGGCCTCTGGGTGCATCTGCTCTCACGTGCACACGCGCGCGCACACACACACACACACAAGTTTTAAATAATAATAAATTTTTAAAATACAAAACAAAGCCAATGAGATGGCTCAGTGGGTAAAGGAACTTGCCGTCAAGCTCAGTTCATCACTGGGGCTTGCATGGTAGACTTAACCAACTAGTGAAAGTTGTGTTCTGACTCTCTAATAAATTCTCTTTCTCTCTAATAAGTCATCGTCATCATTAAGGCCAGAGAGACGGTTCAGCGGTTAAGGGTATGTCTACACATACAAGGAAAACACACAGATAAAATAAAATGTAAAGCTGGGTGTAGTGGCGCACACCTTTAATCCCAGCACTTGGGAGGTAGAGGCAGGTGAATCTCTGTGAGTTTGAGGCCAACCTGGTCTACAAAGTGAGTTCTAGGATAGCCAGGGCCACACAGAGAAACCCTGTCTCGAAAAAAAAAGTAAAATAATAATAATAATAAAATTTATTTTAAAAATACAAAAATATCTGAGTGGCCTAAAGTTTAGTCCATGCTCCCTCGTGACTAGGGCAAGTCATGCATCCTCTCCATTTCTTGGCTACCTTATAGGTAAGATGAGACAAATAATACCTCCCAATTGTGTGTGGTGGCCATAAGAATTACATACAACTTAGGTGAATGACTCACAAACAGTATAAAGCAGGACTACGGCATTACCATAGGAGCCTTCTCTAGGCTTTCCTATGTCTGCGGCACTATCCTGCCGTATTTCCTGCAGGCCAGGAAGTAAAGGCTATTATCTCCATTGGGCAGAGGACAAAACTGAGGTGTAATGGGATGTTCTGTAAATTGCCCAAGGCCAGTGACTAGGAAGTTGGGACGTCAGGATGGTCATTTTTGCTTATCAGCTAAGTCCTCCCCACATGCCCTCTAATTTTAACATGCATGGACGCTCTGCTTGCATGTCCATCTATACCGTGTGGGAGCAATACTCTTGACGGCTGAGCTGTCTCTCCAGTCCCTTGTTTTCATGTGTCAGTATGTGTTCTCACTAAGCCATGTATGGCCTAGAAATCACAACTTCTAACCACCACTCTCTCAAGGGCTGGGGTTACTCATATGCACTACCAAGCAGGCCTTATGCATCTTTTTAACACTAGCAGAACCAATAAAGGGTAGCAGGAGCTACCCTGGATGATCCAGCTTCAGTGGCTGGAGCCTGCCTCAGGAGATGGTGAAAACACAGAGAAAGAAAACGGGGTAAATTTCTGTTGTCGTGACTCTACTGCTGTGACATTGGGCAAGAGAGCAAACCCACTGGAGACTACATTAAAAACAAACAAAATAAAACACACAAGCACACCACCACCTGACGCAGGATGCTTGGGAAGATGGCGTGAGCAAGAGCATGGACCTGCAATATGCACACTCATGCCCGCCTCAGGTAAGGAACCTACCCAAGGAGCCATTGCGACGTCTGCTTCTCCTGCACTTCGGCTTTCCTCTTCCTGAGTTGCTCTCTGTTCCTCAAACGCCAAGTTCCAATGACTTCTGCGGGGTGAGAAGAAAAGTTACTGTGACGGTGAATGTGACGGTGACCCGCGGGGTGCCTCAGCCAGGATCCTGCCCCGGAGCTTTGTTTATTCAGTTATTATTTGTAAGTCTTATTATTTTGTGTCTATAGGTGTTTTGTCTGCATGTGTGTCTGCACCACATGTATGCCTGGTGCCTAAGGGGGCCAGAAGAGGGCATCAGATACCTTGGACCTGGCATTAGGGACAGTTGGAGCCATTTGAACCCAGCTCCTCTGGAAGATCAGCAAGTGTTCTTAAGTGCTGAGCCATCTCTCCAGGCCCCTACAGATTTTTAGATCCCCTATCCTGAGTTTTACCCTTGATTTTTGAGGTCAAGGACCATGTCTTCCTTGTTCTTGCACCTTCAGAGAATGTGGAAGAGATTTCTTTTTTCTTTCTTTCTTTCTTTTTTTTTTTTTTTTTTTTTTTTTTGAGGCAGGGTCTCACACTGCAGACCTGGCCTGGAACTTGCTGGGTAGACTAGGCTGGCCTCAGACTCACAGAGATCCACCTGCCTCTGCCCCTGGACTGCTGGAAGAGGAGGCATGCAACAACGCACACCCAGTGGAGCAGACATTTAGTGAGAATTTGAGTGAGAAAAGCTTAGAGTCCTACACAGATGGTATTTGTTCAAAAGAGCACTATTGACCTACTGACTTATTAAAAATTATATTTGTTTAAGTAATAGAAGAAAAATAGGTCATGTTTGGTCATCTTTGACATAATAACCTATTTTCATTGTATTCCCTATTTGCATCCAGGCCATATATTATACAAAGTAGTTATGATAGCATACTGTGATCCTATCTTTTATTAACCTAATTTAGATCAAAAATAGTTCCTTCACACAGCCTTCAACACTCTAATTTCCCTGTGACATGGTACTTATGCTAGCTGACACATCTCTAGCCAGTCACTCCACTCACGGGAAACACAGTTTTTGTACTTTTTATATCAAACTGTAATCATATCCAACTGATAGCTGAGTGATAGTGACACACGTCTTTAATCCCAGCTCTCAGGAGACAAAGGTAGGTGGGTCACTGAGTTCGAGGTCAGCCTGGTTTACAAAGTGAGTTCCAGCCTGGGCTACATAGAGAAACATAATAATAATAATAATAATAATAATAATAATAATAATAATAATCACCAACTGAAATAAGCATATTCACTCATATAACCTTTCTTTTACTTTCAGAGAGAGGAATGGTAGACAGGGTGCATCCTGTCTAGAGGGATCTGGCACATCCGTGGGTGGCCTTGAATTCCCGATCCCGAGCCTCCAGAGTGCTCCACCACACCTGCTCAACATGTGCTTTTATTATTAAATTTTTGTCCTTGGAACTGCGTTTCTTAAAATTATTTGAGATACTCAGGGTACTATCAAAGAAAATTCTGGGCTGGGATGATGGCTCAGCAGGTAAAGCACTTGCCTCAGAAGCACAAGGACCACAGTTCATATCTCCAGTGCCCAAATGTATAGGTTAAGTGGTCCTGTGGTTGGGCTGCAACCCTAGTTTATAGAGCCTGACACAGGGATTCCCAAAGCCAACTGTCTAGGTAGACAGGTCAAATTGGCAAGCTAGGGGGTCGGGTTTGAGATTCTAACTCAATAAATAAGATAGAGAATGATGAAGGAAAAAGATACTTGATGTCAACCTCTGCCCTAAACAACACACTCATGCACACACACACACACACACACACACACACACGGGTTCATATACATGCAAATATGTACTACACACACAAAGTTTGCAAGAAAATTTTTTTAAAGAAGTCTATTACCAGCTGGGTGGTGATGGCGCACACCTTTAATCCCAGCACTTGGGAGGCAGAGGAAGGCAGAATGCTGTGAGTTCAAGGCCAGCTACAGAGTGAGTTCCAGGACAGGCTCCAAAGTGACACAGAGAAACCCTGTCCTGAAAAACCAAGGGGAAAAAAAAAGGAGAAGTCTATTCCTACCTAAATTTGAGAAAAACTAGTAGCCTTTGACACTAACCCTCTCAGCCTGTGGCTGTCCAGTATGCACTGGGAACTCCAAGCAACGAAGTACTCTTGGGTTAGGACATTTTTGTTCTTTTTTTTTTTTTTTTAAAAGATTTATTTATTTGTTATATACAGCATGTTTTCCTGCACACCAGAAGAGGGCATCATATCTCATTACAGATGGTTATGAGCCACCATGTGGTTGTGGGGAATTGAACTCAGGACCTTTGGAAGAGCAGGCAATGCTCTTAACCTCTGAGCCATCTCTCCAGTCCCAACATTTTTGTTCTTAAGACAAGAGTTCTTTCTTTCTCTCCCTCCCTCCCTCCCTCCCTCCCTCCCTCCCTCCCTCCCTCCCTCCCTCCATTCCTTTCTTTTCTTTTTTTTTCTGGTAGTGCTGGGAATTGAACCTAGGGCCTCACACATGCTAGGTAAGCATTATGCTACTGAGCTCCATCCCCAGCCCAGGGATTCTTGATGAGGAAAAATTATATTTTTACCCACTTCTAATTACATTTCCTCTAAAGTGTGAATGTAAGTAAAAGCCACAGTGGCTTTAGCAGTGTGGCACTTTATCACTCAAATAAATGACAGAATTTTTTCCTATATGACACCACAATTCTTTCATGTAGTACCAGTGACCACTTGTGGGTATGGATCCGTTGGATCTGATGCTATGTTTATTAGACCCTCTACTGTATACATAACTTAATGCATCTATAAATAAGCACATATATTGCTATATCACAATTTTAACAACGTTGATTACTCTCTTAATACAATGATGTCTTTAATTTTTTTTTACTTTAAGGAAGGGTACATAGGTTCATCAGAAGCTACAAGTTTTCCAACTGTGCCTTTGAGTATCTCAAAGTCCAGGGTTCCACAAAACATTGAGAAATACTGCTTTACAACAGACCGTAAAATAAATTAGAAGGCAAAAGAGTGGGCATTCAGATAGACCAGGCCCTAGTGGAACTCCTGTTACTATATCCTTCCAGACGTCCTGCCAGCCTGCTCTGCCACGGAACAGAAGAAGTGTCCTGGCTACCTTCACTATCTTTCATTGAAGAGAATTTCTCACTAATTGTTTACTGCCCATTGTGTTTCTTTAGACCCCGAGGTTCCTAGCACCAAAATGCAGCTCAGCGGGTCACAGTCCATCTTCCCATGGATGTATCCCATTGCTGCTTTATACCTAATCAATAAAAGAGGAAAATAACGTGTCCCCCGCAGCCACCACCTCTGCAGGTCCGTCATTACCTGGGGCACGGGCTCTCCGTGGATGAGGTTCAGGTGTCTGGAGGCGCTTCAGGTGAGATTCATCCTTCCCCATGTCCATCTCGGCACACCACCTTCTTGGTATTCGCTCTGACTTCACCAGCGCCCTAAAAGCTTTTTTTAAAATGCCAAAAGTAACACTTAAAAAACACACACACACGCACACACTCAAGTTTGCTTGTCACTTCCCGCCTAAAAGTTTTATCTGGTTAGACCACAGCTGTGAGCAGATTCCACTCTTCTTTATCACGCTGCACAGGTGTGAAGGGGGAAGTGGCTGGGCTGGCCCTGTCGTCCTGCAAGCTCCATTATTTATCCAGGGAACCCCCTCTAGCACGGTGTGGCATGTGCAGCCTCCTGCCCAGCAGCCATGTGGTTCCTTGTGCCAGCATGTACCTGGATTCCCTTTTAAGGCACCGGATGACTGGGGGTTGTGCACTCCAGGCTATGGTTAGAGTGGTGGCTTTTTTATGAATGGAGATGACTGGGCGTAGAAAGAACCCCAGGTCTAGGTTCTGATCAACTCAGTGGCCCAGAGCAACCCACATCCCTTTCCTGTGCCTCTGTTTGCAAAATGAGTAAATAGTTACTCTCTTGCCTATTTCATACGTTTGTTCTTCTTCTGTTTTTTGTTTTTTGTTTTTATGTTTTTTTTTTTTTTTTTGGTGGGGGTTGGTTTGAGACAGGGTTTCTCTATGTAGCTTTGGAGCCTGTCCCGGAACTCGCTCTGCAGATCAGGCTGGCCTCTAACTCACAGAGATCCGCCTGCTGGGATTAAAGGCGTGCGTCACCACCACCCAGCATACATTTCTTACGACAGTGAAGATTGTGGAGTTAGCTATTGATTAATATTCCTAGATGTGACTCTTTTCGCCTTAACCTGTTGTAAACTATTAGCAAGCCTTGCTGTGTATCTCCCTAGAATAGGCAGGAAATAGACGCAAAGCCCTAACTAGACATTCAAAGCTAATCTCTACACTTGTGCTCAACCACTCAGAGCGACTAGTGACGGCTGCGGCTGTCAATTCACCCGGGGGAAGCTGGAAAGCCTCTGAGTGAAAAGACATGGTGTTGTGTTCCAGAAGTGAAGCTGAGGCCGGAGGAACTGCTCTCTCTCCAGTGATCACCAGATTGATGAAAGAGAGGGGCTTAGGACCATGGCTCAGCTAAGAAGGTCAGGAGACACAGGACACATTGTGTTCTGGAGCCAGACTAAGAGGGGAAATGTTTGGGTTCCAGAGCCTCTTGAGTTCAAGCTAGAGTGGAGCCAGCACAGACCTGGAACACAGAGACAGTAGCCCTGGCTTTGTGGGTTCACAGGGATGGTGATGTCTCTTTAGTTATGCAAGACATCTTTCGTATGCCTAGCACATTGATAAGTGGTACTTTGGGTATCTAACCCCCATAAATGGTAGCTGCTTTACTAATAATAAAAGTGTGAGCCCAGCATAGAGGCACACACTGTCATCCTGGAGCTTGGAAAGTAAATGCAGAAGGATTAGAAGTTCAAGATTACCCTCAGCTCCGTATGGAGCTGGGGGCCATCTTGGGCTACATGAGAACTTCTTCCTCTCTGTGTGTCTCTCCTGGCACCTTCTTTCTCTTTACGCACATATGAATGTACATACCTTCTCCTATGTGCGTATAGTAAAATACATATAAAGGGGGTGACCAGCTAAATGTGGTGGTGCACATGAGTTTCCTAGTGACTTTAAACTATAACTCCATCTGCCAAACGCTAGTTACTTTTTTTTCTTATTTGCTTTGAGACAAGATCTCTTCCACAGCCCAGGCAGAGCTCAACTCACCATCCTCCTGCCTCAGCTTCCTGAGTGCTATGATTGCATACGTGTGTCACCACGCTAACTGAGGAATAAGTTCTTAGATATAGCAAGCACCCAAGGCCCTGCCACTAAACTGTATCTTTGTACTGAGTGAGCAAGACTTATGTTCCATTCTATTTCTTAGTCCCTTGATCTTTCTCTTATGTAAACCAATTAAAGTTCAGGTAACTCTGAGACAGGGTGCTAGTCAGAGGAGCCTCGTAGAGAATAACAGGCATTCTCTACAATCTACCTCTTAATTTTTTTGGATTAAAGGTCTCAATACAATTTTTAAAATTATGTTTTATAATCTAAACCAGCATTTTAAATGTTCTGGTGTTTGTTTTTTGTTTTGAGACAGGATCTTTCTACATAGCCCTGGCTGTCCTGGAACTCAGTATGTAGGCCAATCTGGCCTATAACTCACAGGATTCTGTCTGCCTCTGCCTCCCGAGTGCTGGGACTAAAGTCATGCGCCACCATGTTTTGCCCTAGAACGTTTTAATTCTTAATAGTTGGATAATAGTTCAATAATAAATATTGTAGACTAGTTATTGTGAAATCCTTCTGAGAACACCTTCAGAGGATGGCAGAGGTACTTCTAAATCAGATTTTCTCCAGAGCTATGGACACCTGTTCAGGGATGTAGCAGACTAGACAGAATGTCCACTCTGTGCTACCTTCTGAGCAAAACTGTCAGGCTAGAGAAGTGGACACTATAGTCCCTGACATCTGAGTACTCCAAAGGGACAGACGACATGTTTTCATTTCTTAAAATCAGGGTCTAATACATCCCAGGATGAGTTTTGAACATCTGATCCTTCTGCTTCCCACCTCCCAAGTGCCAGGAGTTCTGGAATTACAGTCAGGCACCACCATACCCTTTTGGTGCCGAAATGGAACCTAGAAACTCATGAATGCTAGGCAAGTACTCTACCAACTGAGCCACATTGCCAGCCCAAGGACACACATCATTATTGGAAGGAACTAGAACTTAGGTCTTTCGTGCTCATAACAACTCCCCAGCACCATTCTCTATCTCCGCCCCACTTCTCTTGTATCTAGAAACAGGGCGAAGAGAAACTCCAGAGGGTGGGGTCTCAAGTTAACAAACTGAGGGTGATGCTGGGTGGGGGAGACCAGTGGAGATGCTTTGGAGGGAACTAGATTGGAAACCAGGCAAGGTGTCTCCAACGTGATAAGCAGTCAAGAGCGGGAATTTGGGACAGAAATAACCACACTGTTATTTTTACAAGCCTGACTTAGGGTCCCTCTGTCTATAGAAAAGTTTAGCTTTATTACCAGAATGTGAGAGTTTTGCATTCTACCTATAAGGCCAGATCTTTTAAACAAAAGCTGCCTTATTTTAGAGATATGTGCATATGTACACGAACCCTCCCCCTAGGCTCAAACTCTTAGCAGAATGGGCAAATACCAGTCTGGAGTCCCCTGTTTGTCCCCATAACATGATCTTGAAGGTGGCTTGGCCCCTGTCATCTCCATAGTGCCCACACTGCAGTGTGCGGGGACAGCTTCCTGGGATGAGGGAGAGTGGCTGCTGTGACTCACTTAAAACAGTACCATCAGTCATTCTAGAATTCTTGCCGTTGCCATTCACCCAATGCCCAGCTCTAGGAAGCTAGGTAGGAGTGTAGAAAGTGTAAGGTCATCCTGGACTAAGTGAGGCCTGTTTAAAATAAAAATAGAAAATCCCTGGCATTATGTAGTTTTCAGGTGTTTTGTTTTGTTTATTTGTTTTTTGTTTATGTTTGGTTTTTCTGAGACAGGGTTTCTTTCTGTACCCCTGACTGTCCTGGAACTCTTTCTGTAGATCAGGCTGGCCTCTAACTCCCAGAGATCCGCCTGCCTCTCTGCCTCCCGAGTGCTAGAGTTAAAGACATGTGCCACCACCACCCAGCAATAGTCTACAGTTTTAAAAAGAAGGACAGAAAGCAAGTAATATCAGTGTATCCGATGACAGTAATAGCCAGGAATGCAGGGATAAGAATAAAGGGACAGGGACCCTGTGTCGATGGTGTAGTAGAGACTCAGGGCCTTGAACCAGATGAGTGATTCTCTGTGGTGAAAGCCTGCACTGTAAAAATGTATGGATAAAGGGGTTTACTGTGTGACTCCCTGTGTCACACTGCAGCTTCCATGACGAGAGTTTCTCTTTCTTCCTTTTTTCCCCTTTTTTTCTCTTAAATTTTATTTTTGTTTTATTCTGGAAGAGAGGAAGATGGGTGGGATCGGGAGGCATGATGTGAAAAACAAAGAATAAATAAAAAAAGGAAATTAAAACTAAAGGAAGCAGGGCAGTGGTGGTGATGCCTTTGATCCCAGCACTCGGGAGACAGAAGTAGGCGGATTTGTAAATTCGAGGCCAATCTGGTCTACAGAGCAAGTTCTAGGACAGGCTCCAAAGCTACATGGAGAAATCCTGTTTCAAACAAACAAACAAAAAAAAACTAACTAAATAAATAAGAATAAAGGGACATTCAGTGGTGGCTGCTGGTGGCTGCTGTGAGAGAGTGAAGCTTGACTTGGGGAGGAAGGAGAAGACCCAGGATGCTGACAGCTCAGAGATCTCCCAGGCAGAGGGCCTAAGGAGAGGGAGGGATAAGGAGAAGGCTCAGGCCTATTGGGCTGGACAGCCATGGATGAGTTGAGCAGAGAACTAACACAATCTGACTCCTGACTTTAAAAGGTGGTTCTAGCTTCTGTGTGGGCTGAGAAGGAGGTGAACCAGGGAGAGCAGTCAGAAGGGCATCTCCATGGTCCAAGTGACAGAAGACTCAGCTTTGACTTCAAGGGTGTTGGTGAAGCAGTAGTCAGAAAATAGCACGGTGGCCGCGTTAACTTACAAAGCCAAAGACAAGGGTTTGGGTCTGAAGGGCTGGGAAGATGGAGTCATCCTGACCAGGAGAAAATGTGGGGAGATAAGCAGTATAATATGAATGTGCTGCCCCAGAGCGAGAGCACAGCCAGGGCAACAGTCAAGGGACGGAGAACCTGAAGAGCAGGGTGGACTGGAAGCCAGATGGAAGGTTGTTCAGCTGGGGAAGACTGATGTCTCCCTTAAACTTCCCATCAGACTTTGCTGGTGAGAAGTAAAGGAGGTCCTGGAGACTGCCTGAACAGTTTCTTCCCTAACGATTCAACCCAGCTAATTACAGGCTATGCATCCAGGGAGGTTAAACATAGATTTGGCTGTGGACATACAGGTTAGACCAGATACATAATTTGCTGAGGCCCCAGGGCAAAATGGAAACCCAGGTCTCTTCCTTTGAACATTATTAAGATTTTTCAAGATGACAGAAACAGACAATTAACCTAGCACAGGGCCTCATTCAGCATTTTGCTGGGTCCTTGCAGTATGCTTACAACACAGCTCTTACTGTCTGTCCTCCCTTCTCAAACCAAGAGACTCCATCAGGACACTGGTGTGACTGAGGTCACAGAGCTAGGCTGACAGTTTGAGCTTGGAAACTGGGCCTTCAGCCTCCAAATCCGGCCCTTCGTGAACTTTACGAAGCTGGGTATCAAGAGAAGGGATGGTTCTCCTGTCTGCCCACCTGGAGCAGGTCTAGCTAAGGAGAAAAGTCTTGGCTGAGTCTTGCTGAAGCCAGGAGGGACTGGAAATGTGGAAGAGAAGGAGGCATACAGCTGAGAACCTCTGCTGGAGGTCTGTATGGAGGCGGCTCAGTCCTGGAGCTGGTGTGATTTAGTCAATAGCAAAGCTGTTTAGAAAAAGATAGCATCATTTTAGGCTAGCCTGGGAGTCTTTGTTGTTCTTTTTGAAAAAATAATTTATTTGGGTGAGTGTGTGTGTGTGTGTGTGCGCGCGCGTGCGCGCGCGCGCGCATCCATATGCACCCTGATTCAGATTCCTTACATCATAAAGATTCCAGGGATTGCACCAAGGGTCAGGCTGGGCAGCAAGTGCCTTTACCCACTGGGCCATCCCACCAGCCCTAAATTTAAACTTTCAATCCTCCTACCCAAGTTGCTAGAATTACAAGCCTGCATCACTGACTGACAGAATTTTAGAACCCTTAAAGCATGAGAGCCTTGGTCTGCTTAGAGCCATCACTCCTCAGCTAGCTCAGTGCTGTGACAGACACATGAACAGGGTCTGAAGTTGCCCAAAAGAGCAAAGGGCAAGGCTAAACCATTTCCTCACAGAGTAATCGGGATATAGTCACATCATTCCTTCCCCTCCCCAGTTTCACTCCCTGTAAAACAGAAAAGCAAAGTAGATTCTCTGAGGATTAAGAAGCCCACAAGTGCTCCTTAGGAAATGAGAAGCTCTCTGCAGATGTGAGGCCCATGCATTCATTGCGAGTTGGAGAGCTCCAGCCAGGCACCTGGGCCTGTTCCTAAAGCACGCTGGGGTGGGATTGTCCAGGGAGGAGCCTCACTCTGTAGACCACGCTGGCCTCCAGCTCACAGAGATCCACCTGCCTCTGCCTTCCGAGTGCTGGGTCAAAGGCGTGTGCCACCACCTCCCGGCTGCCCTCCTTTCTTGACAGAATACTTTCTGAAACTTCTGGTTGTCCCTCAGAGAATGGAAGGGGCTGGCTGGCTCCTGTTTCCCTCTCAGTCTGTGGTGATGTGATAACAAGGGCTGTCTCTGGTCACCCAGATGCTGTCCTGCACACACAGATAATGTATTCCACAGCTGTAGAACGGCTGAAGCCTGGCTTCAATCTAGCCCCCATTATCTCAGACGTATACACTTATACTTTTAGTATTAAATTTGATACTGTATTGTATGTGTGTATGCACAAACATTAAAGTATTTAACGGTAATTCAGCTAAGCGTTGGGGAGTACACATTAGGAGAGGGATACTCACTTGGGGAAAGACACCTGTGTTTCTCTAGAGACAGCATCTGACATCTGTCTATTTGTCCCTGAATGATGGAACTAATAGTGAATCCTCAGGTCCTTCTCCTCCCACACCGCTTCACCCAGTGAGAAGAGGAACGGAGAGGCGGGGCGCATGCCCAGCAAGGTGCAGAGTTCAGCACTCAGCTGAAACACGCGCATGAATGGCAAGACCTCCTGCTGCCCGTCCCTCCCATGCACCTGCAATCTAGCTTTTCCTTGCACCTAAGACATCAGTGTTCCTGTGTGCGAAAGCTAGTGGTTCCTGTTCTTCAGCGTTTCTGCAGCCAGCGTACTCTGAGCACTTCCTCGTAGCTCGCTCGGCTCGATCGTGGTTTCTCGACAGTGTTCTCTCTACTTGCCTCTTCCTCCTTACAGGCTTGCCCTTTCGCTCCCTAACTGTGGCTGGAGTTGACTGAGGATGTGTCCCTGTTCCTCTTGGCTTTATCCTCTCATCTTAGAAGCTGAGTCGACCATCTACTCTCAGCTATTACAGCTATGCAGTAGTACCCACATAAATGAGTACAAAGATCCCATTGTCAAGTATTCCCTGATGATCATTCTTTGCGGCCAAGAGGTCTCACGATGCTTAAACCGTAGTGCAGCTGAGCTGAGGCTATGCGCAGCTGATAGAGTGCTGTCCTATGTGATCTCTTCAATTTGACCCCCAGCACTGCATACAACAGGTGAGGTACTACATCCCTATAATCCCAGGAGCAGGAGAACCAGAAGTTCCAGGTCATCCTTGACTAATTAGTGTGAGTTCAAGGTCATCCTGGGCTATATGAGATTCCCTCAGAAAGAAAGAAAGAAAGAGAGAGAGAGAGAGAGAGAGAGGGAGGGAGGGAGGGAGGGAGGGAGGGAGGGAGGGAGGAAGGAAGGAAGGAAGGAAGGAAGAAAGAAAGCAGGAAAAGACAGAGAAGCGACATCTAAACAAGATAAAGGGAAGTAGTCAAAGACTTCTTAAGAGAGATCATCTTGATATTATTTGGGGGATGAACAGAAAATATACTTTTAGTCAGGATTGAGCTTGAACCTGGGGCCTTGGACATGCTAGCTAGTCAAGCACCCTACTCCTGAGCTATACCCTGGGCCCTTTTTTTTTTTTTTAATGACAAGGATTTTTGTTTTGTTTTTCTAAGACTTTTTATTTTGAGACAGGTTGCTCACTAAATTGCCCAGACTGGCCTTGGATTTACTCTGCAGCCAAGTAGGCCTTGAATTTGTAACTGACGTGACTCAGCCTCCAAAATAGCTAGGATCTGTGATTCAGGCTGTGCCACCAGGCTCAGCTTTTCCTCTTGCTGCTCTTCCTTCTCCTGCTCCTTCTCTTTTCTTCCTTATACAGGGTCACCCTATGTACAGCCTTTCCTTGCCTGGAACTCACTCTGTAGGACAGGCTGACCGCTGCTTCCAGAGTGCTGAAGCTAAAGGTAGGTACCACCACGCCTGGCAGTCCGGCTTCTTAAACAACCCTGTAAACTCTAACTCACCAATGTCCCTCCATCATCCTTGTTTCTCCTCACACCTAGCTACCTTTCCCACTACTTTGTTAGAAAGTATGGGGAAAACCTCAGAAGAGGTTTATTACCCTTCTATCTCTGCTCACGCTCCCAGCCCATCCTGAATAAACCACTTGAAGATTTCCCCTATTGCTGGCGTTGAACCCACCACCATCACCCTGCTTAAATCCCATAAAGTCTCAGCATGCCTGTGGAAGAAAGACTAACCTTGGTCCAACGGATAATGTCAGCTTCCCAGTGTTCTCTCCCATTCCAGTCAAACAGCACCACTTGCCTTCCCTGTTTCTCCTTGGATCTTTCCAGCATGCCCAGTACCTTTGATTAGCCTGTATTCTTCCCTGTGCCCAGCCATTCAGGCAGCAAGTGTCTCCATCACAAAGCCTTTGATGATGCTGACCAGATGATGAGCTCATAGTGGGTACCCAGCACTTACCTGAATGACCTCTGCCAGCCAATATTAGCCCCATTTCACTGGTAAGAAACTATAAATTAACATCCCATAATTTCAAAAGAGACAGAGCCAAGGCTCAAAACCAAGGCCTTCTGATTCTACAATTCCACTGCCTTTTCATATCTAGAATGAGCTCTCTTTTCAGAACCATGATTTCACTAACAAGCACATATTTTATTTTTCATATATAAATACATCTGCTATGCTATATGCATTCACCAAACATTGGATAAATTTCTGCTGTTGCTTTTTGGCGGGGGGGGGGGGAGGTGATTTTGAGGCAGGGTTTCTCAGTGTGACCCTAGCTGGAACTAGTTCTATAGACCAGGTTGGCCTTGAACCCACAGAGATCTGTCTGCCTCTGCCTCTGCCTCCCGAGTGCTGGTATTAAAGGCATGCACCACCACGGTCTAGCCTGCTGTTGTTTATTGGAGACCAGACCTTTCATGCAGGTTGGCCTTGAGTTGGCCACCCTCACGTCCAGCATCCCAAGTGCTGAGAGTATACACTAGCATCATCATACCTGGCTACACCATGATCCTTTTATATTGATATATCTATGTTCTGAGGGTAGAGATGGATACCTAATGCTGCTACCATGTTGTAGCCTACGGTGACCCTGGCCTTGGTCATCAGCCGGAACTGAAAGGATAACAGAACTCTCTTTGATATAATAGTTCTTGTATTTTTTTTCTGATAGGGATATATTCTTCACTTTATTTCACAGAAATAATAGTAATAACTAATATATATTAAGCCTTTGCTTGTTGTATCCTAGATACTGTCCTACATAAGTCATGTATGGTAAAAATTCTTTATAGCATCCTTCCAGGCTGGTACAACTGAGGTCTCCATTGTATAGAACCCACTGAAGCACAGGCACTAAACCCAAGCCCTAGGTCCACTCATTGCTGTGATAAAACACTCTGACCAAAAGCAGCTTAGGAGAAGAAAGGGTTTTCTTTAGCTTCTGAGTTACAATCCATCGTTGAGTGAAGGGAAGGAACTGGAAGCCAGGCATGCTTGCTATTCCATAGTGTTACTGAGGAACTCATCCACAGCCAAGGAAGTTACAGCAGAAACCATAGGGGTGGAGCTTTACTGGCTCATGAAACCTCATACTTAACTAGCTTTCTTATACAGTCCAGGACCATCTGTCTAGGGAATGGTGCCACCCACATTGGGCTGGGTCCTCCTGTATCAATTAACAAGACAATCCCCCACAGACATGCCCACAGGACAACCTTGTTGTGGGATAACCCTTCTGTATGCTGTGAATATATGTTGTGCTCATTGGTTGATAATAAAAGCTGCTTTGGCCTATAGCAAGGCAGAATATAGCTAGGCTAAAAAATCAAACTGAATACAGGGAGAAAGGACAGAGTTGGGAGAGACACAAACCAACTGCCCAAAAAACAAGATGCCAGTGGACCAGTAAAAGTCATAGCCACATAGCAATGCATAGATTATTAGAAATGGGTAAATTTAGTTGGGGAGTGGTGGCACACACCTTTAATCCCAGCACTCGGGAGGCAGAGGCAGAGGCAGATGGATCTCTGTGAGTTCGAGGCTGGGTCTACAGAGAGAGTTCCAGATCAGGCTCCAAAACTATACAGAGAAACCCTGTCTCGAAAAACAAAACAAACAAAACAAAACAAGAGATGGGAAAATTTAAAATGTAAGAGCTAGTTAGTAATAAACCTGAACTATAGACCAAGTAGTTTGTAATTAATATTAAGCCTCTGAGTGATTACTTAGAAGCGACTGCTGGATGGGACGGGACGGGACAGGAGAGAGAAACCTCGGTTTATACAACCCAATCTGTGCAGTCCTCAAGTGGGCCCTCCTCCAGTGGTTATGACATGTTGATAGCTAAAGCTGTCTAGGGTAACATCCTCAGTGACAAAGATAGACAATTTGGACCGAGAGGCTGGCCCTGTCCTTACGCACCTTGCTCTCCTGCCTCTCAAGTCCATTCCCCTGGTGCTCAGTACCATAGGAGACAACATATCTTCCCTCCTAGTCTCCTCTTTGCCTTTCCCTCCATCACACTTGGTCTCTCTCCACTCATTTGTTGGCCACTTTGTGCCCAGAACTATGGCAGCTGCTGGCTACACAAAGGCTACTCCTCCTGCCCCTCAAAACCTAAAAATAGAAAAGTAAGAGAGGAGCACACCTTTAATCCCAGCACTTGGGAGGTGAGACTCTGTAAAGTCAAGGTATGGTCTACAGAGGGAGTTCCAGGGCAGCCAGAGCTGCTATATAGAGAAATCCTATCTCGAAAACAACAACAACAACAACAACAAAGAGCCCTTGTTCTCTTTCAGAGGGCCTGAATTTGGTTCCCAGCATTCACATGGTGGCTCACAGCCATCCATAACTCTAGTCCCAGGGGACCCAACATTCTCTTCTGACCTAAGTGTGTACTAAACATACATACATACATACATGAAGACAGAATACTCATAACAGAAAATAAATTAATAAATCTTTAACATTTTAAAAAAGAGGTGAACATGGTTGAAGCACGATTAATAAAAACGCAGAGACAGATATTGGGGTTCAACCTGAAGACCAGAAAAGCAGAGCAGCAGAGCACTGGCTTTTACCTCGACCTCAGTCTGAAAAGGGTGGGGCTGACTCCAGGAAACCTCAGAATGAGACTGAGAATGAGACTGAGACTGAGAGCTGTCTCCTCCCGTTTTATATTCCTCTCTGGCTCTGGGATTAAGGGCGTGCACTACTACCACCTGGTTTCTATGGCAAGGTAGTGTGGCTACTGGGATTAAAGTTGTGTGTCGTTGCTGCCTGTGAGGCTGGTCAATATGACTTTTCTGTTCTTCAGACAAGTTTTATTTATTAAAATACAAATAAAATGCCACTACACAGGGATAAAGTATTGAGACACAGCAGTGAACAGAGGGACACACAAGCAGCAGGAGTCAGGCCTCAGTTCAACAAAGCAGATTCTTCAAGATGCCGGGTCAACTACTGCAAGTCTCTCAGTGCCAACTCTCCCGTATGCGCATTAGAGCACTCACCTTTCAGGGCTCTTATGAGGATTAAGAATAGTGATTTATACTGGGTGGTGGCGGTGCACGCCTTTAATCCCACCACTCGGGAGGCAGAGGCAGGCGGATCTCTGTGAGTTTGAGGCCAGCCTGATCTACAGAGCAAGTTCCAGGGCAGGCTCCAAAGCTACAGAGTAACCCTGTCTCGAAAAAACAAAAAAAGGGGGGGGGACTTATTGACAGCTTCCAACACAGTGCCTTCCACAAAGGTCTCCTCACTGTATGGTTCGTGCTCTCAGTAGCATTAAACGATCAGAAACACCAAATCACAAAGCTAAGGAGGGCTTCCCTGCATCTCCTAGACAAGGACATGGAGGCCCAGCCATAGATCAGTGTCTGCTAGACTCAGAGGCAGCTGAAATTGACTGGCTGGCATTCTGAGGTCCCTGTTGGCAGCCCATCCACCTTGTCCCCTGGCCTGATGAAGCAGCAACACAATTTTCGGCTTGTTAATATTCTATCTTCGTTTCCCTTGCACTATTACTTAATATTTGTCCTTGAATAAACTCGTTTTTCCATAAGTGTTTAAAATGGAATGTTTATGTCACTGCTGTGAGTAGGAACCATAAACATCATCTCTGAAACCGCAGGCCAGTGGCATGACAAGTTATATTTCTTCTAAAACACATTTAAATAAGTACCAGCCCTATCAAAATAAAAGCCTTCTCCTCTGTTATACAGTGAATGTGAGATCAGCCTGGGACTCATGAAGCCTTGCCTCAAAAATCAAAAGAAGCTGGGCATGGTGGTGCACACCGTTAATCCCAGCACTCAACAGACAGAAGCAGGCAGGTCTCTGTGACTCTGAGGCAAACCTGGTTTGCACCGTGAGTTCCAGGACAGCCAGAGCTACAGAAATTCTAAAGAGACCACTGCATGTGGTGGCACATGACTTTAAGCCCAGTACTTGGGAGGAAGACTGTGAGTTGGTGACCAACCTAGTCTACATAGCAAGTTCCAGGACAGCCAGAAATCTACAGTGAGACCTCGTCTCAAAAAAATTAAATAAAGCATTTTTTTTAGATTTATTTATTATTTGGGTAATTTTTCAAGGCAGGATTTCTCAGTGTAGCCTTGACGGCCCTGGAACTCCATTTGTAGACCAGGCTGGCCTCGAACTCACAGAGATCTGCCTGCCTCTGCCTGGCTAAATAAACAAATTTAAAGGGAATTTTAAGTTTATTTTCCTGAGTATCTTCTTACTCGGGTGGCCCGTTCCTCATTTGCAGTGTATTCTTTGCATCTGCACTATCACTTGCTTTTGAATAATGTTTCCTTGTTACTTTGCAAAATAAAGAAAGAAAGAAAAACCCACAACAGCAAACAAATGAAGAGGGCTATGAATGTAGTTCAGTGTCTGAGTGATTGCCTGGCAATCCCCATCAGGTTAGGTTCCAGTACATAGTGTATGTAGGGAAGCTAACACCCGAAAAATCAGCTAGAACTGGAGTCTAAATTCAATCCCCATCACGACAAGACATACATAATTTTTAAAAATTGATTTGTATGTTTGGTTTTCAATGAGGGAGGGTCTCCTTTATATAGCTCCAAATAGCGTGTCATGTCCCCCCCCCCCCCCCGCCCCCAGACCTTTCTGCCTTAGTATCCCTTGTGCTGGGATCATAGCCACACCCACCACTCCTGGCTACTGATTTACCATCATCGGACTTGGAAACCAAGTCCAGATCCATTCTGAAATTAAACTAACTGCCTTTTGCTGGAGCTGCTTTATGCGTCAAAGAATTAGAGTGAAGGACCACTGATTCCCGCCGTTATCCAATCAGCTGCTCTCTGAGGTCGACAGTTGGATGCTCAGTTGTCCAGTTCTAGCTGGATTCACCCCTCAAATTTTAACTTCCCTACGTAGACCATGTACTAGAACCTAACCTGATGTCTAGCCACATTCGTTTGGAAATTTCAACACTCTGCTTCTAGCAGATTCTGTCCCCTGGAGCTGGAGTTTAGAGCTGTAATTACCTACAGCAGATTCCGACTCGCAGGAGACATTCCAACTCCGGTGACTGCCTGGGGATGTGGGGAAGGGACAGATGCACTCAGTACAGCCTCTGCGTGAACCAATGAGGCTCCTGGTGCCTCTGGTGGGACCAGGATGGTAACTGTGATTCTGACCGGTCAGCTGGGCCCTGAGCTCTGGCTCAGGTGCTTCTCCTGGAGGGAACCAGTCTGCTCCCTAATCCTCGGATCTTCTGTTTCCTCTTCCCTTTGACTCCTCCTCTGGGTGACTTAAGCACTGAGAGTGTTTGCATACCAAACACTTAGCTAATTGATAGTCTATTGCCTTCTGCTCAACAAATGTTACAGTTTTTCTGTGTGCTTTGTTATTACCCAGTGACACCCGGGTTGTATTTTTAGCCAGGTGGAGGTGGGGGCGGAGGGGGGGGGGATGAGGGGTGAGGAGTGAGGGGGAAGTGGGGAGGAATTACTTCAACAGCATGCAGGTCTTTCTTGCCTGACACGCTCCTAAGCAACCATAAGCACCTTTAAGAGAGGATGCTCAGGATCTGGTCTGCTCTGGTCTCATTTTCTCTGCAGGTATCCAGGG
Organism: Arvicola amphibius; assembly: GCF_903992535.2. Taxonomy (NCBI): domain Eukaryota; kingdom Metazoa; phylum Chordata; class Mammalia; order Rodentia; family Cricetidae; genus Arvicola; species Arvicola amphibius. The sequence continues at coordinate 98,721,014 of NC_052057.2, forward strand.
AACATTCCAGGTGAAGCTGTGCTTCTCCGTGTTCTGAATTGCGGCCATTTGTTGTTCTCATGCTTTCTCGTTCTTTCTCAAGTCCAGAGTGGGATTGGGGGTGTAGTTCGGTGCTTACGTACCATGTGTGAAGCCCTGGCTTCCTTCCCCACATTGGGGGTGGGGGTGGGGGGCCGTGCACCGTATAGTGAGCACTCCGATGGAAGAGGAGGATCGGGAATTCAAGGTCATCCTTGTCTACAAATTCTGAGTGACGTGAGACCCTGACTCAAAAAGTGAAAATAAAAACAGACAGACCAGCCATGTTCAGCCTTGGCAGACCTTTGTCTGGGAACCACAGAGCAAAGACTCACGCTCCCTGGGACGTGAAGGGATAACAAGCCTACACAGACTGTAAGGAGGGCCCACATCAGCAAAAATCTCTCTCTCCCCTCCCTTCCTCCCCCTGCCCCTTTTGAGTCAGGGTTTCTCTATGTCACAGCCTTCGCTATCCTGGAACTCACTCTGTGTAGACCAGGCTGGCCTCAAATTCAAATTCACCTGCCTCTGCCTCCTGAGTGCTGAGATTTAAAGTGTGTGCTGCCATCGCCCAGTCTCTCTCCCTCTCCCTCTCCCTCTCCCTCTCCCTCTCCCTCTCCCTCTCCCTCTCCCTCTCCCTCTCCCTCTCCCTCTCCCTCTCCCTCTCCCTCTCCCTCTCCCTCTCCCTCTCCCTCTCCCTCTCTCCAGGATCTTGCTATGTAGCCCAGGCTGACCTTGAACTATGTAAGGTAATTCACAATGGCAGAAAGCTTGTGGCAATTCTCCTGCCTCAACTGGTACTACAGATATGAGTCAACACACCTGGCCAAGAGTCATGTTCCTTTTATCACATTTATTTTTAATTTGTGTAAGAATCAGAGAGGGAACACAAGTGCCACAGCATGCTCGTGGAGGTCAGAGGACAACTCACACGAGCCGGTTCTCTTCTGCCATGTGGGTTCCTGGGGATCAAACTCAAACTGTCAGTCTCTGTGGCAAGCGCTTTTACCCACTGAGTCATCTCGCTGGGCCGGCATTTCTTACACTTGTGTTTAAATGTCAGAATGTCCTTGATGATCAGAGTGAGATTAAAGCAAACCCAGGAAGAACAGTCATCCTCAAGGACTGCTAGGAACCACCGGCATGATTCACACTTTCTCTGTCTGGAAAGCCTTCTGCCCAAGCAGACGCTGGAGGGCACACAGTACATAAAACACAGCTTTCCTGGGTTACACTGTTCTCGGGGACACCAGCAGAAGAGAATGTGGCGCAGTACACAGAGCTTGGGCCTCACCTTGCCCCCTTCCCTTCCTTCTTTTGTTTTCTTCTGTGCCATCTTTAAATTACACGGAGTATTTGCAGGGTCCCCATACTTGCCATGATGCCCAAGTGAAGGCCCAAGAACAACTCCCAGTCTCTCTTCCTTTGACTGTAGGTTCCCCGGGATCAAACCTGGGGCGTCTGTCGGGCTCAGTGGCAAATGCCTTTACCTGTTGAGCTATCTTGTGGGCTTTCCTCTGCTTTTCTTCAGACAGGATCTCCTTATGTAGCCCAGGCTGACTTGAAGCTCTCTATAACTTGGTTCATCACAGTTGCCTGGCCTGATACCAGTTGGCAGGCACCTACACACAGGTCTTTCAAGTAAGCTCATGTGGCCTCACACAAATAAAAAGAAAGAAGTATAATTTTTAAAAAATATTTATTTATTTATTATGTATACAATATTCTGTATATGTGTGTATGCCTGTAGGCCAGAAGGGGGCACCAGACCCCATTACAGATGGTTGTGAGCCACCATGTGGTTGCTGGGAATTGAACTCAGGACCTTTGGAAGAGCAGGCAATGCTCTTAACCTCTGAGCCATCTCTCCAGCCCCAGAAGTATAATATTTTTAAGGACAGGTTTCATGTAGCCCAGGCTGACATCAAACTTGATGTATAATGTAAGGATGACTTTAAGCCTTTTCTCTCCCTCCTTTTTTTTTTAATTTTTTGAGATAGGGTTACTCTGTGTAACAATCCTGGCTGTCCTGGAATTCACTCTGTAGAGCAGGCTGGCCTCAAACTCACAAAGATCCTCCTGCCTTTGCCTCCCAAATGCTAGGACTAAAGACATGTGCCACCACTGCCAGGCTGACCTTGAACTTCTGATGTTCCTGTCAGCCTCCAAATGTCATGATTACAAGTGTGTACCCCCATGCCCAGGGGCAATATCTTAAATAACTTGATTTATCTAGCTAATGCAGACTGCCCTTCCAGGGCACCTTGTACATATTCTGACAAGCCAACAACACTCTGTTCTTGGCAGACATGATATATAGCTCATGCCTATAACCCCGGCTCAAGGGAAGCTGAGGCAAACAGATCACTAGGAGTTCCAGGTTAACCTGGACTACCTAATGAGTTCTGAGACAGCCTGGCCTACACAGTACATTTCAGTGTAGCCTGAACTACACAGTGAACCCTTGCATCTAGAGGAAAGACCTCCCTTCTTAGCTGGGCGTGATGGCGCACACCCACAGTTCAGCACTCAGTACTCAGGAGTTGGAGGCGAAATTTCAAAATCGCCTTTGGCCTCACAGTGGATTCAAGACCAGTTTGGGCTACATGAGACTGGGCTTAAAAGACAAGAACTAAGGGTTGGAGGGATGGCTCAGTGATTAAGAAGAGCACTTCCTGTTCTTCCAGAGGACCCAAGTTTAGTTCCCTACACCCCTATGAGTAAACTCACAATGGACTCCAGGGACTCCTACGCACATAGGCACCTACCCAAAGGTAGCATACATTCACACAAATACACTAAAAAAAAAAACTAGTAAAAACAAGAACTGGGGATGTAGTTTAGCCTAGCACGCACAAGACCTTGGGTTTGATCCCCAGCACCAGATAAACCCTGGTGTGGTGGCTCACTTAGGAAGAGGTGATCAGAAGTCAAGGTCATCTTCTACTACACAGAAAACTCAAGACCAACTAGGCTTTATGAAACCCTGTCTCAAATCCCAAAACAGACTTCTTTCCAAGCTAGATGTAATGGTATAACCTGAATCCAAGAAAAAATGGCATGAGTCAAGATGTTTGTCTCAAAAAAGCCCAAAACAAGCAAACAAAAAAAACCACGCTTGGGCTGGGCTGTAGCTCTGTAGAATGCTTGCCTTGCATAGTTAAAGCTGTAGATTCAACGGCTGGTCCTGTCAGGAAAACAGAAAACAACAGCAAAAACCTAATTATCTCCTTCTCCTATATACTCCCCAAGATGACACCCTAAAGGATGTAGTCATCTCTAGGGGATGGGATGAAGAAAGGGAAACCTTCCTAATTAGTTGATTGAATTCTCAGTAGGAGTTAAATTAAAGTCTCAACCAACTATGCTGACACTTCTGCCTGTGATCTCGAGAGGAAACTCCTTTGGCTGTAAATCATGGCCATCACAGGCAGAGGAAGCAAAGATTGATCAGGTAAGAGGCCATGCTGCAGCCTGCCTCAGTGGGAAGAATCGGTTGGTGAGTGGGTGGCTCAAACACAGAACAGCCCTCACCCTTTGATAAGCCGTGCAGATACAATACTTGTTTGGTCTGGAAATTCCCTTAGAGGAAACCCATCAATTTATAGAATAAGATGAACTTGAGATATAGTATATATTAAATTCAAGAAATGTATAATCCCTTCTACTTAGGAGGTTGGGGTATGAGCATCCAGAGTTCAGAGCAGACTGAACAATCATGAGATGTCATCTCAAGACAAGTCAAGACATCAAGAGAAATACTCTATGTCATCTAACCAAATTTTCCATGAGGTGACTAAAGTCACTCTACAGACTTGGTTTATTAGAAAATGGGTCTTATTTTAAGCAGGGTTTTTGTTTTTTTTTCAAGAAAACCTAATCCAGGTGTGGTTGTACATATCTGTAATCCCAGTATTTGAGAATCAGGAGTTCCCAGAAAGCCTTGGCAACTTGGGTAAATTTGAGGCCAATCTGGACTACATAAGACCCTGTCCCAAATCCTTTCTCCTCATCCCAACACCGAACCCATATAATATGGCTCTGATTATTGCCTCATGGCCTGGGAAAGTGACTTCAACCGGCCTTTGCTTTTAGTGTGCATGGCTACAGGCCAGCCAGTCACTTTCTCTTTCAGGATGGTACTAGTGTCTTTCTTCCACCTAAATCCGGTGGAGTGGTTCACATCTTTAATCCCAGAGCTTGGGAGACAGAGGCAAGCAGATCTCGGAGTCCAAGGCCAGCCAGGTCTACACAGAAAAACCCTGTCTCTAATAATAACAATAACAACTGGTGGTGGTAGCACATGCCTTTAATTCCAGCACTTGGGAGGCAGAGGCAGGTGGATCTCTGTGAGTTCGAGGCCAGCCTGGTCTACAAGAGCTGGTTCCAGGACAGTTAGGACTATTTCACAGAGAAGCCCTGTCTCTAAAAATCATGACAATAACAACAACACAATCACAACCCTCCCTCGGCTGCCTCTCAGGATAGACCAATGGCTAAAGGAAATGATGGTCAAGGAAGTGGCTTTGTATATTTTTCTTTCTCTTTTTAAATATTTATTTATTTATTTATTATGTATACAATACTCTGTCTTGTGTGTATGTCTGCAGACCAGAAGAGGGCACCAGACCCCATTACAGATAGTTGTGAGCCACCATGTGGTTGCTGGGAATTGAACTCAGGACCTGTGGAAGAGCAGGCAATGCTCTTAACCTCTGAGCCATGTTTGTTTATTTTTCAAGACAAGGTTTCTCTGTGTGACGCTGGCTGTCCTTGAACTTGCTCTATACACCAGGTTGGCCTCAAACTCACAGAGACCCACCTGCCTCAGCCTCCCAAATTCTGGGATTAAAGGCGTGAGGTACCACAACCTGGCTGAAAGTGTCTTGGTAACCATTAAGGTTAGGGCACATTTAGAAGAGAACAGCAGACCGGGAATGGTGTTTTTTACCTGTAATCTCAACACTTGGGAACTTAGGCAGAAGGATCATGAGTTTGAGGTGGGTCTGACTGCATAGCTAGACAATAGCAACATCAAAATCAGTGTTGCTAACAGCTCTCCCATTCTCTAGCCAGAGACACTTCTACTATATACAACCTTCTCTTCTGTCGCCACCCATTCCCCCCATGGAGTTTGCCACAAATGGTTTCCTACTAGAGCATCCTTTAAGGAGCCCAGTGTTTAATGAAAAACAAGGAAAGAGCTTGTGCTGGGCAGCATGACTGCTGGGGTCACAGCCACAGACAGAGACGCTTTCAGCAGGACAGCTGCAGGCCTCTCGCTTTCGCCCACACCCTCAAGCTCCAGGGCTCCGGCATCTTAGCTCATGGGTGAGCTTCCAGGATCGGGACTGTGCTGAGGGGTACAGGGACCCTTGCAGTCACTCATCTGGGCCTCAACAGAAGCTGAGAATGGTGGAGATGTTGGTCAGTCTGCCTGGCATCCAGGGAGTACTGGTTATGAGTAAGGACCTGTGCTGTCACTTGGGGTGAGAGATGAGTCACGCAGTTGCTGGCTTGTGAGACCTCACAGTTTACTGAGAGAAACAGACCCATGAACAGGCACAGGAAGTGTGATGACCAACGCCTTCAGTTCTGGGCATAGCTGAGGGAGCCTAGCTGTCTGAGGGCTCAGGGAAAGTTTTGAGGAAGATATTTAATAAGTAGAGTGTAGAAATTCACTGGGGAAGCCAGGTTTGGTGGTGCCTGTCTGTAACATACACTTAGGACACTTAGGAGTCAGAGGCAGGAGTGTCAAGTTCAAGACTAGCCTGAGGTACTTAGTGGGGAAAAAAAATGAAAGAAAGGAAGAACAGAGAGAGAGAGAGAGAGAGAGAGAGAGAGAGAGAGAGAGAGAGAGAGAGAGAGAGAGAGAGAGAGAGAGAGAGAGAGAGGATGAAAGGAGAGGACATTAGAGAGAAGAAAAAGGGGAAAAAGAGTCAATTCTCCTTGAGAGGGATTTAAGATGGAGGGAGCTAGCAGTTCAAAGACACAGAGACAGGAGGGCTTCTCCACTCTGAGGCTAGAGGAAAACCTGGTACAGAAGAGGCACTTGGGGGCCCCAGGAGCCAATCTTACCCTCTAGAGAGCCACTGAGAGAGTTAAAATGTGGTGGGCTAGTAGGGCTCTCAGAGCTTTGGAAGTCTCCTGCGTGGGTGGGAGAGGCCAAAAGGGAGCTGGTGGGACTGGAAGAAGGGGCGTACTCTAGGAAAACTTAGAAAGTAGAACTACTAGATCTTGATAGAAATTCTGTGAGCTTTGGGGGACAGGAAATGAAAGAAAGGGAAGGCAGACTGCAGTCTCTGGGAAGCCCAGGAGCAAGATGACAAGATATCTGTCTCACAAATCAGACCTGGATTGCAGCTTTGACTGCCTGATTTACATAACAGCTGCGGCCAGTAGGTCAAAAGCTTTGCTATAAACCTGTTTTTGCAGCTATGGAGGGGTAAGGGGACTCAGCAGGTCCAGCTGGCTCAGCCAGTGTTCCCTTCCACCCTAGCTCCTGCCGCATGTCTTGGCTCCAAGTCCAGTTACTCTCTATCAAGGAGGATATCTTAAACTGGGGGTGGTGATTGTGCTAGTGGAAATGTCGTGGTAATTTTAGCACAGAGGAAGCTGAGGCAGGAGGACTGGCAAGACCTCAAGGCCAGCCTGGGCTGTGGTATAAGGTATGAGTTCCAGGCCAGCCTGAATATGGAACGAGTTCCTGGGTTTTTGTTTTTGAAAAGAAGACACCCTCCTCAGACACAGCTGGAGGAGGGTTAAGGAGAGACAGAGCCAGATTGGTAAACCCTAAGTGACATCACTAAGAATGTCACACCATAAAGGACAGACATTTCAGTTGGATCTTGGAGGAAAGCAAGGGAAAATCATTACACTTAAATGATATTCTGGGCTGACTCAGCAAGTAAGGGCACTTGTGGACAAGCTTGAAGACCTGGGTTTGAGCCCTGAGACCCACAAGATGGAACGAGAGAGCTGACCTGAAAGTTTTCCTCTGATTGCTACATGCATACACACCCCACATACACACACTAAAAGAAATGTAATTTTAAAATGATACCCCCACATACACATACCACACACATACAGCACAGACACATACACCTTACACAGAAATGCCCCACATACCACACACACAACACACATGCTATACACACACCACACACTATTCTACATACACACACACAATACACATGCCCCCATACACACATATCACACACACATACACCACAATACCCAACACATACTACACACAGCACATGCCCCCATGCACCACACAACATACACCACACACTCACACACAACACACCACACACACATACATGCACACACTCACACACAACACACATACATACACCTCACACACACCACACACATACACCATACACACGTACATGCAGACACATACACCACATACACATACTTGCACACACAATACACCACACAAACATACATACATCACACACATACATGCACACACTCACACACAACACAATACACATATACCACCCAACATAACACACATACGCAACACATACACACACCACACACACATACGTGCACACACATACACCACACACACATACATGCACACACACACGTTCCGTCTTATCCAATAATAAGTCATAGCCCATAATCAGTCACACACAGCTCCTGAACACCTGAAGGGAGTTAATATGATGGAACATTTTCATATTTTATTTTACTTTATTTAGGAGATGGAGCGATGGCTCAGTGGTTAAGAGTATTTGTTGGTCTTGCAGAGGACCTAGATTTGGTTCCCAGCTCCCACACAGTGGCTCACAGCTGCAGTCCCAGGGGATCAGTGCCCTCTTCTGATCTCTGAGGGCACCGCATGCACATAGTATGCAACCATTCAAGCAGCCAAAATAGCAGTCGGCATAAAATAGGAAAATAGATGCATGTAAAACATCAAATGTTTCTCCTTAGTTATTTTCCACATTTGAGGATCAAACCAGGATTCACACACGCTAAGTGAGTTCTTGACCACAGGGGTTGTGTCATGTTCATCAGTTTTCCATCCATGCCCCAAAATGCCTGAGAAGGTTAGCTTAAAAAAGAAAATATTGCCGGGCGGTGGTGGCGCACGCCTTTAATCCCAGCACTCGGGAGGCAGAGGCAGGCGGATCTCTGTGAGTTCGAGACCAGCCTGGTCTACAAGAGCTAGCTCCAGGACAGGCTCTAAAGCTGCAGAGAAACCCTGTCTCGAAAAACCAAAAAAAAAAAAAAAAAAAAGAAAATATTTATTTAGGCACATGGTTTAAGAGGTTTGAATCCATCTCTTCGGGACTATGGTGAGGCAGGCTTAATGGCAGGAAGGGCTATCAGGAGAATCAGAAAATAAAGGGGGGGTGGTGCCAGAGACAAGATAGACCATTCAGGGCCCTCTCTGTGACCGGCTTCCTCTGACTAGGCACCTCATGTTTCCCCCTCCCCCAAAGTGCTACCACCTGGAAACCAAGCCTTGAGCTCACAGCCTTTGGAAGACAACCCACATCCCAGCTACAACACAACCCCAGGCCATTACAAACGGCCACCACTGAAAACTGGGAGTCCAGTTTGGGCTTCTAGATTCTGGCATGTCTTCCTCCCAGCCTTGTCCTTTTGGTGACCCTTGCTCGTCCTCCTCTTGCTCTTCCCTCCCACTTGGCACACTGACTGCTGACCTTAGCTCCTGGCATTGGCTCTCTTTCCTGGTCATTAATTTCATCTCTGAAATCGTAGCAGGACCCAGGAATTGTCTTCCACCAGATTCAGCCTGGCTTCTGTCCGACCTGGGCATGTGTGGGCTTCGGCACTGTCCCTTCTGTCCTGCCAGGCTTAGCCCTTGAACACTACTCTTCTTGGATGACTTGGCCAATCAGTTATCAAACTATAACAATATCTGGTCTTTTCTCTCCCTGGCCACACAAATTAAAGAACGGAACAGTTATGATGAAAGAGAGTATTGGGGCTGTGTGTGTGTGTGTGTGTGTGTGTGTGTGGTGTCTGTCTGTCTCTGTGTGTGTAAGAATATTTTGATTCCAAGTTTAGGCTGGTAGGTAAAGCTTTTTCTGTCAGGAATTTTGAACTTTGATTTATACACAAATAGCAATGTTGAACCAGGTGGTGATGGCACACGCCTTTAATCCCAGCACTCCTGAGGCAGAGGCAGGCGGATCTCTGAGTTCAAGGCCAGCCTGGTCTACAGAGTGAGTTCCAGGACAGCCAGGGCTACACAAAGAAACCTTGTCTCGAAAAACCAGAAGCAAAAAAAGAAAAAAAAAGCAATATTGATGGATAGATGGATTGGATTACCTTCCTAGGGAGAAAAGATGAGTTCAGGTTACAGACATTTGTTGGCAAGCCAAAGAACCGGGGCAGATCTAAAAGGATGGTATATAATGGTGAAAGTGGTTGATCCTGTTTTGGGGTCTAAATAGCCACTGCTTCAGTGGCAGTGTATGATCCGAGTATTTGGTGGCGGTTTCAGCTGGTCAAGAGCAGGAGAGTGAAGGCACTTCTGGGATACCACAGCAGAGGTGTGGCTGGTGGTCTGTCTTCAGCAGTGAGGAAGCAACAGCAGGATGGACAGTTCCCAGATGATGATGATGATGATCTCTGTGATTAAGGCAGGTTTATTAAACAGGTGTGAAATAAAAAGCACACCCACAATACCGAACAAGGCTGCAACACTGCAGCTGCTGAGACTCTCGTTCCCAAGGGAGATCGGGGAGGTCCGGGAAAGGTCACCAAGCCGCTGCTGCCAGCGAGCTCTCCATAGTCCAAGAGCAAGCTTTGCCCCATCCTGGACCTTCATTTGAGGTATTCGGGTTAAGTAATCCCAGAGAAGACCTCACCCATCGGACCAAGTCACCCCAATATGATTGACTGTCAGATCGAATTCCCATAACATTTCCCCCTTTTAGTCCAAAATAAAAAGGAGGGTTCTAGCCCTAAGGTAATACAGCCTACATACAATAAGAACAATTACCAAGTATTGTCCAGAAGAAAGAAAAGGTAGTAACATAAACAAAAATGAAATTACAGACTATAAGAACAATGTCACATAGGAAATACATTCTAGATGTCCAGACCATAGGCAACTGGCAAATTATAGATATTACTCCATTAGCTGTCCTTTTCTGCAGAATCTAGGCTTGTACCTGATATGTTCTTAGCTAAGATTCAGGAGGAATGGAACTGTAACTATCTGTCTTCAATCCCATCAAAGGTCTGAAAAGGAAAATAATATTATCTGAGTAGCAAGAAGTGTGAGCAAGTGACTTCCAAAATGTAAGAAATGACAGAAACAGCTGGCTGCCTGGACAGTCACCCACGTTTCCTCTTCAACATTGGGGCACCCAACTTTGGCCTACAGGCCTAGCATATCTGACAGACTTTCCTGTGAAACAGGGAATTTTGAAAGACTGTTCTAGCTTGTCCTGGCAAAGTTCATCAGTAGTTTCTCTTTGTGTCTTGCTTGTCCAGATTGGACAAAATATTTACCATCAGCAGTCAAGGCAGGACAATTTTTTGCCCAATAGGCCAGTTTGGTCAAGAAAGAAACAAACTCCATATGGAGTGTCTTTGATGCCCATCATCCTCTTGGGAGTAGATGGGTACTGCCAGAATTCAATTGAATTCTAAGTTACTAAAACATTTAAATGCAGCCAGGTGGTGGTGGCATGTGCCTTTAATCCGAGCACTTGGGAGGCAGAGGCAGGCACATCTCAGTGAGTTCAAGACCAGTCTGGTCTACAGAGTGAGTAGACAGGCTCCAAAGTGACAAAGAGAAACCCTGTCTAGAAAAACAAAAACAAACAAACCAAAACCCCAAAATTGTTTAAATGCCATATTTTGTAGGTGTTTGAAGATTACCTATCTTTATGGGATATATCTCTGCACACCTAGAAAGCCCCACTAACATGACTTTAAGTTTGACAAGCATGGGTGACTATTAACCTGTAATTCTTATTAACCTATATAGCTTAAAGCTTCACATCGTAAAAATAAACAGGCTGTAAGGAGCAACAAGATGTATCAGAGAACAGGTAATGCCATAAAACCACATGGCAAAATATAGATTAGTGGAAATGGGTTAATTTAAGTTGTAAGAGCTAGGTAGCCATAAGACTAAACAATAGCCCAAGCAGTTTGTAATTAATATTAAAGCCACTGAATGATTATTTAGGAGCAGCTTCAGGATGGGGCGGGACAGAGAAACCTCTGTTTACACTCAGAGTCATTGAGTGAGCTGGGCTTGATGGTAAGCACCTATAATCCTAGCACCTGGAAGGCAAACTCCAGCTGAACTCTGTGAATTCAAGTCCAGCCTGTTGGTCTAGTCAGTGATACCCTGTCTAAAAGAAAAAAGAAAAGAGGAAGGAAGGAAGGAAGGAAGGAAGGAAGGAAGGAAGGAAGGAAGGAAGGAAGGTGTGCCCCAGGTGTGGTGGCGCACACCTTTAATCCCAGCACTCCAGAAGCAGAGTCAGGAAGATCTCTGTGAGTTCATGACCAACTTGGTCTACAGAGCAAGTTCTAGGGCACCTAAGGCTACACAAAGAAACCCTGTCTTGAAAAGAAAAAAAAAAAGAAAGGAAGGAAGGACAGAAGGAAGGAAGAAAGGAAAAGAAAAGAAGAAAAGAAAGAAGGAAGGAAGGAAAAGAAAAGAAGAAAAGAAAGAAGGGAGGAAGGAAGGAAGGGAGGGAGGGGAGGAGGGAGGAAAGGGAGAAGGAAGGAAGGAAGGAAGGAAGGAAGGAAGGAAGGAAGGAAGGAAGAGGGTACTGACCATGACTATCAAAAGACCTGTGACAACCAGGCCTTCTGATGGCCTAGCCTGAGGAAGGATAAAGCTGTTGAGTATTCACCAGTGCCAGCACGGTCTCCATAGGGGTGGACAGCTCCTGCCAAGCGAGCAGGCCCCTCTCCTTGTTGACCCTGTTTAGTTTACATGTCCTGTTGTCGGGTTCTTCTCCTCCTAGCTCAGTGTGCTCACTAAACGGCCTTGGCTCCTGGTTATGTGGAAACATGCTTCAAGCACAGAACCCCGAGCATCAGGCAGGATGACAGTGTAATCTTAGCTCCTGAGCAAAATGACTCTCACAATGCCGTCAGTACAGCGTGCGCATTAGCATCTGAATACACTCCATAATAAGTATGCTAATTATAGAAGGGAAGAATACTTGAGGAATAAAATGAGCTGTGATCATTAGCGGAGAAAGGGGCCAGCAGCTCGTGGCATGGGCTGCTGCCTGACAGGATTCTAAAGGACGCGATGACCCTCATCCCAAGGAGCAGGGAATCACCGTCATGATAGGAAGTGAATTGATGGTGCGATAGTGATAAGAATCTCTTTTAAAGCAAGCATGATACAGTTTAAACAAGCATATTCCGATTTTCTACTATTATGAATGTGGAGAGAGAGAGAGAGAGAGAGAGAGAGAGAGAGAGAGAGAGGAGAAAAACAAAAATAAACTAAGAGGCCGGGCGGTGGTGGCACACGCCTTTAATCCCAGCACTCGGGAGGCAGAGGCAGGCGGATCTCTGAGTTCGAGGCCAGCCTGGTCTACAAGAGCTAGCTCCAGGACAGGCTCTAGAAACTACAGGGAAACCCTGTCTCGAAAAACCAAAAAAAAATAAAATAAAATAAAATAAAATAAAATAAACTAAGAACCTGTCTTGAGGCCTGGTGATGCAAGCCTGTAATTCCAGCTGCTCGGAGGCTGAGGCAGGAGGATCACAAGTTTAATACCTAGCCACGCTACAAAGTGAGCTTAAGTCCAGTCTGGGCAACTTTGTAAGACCCTGTCTGAAAACGAAAAGTAAAAAGGGAACTGGGGTTGTAGGTGGGTGGTACCTACATGTATGAGGCCCTAAATCCAACCCCAGATACACACACACACACACACACACAGAGAGAGAGAGAGAGAGAGAGAGAGAGAGAGAGGAATGAAAGTTGGAGCCAGGGCTGTGAGGCAGCTCATCCAGTAAAGTATGTGGCAATGCAAACATGAAGATTGACTCTAGTCCCTCGCACCCATGTAAAAAACTGGGCATAGTGGCAAAGGTTTGTAATCCCATAACTGGAGAGGCAAAGCCAATCAGATCCCTGGGGCTCTCTGGCCAGCAGCCTACCCCAACGGGTGAGTCCCGAGTTCCAGTGAGATAGCCTGTCTCAAGAAAACAGGGCGGCTGGGGGCCTGAGGAGATAGGTCAGCAGGTAAAAGCACTTGCTGCTTTTTCAGAGGACCCATACCTCTGGCCCCCAGGCACCTGCACTCATGTGCATGTAGCCTCACACAGACACGCAGACATACGCATAATTTAAATAGTCTCTTCTTTTTGTTTTGTGAGACAGGGTTTCTCTATGTGGTTCTGGCTGCCCTGAAACTAGTTCTGAAGACCAGGCTGGTCTCGAACTCACAGAGATCCACCTGCCTCTGCCTCCTGGGTGCTGGGATCAACGACATACGCCACCATTGCCTGGCCCAACCAGTGCTCTTATCACTGAACCACCTCTCCAGCCCCTGGCTTCCATCTCTAGAACCTCCCCCCAACACAAATAAGATGTTATTTAAGGCTGGTGTGGTATCCCACACCAGTAGTCTTAGAGGTAGGAGAATTTCTAGTTTGATACCAGTCTGAGCTATTTTGTCTAACTTTTCCTGGGGGTAAGGGGACTATGAACAAATGTGTCTGTTTACCAGAAAGGGGGCCAACAACAGATCACAAAAGAGGATTCCACCCCAGCAAGCTTGAGTAAGCCCTTAATGCATTGAGGGGTTCCTTCTGTCAAGACAAAACGTTCTAGAGCAAGGTAGCAGTCGGTCTGACGGGGTGAAGATCCTGTGTATTCTGAGACGCTCCAGTGGAGCTCACCACACACTGCACAGGGCACACACTGTATAGGGTGGCAATTCTTCTTGAGGGTTCTCTCATCCTGGAAGTTGTCTTAGCATACCTTCCCACAGCTCCGCTTCTGAAAGGGGTGACATACATCTTCGTTGCTCTGATGTGCGAGGCTCTTTAAAACGACACACCAGGCCTAACATGGCGGCAACACATCTGTTCTCCAGCTCTAAGTCTGAGGCAGGAAGGCAGTTTGAGGCCAGCAGGAACAACCCAATGAAACTGCCTCAAGTAAAGCAAATCAGAAGAACCATCCCAGCACTGCCTGCTGTGGCCAGGAGGATCTTGAGTTCAGAAATTTGAAGCCAGCCTGGGCTAAAAAGCAAGGTCCTGTTTTTAAAAATAATATTAAATGCCCGATGGTGGTGGCACGTCTTTAATCCTAGCACTCTGGAGGCAGAGGTAGATGGATCTCTGTGACTTAGAGGCCAGCCTGGTCTACAAAGTAAGTTCAAGGACAGTCAGGCCTGTTACACAGAGAAATTCTATTTCAAAAAACAAACAAACAAAAAATTAATATTTTTAAAAGCATGGTATACACTTCTCAGAACTCTCAAGGTAGAGGCTGGAAGACCAGAAAATTCAAGGTCACTCTCCAGTATACGGCAAATCTGAAGCTAGCCTGGGTTACATGAGACTTTGTCTTCAAATACACATGTACGGACCAATGACATGACTCTGTGTAAGGACACCTGAAGCCAGGCCTAATGGTTAGTTAGGTGGATCTTTGTGAGTTCAAGGCTAGCCTGTTTTACAGAGCGAGTTCCAGGACAGCAAAGGCTACATAGAGAAACCCTGTCTGGGAAAAAAAAAAAAAAAACTTTAAATATACAATCAGGCATGGCAGATGCCTTTAATCCCAGCATTTAGGAGACAGAGGTAAGCAGATTTCTGTGAATTCAAGACCAACCTGATAAACACAGTGACTTCCAGGACAGTCAGGGCTACACAGTGAGACCCTGTTTCAAAAAGCAACCATAACAAAATAATTAAGTATATGCTTCATGGGCCTAGCGGTGGTGGCACACGCCTTTAATCCCAGCACTCGGGAGGCAGAGGCAGGCGGATCTCTGTGAGTTCAAGGCCAGCCTGGTCTACAAGAGCTAGTTCCAGGACATGCTTCAAAACCCCAGAGAAGGGGCTGGAGAGATGGCTCAGTGGTTAAGAGCACTGACTGAATTCAATTTCCCAGCAACCACATGGTGGCTCACAGCCATCTATAATGAGATCTGGCGCCCCCCTTCTGGCATACGGGCACACGTGGAAGGAAGAGAAACCTTGTCTCAAAAAACCAAAAAAGTGTGTGTGTGTGTGTGTGTGTGTGTGTGTGTGCGTGCGCGCACAGCAGCAGGTTCAAGCTGGAGAGTCCTGATCCCTCTGTTGAAAAAAGACACAGAAGGGACGGACCCGTTTAAGTTACACACAACCCCACACTGGACCAACATCCCCTTACTCCTGCAATGCTGTTTTCCCCCTAAGAGCCAAAGATTCCCAGCCCTTTCTTTTTAGTTTCTCTCAAAGTGGGAGGAATACTTGACTAACGGCAGCCTGAGGTACCTAACCAAAAGATGGCTCAATGGTTAAAAGCATGCTCTGCTCACACAGAGGACCCAAACTTGATTTCCAGCACTTAGAACCAGTGGTTCGTAGATGCCGGCAACGCCAGCTGCAGGGGATCTGACGCCCTCTTCTGGCTTCCACGAACACCTGCAATCACAACACACAGACGCATATAAATAAAAATAAATCTTCAAGAAAGATCTTAAAAGGGGTGCGTGGAGGGCAGTGCTCTGAGACCTTGGATAGCTGAAACTGTCTTCATCCCGCGGTCCTTACTGTGGAATGAGACTCTCACTGCACTAATTGCATAGATTCTAAGACAAACAGCGATGTTAAGGTTCAAACCTGGGACAAACAGCAAACACAGGTGCCTATTTACGTATCAAAGCTGACCTGGTCGCCAGGTTCTCCCAGCAGCCCCCAGTCCCTATCAATTACAGGCTCCTTCTGGTTGGCTGGTACCAACCCCCTACCCTAAACTTCCCCACCCAGGGACTGAGCTAATTCGGTTCTCCTACTTGCCCTTCCCTCTATAATTCAGCCATTTTATTTACCCGGATCTGCTCGGTTACCTTTACTCCCCTCTCCCTCCTGCTTCTCCTCACGAGGCCTGGCTCAGGGTCATGTTCCCTGGAGACTCTGCCAGATGTCCCTGCCACTGGCTATGTTCTCCCTCACATCTACAATAAACCCTCTCCTCCACCGTACCTAGGAGCAGTCATGTCCTTCCTTTCGGGTTCTTTTTTCATGCAAACACTTTGCTCAGACTGTTGTAACTCAGAACGTCATTGAGGACTTTTGAGCCATTGATTTCTGATCTTATGGCTCTCTCTCTATTTGAACCTGTCTTCCTCTCAGGACTTTTAGCATGCCTGAGATTCCATTCCATAGCATCCCTTGGGGGACTCCAGCAATCTAAAGGAATCATGACAGAGTACTCCCCAACAATTACATCCTTACAGATAAGTTACTAAAAATATCAATAACATCTGTGATTCCCTCAGTGAAAATAGCAGCTGACTTCCTGATCGTCCTGCCTTGGTTATTGCTAATTATCAGCTTGACACAATCTAGAGCCACTCGGTCTAGATCAACCCACTGGATTGACCCGTGTGCATGCCCTTGAGGGACTTTCTTAATTGGTGCAACTAAGATGGGAAGACCCACTTTGGATGTAAGCCCTCTCTCTGCTCTTGGCTGTGGGTGTGACTAGCTGCTTTAAATAACTGCCTCAACTTCCCCGAAGTGAGGGGGGACCTGGAATCCTGAACTGAAGAAGCCCTCTCTCCCTTGATGTGGCTCTTGTCAGGCTGTTTTACAACAGTAGCATGAAACAGACCGGGACACACCCCCAAAACAGTGTCTGTGAGCCTCTGAGACAGCCTGGTTCCCACAGACTTCCCAGTCCCCTTCGTAGAGACTCCCTTCTACACGTGGATGGATGTCCCAGGGCACTGGCCACTCAGGAAAGGTGGGAGACAGCTCTGTGCTGCTAGCAAGCAATTTGGAGAAAGTGGAGAGAAGTTAGGGATTGGAAGCATGTGCACATGTGGTATGTGTTTGGTGTGCGGTGTGTGTCTGTGTGTGGTGTCTGTGTGTCTGTGTGCCCTTCTATTTAATATATAAATATATCACATCTAAAACTGTTGATAGAACTGGGGAGCTGGCACACACCTTTAATCCCAACACTTGGGAGGCAGAGGCAGGTGGAACTCTGTGACTTTGAATTAGCCTGGTCTACATACTGAGTTCTAGGACAGCCAGAGCTACACAGTAAGACCCTGCTTTAGGGCTGGAGAGATGGCTCAGGTTAAAAGCACTGACTGCTCTTCCAGAGGACCCGAGGTTCAATTCCCAGTACCCACATGTGACAGCTGTAACTCCAGTTCCAGAGAATCTTACACCTTCACACTAATGCACATAAAATAAAGTTAAATGAATTATTTTTTAAAAGACCTACTTGAAGAAGAAGACAAAGAAGAAGGAGAAGGAGGGAAGGAAGGGAGAGAGGAAGGAAAGAAGGAAGGAAGGAAGGAAGGAAGGAAGGAAGGAAGGAAGGAAGGGAAAAGGAAAGATGTTACTGGAAGGGCTGGAGAGATGATACTGTGGTTAAGAGCATTCACTGCTCTTGCAGAGGACTTGGGTTCCCTTCCCAGCCCCATATAGCAGCTAACAATTGCCTGTAAGTCTAGTTCCAACATCCTCTTCTGGCTCTGTGGGCTCCAAGAATACAAGTGGTACACAAACATACAGGCAGGCAAAACTCCCAAACAGAAAATGAAAAGATAATAAAAATGAATAAAAGATAATAAAAAAATGAAGAGAATAAACTTTGACAAGCTAGCAAAATTTGTAGAATAAAAATTTTTAGATGCTTGGACAATGGTGGTACATACATACCTTTAATGCAAGCACTTGAGAGGTATAATTAGCAGGTGGATTCTGAGTTCAAGGCCAGCCTGGTCTACAAAGTGAGTTCCAGGACAGCCAGGGTTACACAGAGAAACCATGTCTGGGGGGGGGGGGCGGAGAATGAATGTTAACAGATTTTATACTTATGGAATATCAGAGCATGCTCTAAAACTTTGGCATTAGAAGCTCTTAAAAATTAAAAATATGATCACTAAGACTAAGACAAATTTAGTTATCTTAAATCAGTTCTTTCTCCAGAGAAGAATCCTGTCATTTCTTACCTTTGGAGACTGGCTACTAGCATTCTAGAGTTAAGCAGGGCAAAGAGAGCTGGAAGATTCATTATTTGGGTTGTGACTTTCCACCTATTTCCCTACATTTTATCTTTTCCCTTTTGCAAACACTGAATAGTCAGGTGTTAGGCCTTCTGGGCCAATCTCTAAATTATATATATACACAAATACAATAATCAAATATTTAAATGCATACATAACACTTAAATATAAAAAAACTTAAATAAATATATAGTTCTGTATAACAATGAATATAAATATGTAATTTATACAATTTACTATATGTATATACATATAAATACAATAATATATAATACACATGACAGTTGAAGATACAAAATAATCCCACACTAGTTCAGAATTACATATAATAAAAAGTTATTTATTTAGGGGAGACTTATTTGTTGGGGCGGCTGACCAATCCCTTGTCTGAGGGGCGTGGCCGCTCCAGGGGCAAAACATACCTTTAAAAGAACCGGGTTTGCCGTGTGGTGGCGCACACCTTTAATCCCAGCACTCGGGAGGCAGAGGCAGGCGGATCTCTGTGAGTTCGAGACCAGCCTGGTCTACAAGAGCTAGTTCCAGGACAGGCTCCAAAGCTGCAGAGAAACCCTGTCTCGAAAAAAAAAAAAAAAAAAAAAAAAAAAAAAAAAAAAAAAAGAACAGGGTTTGGGTAGGTCCGCCCCTTCTTCTGCTTGAAGCGACCAACTTTGGCTAAGGCCTAGAGTAACTGACAGACCATTTTCAGGGGCAGGAAAATTTTCAAAACCATCTTACCCTGTCTTGGCAAGATTTGACAGTCTTTTTTTTCTTTTTTCTTTTTCTTTTTTTTGTATCCTGCTGTCTAGTCCAGACTACTTTGTCAGTGGTCAGTTTCTTGACCAAAGGCCAGTTGTTCCAAGAAGAAGACAAACTCCAAGTGGAGTGTATTTGGTGCTCAACATTCTCCTGGGAATAGATCAGTGCTGCCAGGAGCAATCGTGTCTCATTTCAACAGAATCCTAAGTTATTTTAATGCCATGATCTATAGATCTTTGAAGTGGTTGAAGGTTACCTATCTGTGCAGAATACAGTCTCTATGTATCTAAAGAACCTAATTAGTCTGACGAAAAGTACAACAAACATGAATGACTATTGACCTATAATACTTAATACCTATATAACTTAAAGATTAAGACTTCATATCAGAATAGTAAACAATCTTTAAACAACTGTACAGTAAAGGAGGACAATGACATCAAAATGTAAACAATGTATAAATATCTTAATTAGAGGTAGAAATATATAAAGCAATATGATAAATATATACTACGATATACAAAATGTCTTAAAGAGAAGTGGAAACATGCATGCATACAATATGACAACATAACTTTGCATAGGTGTATAAATTTTGTAAACAGAAATAACAAATATAATTTGAACTTGTATCAATATACAAAAAACTATACCAGTGTAAATTGTCCATAAATAATAGCTCACAAGTATTCACTCTATTACTCACTATTATTAGTGTGAATAAGTTCAAACTAAATTACCTATTATTCCATTCAATCTTCTTTTTTTTCTTTTTGTTTTTTTTTTAATTTTTTTTCTCTTTTTTTTTCAATCTTCTTTTTTTTTTTGAGATCTCTAGGCCTAGATAATTTCCATCCCAACCCCCAACCCTATGCGAGTAATAGTCAACCCATAAATGGTATCTCTAACCGTGAGGACAAAATTTGTTGGGAGAGGGGATGTTGCTATCTAAAATTGCTTCCTGCTGTCACGGGGGTAATGTTTTTCTATGGGATCCTGTAAAAGTAAAATGGTGGTTAAGTTTCAAGATTGCTGTTTTGTATAATTACAAATGGTTTCTGAGTAGTCGATAGAATCTGTTTCTTTGTTTGTTTGGAAGTTCTTATTTGGAATTCTGGCCAGAACATTGGCCTGGTACTCACTGGGTAGCCCAGGCTAGTGGTAATCCTTCAAGCTGAACCTCCTAAGGATTGGCTAGGCCAACCTATGTTAATTAGCGGGAACATTTCTGACAGTCAACAGCTAGGCTGAGTAAACGAACATTATTTGAAAGAGAGATAAGGGAGATATGAAATGGTTGAGTTTTTAAAAAATCAGCTAAACTGTGGTGGAGCAGGCCTTTAATACCAGCACTCGGGAGGCAAAGGCGGGCAGATCTCTGTGAGTTTGTGGCCAGCCTGGTCTACAGAGCTAGTTTCAGGCCAGGCTCCAAAGCTACAGAGAAACCCTGTCTTGAAAAATCAAAACCAAAATGAAATATAGGTTTATTTGGCTGGGCAGTAGGTAGTGTTGCACACTTTTAATCCCAGCACTTGGGAGGCAGAAGCAGGTGAGTTCAAGGCCAACCTGGTTTATAGAGCTAGTCTCAGGTCAGCTAAGGCTGTTGCACAGAGAAACCCTGTCTCAAAAAAAAAAAAAAAAAAAAAAGAGCCGGGCGGTGGTGGCGCACGCCTTTAATCCCAGCACTCGGGAGGCAGAGGCAGGCGAATCTCTGAGTTCGTAGGCCAGCCTGGTCTACAAGAGCTAGTTCCAGGACAGACTCTAGAAACTACAGGGAAACCCTGTCTCGAAAAAAACCAAAAAAAAAAAAAAAAAGAAGAAGAAAAAAAAGAAAAGAAAAAGAGTCAGGGCTGGAGAAATGACTCAGGAGTTAAGAGCACTGACTGCTGTCTAGATTAAATTCCCAGCACCTGCGTGGCAGCTCCGAACAGTCTGTAACTCCAGTTCTGGGGGACCTGGCACCCTCACACAGATATACATGTATGCAAAACCTACACGCACATATAGAAAAATCTTTTTAAAAAAAGGAATGCAAAGAGAGTATGAGTTTTTTGTTAAATAAACTGTGGAGTTTATTTAAGAAGAGAAGAAGGAACGGAGAGATATAGAGGAAGGGATGGAGGGAGGGAGAGAGGGAGGAGAGAGAGAGGGAGGGAGATAGAGCTGCCTGACTCTTCAAAAGAATGGTGTGGGAGGGGAAAGGGACCTGGAGTGGGAGGAGCTTGTCTCTTAAAGGGACCTTTGCACCTGTGTAATGACTAGCAGCCATAGGCTCCTGGGCTGACTAGGGTACTACCTGGGTTCATCCTGCCAGGTGACAGGACATAATCCTAACAGAGTAGACAGTGGCCAAAACAACTACTGTGTCAATCTGTATTTTAAGCAAACTTTGTACTATTTCTAAAGTCTCTAGAATAGACAAGGTTTTCCTGAAAAATGTTTCCCTCTCCTGTTGATCTACACACCTGTTTGGACTTAATATCCTCCCCACTCCCCAGACAGGGTTTCTCTGTGTAGTCCTGGCTGTCTGGCTTTGCACTCTGAGATCTGCCTGCCTCTGCCTTCCGAATGCTAGGGTTAAAGGCCTGTGCTACCACCCGACTTGGATTGACTCTTAAGGGAAAGGACAAAGGTATGGTACATCTTTGTTCTTTACTAGAAATCCTACAGCTGAGCAATACTCTTGTAAGGTTTCGATAGTTATCTATTACTGACCTTCTAGGCAGTGCACAGTGTCCCATCTCCACCAGGTCAGAGTTACGACAAAGGTATCCCCCTCTGCCAACCAGTCATCAAAAGTCCTGCATTTCCAAGCCTGATTCTGCAGGCTGCTGTTTCTGAAGTGGGGGTCCTTTCCCAATGACCTTCAATCCCGGTCACTTCTAACCAGCTATCTTGTCTAATCCTCAATGTATTTCTCTCTCTCTCTCTCTCTCTCTCTCTCTCTCTCTCTCTCTCTCTCTCTCTCGTCTTTGTGTATATTCACTTCTCCACATCTGTGTGATGTAAGATCAAATTCATCCATCCCATTGTCAAAATTACAATAGTTTATTGTACAGAGTTTATTTGGCTCCATTTTCTTTGGTTTTTCGAGACAGGGTTTCTCTGTAGCTTTGAAGCCTTTCCTAGAAATCTCTCTGTAGACCAGGCTGTTCTCAAACTCACAGAGATCTGCCTATCTCTGCCACCACTGCCCGGCTATTGGCTCCATTTTTTAATCCTAGAATCAAGTAACCTTTCATAAAAGAGAAAAAGAGCTTCAGTGAATCAAGCAGGGCAGGCTATTTTATGCACAGAAAGCTGAAGGAAGCCAAGAGGGAAACGAACAGTGGATCTGTCCTGTCAAAGCTCATTTTTTCTTTCTTTGATTTCAGTCTCTCTCTGTCCTTGAACACAGTGTGTAGCCTAGACCGTCATCCAATTCACAGGGATGCTCCTGCCTCAGCCTTCCAAGTGCTGGGATTCATAGAGGTGTTGGATCTCCCTGGGCCTGGAGTTACAGGAAGTTGTGAGCCATCCAACAAGGGTGCTGACCTCAAGTCTTCTGGAAGAGCAGGAAAATGTGAATCAATGCATCTGGGCAAAGCTTTCCCTGCTAGGGCTGACCTAACAAACAAATAAAAAAAAATAGAGACAGAGAGAGAGAGTGAGAAAGAGAGGAGGGGAGGCGGAGAAAGGAGAAAGTGGATCAGTCATTTCAAAAGCACTTTCTCTATAAAACGGGGACCAGGAGACAGAATGGTACAGAAACAGCAGCTGAGGCAGGTTAGTTCAGTTAGTTCACCCTACTTTTTTGCCTAAGGAGTATAGCCGGGGAAGCTTCACTATCAGACCTGTTGAAACTGGTCTGTTGGGAAATCTGGCTGTTATCTCCTTCTCTCTCCAGGTTTCTAGGAAGATGAGATCACAGCTTTAACTTGGTGACAGGGAACTTCAGCATGGATGACTCCATTTTTATTTTTAGTCTGGTCTGTTGAGTAGCTGGGCAAGCACAATGGCTTTTTATAAAGTTTGCTTAATAATGAAACCAGATATAGTGACACATGCCTGTGACCCCAACACTGTATGATGAAGGCAGGAATAGCATAATTTCACAGTCATCTGCAGCTACATGTGAGTTGTCCAGCCTAGGATAGAGAAACCCTGACTTCAAAAACCAGAGGAACTGGAAAGACGACTCAGTTGGTCAAAGAGTGCTTCTTGCTCTTCCAGGAGACTTGAGGTCAGCACCCATGTTGGATGGCTCACAACCGCCTGTAACTCCAGGTCCAGGGAGATCCAACACCTCTGGCCCCACACGTACGAACCCACATACAGACATATACACATAATTAAAAACAATGAAAATAAACCACACACACACACACACACACACACACACACACCTATAGATAGGCACACAGTGTAAGAGCAACTGAAGAAGACACCCAGGGTCAACATCTGGCTTCCACGTAGACACACACAGAGACACACACACACACACAATTAAAATATACATCTTTCTTAAGGCTTGATATGGTGTGGTGACATATGCCTTAAATCCCAGCACTTGGGAGACATATCTCTGTGAGTTTAAGACCAGCTTGGTCTACAGAGTGAGTTCCAGGACAGCCAGAATTTTGAAAGCCTGTCTTTAAATAAATAAATAAATAGAACTTTTTGCTGTTGTTGTTTGAGACAGGGTTTCTCAGTAGCTGTGGGACTGTCCTGGAACTTGCTCTGTAGACCAGACTGGCCACAAACTCACAGAGATCTGCCTGCCTCTGCCTCCCAAATGCTGAGATTAAATTCAGGGCCAGCTTGACCTACATGAGAAAAATAAAATAAAAACATCAAAAAAGTGAAAATTAATTAAAATAGGAAAGCTATATCCTTGTGAACTTACTTGCTGATGAAGCTTTTAGTTTTTGCTTAGATATGCTAAAAATTCACTCTCCTATAGTATACAAGTCAGTGTTCTCAGTACAATCACCACCACTACCAAATTCTAGAATATTCTATTACTTCCTACCTAAATAAACCTCACAGTCCTTACTAGTCACTTTTCCCGTTGTTCCTAGCCCCGATACTTCTGACATACCATCTGTTTCTATGGGTCTGCCTTTTTTGGCGTTTTGTTTTGTTTTGTTTGAGACAGGGTTTTTCTGTGTATCCTTGGCTGTCCTTGAACTCATTCTGTAGACTAGGCGGGCCTCGAACTCACAGAGATCCAACTGCCTCTGCCTCCCGAGTGCTGGGATTAAAGACGTGCACCACCACCGCCCAGCTTAGAATATCCTGGGTGAGGGATTACTAATTAACGAGCAGTTACACCTCTGAAGAAAATGTTCTTGTCCCAGGGACAATTAACTACCTACAGGCACTCAAGGGCTGGTGGGACCTCATGAGCCCGCAACCCTTGATGTGGTGGGTTTTGTTTTCCTTTTTCTTTAAAAAAATATTTTTGAGACAGCCTTTCAATACATAGACCTGGCTGCCCTGGAACTCACTCTGTAGACGGGCTGGCCTGGAACTCACAGAGATCCACCTGCCTCTGCCTCCTGGGTGCTGGGATTGAAGTTGTGCTCTATTGTGTCTGGTGACCTTGAATTCTGGATCCTCCTACCTGTCTCTTTTTGTTTTGTTTTGTTTTTTTTCCTTCGAGGCAGGGTTTCTCTGTAGCTTTGGAGCCTGTCCTGGAACTAGCTCTTGAAGATCAGGCTAGCCTCGAACTCACAGAGATCTGCCTGCCTCTGCCTCCAAGTGCTGGGATTAAAGGCGTGCACCACCACTGCCCGGCCCCATTTGTCTCTAAATGCTGAGATTATAGGCCTGAGCCACCATACCCAGTTCACTTCCTCCACACTCCATACCCTCCCCCACCTCCACCTCCCTGAGACAGGCTTTCTCTGTGTAGCCCTAGCTGCCCTGGAACTCACTCTGTAAACCAGGCTGGCCTAGAACTCACAGAGAACCAACTGTCGCTGCCCCTTGAGTGCTGGGATTAAAGGTGTGCACGATCACTGCCTAGCTGTGTTTTTAATTTTTTTTTTTTTTTGGTTTTTCGAGACATGTGTTTTTAATTTTGATAAAATATAATTTCTATGTTTTTTGTTTCACTGTCTAAGAAGATTTTGTCTATCTCAAGGTCATGAAGATTCACTCCTATATTCCCTGGGCTGGAGAGATGGCTCAGTGGGTAAGAGCACTGGCTGATCTTCCAGAGGACCTGGGTTCAATTCCCAGCACCCACATGGTGGCTCACAACTGTCTGTAATTGCAACTCCAGGAGTTCTGACACCTTCACACAGACACACATGCAGGCCAAAAACACCAATGCACGTTTAAAAAAAAAATGAAATAAAATTAAAAAGAGCATTGAAGGCTCATTAAGGAAAAGCTGTGGCCTCTTAGCCAAATGAATGAAACCTACCTCTGAGTGACATCAAGTCAGTTGTCTTCCCCTTTAAGAATTCATCCATTAGCCGGGCCGGCGGTGGTGGTGCACACCTTTAATCCCAGCACTCGGGAGGCAGAGGCAGGCGGATCTCTGAGTTCGAGGCCAGCCTGGTCTACAAGAGCTAGTTCCAGGACAGGCTCTAGAAACTACAGGAAAACCCTGTCTTGAAAACCCCCCCCCCAAAAAAGAGTTCATCCATTTAAGCTGCTCAGCTTACCCCGTGGGCAGGTAAGTTCACCATAAACTATGCTAAAGAGACATGAGGAATAATCGTTGCTTTAATAATATGCATTTCCAGGCTGGAGAGATGGCTCAGCAGTTAAGAGCACTGCCTGCTCTTCCAAAGGTCCTGAGTTCAATTCCCAGCAACCACATGGTGGCTCACAACCATCTGTAATGAGATCTGGTGCCCTCTTCTGGCCTGCAGACATACACACAGACAGAATATTGTATATATAATAAATAAATAAATATTTAAAAAATATGCATTTCCTTCCCAGAAACGCCCTTGCACAGACTCTAAGGAGCTAGCTATCCATCAGCCATAGGGGCTCACAGCCATCTGTGAAATGTTGATCATTAACAAGAGACTGGGTGAGGGACTGGAAAGACGACTCAGAGGTTAAGAGCACTGGCTGCTCTTCCAGAGGTCTGAGTTCAGTTTCCAGCAACCACATGGTGGTTCACAGCATCTGTAATGAGATCTGGTGCTGCCTTCTGATGTGTAGACAGACATGGAGGCAGAATACTGTACATATAATAAATTAATTAATTTTAAAAAAGAAAGAGACAGACAGTGGTAGTGCTTGCCTTTAATCCTAGCACTCTGAGGCAGAGGCAGGCAGATCTCTGAGTTCAAGGCCAGCCTGGTCTACAGAGTGAGTTCCTAAACAGCCAGGGCTACACAGAGAAACCCTGTCTAGAAAAAAAAGAGAGAGAGAGAGGGACTGGGTGAAAGAATTATGATGTTCCATTCATACAATTAAAAAAATGCAACCAGTACATGGTGGGCACACTTTAATCCCAGCACTCTGAGGCACAGGCAGGCAGAACTCTGTGAATTTGAGGCTAGCCTGATCTACAGAGCAAATTCTAGGGTGGCCAAGACTATGCAGACAAACCCTGTCTCAAAACAAAACAAACAAAAAAGATGCATTCTTTAAAAATGGTGGTGCACACCTTAAATCCCAGCACTCTGGAGGCAGACGCAGGAGGATCTCTGAGTTCCAGGCCAGCTTGGTCTATAAAGCAAGTTCTAGGACAACCAGAGCTAGACAGAGAAACCTTGTCTCGAAAAACTTAAAAAAAAAAGTTGAAAGTAGTGGCCGATGAAGACAGTGTTGTGGCACACACCTTTAAAGTCAACATTCAGGAGACAGAGGCAGGCTATATTGTACTGTGACATTTTTCTTATGTTTATATACAGAAAAGGAAAGATACAGCACACATGTGGTACACAAACAAACACGCAAGCAAGACACCAACATGCATAAAATAATAAAAAATTTAAAATAACTTTTAAAAGTAGGCAAAAACAAAGCTTCATTTTATACATGAATATCCTTAAAAGATAAGTATTATAGAAAATTATCCTATGTTATATTCAAAAGAAATGTCTGGGGTCTTCAGGATGGCGCAGAAGTAAAGGCACCTGCTGCCAAGCCTGAGAAGCTGAGAAGCATACACATGCCCACACAAGCCCGCAAGATAAGACAGAGTAATAATTTTTGATTTAATTAATTTATTTATTTTGGTTTTTCGAGGCAGGGTTTCTCTGTAGCTTTGGAGCCTGTCCTGGAACTTGCTTGTGGACCAGGCTGGCCTCAAACTCACAGAGATCCTCCTGCCTCTGCCTCTGCCTCCTAAGTACTGGGATTAAAGATATGTACCACTACCGCCTGGAGTAATAATTTTTTAATTATTTATTTACTTATTATGTATACAATATTCTGTCTGTATGCCTGCAGGCCAGAAGAGGACACCAGACACCATTACAGATGGTTGTGAGCCACAAGTTGTTGCTGGGAATTGAACTCAGGATCTTTGGAAGAGCAGGCAATGCTCTTAACCTCTGAGCCACCTCTCCAGCCCAAGTAATAATTTTTATTTATTTATTTATTTATTTATTTATTTATTTATTATGTATACAATATTCTGTCTGTGTGTATGCCTGCACGCCAGAAGAGGGCACCAGACCCCATTACAGATGGTTGTGAGCCACCATGTGGTTGCTGGGAATCGAACTCAGGACCTTTGGAAGAGCAGGCAATGCTCTTAACCTCTGAGCCATCTCTCCAGCCCCCCCAAGTAATAATTTTTAAAAAAAATATTAAAAAAAAAACCTCATAGCCCTCCAGGGGGTGGTGGCGCACGCCTTTAATCCCAGCACTTGGGAGACAGACACAGGTGGATCTTTGTTAGTTCAAGGCCAGCCTGGTCTCCAAGAGCAAATTTCAGGACAAGCTCCAAAAAAAAAAAAAAAAAAAAAAAAAAAAAAAAAAAAAAACCAAACAAACTCATAGCCCGCTTTGGGAAAATAAAAAACAAAAACCCTCAAATGTAATATATACAGCACTTCCTCAAGAGTGTGCTATTTTTCTTCTTTATTTCTGAAATAAGGGTGTCTTTTATCATTCATACGGATATCTGAAAGCTGGTCTCCTCTCCCCTCCTCCTGAAAGGCTGCACCCCCAGGCCATGTCCTCACAAGCTGACACTTGAGACAGAGTCACAGATGCAGAACAAAGACACCAAAGCATGAACAGGGTTTGCTCCACAACAGACATTTTTTTAAACAGATTTTTTTTTTTTTAGTGATAAGCATTTTATTTTTTTAATTATTTATTTCATTTCCTGGCCACAGTTTCCTCTCCTTCCTCTCCTTCTAGTACCTTCCCTGACCCCCAGAATTTTTTTAAGATTTACTCTAAGGATTGCATGAGCCAGGGGAGTCAAGGTCATCACAAGGGAACCCACAGAAACAACTAACCTGGGCTCATAGGAGCTCACAGACCCTGAACCAACAGCCAGGAGCCTGCATGGGACAGATCTTGGCCCTCTACATATAGTGACAGTTGTGTAGCTTGTTCTACTATGGGACGCCTAGCAGTGGAATTGGGGTCTGTCCCTAATGCCTTGGCTGGCTTTTGGAAATCTACTCCCCATACTGGGTTACCTTGCGCAGTCTTAATACAAAGAGAGGAGCTTAGTCCTACCTTAACTTGATATGCCATGCTTTATTGACACCCTTGGGAAGCCTGCCCCTTTCTGAACAGAAACAGAGGAGGGATGGATGGGGGAGCAGAGAGGAGGTGGTTGGGGAGGAGAAATGGGAGGAGGGAAAGGAGGTGAAACTACAGTCAGGACAGAAAAAAGTGCATTGCTGATGTCTGTGTGAAGGCACCAGATCCTCTGGAGCTGGAGTTACAGACAGTTGTGAATTGCCATGTGTGTGCTGGGATTGCACCAGGGTCCTCTGGAAGAGCAGCCAGTGATCTTAACCACTGAGCCATTTCTCCAATCCCCAGAACAGATATTTAAATTTTTAATTAATTAATCAATTATTTGTGGGTACTTGAGGATTGAATCTAGGGCCTCTCACACATGCTAAGTCAATGTTCTACCATCGAGATATATCTCTAAGACCTTTATTTTATTATTTTTATTTTATTTTATTCTCAAGACAGGATTTCTCTGTGTAGCCCTGGCTGTCCTGGAACTCCCTCTGTAGACCAGGCTGGTCTCGAACTCACAGAGAGCTGCCTGCCTCTGCCTCCCAAATGCTGGAATTAAAGTCATGCACCACCAACGCCCAGCTATTTTTTAAATTAGTTAATTTATTGTTTTCAAACGAGGTTGCATTCTGTAACCCAAACTGGCTTGAGATTCACTAAGTAGCTCATACTGGCCTTGAACTTATGATCCTCCTGCTCTGCCTACTGAGTAGCTGCAATCACAGGCCAGGCTGACCCTTTCATTCCTTCTGTCTGTTTTCCAGGTTTGCTACAGTACATGCACAGATAATTATGACTTGAAGCTTGCAGCCTGGCTGCCCTGGTTCCAGGGATGAGAGTGCCAGGTTATCTGGGATTTGACCTCTATGAACCCAGAAACCACTGCTTTAAGGAGTCAGTGAAAGCGCCTCAGAGAGCAGTCAGCGTCTGGAGTGAGGAGAACTCGCTGCATATCCACTGCAGAGGCTCTCAGCTGGCAAGGGGCAGGTAGGGAGAACTGGGCAACAGATGGTGGCTTCAGGCAGCAGAAGCTGGACTCTGATCAGCCCTCATGGCTCCTGACAAGGAAATCCCTGTGTGCTCCGAGAGGCTCCAGATGGTATGGTGCGGGCCACGGATGGCAGGAAGGGCACTCTGCTCTTTATGAGTCTAGCTCAGGGGCACATTCTAGGTCATTCAGGTGAGACCTGGGGCTGCAACAGACAACGAGTCTGACCTCTTGGACATTCCAAACATCAGGTTGAGATGAGCTCTCTGCTGCAGGGTAAGGAAAGTACAGGAGCAGCAGCCACACATTTTGGCCCCAGCAGAAAGTTGGGAGCCCCAAGGAAACCAGAGTACTCTGGAGCCTGGTGGCCGATGGAGGATCTTGGGCTCACACTGTGGCTGGGGTGGGGAGTAGAGCATAAAACCCTGGCTTATCACAGAAGTCACCCAGGTGGGCACGTCTGAGGTGAGAGAGGCTGGGGGGGCGGGGAGGATTGGGAGGCTGGGGCAGGATAGCATTGTTCAAAGCCAGACTGGACCATACAGTGAACTCGTGTCTCAAAAAACAAAAACAGTTCTGGTGAGACGGCTCAGCCACTAAAGGTGATGCCACCAAGTCTGAAAATCTCAACAGAACCGACTCTTGCCCTGTGACACTCATGGTCACCCACACAAAACAAAATAAAGTAATAAATGTAAAAAAAAAATCATATATACAAAATAAAATTTTCACAGGTAACGTGAGACTCAGAGAGGTCACAGAGTTTGTTCAAAAGCATACGGCTGGTGGGGGGATGAGAATCCCACCTTGCTAGACTCCTCCAGCAATTCTAATTCATCATAATGGCAGGGAAGGAAACCAGGGTGCTTTTCTGTTGTTTGCTTTTTTTTTTTTTTTTTTGAGGTAGAGTTTCACTAAGTTGCCCAGGCTAGCTCCTGTGACACAAATAATAAAAGCCTAGAGACAGATATTGGGGTTCAACCTGAAGGTCAGAATAGCAAAC
Source organism: Arvicola amphibius (assembly GCF_903992535.2). Classification (NCBI taxonomy): domain Eukaryota; kingdom Metazoa; phylum Chordata; class Mammalia; order Rodentia; family Cricetidae; genus Arvicola; species Arvicola amphibius. The sequence continues at coordinate 98,751,672 of NC_052057.2, forward strand.
CATCCAGCCACTGGCTTTTACCACCACTACCTCAGTCTGTAATGGAGATCCTGCCTCCAGGAATCCTCACCCATGTGTTCAGAACATGAGCACAAGTCTATATCGGGCCGGGTTTTGTATTTGTTTTGTTTTGCTTTTACCCCTTATAGACATATACAATGAACTGTAAATATTTTATTTTTTATTTTAGGCTGGGTTTTACTGTCCAGTCCTGACTGGCCTGGAACACTCTATGTAGAGCAGGGTGGTTATAAACTCACTCTGCTTCCAAAGTGCGGGAATTCAAAAGTGTGCATCACCAGATCTAGTTTCTTTGGTTTTGGGGACAAAGTCTAACTTTATAAACCTGTCTGGCCTGGACCAGCTTGGTCAGTACACCTGTCTCCGAAATTAGAGAGATGCGCGGTTACGCAGGACTCTATGTAAATTTCAGAGGAGAAATGGGATTGGCACAGAAATGGCTGTGAGGACTAGTAGATCAGAGAGGTGAGAATGACCTCCAGTGAACCCTCGCCTCCAACAGCTGCCAGCAAACCCATGTGGCTTCACCGCCCATTTCCCAAACCCAGCAGGAAGTGGACAACAGTTCTATCCCAGGGACCCTGCCGGGATGGAGGAGCAGTGTGTGCAAACGTCCCCAGTACAGCACAGGGCACAAGGCCAGCACTTAATCATTAGACTTGACTGTCCAGAAAGAAACCTGGTTCCCTTCACAAGGGCCATACAGTGGGATGAGGCTGTCTGCATTCTGGCCCCCCTCCTGCTTCTGATTTTACCTTTTGGTGATTTCTCTCTCTGGGTTTTTCAAGACAGGGTTTCCTGTGTAGCCCGGCTGTCCTGGAACCTGCCCTTACTTAGATCAGAATGTTAGTTCCTGACACCTGTTCGCATTTCCCTTTCCTCAACAACTAAGCTGTCCGATTCTCGGTATAGCTGACGTCATTTACAATGTGCACATTTGCCAAGGCCCTCCTGCGCTCTCAAGCTGGCCCCAGGCTTCTCCTCACCATAATCATCTAGAAATGTGTAGCCTCAGACTCCTTCCTCTTCCTTCCCCCTCTCTTTCCAGTGTGATTTGAGGAGGGAACTCGAGGTTATGTACATGCTAGGCTCCGCCACTGACCTCGAGCCCTGTCCCTATACTAAGAGCTCTCATTTGTTATCCATGCCATGGTGCAGAGATAAAGGGAGACGCTGGCCTGACGGTGCTTTAGTGTGTCCCTGTGACTTTGTGTGCTCAGTGCAGCAGAGCACGTGTGTAGAGGCCAGAGATGAACTTGTGGGAGGTCAGCTTTCTCCTTCCACCGGGTCAGGTCTCTTGTCAGCCCTGAAGAGCAGTGCCTCTGGAGCCTGAGTGGCGGTGTTTCCTCTCACGGCGTTTGTGGAAGGCTTGGGTCATCTGCCACTCTGAAGTGAGGAGCATGTTCAAAGTTACCAGTGCTCAGTATTTGCTCTCTGACATTTCAAAGTTTACTGTAATTCACGCACATTCTATACACAGGTGGTTTAAGATAAAAGACGTGCTTGCTAAGTATTTTTATTACTTACTGAGTGGAGATTAGCATCCATGGAACTGAAAAGAAATCCACTTGTACAGTTGCCTCTAAGAGACTAAAACGTTTTCCACCTTCCCTCATTTTCTTCCATCTTTAGCTCAAACCACAAATTCATGGACAAGATAGTAACTGCAGGTTAGCTATGACCGCATACCGTCCCTCTTCCTCACACAGACCCATTAGCACTGACGTTAAGCACAGCAATATTTAACACCAGGCCCTGTGACAGCAGCCCCTTCAGGCCCTTGGACTGACAGTCCTGTAGACGTTGGCAGGGCGATGGGACACACCCTGTGCTGCCTGTGTTATTTATGCCTCTGGCAGTGAAGCCCCTGACAAAGAGGCATGTCACTGGAACACATGCTCTTTGTTCGCAGAGGTGCATGCCAGCACCGGCTGTGCAAGAAGGCACAGTGCCCTGTCTGTAGTCTCTCCTCCTGGACTCGCCCGCTTTCTTTTTATTTGTTGCACGCTGTGGCTGTGTTTATTAATTACTTTGTAGCTTAATCTTATAAAATACACACTTATCCTGTGGACCATTAACCACTGGAAAGAGTTTGCCTTTAGGAGATAACAGTCTCAGTGTACTAGCTAGAATGAATCCCACCCTCCTCAGGAGGCATCAGGTCACACCTCTCTAGAAGAGACTATCCCTACCAGCAGCAGCACAAGATGACACCTGGGGGCCACCTGGTCCTAAAGGCTCCCTCAACTGTTCCCCATCTGCTGTACCAAAGTCAGAGTCCCCCGAGATGACTCACTTTAGACTAGGGGTGCAGCAAAAAATACGGCAGATTTGGAGCCAGACCTATAAGACTTAACCTTGTTGAGGCTACTGACAGTGATTAAGCTTCAACTCCTCATTTTTGCAATTAAAATATCACCAACTCCACCGGA